>NW_022681456.1:110916867-112268534 GCF_009764315.1 Trachypithecus francoisi
GTAAAATATTCTCACTCATATCAGTATCTAAAGATATAACCGGGGATTTGCTTATCTGTTTCCAAATAAATCAATTTTTAAAATTCAAAGTAAAACACAAAAGGAAATTACATCATTCTAATATGAGACTTAAAATGACTTTTTTCTATAGGACTTTTGTATACTGCAATTTATTTTTTGAAAAAGTAAACTGGTTCTAAACATTTAGAATTAATAACCTTGATTTTATATTTCTAAATAAAACAGTGATGGGATCCATCATGTATTCATGTTAGATCTACCAAAATGACATCTTCAGGATCAAAGTTTCAAAAGGCTTGTAGTTATCTCATTTTACACATGAGGAAATGGAAACATATAGAAATTGAATGTCACATCCAGAGCCACAACCTAGTATGTGTCCAAGTTTGGACTAAATCCCATTTCTGTTTAACACTGAAGCCTGTACTGCCTCTCTGTTTCTGTCTCTAATTCTAATATCCCATGAGCTTCACTCACACTGACTCCAAAGAACCTGAGTCATATGTCAGCATGTTATCATGGGATGAGGAATTAAATAAAAGGAGGCCAGCCGGGCGCGGTGGTTCACACCTGTAATCCTAGCACTTTGGGAGGCCGAGGCGGGCAGATCACCTGAGGTCAGCAGTTCAAGACCAGCCTGGCTAACATGGTGAAACCCTGTCTCTACTAAAATACAAATATTAGCTGGGTGTGATGGCGGGTGCCTATAATCCCAGCTACTCGGGCAGCTGAGATGGAAGAATCACTTGAACCCAGGAGACGGTGGTTGCAGTGAGCCGAAATCGATGCCACTGCACTCCAGTCTGGGCAGCTGAGTGAGACTCCATCTCAAAAAAATATACATATATAAATAAGTAAGTAAATAAAAGGAGGTCAACGTCTTATTCTGAGTGAACTGAATACTTTATCACAAAACAATTACCTTGTTTGGGGGTAAAATAAGCATAATTACCCTGAGGGAAAAGCTGATAGATTGTAGCTTGGCTGTAACTACAATTCAGACACATGTTTTATCTGTCAAACTCAGGATCGATGCCAAATGAGAGCCAAAAAAGGAGCGTGGGAAAGCCTGTGGGTTGGGGTAAGGGTTAGGGAAACAGCTGCTATGGGCATGATACAAAAAGAAAGGAAAAAAATAGAAAAGGAGAAATCAGCAATAAATAGAACATAACTATCTTGACATTCTGTGGTTAAAAAAGAAAGTCTTTAAATAAAAGCTTTTTTGGAAGGCAAAAAAACTGTGCTATTAAGTTTATCAGCAATCCTGTAAAGTTTAATCTTTATGATTAAAAAAAGTAATGAGTACTGTATAATCATAGTTATATTATGTTTGACATACTTTTAGGTCTAATAGTGGTTTATATTTATTAGATTTTTAAACATCAAACTTTTGCTCTTAAAAATGCCAATTATTGCCCTCAGTTTACATCATGAGCAAAACTAGCTACTAGAAAAAATAACAATAATTCAATGTAATTGTTATGCAAGTATTTGTACTTGGCTCAGAAGAAAAAGACAAATAACTGAGTCTCTATCTTTAAAGAATTGATCGTCTCAGAAATCTGTTTGATTCATTCAGCAAATATTATCTGTTTTTCGCCAAGCACTGTGTTTCATACTTTAACAAATTTGAATACTCAAAAGAGATGTGAAAATTTGCTGCCACCCAAGTTAAATATAAACATAGGAAAAATTTGTGATGCCTTCGCAATTTATAATTCAATGCAGACAAAATATCAATAGGAAACTGAATTGTGCTTTCCAAAACCTATACAAGAAATGTAGACTTAGGAGACTTTCTATACATGACCTAGAGAAATTTATACAGTCTGACAGAATTTCATTTCATTCATCTTCATTTTGATTATATCAGATTGGATGATGTACAAGACTTTTTCCTGCTATATGATTTGAAATCTATAGTTGTCTGCCCTAAATTCACCTCTACTCTCTTGTTAAGTATTTGTATTCTCAAGAGTGCTTCTTTTTCTACAAGCTCCCAATATATTTTGCCTAATTCCATGGCCTTACTGGCCATTTATGGAGGGATGATTCCAAAATCTGTACCCTATAGGCATATAATCAAATATAAGTATACATAAATATTGCACTATATATTAATATACAATAATGTATAATATCACAGAATTCCTTAATGCTGTCTCTCCAGAATCTGTTCTTTGGCCAGTTTTTCTCATCTCAGGAATCATATTCTGCTGTCTGTCATCATCTTTTACAGAACCACTCAAGGTGTAAACCTGAAAGATATCGTTGCCTCCTGTCACAGGTGCCTTCCTGTCACCTCTTAAAATCTAATCGAATTTGGAGCAAATGACTTTAAAACTATACTAAACATCTCTAAAGTCCATCTATTTTCACTCTCCCATACCATCACCTTGGTCAAAGATGCTCTTCTCTGCTGTCCTGGCTGCTGGTTTTTCCACATCCACTCCTGGCTTCCTTTCATTTCATTCTCCATAATGCAGGTGAATGGCTACTTTAAAACACAAATCACACCATAATGGGCCCTTGACTAAGCCTTTAAATAGCTTCCTTTAAGGTTCATTTCAAAATCCTTGACAAGTAGAGGTAGGCCCTGCATCATCTGACCCCCACCCGTCTCATCTCCCACAATTTCCCCAGCACTGATGATTTCTCCATGCTCTCTGTTCCACCAATGCTGCTTTTCCATTTCCCCAGCATTCTACAGTACAGCTCTCTCTTGTCCTAGGCAGGGGTGTCCAAGGGAGAAAATACAGTCATGGGTTCCAAGTTTCTGTTTCTGGTTGGGCCAGTGAAGCCCCTTCCTCAGCCCACTTTTCCACTTAAAACTAGAGACAAAAACAAAGAACCATGGCTTCAGGCTGCTAAAAGCCTAAAACAAAACAAAACAGAACAGCAATAACAAAAAAAAAGGTGGGTTGCACGAGCTTGCAAGTCTTCACACATGCTATTTGGAAAACTCTACTTGGAAAACTCTCTGGGTTCCTTTTTGCCTGGCTACCTCCTGCTCAACTTTCAAGTCTTTGTTTAAAGAACACTTTCTCGGCCGGGCGCGGTGGCTCAAGCCTGTAATCCCAGCACTTTGGGAGGCCGAGACGGGCAGATCACGAGGTCAGGAGATCGAGACCATCCTGGCTAACCCTGTGAAACCCCGTCTCTACTAAAAAATACAAAAAACTAGCCGGGCGAGGTGGCGGGCGCCTGTAGTCCCAGCTACTCCGGAGGCTGAGGCAGGAGAATGGCGTGAACCCGGGAGGCGGAGCTTGCAGTGAGCTGAGATCCGGCCACTGTACTCCAGCCCTTCTCAAAGGCTTTCACTGGTCCCATAGACAAAGTAAAATTCCTTTGCTCTTCAGTATTTTACATCCCTTTAATCATATTCATGTACTTGTCATTACTTAATACATTCCTACTAAACTATAAAAATCCAAAAGGACAGGATGGTGTTACTCTGTTTATCATTTTATTACTAGCACAGTATGTAACTGGTGTTTCAATGCCTCATTATTGAACTGATTTGTACAGTATCTGTTTCTTGCCACATATGTGGTATGAGCTAATATAGCTACAGACTTTTAAACATGCACGCCCTCACTCTTATTAAGTATTTGATTTTTACAGCTAGTATGATGGTCTTCAATGTTAACAGAAAGGAGGAAATTAAGGCCAAGCTGGTAAATCCTATCTACCTGAGTTGGAGGGAAAAGATGGCTAAAAGTCATCCCTCCCACTCAACAACTACCTTGAAATTAAGGTCATTCAGAAAAAGACAAGGAAAGTTAAGGAAAACAGAGTAGTTCAAAAGAAACAAACAAAAAAACAGGGCTAAACAATATTCTTTACACATACCCCAGATTCCACAAAATAGGGCTAAACGATATTCTTTACACATACCCCCTATTCCACAAAATAGGGCTAAACAATATTCTTTACACATACCCCATATTCCACGTAGGCAGGAGGTGGAGAATCTCATGTGCCATAACAGCATTCTAAATCCTGTTGCCAATATTATTGACTTAGGTGGGTTTTGTTTGTCTGTTGGCTTTTCACTTTCTTAGACATGTATCTAATAATTGCCCATGCATATATTAACTACTTCTAATGTTGGGATAATGCTAGACGACAAAGATGTTAAATCAAAAAAGTTGTCTGTGTGATTCTCAGGAGGAAAAAAAGAACACTAATAATTTCTTAAATATTTTCACATGCTAAAGCACTTTCAGGTAAATTGAAAGTGGGAGATTTAGAAACAACAATGAGGTAGAAACTGGCATTTTATAGCACATCTGTAATTTATTCCATCATTGCACTATTAAAATACCACAAACACAACAAATATTTATTACCCACTTAATACGTATTCACACTATGCTTGCTAATGTGGACCTATAAAAAACAAGTATAAATTTTCAAGAAACCGAAATCTAGTTAATATGGCTTCTAACCAGCACAACACAGTCTACAATAGTGTTTAAGAGTATGAGTGTAACTAAGTGAACTATACAGGGCTGTAACAATAGTGAAGTTTTAATGAAAAAGGTAAGCTAGACACATAACACATATTTGGATAGATCACGAGAAGTATGCTGAAATTTTTGGCTGAGGGGAATTAAAGGCAAAAAGAAGAAGACACAGATATAAACACTGAGGAAATTAAATGACTATAAAATTGAAATGAAGGTCCTTGGCTAAGAATGGTGGAATATAAATTTAAGCATACGATAATTTTTTAAAGGGTCTACCTATATTATAAAGGTTTCGGAAATTACACTGAAGGGACAGACTACATGGGGGACATTAAATGAAAATGTGTAATGTGTTTAGCAAGAATGGGGCTATCTCAGACCTCTGCATTGCACTAACCACCCATGGAAGTCCATTCATGATAGTCCTATTATCAACAACCAGATGAAAGCCATGCATATAAAGATTATTCATGCATTACAGATTACGACGGTAAGCAGGGAGAGAATATCCAGAGACCTGCTAGGACATTATTTCAGTAGCTCAGGTGCAAAGTAATAAAATCTTAGGCCTTCCAGTTGTCAGCGAGAACATAAAGAGAGGAAAAAAAAAAGAGTAAGCAGCAGAATAATGTCAACACAAGAAATGTCAAAACTCTGACACATGCTACAATACACATAAACTTTGAATACATTATGCCAAGTAAAATAAGCTAGTCACAAAAAAAGACACATACTGTCCTATTTCACTTCTAAAAGGTTTCGAAAGTAGTCAAATTTATAGGGACAGAAAGTGGAATGGTGGCTACCAGGGGCTTGGTAAAGGAAGAAATGGGGAGTAATTTTTAATGGGTATAGTGTTTCAGTTTTGTAAAATGAAAAGAGTTCCAAAGATAGATGTTGATGATGGTTGCACAACAATGTGAATGAACTTAATACCACTGACATGTGCAGTTAAACATGGCTAAGATGGTAAACTTTGTTATGTGTATTATACCATGATTTAAAATATTAATTTAAAAATAAATGCCAAAATTTGAAAGGAGAAAATAATTCCAAATTACTCTTGGATCACTAGTTTAGAAGATGGGGTAAATGGTGCTGCTGTGAAAACAAAGTAAGGAGATCCAGCCTGACAAGGCAGAAGAATATGAATTGTGAAATACGTTTGATGGGGACATCCAGCAATGTTTCATAGGCTTCTGGAGACAAGAGATAAGGGCTCTGTGGACAGAACAGGAAATATGTTGGCTTTTTAGTGTCACCATTTCAAGGGGAGAGGGGAGTCAGTTTTCAGGTTCAATTCTGAGCCTTAGATTTTAACAGAGATGTTTTCAAAATAGACTGCTATATTAAAATATTGTTTTCATATTTTGATACCTCTGAATTGAGAAGGTCTTATAATGAACGGCATCTTTTAAAAATAACTCTACGGAGACATAACTGACAAGTCAAAATGATATCACAGGACACATCTTAATGGTTCTCACCCAAAACAACAACAACAAAACAAACATCATCTTTTGATGAAAAATAGTAATTACAATATCAGATACTAACTCTAGCTAACTGACGGAGGTGGTTATTTATAGAACAAAGAGCAGGATCACAGTGTAGCTTCAGGGAAAAAGTAGAGCAAGAATCATGAAAGTCCTGAAGTAACTGAGATCCCTCTTCCTCACCTCCCCCACTAGCAGAGAGAACAGAAATTATACGTTTCATTTTCTCTGTGAATTGACTTTCTCTGCTTCAAGCCCTACAGCTTTTGCATGTTGGAAAAGGCTAACTTAACGTTCCCTTGGTCCCAATACTGAATGCCTGGATCAGAATCTCACTGCTCAGCTTGGGTACAACTGAGTAAGGCCAAGACAACAGGGTCATGCCAAACAAGTGGGGCTTCCCTGAGGATGGCAACACAAAAGGATAGCCCAATACCACAGTAAGATTTAACTAGTGCATCCCAGGGAAGAACAATGTTTAACAAATATGAAAATGAGGCCAGACAATGGATAGTTTAATTAAACGAATAGCTTTAGCCTGGGGACAGGAAGACTTGGGAATCCTAACAGGCATATAGGATAGAAATAAACACTAGGACAAAGGAATCAAAGTTACAAGGCAGTTTTTGGTTCAATATAGCAAGTATCCCATAGCAATATTTTATTTTAAAACATTTGTCTATGAGATAATCCATTTATATTAATACTTAACAAATCTGCGGAGCTGGAATTTAAACTTTTTGTTAGTAGACAGAAAACCAAAAGCTAAGGAATTGGCTGAATGCCCAATAATAAATAGCTAATATGTAGACGAATCACAGCTTGCTCCAATGTGCACTTGGATTCAAAGGCTTTTTCCTTGTAATACTCCCATCGCTTTGTATTGGTTTGATCAAGCTCTCTTTCATACCATGTATTTCAATAGTGACTAAACATTTATAACAGAAAGACTATACGAAAATTCACTATTTGGGGTAGAAGATTTATAATATCATCTCTCCGATGACATCCAGCTATAATATTTCATAAGATTACTATTTTTATTCAGTGACTTCATTTTGAAAGTACTCATTAAAAGCAAAGACAAATACTTTCTTCCATCTATCAAAGATTTCACAATTTTGATAATTTCTAAAAGAAAATGTTCTCTCTATATAGTAGCAAATTGTACATAAAAATTATTCCTTTTGTCCTTAAGAAACTTAGTTCATCTTTAAATAAAAGAGCTAATAATAACAAATATATTCAAATCTGAGAAACAATGTTTTCTAGAAAGAGTTGTAGAAATGACCACAATTAATAAAAAAGAAAAAAAGCTCAAATAGAATTTTAAAAAGTAAAACCTATTCAAAATTAAATATTGCTTGTGGCTTCAAGCTGTGTCACTGACTTACAATATAACAACTATTAAGCATTTGAATACTCTATTAAATATTACTTTCAGATTCCAGATGCATCTGTCCAAGAAATCACATGAAAAGAAATTCAGGGGGAAATGAGGAGATGATGAAGAGGCTGGAGTTCTAAGCCTGCCTCTACTTCTGTCAGTAGTTCGGATCATATTTGTTTTAGCTATCCATTCATTGAATTTGCATGAAATTTCATTTAAAAAAAAATCCCATTTCCAGAAGAAAGGGAGGGAGAGAGGAAAGGAGGAAAAAAGGAAGAAGGAAAAACACATAAGCCACTCTCTTAGAGCTTTCCAGAATCCTCATTGTCAATGGATCCATCATTGCACACAAAAACTATGCAATAGAAATAATATATGTACACATAATTAATGTTGTCATAGAGCATAATATTATCATGGCACTCAGAAAAGTCTGTTGAAAAACAAGACGTGTATTAAATAAAATTAAAATAATAAGATAGAGAATGGCAATAAATTATATATGACTCAGGATTATATATTTTCCTTCAAAACTTGTTTGTATATAGTTTACAAAATACAAACATGGACTATTTCGGAAAAAAGTTCTGAATAGGGAAAAAATGAAAACAGATGTTATGTTAAAATAATTGTGTATAAATCCATTTAATCTTTGAAATAAAAATGAAAAATGACCTTTATGAAAAGAAACTCTTTAATTAACACCAAGTGCAAATTAAAGTTCAGTCAATTTTCTGTGAAGTGTTATCCTTAATAATCAAGGGTTTTCTATCATCAACAGAGCCAAACAGCCATGTAAATTAAACTACAGTATACAATATCACTAGGAATATCAATTTTTGTAACTATAAGCTTTTATTTAAGGTATGCAGGTTCTATACCAATATTTTATGTAGGAAGACTAATAACACTTGTTTATATTTTTTTTAACTACAGCCATACTCTTATAGATTTCTAAAATATTAAGTTATAACACATGACTTTTCTAATAAAGTCTTACTTGAAAGAAAACACACTGGCGGGGTGCGGTGGCTCATGCCTGTAATCCCGCCACTTTGGGAGGCTGAGGTGGGCGGATCACGAGTTCAGGAGTTCAAGACCAGCCTGACCAATACGGTGAAACCCTGTCTCTACTAAAAATACAAAAATTAGCTGGGAATGGTGGTGCACATAGTCCCAGTTACTCAGGAGGCAGAGGCAGAAGAATCGCTTGAACCCAGGAGGCGGAGTTTGCAACAAGCCGAGATCGCGCCACTGCACGGGGGACAGAGCAAGACTCCATCTCAAAATAAATAAATAAATAAAAATAGAAAACACATTTTACTACACTTCAGTAGAAGAGAAGTCTGAAACAATGACATTCAACAACAAAAAATAAAAATTAACTTTTATATGTTGGTTGCTTTTCTTCATGTAGTCAATATAGATATGTAATATACTGTATCTATACTATGAAAAACACAAAAGCCAACTGGAAATAGGCTTTTTAAAAAAATTATAAGTTTATAAAAAGCTAAAATTAAGTACTCCATAATCAATTAAAAAATTTAATAAGCCACAAAATTTTTGTATTGGAAGGAATTGGGAATGCGGATATATCTTCCTGCAACTACCCTGTCTAATCCAGTCTAATAAACTGGACCCCAAAACACCACCAGCCTCCCTCTGGAAACCTCAGTAATCAGCTACAGCATATGGGAATAAAGTTTGTTTTGCTAGATTTAGAGTTACTGCACTTCTAGACCAAGAATACCTACATGCAGATACTTCAAACTAACTTTATCACCTGCCTTTTTTGCCTTTCAAATAATTCAGCCATTCAATTTTTTAAAAACATTTTTCATGAACAACCATGCTGAACCTAACCGTGTATTTATGAGGAAAAGGAAATAATACTGTGTACCTGCTATATGTTTGGCACTTAGATGCTGTAAGCAAATTATCTTAAGATTAAGTCATAACATTTGGAGATAGGAAATATTGTCCCTATTAAATAGAGAATGAAAAGGCACAGAGATGTTAAGTAACTTTCTCTAGATCACAGAGCCTGTAATCAACATCTACGTTGATCCCAAACTGTATAGTATACCAGTGACTTTTGCCTCCCATAAGGCAGAAAAGCAGCATAAGACAGGATGTCTATCACAAAGACCAATGGAACAGAACAGAGTCCAGAAACAAACCTATGCATATACGGTCACCTAATCCTTAACAAAGGCACAGAATAGACAATGGGGAAAGAATATCTCTTTAATAAATGGTGTTGGGAAAACTGTATATCCATACACACAAAAATGATATTGACCATTATCTTACACCATGTACAAAAATTAGTTCAAAATGAATTAAAGACTTAAATGTAAGACCTGAAGCCATAAGACTCCTCTAATAAAACAGAGAAAAAGGCGTTCATATTGGTAATGATTTTATGGGTATGACACCGAAAGCATAGGCAACAAAAGCAAAAGTAAACCAATAGGACTCCATCAAACTAAAAGGCTTCTCCACAACAAAGGAAATGATCGAGGAAATGAAAATGTAACCTACAGAATAGGAGAAAACAACTGCAGATCATACACCCAATAAGAGATTAGTATCCAAAATATAACAGGAACTTGTACAATAGCAAATAATAAGTAACTTGATTTAATAATGGGCAAAGAACCTGAACAGACTATTTCTAAAGAAGACATACAAATGGCCAATAAGCATATGAAAAGGTGTTCAACCTCAGTAATCATCACGGGAACGCAAATAAAAGTCACAATGAGATATTCCCTCACACCTATTAGGATGGATACTAGCAAAAAGACAAAAGATGACGAGTGTTGGCAAGGGTGTGGAAAAACTCCATGCTTACATGCTGTTAATGGGAATGTAATTTAGTACAGTGATTATGAAAATCAACATTGATATTCCTCAAAAAATTAAAAACAGAACTTCCATAAGATCCAGCAATCTCCTTTATGGGTATACATGCAAAGGAAATAAAAACAGTGTGTCAAAGGGATATCTGCCCTCCCTTGCTTATTGCAGCACTATTCACAAAGCCAAGACATTGAAACAACCTAAGTGTTTAACAATATATAAACGGATAAAGAACATGTGATGTGTGTATATGTATATGTATGCATACACAGCGAAATACTATTCAGCCATTAAAAAGGAGAAAATCTCACCATTTGCACAACATGGGTGAACCTGTAGGACATCAAGCTAAGTGAAATAAGCCATACCACATGATCTCACTTATATGTGGAACCTAAGAAAGTTGAACTCATAAAAACAGGGAGTAGAATGGTGATTGTCAAGGGCTGGAAGGTGGAGGGAATGGCGAGACGCTGGTCCAAAGGTAGAAACTTTCAGTCACAAGATGAGTAAGCTCGTATGTTCTGGGGATCTAATTTACAATATAGTTAAAAATACTGTACCATTTACTCAAAGTTTGCTAAGAGAGCAGACTTCAAGTATCCTCGCCACCACCCCCTAACTCACCACATACAGATAACTGTGTGATTGATGTGTTAGTTTGATTGTGGTCATTATATCACAATGTATATGTATATCGAATCATCACATTGTATTCTGTGAATATATACGATTTTATTTTCAATTCCATCTCAATAAAGTCGAACAAAAAAGAAAACAATGGGATGTCTATGATGAGGTCAGGAAAATGAAGAGCACACAACAGAGTAAGGAAATGCTAAACTGTGAGGCGCCATGTGTGAGCAGCTCAGGTAAATGAGAATGAAGCTGTATAGTTTCAGAAAGCTTTGTGAAAGAGAGGGGCCTGGAAATGGAGAATGAAAGATGAACAGGATTTTAGTAAGTGCAGAAGAGAATTTAGGTCATTGCAAGGACTGGAAGAGGATGAAGGCTGGAAGGAACCTGGCAGGCTCAGAGAAAACAGGAGGTAGTGACTGGAGTAAGGAGAGCGTGTGCACAAAGCAACCATAAGAGGTCTGGGTTATCCCTAGCGATAGATATCCATAACAGAATGGACCAAACGCACATAACAAAGATAGAGAAAAACTGCTGAGGGGACAGAGAAGGATTAATAAGAAGCAGCGGTTTGGGCAGCATGGACCATACTTCCTCTTTTCTATTTCCCCTTTTCCATTTCCTCCGAGACTTATCCCTCCTTCACACCAAATTCAAATGTTTGTACAGAAAAGCCGATCCTATATTCATTCTCTCTCTGAATAAAGCAGTTTGTCAAAATAAACGTTGGGGAAAGAAATAAAGGTAGCAGAAAACTCTGTCCTTGAGTCAGCAAGCAGTAGAGAACCATTATCACTCCTTTGTCAGGTTATCAGCCAGTAGACAAATATATATTTTGAAGAAAGGATTTACATGCTAGTTCCTGCTCAAAAAAAAAAAAAAAGAAAAGAAAAAAGAAAAAACAACAACTCTGTAACCTACACATGTGTAGAATGGCAATGGTTCCTGGCATGTGGCCAATAGCTCAAGGAATATAAAACATGTCTGGAAAGGAAAAAATTTAGACATATAGAAATAAGGTGGTCTGGCCGGGCGCGGTGGCTCAAGCCTGTAATCCCAGCACTTTGGGAGGCCGAGACGGGCGGATCACGAGGTCAGGAGATCGAGACTATCCTGGCTAACATGGTGAAACCCAATCTCTACTAAAAAATACAAAAAACTAGCCGGGCGAGGTGGCAGGCGCCTGTAGTCCCAGCTTACTCGGGAGACTGAGGCAGGAGAATGGCGTAAACCCGAGAGGCGGAGCTTGCAGTGAGCTGAGATCCGGCCACTGCACTCCAGCCTGGGTGGCAGAGCAAGACTCCGTCTCAAAAAAAAAAAAAAAAAGAAAGAAATAAGGTGGTCTGAGGTGGACAGGTCAAAGAGTTAATTAAACTTTTAGGAATTGCTATTTCCATTAGAGAAATATCATCAGATAAAGCCAGATCTATGGGGAAAAAGCTAGAATTGCCAGTTCCATTCAATATATTTATTTTATAAAAAATAAATCAATAAAAAAATTTAATGAGTATCTGTCACGCATATAGTAATTAGGTTCAGTTCAGAATAAAAAAAAAATTATGAGATGTGGTCCCTGACCTCATGAAACTTATAATATTTTATTTTTAACTTGAAAATTACCAAAGTTGTCCCTTTTCTTTTTTAACCTACAGTATATGGCTTTCTACATAAGTGTGATTTTATTAAGTCCAGGACTCAATTAGTTTTAAGCAGCATGCATCTCCAAGATTATAATTAAGTCACTTTTGCTAAAATTTAACTCAAAAAATGATGAAGAAAAAAATAATACATCCCCCTGAGATAAAGTTATAAACCCCAAAAAATTATTAAAAGAAACAAAAAACTATCATAAAATTGGAATGGGGCTTAAGAAAACGACACATATTCCTATTAATATACCATATCCCATATGATTATGCTCTATTTTAGTTTATCTCAAAGTAATAACATTAAAACACTTAAGAGCCTACCTACATTTTTCTTTTAAAGTATTCTTTTTCAGAAATCTGGCCAAACTATGTCACTTGAGATATGCAAACATACCTGCCAAAAAAAGAGAAATTCCAGGAAGAGCCTTTGAAAGAAAATAATTCATTAGCAAGTTGAAGTCGAAATCTAAAGATTAAATTATTAAGTTTTCAGAGTTTGAAAATTTTCAGAAATTGAGTGCCTACCATGTCTAAAGTCTCTCAAGATATATATATATATGTATCTATATATGTATTACATATAACCAAATTTCTAATTGTGCCAGAAAAACCTAAATAAAAATTTATTATAATTGATAGTCATAACACTTTGTTTGTTTTTATTTGAAACTCGAATTTGAAAATAGCCCTGAAATAAAAATTTTGGGGGGCCTTATAAAAAAAGACAAAATGTAGTTTGTCATACTTCTAAATTCTCCTTCTTCATCACAGAATCGTCATTTTGAACATTCTGATGTTAATGACTTCACTTTCTTTAAGAAGCAATTCCAAGAAGCTCTTCGTTCATAACATAATTGTAAATTTTATTGTAATGGGGAAAAGGCTGCTAGATGGTAAGAGGAATGGTGCTCACAAATTCTAAGAGCTGTCCTACATAGGAAAAATATACTGTCACCCTCAGGCCTCCATCTAGTGCCCACTGACTACAACTGTGAATAAATAAGACTATTAACTTGACAAGCATGTAAGTGCTCTCCTTGCAAACTTGCAATTCTTCTTCAAAACAGAAACAAAGATACTCGCTAACCACACTGGACAGCTAACTGTAAAGGAGAGAACAGACATTTAAAGAGGCACACATACTAGTATAAAGCATGAAAAGTTGAGCCATTCAGCATCAGGAAACGATCTCCAAATATTTTAATTGTCTCTGAAGATATTATGGAACTGTTGCATTTTGCAATAATTCAAGTTGGTAAAGACAGACCTTGAGCAAGCAAGAAAAAATTTAATTAAAATCACCCACACAGTACGAAAATGAGATTTGGTTACTAATGTAACAGCAACAATAAAAATTCATGTGATGGCATTCCTTAAGGAGAAAGAAAAATGAGACATTATTACATAATGAGTAGGAATTATATATTATTTCTCTATTCTTATGTAACTTCCTGTCATCAAATGTTTCTCATTCATACACAAGACTTTTCTGTTTCCTATTTTGAGTTTTAAATATAATCTTTACTGGCACCCAAGCTTGCATTTCCCAGAAACATGAGCTGATCCACAGTACCCATCATAATGCATTTAACTCTTATAGCTCAGTTAGGATTATATCAACATAATCCTGTGCCTCTGAAGGGTTATTCTTGTACAACTAGGATACAGACCTATTTTTCAGCCCAGCCTCAGAAAAAAATTTATTTTTCACAATACCGCAGACATAAAGAAAACATCGAATTTATATTTTACAAAAAGAAGTCTGTAAATTATCTGCTCAAAATTTTTGACTGTTTTTATAATAGCAATAAATTTATATTCATAAATGTCTTCTATACATTCAGCATAATATTTTTCAAAGTTGTTACACTTAAAAACAAAAATTCCAACATCTGGGGCCCACCATAAGATGAAAATCTGATGGGGTGGGGCTTAGTAAATGATTTTATATTTGATTTCCTGAGGATGAGTCCAAATCACAACCAGCGTTCAGAAATCCAGGATCCAGGCCAGGTGTGGTGGCTCACTCCTACAATCCCAGCATTTTGGGAGGCCAAGGCAGGTGGATCACTTGAGGCCAGGAGTTCGAGACCAGTCTGACCAACATGGCAAAACCCCATCTATATTAAAAATACAAAAATTAGTAGGGTGTGGTGATACACACCTGCAATCCCACCTACTTGGGAGGCTGAGCCAGGAGAATTGCTTGAACCCAGGAGGCGGAGGTTGCAGTGAGCCAAGGTCGTGCCACTGCACAGTAAAGTGAGACTCTCTCTCAAAAAAAAATTTAAAAAAAGAAATCCAGGATCCAATTTCCCAGGAGGTCTTGTTAGCTTCTTACAGTTTAACTTAGGACTCCTACCTAACAACTTCCCCAGCAGCAGAACTATCCACAAACCTCCACAGATACATATTGAACCTATATCTGTGAATTTCTAAGTACTGTTCATCAATTGGGGATAATCACCAAATTCCACACTACTGTTATCAGATTTAATGAGATAATATATACTTAAGATATTATCTAAATTTCCAAGCACTACCTGCATTCAAATTATGATGTCTCATTTCCTCAAAAACATTTGTTAAGCATCTACACGGTACTCAATAAATAATGTGGGGCGCAGGCGAGGTGGGCTCAACTATACATTGATCATCCTCAAGGAACTCACCCTCACTTATAAAACTATTCACAATCCAAGACGGAAAATGTAAGTGCCGTAAGACAGCAATAGATACAGCGCTATGGAGACTCAGAGGAAGGAGAAAGAGCTTCCAAAGGGGATGATCAGAAAACACATCGTGAAACAGGTAAAAGATGGGTAAAATTTCAACCTAAGCTGGTTGGAGATCAGGAGAGAGAGATGAGAATTATAGGCAGAGGGCAATTATGTGGTAAACAGAATTAGGACCTCAAGAGATCTACCTCTCTCTATCTTGAGAGAGAAACAGCATACTTCAAAGTCACTTGAAAAATGATGTGATGAAGGCAGTAGCAGTTTTAAATGACTGAATGTTAAGAAGGGTAGATGAGAGAGGGCCCTGAATCCCAAACGAAGAGGTATTGATATCATTTGAAAGGCAACAAACAATTACAAACTACTTTTTATCAAAGGATTTACATGATTAAATATTAACATTCAACAAAACTGCTGCCTGATTAGAGCTGCACATCAAGAAGGTGTAGTGTGGTAGCTCAACGAATAAATTAATATTCAGAAGGCATGAGGGTAGGGAGACCAGTTGGGAAGTTACTGCAACAACCCATTCAACTAGGAAGTGATACGGCCATAAACGAGGACAGTGAGAGTAGAAAAAGGAAAGAAGGACTGGGCATAAAGATTAACACTTGGAAGAAAGTTATATCCTGTAAATTTCAGTGATGTTTTGACCATCTAGTGTAACAGAAACAGGACGCCAACAGCACCAGAGAGACCTGGACCCAAACCCAGGCTCTGCATCTGATAAACAGTGGGTAAATTACTTAATCCCTTTGAGCCTCAAATATAAATAATACATACCTCTAATCTTAAGAGATTTTGTGATATCTCTAAAATGCTTAGCATACTAGAAGAAAATCAGCAATAGGGAAAAGAGCAAACAAAGGAAACAAAATGAGGATTCATGAGCTCTCTGAAATGCTTAGCATACTAGGGGAAAATTAGCAATAGAGAAAAGAACAAACAAAATAAACAAAAATGTATATTAAAATATTAACAATGTTGGCCAGGCGTGGTGGGTCACGCCTGTTATCCCAGCACTTTGGGAGGCCGAGGCAGGCGGATCACGAGGTCAGGAGATCGAGACCATCCTGGCGAACACGGTGACACCCCATCTCTACTAAAAATACAAAAAAATTAGCCGGGCCTGGTGGCGGGCGCCTGTAGTCCCAGCTACTCGGGAGGCTGAGGCAGGAGAATGGCGTGAACCTGGGGGGGCGGAGCTTGCAGTGAGCTGAGATCCGGCCACCGCACTCCAGCCCGGGCGACAGAGCGAGACTCCGTCTCAAACACACACACACACACACACACACACTGTTAAACAGTCAACATGAGCTTTTATAACAAAAGACTCAGCTACTACCTCCACTCTCATCAGTGTCTGACTGTGATACTCCTTTAGACAGCAGGACTCTCGAGGTCTTTCATTCTTCAATATCTCTCTGGCTTCAGGTAGCAAGCAGTTCCTTACTTTTAAAAATAGAGCTCAGTCGGACATGCACCAGAACACAAAAATAGACTACTAGAAGGTAAAATGACACCTACATCCCT
This sequence comes from Trachypithecus francoisi, assembly GCF_009764315.1. NCBI lineage: Eukaryota > Metazoa > Chordata > Mammalia > Primates > Cercopithecidae > Trachypithecus > Trachypithecus francoisi. The sequence continues at coordinate 110,933,671 of NW_022681456.1, forward strand.
GGCTCCTGGACTTCTATGTATTTGGGATAGAAAACGGATTAGTGTTAAAGCATCTACTAATGGATGTCTCAAAGTAGAAAAAAAAAAACACAGCAGGGCTAATGGAGAACTGTGCAAACGCTGCAAGCAGAGGGTTCTTACAAAGCTTTTAGACTACACAAAATAACTTGTTCTTTCTTCTAATTCAATCACTGGCACACAAAACTTTGCCTCATTTGGAATGATTAGATTGAAAATTAATACGGATACACAAATGATTGCTTGAAGCAACATTCAAAAGGGGGTTTATAAAAGGCTTGCCATATATGGTTACAGCATCCTTTAAAAGTCTTTTGAACTCAGAATATTGCTATACTGATCTTGTTGGCGGAAAATTAACTTATCTCCTCCTTAGATAATAGTTTCATTAGCTCCAAAAAGAGCCTAATAAAAAAAGCATTAAGTTATCTTGAAATAAATGTGTTATTTATGCTCACATTTTTGTTATTTGTTAAGAGAGACTTCTTTGCTTCTCTAGGATTACTAAAATAGTAGCATTTTAAGCTTTCTCTATCAGCTTTTTAATAGTCTGAGTCCTATATGTAAAGACCAGCCAAGCAATAAAATTTCAGTTTTAAACCAAAATTTAAAGGTCTTAATTAATGTGCTAAATGTGTTTGATGTATGCCTTTCATTCTCTTCCTGTAAGCTCTAATCTTTCTATGAGGAGCTGATTGATTAGGATCAGTTTAAGAAGGTGTTCTAGTTTTAAAAATGCAGTGAAACCATTCACATTTGCTGCAGCTCCTTTGTCAACTTGGTGATTTTATACAAAAAGTTCACATTACTGCCATTTTTAAACAATATAAAAATCTTCCTATTTGTACACACATATTCATAGCAACATATGTACAATAGACAAAAAGTGAAAGCAACCCAAGTAGCCATCAATAAATAAATGGATAAACAAAATACGGCATACAGATATAATAGAACATTATTCAGCCTTAAAAAGGAAGGAAATTCTGACACATGGATGAACTCTGAAGACATTATGCCAAGTAAAACAAGCCAGTCATAAAAGGACAAACACCATGAATCTACTCATATGAGATATCAAGAATAGTTAAATTCATGGAGACAGAAAGTGCAATGGTAGTTACCAGGGGCTGGGAGGAGGAGGGAATGGGAAGTTGTTGTTTAAATGTGTATAGAGTATCAGTTTGGGAAGATGAAAAAGTTCCGGAAGTGGACTGTGGTTACAGTTGCCCAACAATGTAAATGTACTTAATGTCACTGAACTGCATATTTAAAAATGGTTAAAATGGTAAATTTTATGCTATGCATATGTTACCACATTAAAAAAAAATACAGGAAATCTTGTAGCACGGAGACTTCTTAAAATACTGAAATTCTAGGAATGAATGAGTAAACAAAAGTTTTGGTTTAAGAATAGCATATCCGGCCGGGCGCGGTGGCTCAAGCCTGTAATCCCAGCACTTTGGGAGGCCGAGACGGGCGGATCACGAGGTCAGGAGATGGAGACCATCCTGGCTAACACGGTGAAACCCCGTCTCTACTAAAAAGTGCAAAAAACTAGCCGGGCGAGGTGACGGACGCCTGTAATCCCAGCTACTCGGGAGGCTGACGCAGGAGAATGGCGTAAACCTGGGAGGCGGAGCTTGCAGTGAGCTGAGATCCGGCCACTGCACTCCAGCCTGGGTAACAGAGCGAGACTCCAAAAAAAAAAAAAAAAAAAAAAAGAATAGCATATCCAATCGCTGCTGCTAAACAAACTTGTCGACATGTCTGTTTCTATTCATTTAATTTATATATTTCAGAATCATCCTGCACATGGGCTATCATGAAGGCCTCTAGAGTAAAGCTCTCTTATTAGGCTATATCATTTAATGGAATACAGAGAAACCAAGGCTAAAAAAATAAGTGCAGTTTTTTTGGTGGCTCTCTTTCATATTTATGAAAATATGAGGCTGTTTATAACCCAGAGACTCAAGATAGATTTTCTAAACAGTATTGGCAAGGTTACCAACATTAAAGTTTTGGAAGTGGATTTGAATGAATTAACTGATGACACAAAGTGAGAAATCTGATATATATAAACTGAGAAAATAAAAATTTATTGCTATTACCCATAATATCACTAAAGGCAAAAAAAAAAAGTGAACTAAGAATCGTTTTTGCAAATGGACCATGCTCTTTCTTCTCCAGACCAGTGATAACTGAGTAATTCCTCCTCTCACACACCTTTCTTTTTCCCTACAATAAGCCATCAGGCATTTTCCCACTTTCCTCTAGGATTGTTTATCATTATTACTCATTTGGAAATAAAGTTGAGAGTTCCTGCCCCAGTCAAAAAACGTTAGGCTGAATCAGATAGTGATTGCCAGTACTCCTGGAAAAACAAAAACAAAAACAAAAACAAAAACTGTCATTCTCATGGAGAGATGAATACCAGTGTTTCTTTAAAATGATTTAAATAATCAATTAATGTTCAATTAAGTATTCAATAAATCATCTACTCGCTAGAAGCCTCTCCTTATTTAATCAATATGATCATGAACAATCCTTTTATTTTCATTCATTTGCAATGTCCGCTTTGTCAGAATTTGTATAATTAGTTTTGTTAGCATCTAAGAAAATGAGCTGATTCTCTTTGTTACTGGGTTGCCTATTTTCCTAATTTTGAATTAACGAATCTAGTTTGTAAGCCATCTTTAAAATATATGCCCAGGAGGCAATTATTTTACACTTAAAATTGAAAAGAATCTCTCTATTTTTTTCAAAGTAAATGGAACAGCATAATAGTTGGGAAATATTTTAAAGTATCATTCAATAATATTATTTGAACTCAATTATGATTTTGCTAATTATGCTATATTAACTTGAACATATGTTATCATATACATCTTACTATATTATACATGTATACTTATACATTACTATATTAACTTGATAAATTGTTTTTAGTATGGGTTATAGGAAACAAACTCACTTTTGAGATATACTATAAATATAATTCTTTATATGTATCTTTATAGGTACCAACAGAGCTCAAAACGTTTATTGAGACAAGCCCAACTTCCTTCTTCTGGCAAAAATTCACAAAGGTATATAAACACATGATACCATGTCTAGCACTCAGATGCACAAAAATTTTTAACTATGATTTACTAGAATATATAGAGACATTAAACTCACTGTGCCTGTTTCTTCAGCTGTAAAATGAGCACAACAGTATCAACCTCAGAGTACTAATGAGAATTAAATGTACTTACAAACATAAATTTTTAGAATTTAGCTTGGCTTTGAGTAAGCAACATACAAGGTATATTAAGTTATGATTATTGGCATCATTACACTCTCAGTCAATCCCAAAAACATTTTTCTAGGATAGCTTAAAAAATTTTTTTTATATAAGAAAACCTAAGCTTTGAGAGATTAAGCATTACAATTTACCTAAAGCCACAGAGTTAATACATGGCAGGGCAGGGATTTGACTAATTCCAGGCTTTCTGACCACTTCATAGTGGTCAATACCTCTTAAAATATAGCAAGCAGAAATGGTCACAATGCTACAAACATAGCAAAGGATTCTGCAAATTTTGCTTTCAAAATCTAGTCTAAGAGATAGTCAGTTCAATGAACTGTGGCAATCTAACCCTTAGGTAGTGGGCATTAGATAATGGTCCAACTTCTCTCATCATGAAATTATAAAATTATTACTAGATCTAAATTTATAGAAATTTACCTTTTCTCCTTTAAATATTTTTAAATTAAACATTTTTAAAATTTAATGTGTACTCGTTATTCAAATCTATATATTTTGAAACTGATATTCAATCATCTAAGCTAGTATCTATGCCTTCCAGTTTTTGTTAACTGGAAGTTTAAATAATATGCTTTCTACATTTTTATTGAAGTTTTTAATAAATTGTTAGGGAAGACTTGGTCAAGGATAGAGTTCTGGCTTTAGAGATTCAAGTTCTAAATTCTTCTGCACTGTTCTTCTACTCACCACCCAGACCAAACTGTGCTGGCTTCACGATAGCACTACAAGCCAGCTTAGGAGATAAAGGCATCAACATGACCAGCTTTATCATGCCAGTAAAATGTTAATGGGTCTCACAGCTTATCCACTTTTAGAAAGGTGACTGAAGAGGAAAACCAACGAATAGAGATAAACCAGCAAAAAGGGTAACCCTGTAAATTAGAAGAGGAATGCTTTAACAATTATATTTTTCACCATTTATATTGGGGAGCTATGAGGGTTTTTTTAATTTATAATACTTGTTTTCTAAATTATAAAATGTATGTTTTTTGAAAACAAAATTAAGCAATATGACAATATAGAATAGGCCAAGTGCAGTGGCTCATGTTTGTAATCCCAGTGTTTTGGGATGCCAAGGCCAGCGGGTCACTTAAGTGTTCAAGGTTACAGTGAGCTATGATCATGCCACTGCACTTCAGCCTGGGTGACAGTGACAGAGCAATATCCTATCTCTAAAATAAAATAATAAAAGAATGTAAAATTTTCAAAGGGAAAATATCATTTTTTTCTTTTTAACAAACCTCATTGATAACCTCTGTTAATAATTTGGCATTTTTAATGTTAGTTTACTGTCTTGGTTACATCTCTCTAGATCTCCCCAAATTGTCAAATATTATTTTCTAGTTATATATCTATATGACTGTGCTTTGCTAGATATATACATATAATGATTCTATTCTAGTTATATGTAGTATACATATATATGTGTATATATATACTATGTGTGTATATATAGCATACATATACAATACTATGTGTAAATACTACAGTTCTTCATTAAATTGCAAAGAAATATTTATATTCAAGAAATTCATTTCTGTTAATATTTCTACCATCTCACTCTCTATGTAATATATAAATACTATGCTACCAATATCAATTTACATTCTAAATAGAACAGTAGCTACAATTTATTGAACATGTAATACTTTCCAGGCTGCAAGCAATTTTATTCATCCAAGCAAGCCTGTAAGGTAGAATTTATTATCCACATTTTATAAATGACACTCTGTCTCAGAGAAACTAATCATTTTACCAAGGCCACATGGCTAACAAGTGGCTAGAGTAGAAACCGGAAGTCAACCCTGATAACAAATCTAGCATCTTAATCACTGTGCTGTATTTGAATCCCTCCATCAATTGATCCTGCTATCAGTATTTTCATACTTAGGAAAAATTCAATTTCTATTGATTCCATCCTCCTTTCCATATGGAGTAAGGATTAAAATAAATGCATAATAAGCTAAGGTATCTCTCAACCTTAGCATTACTGACATTTTGAGTCAGATAATTATTTCTAATAGGGAGCTCTCCTGTGAACTGTAGGATGTTTAACGATGCTCCTGAACCTTACCTAGCAGATGTCAAACCAGTAGCACTCTTCAAGTCCTAAAAACTAAATAATGTATCTTCAGGCAGGGATAAAATTTGGCCTAGTTGACAATCAATGCAATACTCTACTTAAAAACGTGAAAAGACACAGTAAGTAGAAGCAGAATAACAGATTCAAGTTCTTGTATGTTTTATTTGCATTTTAAAATCTTATTTTCTTCTGTGGAGATTATAATTGTAAAATGTAGTACTTTGAGAAGAATATGTAGAGTCTGATATCATTATAATCCTTCTCTGATAGCTATTTATTATACAAATTAATTGTTAACTACATTAGAGAAAAATATTCCAGGTGCAAGTCTTTAGATTAGTAGTCCATTTCATCACAATGTTAACTACAGTAAAACTTCTTTTCTTGACCAAAATGCCACAGAGAGGTTCCTTATTTATCCCAACTCATGAAAAAGTATTATATACCATCTCTAAGGCAGGGATACCCTTTTAGAAGTTCAGTGTTCTAACTGTTTTTATGATTTCCCCATAAGTTACAAGCATGGACTCATAAACTATAGAAAATAAAACTGAAACCCAACTTTATGGAGAAACATTATGAAACAATCTACCATTGAAGGCTAGAATACCAGTAATTAAAGCCAAAAGTAAAATCTAAATGACCAATGAATATACTGAGTCAAATATTGCCTCTTGCAAGAATATTTCACTGATGTTAAAGAAACTCCTGAAAAAGGCCCTTCCTCTACACTATATTTATTTAAATCTCTCCTTACAGGAACTTTGTACAGGAAAGTAAATGCTTGCTTGGTCCACAAATTAGGTTCATGCCCTTCTTGGTTCCAGTTTATAGAGCTGTGATTTGTAAACTTTTTTTCTCACGTCAACATACCTGATGGATGTGACACACACATTAGCAACTGGCTCACTACAGCATTGATTCAGGAGGTTGGGAGGTCCCCTAGAGAGAACATATCAGAATCGAAGGCTGGTTAGTGTTTGAAAAAGCCTACCATGTGATAATCACCCTTGTAGAAGACAAACAGCCATTGTTCCTGCCATCTCAAAGGGTGCACCTAGGATGAAAAGTTCATTTCACTATTAACAGTGCCACCTTATGTTAATAATATTTCCAAAAGTACATATAATTTAGTGCATCAAATCTCAAGCCTTCCTTTTCCAGCTTTTTTCCCTGGGTTTTTTTTTTTTTTTTTTTTTACTTTTTAATTGATATATCAGAGTTCTGCATAGTTTGGGATACATGTAATGTTGGGACTATGTATACAATGTGTAATAATCAAATCAGGATAACTGGATGATACATCACCTTAAACATCTGTCTTTCTTTGTGTTGGGAACTGATATAGTTTGGCTGCGTCCCCACCCAAATCTCATCTTGAATTGTATCTCCCGTAATTCCCATAGTTGTGGGAGGGACCTAGCGGGAGATAACTGAATCATGGCAGCAGTTTCACCCATACTATTCTCATGGTAATGAATAAGTCTGATGAGATCTGATGGTTTTATAAGGAGAAACCCTTTTCTCTTGACTCTCTGTCTTTGCTTGCCGCCATACATGTAAGATGTGACTTGCTCCTCCTTGCCTTCTGCCATGATTGTGAGTCTTCCCCAGCCATATGGAACTGTAATTCCAATTAAACCTCTTCCTTTTGTAAATTGCCCAGTTTCGGGTATGTCTTTATCAGCAGCATGAAAACGACAAATAAAGGAACATTACAATTCTTCCCTTCTAGCTATTTTGAAATACAAAATAAATTATCGTTAACTATAATTTCTCTACTGTGCTATCCAATACTAGAATTTATTCCTTCTATCTAACTGTATGTTTGTATCCATTAATCAGCTCTCTTCATTCCTTCCTCCCCTCTTCCCTTCCCAGCCTCTGGCAAACACCATTCTACTTTCTACCTACACAAGATCCACTTTTTAGGCTCCCACATGTAAGTGAGAACTTGCAGTATTTGTCTCTGCCTGGTTTATTTTACTTAACATAATGACCTCCAGTTCCAGCCATGTTGCTACAAATGACAGTATTACATTCTTTTTAAGGCTGAATAGTATTCCATTGTGTATATATACCACGTTCTGTATCTATTCATCTGTTCATAGACACTGAGGTTAACTCTGTATCTTAGCAATTGTGAACAGTGCTACAACAAACATGGGAGCATACTGATTTTCTTTGAGTATATACTCAGCAGTAGGATTGCTGGATCAAATGGGAGTTCTATTTTTAGTTTTTTGAGGAACCTCCATACTGTTTTCCATAATGTCCAGCTAGATTTTCATTATTCATTTATTTATTTATTTATTTGTGAGACAGGATCTCACTATGTTGCCCAGGCTGACCTTGAGCTACTGGGCTCAAACAACCCCCCCACCCCAGCCACTTGAGTATTTTGGACTAGAGACATCTAGTCCAGGTACATTTTAGACCCATACATTTTAGACCTGGAATGATAGTTATAAATCTGTCAAATTGTTTTAATATTTATATAGTGTTTGCGCCTCCCAATTTTCACTGTTCCAGCTATACGTAACTCACCAGAAGATATTTAACAAAGCAGAAACCTTAGTTATCTTCCTACTTGCATTGGGACCAAACAAAAAACAGAAGATCTAAAGTACCAAAGGCACACGACAGATGAATGGAGCGTAGTATTAACTCATGTGAAGGTCTTCAAAGTTTTAGCTAAAAAAAACAAAATATACATCTACAGATTATTATGCTGACAAAAAAAAAAATGCAAGTGTAGTCCCAGTATGTGTTAAGGATCTCATTAACTAGACCAGTGGCTCGTAAGTAGGCATATAACAAAATTACACCTTCTCCTTCCTGCTCACCCACGTGTTGATGTTCTGTAGGTTTAGAGTTGATGCTTAGGCAAGTGTATATTGTAAAAAGGTTCACAAATTATTTTTTCTACAAAAGAGGTGACAGCCACACTTTGCTTTGTTCCAGTCACGCCACATCTGTTGTACCAGGTTCTGGACTCCCCAGTTTCAAAAGACCATATCTAAACAGAGAGGAGAGGAAAGGGGGAGAACGAAATGGCATGGAAGGGACTTAGTTCCCTGTTATGGCAGTGATTAGGCAAAAGCTTAACAAAGATCACTTGTTAGGCATTTCATAAATTGAGCTCTACCTTTAATTTCCCTCCATTCCTGTGATACAACAACAACGATGTTTTTCAGGAAAAGTAACACATACATAAATAGAAAAAAAAAAGTCCTCCAAAAATTTACTATGATATATAAAGACAAGTCTAGAAGAGTAGTGAAAGCAATGGAGATTGTATGATGCGGGAATATTCACTATGTGAGCAAAGAATCAACAGTGGACTGCACTTCCGGACCCTTGATCCAGAGTCAATGGTCTGGAATTTTATATATTATATATATAATATATATTTATAATATACATAATATAATTTATATGTTATATATAACATATATTTATAATATACATAATATAATTTATATATTATATATAATATACACATAATATATATTTATATATATACTGAATGTAGCCTAATTTATACATACAAATATTAACTGTACAAAAGGCAAACCATAGTAAGCATCTAGGATAACCCAAGAAAAACATCAAAGCAGAACTCAACCTGATAATTTTACAAGGTTAACTTCTCTCGACAGCCTAGATTGTCTACCGATAAAGTAAGCTTTTAACTAGTCATATGAAAAGCACTCATCTGCTCGAGGATAAGAACCTTGCCCATGTACTTTTTAAGTGTGATCAAAGGTTACAACAGTATATTGCCCTGGGGATCGTTAGAGGGCTACACAGAAGTTGAAGTCTGTACTGACTCAGTAATATCTTTCATCGGTAGGATTCAGCACCAAGAGTAAAAAATCATCTGCCCTGTAAGATTTAGGACCGTGCTTAACATCTAATCTTAAATAGGGTGATAGTCTTTGCACAAATTAAAATATCCAAAACCTACAACCTTTCTGTGTTTGTAGTGATAGGCTGGGCACAAGAAGCTTCAGTTCTAAAAAGCATGTACATACTAATCAGGAAAATACGGTGAACTAACATGGCTGTGGTATTAAAATATTTTGTGTGAACTAAGAAAATTGAGCAGCTTCAAGCAGACAAGGTCACATGAGGTAGAAAAGCAACATACACTGAATATGTCCAAACCAAACACATCATCTTCCCTCCTTCATCCCGAAACTAAAATAAACAAAAACTGATCTGATGCTTTTCTTCCTCAGTGACCAGCACCACTATCTTTCTAGTTTGTCAGGTTCACAATTTTAAGTGGTGTTAATGCCCTTTGTTAACACCTTCCACTATCAATCACAGGCTAATCCTCCCAACTGCAGTTTTTTTTTTTTTTCTTAAATCATCTTTCCTGCCCACCACTAGTATCTTAATGAATTCTCAATGTCTCTACCCAGGACTTTCACAATACCTCTTAAATGCCTCCTTGTGTCCATTTGGGTCCCCACCTAATCCACTGCTAGTATAATTATGTTTAAACTGTTCACATCACTATTAGGTTAAAAAATATAATGCTTGGTACACATAAAATATCAAATTCCTCAACCTAATCTTAAAACACTCAAGTTTTCATCCCGCTTGCCCTCCACACCGGCTCCACATCCCCTTATCGTACCTCTTAAAATTTCCCACCATCCCACCTCTACTCCTCAGTACAAAAGCAGGACGATCGGTTCCACATGTCTTTTCCACAACCTAGTATGCACTCTACACCTGGTGTCCAGCTCTACAACACATCTTAATCCTTCCCTACCTCATATCCTCTGGGCCTTATGCCCACAGAGGAAATATATAGAAATATTCTTTTACAAATACCCTGGGTTTTTTTTTTTTCTATTTTAGATACATTCTTTATATTGTACCAAAATTGATTACAGTTGGCTTACTACTAACATAAACACATGAGAGAGTTAAACATAAATCAAAAGGAAAAGTCGAAGACAGAACTTTACCAGAAATCCATGTTAAGAGGGTGATGGTATTTGAGCATTAAATTTAGCTATGACCTTTCTGGAGGGCAAAGTTCTCATGACTTTCTGTTTTTCAAAGCATTTATCCCTTGGCACTATAATCATTTGTTACTGTAGTATCTTTACTCAGGGAGGGTGCAAGGGTGGTTCATTTCTGAATCTTCCCCCAGCAATCCCCACACTTTCTGGGATGTTGTGGGCACACTTCAAACGTTCTGGAATAAAAAACGCAAACAGTGTAAGTTTTCCAAGGAGAATTCCCACAAGCCAGAGATCCCCGGCTGCAGTCTAGGAGCCAACCATGCTAAAGGTGACTTTCCCACTAAAAACAAGAAGCATTGACTAGTAAGTACTGGCACTCTGGTCTTCCTTACAGTTAAATTCCTGTGTCCATTAATAACCTGACATTCTGATTGATGAGATATAGTTTTATTATTAGTGTGACTCCACAGTGGATAACCTCTAGTTTTATGGAAAAATTGCATCTCTAACCTGCAAGACTGAGATCTGGATTCCACCCAAACGCTAACTTCAGTCCTGATTGCCCCCTTTCCTCCTCACACACACATAAAGAGAGAGAGGAAGGAAATGGCTACCAACCTCTGTCACCTCAACTCAACCATCGCAAGCATGATCAGCTAGTACTATCCTGCTAACTCTTCTTCGACAGAACAGTGAAAACTGGGTGGAATGATTGATTGAGTAAAAGTGATTTTTCTGTTTATAGTCTCTGATTCTATCATATTTTCTTCTAGAAAGATTTTTTTTCCTGGTTAAGTGAGAGCACACTCTCTATTTTTCTAAGTAGTTATAGAAACTGTTTTAATATTCTCAAATTTATTTCTGCAAAATTGCACAGCTCTCCAAATGAAAAAGCATTTTAATAATCCTAGATGTGGCAGCATTTTAAAAAAATATTATGTACACATTGCTTTCTTTCTGTATTCATTTATTCAAACAAGCAATAGCAAATGGAAATGTATAAAGTTCCTTAGTCTTATGAAGGAAATGCAGGGAACACTCAGCAAAATCCTAAGAAGCAAAACTGAAGTTAATCAATACTATATACAGTGTATGTAACTCAAACACATGAAAACAACAAAATACAGAAATAACTCATTTTTAGAAAACATGCTCATTACTTTAAACAATAATCATTATGAACCTGATGTTTATTTGTAACCTTATTGGCCTGGTAATCAGTGAGGTAGTATAATACTCTCTTCTACATGTTTTGTAAGGAATTTTCTCTCCTTAGCAGAATAACATTTGTTTTCATGTTCATCTCAATGTATCAGTTGTGGTGGCAGAGTTTTGTTGCCACCCCTAAAACAAAAGACATCAAAAAGCCTTTGTAAAAACTGAAACACATTTCGGTATATACGTACATATACGTGGATGTATATATTTTCATAAAACTCTGCCTTCAGGTAAAGTTCCAAAAATTGTCTGCAGGCTGATCTAAAATTTCAGGGATCTACTTTGGAGGATCAGCTACCAGTAGGATCTCCGATCTTATAAGAAATTTTAAGCCTGTCCAGCCGTCTGGGTCAAAAATTAGGAATGCAAAAGGATTTTACTTCCAAGGGTGTTCTACACAGTATTGAATATCACGCATTACCATTCCTAAAACCACCTGGAGGTGCAATTTCCATGTCTCCAACCCAAACAACCACTAAGGCAATGGCCCTAATAAATATTCTGTGAACATATCCAAAGGAACAATGTCAAAGTACTACATTTCTTTATAAAGCTTTGTTTTTCTGATTATAAAATACGTGTGAAGGTTTGAAAACTTACAAAATACAGAAAAAGTATATAAAAGTACGTAAAAATAACCCATTATTCTCCCACATAAACAAGAATGAACATCTTGACAAGTTTCCTTTCTGCTATGAATTTGGCCTATCCTCAATTTTGTTTCATGATTTCACTTTCCAGTCATCAAAAGTATTTTCCCATGTGATTTAAGAACTCTTCATTTCACACATTTTAAAATATCTTATCTTTTGTTGTTCCTAAGCAGTATGTAAAAATGCTTCATAATCAGAAATTAACCACAATATAGAATCAGCAAACTCTAAACTTACAGAGCAATCAGCTATCATAATTTAAATATTTATATAGCACCCATCACTGAAGTGCTCTGTAGGTCAACAGACGGTCTGAGTTAATACGAAAACAAAATAGAAGTATTTCTATAAAAAGACCTGGGATGTATTGGCAATATGTCTTTGATGGAAATGGGATTTGTCAAACTATTCAAAGACTAATAGAGAAAACCTTGAATTTTCTTTGAAAGTCTCATGTTTTTGCTATACTAGAGCTTAAGATATTTAGAGCATCCAAAGAATCAGAGAGGACACAAACAAATGGAAAAACATTCTATGCTCATAGATAGGGAGAATCAATATTGTGAAACTGGCCATACTGTCCAAAGTAATGTATAGATTTAAAGCTATTCCAATTAAACTATCATTGACAATCTTCACAGAATTAGAAAAAGCTACTTTAAAATTCATATGAAACCAAAAAAGCAGCCCACACAGCCAAGACAATCCTAAGCAAAAAGAACAAAGCTACAGGCATTATGCTACCTGACTTTAAACTATACTACAAGGCCACAGTAACCAAATCAGCATGGTACTGGTACAAAAACAGACACATAGACCAATTCAACAGAATACAGAACTCAGAAATATGACTGCACATCTACAACCATCTGATCTTCAACAAACCTGACAAAAACAAACAATGGGCAAAGGATTCCCTATTTAATACATGGTGCTGGAAGAACTGGCTAGCCATACGCAGAAAATTGAAACTGGATCTCTTCCTTATACCTTATATAAAAATTAACTCAAGATGTATTAAAGACTTAAATTCAAAGCCAAAAACTATAAAAACCCTAGAAGAAAATCTAGACAATATCATTCAGGACATAGGCATGGGCAAAGATTTCATGACAAAAACATCAAAAGCAATTGCAACAAAAGCAAAAATTGAGAAATGGATCTAATTAAAGAGCTTCTGCAGAGCAAAACAAACTATCATTAAAGTGAACAAACAACCTACAGAATGGGAGAAAAATTTTGCAATCTATTCATCTGACAAAGGTCTAATCAGAATCTACAAGGAACTTAAATTTACAAGAAAAAGGCCAGGCGCAGTGGCTCTCACTTATAATCCCACACTTTGGGAGGCCGAGGCAGGCGGATCACTTGAGGTCAGGAGACGGAGACCAGTCTGGCCAACATGGTGAAACACCAACTCTACCAGAAAAAAAGAAAGAAGAAAAAACAAAAAAAAAAAACCCCAACCCCATTAAAAAATGGACAAAGGCCATAAACAGACACTTCTCAAAAGAAGACATTTATGTGGCCAACGAACATATGAAAAAAAAGCTGAACATCACTGATCATTAGAGAAATGCAAATCAAAACCACATTGAAATACCATCACATGCCAGTCAAAATGGCAGTTATTATTAAAAAGTCAAGAAACAACAGGTGCTGGTGAGGCTGTGGAGAAATAACAATGCCTTTACACTAGTGGTGGGAATGTAAATTAGCTCAACCATTGTGGAAGACAGTGTGGTGATTCCTCAAAGCCCTAGAACCAGAAATAGCATTTTACTCAGCAATCCCATTACTGGGAATATACCCAAAGGAATATGAGTCATTCTATTATAAAGATATGTGCATGCATATGTTTATTGCAGTACTGTTCACAATAGCAAAGACATGGAATCAACTCAAATGCCCATCAACGATAGATTAGATAAAGAAAATTTGGTACATATACATCATGGAATACTATGCAGCCATACAGAGGAATGAGGTCATCTCCTTTGCAGGGACACAGATGGAGCTGGAAGGCATTATTCTTAGCAAACTAATGCAGAAACAGAAAACCAAATACCACATGTTGTCACTTATAAGTGGGAGCTGAACAATGATAACACATGGACATGGGGAGGGGAACAACACAGTGGAGTCTGTCAGGTGGGGTGACAGGGTGAAAAAAAGCAGGATAAATAGCTAATGCATGCTGGACCTAATGCTTAGGTGACAGGTTGATAGATGCAGCAAAGCACCATGGTATATGTTTACCTATGTAGCAAACCTGCACATCCTGCACGTGTATTCTGGAATTTTAAAATTAAATTAAATTAAATTTTTTAAAAAAGATATGAGGACTATCAGCTGCAAATATATCTCTTTAAAAGGAAGAGCATGTGAATGACACAAATTTATTAAAATTTCATCTTGTTAAAATGGATTTTAAAATATAAAGACATTTATATCAAAATAAAATTTTCAAACCAACTTTTATTACACAAAACGTTATAGCATCCTAACAAACTGGAAAACTTGTGAAGAGTTTGAGATGCTTGATTAGAATTTATTTACATGTAAGCAGATTTCATGACCTTCCCAAATGCCAGGTCTCCAGTTTGCACATCTTCTGGAAGGTGTAGGCAGAAGATAAAATTAGAAGAAAAAAAAATGTCAACCCAATCAGATCTTTTTAAAGCAAGAAATAAAGATAAATATTCCTTTATTATTTGGTCCCTAAAATAAGAGAAAACATTAAAGGAACTCTCTGTCTATCCTCAAAGGAAATATCAGTTCAATACCCAACTTGGCAGTACTGATTTCAACATATATTTAAAATCTGCCCCTGACATTATCATTTTGGTCCAACTCCCAATCATCTCTGGATTATTATAACAATCTTAATTGGTTACCTTCTTACATCATAACACCTATTCTCACTCTACACAGACAGTATGAGACATCCTATTCAACATAAGGCTGGTAACATCCTTTCTTTACTCAAAATCATTTGATGGTATCCCATCTGCCTCAGAACAAGTCTTGCAATGACCCCTCATGGCCTATGTGATCTGCTGTCCTCTCCTCCTCACCTTTTTCCATCTTCTGTCACAAAAGTGGAAATCCATGGACTGTCTGTAACCAAGTTAGGAAAGAGATGACCACTCTAGGCAGAATTTATAAACTGAAACCAATAGGAGTAGCCTGAGACTCCACAAGACTCCTGCTGCTCCTAGGGCCAAACCAAAATAACTACCTCAGACTAGACTGAAAGATCATTCAATAAGTGGAAAAATCTGGAAGAAGAGTGGTCTGAGGGTTAAGGCCTAGAGTAAAGCCCTGTGGAAGCCGGTAAAAGAGAGAGCATCCTGAGAAATATTTTTATGTGATAAAATAAACACTCACTACCTTCCACTGAGGGCCATAGCTGAGCCAGGGCTTAGCTGTATTATACAGTTAATAAGCAGCAAGTCCCTGTCATTTGAGAATAATGGCACTACTGGTATATAATGAGAAAAAGGATGGGCATGACTGAAATTTTACCATGAAAAATGAAACTAAAATTTTTGAAAATCATTTTGTTTTTCAAGATAAAATATAGGTTATAATGGCAGATAGAGTACAGAGCAAATTTAAAGCATGAATCAAGTTTCTGTAGTGGGGGTTATAGGACACACGACACAACTGACCCTCAAAAGCATCATTTTTACAAAGACATTCAAGGACTCCATTAATTTTCTTAAATATCTCTCTTAAGCCTTTTTCAATGAAGCACCTGAAGCATCTGAAGTCCCTGTCAGATCTCTCTCCTATTGTTACATTATCTGGTTCCTAGGACACCTCACTTGGCAGTGGTTTTGCTTACAATTTAACTCTCTAATACCGTTTTATTTAACTTCCATTAAATTTGCATATTTTGTTAAGACTTGTGAGTTTTTGTAATCAAATGCAAATTTGTTTGCATTGTTTTACATAGTGCTTTCTGAAATTTAGTCTATAACCTTCAATGACCTGGCCCTAATGGGCAAGAATATGTATTATTTACGTTCAGCTGTGCACAATGTTTTACAAGAACCTCTGTCCATTATTTCATTAATTTGACCTTTGCAACCTTAAGAAATCAGTTACATTATTTTTATGGTATAGACAGGGTACTAAAGTTTTGCAAGTTTAAGAAACTGGGATATAATACAAGCTTTGGTCTGTGCCAGTCCAGAGAGTGCATACATTCTTTCTATTTAACATTTGTGTAGCAATTTATTTTGATTTAGCCTTTATAACAGCCATATGAAATATGTAGTGAAGCTGACACTCCTATTCCTATTTTACAGATGAGGAAATTGATATCCAGGGTGATCAAAAAATCTTCTTTGAGGTATCATCAATTAAGTTTTTTGAACTTCAAAGACATGTATTCAAAGTGAAACATTCATGAACGTGATAAGTTCATAAACTATAGTGTGTGTGTGTATAGTTTTTCCCCATGATACTGACCCTTCTTGTCTGAGCCAAGCACTTTTAAACTATTTGTTGAATTGGACTGCCAAAGCCAGAACTTCCTGTACAGTTTCAGTAGACAGAAATTTATAGTCCTGTGATTCTCAACAGAAGCAACTGGGGTGTTCCTTAAAACTGCAGATTTCTGGACCCCACTCTACACTGAACTGAATCAGAGTATCTGGAGGGCTACAGGATCTATAATCCAGTATTGAAAGGTCTGAATTTCAATAGTTTTCCCAAATAATTTTTATTCACAGTAAATTTTGAGAACTACAATAAACAGCTCAATTTAGAGGGTGTCAAATGATATGCAATTACATGTAGGTGAAATTAAGCAACGTCCTCACAGACTTCAAAAGCGTCTAAGGCAGTTTGATTAATCTATTAACCAGAGGCATTTACTGTTATAATTCATAAACAATAGTTTGATTAACATGGCATTATAGTTATATGAATAATTATCAACGGGGAGAAGTTAGAAAAAAAGAAGAATCTAGTCATACTGAAATGCTTACAATGTAGCAAATATTCAATGTAAAATGGAGAAAGTTCTGAGATTTTAAAATAAAAAACTTGTTGACATTTTTAATTAATTCTGGTCGTATAAGAGGTAAAAGTTCACATAAGATTGCTATTAGCACATATGTATAAGTAAAAATGATAAATGTGCTAAAAAGTTAAAGAATAAGAATCAATGTCTTGAAAACTAATGAATGTCAGGAGAGTTCGTGAATAGCATTAGGATCTCTTACACAGACCATCATCCCCTGAGTGGTTTTGGTCTAAAGACAGATCTTGAGGCAATGCATGACTGGATTTCCCCCCCAGCTTCCAAGAGTGTCTTTCTCAGTGTCTTCTCCTCTTTTCAAAGCATATAGGGTTCTAGTTTTTACGTGAACTAATATTATGTCCTCAAAAGACGATAAAGTATTTTTTGAAAGCTGAGGAATTATTCATTTGATTTTGATCTAGTCTTCTTTCTGCACAAACAAAAATACTACCATTAGTTTTTGGCACTCATTTTTATGGTGGTTTTCACATCTGAACGTCACTTTATTTTTTAGATAACTTACTTCATCAGTGTTTAGTTACATATGTATCCAACATTCCCAATCTAATTCTCACACTTTTTATTAGGACTAGTTAATTGCTTAAGGAAGTTCCATCAAAAACACTTAAAAGTTCTAGCTGTAGTTCTGTAAAGGGGTTAAGATGAGTAAATCTAATTGTTATTTAAGTAAAAAGGAATGACGAGAAGTGGACAAAATGAGGCTATTGCCTTAATAACTAGGCTGTAATTTAGATCCTACTTATCTAGCAAAAAACAACTCCAATTATAGGAAAAACAATCCCTAGGAATAAAAACAGACACGATTCAAGATGATACACACAGCTCCTTGTCTCAAAATGCAAACAAATGATTTTGCTTCTGAAATGTTTTACAAATAGCTTCATTATATTTTATTTCAGTTTAATTTATAATGAATGTCTCAGTTAGTAATATATTTTTTCAAATAAAAACCATATTGAGATTTTTAAAAATAGTATATTCAAAAAACTCTCAAACTCTGGAAGCTGTCAGTGATAGCAAACTCTAAAAAGTCTGCCTGTGAGAACACTTGACATCTACAGATAAAAAGAAACTTGACACCATAAGGTTGGAAATCACTTTTTTCCTAAACATTGTATTCCTAGTTCATCTCATGTCATGATCATCTGCCTAACATACTCAAAAGATATGTCTCTGATTTCAGTGAGAGGATATGACAATACTGTACCTTTTCTAAGTATTAAAACTACAGCAACAAACATTCTTATCTGACTTAAATTGTTCGATTTTCACAAGTCAAGTTCTATTAAAAACTAGGTGGACCAAAGAAAAATGACTGAAAAGCTAAATTTATTATTCCATAAAACCCTATAAGCTTCTGATTTTTCAGTTCAACTTGACTCTGAAATTAGGCTACCAAATTTCTAGATCATTCCACATGATGGAACTAGCACTGCGGTTGGATGACATTTTTAAAAAGTCAATTTCACAATGTCATCTCTGGAAGCAACCATCTCAAACTTTGTTTTGTAATCGATCACAGTTAAAAGCTAAAGAGATGGCATTTGCTTTACATGAGACTTTTCACAAAACACAGCTATTCAGTAAGGACCCCTAACAAGAATGCAGACTACTAGAGTGTAAAAAAGGTGATAGCGGAAGAGCACCTGTCAGAGCCCTGTGGGATGGAATGGAAGAAAATAAAGACAGAGTTTGTTCTCTCTCAGTGTATTAGTTGAATGTGAAATACACTTGATATTTTATTTTTCTAAAAGATGAACCCTAACTTCAGAAATCTTTCAAAGTTTTATACTACAATGATCTTGGTGGTAGCTTTGGTTATTTTCAGTTGAGAGTGAACTAAAAATAATTATCTAGGACTCATGCTGAACATGGGATTTCCTACCAGTAAGGGCACAGCTCCTTATGTAACATATGCAAGAAAGTATTTTTTTAAGTAACCAAAATGTAAACATCACATTAAAAATGAAAATGTATAGGTTTGTTGATAGTCTATTTCTTCTCTTCTTTCCATCGAAATTTCCCTAAATCAATTAAGTCACCACCTCAATCTCAAGAGAATGGGGAGATACATATTTCAAGTTAAAAGTCTCTTATTTCTTTTTCACCCATTTTTCCTACCATCCAGCCAGCACTTACAATAAGCAAGACACTGGGTCAGAATTTTCTAAATGAAATGCTGATGGTTGAGAAAAGGAAGCTACAAAAATTTGATTCCTTTTATAATAAAAACTGTCTTAATCTGAATCTGACTTCCTTAGTTCCTGAGATTAGAAAGCAAATTCTCAATACAGCACAAGCAGTTCAGCAGGCTCTCTCCCTTCCAGACTTCCTGAGGGACTGCTGCTGAGGCTGGACCCCGAAATAATAACTCCCAAACAAGGGGATGTTTCATACCACGAGGACAAACACTGCTTGCTAAAGAGCATTTCTGAAGTGGATTTCTAAAATACGATAAAAAATAAAAACTATTTCATTTATTTGTGTTCATGCCAGCTTAAAAATGGACTAAGGATGCTGATTCCACATAGCAGTATAGCAGTTGCCACAAAATTAAACATTCCCCACTGAATAATATCTCTATGACTTCAAACTTCCATTAGGTCTCTTTAAGTGGTTTATACCTGGAGAGAAGGAAACACTTGCCACAGGCATAGCATAAATATTCAGTTATTTAAACTTACTTCACAAGATGGAAAATTTTTACTAAAATCCTATTAAACCAAAACCACAAGATTCTTGCATAAAATTATTTCAATATTCTAACAAGGTACTGGGAGAGACAGAATGGCATTCCTTAAAATTTGAAACACATTCAGAGGGAGAATAATCTATTAGGTAAAAAGAAAATGAAACGAAATGAAATAAAACGTGTATGTAGATAGAGATGGAGAACAGAAAAAGACTGACCAAAAAAAAAAAAAAAGTACGGGAACATCCTCTATATTAATTTAAATCAACTTCAAAATTGACCAGAGCTAACAGTAACTAGTTACATTCAAGTATAAACTCTTTCAAGCAACAGATGTGTGTTACAATGACATTTCATTCTTCAGCTAGCTTCTTCAAGAAGTCTAAATTAAGTCAACTTTATCAGAAGTGAGCCAGTGTCCACATAATTTCATTTTATCCAAATGTGCTTCTTTGTATACCATGATTCTATTGCCTTTTGATCTTTTTAGAATTCCTAGTAAGTGAAAATCTATCTGTCTATGATAAAAATCTATCTATACTTAATCTTCAGTGTAAAAATAAATAATATACCTTGTCCCAAGCACTGAGAGTATCACACACAGATATAAACATTATACACAAAATAAATGTCTTTTAAAAAGTTAATCTATATATCTACATATAAAGCAAAATGCCATATATAATTTTCCCTTTATTCTTGATGTAGCTTTGGAATTATGGCTACTGTTAATGAATTCATAGAGTCAGGAAAGGTGATGGAGAGGACATGATATTAAACATTTCCAGACTTTTTCATCTGAAATCAGTTTGAAATTGCAAACCAGAGAGAACTCAGAAAATGGCTCCAAAAGTCATCTAATCTCAATTCCTAGTTTAAAAATTCCACACTATCAAAATCTCCAATCCACTCTATACACAAAATGAACCATTTTCATTGTGTTTCCATGAAAGTGGTATTTATATAAGCAATAGTGAAAAGTCATCAGCCCTTTACAGACACTGTTACAATTTTCATCCATTAAAGCGATGAACAGGTTTGTGACTTTTAGTTTCCTAAATTACAAAGATAATGACCTGCACTACAAACATAAGCACTTTCATTTCTAAAGAGACATTAGATAACCCAATTATAGACTAATCATCATGAACATGTGTTGTGTTTACAGTGTATCCATAAGCAATGCTTGTGACATACCAAACTCCTAAAGGCAAATTCATAATTAACTGGAAATATTGATACTGTGTTATAAATCAGGTTAACATAAAGGTCTTTTATTAAGGAACTCTGCTAAATCTCCCTCCCCAATGAAAATAATCATATTTTAAAACAAATGCAATAATGAGAAATGAAGAAAAAAGGGGAGATAGACTTGGCAACTATTAGAGTGGTACAAAACTGAGCTATCAAGATTACAGATATAATTGTAAAGACTGTATATTGTTATTAAATCTACAAAGATTTTTCATTATAACTGAAAAGGTGATATTAGTATCTCAAATATTACAAATCTTTAAAAATATAGAGCTGCACTGCCCAATATGGTAGCCATTAGCCCCCTGTGTCTGTCTAATACTTGAAATGGGGCTAGGCCAAACTGAAATGTGCTTTCAGTGTAAAACACACACAAGATATTTAGACTCATAAAGAAACAGAATGTAAAATATTTCATTTTTGTATACTGATTACATCTTGACATGCTATGCTGGTTAAATATTATTATAATTCATTTCACCCGTTTCTTGGGTGTGTATGGCCTCTAGAAAATGTAAAATCAAATGTATGGCTTGTGTTGCATCTCTATTGGACAGTGCTTATCTATAATGTTTATAGGACTGTTTTCATCAAAGCCACTGGGTGACACTGTTTCTTCACTAAATTGACACAAGCAAAGCAATTTTCTGCCAGGGGAAAATCACACACGCACACACACAAATCATACATGCACACACAGGTACACACATGCACATGTACATACACACACCTCAGCAAACAACACGTGACCCTTATAATCAGTCATCTTCTCAGGATGAAAGAACATGAGTACCCTTAAAGTAATGTTATTACTATTGTTAGCAAGACTGGTTATCCTTGAAAGCTTTAATAATCATTCACAGATTCCTAAATAAGAAATGACAGTTCTAATCAGATAAAAAACACAGACATTGCTTAGTTTGTGACTCTTCACAAATAGCTTTCCATCTTCGAAATGGTAATGTTCTTCATTATTATATCTGATATTATATCCTATTTACTTATATTTTAATGAAATTCTAAGGAAACGCTGAAAAATAACAGGTGAAAAAAATTACCAGCTGTTTTTGCTAATGAAGAAATGCCTTACCGATTTGCAGATTACGTTTTGCCTGGAATTTTGAAATCCTGAACATACAAAAATCAACGTATTGAAAATCTAAAATAAAAATATTCAATATTTCAGCCACTGCTAAATACTTTTGTTTGATAAGACTCCACAAAGTTAGACTTTTCAGTGCAACTGATATTTATTTATTCGACAAAGTCAAGAATAATTCATTCCAGAGGCTCCCTGGTATTATCTGATTACCAGAAAATTCATTGTAAGGGCTGAACAAGTTTTGTGTTATTTACACATCTGACACTCAATCTGATGACTCAATCTTTTAATACTGAATGAGAATTTACAGTTGGCTCCACGTGAAAAATTACAAATAATACCTAGGCTTAAAGTCACCAGCCCGACTCCTTTCCTACTCTGTTTCCCCAGTAGCATAGTCAAGTCAAAGAGGAAATGGACAAAAGCCATCTTGCCTTGGGCTATCTTCACACATTTAGCTAACTCTCAGTTTCCTTCTCGCTAAAATCAGAATAATTCTAGTCTACTAATTACAGCCTTTTCAGAATTAAGCATTTAAAATATCAGTGCAGCCGGGCGCGGTGGCTCAAGCCTGTAATCCCAGCACTTTGGGAGGCCGAGACGGGCGGATCACGAGGTCAGGAGATCGAGACCATCCTGGCTAACACGGTGAAACCCCGTCTCTACTAAAACAATACAAAAAACTAGCCGGGTGAGGTGGCGGGCGCCTGTAGTCCCAGCTACTCGGGAGGCTGGGGCAGGAGAATGGTGTGAACCCGGGAGGCGGAGCTTGCAGTGAGCTGAGATCTGGCCACTGCACTCCAGCCTGGGTGACAGAGCGAGACTCCATCTCAAAAAAAAAAAAAAAAATCAGTGCAACCAGCTGTTTACAGTCATAAACTAACTCGACATTAATACAATCAGTGTACTATTTTGAAGTGTAACATGTCCTAAATCTAACAATATTTTACCTTTGTTTCAGAGCAGACTGTAGAGGTACACCAAACTAATTTCCATTTTCCAAAATATTCTCCATGTCTTCAAAATGTAAAGTTGCTTAAAACCTAAACCATTTATGTTTAACCACATATGTGTTGAAGACCTTCTGAAAACCTATGACACTAAGACTTTTTGCTCGTAAGAATGAACAAATGAAGTTTTGCATATAATTTCAGAGCAGAGGTGAATGAGTCCTGGAGCCAGGTTAAAAACCTGCTCTAAGTTATTATACGCATTTCTCCATTATCTAAGATTTCACTGTGACTTCCCTTTTTCTTATGTTCATGTCTCATTACTCTCACTAGGCTGTAAACTTTGGAGAGACAAATGCTGTGTCACATCTCTCTGTGTATTATTTGTATCATTTTTAGCACGAGGACTAATGCACAGATAAAATGTGTTGATTTGAGACCTGGTAGGTTGATTGATCAAAGGCCTTCATGGATAATGGGTAACATTAGCTACAGGTAGCATCTTCTTTTAAAACACTGGTATACATTCACAATGAACAGGTATGGCCAACTAATATTTTTTACAACTCAGGCGCATCTGTTAGACTTTTTTCTCAGTAATGAAATCTGTATATTTTATATCAATAACAGCACAAACATACATTCGCAGTTCAAAGTTAAAACAATTCCATAGTAGCCTTACTAAAAAAACACAAAAACAAAAACAACAAAACTCCTTTCATAAAAAATACTACCTATCGTGACAGTATATATAGGTAATTACCAAAAGGATTCAAGTTTCTATATAAAGGAATTATCTTCATTTGAACACTAATAGAACACATCTTTAGGTACAAGAATAGGAGACTGGACTTTCTGAAGGTCTTTAGAATTATTTCACAGAGGTTCGTTAAACACATGAATGCAGAATATAAGCATACAGGTTTTTAATCTCAATTTGAGGGAGTTTTTTTAGAAGACATAAACACCACACAGAAATGGAGCAGGAAAACTCCAACGAAGAGGAGACACATGGCAGCCAAGTAAACAATTCACCATAAACCTGTAAGGGTTATGCATCACTTCCGGGAGCATAAGACATTTCGCCATCACCCAATGCAAAAGCATGATACAATAGCTGCATTGATTATCTTCACACATCCAGGACTGTACAACTCACAACAATAACTCTTTCTCAAAAATACAACTCCCATCCTAATCCCAAAATAAACTCTTTCTTTAGATAGATAAAATAACACACGTTTTCAATGAAGTCGACATTGACTCTACTAGGCTGACTGACACAAATAGTATTAATGGAAAAATCTCAAAATACATAGGCATACTTCTAATTTTGAGGTTTATAAACATCCTACCTTGACAGAATGAGAACTTGCTTAGAATAGAAGTAAAATTGAATTTGTAAAGCCTTTATTCAACTAGCACTCTGAAGAGATTATTTCTCAGAGCTGAATTTCCTAATAGACTACAACAAATTCACACAAATGTCACTGCAGATAGAATGAATGTTTTTTCATGCCAGTGTCACTCACCCTTGCCTGCCTGCACCCCCTCCCCCAAGGCTTTTCAAAATGTATTTCATACACAGAGTCACTGTTCTGGTTGTTTATTTAATTAACATGACAGCCCAGCATACACAGCATTTCTTTCAGTTCTACAGTTTTAACTTTTTACACTTTCGACTCAATGCAGAAAGAGTAAAATTACTGTGTTCACTCCTTCCAGCCTCTGTAAATTTATATAGATTCACTGACTATTTATGTCACTTAAAAAAGTTTTTCAGTATGCTTTAAATATCTGTATTCACAAAGTAAAATCACAATTTTTGTCCCCCACACACAAAAAAATTCTTTTCCTCCACCTTTCCCGAAGGATAAGGAAATCTTGTTTTACCTTTTCAGTATTTTCAGAAATTGACGTTAATTAATTTTAATTCTGTCACCAAGTCATAAGTAATCAGTATTGCTCGTTGAATCACCATAAACTGAGTAACACTACTGAAATGCAGAAGTTACAATTTAATTAAAAGTCCATGATTATTTCTGAAACGTACTCAATTTGAGCAATATGTTCATACTGAAAGGCATTTAGGAATTTAAACAATGTATTCTACATTTTGAGAATAAGCAAATTTTTTGTCAAAGAATAACAGTGCCTCCCATCCAGTGCTTACCAACAAACACCATACCCATTTCTCCTATTTTTGCTTTGCTGTTGTTTGCTTTCTCTCCTAAAAGTGTCTTTCTCACATCAGTGCTGAAAAACTTGACTCTTCTTTTAATAACTAAGATCAAAATGGATGATGTTGTATCCATCACAAAAAATGTCATCATTAAGTGGTACAGATGCATTAATGCAACAGTCATATGCCTTTGTGTTTATCTGAAACCACAGGTAAAAAGATAAATTTTTTCTTAACAGGTAACTAAAATAAAATTGCATTGCTTTGAAATCTTTCAAAAGTGAATGTGTCAGGTGGTCTCAGTAATTAGAGAGGAATGAGCAGCCAATTATAGTTCTTTATTTATAAAGAGAATGGAGAGACACCCCTTCAAATACAATTTCCAAAAGCAAAAAATTGCAAAATTAAAATTTTACACTGAAAAAGAACATATTAATCATGCATAATATCTAACAGTCCAAGAAAGTCTAGGTATCTCTGTATATTCCCATGGTTGGGGCCAAGGGCACAGTGGTACTTTGAGAGAGACATATCTGCTCTGGGATGCGAAAGTCCACTTAGAAAAGATACACACACCTTAACAGACACTTGTCTTCTTAACACGGGCAACCAAAAAAGTAGTTTGACACACTCATCTACAAAATCAGCCTCTGTATTGCAGACACTGGGTTGGCAGGACCAAACTAAAAGCCAAACAAACTTTATAGTTCTTTAAGCTTTGAAGAACTATAAACTTTGTTCTTTCCTGAGAATAAAGATATTCCCACTTGCATTCATAGACACCAGTGCTATAGATTTACGGTTCTTGAAAGGAAAAAAGGGAGGGAGAGAGAAAAATGTATCTGTCAGTTGGTTTCTCTTATGAGAATTTTATCATATATTCTCTTTGCACTTTTGGAACTGAGGGTCACTGAAGAGGGATAGTTCATAAGTAACTAGCCGCTGCCATTCATACAGAGAAGAAAATGATGAAATTCTCTGACCGGTAAGCCTCACAATGAGGAAAGTGCAAATAAATTCTCAAGAGGACTCTGACAGACTCTGCTTTTAAGTTCTTAAATGACTATTTAAAATTCACTTGTTGCATATGAGAATTGTCTTGAGTTGAAAGTAAATATTCCTTCAGAAAAAAGACAGATGATATTCAGGGGAGTGTTACATACTTATTTTATAATTATTTTGATGTTTGACTTCACAAAGTATGCAAATGACAGTGGTACACTTTGCACCCTTAATCAGAAGTTTGTTTCCTCATGATAAAACAGATAAGCCATTTACTATGTAAGCTCCTGAACTTTTCACACAGTAAGGTTAACGTATATGAGATACTGTCCTATCTTATAAGATAGTACACTGTGTTAGTTTCCACCCACTCCCCACAACTATGCTCAGCAACAACTTTTAATGGGTCATATATATAAAAACCAGTCTTCAGTGACACGCACACACTCACCCATGCCCTCATTAAAACTTCAAGTATCTCAATTTCTGCTAAATGTATTCTTGTTTTTCCATCACGCGTAAGACATAAAGTTTCTCACTTTAGAATAATCTTCATTAACACAGCCTTTAAAAAAAATAGTGACCAAAGAAAATTACAGAAGTAGATTGCAATTACATTTTCCAACAGCATTAATCAGCAAAACATTAAATATGCAATGCTTACTTTGATAACTTTGCAGATAATTCAAGTTCTCCATTTATCAATTTAAACCAGAGAAAACCAATAAAAATTTGTGGGTTAATGAACGCTGCTGCTTAATTTACCTAACCACCTTCTTATCTTCTATCCACCCTTAATTTCTTAACTTATAAATGTTAATATAAAATTAAAAAAAAATTCCACAGGGTGAATGATATCAATTTGGAATCAAGTTGCCATTACATCCCAGATTTTCCTTAGAAATTATGGTTGTGAATTTTGCAATAATCACATCATACTGCCCTATAAGTTAATGAATAGTGTATCCTGAACATACTTAAAGCTGTGGTGTTTTCATTTAAAAGACATTCTGTCCTACAACTGTGAAAAGAAATCAAAATGGTTAGTTTACCCTCAAATAGATAACTTACTTTACTGTAACAATTTCCAAATCTTTACCAAAACTAAGTATCAGTCAGTGGCCTGCTTTCTCCTCCACTCTTAGAGTAAGCTTAAACACAAGAAGCATTTGTTTTATCTAAACGAAAAGCAAATAACTACATTTGTTTTAAAATAAACAGACAATGATGCTGTCATCTACTCTGTTAAATAATGTCAAACAGCCATAGGTCTGTGTAATCAACTCCATTTCAGAAACAAACTAGCCACCCACACCATATGGTGACTGCTATTTCTTAGAAATACCCAAATGATTAGCCACAGAATAACCTTAAAAGAAAAAGCTTACTTTATCTTAGGATATTCTCTTGCTCCCTGAAGTTGTCCTAATAGTACCATAGGTAGGCATTAATTTAAAGGGAAAAGTGTAAATTTCCACTTGCTGTGTCTAACCAGCTCCTCCTCCCCATCAAGTGTCAAATCCACTTCAGACAGAGAGGTGAACAAATCTGCTTCAACTAGAGGCATACACTTCAGTATGCTTTTTTAGACACAGTATGCATTTAAAATTGGGATTTGTTCTTTTATGCCCTTTAGAGCAACTGTTCTATAGTTTTAAGTCATTTAATGATAATAAGGAGACTCATCCCCAAAAGTGACTAAAGTTTTATTTACAACTTTATAATCCCAGGTTCCTCCTCCTCCCACGTTGTGGGAAGATATACACCTCCAGCAATCTTAGAAATGGCCTCCCAAATTAGTATTTCCTGTAAAATCTACATAAATCCATTTGAATTTACAAATATCCACTTAAGTATGCACATACTAAAGAGAACTGTTTTGTTTTTAGTTGACACTAAAGCGCAGTTGACAATTTTGAACAATTCCAAAGTTCAGACATAATATTCCCCAAGTTGAAGTTTGTGATACAAAACATACTAGCATGTAATAATGCATGCCCCTAAATTATATTTAAAAACAAACTGGGTACCATCAGCTGCAGTCTCTCCAAATAAAACTCACTGCAAAACCAGAAAATGTGTATCAATTCCTCACCTTCAAGCATAGCTTGCTTTGCTCTGGAATCTTTTTACTGGTTTTCATAAATGTTTAATATCATTTCATTACAAAGACATTTTACTTTTTAAAAAGTAGAAATCTAGTGAAATCTGTGTGTTAAAAAAATCACTTATTGCTAAAAAAGTAAACTTAATTCTAAAATTTCTGCTAAGGAAGGAAAGCGTAAGAGTACTGAAAAGAGTAGGCAAGCCATACACCAGGTGTAGCAGATCTAAAAAGTTGGCCCAGCTGTGGAAGACCCTACACATGCCATCTAGTTTTGTTACTCAATCGTGTTTCAGTTGTTCCCGTTATAAAACTATTGTGTGAAAGAGAGGGGGAGAAAAAAAAAAAAACCCCTGCTAGTTTCTTATTAATTCTGAAGTTAGACCACTTTTCTAGGCTATCTTCCCTTTAGTTGCCAGCGCTCGGATTCTCTCCACTCTGCGCCGGTTCCCAAGTGTTTCAAGTTTCCCCAGGAGCCGAGAGAGGAGTTGCCAGTGCTTACCTGTTCCCTCGGTATACAGGGCAGGGAGGTCCTCCGATGGGACTTGCTGCTGCAGCCGGACATCTCGGCGGACACGACAGAGCTGGACCGCCGCCTCCTCTTAAACACCGGGATCTCTTCCTTGGTCCCAGCAATGAGCTGGGACCCCAAATGCTCCCTTGGAGCCGCCTCCGCGGACTGCGGCAAGATTTGTTCCACGTACCTGGCCAAGAGGATCCCCAGCACGCCGGCCAAGTACGCCAGGTAAGGTCTCCAGGCGACCTTGAACCTCTCTAAGGAAATGAGGGACACGGTCCTGACCGCGCTAGTCAAGGCGATCATGAGGACGCCCAGCCTCAGCCTCAGCACCAGCCATGTCGCGGCGGCCAAGCAGCTGAGCACCACCCCCGCGGCTGGGAGCGAGAGTAAGTGATCCTCCCCGACGCCCAGCCCAATCTGGACGAGCGCTTCCCCCCCACAGCAGGCGGCCAGCAGCGCGACAGCCAGAGGCAGGCGCACCCCGGCGCGCAGGAGGTACAAGCCCATCCAGAAGAAGGCACACAGGAGACTGAAGAGCAGCGCTGAGGGCTGCAGCCAGGGGCTGAGCCGCGCGCCACCCCCGGGAGCACCTCCCCGAGGCCCCGGGAAGACGCCCCCTTCTGCTCCTGGGGCTGCTTCCTCCTCCTCCTCCGCCGCCGCCTCCTTACACTGCTCCAGGTCACAGCCGACCTCCCCGCGGACCAGCCTCACCAGCAGCGCCAGCAGAAAGGACAGGGAGCCCGCGCACAGCGCGGAGGAAAGTTTCCGAGAGCGCCGGAGCGGCTGCAGCACTAGGTCTCCCAAGCAGCCACGGCAGCCCGAGTCCCGCGGCGATACGAGCTCTGCACGATGGTGGCAGTCCCGGCCCGCCGTGGGGGCTTGACTCTCCCCACTGTGGACGGGCTTGTCCCTGACTCGTGCAGCGTCGACGGGCACTGCCATGGTATGGGGTGCCCTCTTCACCGAATTCCCAGTGACCCCCGACGCCCCCGCCCAAACCCACACGCGCGCGCGCGCGCGCGCACACACACACACACGCTCTTCCCAATTCCACCCTCGGAATCCTTCTCCCCAGGCCCACAATCCACGGAAAGTTTCAGCTTTTGAATAACTCCTGGAGAATGCTAGATGCTCCAATGAGACTTCTTCAAGTTAAAAGCTAGCACGCTCGAGTTGAAAGCAAGCACGGGCAGAAACGATCAGGATTCCCCTTTTCTCTTTGAATATCTTTTACAGATTATCTGTTCTACCCCCACCCCCGATTTATATCCTCCGGGATCTCTTCCTACTTCAGGATTTCAAAAATTGCCCAATGCATCCCGCGCGCAGGAGACGCTGACGCTGGAGGAGTATGGGGCGCGGGGCGGGCTCCGGGCCATTCCGAGGCGCAGCTCGGCGCTGCGCTGCAGCGCGCCGGGCCCGCAGCAGCTGGAGGTCTCCCTTCTCTTCCTTCCTGCAGCTCTTTTTCTATCACTCTTTCTTTCTCCTTGGCCGATTCTCCCCGGCACGGCCCCAGGACGCGAATCGCCATTCCCTAGGGCAGAAAGCAAAGCCTCCCCCGCCTCTGTCAATCCAATTCATGGCAAAGGATGGGAAAAAAAATGGAAAAGGGGCTGAGAAATAAAAAGTTGCTAAGTCCCGTCAGAGAGAGAGAGCCAGACCGAGAGACTAGCGGCAGCCGCGGAAGGGAGGGAGGGAGAAGGAGCGAGCAAGAGAGGAAGGGAGGGTGAGAGGAAAGGGAGGGTGAGAAGGGAGAAGGAAATTTGCTTTTTTTTTTCTTCCCCACTTCTTTTTGATGCAAGGTTGGTGGCGATTTGCAGTTTTGCAAAGGGGAAACGAGAGGAGACGACTGCTTAAAATTGTATAAAACTGGCAACTGGAGTGATCGACAATTCCGCTTTCTTTCTTTAAGGCAACTCCCTAGGAAAGCTTTCTCAGCCGAGCTCCCGCCCCCTCCTCCGGAGGAGGCGCTACCCTCAGCTCGATTGCTCCTTTGCTGGGAAAGCTGCCGGTTCACGCTACAGGCTGGAGCAGGGGCTGCTGAGGCTGATCCACCGCCCAGCCCACCGCAGCCCCGGGTGTAGGGGGGCTGCCGCTGGTCCTGAGGCTGAACTCCCTAGGACGTTGGAGGGAAAAAAATAAAAAAAGATTGTGTTTGCCTACTTGGCAGATGAGAGCTAACATACTTTCTACTGTCCCTGAAAATGACAGCCACTTCTGTCTTATTCAAAGATGCTCCCAAGTCAGGTACAACAGCAGTCCAATTTCAGATGACATTGTAATCCTTTGGTTGCTCCTGCTGGAAGGTCTGTTTTATGAGAACCCAAGCCTGGCCTGTTGGTTCAAATGATGGAAGAATCAGCCTTACCTAGACCACAATATATATAAAAAGAAAGGAAGGAGAGGCAGCAGTCATTTAAATCCAGTGTATGAGTATTACACAACAGTTTTTGGCTGTGGAAGGTAAAATTACATTGAGACTAAGTGACCATATCCTCAAAAAAGGTTAACAAAGTTTAGAAGCCCAGATAGTTCTAATAAAGAAAAACCTCAAGGGTGAGGTGAGGATAGGTGGGTTAACACTAGGAGAGATCTTAGAAGACTGTCTATGGCTGCAAAATACTACATCTTTGAACAAAGCATATGAAAAAAATCAGGACCTTAGTTATTAATGAGTAAAGGTTCATGTACAGCAGCAGTGTGATATTTGAGAAACTAAAAATTTTCAAGCTAACTTTTTTTTTTGGCAGATTATGAAAAAGAATTCAATATCTATTCAATGGACTTAAACGCTATTGATGTTCCTTGGGATCTGGTTGTCTTTTTAAAACTAAAACAAGAATATGATACTCCAGTTTTAACGTGGCTATCTTAGATGTCATTTGCCCTCACTAATAATAATCTTAATCCAATTTTGTCTTAATTATCTTGACATTCCAGGTTAAAGTGTATTTACAGCCTAAAGCATTTAGATAATCGATTCAATATGCCACTGTATTTTGTGTGTAGACATGAAGCAATAAAAAAAAGCCAAAAGGAGATCCTTGAGATAAAATTAATTTATGGGGACAGGGGGAGAAGATGGTTTAAGTTTTATACAGCTTCATGGGAAGCAGCCTGCTCTAGTAGGAGGCAGATATTAATATTATGACATAAGTAGATATGAGAAACTGTAAAGGTACAGCTTCTCTCTGTCAGATGTCCAGAATTGTGCTACCACACAGGAGTATGAGTTGGGCAGCTAGTCAATGGCAGTAGGCACCATCTGTTTAATAATTAAGGAAACAGGAGCAGCAATGTCTCTGCCAAAGACAAATGAGCCCCCTAGCATGCACACATACTTTCATGAGTTTCCTTTTTAGACATAGGATTCATATGCCAGATCCTACCTGGGACACGTCGGAGTGAAAAACCTTGATTGGAAAATCGTTCATATCTGTTGGCATTAAAAATGACATATTAAAATAATAAACTGTAAAAGTCTGGCATATATCAAGGTTAAAAAGAAAAGCAGAGTAAGGGAAATTTTAGAATATTTCAATTTTATCTGTCCCCTACCCCCACAATTATCTCAGTTCTTTAGAAAATTTAATATAATATTATCATAAAAACTGAACACTTAGGGTAGGGGAAGCAGACGTTTGTTAGAAGTTGTAACAGGAAAAAAATGGCATTTGCTAATGGCAGCAAAACAAGAATATCCTAAATCCATGTGTTAAACAATAACATCCTGGAACTCTTCAATAAAATAAGGAGGCAATGTCTTGGCATCCAGATTTTTTTTTTTTTTTTTTTTTTTTTGAGACAGAGTCTCGCTGCTCTGTCGCAAAGGCTGGAGTGCAGTGGCGCGATCTCAGCTCACTGCAAGCTCCGCCTCCCGGGTTCACGCCATTCTCCTGCCTCAGCCACCCAAGTAGCTGGGACTACAGGCACCCGACGCCACGCCCGGCTAATTTTTTGCATTTTTAGTAGAGATGGGATTTCACTGTGTTAGCCAGGATGGTCTTGATCTCCTGACCTCGTGATCCGCCCGCCTCGGCCTCCCAAAGTGCTGGGATTACAGGTGTGAGCCACCGCACCTGGCCGGCATCCAGGTTTCTTTAACAAATCATAATCAAAAAAAAAAATCATAATCAAAAAGTTATTTGCCCCATCAAAAGGAAAGAAGGTAGATTTTTCTCCCCATACCATCCAGAACCCAGAGGCAAGTGAGCAAAGACAACAAAATGCTAATGTTAGAGAGATGCAGAAACCTGCAGGGCTATCCTAACTGAAAGAAGCAACTAATAACGTACCTTTAACAGAGTACATTAAATGAAATAAGCTGCAACACATAAACTGGATAGGGAGCAATCACATATCAACACTGCCCATTTTCTACAGATCGTGGTGAGTCCTAGTTTAAGAAAGTGACAACACAGCTGAATAATAAGGAAAATGTTGTACATGCAGAAAAATAGTAGAGCATGGACATCAGAAGTAAAAATTTAAATTTTACTTGATAAATCTTGCACTTAGCCAAATCTAGCAAACATGTTTTTATAGTTTTTTGGGAAGAGGATCCAACCCATCACATTTGAGCTTTATTAAATATAGTTAAGCGTCATGGGATTGTATTGTAAAATTCAGTAAGTTTACATTCTGTAGTATGGGTTCAATCATTCTCTGCTACCTATCTGATTATTATATATTTATATCTAATAGGGAGCTAAAATATAAGGTATCCAAAACAAAATTCTTAACTTACAATTCCCTTCCTCCCTATCCCCTACCCACCCAAAATATAGTTTCTCAATCATGTTACATCCCAGTAAAGAACATAACCATCTACCTAGTTGCTCAGGCCCCAGAAGAGGGAACTGCTCTTGATTCTTTCCTTCATTTATCTTGTTTTACTTTTAGTCGATTAGGAAATCCACTTGATCCTCTCTAAAATGTATTCTAAATCCATTTACTTTTCACCGTCCCTCTTATAATAACCTACCAAAGACCCATCATCTTCCTTGGCCAGGACAACTGCAGTAACTAACTGATCTTGCCCTACTTATAATTCATTTTCTATATAGCAGAGTAATACTTTAAAAATATAAATTGAATTATGTCCCTCCCCTATTTAAAATGATCCAGTGGCTACCCATTGTAGTTGCAGAATCCAGTCCTCATCACAGTCCTCATGACAGTCCTATAAGGACCTTCATGATCTTTCCAAGTAATTCTCTCTGACGTCTCCTCCTATTCCAATGCTCCTACTTCACTGGTGAAGCACTATTTATTAGAACTTTCTTCAATGACAAATAGACCCTCTGCTGTCCAATATGGTAGCCACTAACCACATGTGGCCGTTGTATTTATTAGAACTTTCTTCAATGACAAATAGACCCTCTGCTGTCCAATATGGTAGCCACTAACCACATGTGGCCGTTGAATACTTGAACCATGGTTGGTGTCACTGAGGAGCTGAACTTTTGGGAACAGGATCTAACCCATCACATTTGAGCTTTTATTTTATTTTAATTTAAATTTTAATACATTCACTTGGCTAGTGTCTACAGAAATGGAGAATGCATCTCTAATACCCCAAGCCACCTTTGTGGTCTTCATACATGTGAAATGGGAAACCGTGTTCAGGGCCTTGGTATCCAGAGATTTTCACATAGCTGGCCCCTTGTGCTCCATCAAGTCTAACCTCAAATGTTACTTTATTTCAGAAAGGCTTTTTTCCCAAGAATCTTATCAAAAACTTGTTGGACACCCCATGTGCACATACACACTTTTTCTCTCACTATCATCCTACCCTATTTCATTGTATTTATATCACTTATCACTATATAAAATGGTCTTGTTCATTTATTTGTTTTCTCACTTATCATTTATCTCTGTTCACTAGGGTGTTAGTGCCATGTGAACAAGGACCATGAATATCTTTCTTGTTTGCTGTGTATCTCCAATTACCAGAATAGTGCCTGGCATATGATGGAAGCTTGTCTTAGTCTGTTTACTGTTGCTATGAAAGAATACCTGAGATTGGGTAATGCATCATGAGGTGATTTAATCATATGAACATCACAGAATATACTTACACAAACCAGATATGTGACCTACTACACACCCCGGTTATATGGTATAGCCTATTACCCCTAGGCTACAAATGTGTACAGCATGTTACTGTAGTAAATACTGTAGGCAGTTGTAACACAAGGGTAAATGTTTGTGTATCTAAACATAGAAAGGGCACAAAGTACCGTATTGTAATCATATGGGACCACTGTGGTATATGTGGTTTGTCATTGACCAAAACATTGTTAGTAGTGCAAGCCTATATCAATACTTATATTACTCATCTATTAGAGAAACAGGTAATTGTCAAAGTTTTGAAAATTTTGTATTGATTACCTAATGAAATGTCTACAATCCATAGCAGTTTTCTGGTAGGCTTAGGGATAAAGCAGAGTAAACCTGCTTTTCAGTAATGTGTAAGCTGAGAAATTAGGAGACACCTAAATATGAGTGACTGACTAAGATGTCATAGCTCACATCATGATTTAGGACATAGTCTCCAACTATGCCAATTAACAACAATAGGCGATTAACTTAAGATTTTTAAAAAGTAAACATTGGCCGGGCGCGGTGGCTCAAGCCTGTAATCCCAGCACTTTGGGAGGCCGAGACGGGCGGATCACGAGGTCAGGAGATCGAGACCATCCTGGCTAACACGGTGAAACCCCATCTCTACTAAAAAATCCAAAAAACTAGCCGGGCGAGGTGGCGGGCGCCTGTAGTCCCAGCTACTCGGGAGGCTGAGGCAGGAGAATAGCGTGAACCCGGGAGGCGGAGCTTGCAGTGAGCTGAGATCTGGCCACTGCACTCCAGCCTGGGCGACAGAGCAAGACTCCGTCTCAAAAAAAAAAAAAAAGTAAACATTTTGCCAAGATAGACCTTATTAATACTTATTATTTCACATATAGTCAGGGAAAAATGCAGAAACCTTGCATTTTTAGATGTATCATCTGCCTTTTTTTTTTAACGCTGCCACTCAAAATGCAGTGCCTGCCCAATGAATTGCTGATAAACAGCCAAAGGCTGAATTCTTATTGACTTCATGAGCAAATAGTTCAGGTTTACAGCAGCTACTGATGTACAGGCCAGTCTAAAATGTTAGAAATTAAGGATGATTTGCATTTTTAAGCTGGAGTGTATTATTGAGAAAACCTGTGAAGGTTGTTGATAGAAAGGAAGATATAAGTATAGCCTATTTCTTTGTTATATTATATTTCAACACCACTGAATTTTAAAGTTAGTTTTACTTACCTGTAAGTGTTATAATAGCACCCAAACTGCTACTTTTTATATGTGATAGAAGGATTCCAGGACAAAATTTATATACAGCATAGAAACATCCTTGATCTATAAATGTGATGCTCTTTTGCATGAAATATATCAAGGTTTCTAAATATTAATGGAGTGTTTTAAGCTACCTTATCATTTTGGAGGAAATTCTAATAAGCAGCCAAATGTCTAAAATTAGGCAATTGATAGAAGGGAAAATAGGAACAAAGAACACAGATAATTTACTAATTGAAAATCTACCCTGAGTAATTGATCACCCACTGCTCTTTTCCTTTGTAACTATCTAAGGAGAACACACGTTTAAAATTAGAATGGAATTTTAAAATGAGTTAAATAACCACTCATCTTTATGTAAATATAATTAAAAATACTGTCACTTGACTAGTCATCTTATCTTACTTATATTTACAATTCTCTTTTTATTTGTGGCTGTGTTGGATCTTACAGAATCTAGAGCTATTTGTTATATCATCTATCATCTCTCAAATTCTTTCTTCCCCCAAAGCTTTAGCCTCAAA
This sequence comes from Trachypithecus francoisi, assembly GCF_009764315.1. Taxonomy (NCBI): domain Eukaryota; kingdom Metazoa; phylum Chordata; class Mammalia; order Primates; family Cercopithecidae; genus Trachypithecus; species Trachypithecus francoisi. The sequence continues at coordinate 110,970,665 of NW_022681456.1, forward strand.
AGGGCAATTTCATTTATGACTATGAAATGTCTAGTTGGCTTTCACACAACAATTATGTTGTGAGAGTAGAGAAAAAGTGTTAAAATACAGTATTTAAAACATAATTACCTGTAGAAACTGTAGAAAAGAAATAATCAGTGTCTAAAAATACTTAATATTTACACTTAAAGACTTAGACTCAGATACAAAAATCAAAATGCTTAATGTTTATTATCTCTCCCACTAATACAAAGGTCAGAAAAGAAACATCATCTGAGATTGTCAGTATAATCAATATCTTGTATTCAGTGACTAAAAAGGAAGTGCTCATACTAGTTAATCTGAGTTGTTCTCTGCCTGAAACTGTAAGGCATTTTTTTCATTCTACCGGAACCACAGAACTATGGTAACTTTCCACAGAAATGGCAAATTACATACAGAGCTTAGGCTCAATGAGTTCCTTTAGCCAAAATCTAGAAATAGGGCATTTTGAGCTCAGTAAGAACAGTAAGTGATGCATGGAAGAAATCAATGTGGTTCTCCCATTCCAGAAAAGGGAGAACCTCCAAAATATAGGTAAGAATGTGAGTTTTCTCTGATAATGTCTTCTCTTCCTGACCGAATCTTTACATTTATTTTTTAATTTTATTTCTTGTTTGTTTTGTTTTTTGCTTTCTAAAGATCCTTCAATGAGAAATTTTAGTCCATTTACTATTGAGAACTAATTTGGCATTGTTCTGATTTTGTTATTATAATTAATATAGTACATAAAAAGATATAGATGACATATAATTAAGAGTTCTGGAAGTTATGGGTGACACATAGTTAAAAAGGGCCAGAGAAAGGTCTCAGATTCTTCTATATTAAAATAATTATTATCACTCACCTTGTATCTTATCTAATTTCATACCTCAAATATCAATTATTCAAGGGACTGAAGAAAAGCCCAGAAGAAACCCGTACAAGTCATTTCATTACTGCATATTAATATTGGAGAGTTTCCTTAAATTTACTCATATAGGTTTATTTGAGAAAAAGGGATTTCTCATCTACAAATACGTTTATACCCCAATAAGAAAGTCACTCAAACAGGTGTTTTGTTTTGCTACTCTATAAAATAAGAGTTCACGATAAAATTTCGAACCAATCTGCTGAATTTTCTCCCATAGAAATGCTAATCATTCTACTAAAATTTCCATACATCTTCTTTCTTCTAGACCTTACTAAAAAGCCAATATTCCTACCCAACTGGAACAAGATCGTAGAACACAGAGATGCATCCTTAACCTTATAAAAATGCCTTGGAATTTTTAATGAGCAGAAGTGGTCAGAACCTCAGTCATGCATCTCATCCAATAGGTGGTTCTCCTGTAGCTCAGTGCTCCATAACCCAGGCTGAAATTGGCTCAGCACCACCTTGGGATGGAAGAGGGCCAGCTACTGAATCACCGCCACATCCTGCAGCATCCTCCATCCAAGTCTTCCCTGGGCCCACCCCTGCTGAACTCCCAAGGTCACAAGAGATCACAGCTTTAGAGCATTTCATTACAAATTTTAAATTTCCAGTCTCTGGTTTTCATATTGCATTTCAAGATCAACATCCTTATTAGTAGTCATAGATTTTTTATTTTGAAATTTTATAACACCTTTTCCACTGGGAAATTCCAAGCAGGCTACTGAACTTCATTGCCACACAGGCAGAAATCCGCATAACACCCCTGTGAAGGAGGTGTTAAATGACAGAAAGAGAGAGACAGCGCGCACCATCACCTACTCTTACAAAAGTCCAATCCTTAATGATTAATGAATGAAAAGACATCTTGAGTCCAGTGGTCACTGGGAGTAATTGGCGTATATTTTCTCAGCTGCCTCTAAATGAAAATGGTAATAATTTAACCAATATATTTGGGCTGACAGCTAGGCTAAATTAAGTTCTCTCTTGCACCCAAGCAGTAGAACTAAGTGGGATCTGAACAGACTACTCTCTGTTACCACTTGATTGTGGAAAACTCACATGTGGTGCTCAGTAACTGAGTATTTCAAGTCCTGCTCACATTTACAATATCTGTCTCTATCCTCGGTTAAAAGGTCCTGAAAATTGGGAGGACACAAGATTACATTTGTTTTATACCTTTTCTCTGTCCTCAATCCTTCCTTACGTGAAAACTTTTGGCGTTTAAATAATACAAGAGGTTACTTTGAGTGATAAAATCAAGAGTCCAGCTATCAAGATGAAATTACATGACATAAATGTATAGTTCATAGTATAGCTTGGTGGTTATCAGCCTCATATTGAATGCCTCCTTTTGTAACAAATATTTTATAGTATCACTGTAGCAGACACTATCGGTTCCCCTCCCATATTCCCTAGTCTGTACACACCAGTGACATCCTATTTCTGGTCTCTGCTGAGGGACTTCTGACTGCAGAGAGTACTTGGCTCACACACATTGTGGCAGTCCAGAAGATGATAGCCTGACAGAATATAAAATGACCTCATACAGGTTCAGACAATTGGGAGGAGAAGGTGGTTGGGGCAGATCTTCTACCTAGGAATACAGTCAATGTTTCACTATACCCAAAACTTTGGATGTGGCCTAAACATATTGGGCATCACGTGCCAGTAGACTAGCAAGCGAAGAAGTTACTATACTGATTTTCATTACCAGATAGGGTTACTGCTACACATTCAAGACAGGGAAAGATATGACTGAAACTCAGAGAATTCATGGAGGTGCCCTAATGTGGTTTGGATCTATGTCCCCAACCAAATCCCATGTCCAACTGTCATCATCAGTGTTGGAGATGGGGCCTGGTGGGAGGTGATTGGGTCATGGGGTCAGATTCTTCATAAATGGTTTATCACCGTCTGTTCTCGTGATAGAGCTCTCATGAGATCTGGTTACTTAAAAGTGTGTAGCACCTCCCCTCACTCTGTCTTGCTCCTGCTCCCACCATGTGAGATGCCTCACTCCCCCTGTGCCTTCTGCCATGATTGGAAGCTTCCTGAGGCCTCCCCAGAAGCAAAAGTTGCCATGCTTCTTGTACAGTCTGCAAAACCATGAGCCAATTAAACCTCTCTTCTTTATAAATTTTCCAGTTTCAATTATTTCTTTAAAGCAATGTGAGGACAGACTAATACATACCTCTTGATGCTTCCATTCCAAGGGATAATCTGATAAGAACAGGGCAAGTTAAGAGTCCAGAGGTTTCATGGATCTAGGTCTATGTTATCCAACTAGGCCAATGAGGCAGAAGAGGAAATATCACCTATAGGTGATACTTCTATTTGTCTTAGAAATTGTGTGTGTGCATGCGTGTGTGTGTGTGAAGTGGGTGGGGACTGGGTATCCCTTTGTAGAATGAGTAACAGAGCAGATTAACTTAAAGCAGAACATGAATGGAGCTGGATGATCCAGCAGGTGGATTGTAGCAGATGATGGTAGTGCTCCCATCATCAGCCCTCACTTTCCCCGTAAATGCCTACAACCCTTTCTGCAAACACTTGTGCCTCCTTATCTACAGGTAGCCTCTGAGGAAGTTCCCAGACTCCAATAATGCAAAGCAAAGCGAAATAGTGCTTATGTAGGTCTGGAACAGCTTTTACTTTAAAAACTGTGCTCCTCGCCTTGTGCATAAGAACACTGTACGCTTGTGTACCTCTCTGTGTGCTTCAGAACCTCTGTGACCCGTCAGTCTACACACACTGCATATCCCAGTCTCCAACCAGTGGTTTTTGGCTCCTTCCTCACTGGAGTTCTCCATTCAATAAAATGTTGTATCTACTGTCTCAAGTGTTGATTTTATTATTTAGGCTTCTGCACTTGAATCACTTTGCTTCTCCCTGGCATGGTATTTTGCTAAGTAAGAGGTTCTCGTAGCACAACTCTGGGACCCCTCCATTTCCAGAGATAACAGGCTTGACTTTCTCTCAGCCCCAGAGAGGCCAACTTAGATAATGACTGTTGAAAATATCATTTGAAAATGCTATTTTTTTAAACAAAAACCTTTATTTTTACATGTTTTCAGAGTCACAGTAGTGGAAGGGCCTAAATATAGTACAAATGTAGTTATCTCTAGCTACATTTAGGAAGGTTGGCCAGGATTATATTTTTGAAAGTTGTAATCATTTTCATGAGAATGGTAATAGCAGAATATACTGGTCCTTAATGTTTTAAGCATTTAGTCAAAAAGGGTCACATCTTTACCTCTTGGGCATTATGTAAGTTGGAAAGGAGTTCATACTTGATAAGATTTTTTATGCATTTGGGCTTGGACACATTCGAAGTAACAGGTGAAGAAAGAAACAAAATATGTCACACAAGTTGTCCTCTAGAAGAGCCCTAAGGAAATCAATACCATAGTTTCTGGGGAAAAGGAGGCTGTAAGAGTCTAAACCAGTAAGTGGAATGGGAAGGAAAGAGTGTCACTCTGGAAAAAGAAGGAACAAGTCTGTACAGTTTAATCTAATATGGAGAATGCATTTTTTATTATCTCACCATGAGTACCACCGAACTGAAATGAAGATGAGGCTATCCTGCAATGCGGGGGGTGTCATCACACAGAGATGTGAGCAGGGTCATGTGATAAGCATGAGCCAGTAACTGAGGAAGACAGAAAGAGACACCATAAGATACTTCAGCAGCTATGGCAGTTGTTAGGAAATATGTTCTTTACAGTAATCACTATTTTGACTCATTCTGTAACTGTAGCACCATATTCATCTATGCCCTGACTAAAGTGCCCTTGGAAAATCAGATTGCGAATACGAACTTCAAAAGGTATCCTTTGTCCCTTTTTCCACTTCCATGTGAATTATTAATATAACACCATATTTTTATGTCCTGCCCCAGGTTAGTACCTTCTTTTGATGGAAGATATTGGGCAAAATATTACAGTAACTAGGCAAAAACTTCAGGCATACATCTAACGATATCAATAGTAAACACTTCAAAGAAGAATAAAACATAGCATAAACTGTTCAGATGTAGAAGTCGTCCTTTTATTGTAAAAATAACATGGACTAAAAATAGATAAAAGATATTTTTATTAATAAATGTACAAAAATGCCCAAATTATATTTAGACACACTTATCTAAATAACAATGGTGACTTGGTGGGTTCAGTTTATATCTGTACTAAAGTAACTAAAAACTATAGATTCCTACATAGGTGTTACCCTAAAATGATTTGAATATTTTAGATTGACTAGAAATAAACTATTATCCAGCTAAAATGTAAACTCACCAATTCTCACTAAAACTTTATTTTTAATCATATTTATCCAATCTCAAATTGAGCGTTCTTAGGAAAGATCGTTAAAATATTGTAGAAGAAATGAACAATTCTTCACCTGAGTGTTTATTTCTCTCTCCTTGGACCATGGCCTGAATTTGGTTTGGGAAAGAGTCACAGTTCAGATTTTTCCACAGGCCTTCTTGACCTACACAAGTCGGCCTGCTATAAACCAAACCCCTGCAGCTTTCGTATCCTGGCAAAGCTGGGAAAGCCATAAATACTTTTGGCAAAGTAGAACCCTAAAATAAGACAAGGTTTTTTATTTCAAGATCATATAACATTGGTCAAAGTGGCATACTGAGGCAACTAGCTAAAACATATTTTTAAAGCAAATATGTGGTGATATAGAAATATTTCTCACACTAATCCATGTCAACGACCTAGTTGAGGTTTTATAACACTGGGCCGTATAAGATACGTTGTTTTGGATGGAGATTATAAACAAATCTGGATTCTGCTGGTTGAAAGGAAAAGGTGCTGATGTGCTTTAGTCCCTCAGAAAATAGAGCTCCCACCCAGAGGGGTTTAAAGTGTCAGAAATTTAAGAGCACTCCTTAGGCCAGTGGTTTCCAAACTTTCGTGCATTTCAGAATCCACCGGAGGACTTGGCTCAACCCCAGAGTTTCCGATTCGCTAGGTCAAAGGTAAGCCTGGAAATTTGTGTTTCTCACAAATTCCGTGGAACTGCTAATTCTGCTGGCTCCGGGATCATACTTCAAGAACTACTGCATTAGACTGGCTTGGACAGCACAGTAACCCTTCAGAAGAAAGAGAACCTCAAGTCCCGCCCTATCAATACTGCATTTTCATATATTACTTACTTGTGCTAAATTCACTAAGTTATTTACTTGGTGAATATTTGATATTCAGTTTGTTGAGGGTTAATCATTTGTGCCACCCAAGTTCAGAATTTGAAAAGCTAATCAGAAGTCAAAGTAAAGGGAAAGTCCCAAACCGAGGGCTCCCATTTTTTCCCCCTCTCTGTAGGTTTCATTATCATCCTGAAATCTACTGAATTGCAAAGAACCACAAGTGATGATTAGTTTGCATTGAAAAAATTTGGTTCTCATTGACATTGTTTTTTCTCAAAGTGGATTCATATTCTTAGCTACCCCACTGGGTCTACTATAAATACAGCACCCTAAAATGGTACAATGTATTTTTTAATGTCATATTATTTCACATAAGTACGGTAATATAAAACAATATATGGCAACATAATATTTTAATTATGGCAGTGAGTAGCATGGTAGATTGCACTGTTTTCCCTGAGCCCCCCCGACACTTCCCTGTGAAGGGATGACATACCCCAGCCCTTTGGCATCTGCTTTCCCTTCTCGGTGACATCAGCTCATTTCCTACCACGTTGACACTTGCCTTGGCTATGTGATTTGCTTTGGTCAATTATCCCAGGTCATCATTATCTTCTGTCTACCATCAAACTGACATTTCCTGGGTAGAAGCTGTTCCTCTGGCCTTGTTCTTGAATGGAAATGATATGGAGCAGAGCCCCAGCTGACATGCACCATGAGTGAGAAATAAACCTGTTTTTCAAAGCCACTGAGATTTGAGGTTTATGTGATACCACATAACTCAGCAAAAGTACAACATGATGAATATACAGAATACATAACATAAGAGAGGCACTTTAAATGACCTCCTTTATTGGGAAAGTATCATGGAGAATATGAAGAGGATACCTGGAATTTACATTATTTCATTTGCACTAAATCTGAGATCCAGAAAGGTTAAATGATTTTCATAAAGTCATACGCTTAACTATGAGTATTTCCAAGCAAATGGAAGAGAAAGACCAGTAATTGAGGGCCATGTTAGAAAATGTGCCAGTCGGCCGGGCGCGGTGGCTCAAGCCTGTAATCCAGCACTTTGGAGGCCGAGACGGGCGGATCACGAGGTCAGGAGATCGAGACCATCCTGGCTAATATGGTGAAACCCCGTCTCTACTAAAAATACAAAAAACTAGCCGGGCGACGAGGCGGGCGCCTGTAGTCCCAGCTACTCGGGAGGCTGAGACAGAGAATGGCGGGAACCCGGGAGGCGGAGCTTGCAGTGAGCTGAGATCCGGCCACTGCACTCCAGCCTGGGCGGCAGAGCAAGACTCCGTCTCAAAAAAAAAAAAAAAAAAAAAAAAAAAAAAAAAGAAAATGTGCCAGTCTACACAGTTCACTGATGTCTAACATACAAACATGCAAGTGCTACATTGGAGTTTAAAAAGTAATCTGTGTTGGAAACTGGCTGTCTCAAATTTAAAACCGAGTTTGCTTAACCAGCTATCATTGTCATCATACTACTGCTGTGGAAGATACATACAGGGTTGCAATGAGGCCCCCAGCAAGCTAATGCCCAGATCACTTAACAGATGTAAAATGATTGTGAAGAAAAATACAATAGGTTGCTGCTACAAAATATTTGAATCTTATAACACATTTCCTTCAATCTAATTATTTGTCTACCAAAAAATCTGTCAAAGTGTATCTCCATTTCTAGCTTGCTTAGGGGAAAAATACACTGTTCAGGCTAAAGTGAACAGCTTATTCAGTTGTAGTTCTCATTGCATAATAGAATTGCTCTTCTCCTCACCCCTCTCCAAAACCCCCAGCATCTTTCTTACTTGCAAATAACACATGGCATTTCCTTTGTTGGATAATCTCTCCACTCAGCCCACACTATCAAGGTAGGTTGACCTCACTTTTGACTTCAGGACTGGCTAACATGAATCACATAAATAAGGCAATATAAAATAATATATGGCAACAGAATTTCTTTCATGTACTTGAACAGTGAGTAGCATGGCAGATTATATGGTTTCCCCAAGTCATTTTTACCCTTTCCTGTGAGAGGGGATGACATATTCCAGCCCTTTGGCATCTGCTTGCCCATCTTAATGACCGTAACCCATTTTCTACCATGTGGACACTTGCCTTAGCTATGTGTAACCACAACCCATCTCCCTGCCCTGGTGATTGGTTCATGTATGGATATGTGACCTTGTGGGGGCCATGACAACAAGATCCAAAATAGTTGGAAAAGAGAGGCTATTCCTTCCACACTAAATGTGAAATTTGAACTGCAGTGGTCAGTTTTTAATTAAGAAAAGAGATCATGTCTGCAAATGAATTCAATATGTGGGGGGAAATTAACCCAAGATGAAGAACCAGGTAATTGTTTGAGCCTCAACATCAAGCCAGCCAAACTTCCAAAGTTTATTGGTCATTTGAATCAATAAATTCCCTTCGTGTTTAAGCCAGCTTGACATTGGGATTTTTCTTACTTGTGATTAAGAGTCCTAAATTATAACATAGTAAATTAACAAGGTTGGCATTTTTCAGCCTCTTACGCGTTTAGAAAATGCAGGTTAGCCTCCCTGACATTCACAAACTCTGGGTGACTGGCAAGATTATTTTGGCTGGGATGTCAAACTCTGAGCCTAGGTAAACTGACCAAGGTAAATGTCACCCTGTAAGGCTTATTAACAGCCAGCTGTTTTGCTATGAATTCTAAGGTTATCAAGCTTCCAACGTCATCCTGCCTTTTTCTTTTAAATATATACAGATTATTGGGTAGCCTTATCCTGTTTTATTTTAGAGATGAGCTCAAAAGAAGAAACTCTTCTCTTCATGAAGTTTGGAGTTGTTAAACAAATCAACAGGTATGTATTGAATAATCATGTTTGCCAGCCTAGTGTTAGTGTGTTGTATTCCGTAAGAATAAGTTTTTTTGAAGCAATCTTCTATAAAGAATGCTGCCTGGTAAGTTCAAAACAGAGGTTAGTATCATGCTGACAAATTACTAGGCTCAGATTTTTATTATTATTGATACACAGAGAGATTTTTTAACTGAAGGTTCTATAAGAAAAAGTATTAAATAAGAATCGCCGGCCGGGCGTAGTGGCTCATGCCTGCAATCCCAGCATTTTGGGAGGCCGAGACGGGCGGATCATGAGGTCAGAAGATCAAGACCATCCTGGCTAAAATCGTGAAACCCCGTCTCTACTAAAAATACAAAAAATTAGCCGGTCGTGGTGGCGGGCACCTGTAATCCCAGCTACGCGGGAGGCTGAGGCAGGAGAATGGCGTGAACCAGGGAGGCAGAGCTTGCAATGAGCCCGAGATCGCGCCACTGCATTCCAGCCTGGAGAGAATCCGTCTCAAAAAAAAAAAAAAAAAAATGGCCTCACAGTTTACTTGCAATTATATATAACATATTAGTAATGACACTGAGTAGAGTTTGGAATTCTTTTCTAATTCTATATATTGACTCAGTGAGACTAGTGAAATGTCTCTGTTCAGGTACAGCACAATTTTCTTTATCTGTTGTCAATTTAACATGTACATCCTCTTCTTTATACCTTTAGCTCTTCTATACTGGGATAATTACGTCTCTACTAAAAATACAAAAATCAGCCGGGCATGGTGGTGCACACCTGTAGTCCCAGCTACTCGGGAGGCTGAGGCAGGAGAATCACATGAACCTGGGAGGCAGAGGTTGCAGTGAGCAGAGATGGCACCACTGCATTCCAGCCTGGGTGACTGAGCAAGACTCCATCTCGAAAAAAGGAAAGATAATTACTTCTTTGTATCAAATTCCATATTACTAATAGTAGAAAAAGTCTTACTTTATATCTACAATTGCTTTTCAGATTTTAACACACAGTCTTCATAAACTGTATGTAGTTAAATATGAAGGCTGTTTCACTCCTTGCTGTCGGCTAAACGGCTACTGCTAGTATTTATTATACAGGGACTGGCTTCTGTCTCTATTTGAGCAACCCGGCAACTTTCTGTCTTCTCTGAGTGCTCTTTGTCCGCCACTTCTGTGTTCTGCCAGAGCCGTCGCCGTTGCAAGGAGCGGGTGTATATTCTACTGCTTTTTGGCTGGGAGAATAAATTCCAGCTTAGGTCCAAGTTGAAAACGAATCCCCCAGTAGGCAAAAACATGGACTCTAGTATACTTCCTGTGCACCCCATTAAAAACCCCTTTGGCCTCAGCAGCCTGGAGTTTTACAGTGGAACCATTTCATGCTTAATAACATGTTCTGCACAAGGCACCATGGAAAACACAAAGGCATCGGCCATACTGTCTGCATTGAGACATGCAAACTCTTGCATGGGCAACAAGATTTATGTAAATGGAAACACGCACGCATGTGCATGCACACACACAGTCACACACCTTGGAACTAATGTGACACAGTGTACTGAGAAATAATAAATGTATGATACTGATAGTTTACTGAGGAGAAGAAATCAAGGTAAGTTCAATTAGTCAAGAAAGACTTCATAAAAATCTAACTTGATTGGTGCTCTGGAGGCCAGGAAGGACTTGAAAAGTTACGTGAAGTCTAGGCTGGCCAAAGGAAAGCTTCTCCAAGTGAGCTGAACCCTAATATCAATTTAGTTAAAAAACCTGGTCCAACAATTCCTTGTCATAATGTGGGCCACATGTGTATAGACTGAATTCTTCCCTTTTTAATTGCTTATTTTGGCTCTATAAAATCCCAGCCTATATCTTTTTGGCTTTCATTTGGTAATGCATATTTAAACAAGTTTTTAATGTTGCATTCCATTCTGTTGAAATCCAGCAGAACAGTGGCTTGTATTTTAAACCTGATTGTCCTTGTGTGAAAAACCACTAAAGTTTTTGAAAAGCTTCAAAAAATACTTCATGCTTAAGAGTCATCAAGTAAGCCATTATATCAGTTTTCTAAGTGCAGCCATAAGCGTGCTGTTCCCTTGGTTTATTAACTGATCTGTTTGTTAGAAACCTTTATTGTAAATCCAGTCACTCTGCAAATATTTCTCTAATGCTTTTAAAATAAATAAAACCCAAACTTTGCCTTTAAGCAGCAATAAAATCAGGAATGCATCAAAGCAAGAAATTCAAAGTGCAGCTCGATGTGGCTGTGAGAGAGCGCCCCTGTTCAAAGACATTGGAAAATGATCCTGGAAAGGTGTAATATTTATATGTCAAGTCTATCTTAACGCAGCTTTAGATCATATTTGAGAAAAAAAATTTCCAGCCAGTGACCATTGATTTTTTGGAATATGTTCATTGGCTTCATTTGTTACTTGGACTTAATTATAAATATATAAATTTATATATTATACATTATACTATAATTTTAAAAGTGAGAGTACCTCAAGAGTTTGTATTATTGTAACAGATATCAAACAAAAGGTAAACAATTTACTTTAATAGAAGCGCTCTACTGGTGAAGTCTAAAAGAAATACTTTGTACTTCACAATTTTGAAGCAACAGCCTGATCTTACTTAGTCAGATGCCTTTAACAAAACAGACTGGTGAGAGGGGTGAAGGGTGAACATGTTATTCACTGAATCTAGAAATGACAAATTATTCATCATACTAAAGGAAATAGCACACAAGCCCATCATGTAAGTTTATTTTACTCATTAAATCCTGATTTCTACGTCAGCTTTTTCTATCTTTCTCACAGATGCAAAACTGTAAATGAGTCATGGTAGGACGCTTCCCATGAGAATTATTTTTCTCAAGAAGAATGAAGGAAGTATAGTCTTATGCTTTCCTTCTGAAGTTCACAAAGCTTTTGACTAAGATACTCTTAGTGAATAAGCTATTTTTCATTGTCTCTGATTTAAGACATTTGTTTTTTTAAAACATATTTTCCAGAAAACGTTCATTGTATTGCTGCCTGTATCTAATAACACAAGATAAAGTTAGAAACAAGGTAAAGTAAATTTAACTATCTTTTTTCTTCCTTCCACAGTTACACATTTTATGTATAAAGAGAATTTGTAATAATCTCATTCACCTAATTGGATTTTATTTTTAGCAAACTGAAATACTGTCTTTGAACATCATGAGCACTCAAACATGAAAAGTTTTCTATGTTTTGTTATCGTAAATTCTCATCATCTGTAATATATTGAAAAGAACTGAGCCAAATAATTGGTCTAAAATTTGAGTTCACAATGTTGAGACGACCAAAGCTGGCAAGTATAATAAGTTGCCTAATACATCTGGCTATCTTTCAAAGATACACAAAAATATATAGTCACAACTTTTTAAAAAATAAAATAAGTTAACTAATGGACCCATTCTTTTAAAACTTTTTTTGAAGACGAGTACTTGTATCTGCTTTATATAATAGGCCATGCATACAAATTACATGATTTATACCAAGATACTCTAAAGATACTATTTAATTATAGAAAGAAAATGGCAGTGTTTATGTCATAATTACCAAATGAAATGCAGTTACAAATTTTGTGATAAGGATTGGATATTGACCACTGAACCATATAGCTATACAGTATTAGATTGAGTTCTAACTACAAGACAGTTTGATCAGTGGTCCCATTTATGTGCTCAACAACATGAGCATATCGAGATCAAGGCCTCTACCTTTCTGGATTCTCAGTAACTACATCCACCTATTCACGGCTTTCCTTGATTTAGAAAAAAGTGTGAGGTCATTCTTATGTTAACATAACTAAATATATGTACTTAATATTCTTCCCTTACAAAAATAAAATTCTCAATCAGCTGCTGAAATTGAGACCCATAAGTCTTTCCATAGCTTCTATACATTATTGGCATAAAACTTCACTTGAAACAGTAACATCTTCTTTTATTACTTTTTTTTTTGTTATTTTTAATTTCAACTTTTATTTTAGAATCAGGGGTTACATGTGCAGGTTTGTTATATGGGTATATTACATGATGCTGAGGTTTGGAGTATGATCAATCCTATCACCCAGGTAGTGAGTATAGTACCCACTAGTTTTTGAACAATTGTCCCCTATCTCCCCCCCATAGTAGTCCCCAGTCTCTATTGTTCCCATTTTCATATCCAGAGTACCTATGTTTAGCTCCCACTTACAAGTGAGAAGGTGCGATATTTGTTTTCCTGTTCCTGTGTTAATTCACTTAGAATAATGGCCTCCACCTGCATCCATGTTGCCACAAAGGACACGATTTCATTCTTTTGTATGGCTGCATAGTATTACATGATGTATATGTACAACATTTACTATATCCAGTCTGCCATTAATGGACACCTAAATTGATACCATGTTTTTGTTACTGTGAATAGCACTGATATAAACATACAAGTGCACATATCTTTTTGGTAGAGTGATTTATTTTCTTTTGAATATATACCCAGTAATGAGATTGTTAGGGTGAATGGTAGTTCTATTTTAAGTTGTCTGAGAAATCTCCAAACTGCTTTCCACAGGGACTAAATTTATCTACATGCCCACTAACAGCATACAAACTGTTAAACACTTACACACTTTTCTCTGAAGGCTCACCAATATCTGTTGTTTTTTGACTTTATATTAATAGCCATTCTGACTTGTGTGACATGATATCTCATTGTGGTTTCGATATGCATTGTTTGATGATTAGTGATCTTGAGCATTTTTTCATATATTTGTTGGATGGTTGGACGTCTTCTTTTGAGAAGTGTCTGTTCATGTTTTTTGCCCACTTTTCAATGGTTTTTGCTTGTTGAATTGGTTAAGCTTGTTACAGATTCTGAATATTAGACTTTTGTCAGATGCATAGTTTATGAAAATTATCTCCCATTCTGTATGTTGTCTGTTCACTCTGTTGATAGTTTCTTTTGCTGTGTGGAAGCTTTTTAGTTTAATTAAAAGTCCCACTTGTCAGTTTTCATTTTTGTTGCATCTGCTTTTGAGGACTTAACTCATAAATTGTTTCCTGAGGCCAATGTCCAGAATGGTGTTTCCTAGGTTGTCTCCTATGAATCTTATGATTTGAGGTTTTACATTTAAACTTTTAATCTATCTTCAATTAATTTTTGTATATGGTAAGAGGTAGGAATCCAGTTTCAGTCTCCTGCATATGGCTAAACAGTTATTCCAGCACCATTTATTGAATAGAGACTCCTTCCCCCATTGCTTATCTTTGTTGAATTTGTTGAAGATCAGATGGTCGTAGATGTGCAACTTTATTTCTGGGTTCTCTATTCTGTTCCATTGGTCTAGGTGTCTGTTTTTGTATCAGTGCCATGATGTTTTGATTACTGTAGCCTTATATTACAGTTTAAAAGTCATGTACTGCGATGTCTCCAGCTTTGTTCTTTTGGCTTAGAATTGGTTGGCTATTTGGGGTCTCTTTTTGGTTCCATATGAATTTCAAAATAGTTTTTTGTAGTTCTGTGAAAAATGACCTTGGTAGTTTGATAGGAATAGTGCTGAATCTGTAGATTGCTTTGACCAATACAATCATTTTAACAATATTGATTCTTCCAATCCATGAGCATGGAATGTTATTCTATTTGTTTGTATCACCTATTATTTCTTTCAGCAGTAGGAAACAGTAACATCTTTTCTGCTCAATTCTACCCTTTATTTCTAGGAAATTTTCAGTTTTCAAAAGAACAGCCTTCACATGACCTTGTCTAAGGTTGTATCTTTGTGTGCTAATAAACTACTAGAGTGATTAACATATAATAAATATTGTTAAAAGGTAATATTTGTGAAATAGAAAATCATAATTTATACAAACATATAATGAAAACACATCATTTGAATTCAAAATTTAGTGCGGGAAACAGTAAGATATTACAATTAATTCAAAAGAGGAATTAAACAACCATATTTACGTAGCCAATAAAGAATGCTGAAATTAGTTTACAAATAAATGCAAAAATGATATACCCAGAGGGCAACAAGAATCTGCATTCTACCAGACACATTTCACTCACATTTCTATGGGTAAGAATCACCGGCATTATTATCAGTTTTCCAGAGCTTATAGATTTGTAAAATAGTTCAAAAATATTAACAGGTGGTAATAACTAGGAAGGTTGTTGTACCCAGTGTGGTAGGCAGAATTCTAAGATGGCCCTCATGATTTCCAACCCCACTGTTATTCCCATGATTCTGTTGTGTTACAAGGCAATAAGGATTTTGCAGAGGTAATTAAGGTCACTCATCAGTCAATCTTATCATAGGAAGATTATCCAGATGGATTTAGCTTAGTCACATGAGCCCTCTGAGAGCAGGGATTTTTCTCCAGTTAGAAGCAAAAGGGAAGTCAGAGATTTGAAATATAAAAAGGATTTGACATGCCATGGCTGACTTGAAGATGGACAAGGCCATGGGAAAAAGATCTGAGCATGTCCTTTAGTTGTTGAAAATGATCTCCAGCCACTAGTCAGAAAAAAAAAAAAAAAAAAATGAGGACCTCACTTATGCAACTGCAAGGAATTGGATTCTACCAACAACCCAAATAAACTTGGAAGAGAACTTTCTCACAGAGTTTTTAGATGAGTATTCAGGCCAATTAACAAATAATGATAGCCTTGTGATGCCCTGAATAGAAAATCCAGTCCCACTGTGCTGTATGCCAGACTTATAGAACTATGAGCTAATATAAGAATATTGTTTTAAGCTGCTAAGTCTGTGGTACTATGTTATATAGCAATAGAAAATTAATACACAACTAATTCTCTGCTATTTCACAAATACTTATCAAAATATTAAGTACGCAACGTACACACAGAAAACAATCATTGATAACTTAGACAGTATCCCCTTGAAATTGGCAGTTTTTTAAAATCAGAAAATATAAAGATTTACACGTAGGTCATATTTGAGAGATATGGTGAAAGTGGAAAAAATCTCTAATTTTGTTAGATTTACTCAATATGGAACACACAAAAGGATCCATAGGCAGTGTCCACATACCTCTTTACTCCCTAACCATGGTTTGAAACTTAATGAGCACTGATTTAAAATAGCTATCAGTTTTTCTAAACAGTGCCCTGCATTGATAAATACTTTTCTTTATAAAAGAAAAGCACTTGTGAACATATTGACTGCAGTCCTCTCCTGGAGAGAAGGCAGCTTACTTTCAGTCACCTGCAGAGGCATTGGAATGAAAGCATAATCATTTGTATTGAGATTCTGAATCAAACATGCCAGGTTTGAGAGTTTTTACTCCCGATTGGCTGGCCTTTGGAAATAGGAAAACAGAAAGAGGAAATGTCCATGTTTGAGCTGGCATGTGCCATGCAATCTTTATCCAGCACTGACAATTCCCTGCTGTTGGAATCCTGCAGCAGTTGTGCAGTTTGTCTGTGGGTATTACCAAAGGCCAAGGAAGTGTGCCGTTTGCATAGGAAATATTAAATAACTAGAGAAAAGATTAAAATTTTACAAACACACATCTACACATTCTTAAAAATCAATACATCTTCTGAAGCTATGGTATACTACATTTTTTTTCTAATCAAGTGGATATTTTATGTTCATCTTTAAATTTTTGTTATAATATGTTGGGGATGTATGCAGCATCTTTTAAAGATATTTACCTATCTAATTTTTCTTTTGGTCAGACAGAATTAAATAAAACTAAAACACATTTTACTAACTGATTAAAGCTTCTTTCTTTCTCTCTTCCTCCATTATCAACTGTTTTTTTAATGTCTGGAAACATCACTTTTAATGTCTTTCATCAGTATAAAACAATGTATGTGAGTAAGCATTTGGTATCTCAACACAGCAGTTTAAGCCTTCCACAACAAACCTACTTTTTAATGGCATGTTTTAAAATGTATATACTATAGTTGATGCATGGAACCATGCCCAATTACAGACACTATATATACACCAGTGCTTCTTATGTTGTGCAACTGTATTCAAGAGAAGCTGTATATGTAAATCATTTATACACATTTATAAAACTGAAACATTTAGAAATCTACTAGGGGGGCTGGGTGCGGTGGCTCACGCCTGTAATCCCAACACTTTGGGAGGCCAAGGCAGGTGGATCACCTGAGGTCGGGAGTTTGAGACCAGCCTGGCCAACATGGTGAAACCCCGTCTCTACTAAAAATGCAAAAATTAGCCGGGCATGATGGCGCATGCCTGTAATCTCAGTTACTCAGGAGGCTGAGGCAGGAGAATCACTTGAAACCAGTGAGTTGAAGGTTTTGGTGAGCCAAGAACACACCATTGCACTCCAGCATGGACGCCGCACTGAGATTCTGTCTCCAAAAATAAAATCCACTAGGGGATATTTCTGTTTCAAGAAACTCTGTATCGATCCATTTTATAGCACAAATAATCATTTCTAGATATTATCTCCTTTGAACATGTTGTGCCTAGCATATAAGAAGCATTAAATTAGTAGAGAGAGGCAAAATCAAACTTAAGGCACAGGACTTTGAAAGCAGAAAGATGTTTTAGTTTTGTATTCTAGTTGGTGTTTAGGAAATATTATACTCAATAATATTAGCATGGTGAATTATTTTTATTCATTATTCAAGGCAATCACTATATATATAGTGATATACATTTTATATATATAAATTATATATAGCATGTGAATATATGCACAATATAAATTTTTATATGAACAATTTTATATAATATATTATTGTATATAATATATAATATAGTAGAATATATTATAATATATATACTCTAGCATGTGTGGATATACTGCATATATTGTACTATATATCATAGTATAATATATATTACACTATATAATTATATATTATATATTATTATATATTATAGTGTAATAGATATACAATGTAATATATATTATACTATATATAAATATATATTATGTACTACATTATATATTATGTAGTTTAATATATATTATACTATATTATATAATAACATATATAACATAGTATAAGTGATATATAAATATAATATATAGTATATATGTGCTATATATGCTATATATATTCTATATAGTGATATGCTATATATAGTATATATAGTATAATATATAGTGATATATATTACATAATATAGTTTTAAGTATTATATATTTTGTTTCACTGTCCCGACCTTGCACTTCAGAATGCCTAATTTAAAATTTGGAATCCTTAGCAAGAATACCCAGTTCTTGTCAGTTGTAATGATGCTGAGTTGGAAGACAGTCAAGGAAGAAGGCATGATATGTTCATCTAGGACTAATCAGGAAGCTAAAGCAGAAAAATTTCTAAATAGCTCATATGATGAAGACCAAAGTTAATTCATTTTTTTTTAAAGTGAATGCAACACACATTGGTATATTTAATTATATTTTTTCTTTTTAATTTTAGAAATTTGCTTAGCCTGAAATAGAAGAAAACAACTGAGGTCAATCTGTGTATATTAGGTTCCTATTACTACAACAAATTACCAGAAACTTAGTGGCATAAAACAACACATATGTATTATTGTACAGTTGTGGAAGTCAGAAGTTCAAAATTGTTTGCATTAGATAAAGTCAAGCTGTTAGGGGAGAATTCATTGCTTCTAGAGGTCACATGTATTCCTAGGGAAGGCTATATACAACATTACTTGTCAGTTATACCTCAATAGAGAAAAAAGAACATGAATATATGAAAACTGAAGATTATTGAAGCCACTTTTGGATTTCTTCGTGTGTATGTGCATATGTGTTGGGGATAAGTTGTTACGACTTCCATACCTGAATACCAATACGTTTAATCAATTTGCTTTCTTCCCAACACTACTCAAACTGAGATAAAGTGTGTTTGGCGAAACATAAACAAGAAAATTTCCATTTAAACTAGGATACTCCTAACGACTGCAGCACTCCTGAGAACTGACCACAAACCACGTCTTACCCACGTACAGTCCATTGCTCTAAATTCCTAAGAAACTTATTAACAAAATCACTTCTGCTTTTTTTCCCTTTTAACAATATTATAATTAAATAATTAATGGTGGAATTTTTTATTTTATAGTTATCCCTTGGCAAATTCTTAAAGCTCTATGAAAATCACAACCATATCTGTCTTGCTCACCATGCTACTACAGCAACTAATAGATTGTATGGTACACAGTATACAGTCTGTTAACATCTGTTGAAAGGTGGAAGGAAGAAAAGAAGGAACTAGTAAACAAAGAAGCAAGGGAAAAAAGAAGGCCCAGTCACTAGTTTGGGCCTGAATAAGAAATAATGATGCATAGGTGCACATGGGCACTATAAATGAGACAAAGCAGTGAGGAAGCCTCACAAGCTTAGAGCCATAAGCCAGACACACAGTATGCAAGGTAGAGAAGTCCAAAACCCACTGCTTTGTCTCCTTTTATATGGAGCTTGGCCCATCCTGCCCAGAGTTAGGGGGTGACTTCATAAAACATTTTGCCAGTCTGGAAAGAAGAGAGAAAAGTAAACTTTTGAAATAGAGCCCTTTTGGGAGTCAAAAAAGTATTGTGAGGAAGTTGGGCAGGGCAAGAGGCCTTTTAATTAGCATTAAAAAGGCCTACTTTTGATGTAACACTTTTAGTAATTATCTGCTTAGTTTTCTCCTTCAACATTCAACAGATATTTAATAAATGAATCATGATACAAATGAATGAAGGCCACGATGGAAACAACCCAGGGCAATACGGTCCCAGAACCTCAAGGGCAGTTACCTAGATGAAGTCACAAGTGTAATCATCACAGAGGAATAGATGCCTAACACAAGACTTGAAAGATAAACAGAAGTTACCCAGGCAAAGAAAGAGTGGGGAGTGATCTTCCCAGAGATGAGGTGGCTGTGCAATGACAGGAAGGCTTAAGATGACACAGTGCATTCTGAGAATTACATGTAATTTGCTATGAAGGGAGCAAACAGAAGGAGGATGTGATTGGGTTGATCAGGAGTGTCAAAGATGAGGCTGAGGTTGAGAATGTTTGGGTCTTATCCCGAAATTAGTGGGGAGTTTTAAGGTCAATTAAGCAAACAACATGACTGGATTTCTTCTCCCAGCTGCATAGCAATTGAATTATAAGGGGGTCAGAGATGGGGTTTCTTCTAGATTAAGAGAGAAGTAATTGCAATAGTTTTGGTAAAAAATTATGAACACCTGTACCAATGCATATATGATGAGAATGTAGAGGAGATGATGGTGGTTAAGTAGAGAGGTAAGGCAGAGGATGAGGGAGCAGGTGGAGTCACTGATGTCTCCCAGGTTTCAGAGTAGAGTGTCTAGGTGATTCTCAATCAAGCAAGAAAATGGCATAAAGAGACTGGAGATTTGGGTGAGTGGGTAAGGAGTATAGTTCAATATATTGAGTTTGACATGCTGCTGGAAAATAACAAATAGCATGGATTAACTGCTAGCTTTGTGCTAGGCACTCTTCTCACTGTTTTACATGTAATTGTGAACCTCAAATGAGATAACATGTAAGAACTTTTGGGGAATGTATAATGTGCAACATTGTTGTGTGTATTATTATTCATATATGTATCACATTTAGAAGAGTAAGCATCAGGGTTTTCTTTTAACTGAGAAAATCACGTTACAAAAAACTTAAAAAGATAATAAATTGACAAACTATCATGTACGATGTTTTTAAAGAAAAATGATTTAATGGGACTGTATTTTTAAATGCTTCTAGAATAATGCTATTCTATACAGTTAGTCTCATGAATTGAAAACATGTTACCTTATTTTAAAGTGCTTCAGTGGTTTAACGGGCAAAATATTTGAATAAGAATTTCAAATAATTATTTATTACTCTTGCTCAGTTCTTCTAAGCACGAATCTCTTTTCATTGATACACAACCAACCCATAAGAGGATCCTGATCACCATTACTCCAGATGTTGGCCCACTATAAAAACCAGTGTATTCATGTAGCGTGGGTATTCATTTTGCCTGTTCATATTTGCAATTCTTTATGCTTCACAGTCTGTACCATAGCATGAGTAGCTTTCAACGCTTTAGTAGAACATATTGTTCTAGAACTACTATGTTTCATGTTATACTGATAAACTACTCATTAAAGTTTAAAGTATTTTCTCTTCCTTTAACTGATATATTGAGTAAACCATCTACCATGGGTTGAGAAATTTGATAAAAGAAAAAACACTATTGAATTATAAATGAGATACTGAGTATGAAAATAATGAATTCTAAACTTTTCTCATCTGAAGGCAAAGACTGTGAAAGTCCACTAAAGCTGCAAATGAAATTATCTTGTGCAGTCTGACACTCAGCAATACAAATATATGGCACAAAAGCTAGTAATAAGTATTTAAGAATTAAAAAGCTGCAGAGTCAAGCCAATTAAATGTTATTATTTCAGCTGTTGAGAGTAGTGAGAAGAACCCTGAATTTAGAATCAAGGACCTAGGTTTAAGTGCTGGTATGATTTTGGACATCTCTGTATTTCTCAATTTCCGAATCAATGCCCAAAGCTACTCATATATTTGTATACATTTTAAAAATATGCATTTTTAACTTATGCTCATTATTATGAACACTGAAGACTCACATGACATAGGTAACGTTTAAAAATGTTCTTCATGGGATAAACTATATCAATGTTTTTTACTGACATAATATAGAAGTGGCTAAAATGACAGCATGTTTTCTAAATGCATCAGAGGATTTCAAAAGGAGGCATTTGTCATCATTCTAATTTTCATCACAATAGTAGTAATAATATGCCAAATGCTAGTATTCCTTCAAAACATAATAAATTTTAATTAAAAATTTTGATACTAGCATTGACACTCTGCATTTATAAAGTTCTGTTTACTTTATCATATAACTTGGGGGAAAAAATGTATCTTGTCAGACAAGACTTCCTTGATTAACAAAATAGGAAACCTGACATTCTGTCTTCCAAACTTATTATTTTCGTTTTTAATTTTCACCTTCTGAAACAGTATCTCCTATTGTTTATTTGTACATATTCTGTCTGTCTCTAATAGAGTGCAAGCATTAAGAGGCAGGGACTTTGTTTAATTCACTCTTGCATCCTTAATGTCTAGCCCACTGTCTGGCACAAAGAACGCCCCCAATAAATATCGTTGAATTGATATATTTCTTCTGCTAGATATTGTGTTGTATTAAATGTGCTTTCTCATTTAATTCTATTAACCCTTGAGTTACATAATAATAGTAGAAGCAGTTAAATAGTGCTTTTGTGGTGTCGGCCAATGTTCTCAGGGCTTCACTCAAATTAATTCTCATAGGAATCTCACCAAGTATTCTCATATGCAGATAAGAAAATGACGCACAAAGAAGTTAAATGACTTGCCTAAACTTATTTATCTAGAAAATAGCTGATTTCGATTTTAACCTAGCCAGCATGGCTCTAGTTTCCATGATGTTAACTGTTACGTTATAACCTTTCTACATGTTTATCTTACACGTTAGATAGCTGTGGCTGAGGACATTGAATGGAAATTGTACTGTTTCCTTACATATGTTTTATATTTATACTGTATTTATGTTTATCATTTATTTAATAATGTATTTTTATAATCAGTAATGACAATGATATAATGGAAAATTAATATAAAAATTGCAGAAATCTGTTTAAAACTAGTCATATTTAGAGCTACTGAATTGCAGATGGTTAGAGCTAAATACCTTAATTGTCACCCATTTTAAAATTTGTTATTTCACACATGAGGCCCAGACAAATACAGTGACAGTCTGTGGTCACCAAGAATGTTAGTTATTTTAGTTTGAGGTTCTTTCTCTCGGGTAGAATGCTTTCAGATGAGTAGGTCAGACAGCATAAATTTTCAACTCCTGCCTTCCCTGCTTGCTTTTTGCTAATGAAGCATAGATGCTATGGTGATAAGCACTGTATAAATAATAAATGGAACAGAAAATAAACTATACAGAAGGGAGGAACGTAATGGTCTTTTCACCTCCTTGTGTTTAATGATTAAACTGTGCATCCTCACAGAGGCTTTTAGAAATGATGATAATCTATTTAACCATCATTTAGCCATATATATTTTCAGATTTTTAGATTATTAAATATATTAGCTACTGCTGTACTAATTACTTGAGTAAAGAAATAAACTATACCTGCAGTAATAATTTTATTGTTGACTTTTTCTGTTGTTTAGTCTTAAATGACACAGTTGAACTTAAAAATTTAAAATTCATTTTTCAGATTTTGTAATGGACATTATTGTTTTGTTTAATGGGTATTTATCACCTTCCTTCTAAACCCAAGTACTATTCCATGTGCTGAATGTAGAGTGAACATGTTTGGCAGATAAATATATAGCATACTGTCAGGAAGTAAGAACTATCAGGAAAGACAAAACAGGATGGAGGAGATAGAGAGAATCTACTTCTGATAGAGTCGTCTCAGCAGACCCCTTTGAGGAGGTAACCTGCAACAGAGACTTGGATGGATGAAGGGACCAATCTGTAAGAATGCCTGGGGAAAGTGTATTCCTAAGAGAGGGATGGGTAGCTGCAAGCGTCTAGGAGATGGGAATATACTTGCTAAATGTGTAAAACAGCAAGAGGGCCAATGTGACATAAAGGAGTGAGACAGTGGAAATGTGAAGGTAGGCAGGCATTGGCGTGGGTAGAAGCAAGACTGAAGAGAGACTTCTAGACCATTGTAGTAACTTTAGACTTTGTTATAAAATGGGCATTCATTTTGAATAAGAGTGTGCCACAAAACTAAGTGATATATTTTATTCCAAAGCAGGCAAGAGGATTAATTTTATGTGTTGACTTGACTGGGTTAAAGGATGCCCACATAGGGGATAAAACATACTTGCGGGTGTGTCTGTGAGAGACTGCTATTTGAATAGACAGGCTGAATATAGAATAGCCTCACCAACGTGGCAGGGAATCATCTAATTAATTGGGGGACCAAATAGAACAAAGAGGTAAAGGAGGGGTAAATTGTTTCTGCTTTAGCTATCCCCATGGTTCTTAGGCCTTCAAACTCAAACTGGGTCTTATACCATGGGCTTCCCTGGTTCTCATCCCTTGGGTTTGAACTGGAACTACATCATCTTTCCTGGTCCTCCAGCTTGCAGAGGGCACCCTGTAGGACTTCTCAGCCTCCAAAATTGTATGAGTCGAACCCTCATAATAAACCTCTTTCCATACCCTATATATATCCTATTGGTTCTATAGGTTCTGAAGAACCCTAATATATCTGACCCCAGATTTTGTAATTAAGAATAGCATATAAGAAAGTATTCCATCAGCAGACCAGAAATGATGAAGAATTCCTAAAGGCAGAGAGCAAGTGGCAATTGACTGATAAAGAAACCTGAAAAGCTAAAGCAAATAAGATCTTTTGTACAAAGAAATCAGAAAAGAAAAAAAAAAAATCAAAACAGTTAAAACATTTGGAGGAAGTGCAAACAGTCACATGGGAGCCCTGAAGGAGTGCCCATCTAAGGATCAACAAATGCAAAGAGAATTAGAGCACAGAAATTAATTTAACTGCTTGCAGATCACCCTAGGGATATGTGTCCCTTACCTTCTTCAACTGCCTGTGCATTCAGCATAGCTGCCACTAATTGCTTTTAAATTAGGCTAAAATTTCAAGAACTTCTTCCTAAATAAAGTGATATTACAATTCCTAGAGTTGGGATCTGAGAAAAATGCAAAGAAATAGCTAATGCATGTGGCGCTTAATAACTAGGTGATGGGCTAACAGGTGCAGCAAACCACCATGCCATACATTTACCTATGCAACAAACCTGCACATCATGCACATGTATCCTGTAACTTAAAATTAAATTTAATTAAACTTAAAAAAAACAAATTAAGGCAAAATTCTTCCGGGGCTGCCTGAAGATACACAACGCAAGGGGGAAGGAAAATAAATCAAAGAACCTAGTTATAAAATAAAAAATTGTGGGGGCTGGCAAGATGGTCAAATAGGAACAGCTCCAGTCGGCAGCTCCCAGCAACATCAGGGCATAAGGTGGGTGATTTCTGCGTTTCCAACAGAGGTACCTGGTTCATCTCACTGGGACTGGTTAGACAGTGGGTGCAGCCCATGGAGGGCAAGCCGAAGTAGGGTGGATCATTGCCTCACCCAGGAAGTGCAAGAGGTTGGAGAACTCCCTCCTCTAGCCAACGGAAGCTGGGAGGGACTGTGCCGTGAGGGACCGTGCCATGAGGGACTGTGCCATGAGGGATGGTGCACTCCAGCCCAGACATTACATTTCCCCTTGGTCTTCACAACCCACAGACTAGGAGACTCCCTCAGGTGCCTACACCTGGGTTTCAAGCACAAAACTGGGTGGCCGTTAGGGCAGACACTGAGTTTGCTGCAGGATTTTATTTTTTGTACTCCAGTGGTGCCTGGAATGCCAGCAAGAGAGAAATGTTCACTCCCCTGAAAAGGGTGCTGAAGCCATCGAGCCAAGTGGTCTTGCTCAGTGGAACCCACTCCCACGGAGCCCAACAAACTAAAATCCACTGGCTTGAAATTCTTGCTGCCAGCATAGCTGTCTGAAGTCCACCTGGGATGCTCACGCTTGGTGGGGGGAAGGGCATCTGCCATTACCGAGGCTTGAGTAGGCAGCTTTCCTCCTATAGTGTAAACAAAGCCACCAGTTCAAACTGGGTGTGGAACCCACTGCAGCATGGCAAAGCCACTGTAGCCAGACTGCCTCTCTGGATTCCTCCTTTCTGCGCAGGGCATCTCTGAAAGAAAGGCAGCAGCCCCAGTCAGGGGCTCATAGATAAAACTCCCATCTCCCTGGGACAGAGCACCTGGGGGAAGGGGCTGCTGTGGACACAGCTTCAGCAAACTTAAATGTTCCTGCCTCCCAGCTCTGAAGAGAGCAGCAGATCTCCCAGTACAGGGCTCAAGCTCTGCTAAAGGACAGACTGCCTCCTCAAGTGGGTCCCTGACCCCTGTGTATCCTGACTGGGAGACAGCACCAAGCAGGGGTCGACAGACACCTCATACAGAAGAGCTCCAGCTGTCATCTGGCAGGTGCCCCTCTGGGACAAAGCTTCCAGAGGAAGGAGCAGGCAGCAATCTTTGCTGTTCTGCATCCTCTGCTGGTAATACCTAGGCAAACAGGGTCCGGAGTGGACTTCCAGCAAACTCCAGCAGACCTGCAGAAGAGGGGCCTGACTGATTTTATTTCTTCTTTGCTTATGAAGCTTAGTTTGGCTGGATATAAAATTCTGGGTTGAAAATTCTTTCTTTGAGAATGTTGAATATTCGGCCCCACTGTCTTCTGGCTTGTAGGAATTCTGCCAAGAGATCCTCTGTTAGTTAGAAGGAAAACTAACAAACAGAAAGCAATAACAACAATATCAACAAAAAGTATGCCCACACAAAAACCCCATTTGAAGGTCACCAACATCAAAGAACAAAGATAAATAAATCCATGAAGATGAAGAAAAACCAGTGCAAAAAGGCTGAAAATTCCAAAAACCAGAATGTCTCTTCTCCTCCAAAGGATCACAACTCCTTGCCAGCAAGGGAACGTAACTGGATGGAGAATGAGTTTGACAAATCAACAGAAGTAGACTACAGAAGGTGGGTGATAACAAACTCCTCCAAGCTAAAAAAAGCAGGTTCTAACCCAATGCAAGGAATCTAGGAACCTTGATAACAGGTTACAGGAACTGCTATTAGAAAAACCAGTTTAGAGAAGAACATAAATGGCCTGATGGAGCTGAAAAACACAGCATGAGAACTTTGTGAAGCATACACAAGTATCAATAACTGAACAGATCAAATGCACAAAAAGATATCAGAGATTGAAGATCAAGTTAATGAAATAAAGCATGAAGACAAGATAAGAGAAAAAAGAATGAAAAAAGAACGAACAAAGCCTCCAAGAGATATGGGACTATGTGAAAAGACCAAACCTACTTTTGATTGGTGTACCTGAAAGTGTCAGGGAGAATGGAACCAAGTTGGAAAACACACTTCAGTATATTATCCAGGAGAACTTCCCCAACCTAGTAAGACAGGCCAACATTTAAATTCAGGAAATACAGAAAACACCACAAAGATACTCCTCGAGAAGAGCAACCCCAAGACACATAATCATCATACTCACAAAGGTTGAAATGAAGGAAGAAATGTTAAGGGCTGCCAGAGTGACAGGTTGGGTTACCCACAAAGGGAAGTCCAATCAGACTAACAGAGGATCTCTTGGCAGAATTCCTACAAGCCAGAAGACAGTGGGGCCGAATATTCAATATTCTCAAAGAAAGAATTTTCAACCCAGAATTTTATATCCAGCCAAACTAAGCTTCATAAGCAAAGAAGAAATAAAATCAGTTACAGACAACCAAAGGCTGAGGGATTTTGTCACCACCAGGCCTGCCTTACAAGAGCTCCTGAAGGAAGCACTGAATATGGAAAAGAAAAACTCATACCAGCCACTGCAAAAACATAGCAAAATGTAAAGACCAATGACACTATGAAGTAACTGCATCGCTAGCATCATAATGACAGGATCAAATTCACACATAACAATATTACCTCAAATGTAAACGAGCTAAATGCCCCAATTAAAAGACACAGACTGGCAAATTGGATAGAGTCAAGACCCATTCATAAGTTGTACTCAGGAGACCCATCTCACTTGCAAAAACACACATAGACTCAAAATAAAGGGAGGGAGGAATACTTACCAAGGAAATGGAAAGAAACAAAACAAAACAAAACAAAACAGGAGTTGCAATCCCAGTCTCCAATAAAACAGACTTTAAATCCACAAAGATCAAAAAAGACAAAGGATATTACATAATGGTAAAGGGATCGACGCAACAAGAAGGGCTAACTATCCTAAATATATATGCACCCAATATAGGAGCACCCAGATTCATAAATCAAGTTCTTAGAGACTTACAAACAGACTTACACTCTCACACAATAATAGTGGTAGTGGGAGTTTTTAACATCCCATTGTCAATATTAGACAGATCAACAAGACAGAAAATTAACAGGATATTCAGAACTTGAACTCAGTTCTGGACCAAATGGATCTAACAGACATCTACAGAACTCTCCACCCCAAATCAACAGAGTATACATTCTTCTCAGCACCACATAGCACTTAGTCTAAAATTGGCCACATAATTGGAAGTAAAACACTCCTCAGCAACTGCAAAAGAATGAAAATAATAACAGTCTCTCAGACCACAGCACAATCAAATTAGAACTCAAGATTGAGAAACTCACTCAAAACTGAACAACTATGTGGGAATTGAACAACCTGCTCCCGAATGACTACTGGGTAAATAAAGAAATTAAGGCATAAATAAATAAGTTCTTTGGAACCAATGAGACCAAAGATACAATGTACCAGAATCTCTGGGACACAGCTAAAGCAGTGTTTAGAGGGAAATTTATAGCACCAAATGCACACAGGAGAAAGTAGGAAAGATCTAAAATCCACACCCTAACATCACAATTAAAAGAACTAGAGAAGCAAAAGCAAACAAATTCAAAAGCTAGCAGAAGGCAAGATCAGAACAGAACTAAGATCAGAGCAGAACTGAAGGAGATAGAGACTTGAAAACCCCTTCAAAAAAATCAGTGAATCCAGGAGCTGGTTTTTTTTGAAAAGATTAACAAAACAGATAGACTGCTAGCCAGACTAATAAAGAAGAAAAGAGAGAAGAATCAAATAGACATAATAAAAAATGATAAAGGAGATATCATCACTGATCCCACCAAAATATAAACTACCATCAGAGGCTACTATAAACACCTCTATGCAAATAAACTAGAAAATCTAGAAGAAATAGATAAATTCCAGGACACATACACCCTCCCAAGATTAAACCAGGAAGAAGTCAAATCCCCGAATAGACCAATAACAAGTTCTGAAATTGAGGCAGTAATTAATAGTCTATTAACAAAAAAAGCCCATGACCAGATGGATTCACAGCCAAATTCTACAAGAGGTACAAAGGGGAGCTGGTATTCTTCCTTCTGAAACTATTTCAAACAATACAAAAAGAGGGAATCCTCCCTAACTCATTTTATGAGGCCAGCATCATCCTGATACCAAAACGTGGCAGAAACACAACAACAAAACAATTCAGGTCAATATCCCTGATGAACATTGGTGCAAAAATCCTCAATAAAATACTGGCAAATAGAATCTAGAAGCACATCCAAAAGCTTTTCCACCACAATCAAGTCAGTATCATCCTGGGATGCAAGACTGGTTCAACATACACAAATCAATAAACGTAATCCATCACATAAACAGGACCAATGACAAAAAACTACATGATTATCTCAATAGATGCAGAAAAGGCCTTCGATGAAATGCAACCCCAGTTTATGCTAAAAACACTCAATAAACTAGGTATTGATGGAATGTATCTCAAAATAATAAGAGCTATTTATGACAAACCCACAGCCAGTATCATACTGAATGGGCAAAAACTGGAAGCATTCCCTTTGAAAACTGGCACAAGACAAGAATGCCCTCTCTCATCTCTCCTATTTAACATAGTATTGGAAGTTCTGGTCAGGGCAATCAGGCAAGAGAAGAAATAAAGGGTATTCAGATAGGAAGAGAGGAAGTCAAATTGTCTCTGTTTGCAGATGACATGATTGTATATTTAGAAAACCCCAAAAACTACTTAAGCTGTTAAGCAACTTCAGCAAAGTCTCAGGATACAAAATCAATGTGCAAAAATCACAAGCACTCCTATACACCAATAGTAGACCAACAGAGAGCCAAATCACGAGTGAACTCCCATTCACAAATGCTACAAAGAAAATAATATGCCTAGGAATACAACTTACAAGGATGTAAAGAACCTCTTCAAGAAGAACTACAAACCACCACTCAAGGAAATAAGAGAGGACACAAACAAATGGAAAAACATTCCATGCTTATGGATAGGAGAACCAATATCCTGAAAAATGGCCATACTGCCCAAAGTAATTTATAGAGTCAATGCTATTCCCATCAAGCTACCATTGACTTTCTTCACAGAATTAGAAAAACTACTTTTAAGTTTCGTATGGAACCAAAAAAGAGCCTGCATGGCCAAGACCATTCTAAGCAAACAGAACAAAGCTGGAAGCATCAAGCTACCTGACTTCAAACTATCCTACAAGGCTACGGTAACCAAAACAGCATGTTACTGGTACCAAAACAGCATGTACTGGTACAAAACAGATATATAGACCAATGGAACAGAATAGAGGCCTCAGGAATAATGTCACACATCTACAACCATCTGATCTTTGACAAACCTGACAAAAAACAAGAAATGGGGAAAGGATTCCCTATTTAATACATGGTGTTGGGAAAACTGGCTGGCCATATGCAGAAAACTGAAACTGGACCCCCTTCTTTACACCTTATACAAAAATTAACTCAAGATGGGTTAAAGACTTAAACATTAGATCTAAAACCATAAAAACCCTAGAAGAAAACCTAGGCAATACTATCCAGAACATAGGCATAGGCGAAGACTTCATGACTAACACACCAAATGCAATGGCAACAAAAGCCAAAATTGACAAATGGGATCTAACTAAACTAAAGAGCTTCTGCACAGCAAAAGAAACTATCATCAGAGTAAACAGGCAACCTACAGAATGGCAGAAAAATTTTGCAATCTATCCACCTGAACAAAGGGCTTAACATCCAGAATCTACAAAGAACTTCAACAAATTTACAAGAAAAAAAAAAAACATTAAAAAGTGGGCAAAGAATATGAACAGATATTTCTCAAAAGAAGACATTTATGTGGCCAACAAACATGAAAAAAAGCTCATCACTGGTCATCAGAGAACTGCAAATCAAAACCACAATGAGATACCATCTTACGCCAGTTAGAGTGGAGATCATTAAAATGTCAGGAAACCACAGATGCTGCATAGGATGTGGATAAATAGGAACGCTTTTACACTGTTGGTGGGAGTGTAAATTAATTCAACCATTGTGAAAGACAGTGTGGCAATTCCTCAAGGATCTAGAACCAGAAATATAATTTGACCCAGGAATCCCATTACTGAGTATATACCCAAAGGATTATAAATCATTCTACTATAAAGACACATGCACACATATGTTTACTGCAGCACTATTCACAATAGCAAGACTTGGAACCTGGACCAAAGCTGACTGAGAGAACGAGCCTTCTGTAAACCTCATAGGTGACAAAAACCATATTCAGTTAAGATGGAGAAGTATCTGAGTATCTGACCCCACGATGCATACATGTGAGTTCTACTCTGACAAAGGCAGCACAATTTTCAGTTTTACTTTGTTATAACTTTTCCTGAGATGAACAATTTATAAGATGGATGGACTATGCTAAACAGTGATATTATTAGAGAACTATTTCTTTTAAAGTATTTTAAATCTTATTATGCATAAAGTACTTTGGGTAGAGATGCTACATGCAGCTTCCAAAGGATACTTTGCAAAATGAAGGCAATAATAACAAAAGTCAACTTATTTTATGCATTTTCCCCTGCTAATATACTTAGAAAAGGTATATTTCAAGTTCTGTTCAGAAAAATATCAGTATTTTAGTCATTAAATGATCTGGGTTGTATAGAAGAACGTACCTATACCACGGATATTTTCCTTTTTCTAGACATGAGTAATATTTGAACAGGCTATAAAGCTCATTAGAATCAGCTTCTGACCAATTTATTCATCCTTTAGAGAAATTTTTATGAAACTAAGTGCTTGTTTTTACCTACTGTTAAGCATAGATTGCAAACAAGAAGGTTCCTTATTTGAAATATTAAAACAAACAAAGAGCATATAGGAATACTAGTTAAGGTATAAGAAGACCTGAACTGTAGACTTGGACTTGGTTCTATTACTCAATATGATGTGACCTTAATAAGTAAGGTTTTCTCCAAAAACCTTAGTTTTCTTATTAGTAAAATGAAAATTTTTAAAAAGTGGTTTCTAAAGACCTCTCCATTGATAAAATTTTTGGTATGAAGGATTACAAATATGTAATGCTGATTGTAAAAGAGCATAAACTGACATCCCTAAAACTAGATAATTTACTTAGAAAAAATTAATCCTGTTTGTAGGTCTAACAAGGTGGAGTTACTGTAAGATGACAATAAATGATAATGGCATTCATCAAGGTATAGCTCCTTCTGAATGGGGCTGATATTACGGTACAAAGAATTAGAAAATTCTTACCCACGTTAGAAATCCATTAATGTGCCTGATTCTTGACAGAGCATGAAGAATTATTGCTCTCAGCTCAATTTTTTCCTCTTCATCAACTGGTCACAAGGGACTCCCTTGGAGTCACATGTGCAGACTGAAAGAGACTCTGGCAGTAAGGCACAAGTACACCCACTGAGATTTCAACAATTTGCTTGTATCTTCAAGACCAGGCCTTTGAGATGCCACTTCTAACTGTATGTCACCTTTAGTGGGTTTTAAAATAAATGTAGTAAGTTGCAACGAGAATTGGAAAGTTCAATAGAATAAAAATAGAATAAAAATGTTCACACTGCATGACACACAGTAAAAATATGTTTTGTTTTGCAAAACATCTTTTTAAATGTATGCATATGGCCAGGCACAGTGGCTCCCACCTGTTATACCATCATTTTGGAAGGCTGAGGCAGGTGGATCACTTGAGGTCAGGAGTTTGAGACCAGCCTAGCCAAAATAGTGAAACCCCTCTCTACTAAAACTACAAAAAAAAAAAAAAATAGCTGGGCATAATGGTGGGTGCCTTTAATCCCAGCTACTTGGAAGGCTGAGGTGGGAGAATTGCTTGGACCCCGGAGGCGGAGGTTGCAATAAGCCGAGATTGCACCATTGAACTTCAGCCTGGGCGACAAAGCAAGACTTCATCTCAAATAAATAAATAAATAGGCCGGGCACGGTGGCTCAAGCCTGTAATCCCAGCACTTTGGGAGGCCGAGATGGGTGGATCACGAGGTCAGGAGATCGAGACCATCCTGGCTAACACGGTGAAACCCCGTCTCTACTAAAAAATATAAAAAATTAGCCGGGCGAGGTGGTGGGCGCCTGTAGTCCCAGCTACTCGGGTGGCTGAGGCAGGAGAATGGCGTGAACCCGGGAGGCGGAGCTTGCAGTGAGCTGAGATCCGGCCACAGCACTCTAGCCTGGGCGACAGAGCG
The DNA here is from genome assembly GCF_009764315.1 of Trachypithecus francoisi. Lineage (NCBI taxonomy): Eukaryota > Metazoa > Chordata > Mammalia > Primates > Cercopithecidae > Trachypithecus > Trachypithecus francoisi. The sequence continues at coordinate 111,003,815 of NW_022681456.1, forward strand.
AGACTCCGTCTCAAAATAAATAAATAAATAAATAAATAAATAAATAAATAAAGTGTGCATATGAATATGTGGGGGGATGGTAAAGAGGATAATATTTCTTATAGAGCATCTTAGTCAAAACAGTTTGAAAAGTGCTCTTATTAATGATGAAATTACGTTAAGCATGTCTAAATTCTTGATAAATACATACAAGATCTGGCAGTACCTAATTGATGACGGTCAGTTTGAGTCATCCACTCCCCGATATACTGTGTTCAAGCATTCGATTAACACACAAGCCCAGTAGCAAGCCAGAAACTCTTTCTCAAAAGAAGTACAGTCACTTGCCATAAAGACATTGGCTTTGCTTCAAAACTTCAATGGATACTGATTCTTCTATAGGGCTTGCTACAGTCTACATGACATCCTGATTACTCAGAGAGTTCCAACATCATGATACCTGCTGGGTCATAAAGACCTGGTTGTGGAGCCTGTTTGTATGGCAGGCTGATTAGTGGTGAGTCTTCTCTTGCTCTGGGCACCACTGAAAGCTGGCAGCTTTTTAGGCCACCTGGTACAAAGGTCAAAGCAGGACACCAAATGTGGTAGAAATTTCCTCCAACTCTAAAGTGCCTCACCGATAAAGTGTTCTCTCTCCAGCGTTTCTGTGTCCTTGTGTTTTAGCTGTGCCTTGTATAAATAGAATATAAATGGAAATTTAAAAATACGTTCTAATAATTACTGTCTTCTAAAAGGCAAATGTATATGAATATTATTCTTACCATCTTATTTTATACTTTCCATTCATTTCTTAAATCCCATTTTTATTTGTAGGTGAGTGTTGAATGAAATCTGTATTAGTCCACTCCAAATACTATTGGAATCTGGGTTTTCCAGATTCCAATTGAAATTGCCAAATTCAAATTGATCTAATGTTCTTCCCTGCTTAGTTGAGTACCCTAAAATTTTATTTTCATACATATTCCTGAGATAATTTCTAATATATATTAAAACAGATTTGCAAACTTAGTGTGAGTATTCTCCTCCAGGGCATAATTTGAATTTGGCTCCCAGGGCCATGTTGCTATATAAGTGTAATCCATTTTGAAAAAATGAAAACTGCTTCCTTTTGAAAGTAATGATCTCAGGTAAGGGAAAGATAGCTGAAGCTAGAAGAGGAAATGGCTTGTCAGGCAAAGGAGAGGCAGCAGTAAAAGGGGTAAAGGAATAGCTACTTCCTTAAGTAGGGAAAACTCAGAAGATGGAAACTTTCAGATTTCTCTATTTAGTCTTCTGATTTTCTCACACATCTTCATTTCAATTCTCAGGGCTCCATTTGTTCCAGATCAATCCCCTGTTACATAAGAAATCTCTCAAGGTAAACTCCCAGACTTATTTTGAGCTCTTTTTTAGTCCTTTAGTTATGAGTCAGGAAACTCTTTCAAAATGATCGCAGAAATTCTCCTAGATATCTATCTTCCATTTCTAGCACTATAGTGATTTAACTGCCTGGAGTAACACAGAAAAGCAAAAAAGTGTGAAACATATGTTAGGCATTCAGAATGTGTTAAATTCAGTGAATTTGTTTAGAATTCAATGAATGCGTTAAATAGCAGATTAGACACAAGTGAGAATGGAATTCATAAACAGGAAGGTAGAACTGAAGATTACGCAAAATGTACCATAAAGAATCAAAGAGATAGAAAATATGAAAGAGACGTTAGCTTCTATTGGTGTATAGTAAATTCTTCTGGTACATATATCATTGGAATTTCAGAATAAGAGATTAGAGAATGGCTCGGAGGCAATATTCAAAAACACCATGGCTGAGAATATCCAATATTAAAATATAACAGAATCAGGTTTAAGAAACCCAGTAAATACCAAGGAGGATATACACATTTTTTGTTGTAACATAAAATTGCAGAATGCAATTTACAAAAACAAAATAACAAGAACAAAGAGATCTTAAAAGCATCCAGAAAAAATGACAGATTACCTATAAAATAATAAGGAGGCCAGCATGGTGGCTCACGCCTGTAATCCCAGCACTTTGGAAAGCTGGGGCAGATGGGTTACCTGAGACCAGGAGTTTGAGACCAGCCTGGCCAACATGGTGAAACCCCGTCTCTTCTACAAATACAAAATTAGCCAGGCATGGTGGTACATGCCTGTAATCCCAGCTACTTGGGGGAGGCTGAGGCAGGAGAATCGCTTGAACCTGGGAGGCAGAGGTTGCAGCGAGCCCAGATTGCGCCATTGTACTCCAGTCTGGGCAACAAGAGTGAAATTCCGTCTAAAAAAAAAAAAAGAATAAGGATTACTGCTAACCATTAAGACTACACAGTAACAAATAGGCAAATAGGCTAAAAAACAAACAAATCATATCTTTAAATGTTGACAGAGAGGGAGAAAATAATTATCACTCCAGAATTGTATTCCCAGTGAAATGTTTTTCCAAGTTTGAGAGTGATATGAAGACAATTTAATATAGACAAAAACTGAATGTTAATACTAATGTATATTGCTAAGGGAACCTCTAAAGGATGTACCTTTGAACTACTGACAATCACTCATAAAGGAAGATATGAGATCTAAGGACTGGTGAACCAAAAAGGGAAATGTGAGTAAATTTGACCAAACAGCTAATATCTAATAATACCTAATTTGTGGGTTAAGCAAATAGAATAGAACTAAAATACCTAATGGGTAAAACAATGGCATAAATGGGCCAAATCACAACTATAAATAAACTTATTTTGAACAAATAAAAATTAAAATTTCTAAAAAAAAAAAAAAAAAAGGCAAAGATGGACAGGATGGATTAAAATACCCAGCTATTTAAGTAGTCCCCACATTACAAACTCCAGCTTGTACAAATATGAAATTCTTCTATTAATGATTTTGTCCTGAGTGCTAAGCAAACCAAGAACACCAAAACAAGGCAATACTCTAAAATTATCATTAATCTATTCTTCAGCAATACTTTCAGCAATACTTAACTTTCAGCAATACTTAACATGTCCCAGGCACTGGGAATATAAAATGAAAAGCCCAGTGTCTGCCCCAGGAATATGTATTCTGCCTAAGATAATATACGACATAGTCATTCACTTTTTAAAAGTATATATGAATATGCAATGTTTGTCTTTCTGTGCCTGGCTTATTTCACTTAACATAGTGAGGACATAGAGAGAAGAAGGATGGTGAGCAAAGGCTAGGAAGGGTAGTGGAGGGCTGGGGGAGAAGAGGGCATCAGTAACGGGTACAAAAAAGTAGAGAGCAGGAATGAATGAGACATACTATTTGATCTCACAACACGGTGACTATAGTCAATAATAATTGTACATTTTAAAATAAAAGAGTATAATCTGGATTGTTTGTAACACAAAGGCTAAATGTTTGAGGGGGTGGATGCCCCATTCTTCATGATGTATTTCACCTCGAATGCCTGTATCAAAACATCTCATGTGCCCCAAAAATATATACACCTACTATGTACTCACAAAAAATTTAAAAAAAGAAATAAAGAACGTGTGAAATTTAAAATAAAAAAATAAATAAAATACCCAGCTATTTTATGTCACCTAATATGCCATTGAATATAAGAGTTACTATTATGTTACAGCCTGCTAAAAAAAGAAAAACACTGCCCATTAAACTATGAGACTATGCTTTAACATTAATCCTGTGTGATGAAAGTTACCTGTGACTCATTAATTAGGCACAGCAGCCTCTCTGCTTGGAAATCTTTTTTTTCACTTATTCTGAGGGATTTGGGATTATTTCCACCTTCCATTGTTTTTACTGATGTGTGATATATAATATTTTTGCATGTATCTAAGAAACAATATATAACAGCTTTCTTGACTTACAAGTATCTTCCTTAAATCAATTCCCACTGATAAAACATTCAATGTCTCAGTAAGATATAATCCAAAATCCGTATGTATTCCATGACTTATTTTTGAAATATATAACAGAAGAAATTGATAAATCTACCAGAATATTAGAAAATTAATATATCTTCTTCAATACTTGATAGATCAAAACAAAATTAATAAGGATGGATATAATATAAAAAATACAATTATGAATTTATGTATAAATATAGAGAGGTATATTAAATTAATCAAACCTCAAAACTGCAAAATATGTTTTTTTCAAGGATACACAGAACATTTGCAAAAATTGACATAGTGCTATATAATAAAGTAAGCAAAAAAAATTTAAAGATTCAGTATGTTAGAAAACACACTCTGTTTTTAAAAATGCACATAGTCTTTGGGAGGCCGAGACAGGCGGATCACGAGGTCAGGAAATCCAGACCATCCTGGTTAACATGGTGAAACCCCGTCTCTACTAAAAATACAAAAAATTAGGCGGGCGTGGTGGCGGGTACCTGTAGTCCCAGCTACTCGGGAGGCTGAGGCAGGAGAATGGCGTGAATCCAGGAGGCAGAGCTTGCAGTGAGCTGAGATCCGGTCACTGCATTCCAGCCTGGGCAACAGAGCGAGACTCCGTCTCAAAAAAAAAGAAAAAAAATGCATATAATTCAGTAACAGAAAAGATGGCTTTAGAAAGTTAGTGAGTTGAAAAATTTAAGGCCGGGCGCGGTGGCTCAAGCCTGTAATCCCAGTACTTTGGGAGGCCGAGACGGGCGGATCACGAGGTCAGGAGATCGAGACCCTCCTGGCTAACACGGTGAAACCCCGTCTCTACTAAAAATACAAAAAACTAGCCGGGCGATGTGGCGGGCGCCTGTAGTCCCAGCTACTCGGAGGCTGAGGCGAGAGAATGGCGGGAACCCGGGAGGCGGAGCTTGCAGTGAGCCGAGATCGCGCCACTGCACTCCAGCCTGGGCGACAGAGCGAGACTCCGTCTCAAAAAAAAAAAAAATACAAAAAACTAGCCGGGTGAGGTGGCGGGCGCCTGTAGTCCCAGCTACTCGGGAGGCTGAGGCAGGAGAATGGCGTAAACCCAGGAGGCAGAGCTTGCAGTGAGCTGAGATCCGGCCACTGCACTCCAGCCTGGGCGGCAGAGCGAGACTCCCTCTCAAAAAAAAAAAAAAAAAAAAAAAAGAAAAATTTAAAATGTACTCTTTCATAATTCATAGGTCAAAAAAATTAAAATGAAAACTAGAAAATACCAAGTATCAAAGAATAAAAATATAACCTATCTATGCCTGAGAATTATAGTACTATTATTACAGCATTTATATTAGATAAGAAGATATTTTTAAGCATTTATATTAGATGAGAAGAAATCTGATAATTCATAAATTATCTAACTTACAAGGTTTACAAAATGAACCATACCTCCATAAAAATCAGAAGTATAGCATTAAATATAAGAGCTGGAGTTAAAGAAACAGAAAAAATATATACATAGAATCAACAAAGCCAAAAAATAGTTATTTGAAGAGATTATTGCATTGGCAAAGTTTAGAAAGACTGATCAATTTTTAAAAGATAAGGCAAGATAAGGTACAAAAATATTAGTAATGAAAGAAAGATTTAACAATATATGAACCAGACATTAAAGGGATTAGAAAGAATATTATGGACAAATTTATGGCAATAAATTTGAAAACTTGAATAAGATGAAATAACCTTAGAAAAATATCACCTACCACAACTAATTGAAGAAGAAAAATAAAACATTAACGTACAAATAACAATAAAAATTCTTCTTACAAATAAAATAATGTGCTCAGATTATTTTACAGGTGAGTTCCATCAAACACTCAAAAAATAATATATTTTGAAACAATGCCTTACAAAGAAGAGAAAGAGAGACATCCCCAACTTAATTGACGAGGGCAGTGTAATGTTGGCATGAAAATCAAGTCAGGAATAATAGACGATTAAAGACCACCTTCACTCCTGAGCATAAATGCAAAAGTCCTAAATAGATAGCAAACCAACTTTACTAATTGTTAAGTTTTCTCATTAAAATCAGGAATACGTCATCAATGCACCCTATAATCATTTCTACTTTATTATATGGGAGGCCTTATCTAATATAACAAAACAACAAAAATAAAGCCTAAGAACTGGGAATGAAGAAAGAAAACTTTTATTATTTGAAGATTAGATAATTATCTCTATAAACAACCTCAATTTTCTACAGACAGATTATTAGAATAATTAAGAGTAGAATAAGATTGCCAGACGTAAGGATAATATACTAAAGCCAGTTGAATTTCTGTATCTCCATAAATAATAGTTACAAAATTTAATTTAATCAAGTGTACTCTTTACAATAGGAACCAAAAATATGGTAGTCAGAAATAAATATAAACAGAAATTTTATAAAACAAGAAATTAAGATCTGTATAAATTGAAATGTATGCCATGTTTATGAATAGAAAAAAAAAAAAAAGTCAATATCCCCAAAGGGGTTAATATATTCCATAAAATTCTGATCAAATTTCCAAAAGAGTTTTTCTTGGAATTTGACAAGCTATTTCCAAAGCATATGCACAAGAACAAAGAATCTAGAATAGCTAAAATATTCATAAGGAAGATGATGAAGGAGGAGGGAGAAGAAAGTGTCTTATTTTCTCATTATGAAAAAAATTTAATAAAGAAAAGTTAATACTGGTATAGAAAAATAAACCAGTGGAACCAAGTAGAAGGCTGGCCCAGAAATAGATGAATGAGTGTATGGCTCTTTGACATATATGACAGAAATAGATTCTTGGTCAGTTGGGAAAGAATAAACTATTCACAAATAATCTAGGGCAATTTTCTGTCTATAAAAGATAAATAAAACTTGAACCCTGCTGAAGCTTGCTTCTCTTTCTCCCCCTCTCTCTCACATGCACACACACAGACAAAAACAAATCCTTTCTATATACATTAAGACTTACTTGTGAAAAATGTAAAAAGTTTAATGGCAGCACCGGAGAACACAGAGTGGGAAAATTTTCTTAAATAAGGCATGTAAAACTCAAGCCATAAAGAAAAGGATTCATATATTCAAATACAATAAAATGAAAAACTTCCAATCATTGAAAGACAACATAAAAGAGTAAAGATAAACAGCACATGAGGTCAGGAAAAGATATTTTAAAAATACATGACTAAGAAAATCTCATCTCTAGAATATGTAAAGAATTCCCACAAAGCAATATATAAAAGCAAACAATTCATTATTAAAATGGGAAAATATAAGAGGCATTTCATAAAAGAAGAAATAGAAGTAGGCAATATCCATATGAAGAGATGCTTAATATTATTAATAGTTAAGAAATACAAATAAAAACAAAGTTCTCATTTCATATCCATGATATGGAGAAAAGTTTAGATGATTAATAACAAATATTGGAAAGTATATAATAGAACAAGGACATGTAGAGTACTTGTGAGAATGTAAATTGCTACAACTTGTCTGGAAAACAATTAGGCACTGCTACAATAAAGTTAAGGTTATGATTGCATTACAACTCACCAATTGTACTTCCAGGAATATATCATAGAGAACTATCTCTATATGTATATCTGGAGACACATACAAAAATGTCAATAGAGGCATGGTTTGAAGTAGACAAAAACTGGAAATAATAGACGGGAGACTAGATAAAGAAATCATCTTAAATTCATATAGTTGTATATAGTATTGGTTTGAGAATGAACTAGAGTATCAACATGGATTAAACTCAAAAAATAATATTTAGGAAAATGTCACTGAAGTATACATAAAAGTATAATTTATTATCAGCATATAAAAGTAAAAAGGAGATAAAACCAAATAGTATATATTTTTAGGATGCACATATGTGATAAAACCACAAAGAAAATCAAGGGAATGATGAACACAAGTTTTAAAATACTGACTCCCAAAAAGTGAAGACAGGAATGGTAGTATACTTAAGTTGCAGCTCATTTTCTAATTTTCAAGCCAGGTGGAAAGCATATGCCAATTTGTCTTATTGTTCTTTCTTAAATTGTACATATATGCCAAGCCTCCTCTTATAAACATTTTATAATAAAACAGTTAAGTGCCCTAATTTTAAGTTTGTATCTTAAGTAAAGAAAAAAGAATTTGAGCTTGGTTTTATCTGTATGATGTCAAAAGCAGTCAACCTCCCTGTAGTCCTCGGGTTTAACACTGTCTCAGAGTGGTAGCCCTACTGTGATCTCTGGTCTTCCCATTGTTAGCAATTGATCTGACACAATCCCTGAGAATAATATAGTATTATTATATACTACTGTATTTTTTCACTACTGCATATCAAAGACTGAAGTTCTAGAACATTATGGAACACTCACTGTCACCTCATCTTAGACTTAACCAACCCAAATTCCTCACATTTCCTGAAGTTATTTATTTATTTTTTAAGAGACTAGCTGGCATGCAGAGGCATGATCACAGCTCACTGCAGCCTACAGCTCTTGGACTCAAGCAATCCTCCCACCTCAGCTTCTTGAGTAGAACTTCCTCAAGTGTTATTATTTGAAATCTACTCTTAAATATTACCCTCTGCATCATTCAGGGTTCTAACTAACCTGATATGTTTTTTTACTAAAATATGCTGATGTTTATTAACCATAGCAAGATCCCATCCAAAAATATTATAGCTACATATTTATAAAAGATGCTATACAAACTATATTTCAGAGGCCCAGAAGAAATTTTACAAATGGTATCAATTTCAAATAGGCCCTGGTAAGCTAGCAAGTGGTGTGCATTTGTAGTCCCAGATATTAGGGAGGCTGAGGTCAGAGGATCACTTGAGCCCAGGAATTGGAGACCAGCCTGGACAAAAGAGCAAGACCTCTGTTGCTGGAAAAAAAAAAAAAAAAAAAAAAAAGGCCCTTGTATAAAAAGGGAACTTAGAAAATAATGAATAACTAAATAACTATAAATCAATTTCAAATAGGTTCTGGGTAAGCTAGCAAAGTGCTGTGCATTTCCAGTCCCAGATATTAGGGAGGTTGAGGCCAGAGGATCACTTGAGCCAGGAGTTGGAGGCCAGCCTGGTCAAAAGAGCCAGACCTCTGACTCTCAAAAAAAAAAAAAAACCCTGGTATAAAAAGGGAAATTAGAAAACAATAAACAACTAAATAACTATAACTAAACATCTACCAAAAAGGCCCTGGTATAAAAAGGGAAATTAGAAAATAATAAATAACTAAATAATTTTAAATAAACATTTACCAAAAAGGCCCTGGTATAAAAAGGGAAATTAGAAAATAACAAATAACTAAATAACTATAAATAAACATCTACCAAAGTGAAAGACTATTAAACATGGTTTACAAATTTAATAGACCTTATAGATTTCTACCCTAATGGATTTGCTGTGACAACCTAAGTAGCTTGTAATCCACAATCACTGAAGCAGCAATAGCTCTTTGCAGTTATATTTTGAAAACAGGCATACCCACTATGGCTAGGAAAAAAACTCTTATTTAAAAGAGTGAAAGGAAAACCTGGGAGTAATTCATGTAAGTTAGACAAAGAATGGAGCATTTTAATGTTAGTTAAAAACAGATAGTTTCAGTTAGCAAGTGAATGAAAGGTCTTTTTTCTTTCTTTCTTATTCTTGATCACAGGAAAACTGACCTGATGAGGAGATGGAGTCACTGACACCTGATGTCTCTCTTAGCAAGAGCAAGCAATGTCAGAGGGACATTTCTAATTCCGATATCCCTTGTCGTGTGGTAGCTACTGGACACTGCCTGTCTCAGACAATTCCTGATTATTGCCCTATAGCACTGGTTCCGAACGACTGTTCCTTCCCTAGGGTCAGATGCAGATACAATTAGCTTGAATCAGTCCAAGATAAAAGAAACAGCTTTTGAAATGGGTCAAAAGAAACAATCACTGCCAATGAGTGAAATCTGGTTGAAAGACTAAAACAAGAAAGATTCCCAGTCTGAAGCTTATTATTATTTCCAATTTTAGGTTGAGAGTTACAGGGATATTGTAAAATTATACTTTTTAATATTATAAATAAACAACTTAAAAGTGTTGTCAAAGTAGCTGCAGTAATCATTTCCCGTAATTTTCTATTAAGAGTTGAAAATGTCTGGCCGGGCGCGGTGGCTCAAGCCTGTAATCCCAGCACTTTGGGAGGCCGAGACGGGCGAGACCATCCTGGCTAACACGGTGAAACCCCGTCTCTACTAAAAATACAAAAACTAGCCGGGCGAGGTGGCGGGCGCCTGTAGTCCCAGCTACTCGGGAGGCTGAGGCAGGAGAATGGCGTAAACCCGGGAGGCGGAGCTTGCAGTGAGCTGAGATCCAGCCACTGCACTCCAGTCCGGGCGACAGAGCGAGACTCCGCCTCAAAAAAAAAAAAAAAAAAAAAAAAAGAGTTGAAAATGTCAGACCAGGTGACCACTTACTGAGGATATTTTCCCTTGGGATGCTATTGGTGTGCAAATGCATGTATGTATCTGTCTATGGTGGCATTTAGTTGTTCTTTTGCTGGATTGACTCTTCTAATTTGCATTTAAAAAAATCAAGTAGGCCGGGCGCAGTGACTCACACCTATAATCCCAGCACTTTGGGAGGCCGAAGCAGGCAGATCACCTGAGGTTGGGAGTTCAAGACCAGCCTGACCAACATGGAGAAACCCCATCTCTACTAAAAATACAAAATTACCTGGGCGTGGTGGCGCATGCCTGTAATCCCAGCTACTCAGGAGGCTGAGACAGGCGAATCACTTGAACCCAGAAGGCAGAGGTTGCGGTGAGCCGCGATCACACCGTTGCATTCCAGCCTGGGCAACAAGATGGAAACTCTGCCTCAAAGGAAAAAAAAAAAAAAAAGAGTAAATTTTATTTAGCCATGAACACTATATAATTAAGTCCTCAGTCCTCAGTTCTAATAGTAATAAATATGAAGAATTATTATTTAACTAAGCATTTCTTATCCCTGAATGGACTGTGCTGCTTCGAGTTCCTGAGACATTTTACTCTTTATCCTCTATCCGGAATACAACTTTCCCTCCTTTTTCGTCCTTCACCTTCAGCTTGCTACGTGGCAGGAATCTGCTAAATGTGCTATCTGCCTTATCCCGTTTAATCTCACAGCAACACTCTGAGGTAAGTTCACCCTCCACTTGCTATTTGAGGAAACGAAAGCGTAGAGGGCTCAGCTTCACACATAGCTATAATAATAAACCGTGGCATTGCTCCTCAAAGCCACCTCTATCTGATTTGCCTGGATTAAAGCCGTAGCCGTGGAAATTGAGAGCAAGCAGCTCAGACTTCAAAGACATTTCTCTGTTTCAGTTGACAGGATTCAGTGATGTTTGAATCTGGGGTTGAGGGGTAGGGAGTAATCAAGGATAACTGGAGGCTTCTGATATGGTTTTACACCGATAACCCTAATAAGAGAGCAAATAAGAGCTCTTGAAGCCAACTTGATGGGAAAGATAGAGAGGCCAGTTTGTACAGACTGATATCTAGTTCCTCGAGGGGTCCACTTAAACAAGATCGTACTGTGATTCACAAAGAAAATATAATGGAGACATGCGGGAGGAGTTCAGGGTGTAGAGGAAAAAAATCAGAGAAAAAAAAACCCTATTGGACCTACAAATAGTGCAACTACATAATGCATATATAATATATGCACATATCTACATAAAAACAGAAAATTTAGTCGTATTAAAGAAATATGCCTAGTTTTCTAGTCAAAATACAAAAAAGTTAACATTATAACACATCCAAAACTTTTTGATTTATTTAGCCTACTTAATGAGTTGCTGTCAAGTTTTGTAAAAATCCAATATAGCGCAAACACACAAAACTTGATTTAGAAAGCAAGTGTTATATTGATTTAAGGCTGGAGTAAAATATCATGTGATTGATTATAAAAGGTTTGTTCCATAATTCGGGTTGGTTTTACATTGTGAAGTCACTAACAACTCTCGCTTGATCCAGAAATTGTGAGAGTGCTGTACCTATTTAAGATGATAAAGATAAATCAAAGGGGACTTAAAGAGTTCCAATCAGTTTTTGTTTCTCAGCCTTACGTACCTGTCTTCTTGAATTTGCTTACTGGTATTTATTTTTTAGGGTGGCGTATTTGTTATCTTTAGTGGGGACAAATTCTACAAGAGTTTCTATGAGGTTTTAGATAAAGGAAATGTCTTATTGTTCTTTAACTCACACATTCAAAGAGAGATAGTAAGAAAGAAAAAAGGAAAATATAAAAGAAAAAATAAAATATGACCAAATTTAAGCTCTGGATAAACTTTCAAAAACTACAAGGCATTAAATATGGTTATTAAACTAAATAATAATGTTAAAACTTCTTGCTTATGTCACTATGCCATGTGTGCTAATCTCTTTTAAGTCCCCAGCTAGATATCAATTTTTTTTTAAGGAGTTTTTAAAAAAGGATGGAAATTCTTAACTGGGCTAGGTAATAATCTGCTTGCAAATTGTTCATTTATGTGACCAACGGGAAAGCAGAACTCACATTAACTGTTGTATGCTAATATGCTTCCTCTAGCTTATCCCACAGACTTTCACTCCAGTTGCTCATATTTCTCCACAGAAATGTCACAGAATGCCTGTGCAAGCTAGTTTTTATGGATTTCTATGAAAAGCTTCAGAAACATGGCCAGGAAATAGTCTCCCTCTCAGGCTCACTCACTACATTTCTTTCAGAACTCTGGCTGTGTCTTAGTCTGTTGTATGCTGCTGTAACAAAAATACCTGAGACTGGATAACTTATAAAGAACAGAAACTTACTTCTTACCGTTCTGTGGGTTGGGAAGTCCATCAAGGCACCATAGATTCAGTTGTCGGATATGGGCAGCTGTCTGCTTCCAAGAGGTGCCTTGATGCTGTGTCTTCAGCAGGGGAGTTAACACCATGGCTTCACATGGTAGAAGAGATGAAAGGGCAAAGAGGGTACAAACTTTCTCTGTCACATCCTTTTTTTTTTTTTTTTTGAGACAGAGTCTCGCTCTGTCACCCAGGCTGGAGTGCAGTGGCCAGATCTCAGCTCACTGCAAGCTCTGCCTCCTGGGTTCACGCCATTCTCCTGCCTCAGCCTCCCGAGTAGCTGGGACTACAGGCGCCGCCACCTCGCCCGGCTAATTTTTTTTTTGTATTTTTAGTAGAGACGGGGTTTCACCGTGTTAGCCAGGATGGTCTCGATCTCCTGACCTCGTGATCCGCCCGTCTCGGCCTCCCAAAGTGCTGGGATTACAGGCTTGAGTCACACCCTTTTATAAGGCCATTAATCCATTCATGAGAGCACACCCTCATGACATTATCTCTCAAAAGGATCTACTTCCTAACACTGTTGCATTGGGGATTAAGTTCCCAACACAGGAATTTTGGAGAACACAGTCAGACCACAGCAGGCAGTACAAAAAACTCTCATCATGGGCTTTTGAATATCCAACTGCTGCCTAAACTATAGCAACTGGTTGACTAGAACAAAAGATATCAGGTGGTTTTGACCCTGAAATATCTAAGTAATCTAAAAATGCTTAGCTTTCTGTTGTATACAGAGTGACTTGAGTTTAAAATAAATCTCTGCCCTCTAATGGTAATAGTATTTACATAAAACATATTTAAAATAACAATTGAGCCGGGCGCGGTGGCTCAAGCCTGTAATCCCAGCACTTTGGGAGGCCGAGACGGGTGGATCACGAGGTCAGGAGATCGAGACCATCCTGGCCAACACGGTGAAACCCCGTCTCTACTAAAAATACAAAAACTAGCCGGGCGAGATGGCGGGCACCTGTAGTCCCAGCTACTCGGGAGGCCGAGGCAGGAGAATGGCGTAAACCCGGGAGGCGGAGCTTGCAGTGAGCTGAGATCCGGCCACTGCACTCCAGTCCGGGCAACAGAGCGAGACTCCACCTCAAAAAAAAATAAAATAAAATAAAATAAAATAACAATTGAAATCCATAATCTGTCCATAAAACACACGGCCAGATTCTTATATTTACACTAATTCTGAAGTTCATTAGCACAGTGAGTTTGTTTCTTAGAGTATAAGTGACATTATTCATTTTTAATTTTTAATTTTTGTGGGAGCATACTAGGTGTATATATTTATGGGGTACGAGATGTTTTGCTACAGGCATGCAATGTGTAATAATCACATCATGGAGAATGGGGTATCCATCCCCTCAAGAATTTATCCTTTGTATTACAAACAATCCAATTATACTCTTTTAGTCATTTTGAAAAGTACAATTAAGTTATTATTGACTGTAATCAAACTGTTGTGCTCTCAAATAGTAGGTCTTATTCATTCTATTTTTTTTGACATTAGAGTGTTTGAAGATAACATTTTGCACATGAGGAAAGCAAGCCAATGAAAGGCAATAGCTTACCCTTAATCCAGTAGCTTGTAAGATGATAAAAGCTGGAACTTTACATCAGGTTCACAGCCTCCCCGTTCAATAATCTTTCTCACAGCATGGTTTCATCAGGAATGCTGAATGCATGAGAAGGTAAGACTATGACCACGTGCATTGTGCATTGAGGACAACAGTGGAGGTCGCCTGGGCCCCCCAGTTGTTATTTGTCTAGGAAAACTGTTTCCAACAGAATCAAAATTTGAAAAAAAAATACACATATATGCATATATATATATATATATATATATATCACATAAACTTCTGATATAATAATCTTGGAAAGAAAAGACACCCAACAATAGTGCTGGTTTAGAGGAAGAGAATTAACAAAGGCCAGAAATACTACATATTTAAGTAAAGAATTTTCAGTGACTAGGCCGGGCGTGGTGGCTCATGCCTGTAATCCCAGCACTTTGGGAGGCCGAGGCGGGCAGATCATGAAGTCAGGAGATCGACACCATCCTGGCTAACATGGTGAAACCCCAGCTCTACTAAAAATACAAAAAATTAGCTGGGTGTGGTGGCGGACGCCTGTAGTCCCAGTTACTCAGGAGACTGAGGCAGGAGAATCGCGAGAACCTGGGAGGCGGAGCTTGCAGTGAGCTGAGAGAATCGCGAGAACCTGGGAGGCGGAGCTTGCAGTGAGCCGAGATGGCGCCACTGCACTTCGGCCTGGGGAAGAGCAAGATTCCATCTCAAAAAAAAAGAGAGGTTTAGCTAAATTTATTGCTGGCCTCTTCTGTTCATATAAGCATAAATTCCTCATCTGTTCATTTACTCAAACTTAACCCTGGAATAAGAAATAATTTCATATAGTGGAATTCTTACAGGATTAGAAGGCAAGGCTACACTCTGCTGCCTAATTAAGTAAAGTGATTAACTTCTCTGGTCCTTAGTTTTCTCATGTTAGTAATAATGGGATTAATACTAGCCATCAGTTTCCTCTCAGGGTTCTTGTAAGGATTAAATAAATAATGCCATGCAGAAATATATTCAATATATTATTTCGACTATTTCGTCAAAAGGTCTACAACTCCCGTTGCCACCACCACCACCATCATGGGAGTCACTCTAGAAAGCTGCTGTTCTCCCATCTCGTACACATTTGTTTCAGGCACAGAGGTTCTTAACAAAAGTCATTTCAATGATAATGGCAACACTTGCATGAATCTCGAGTATAAAGTGTGAAAAAGGAAATAAGTACATTCCTTTAAAATGACATTTTCTGTAGAACAACAGAGTTTTTGTTTGTCTTTGAGAGTTTCTAAAAGAAAACTTATAACACGTCGTTGAATTATTGCCTTTTGGTGAATTTTATTTCTAGAAATACTAGATTTGTGAATGATGACAATGGGGTCTGAATCTTTAAGTTTCAATCTCTGGTAATTATTTGAACATAAATTCTCTTTTAGAGAAAATGCATTTTGCCTGTTTTTACAGAGGCCATGAAGTTCTTTTAGGAGCTGAAGAGTTTTAAGACTTTTTGAGCACAGAAATTAGTTTTTAAATTATGATAAAATATTTGAAATTATATTTTTATTGGAGAGATGTTTCCTCTTATACTGTAAATATAACACCTCTGATAAAAGTATATTGTCAAAGATGTTAACTATTGAGCTCATCATAATTGTGTGGTTTAAGGAAACAATAAAGTGGTTTATTTTATATTAAATTCTTCAGTGGGGTGTTTAAGTGTGTGCCTTAATAGCTTCTCTCTGTTTCTATGCAGTAAGCCATTTACTTTTCTCAGAAAGTTACAAATATCAGGGATATAGCTAAAAAAAATCAAGCTTTTTATTTTACTTGAAACTGAGTGTTTTCTTGGCTTGTTTTAAGGTACAGTTTGAAGTTTTAAGATTGACCAAGTAAATAGTTCAGAATCTTATTATCAAGAAACTCTATACGAGCTTCTACTCACTATATTTTTAAATACAAATGCAATACATTTCAAAGTTGACTAATATTTTGTAAGCCTATTTTGGGAAAAAGACTCTCGTAGCTAGTCATCATAATTATCCACAAGAGAATTTTATTGGATGACCACCAGAATGTCCTGCGCAGGACATTCTGTGAAGGATTGCTCATTTAAAACAAAATTGTACAAGAGGGAGTTTGCTCAAGAAGCTTGTAACCATGTTGATAGTCAGTATATATGAGGTTAAAGTTAACTAACAATTCAAGTGTGACAGTAGTTTTAGTGAAAATACCAGACTTTGCATCACAAGGGTTCCAAGTCTGCTAGTTTTAAGAGCTTGGGTAAATTGCTTAATCTTACTTGATCTCTAATTTCCCAACTGTAGAACGGGGACATTGATTATTCACAAGGCTTTTTTAGATTTAAAAATGTGCTTTTGGATGTGAAAATGTTTTAAAAATTATAATATTTGCATAAATGTTAAGTTTTACTTAAATATAACATATGTTAGTACCACCATTTGTACAATAAATGATACGGCCATTCAGAGTAGAAAGCAAGCAGCTTGTACTGGCACCATATTTTTTCAATGAAGTATATTTAAGGTTCATTTAAACTTGAAATTAAATTAGGCAAATTATAGAAAAGCACTGCTTTGTTTATATTTATGAACAAAGGCCCTTTCTCACCAAGTTAATGGTGTAGCTTTTTTTATTCTTTCCTACTTTTTGCACTAACTGAAACCACATCTAGACTTGAAAACATAGTTCAAAATTCAGCATCATTTAAAATTTATTTTCCTTTCTAGCAATATCTTGGCTAATTTCAGCAGGAAATGTGGTGCAAGCACATGATCAATAGAGAGATGTATAATAGAATGTGATCAGCAGCTAACTGGATATGAGCCCAAGTGAGCCATCAGATATTAGTACTTTGAGTCATAATCTTCAGTACATGGACTGTATCTGAATGGGTCATTTAGTCTCCTGCAACATCCAGGCAGCTCAATTCCCTTCCAAAAAAAAAAAAAAAAAAAGTTCTATTTAAGTTCCTCTCTGTTTTTTAAGTTCTTGATTGAAATGCTAAATCAGAGATGAAATGGTTAAACTGACAGACACAAAAGGGATCTTTCCATTTTTCATTTCTCCATGCAATCCACTTGCAGTCTCTTTAAACTTTTGTTTATCGTTTATATGTTTTTATTTTCTGGTAAACAAATTTTACTGTGCAATTGTTATCTCTTCTCAAATAATAATGCTATTTTATTATTTCACTACTGCTTTTCAGATTGATTTTTTTTTTGCATGTTGCTAAAAGCAAGTCTATTCTTTTCCTTCTATTTTATAAGCACACTCTTTTGTGGCAAAAAAAAGATGAAGAAAGAAAAGAAAAAATAAATAGTAGCTTTCACAAATCTCTCAATTTTCAGAATGAGAATGTTATAGAATAGTTTAATATTCAATTTGAGATATCCGAAATGGAGGTCCAGTCATGCCCTTACTTACTAAAAGGCAAAAGAATAAAGAAGGCAGAAATTTAATCAACATATCTTAGATTTGCAGAGGATCCCTGAAATGTAGTAGCTGTGGCCAGTAACATGTGACCAGACTACTTCAATATTGGCAAACCTGGATTGGAATCTTGATCACACTGTGCACTATCTATGTCTTCTTGAACAATGACTTAATCCCTCTAAACCTCATTTTCCTTATACAGAAAATAGAGACATTCACATAAATACCTTGTGAAGATTAAAATGAGATAATACATATAAAGACTATGGGAGTGTACCTAGAACATACTATGTACTCAACACTTTTAAGTTCTCTGACTCCTTTTTTGAAACAATCTTTGTTCTTATAGATATTAAGATTGAGGGATTCGCATATTAAGCATAATCTATTTCATCCCAGCTAATACAGGAATTGGTACCTAGAAGTGAGATGTTAAGTAACAAATAACCTGTAATATGTGGCATCAGACTAGGGGGCCAGTCTGATGATGACAGTGAGGAAATTGATATTTCAGGGTGAAAGGATAGCAGTTATGCTATGCACAATTAAAATATATATGTCGGCCGGGCGCGGTGGCTCAAGCCTGTAATCCCAGCACTTTGGGAGGCCGAGACGGGCGGATCACGAGGTCAGGAGATCGAGACCATCCTGGCTAACACGGTGAAACCCCGTCTCTACTAAAAATACAAAAAACTAGCCGGGCGAGGTGGCGGCGCCTGTAGTCCCAGCTACTCCGGAGGCTGAGGCAGGAGAATGGCGTGAACCCGGGAGGTGGAGCTTGCAGTGAGCTGAGATCTGGCCACTGCACTCCAGCCTGGGTGACAGAGCAAGACTCCATCTCAAAAAAAAAATATATATATATATATATATATATATGTCTTGCCCTGTTCAGGCTGCTATAATAAACTACCATAGACTAAGAGGCTTACATAACAAATATTTATTTTTCACAATTTTGGAGGCTGAAAGTCCAAGATCACAGTGTGCGTGTGGTTGGGTTCTTACTGAGGGCCTGTTCCCCGGTTTGCAGATGACCATTTTTACCCTGCATTGTCACTTGGCAGAAAGAGGCTCTTCCTCCCCTTACAAGGGCCTTAAGCCCATCATGAGGGTTTCATTCTCACAGCCTCATCTAAATCTAATTACTTCCCAAAGTCCCCGTCTCCAAATACCATAACACTGGGGACTGCATTTCAATATGTGAATTCTGGAAGGACACAAACATTCAGTATACAGTAGCTAGAATGTAGACCAAGTATCTAATGAACTTTTAGCTCTAAAAATTGGAGAAGAGAAATTACTGCCATTGTTGATTGCTTTCCTCTTCATATAGCAAGGTATAAGAAGGACATGATCTTAGAAAAGAGCAGTTTGATCTGCAAAACGGAATAAAAGGAAATAGAGATAGGACACAATATTAGAGTGTCATATAGATGTAGGAGAACCTTTTCTCAAGTGTAAACAGTAAAACATAAAATTTTTAAATGCCATAAGGCTAAAGGCCGGTAAAAACTTGGCTTTGTGGTAATAATTAAAACAAGGATATACTTGGTTCACCCATTGTTAAAACCTCTGAACAGATTAAGGTGGCATGCAATAAATTCTTAAAATTGGATTTAATGGGCCGGGCGCGGTGGCTCAAGCCTGTAATCCCAGCACTTTGGGAGGCCGAGATGGGCGGATCACGAGGTCAGGAGATCTAGACCATCCTGGCTAACACAGTGAAACCCCGTCTCTACTAAAAATACAAAAACTAGCCGGGCGAGGTGGCGGGCGCCTGTAGTCCCAGCTACTCGGGAGGCTGAGGCAGGAGAATGGCGTAAACCCGGGAGGCGGAGCTTGCAGTGAGCTGAGATCCGGCCACTGCACTCCAGTCCGGGCGACAGAGCGAGACTCCGCCTCAAAAAAAAAAAAAAAAAAAAAAAAAAATTGGATTTAATGACTCAGTGAATAGAGACTAAAATCTCACCAAATTCTCATTTCCGAGGTACTCATAATCACTCAAGAGAGAGAAGCATGAAGAAGCAAGATAAAAACATATATAGTTAAATACTTCTTAGATTTGTTTTATATATATACTTGAATATTTATTGAATATGTATATCTAGAAATATGTATTTCTATGTATATATTTCTATATATATGTATATATAGAGAGAATGTCTGGAAAAAATGTGGCTGTGATTACATGAGCTAATTGGAATTTAATAGATAAGAAACCATCATTTTAGGAGAGCTTATAGCTGTAGATACTACAGGTCTGAACTAAGAAAAGGTATTTTTCTGAACAGAAAATGCTTCTTGGGCTGCTACATTTCTACATTTCTACAAGCAGGAAGTAGACTGAGATTGCTTCTAGCCCCAAAAGGACATATATCCAGTGCTTACTTCACAGATGGGGTCAAGTAGGATAACAAGAAAAAGGCAGACATATATAGAAGGAAGGAAAAAAGACCGCCAGATAATAATGGACCAGGAAGCTCCTCCCTGGAAACGGAACTGGACATAATCTAGGGTGCCGTAATAATTCATCTCTGGCACCTAGAGGGAATGCATAAACTAGCATATCCATGTATAAAAATTTTCCAACAGGCTTATTTCTGATTCTTTCTTCATAACAGGTACAAGCAGCAGAAATGACCACAGTTTGCATATGAACCTGCTGCATTACATTCAGAGGGCACTTGTGGAATCTTATAAAAGTGCTAATTCTGATTCCTCTTCAGACAGATGATACTCACTCACCACTATTCACACACATATTGGAACAAGATGGTGAGCAGAATGATGCTAAATGGCAATTCATACACACAATATCGTCTAGCCTATTGCACGTCATATAGTAGAGGTTTAATAAATGGATCTTTGCCACATTGGTTACCTATTCTTCATAAATGAACGTATGAAGTAGTCGCTATTTAAACTTTTTACAACTTAAATTCTACTTATTGAAAACATCGGCCGGGCGCGGTGGCTCAAGCCTGTAATCCCAGCACTTTGGGAGGCCGAGACGGGCGGATCACGAGGTCAGGAGATCGAGACCATCCTGGCTAACACGGTGAAACCCCGTCTCTACTAAAAATACAAAAAACTAGCCGGGCGAGGTGGCGGGCGCCTGTAGTCCCAGCTACTCCGGAGGCTGAGGCAGGAGAATGGCGTAAAACCCGGGAGGCGGAGTTTGCAGTGAGCTGAGATCCGGCCACTGCACTCCAGCCCGGGCGAAAGAGCAAGACTCCGTCTCAAAAAAAAAAAAAAAAAAAAGAAAAGAAAACATCACTAGGTATTCTGTAACATTTTCTGCTGATTTTCTTAAAGTTTCAGCTTCAATCATGTGGCCTCCCCACCCAAAATCTTTCCATGTCTCCCCCTTACCTTTCAAATGATGGACAAAGTTCTTGCTCTGGCATTCTGAGCCCTTCACCATGAGACCCTTTCTAATCTTGCTAGCTTTAGTTCTTGCCACTAGCATAATTGCACATAACTGACACAAAAATGTAGGTGAGTAGAATGGGTAGTGTTTCTGTCCCAGAATAGAGAGCAATTTCTTTTTAATTTTTAAAATTTTGAGACGGAGTCTCACTCTTGTCACCCAGGCTGGAGAGCGGTGGCGCAATCTCAGCTCACTGCAAGCTCTGCCTCCTGGGTTCACGCCATTCTCCTGCCTCAGCCTCCCGAGTAGCTGGGAGTACAGGCGCCCGCCACCATACCCGGCTAATTTTTTGTATTTTTAGTAGAGACGGGGTTTCACTGTATTAGCCAGGATGGTCTCAATCTCCTGACCTTGTGATCCGCCCGCCTCGGCCTCCCAGAGTGCTGGGATTACAGGCGTGAGCCACCGCGCCCGGCCATAGAGAGCAATTTCATATACCAGGAGTTAAAATCACAGGTTTTTATCCCTCTAAATTTTATTTGGGCTCTTAGAAATGATGACACCAACTGATTCATACTGTCACAACAACTTGACTCTTCTACGTTCTCTTTTCTACCTAATCAGCCCTGGTTTTAAATCACGTTCTTGATGGTACTCACCCAGAGCTTTCAAACTCAGCTGGGCTCTTGGACAAAATTTTGCCCTTGGAAACTTGCCGTGCGCCTGCACTGACACCATGGTAACCATCCATTTCTTGCCACAGGTCTTTGCTCTGAAATTTCCTTTTGGCAACTGTGCTGTTTCTCTGGCTTTGGTCATTCCTGACATCAGTCTTTATGTGACTTTGTCCCAGCTGCCAATCAGTCATCCTTTATTCTTTTCTTGGCTTCTGCTGCTTTTGACCCAAGTTCATATCTTCAGGTAGGTGTTGGAAAAACCCTCTTTGAGGAGTTGGCAGGCAGTCCTCACATTACGCTATGTGCTGTAGCCAAACCAGCCTAGTCATATTGTCTGAGAAATTCCCTTGTATCCACTGGTGTTTTGAAGGAAAAGAAGATACTATCTGTCCTCCTGGATCTACCCTAAATGTCATTTCTTCTGTGATGCTTTCTTTATCTGACTTCTCTAGATGAAATTAATCCATTCTCTCTCTGCACTCCCATAGCACTTTTTGTTTCTTCAGTTTGTATTAATCTCGCTGTTTCACAATTTTAAAACAAGCAAATGCTTCATTTGTCTTCATGGCCCTGCTCAAATGCCACTGTCTGTATCTTTCTTTGACTTTCTCTCCCCTTTCAGCAGAAGAAAACAATTCATTCCCCTGTTTTCTTGACATTCACAACAGATCAAAGTTCCTCAATGGCAGGGATGTATTTTATTCTTCTTTGTATTCTCTATGCTGAGCTTAGTGCCTGGAACACACTGAGTTGTCAATAGATTTCTGTGAAACCTCACTGTTGACATGGATTTACCTACATTATATTGTTTAATCCTCATAATGACAAATAAGAAAAGAAGAACAGCTATTGTCTCCTGAGAAGAGGAAACCAAGACTCAGAGTGGTTAATTAATTTAGTCTAATCTCCCATAGGTATAGCTAGAACTAGATTTTAAACAGAATTGAAGTCTAATTGACTTGTTACTCTTTCTGCTTCCCTCCCTTTCTCCCTCCTTCACTTCCTTCCTTCTCCAAATGCCAGAGGTTCAAAGGCGAAGAAAACATGCTTTTATCTTAAAGATATTCACAGACTAATGGTTAAGATAAAAAATTAAACATATAATAAATGTTGATACACGCTGTGATAGAAAAAAGCTTAGAATTCTATTAGAACACATAAATATCTACCCAGATTAGTTGAGAATGAAGAAGGGCCAGGAAAGCTTTTCATATGGAATCAATCCTATATTGGATTGCAGGATAGGAAGCAGTTAGTCAAATGAATAAATTGGGGAAATAAATTTTTAGACAGGAAGAAAGCATTGCACAGCCATGGAAGTGTGCAAGGACATGGCCCTTCCAAGGAGATGCAAGCACATTAGCATGGCAGCTATGCAAGATATGAGAACTGGGCAGGTGGAGGGTTGACATACTTCTTGGAAGAGATGATGTATAAATAATAAAGGTGGTGTCAAAGCAGAAATAGTCAACTCAGGTTTTTAATTTTTTTCTATGGTTTTTCTATATTGTATTTGCTTTATTTCTGTTCTGATCTTTATTATTTCCTCCCTTGCTAACTTTGGGTTTAGTTTGTTCTTCTCCTTTCTTTCTCCTTAGTTCCTTGAGGTATAATGTTAGTCTATTTATTGGGGATATTTTTTAAGCTGTAGGAATTTGTTACTATTAATTTTCCACATAGAACTCCTTTTGCTGCGTCTTCTAGATTTTGGTATGTTGTATTTCCATTTTCATTTGACTCAAGATACTTTTAAATTTTCATTTTGATTTCTTCTTTGACACCTTGTGGTTTATTTAGAAGCATGTTATTTCATTTCCACGTATTTGTGAATTTTCCAATATTCTTTCTGTTATTTATTTAGAGTTTCATACCATTGTGGTCAAAAGTAATACTAGATATAATTTCAATCCTTTTTTAAATTTGTGAAGACTTGTTTTGCACCCTAATATAAGGTCTACCATGGAGACTGTCCCATGTGCACTAAAGAAGAATGTGCATTTTGCTGCTGTTGGTTGAAAAGCTCAGTATATGTCTGTTAAGTCCATTTGGTCAAAAGTGCTATTCAAAACCAGCATTTTCATACTAATTTTCTGTGTCATTGGTGTAGCCATTGTTAAAAGTTGAGTATTGCATTCCCCAACTGTTATTGTATTACTATTTCTCTTTTCGTGTCATTACTATTTCCTTTGGTATGTAGGTACTTTAATGTTGGGTGCATGTACAATTATAATTATGTCCTCTTGATGAATTGACCCATTTTCATTAAAAAATGACCTTTTGTGTCCCTTATGTCAGATTTTTACTTTAAGTGTATTTTATCTGACATAGCCACCACTCCTTGGTTTTGGTTATAATTTATAAGAAATGTCTTCTTCCCTTCCTTCATTTTCAGCGTATATATTTCTTTAAGGTTAAAGCGGGTCACTAGTAGGAAGCGTATCACTGGATTTTTAAAATTCCTTCACTCTATATCTTTTGATTACAGAATTTAATCCATTTATTTTCAATGTTATTATTGATAATTATGAATACATTACTGCTATTTTGTTATTTGTGCTCTGGTTCTTTTGCAGATCCTTTGTTTCTTTCTTCCTCTCTTGTTGGCTTCCTTGGTGATGTGGTAATTTTCTGTAGTGCTCAGCTTTGATTCATTTCTCTTTATTGTTTGTGTATCTTCTGTAGTTTGTTCTTTTGTGATTGTCATGAGGCTTACATAAGACATCTCATAGTTATAATAGATTAAGCTATATTTATAGCTTATCTATTTATAGCTATAAATAGATAACAATGTAACATCCATCATATAGAAAAACTCTAGGTTTTTACTCTCCCTGGTTTCACAATTGATGTTTTTAATGTCACAATGTACATTTTTTATATTGTTTATTCCTTAACAACTTATTATAGCTATAGTTATTTTTGAGTGTCTTGACTTTTAACCTTCATATTAGAGATATGAATGGCTTATACAACACCATTACGATATTGGAGTATTTTGAATTAGACTATATATTCACTTCTACCAGTGAGTTTTATGTGTTCATATGTTTTCATGATAGGAATTATTGTTCTTTAGTTTTCATTTAAAGAATTTCCTTAACCATTTCTTGTAAGGCAAGTCTAATGGTGATGAATTCCCTCATCTTTTGCTTGCCTGTGAAAGACTTAATTTCTCTTTCATTTCTGAAGAACAGCTTTTCTGCATATAGTACTCTTTGTTGGCAGTTTTTGTTTTTCTTTCAGCACTTTGAATACATCATCCCATTTTCTCCTGGCCTGCTGGGTTTCTATTGAGAAATCTGCTGATGGACTAATGAAGATTCTCTTGTATGTAACATTTCATTTTTCTTTTGCTGCTTTTAAAATTCTCTTTGCCTTTAACTTTTGACAATTTTCTTATAATATACCTCAATGAAGACCCCTTTGGGTTTATTATGTTTGGAGAGCTTTGAGCTTCATGGACCTGGATATACCTATCTCTCCCAAGACTTGGGAATTGTTCAGCAATTATTTCATTAAATATTCTTTTTGTCACTTTCTCTGACTCCTCTCCAACTGGAAATTCCAGAACAGGAACATTTGTTCACTTAGTGATGTCTAATAGGTCTCATAGATTTCCTTCACTTTCTTTCATTTTTCTGTTTTTTCATCCTCTGCCTGGAGAATTTCAAAAGACCTGTCTTAAAGTTCACAGATTCCTATTTCTGCTTCATGTCTGCTATTGAAGCTCTCCGTTTTATTTTCTATTTTGTTCATTGAATTCCTCAGACCCTAGATTTCTTTTTGGTTCTTTTAAATGATATCTATCTCTTTGTTTAATTTCTCAGTCAGATCATCAATTGTTTTTCTGATCCCATTGAATTGTTCGTCTATATTCTCTTATGATTTATTCAGTTCCTTAAGATAATTATTTTGAATTTCCTTCCAGGCAGTTTGTACATTTTTATTTTGGGTCAATTACTAGATAATTATTGTTTTCCTTTGGTGGTGTCATGTTTCCTTGCCTTTTTTCATGTTTCTGTGTCCCTGCATTGATGTCTGTGCATCTGGTGGAGTAGTGACCTTTTTCAAACGTCACAGAGTGGCTTTTGTAGTAAAAGGTTTTCATCTGCAGATGGGTCTAAAGGTAGTAGTTGAGCAAGGTGTGGTGGCTCTGGCTCTGGGTGGAAGCAGTGGTATAATCTCCATGCAACTTCTTCAGCTGTGATTAATGTCAGCAGTGACTGCAGATATCTCAGTGGTCAACTGCAGAAGTCTGTGTCAATGGTGGTGGCAATGTAAGTTATGAGGGTTCTTTGTGGCAAGAGCTTTAGAGGACTTTCTATTCTTGTCTTCTCCACAGTGAGGAGTCTTAGCTGAGGGGTTTCCTATTAGTGTTGGGCCTGCCATGACTCATAAGCAGCTGCAGTGGCTCTGGGATTCAGGGGATAGGTGTTTATTAGTGTGGCTATGGAGCTGAAGTCCCACATTCAGAGTCTTGCAAAGCTATTAATACTATGGTACCTGGAACTTGATATACAAGTGGATACAGTTTGCTCAGAAGTCTGGGATCTGTGACTCTGAGGCACACCCCAGAGCTCAGGTGCAGGAAGAAGGATGTAGCTATAACTCTGACTCTGGGAGGCAGAGTGCAGCACCAGCATGGCTCCAGGGAAGGAGGAGTATTCTAGAGGCTTGGATCTCAGGGATCAGATCACAGTTGCAATTCAGGTCCTGGAGCAAACAGTACACAATGGCACTTCAGGGCCCAGAAGATAAAGTACCATGAAATGGACCCTGAGATGGTGAGACATGGTAGCAACTTAGGTTTGTGAGACTGGGTATAGTGGCAGCAAGACCCCAGGAATGGTGAAGCACAGCTTTGGCTTGGGCAAAAAGCAGCACCGCAATAACTCCACTCGCCAAAGAGGCAGGGTGTCTCAGTCTCAGACTGCAGGGGGATAGTACAATTCCAGTGAGGTGGAACTTTGGCTCTTTGTTCTGGAAGGGGTGGCACAGCTCAGTCAAGGCTCTGGTTCCCTTGGGGGGCAGCTCTCAGAATCTCAGCTCTGGTAGGTGCAGCTACATGGGTCACTCAAGCCTCTGGTTCCCTGATGGGACAGCACACCACATCAGATGCCCAACTGGGATGGGGGATGACATAGCTATGTAGTAGTTTGGCCTTGGGGTAGGACATAGTAGCAGCTTGGCTTGAGAATGATGTGGTACTGGGTAGGCATGTTGTAGTAGCAGCAAAGCCTCAGGGATGCAGGAGTGCAATGCCTACTTACAGCCAGAGCAGGATGCACTCTAGTAGTGGCTCTGGTTCTACGATATTCCAGCACAGTAGCAGCTCAGGCCATGGGGAGGAGCACAACATTGGCTCCTTCTGTGAGGTTAGCACATATGTGTGGACTCCAGGTAGCTCCCTCAGCTGGGCTCAGAGCCTGTAAGGATTCCAGAAGTCTCCAATGGCAAAGACCACAAGTGTTCATGGTGGTGATGGGGTCTGTGGGGTCCCCTTACTTATCTTTTCCCTTCAGGTATAAGTCCTTCCTATTTCCAAACTGACCCTGACCGCTGGAGGGGATGGGAGGAAGTGAAGTGTTTTTATCTTTCCTCTATGCAGCTGTTTGGCGTTTTATGTTCTACAGGATTTCTGCTTCTCCTTTGCTGTGCTCTGGTACTCTCCTTCAGTTATTTTTGTTGAAATGTAGTTGTTTATTTTTTTGAAGGAGGTAAATGAGTGCTAGGGACATCTAGTTGGCCATCTGACTGACATCACTCTCCTTAAGGGTGTCTATTGATGAACACAATTACTGCATCATAGTCTAATTTATTAATTTCTTTTATATTTGTGGTTCTCTGTCCTATTTAAGAAATATTGTGTATTCTAAATCCTTGAAGATCTTCTCCATTTTCCTCCTAAAAATCTTTTTTTTTTTTTAATTTATTTTTTTTTTGAGGTGCAGTCTTGCTCTGTCGCCCAGGCTGAAGTGCAATGGTGCAATCTCAGCTCACTGCAAGCTCCGCCCCCCTGTTCACATCATTCTCCTGCCTCAGCCTCCCAAGTAGCTGGGACTACAGGCGCCCACCATCGCACCCAGCTAAGTTTTTGCATTTTTAGTAGAGACGGGGTTTCACCTTGTTAGCCAGGATGGTCTTGATCTGACCTCATGATCTGCCCACTTCAGCCTCCCAAAGTTCTGGGATTACAGGCATGAGCCACAGCACCCGGCCTAAATCTTTTTATTTTATTTTTTACCTTTAAATGTATAACTCATTTCATTGTATTATTTGCTTTATGAGTATCTGATTTCACACCATTCATTTTTTAAAAGTCTCCCTTATCTGCTGCACTGTCATCTGTATTACACCACAAGAGAAAGTATTTTAACTATTTAATTGTAACTATTAAGTATTTTAAGTATTTCAAGTATTGGAAAGAATGTACACATTTTACTTTCAAATACAGTCAGATATCTGCAGAATTTTTAAAAAGAGGTAAAAGTTACTTAAATATAGGAATATTCTCTCAATGGACAAAAATAACATAAAAACAGTTCCCCATAATATAGACCATTGAGCTTTAATTTGGAACCTCTTTAGAGTTTTAGTATGCATTATAAATTGTTTTCTGCCTCTTAAAAAAAGGGAATGCCTACAATCCAATACAGGATTACTAAGAACAGGCCATGCCAAAGATAACTCATTCGCTTTTTAATAGCCTGACCACACAGGTAAAAAATGGCAGTGCTATAATAATGCCTTAAAATATCTCCATTAAATTAAAACAACTGGTGTAGACTGTCAAAACATTTCAGATATGCATAATATAATTAAATATAGAATAATTTGTCAATGATTGAATTCCAGCCGGAGTGTTGATTAATGGGGCTGGATATGAACTCAAAATGTAGTGTCTACAAACATTACTTTGCTCTGTCATGTCCATCAAGTTTGTCAGTTACATTGATACAGCACAGAAGACATGCTTATCACCTTTTTTCAATGATATCACCTGGTTAATTCAGTACGAGGTGATGAAGAGTCTAAAAGTTTTCTGAAAAATGTAAACTGCAAGACCAAACATTTAATAAAAATAAATATAAATAAAAATGTGAGTCTACATTTAAAAACTAATTGATTATGTATAAGATGGATATTTTTGTAAGAATGGCTATTACATTTTTTACCAAAATAAAGGCCAGAACGGTTTTGGAACTTACTGGTAGAATTGTAATGTAAGACTAGGACAATGCATGCTATATGCCATATTTGCCTGCCTTCACATGTTCTAAACGGGATATCTGGATATCATATTACTAGCATCTGCAGGAATGCTAGCAAACTGTGATACATTTAGGGAAGATGACCAAAAGCACTCAGAAATCATTGGAAAATTTGTGGATTTTTAGACAGATAATTTGAAATTATACATCCTAGTCTCCCATCTGACAGGTTTTCTACATGAAAATTGAGGAGAAAATAAAGGATTGTCTTTAGGGGGAAAATAGACTTATAATAAGCCCTTTATAATAGGAAAAAAGAGTATGTGAAAAACATATTTTTGACTTGCTGAAAGGTATGACTTTCTAATAATTACAGGTGAGCATTTATTCATTAAGTTGAAATTCATTTACTCATTCATAGTTGTTGAATGACTATTCTGTGTCACAAACTATCCTATGTATTGAAGAGACCAAGAATAATTAGAAAAAATGCCTACCCTCAAAGAGCTCATAACTTAATAGGAATAGGGTAGAAACGGAAGAGAGAATGATAGATAGAAAAATAAATAATTATAACAGAATGTAAAAGGTGCTCTAATAATCATTCTCAGTAATCCACGGGAGCGGACAGAATTAGCAGTTCTGTTCCAAGATTAAATGGACACATAGAAATGTTTCGTTAAAGTAAAAGTTATCTATGAATAGTTATTCTTTCTATATGTGAAGTTTTGTGCTGAATATATAATCTGATCTAATTCTCAATACCATCCTATATTCTATTATTTTTCTTTTTGTAAAGTACCTGATTCAAATATAGGCTGTGTATTACCAGAGCTACCACACTACTAAGTGATAGACCTGAGTTATAAATGCAAGAAATTTTATTCTAGAGAATGTAACCTTAACCAGGGTTTTCCAAACTATTACAACTCATTTGTAGGTCATAAAATCAAATTTCTGTCCCTACCATTACTTAAAAAAATTAGTAGAATATAAAGTATATTTATGTATTATATAGGAAGAATAAATATTGCTTTATGAAGATCAATAAGTGTATGTATGCATGTCTGCAGGTGCATACTAGGTCAAAAAAATCATTTTGAAAGGCACTAGAGTGCTTTGCCCTTCTTAACAAGATCTGCCTTCAGGAGAAGCTAAAGTATATTCTTTATAGTTGTGTACTACTTGCCTATTTCTGCCTAATAAATATCCACAAGCCTTAGTGGACTAAACAGCAATAACATTTACTATCTCATAGTTTCTGTGGGTCAGAAATCCAGGCTGACACGTCTTAGCCAGGTCTTCTGACTATCAGTCTCTCACAAGACTCTGGTTATCTCAAGTCTTGAATGGAAGTATTTGCTCCCTAGTTCATTCATGTAGTTGAAGGATAGATTCAGTTTATTCTAGGCTGTTGGACTAAGGTCTCAGTTCCTCACATGTTGTTGGCTAGAGGTCTCCTTTAATGTCTTGCTACATGGACTCCTCCACAAAGAATACAACATGACATCTTGGTTCACTGAGCATGCAAGAGGGTGAGAGTACAAGGGAGAGTGCCAGCAAAAGAGAGGCCTAGCAAGATGAAAGTGATCGTTTTTTGTGACCTAATCATGGAAGTGACATCCCATTATTTTTGCTGTATTCTATTTATTAGAAGCAAATCATGGCTTCTAGTTCTGAATGTAAGGAGTCAGAAGTCAACTCTCTATCCTAACAATGAGTAAAAATCTGAACAAACTAAATAATCAACAACGTTTCTTAGATCTATAAGAGAAGTGAGGCCACAGGATGAACTGCTGCCATGAAAACTGGAAAGACAGAGAGGCAGATACAGAGAATCACAACATACCTGGTCAGAAACCATTGCGTGAATCAGTGCTGGGGCAGGGAAACATGAACTGCTAATGAGGAACTGCTGGAGACTAAGTGCAGCCAAGCCTGAGAGATTAAAAACTCCTGGGAAACCCAGTCATAGGGCACCCCCTTGTTTTTGTAAATTTTACCTCCAGGAGCTCAACCAGGTTCTCACAGTAAATATCAGAGAAAGAGCTCCTTGTGCTTCTAGCATGGGATGGGGAAAATAAATCATTTTGAAATACACCAAGGCAATCTTTTTCTTAACAAGGTCTGACCTCAGAAGAAACTAGTTAACCATAGCCCAACCTGCCAGGGTTTTATCAGAGCCTAACTGACTTGGGAAATAACCAACTCCCACTCTCTTTAGCTATCCTGTCCCTACTGAGTGGGGAGAAAAAACTGAGAAACCTTTGTGAAATTCATAACCCAGAAGCGTAGGCTGACTAAAAAAAACCAGATATATTCATAGGACTGTAGAACACTTCCCCTCCACTCACACCTTACTACTACATTATTAAAGTCTGACTTATCAATGTTTCTTTAACTCAGTATATCACATCTCAGATACTAAAAAAAAAAAAAAAAAAAAAAAAAAAATTAAAGCATAGTAAAAGGCAAAAACACAATATGAGGAGACAGAGCAAACATTAGAACCAGACATGGCAAGGTTGTTGGAATAATCAGACTGGGAATGTAAAACAAATATGATTACTACGCTGAGCACTCTAATGGATAAAGTAGACTACGTGCAAGAACTGATGGGCAATGTAAGGAAAGAGATGGAAATCTTAAGAAATAATCAAAAAGAAATGCTGGAGATCAAACAAAAATATCACAGAAATGAAGAATGCTTTTAATGAGTTTATAAGCAGACAAGACACAGCTGAAGAAAAGATTCTCTGTTCTTATGTATATTATCCATGGAAACCTTTAAAACTGAAAAGCAAAGAGAATAAGGACTGAAAAAAATAAGACAGAATATCCCAGAGCTTGGAGTCAACTATGAAAGATGCAGCATATGTGTAAAAACAATACTAGAAGGAGAAAAGAGAAGCAGAAACAGGATAAATGCCAAAACAAAGACAAAAACAAAAGCAAAATAAAACAAAACAAAACAAAAAATCAAACCTACATGTATAATTTTCACAATACAGAAAATCAAAGATAAAGAAAAAATGCTGAAGGTAGCCAAAGGAAATAACTCTTCACCTGTAGATAAACAAAGATAAGAATTATATCTAACTTCCCCTCAGAAACCATACAAGCAAGAAAAGAATAGAAGAGAGAACATCCAAATGGCTGACTAGAAGCAGCCAGGAGGAGCTTCTTCCACTAAGAGACTAGACCATTAAGAACTGACACACTCCAAGCAGATCTTTGGAAGAAAGGTATTGACAGTGGTTGGAGGGACAACGTAGAATTTGGGTGAAGGGGGAGGAAGGTGAGAACTGTACATGGGTTTGCAGAGCACCAGGACTAGTTTTCGGCCCTGAGTGGCTCCTAGGGAAGGGATGAGTTAAATACACATGATGTAGTGGCCCACTCTTGCCAGGAACCTCCAGAATCCTAGCTGCAGGATACCGTACAACCCCAGAGATATTTGGACTGGCAAGGAGAGCTGCTTGGAGAGCTGGCAGGGACAGGACTCCAGCCTGTGCAGAGCCCAGAGTGTTTGTTGAGAGAACAGCTACAGTAGAATATGACCAGGAATGCCCAATCTCCAAGGCTCACCATGATCCTCTAAGTGTCTTTATCCTTTGTCGACTGTCAAAACTGGACAGAACGGGGCTATTTTGCCCATGGAATGGGGCCAGTATGATCTGTGTGCCTCCTTGTGTACTGTACTGGCCTCTCCCAGGGTTCCTGCCTGTCGGTATTCACTTGCAGCACACCTTCAGATGCTCAACCTGGGTGCTTCCTTGCACCCACTGCCATAGCTCCTTCACCAACAGACCATGCCTAAACATCAGAGAGCTTCTACAGATGGGTTCCTACTGGTGTGCACCCTCCCACCACCTGTCCTGATCACTTTGCCAGCGTGGATGGATCTTGCCTTGCTACTGTTGCCCCATCCTTGCATGTATGTGGGGTTGTGGACCCTGCTGCCCTGCTGCTGCTGGTGTGTGTGTACATGCTGACCCTGTTGCCACTGACCCAGTGAAGCGCTTTTGTCAGTACCCACCAGCACCCCCACCATGGGAGTGTTGTTGTTAATGGACCAGATATACCTCAGCCTCTCCAGCGCAGCAGGTACTCAACCCCAAGACACCAGAGAAAAAAGATTTGGGCCTGGCCCAAGTCCCCCAGGTTTATAGCATGCAGCTGAGGAGTTCTGAACTGAGCCTTGGCTTCCTGAAATTGGCCAGAAATGAACCCAGTCAACTGAACCCAACTATACCACAATCAAACCCTCAAGGGCATCAAAGAATATAAAAGCAAAAAACCACAGCCACAGAACAGTGACTGTAAGATTAAAGGAAAATCAGCCCACATAAATGTGAAAGAAGCAGCTTAAGAACTCTGGCAACTCAAAAAGCCAGAGTGTCTTCTTACCTCTAAATGCCTGTACCACACCCCAGAAATGGTTCTTAACCAGGCTGAAATGGCTGGAATAACAGACATAGAATTCAGAATTTGTATGGCAACAAAGATCATAGAGATTCAGGAGAAAGTTGAAACCCAATGAAATGAATCTAGAAAATCTGGTAAAATCATACATGAGCTGAAAGACAAAATACGCATTATAAGAAAGAACCAAACTGATCTGATAGAGTTGAAAAACTCTCTACAAAAACTTCATAGTACAATCAGAAGTATTAGCAGCAGAATAGACCAAGCCAAAGAAAGAATCCCAAAGCTTAGAGACTAATTCTTCAAATCAACTTAGTCAGAAAAAAAAAAAGAAAAAATCTTGAGCAAAATACCTGAGAAATACAGGATTATGTAAAAAGACCAAACATATGACTTGCTGGCATCCTGAGAGGGAGGGAGGGAGAGAGAGAAAGAGAGAGAGAGAGAGAGAAGAAAGCAACCTGGAAAACATACTTGAGAACGTTGTCCACAAAAATTTCTGCAACCTCGTGAGAGAGATTGACTTTCAAATTAAGGAAATCAAAGAACCCTTGCAAGATAGGATACAAGACATTCATCCCCAAGTCAGATAGTTATCAGATTCTCCAAAGCCAACGTGAAAGAAAAAATATTAAAGGGTGATAGAGACAAGGTGCAGGTCACCTACAAAGTGAACCCCATTAGGCTAACAATGGATCTTTCAGCAGAAATTCTACAAACCAGAAAAGATGGGGGGACCTATATTCAGCATTCTTAAAAAAAAAGAAATTCCAATCAAGAATTCCAAATCCAGCCAAACTAAGCTTCATAAGCAAATACTAATGGAATTTGTTACCACCAGACTTGCTTTACTAGAGTTCCCTAAAAGAGTGCTAAACATAAAAATGAAAGACCATTGCCTGCCACCACAAAAACATACTTACTAGTTAACTGACACTATAAAGCAACTATACAATCAAGTCTACATAACAACCAGCTAAAAATACAATGACAGGATCAAATCTTCAAATGTCAATATTAACCTTGAATATAAATGGGTTAAACACCCCACTTAAAAAAACAGAGTGGCAAGTTGAATAAAGAAGTAAGATGCAACCATATGCTGTCTTCAAGAGACCCATCCCACATGCAATGACACCCATAGGCTCAAAGTAAAGGAATGGAGACAGATCTGTCAAGCAAACAGAAAACAAACAAACTAAAAAGCAGAGGTTTCATTAGTATTTCAGACAAAACAGACTTTGAATCAATGATGATCAAAAAGGACAATGAAGGGCATTATATAATGATAAAGATTTTAATTCAATAAGATTAATTAGCTAAATATATATGCTTCCAAATACTGGAGATTCTAGATTCTTAAAATAAGTTTCTAGAGACCTATGAAGTCTTAGACAACCATAGAATAATAGTGAAAGACTTCAACATTTACTGACATTTTAAGACAGATCATCAAGACAGAAAACTAAAAAAGATACTTGTGATCTAAACCTGACACGTGACCAAACGAACCTAGGTGACATCTACAGAACACTATGCAACAAGAACAGAATAGGCATTCTTCTCATCTGCACATGGCACATACTCTAAAATTGACCACATGCCTAACCATGAAGCAATTCTCAACAAATTCAACAAACCTGAAATCATACCAACCACACTCTTGGACCACAGTGCAATGAAAATAGAAATCAATTCCAAGAAGGTCTCTCAAAACCATACAATTATATGGAAATTAAACAATCTGCTCCTGAATGACTTTTGGGTAAAAAATAAAATTAGAGCAGAAATCAACAAATTCTTACACAGTAATGGAAACAAAAATACAATATATTAGAATCTCTGGGAAACAGGTAAAGCAGTGTTAAAAGGCAAGTTTATAGTGCTAATCACCCACATCAAAAAGTTAGAAGGATCTGAAATTAACACCGTAGTGTCACATCTAGAGGAACTTGAGAAACAAGAACAACCCCACCCCAAAGCTAGCAGAGGAAAAAAAATAATAATAACAAAATCAGAGCTAAACTGAAAGAAACTGAGATGCAAAAAGCCATACAAAAGATCAGCAAAACCAAGTTGGTATTTTTGAAACAAAAAATAAGAGTGATAGATTACTAACTAATTTAAAAAAGAGAGAGTGAGAGGAGATACAAATAAACACAGTTAGAAACGAGAAAGGGGATATTATCACCAACCCCACAGGAATACAGAAATCTCTGAGACACTGTTACGAACACCTATATGCACACAAACTAGAAAACCTAGAAGAAACGGATAGCTTCCTCAAAACCACAACCTTCCAAAATTGAACAAGGAATAAACTGAAAACTTGAACACACCAATAATGAGTTCCAAAATAGAATCAGTAATAATAAAACTTACAAACTAGAAAGAGCTCTGGAACTGACAGGTTCACAGCAAAATTCTAACAGACATACAAAGAAGAGTTGGTACCAATTTTATTTAAACTACTCCAAAAAGTTGACGAGGGACTCCTCCGTAACTCATTCTATGAGGCCAGTGTAATTCCGATACCAAAACCTGGCAGACTCAATGAAAAAAGCAAACTTCAAGCCAATATCCCTAAAGAATATATATAAAAATATCTTTAACAAACTACTAGCAAATCAAGTCCAGTGGCACTCAAAAATCAAATCTATTACAATTAAGTAGGCTTTATGCCTGGAATACAAGGTTGGTTCAACATACACGTATCAATAAATGTGATTCATCATGTAAACAGAACAAAAACCAAAAACTACATGATTATTTCAATGTACGCAGAAAAAGTTTTTGATAAAATTTAATATTCTTTCACATTAAAAAAAAACTCTTTACAAACTAGGTATTGAAGGAACAAATCTCAAAATAAACAGAACCATCTATGACAAAACCACAGCAAATATCATATTGAATGGGAAAAAGCTAGAAGCATCCCCCTTGAGAAATTGAATAAGACATGGATGCTCCTTCTCAATACTCCTATTCAACATAGTAATAGAAGTCTTAGCCAGAGCAATCAGGCAAGAAAAAGAAATAAAAGGCATCCAAATAGAAAGAGAGGAAATCAAACTATCTCTGTTTGCATATGACATGATTCTATATCTAGAAAACCCCATAGTCTTGACTCAAGAGCTCCTTCAGCTGATAACTTCAGCAAAGTTTCACAATATAAAATACATGTACAAAAATCAGCAGCTTTTCTATACACCAATAAAGCCAAGCTGAGAGCCTAATCAAGAACACAATCCCATTCACAATAGCCACAAAAAGAATAAAATACCTAGGAATACAGCTAACTGGGGAGGTAAATGATCTCTACAATGAGAATTACAAAACACTGCTGAAAAAAATCAGAGATAATACAAACCAATAGAAAAGCTTTCTGTGCTCATATATTAGAAAAGTCAATATTATTAAAATAGCCTTCCTGTCCAAAGCAACTTACAGATTCAATGCTATCCTATTAAACTGTCAATGCCATTTTTCACAGAATTTTTAAAAACTACTGGAAAACTACCCTGAATAGCCAAAGCAACCCTAAGCAAAAAGAACAAAGCCAGAGGCACCACACATTCTAACTTCAAATGATACTACAAGGATACAGCAACCAAAACAGCATGGTACTAGTAAAAACAAACAAAAAACAGATACATTAGCGAATGGAACAGAATAGAGACCACAGAAATAAAGCCATACACTGATAACCATCTGAACTTCAACAAAGATGACAATAACAAGGAATGGAGAAAGGACTCCCTATTCAAGAAATGGTACTGGGATAACTCACTAGCCATATGAAGAATATTGAAACTGGATTCCTACGTTTCATCATATACAAAAATAAACTCAAGATGGATTAAAGACTTATGTGAAAAACTTAAAACTATAAAAATCCTAGAAGAAAACCTAGGAAACAACATTTTGGACATAGGCCCTGGCCAAGATTTCATGACAAAGGCTCCAAAAGCAATTGCAACAAAAACAAAAATTGACAAGTGGCGCCTAATTAAACTGAAGAGGTTCTGTGTAGCCCAAGAAACTATCAACAGAATAAACAGACAACCTACAGAATGGGAGATAATTTTCACAAACTATGCATCTGACAAAGGTCTGATATCCAGGATTTATAAGGAATTTAAACAAATTAACAAACCAAAAACAAACAACCTATTAAAAAATTGGCAAAGGACATGAATAGACACTTCTCAAAAGAAGACATGGATGTAGCTAGCAAGCATATGAAAAGAATCTCAACATTACTAGTCATTAGAGAAATGCAAATCAAAATCACAATGAGTACCATCTCACACCAGTCAGAATGTCTACTGTTAAAAAATTAAAAAAAAAATCAGATGCTGGTGAGGTTGTGGGGCAAAAAGAATACTTACACACTGTTAGTGGAAATGTCAGTTAGTTCAACCACCATGGAAAGCAGTTTGGAGATTCCTCAGAAAACTTAAAACAACTCACAATCAACTCAAGAATCCCATTATTGTGTATATATCCAAAGGAATATATAACTTGTTCTACTATAAAGACACATGCACACATACGTTTATTGCAGCACTATTTGCAATAGCAAAGACATGGAATCAACCTAAATGCTCATCAATGGTAGACTGGATAGAAAAAATGTGGTACACATATTCCATGGAATATTGCACAGCCATAAAAAAGAATGAAACCACAACCTCTGCAGCAACATAGATGGAACTGGAGGCCATTATCTTAAGCAAATTAACACAGGATTAGAAAACCAAACACCACGGGTTCTCTTAGTGGGAACTAAACATTGAGTACACATGTACACAAAGAAGGGAACAATAGACACTCAGGACTACTTGAGGGTGGAGGATGGGAGGAGGGTGAGGATCAAAAAACTACCTTTCGGGTACTATGCTCATTGCCTGGGTGATTAAATAATCTCTGCATTAAACACCCACAACATACAATTTACCCAGGTAACAAACCTACATATGTGCTCCCTAAACCTAAGATAAAATTTGGGAAAAAAAGAGAAAAAATAGAGTGAAGTATTTAAAAAGTGTTAAGAGATAAAACCATCAACCTAGAATTCTATACTCTGTGAAGTTATCTTTCAAAGTGAGGGAAAAATAAAGACTTTCTCAGACAAACAGAAATTGATGGAATTTGTTGCCAACAGACATGTCTTATAAGAAATGTTAAAAGAAGTTCTTTAGAGAAAAGGAAAATCATATAGGTCAAAAACTTGTATCTACATTAAAAAAAGGAAAAAATATCAAAGATAGAATAAGTGAAGATAAAAACTTACATTTTCAAATTCTTAATTGATCTAGCAGTAGTTTGTTCAAAATAAGAGCAACAGTGTATTTGATTATGTATGTTTATATCTTACATTTTTGAAAGTAGACTTGAATTAATTGAAAATGTATGTTGCAAACTCTTGTGCCACCACTAAAAAAAGTTTAAAAAGGGATAAGTAATATGCTAAGAAAGGAAAGAAAATTAAATTATATAACATGCTCCGTGAAAAACAAAAAGGGCAGAAAAAGAGTGAATAGGCACAAAGCACAAGGGCAACAAATAAAATACTAATAAACATGCTAGTTATTAATCCAACTATATCAATAATCAACAGTCTAAATGCACCAATTACAAGGGAGAAATTGTCAGAGTGTATAAAAAATAGGACCCAACTATATGTTGTTTACAAAAAACCCATTTTAAATATAAAGAAACATACCAATTCAAAGTAAATGGATAGAGAAAGATATGCTAGGGTAACACTAATCAAAAGAAAGCAGGAACACCTAGATTAATTTCAGACAAACAGAGTTCAAAGCACAGAAAGTAATCAGGGATAAAGAATAACATTGTATAATGATAAAGGAATTAATTCTTTTTTTTTTTTTTTTTTTTTTTTGAGACGGAGTCTTGCTCTGTCGCCCAGGCTGGGGTGCAGTGGCGGGATCTCAGCTCACTGCAAGCTCCGCCTCCCGGGTTTACGCCATTCTCCTGCCTCAGCCTCCCGAGTAGCTGGGACTACAGGCGCCCGCCACCTCGCCCGGCTACTTTTTTGTATTTTTAGTAGAGACGGGGTTTCACCGTGTTAGCCAGGATGGTCTCGATCTCCTGACCTCGTGATCCACCCGTCTCGGCCTCCCAAAGTGCTGGGATTACAGGCTTGAGCCACCGCGCCCGGCCGGAATTAATTCTTTTTAGCTGAAGGCATCACACTACCTGACTTCAAACTGGCATAATAATGGACACATTGACAAAGGGAACAGAATAAAAAGTCCAGAAAAAAAGTCCATATATTTACAGTCAATTATTTTTTTGACAAAAATGCCAAGAACACAGAATGGGAAAAGACATTCTCTTCAATAAAGGGTATTGGGAAAAGTGCATATACACAGGCAGAAGAATAAAATTAGACCGTTATCTCATACCACATGCAAATATCAACTCAAAATGGATCAAAGACTTAAATGTAAGACCCAAAACTATAAAACTACTACAACAAAAAGAAGAAAAAAGCTATATGACATTGTTCTGGGTAATGATGATTATTTTTATTTGACTCCAAAAGCTCAGGCAACAAAAACAAAAATAGACAAATGGAAATACAATGAACGAAAATGCTTCTGCACAGCAAAGAAAATAATTAATGAAGTAAACAGACAACCTATTGAACTGGGACAAAAACATTTGCAAGATATATATCCAATAAGGGGTTAATATTCAAAATATAAAAGGAATTCAAACAAATCAATAGCAAGAAAACAAATAACCCAATTAAAAAATGAGCAAAGGACCTGAATAGACATTTCTTAAAAGAAGATATACAAGTGGCCTACATATATTTAAAAACTGCTCAACATCACTAATCATTAGGAAAATGTAGGTTAACTCCACAATGAGATATCACCTTACACCGGTCAGAATGGTTATTATAAAAAAAAAAAAAAAGATAGATAAGTGTTGGAAAGAATGTAAAAAAAAAAAAGAAAAGAAAGAAACCCTTGTACACTGGTAGTGGGAATGCAAATTTGTGTGGCCATTATGAGAAACTATATGGAGGGTCCTCAAAGAACTAAAAATAGAAGCACCATATGATCCAGCAATCCAATGTTTGGGTATATAGCTAAAGGATTTGAAACCAGTATATCAAAGATATATCTGCACTCCTATGTTCATTGCAGCATTATTCACAATAGCCAAGTTATGAAATCAACTAAAGTGTCTATCAATGGATGAGTGGATAAAGAAAATGTCATATAGGTACACAATGGAATGTTATTCAGGCTTAAAAAAAAGAGGGAAATCCTGTCGTTTGTGATGACATAAATAAACCTGGAAGGTGTTATGCTAAGTAAAGTAAACCAGGCACAAGAAAGACAAATGCTACATGTACTCACTCACATGTGGAATCTAAAACAATTAAGCTCATTGAAGTGGAGAGTAGAAGAGCAGTTACCAGAGGCTGGGAGGCAAGGCGAGAAATGGGGAAATATTAGTCAAAGGGTACAATGTTTCATTAGACGGGAGGAACAACTGATGCGTATTTGAGGTGGTTGATATGTTAATTAGCTTGATTCAAACATTGCACATTTTGTATATATATTATAACATTATTCTATATCCCATAAATACAATCTTAATTTATCAATATTCAGTAACAGTTTTAAAAGAAAAAACAGGAAAGCAGTAGTGGTTTGACTAATTTCAGAGTTGACTTAAATCCAAGGAAACTCATCAGGAATAAGGAAAGGAACATTGCCTAATGATATAAGAGTCGGTCCCCCAAAATGACACAATAGTTCTTAACATGAATGTGCCTAACAACAGAGCATAAAACTACATGAGGCAAAAACTGATAGATGAATCCACTGTTATACCTGAAGACATAAACATCTCTATCAAAAACAGAGGCTCCAGCAGGCATAAAATCAATAAAGACATAGTTGAGTTCAATACCTTCAATCAAGTAGATATAATGGACTTCTATCAATTCCTTCATCCAACAATGACAGAACACACATTCTTCTCAAACTCACATGAAATATTTGCCAAAATATACCACACTTTAAGCCATAAAACATATTTTAACAAATTTAAAAAATATAAATTATGCAATGTCTGCTCTAAGGTCACAATGAAATTAAGCTAGAAATCAATAGCAGTAAGATGAATGGAAAATACAAAAATATATGGATATTAAGCAATACACATCTAAAAAAATGGGTCAAAGAAAAATATTTCAAGAAAAATTAAAAATTTTTGAAATAAATAAAATAATAATACAACTTATCAAATTTGCAAAATTAGTGAAAGCAACACTTAGAGGGAAATTTATAATATTGAGTGTATGTATTAGAAAAGAAGAAAGATCCAAAATCAATCATCTAAATTTCTACCTTAGCAAACTAAAAAAAAGA
Source organism: Trachypithecus francoisi (assembly GCF_009764315.1). Classification (NCBI taxonomy): domain Eukaryota; kingdom Metazoa; phylum Chordata; class Mammalia; order Primates; family Cercopithecidae; genus Trachypithecus; species Trachypithecus francoisi. Next base: position 111,045,679 of record NW_022681456.1, read on the forward strand.
AGAGCAAATTTAATCCAAAGTAGAATAAAATAATATTAATAACTAGAACAGTTAAAATATCACATTATACAATTTAAATACACAAATTTCTTTTTGTCAATTGTACCTCAAAAAAGCTGAAAAACATTAGAACAGAAATCACTGAAATTGAAAACGTGAAATCAATAGAGAAAATTGATGTAACCAAATGTTGATTCTTTAAAAAGATCAATAAAGTAGATACACGTATAGCCAGGCTAACTAAAAGGGAGAAAGAGACAGAGAGAGAGAGAGAGAAAGGAGGCTATTACTAATATCAGAAATGAAAGAGGGTATAGCTCTACAGATCCTATGGACCATACATGGATGAGACAGCAGCATATGAACAAATCTACACTCATAAATTTGATAACCTAGATGAAATGAACAAATTCCTTCAGATACGATCTGCCAAACTTGCTCAATAAGAAATACAGACATACCTCAGAGATATGCCAGACCACTGCCATAAACCAAATATCACAACAAAATGAGTCACATGAAAATTTTGGTTTCCCAGTACATACAAAATTTATGTTTACACTGTGCTATAGTCTATTAACTGTTCAATAGTATTATGTGTTACAAAACAGCATAATACTTTAATTTAAAAAGACTTTTTTGCTCAAAAAAAATGCTAATGATCATCTGAGCCTTCAGCGAGTCCTAATCCTTTTGACATTGGAGTCTTGTCTCCAAGTGGATGGCTGCTGACTGATTCAGGTGGTGGTTGCTAAAGGTTGGGGTGGCTGTAACAATTTCTTAAAATAAAACAACAATGGCTTGCCACATCAATTTACTCCTCCATTCACAAAAGATTTCTCTGTAGCATGTGATGCTGTTTAATAGCAGTTTACCCATATAGAACTTCTTTCAAAATTGGAGTCAATTGTGTCAAACCCCACCACTGTTTTATCAACGAAATTGATGTAATATGCTAACTTCTTTGCTATTTCAACAATATTCACAACATTTCACCAGAAATTCTATTTCAATAAACCACTTTCTTTGCTTACCCATAAAAAGCAACACCTTATCTGTTGAAGTTTTATCATGTGATTGTAGCATTTCAGTCACATCTTCAGGCTTCACTTCTAATTCTGGTTCTCTTGCTGTTTTCACCATATCTACAGTGACTTCTTCCATGGAAATCTTGAACCCCTCAGAGATATCCATGAGGATTTGAATAAGCTTTTTCCAAATTTCTGCTAATATTGATATTTTAACCTCCTCTCTTGAATCACAAATGTTTTTAATGGCATCTGGAATGGTTACTCCTTTTCAGAAAGTTTTCAATTTACTTTGCCCAGATCCATAAGAAAAAAAAAAACACTATCTATGAGAGCTGTAGCCTTAAGCTACAGTTCTTAAAGCTTAAGTTCTTAAACAAGACTTAAAAGTTTAAAAAAACTGAAGTTCTTAAACAAGACTTAAAAGTTAAAATGACCTCTTTATCTATGGGTTGTAGAATGGATATTGTGTTAGCGGGCATGAAAACATTCCTCTCCTTGTACTTCCCCATTGGAGCTCTTGGGTGACCAGGTGTATTGTCTATGAACTTTGATATTTTGAAAGAAATCATTTTTTTTTTTTTTCTGAGCAGTAGGTCTCAACAGTCAACTTCAAATATTCAGTAAACCATGTTGTAAACAGATGTGCTGTCATTCAGGCTTTGTTGCTCCATTTCTAGAGCACAGGCAGAGTAGATTTAGGATAATTTTTAAGGGCCCTAGGATTTTTGGAATAGTAAATGAGCATTGGCTTCAACTTAAAATTACCAGTTACATTAGCCTCTAGTGAGAGAGTCAGCCTGTCCTTTGAAACTTTGAAGTCAAGCACTGATTTCTTCTCTCTAACTGTGAAAGTCCTAGATACCATCTTCTTCCAATGTAGGTCTGTTTTATCTACATTCAAAATCTGTAGTTTATTATAATCATCTTCATTAATTATCTTAGATCTTCTGAATGACTTGCTGTAGCTTCTATATCAGCACTGTTGCTTTACCTGGAACCTTTATATTATGGAGATGACTTCTTTTCTTCAACCTCATAAACCAACATCTATTAGCTTCAAACCTTTTTACTGCAGCTTCTTCATCTCTCTCAGCATTCACAGAGTTGAAGAGTGTTAGAGGCCTGCTCTGGATTAGGCTTTGGCGTAAGAAAATGTTGTGGCTTGTTTGGTCTTCTCTCTGGACCACTAAAACTTTCTTTATATTAGCATTAAGATGTGTTATAGTATCATCTTTGTCCCATCCAAATCGTATGTTGAAATGTGATCCTCAGTGTTGAAGGTGGGACATAGTGTGAGGTGTTTGGGTCCTGGGGGCAGATCCCTCATGACTGGGTTGGTGCCCTTCTTGCAGTAATGAGTGAGTTCTTGCTCTGTTACTTCACAGGACAACTGGTTATTTAAAAGAGCCTGGGAACTCCCTCCTCTTGCTCCCTCTCTCACCATGTGATACACCAGCTCCCCTTTCCTTAAACTGTGAGCAAAGGCTTCCTGAGGCCTCACCAGAAGCCAACAGTTGCCAGTGTCATGCTTCTTGTGTAGTCTGTAGAACTGTGAGCCACATTTCTTCATAAAAAGAGCCCTTTTCTTCATAAAATACCCAGGCTTAAGTATTTCTCACAAAAACAGACTAACTAAAAAAATTTTTGTGTTTTGTTATCATTTGTATGTTCACTAGAGTAATACTTTTAATTTCCTTCAAGAAATTTTTCTTCATATTCACAACTTGGCTATCTGGTGCAAGAGGCTTAGTCTTCAGCCTAACTTGGCTTTCAACTTGCCTTCTCACTAAGCATATTCATTTCTATCTTTTTGTTTAAAGTGAGAAACATGGAACTCTTCTTTTACTTAAACATTAGAGGCCATGAGAGGTTTATTAATTGGCCTAATTTCAATATTATAGGAAAAGAAGGCCAATATTTCTCATGAACACCGATGCAAAAATCCTCAGCAGAACACTAGCAAATCAAATCCAGCAATGTATAACAAGAATTATACACCATGTCTAATATGGTTTGAATTTGTGACCCCACGCAAATCTTATGTCAAATTGAAGGAGGGTCCTGGTGTGAGGTGATTGGATCACTTGTTGTTCTTCTGATAGTGAGTGAGTTCTAACGAGATCTGATGGTTTAAAAGTGTGTGGCATTTCTCCCTTCACTCTCTTTCTCTGTCTTCTACTCCACTATGGTAAGATAGGGACTTCCGCCTATGTTCTGTGTCTCTTTCCTGCTCCACCATGCTTATCCTTTGCCTTCCACCACGATTGCAAGTTTCCCGAGGCCTCCTATTCATCCTTCCTGTTAAGCCTGTGGAACTGTGAGTCAATTTTTTCTTCATAAATTAGCCAGTCTCAAGTAGTTCTTTATAGCAATGTGAAAATGGACCACTACAATGTTAAAGTCGGATTTTTCCCAGATGTGCAAGGCAGACTCAACATTAGAAAATCATTAAAAAATCAATTAATGTAATTAATCATGTCAATCGACAGGCTACAGAAGAAAAATCACATGATTATATCAATAGATACAAAACAATTTAAAAATGCAACACCCATTCAATGATTAAATACTCTTAGTAAACTAGGAATAGAGGGAAACTTTTTCAACTTGATATAGAATATCTACAAAATATCTACAAAAAGCTAGAGTTAACATAATACTTAATGGTGAAAAACTAGGAGCTTTTCCACTAAGATCAGGAAGAAGATAAAGATGTGCACTTTCACCACTGCCTTTCAAGATGGTTCTGGAAGTCCCAGATGTAATAATACAAGAAACGTGATAAGACAAGAAAATAAATGCAGACAGATTGTAAAATTAAATCAAACTGTCTTGGTTTGCAGATGACCTTGTGTCTGGAATTTATTCCTTCCAGTGGATTCTTGGTCTCACTGACTTCAAAAATGAAGCTGCAGACCTTTGCAGTGAGTGTTACAGCTCTTGAAGATGGTGTGTCCAGAGTTTGTTCCTTCAGATGTTCAGATGTGTCTGGAGTTTCTTCTTCTGGTGGGTTCGTGGTTTCGCTGACTTCAGGAGTGAAGCTGCAGACCTTCACAGTGAGTGTTACAGCTCTTAAAGGTGGTGTGTCCAGAGTTGTTTGTTCCTCCTGGTGGGTTCGTGGTCTCACTGACTTAAGGAATAAAGCCTCAGACCCTCATGGTGAGTGTTACAGCTCTTAAAGGTAGTGCGGACCCAAAGAATGAGCAGCAGCAAGATTTATTGTGAAGAATGAAAAAACAAAGCTTCCACAGTGTGGAAGTTTACAGAGTGCTGATTGGTGCATTTACAATACTTTAGCTAGACACAGAGTACTGATTGGTGTGTTTTTACAGGGTGCTGATTGGTGCATTTACAATCCTTTAGCTAGACACAGAGTGCTGATGGATGCATTTTTACAGAGTGCTGATTGGTGCATTTACTATCCTTTAGCTAGACACAGAGTGCTGATTGGTGCATTTTTACAGAGTGTTGATTGGTGTGTTTACCATCCTTTAGGTAGACACAGAGCGCTGATTGGTGCATTTTTACAGAGTGCTGATTGGTGCATTTACAATCCTTTAGCTAGACACAGAGTGCTGATTGGAGCGTTTATAATCTTCTAGCTAGACAGAAAAGTTCTCCAAATCCCCACCCTAACCAGAAGCCAAGCTGACTTCACCTCTCAACATGATGGTCTATGTAGAAAATCTAAAAACACTGACAAAAACACTCATGGAATTTGTATTAGTCCATTTTCATGCTGCTGATAAAGACATACCCAAGACTGGGCAATTTACAATAGAAAGACGTTTAATTGGACTTACAGTTCCATATGGCTGGGGAAGCCTAACAATCATGATGGAAGGCAAGGAGGGGCAAGTCACATCTTACACAGATGGCAATAGGCAAATAGAGCTTGTGCAGGGAAACTCCCCCTTGTAAAACCATCAGGTCTTATGAGACTTATTCACTATCACGAGAGCAGCACGGGAAAGACCTGCTCCATGATTCAATTACCTCCCACCAAGCCCCTCCCACAACACATCTCATTCAAAATGAGATTTGGGTGGGGACACAGCCAAATCATGTCAGAATTAATAAGTAATTTTAGCAACGCTTCAAGATACAGATAAACATACAAAAGTCATTTATTTTCCTATATGCCAGCAGTGAATAAAATAAATTTGAAATTAACATGATTCCACTTATAGCAGTAATTCCTCCAAATGAAATACTTAGGTATAAATCTAATAAAGTATGTACAAGTTTTATATGAGAGAAAACAAAACTCTGTTGAATGAAGTCAAAGAATTAAATAAACGGAAAGATACTACATGTTCATTGACAGCAGGAATCAATATTGTCAAGATGTGAATTCTTTCCAACTTGATCCATAATATTTGGCAAAGAAATAAAGGTAATAATTGAGAAAGAGTAATCTTTTCAGCCAATGCTGAAATAACTAAATATTTACATGCAAAAATATGAATCTAGACACAGATATTATATGCTTCACAAAAAATCAAGTCAAAATAAAACACAGACCTCAATGTAAAATGAAAAAGTATAAAACTCCTAGAAGATAATGTAGAAAATCTAGCTGACCTTGCATTTGGCAATAACTTACAACACCAAAGGCATAATCTATGAAAGAAGGAATTGATAAACTGGAATTTATTAAAATACTTATGCTCTGCAAGAGACACTGTTAAAAAAATGAAAAGATACGGCACAGACAGGGAGAAAATATTTGCAAAAGACATATCTGATAAGGGACTGTATCTGGAATATACTAAGAACTATTAAAACTCAACAATAGAAAAAAATCCCTAATTAAAAATAGGGCAAAATATCTAAATAGACATCTCACCAAAGAAGACATACATGTGAAAAATAAGCATAGGAAAAGATGCTTCACATCATATGTCAGCAGGGAAATGAAAATTAAAACATTAGTAATATATTACTACATACCAATTAGAGTGGTTAAAATCTAGAATGCCGACAACATCAAATGCTGGTGAGGATGCAGAGCAACAGGAAATGGAGCAACAGGTCTTACAGGAAACTAATCCCCGGTAGGAATGCAAAATGGGGCAGCTACTTTGGAAGACAATTTGGCAGTTTCTTACAAAGCTAAACATAATCTCATTATACAATCAAGCAGTTGTGCTTCTTGACATTTACCCAAAGGAGCAGAAAATTTATATTCATAGAAAAACCTGCACATTAATGTTTAGAGCAGCTTTATTCGTGATTGCCAAAACTTGGGAGCAACCAAGACTTCCTTCAGTAACTGAATGAATAAATAAACTGTGGTAAATTCAGACAAGAAAATATTATTCAGTGCTAAAATGTAATGAATGATCAGGCCATTTAAAGACATGGAAGAACCTTAATTGCATACTATAAGTAAAAGGACCCAATCTGAATAGGCTAAATCGTGTATAATTCCAACTATGTGACTTTCTGAAAGAAGCAGAAATATGGAGATAGTATAAAGGTTAGTGGCTGTCAGGATTTGCAGGGAGGAAGAGATAACTAGGCAGAAAACAGAGGATTTTTAGGCAGTGAAATTACTCTGCATGACACTCTTATGGTAGATACATGTCACTATACATTTGTCCAACATCAAGAGCGAACATGTAATAAACAACATCAAGAGCGAACCCTAATGTAAGCTATGGGCTTTGGGTGCTAAAGATGTGTCAGTGTAGGTTCATTAACTGTAACAAATGGCCCACTCTGGTGGGGGATGTTGATAATGGGGAAGACTATACTTATCTGGAGGAGGAGGTATATGGAAAATCTCTGCACCTTCCTCTCAATGTGGCCATGAATTTAAAACTGCTCTAAAAAAATTAAGATCTTTAAAATAAGAAGCAAATCAGTAGGTTCAGCCAACATTTTAGGAAAAGAATTCCACATGGTGGTGACTACCTGAAGGTGGACAATATTGGGAATCAAGCCAAAAGCTGCTTAATAGAAGGACGTTGTGATGAGGAAGTTTTGCATACATTGCTTCCCTTAGATTTGCATAGCCAAACTTAAGGAGTGGCATATCAGTGGTTCTTTCACTGGTAGAGTTAGAATAGAAAAACTTCACTATCTACTCCTTTCAAAGCTTCTTATATCTGGGAACTTTCTACACAGTTTTGATAACAGTAACATTTCTAACATGCAATAGAATATACTGTGTGGTAGACACTGTTTTAAACATACTACAAATATTTTAGCTGATTTAATTCTCTTTTTTTTTTTTTTTTTTTTTTTTTGAGACGGAGTCTCGCTCTGTCGCCCAGGCTGGAGTGCAGTGGCGGATCTCAGCTCACTGCAAGCTCCGCCTCCCGGGTTTACGCCATTCTCTCGCCTCAGCCTCCCGAGTAGCTGGGACTACAGGCGCCCGCCATCTCGCCCGGCTAATTTTTTGTATTTTTTTTTTAGTAGAGACGGGGTTTCACCGTGTTAGCCAGGATGGTCTCGATCTCCTGACCTCGTGATCCGCCCGTCTCGGCCTCCCAAAGTGCTGGGATTACAGGCTTGAGCCACCGCGCCGGCCAGCTGATTTAATTCTCACAAGTACACTTGTTAGTTAGAAACTGAAGCACAGAGGGGCAGAGTTATGGAGTGGCATACCTGGGATTTGAACTTAAGCAGTTTGAATCCAGAGGAAAGGCTTTTAGTCACTATATATAACCTAAGGCCTCCCACGGAGTTCCCAACTGAATCTTTTAAAAGCTAAACCTAAGGCATCTTCTCCATCTCATCTTCTTTTACCTTTCTGTAGTATTTGTTCTGTTGACAACCCTAAATTTTTTGGCATTTTCATCTCACTTGGCTTTTTTGAACACTCCAGTAGCATGATTTTCACTCTGTAGATCAGACAATTCATCCCACTGCAGCGTACTGCAAAATTCTGGCAAATATTTGTTGTTATTGGATCATGGTATGTATGTAGTTTGTCTCCACCAGGTTTTAAACCATTTACAGGTACAGACCGGTTAAAATTATCTGTGCAGTGGGTAGAGTGAATGCATAATCATAATTTGTCAGTGAACTTTAGAAACATTCGATTTATATTTAACATAAGATTCATGCTCTCACTGTATGTGTTTCCTCAAGGAATATCCAATAACTAGTCCATGTCAGGTACTGTCTTAAATGCTGGGTAAACAGCAAAAAACAAACTAGACAAAACTCTAGCTCTTGTGGGACTTCCATTCTATTTAGATGCATTAAGAAGATGAATATGGTCCATGAAATGGATTCTGATTTCCTTGCCTAAATGTATGCATACACACCAGGAAGCCACAAATATATGAATCATGAAAGATATGAGTGCCTAAGAGTAAATCAGAACCCAGATTTGCTGTCTTCATGCACATTTTAAATAATGACATCCTTCCCCAGTAAGGTTCTGTGCCTCTATTGAATACTCAGAAATGTTCTAGACATTGGTATAACAGAAACTTAAAGGAAACTGAAAGCCTTCTTATTTTTATCCTTGGCTTAAAACTGCTCGTATCGCCTGTCCTTACAAGGAATAAGAGATAGAGTTTAATATAATAATTCTCCTTCCAGAAGAATTCAGAGCCTGTTTTCTTATTCAGACTCTCACTTTCTCAGGTTTCCTGACTTCTTCTAACACTATTTTCAAATGCAACACAGCTTCTGGACAAGACACATTATCTCCAGCCCATTTTTTACAACAATTTTGTTTTCCTAATTCTTAAGGCCACCCTGTTGCCTAATTCAGCTGCTTTCATTTCAATCACCACAGCACATTCTGGAATTATCTTATAATGGTACAGAAATATGTCATAAATTAGGATTCTATTGTACTTTAATAACTAGCTACAGCCATAGAAAGAATTTCACACCAGATGAGGAAAAGCATTTTGATCCTGCCAGGGGGCCTACTTTCTTATTCATTTGCAAATTTCTCAGTTTTTTTTTTCTTTTTTAAAGGTAGTTTCTAAATCCTGCAAGGTCTAGTCTAAATAGGTAACTGGGTTCATCATGAGGCTGCAATTAAACTTCAGTAATTTGTTCCTTATCATAATTTGTGCCAAGTAATATTTCTGAGACATCAGAAGTACCGAAGTTATACAGGTCTCTTTTTAGGTTAGAAAAGAATCTGTGTTGCACCCACTAACATCTTTGTGAATGTGGCTTTGATGAAGGGTACTCGTTTTTCAAATAAAATATACTACCCAGAATGGTGTTCTGTTCTGGATGACAAATACTTTGTTAGGCACTGGGGAGTCCAGAGTAGAGAAAACCATTGTTCCTTTTCTTTTTTCCAGCTATTAAAACAATTGAATGTATTAAAAGAGATAGAGGAATATAGTGATGACAGCAGGGCTATAGAGCCATGAGCAAATTGCTTACATTGCATATAAGTGGAAGAAAGATAAATTATAAGAGATTTGTTTTTAAAGGTTTGTTTACAATAAAAAAGATCTGCAGCACTTGAAATATTAAAAGAGAAGTTGATATTAGAATCATTGTTTAGACATATTTGCTTTCTTTTCATGTTCATATTCAATTATTTTGCCAAATGTGGGTATTTTCCTGTTTAGGAAAATCTGTATTCGAGATAATTTTAAGATTAAATTCTTGACTTTCTAGATTGAGAACTTTTATTAAATTATTGAATTCATACTTTAATGAGATTTTTAAGTTGTCAAATATGTCTTACATGTCTCAAGTTTGTTTGAGTTCAGTAAATATTATAAATTATAAACATATTTGGATGGATGTAAAGCCAGTTGCTAATTAGTATAAGAAACCATGATTAAGTTTGGAATATTCAGTTTTTCCAACCCCCTCAAAATCTCTTTATTCATAATTAGTCAAGGTAAGTCCACTGAAAAACTGACTTGGAAATGTCTTGACTTAGCATGTGTCATTAAAAGAGGAGACACAAAAGATCTTGGTGGAGTGTTATAAAAATATTTTCCCATTTATTTTGCCCAAACCAACTGCACTCTTCTGAAAAGATGTATAATGAAAAATAATTTTGTGAATTTATGTAAACACATATACTTTGGTGTTTTATGTTAGACCTTCATTTCAAACATACATTAGAAAATATGCAAATAAATGTAGTCCATGGGTCTTCAGTTATAGTAAGTAAATTTGAACTCTCCTTTTGGGGTTCCCATTTCATTAGTGAATTCAGTAGATATTATCCCACTTCATTTTTCTCTGCCTTCATTGCTACTTCTTTAGAATCTTCCTTTTAAATTGCCCTTCCTTGGTCACCACTACACTTTTTTAAACTAAATAAAAACTAGGCAATATCTTCCCAAGGGGAGATTTATGGTCAGAAAGTTTCCAAGTGTTCTATGATTACAAGACTCTCCCATCTTTTTCTCAAGGTTCCACTGTTAGTGGTGTCTATACAACATAGCGTTTAGAAAATTCAGGCAACGTAAAGGAACGTGTCTTGATTGGCTACAGAAAAACTTTCCTTGAATACATTTTTCCTGTTACTTGCTGTGGTCTGGAAGAAATTATTGTAGTTTCCTTGTACATGTCAGATTGGAATTGTTGCTTTCTCTAACATTAAATCTAAAATCTTTATATCTGTTAAGAAAACACAAATGAGGGGTCTGTTGACTAAGGAAGCTGTTACAGCTCCAAAACTAACCAAAAATATTGAGCAAGCTGCCTTAGGAAATGCCTGCAGTTGGATATCTTGATGATGTCATCACCACATAAAGTCTAGGCCAAAGCTTCAAAGGTTAGATAGAACTGATCAGAATTTGGAAGGACAGACTCCTAATAACCAAAGCCCAAAAAGATTGATTCACAAACAAAAAGAACAATTCATTCATTTTGTGTAGGAATAATGAAAGAGCTGTTTTTATTCCTTTTATCTTATTGAAATGAAGTTCTTGTATTTCTATTTGCAAAAGGAATATAGAATATGGTTGTTATTGAGGCTGAACTTTGTGCCCCCTCATCCAGATTCATATGTTAAAGTCCTAACTCTCAGTATCTCAGAATGTAACTGTATTTGGAGATAAGGTCTTTAAGAGGAAATAAGGTAAAATTAGGTTATTTGAGTGGGCTCTAATGTAATGTGAATAATATCCTCATAAGAAGAGAAAATGTGGGCACAGATGCATACAGACAGCAGGCCATGTGAAGACAATGCGGGAAAGACAGCCATCCATAAGCCATCCATAAGGAAAGAGGCTTCAGAAGAAACCAACCTTGCTAACATCTTGATCTTGGAATTTCGGACTCTAGAATTATGAAAAAATAAATTTCTGTTGTTTAAGCCACTCATACTATGGTACTTTGTTATGGGATCCTAGAAAATTAATAACATTGTGGTTAAAAAAATATGTAAAAGAGGAATAAAAACAATAAAAGATACATATCATCTCCCCAAAAGTTGCTGTTACAGCATTGAAATATTCCTTTTTACCTATTTTATTGCGTGTGTATGTGTGCGTATTATATATATATATAATATAAAATATATAATATATATAACAATTTTAAAACAGGAATGTAATTTTTACCAGGTATTTATAGCTCACTTTCCTACTATTTCCATGTTAGTAGAATACCTTTAATAGCTGCATAATATTTCATTGCATTATTTTCCTTTTTATTATTTATCCAAGCCCTTAGTATTCAACATTTAGGATGTTTTCAACAGTTTTACTCCTATAAACAGCCTTCAATTGAAATCCCAGTTCTACAACTTTACTAACTCTGTGGATTTAGATAATTCAATTAGCAATAAGTTTGGGGGAAAAGTTCATTTAAAAGTTGGACTACCAGGTTTGAACTACGCGAGCAAAATATCTTAGCAGAGATTAGAGGGTTTTTTTTTTCCTTAGAAATACTTTTTTTTTTTTTTTTGTCGGATTAAAATCTTTAGCAACTCTTTAGCACTATTTCATGCATCTGGGTCATGTTGATAATATTCTTTGCCAAAGTCTGATTGCTTGTACATTTTTCCAGGATGTACATCTTACTTTGTATTTCAGACTCCTCGACACTCAAAAATTTAAAACAGCATTTGATAGATTAATGAATTGGTATTTCAGTGGAGACTTAATTAAAGTTTTCCTTGGATGTAGTATTCTAATAATATATGACCACTTATTCAACTTAACCTTCAAATCTGGGCTGGGATCACAGGCATATATATTAGCATAAGTTAAATATGTTCAAGTTCTTTTTTCCCATTAGCAAAAAGATCAGCCAATAAAAGAGATAATGATAAATGAAGAAACCTTACAAGTATTTAAAACACTCATTGACGTGTTAGTATTTAAAATTGTCATCACATTTTTAAATAGCTTTGGCTCAGCTATTGTACAACTGAAGAGATGTTTTATATTATTTTAATTTGGAAATTACTTGAATCAGGTGTCATTTTATCTCATTCTCCTATAGCAAAACTGTGCCTTAGTTACTTTTTTGTAACAAGAAAATAAATAAATACACAAATATACATATATAATATATATATATCAGCTGCATACTCTGTGAAGTTAATTCAAAAGACATGAATAACTTTTTTCTATATATTCTCTTGTTTAATAAAACTCAGGCTTTTGGTCTTCTTTGAAGGGGATAAAAGCAAGTACTAGAGAGCTCACCTTTTTTTTTTATTTTTATTTTTTTTTTTTTTTTGAGACGGAGTCTCAGAGAACTCACCTTCTTCAACTGTTTAAGAAGATTGTGGTGTTTTGATGTCACACTGAAAGCTTGAAAATCCCCAAGCAGGTTGAGTGCTTCCTTTCAGAAATTAAGTTTGAACATTAGTCGATCTCAAGATGAACTGCTGTAGGTGCTTATAAACTCAGAAAATAGACTTTCATCAGGCTTGAAAAAAAAGCTAAAAATAAGAGCTAGAAACAAGTTCCCAGAATTCTCCCCAACACATTTGGCACAAAATACAATTAATAACATTAATAGAACATATTTTGATTGATTTCTAATTTTTTACAAAATAAAACATGCTATTGAAATCAGAGCAAGGTTCAAAATAGTGCAATACAAAGGCTCAAATTAATTACCCTTGTCACTAGGCATTGCTTATCACAAAGCTTAACTCAGCTTTGCTCTTACCTGCAAAGTTCCACTGGAATTTTTATTTTAGTCTTTCTAATTATGATACATGCTCTTAGCAAAAAAAAAAAAAAAAAAAAAAAATTCAAAAAATTCAAAATATAGGAAGGAGAAAGTAAAAATTATGAAAACGCCACTACCCAGAGGAAACTTCTATTCACATGTTGGGAAAAATCTCACTATGCATATATGTAAATATAGGCATAGGCATCCAATCTTTTATAAATAGGGTAGCAGGTTAAAAATGTAGATTTTGCAGGCTTACCTACTTCATAGGGTATTATGATAAGTAAATTAATTAATAACCAAAGAATTGTGCCTAGAGCATAGTAAATGCTCCAAAATATTTACTATTATCACTTACAGATTTGTAAGGGCCAAGGACCCTTACAAATACTTATCATACAGTAGTGTGACAGCTTGAAGAGATTAGCAGAACTGGTCCCCTGCAAAATTAGTGAAAATTTTAAAAATGCAATCATCTAAAATCTCTGCAAATTGTCCTAAAAGAATACAGCAAATGAATAAACATCTATCTAAGAAAATCTATACAATCCTATTAAAAAAAGTGGGAGTCAGGTGCATTTGAACCAAGACCACTCCCTCTCTCCTTCCTCCCAGCTCAGCAAGCCAAAGACTCCACTTCAGTCTGGTGCAGCGAAGAGCACAGGGCCTTCTTCCAGGGAGGAGTAGGATGTCAGCTTTTCTCATCTTGCCCCCAGCTGCTGGTTGCTGAGGCTAAGTTCCTGGTGAGTATTTTTATGAGGTGAGGGCTATCTTCTAATGTCCAGCTCCCACTCCCACTCATGTAATAGAGGTCTTGACCTTGAGTGCAGTGCCAATGGGAACACTGGGATACAATCACCTTGCTCTAGTTCATAAGGTTGTGGTTCCATGACAGAAGAAGCAAGCTGAGAAGGAAGGCTACTGCCTGCCCGCCACCTCCACGTAGTAGTACTCAACTTGTAAAGAGAGGGTGTCAGCCAGAGAGAATTGTGCCATTGTCCTCATCTCCAGCTCTAGAGCCCTTGGTCAGAAGTTTTGCCCCAGCAAGAGGTAGCCCATAAAATAGACAGCTACTAGTCTCGTCTCAAAGGAATTGACTTCATTTGCAACAATCTGAAAATGAAATTAAGAAAATTTCATTTACAGTAACATCATAAAGAATAAATATTTAGACTAAATTAAATACAATACATGCAAATCATATACTCTAAAAATAATCAAACTGTTGAAAATTTAAGAAGCTCTAAATAAGTGGTAAAAACCCATGATTATGAATTATAAGGCTTAATGTTGTTAAGATGGCAATATTTCTCAAATTAATCTACAGATCTAATGCAATTCTTGTCAGAATCTCACCAGACTTCTTTGCAGAAACTGACAAGCTAATTCTAAAGTACATATGGAATTGCAGGGGACACAGAATAGCTAAAATAATCCTGAAAAAACAGGAGAAAAGTAGGAAACCTCATACTTGAGTTTTATAAAATTACTATAAAGCAACATATGATACTGATACAAGAATAGATGTATAGTTTAATGAAATATAATTGAGAGTCCAGAAATAAAATCGTGTGTCATTAGTCAATAGATTTTGACAAGAGTTCCAAGACCACTAAATGGGAAGAGTCTTTTCAACAAACTGTGCTGGGAACAACTGAATAGCCACATGCCAAAGAATAAAGTTGGGTCCTTACCTAATATCGTCTATAAAAATTAACTTAAAATTTGTTATAAAACTAGATGTAAGACTTAAAACTACAAAACTCTTAGAAGAAAACATAGGATTAAATCTTCGTGACCTTAGATTTGGCAAAGGATTCTTAGATATGATATGAGAAACAAAGGAAAAACATAGATAATTTTGACTTTATCAAAATTTAAAACTTTTGTGATTCAAAGGACACCATCAAGAAGATGAGAAGGCAAGCCACAGAATGACAGGAAATATTTTACAAATTATGTATTTGACAGGGGATTTGTATTCAGAATATATAAAGGATTTTATAACTCAATAATAAAAAGGTGAATAACTAAAAAATGAGCAAAGGATCTAAATAGACAATTCTCTAAGGAAGATATAACAATGATCAATACGTACATGAAAAGATGCTAGTTTTTGCCATCGTTGGTCATCAGGCAAATACAAATCAAAATCACGGTTGTAAAGTGACAGATACCAGATACCACTTACAACCACTATAATGGCTAGAATAAAATTTTTAGATAATAAATGTTAGTGAGGACATGAAGAAATTGAAAACCTTTACACTGCTGGTGGGAATGCAAAATTGTGTCAAATGTTTTGGAAAATAGCCTAAAAGTTCCTCGAATGATTAAACTAGAGTTAGCAAATGACCCAGCAATTCTACTCCTAGGTATATTTCCAAGAGAAATGAAAACATATGTCCACACACACACACACACAAACTTGCACATGTTTATAGCAGCATTGTTTATATGAGCCAAAAAATTGAAGAAACCCAAATGTCCATCAACAGATGTGTAGATAAAAAATGAAATATTATTAAACCCTAAAAAGGAATGAAGTGTTGATACATGCTGCAACACAGATGAACCTTGAAAATATTATGCTAAGTGAAAGATATCAGTCATAAAAGACCACATATTACATGATTCCATTTATACGAAATGTCCAGAATGGGCAAATCTATAGAGACAATAAGTACATTAGTGTTTGCTTGTGGTTGAAGCAAATGAGGAGACAGGCAGACCATATATAAAGGGTATAAGGTTTCTTTTTGAGGGTGATAAAAATGTTCTGTGATTAACTGGAATGATAGTTGCATGTATCTGTGGATATACTAAAAGTCATCGAATTATACATTTTAAATGAGTGATTGCATGATATGATGGTTTATTTTATGTGTCAACTGGGCTAGGCCATGGTACTCAGCTATTTAGTGAAAAATTATTTTAGATGTGAAGGTATTTTTAGATTACATTAATGTTTAAATCAGTAGGCTTTGAGTAAATCAGACATAATACTCTCCCCATAATGTGAGCAAGCCTCATCCAATTAGTTGAAGACCTTAATAAAAACAAACTGACCTCCCCAAGCAAGAAGACATTCTGCCAGCAGACTGCCTTTGGAGGTGAACTAGAGGTGAACTATATAATTCTTCCCTGTATCCCTAGCCTGCCAGCCTACCCTGAAGATTTTGGACTTCCCAGGCCTCCACAATCACACGAGCAATTCCTTAAAATAAACCTCTCTTGGCCGGGTGCGGTGGCTCAAGCCTGTAATCCCAGCACTTTGGGAGGCCGAGACGGGTGGATCACGAGGTCAGGAGATCGAGACCATCCTGGCTAACACGGTGAAACCCCGTCTCTACTAAAAAAATACAAAAAATTAGCCGGGCGAGATGGCGGGCACCTGTAGTCCCAGCTACTCGGGAGGCTGAGGCAGGAGAATGGCGTAAACCCGGGAGGCGGAGCTTGCAGTGAGCCGAGATCGCGCCACTGCACTCCAGCCTGGGTGACAGAGCGAGACTCCGTCTCAAAAAAAATAAATAAATAAATAAATAAATAAATAAACCTCTCTTTATATATATATAAATATATATGTATCATATATGTATATATACACATACACAGACACACATACACACACATCCTGTTGGTTCGCTTTCTAGAATCCTAATACATATTTGAATTATCTCTCAGTAAAGCTGTTTAAAAAGTGAGGAAGCTCAGGGAAAGTGAAGCTCATTAGCCACCCAAGATTCCACAGCTGTAACATGGTAGAATGGAAAGCCTCTGTTTACTACAAGATAACACACAGTGTATTATTTGTGTCTTTGTTAACTTTGGCCAAGCGTGGAGTGCTGTTGAGAAGTCTGAGCTAAGACTAGAATGGAGGTATTGCCAGTACAGAAATGGCGGCCTGCTATAGAAAGGATGTTGAATGGGAGGTGTCAGGTTCTGCTGGAGGAATGATATTCAGTATGTTTAACAACTGGTATGGCATAGACATCAGCCTACCAGAATGGGCCCTGACCCCACCTAGCTGGAACTGTACTAGATGTTCTCACTAGCTTAATAACATTCCTGTCCTCTAAAAGGGTATTATCGGAGGCATTTTCATTTGGACAAGTATTCATCACATAGTGGCTTTATTATTTATTATTTCTTTCATCGCTGTATCCTGGGAATGCCAAGCCATAATGAAATGATTTTTGCAACTAGTTACTGAACCACATACGTACTCTTATAATAGTAAGAAAACATTGCTCTAACAATAAGAAATATTTATTTACTTCATATTTTAACAATTTTTCAGAAATTACAAATTTTCTGATTTTTTGAAAAAAAGTGAATAGAATGAAAGATTTTCGTGCATCACTGTTATCATCAAAATAATGGTAGAATTCTCTAGTAAGGTAGGAATGCCTCCAGGGGCCATTGAGGTATTCTAGGCATGTTGCTTATATATTACATGGCCCTGATTCCTTTTGGGTTATTATGCCTGACTTCAAAAAAGAAATAACTATACCATATCTCACTTTATTTTTAGACTGTTAAACTTTCCACAATTATACTTCCCAACTTTTGCTAGGTCCTTCCACTGTTGGACACTGAGACATTAGGAATCTAATATGTTATGATTTTGATTAATGTGCCTTAACTTTAGCACATGGTCTCTGTGCCATTTGTGTTGTTCACTTAGATGCCTTTGCCTGCCTTTGCCAAAATTCCTCCTACATTTTTTTAATGGCAAGACTACCAAATAATGTAAACTTTGCTTGTAGTTATGCAGCATTGATCAGCTGATGTGTTTAGGTAGCGTTTTACAAAGCAGCAGTCACTTATTAGAGCCTTTTTGAACCAGTGTCTACTTTTACACATTTTATCACTATTCTCAACTACTTATACGTATTTAGCCTACGGGAGACTGATTGACATTACCCAAATTCTCAAATGATTGATTTAAGTATTTTCTACATTTATGTAATGAATTTAATGGAATACTACGATGCACAAGACAATACAGGATTCAGGTGAAGATCTAATCACACCTCCAAAACAGCTTATGGTGCTGAGTCCAAGCCTATTGTGTTACTTAACCTTATTTTGGAGGTTATGAATCAGCCTGGGAAGAAACCCAGAAGTGAACCAGAGGACATGTCATCACTTTTGCTACCAAGGCTTAACTCTCCCTTCACCTAATGCTCTGTCCTCTGAAGCTGGAACTCTGAAGTTGGAACTCTGAAGTTTAAAGGCGGAATAAAGTTATATCTGGAAAAATAGAAGAAGATAAAACATTGCCCTCTCAACCCACAATAAAGAAAGAGAAAAAGCCATTCATTTTATATCTTACAGAATACAACTCTATCTACAGCAATCAATATATTTATCATTGCTTTACAGGACTCCCAGAATCAGGATAGCTGGAAACCAAGAATTAATTAGAAAGTTTTCTGATGTTCACTGAATCAGGGAAAAATAACTGCTTTAGTCTTCTGGGAAGTATTTTTTCAGGCTGAATCTTTTTTCCTAATATTACATCTTTCTAGAAACTATAAAACAATTAGAATGCCCCATGTTTTTACTTATTCATTAATTTATTAATTAACTTAACATAGGCTATGTCTTCACTTACGCACAATTTGTATCATGCCCAAAGGTACTGGAACAAGAGACAAGTAGAGCCTCAAATCCTGCCTGTGCTCTGCTCACCAAGCTCCACCCTAGAGGAGAACTGCAGTCCCCAAGTGGAGCAACTTCTTTTAGTTCATCTTCCCAGAAGGTGTATGCCTTTTTAAAATCTGCCTACTCAGAGGACAATTTGTACAATTTGCATTCCTAGGCTTGAGCTTAAACAGAAATAAGATATGGCTTTACACTTAAATAAACATGAAACATAGAAATGCTTGATATAGTCTCTCTTTCCTTACATAGTGTTAAATAAACCTCAATAAATCTGTCTTTATTCTGCTTTTTTATTCAGTCCTCCTTATTGATTATCAAAAGTTGCAGCAATGCCAGAGCATATTAATTTTAATATGTTGCAGATAGATGACAACTTATATGAGTTCCAGTCTGTACTGATGTTTTAAGGAGATTTCCACTCTTAACTAAGCCCTTAGGAGATGCTGTAATCAATGAGACATTTCTACACCATTAAAACTGTGGATCACTTCCACAGAAAGTATATAGGGATGAATACTGAATGTAGTTCTCCAAAATGGGACTTCAATTTTATAGGGATATATTTTCCCTAAATTTTGGAGTCTCTCTGGGGCCTCCAACTTTCTATTCCTTGACATATCATCCTCTTTTACCCCCAAAGAAACCCACCAGTGGAAAACTGTAGGTGTTTCTGCAACAACTGTGCTGAGTGATTGTCTAGCTGCTCTAACAGTTCCATTCATGGAAATTTTCACATTGAGAAGCAGACTGCGCTATCTTCAAAATGAAACCTTAGGATCTTTCTTCCCTTAAAACGTGCCAGTGTCTGTCTCCTTACTGTGCCTACTTGTACTGGTCCCGGATCTATTTCACGTAGTATGTAAACAGCCAACCTGACCCCAGTGCAATGTGAAATATCCTCCACTAACTGAAGACCTTGCACATACCCTTGCACATATTCTTTCCTCCAAATTTATCTTCTTTCAAAAGATACTAAAATTAAGAGATATTATAAAAATGCTGGCTTTGGGGAATATTTCATTAAATTTTGTTATTTAAATATACACATATTTCCTTAGCAGTGGCATTTCAACCATTTGAATGTTAGTTTGAAAAGTAAAAGGAGAGCTGATACGTTCTTGTCATTGAAATTATGGCAGTTACATTATTAAATTAGTTACTACATTAGCTCTACACACATGGACAATTGTTTTGGTGTTATTCATTTGGCCACTGTAAATAAAGAAATAAAAAGGTGACACAAATTTTTTGTATTGTATACTTGTAAAATGCAAGGCTTAAACAGACAGTTTATGGCAAAAGTATGTATTTTCAACTTTCTTTTCTCTGATCTAGCAATCAACGTTCTCCTCTTAGAGAGAAAGAAAAGATCTTGTTTCACTCTCTAATCAAAGAAGTTTTCTTAGTTTCTGTTACTGGGAAATTGGGGTTTTTTAAAATCTTTAAAACTTGACACATCTGTGCTTCTTGGCTTGTGAAATTGCTGAGAGAAATGTGACCCAAATTCCATATTACACTTCAAAATTATTACATTAAAAGCAATGTTTGTGATTTTTATCCAACTACATATTTTTGCTTTTGTCAGTGTAACACTCATATTTAACACCTTGTCAATATCACTATGACCTTATGTGAACAATGCGCTGGCATGTGAGGTAAATGCTCAGTTGGTCATTTGACTCTATTATCAACATGTCATACTTGGTTATTAACACAAGTCGCTCCAAATGGAATTTATAATAATTCTTGTTCAGTCTCAATCCCTCTGTAGTTTAGCAGAACTTAGCAACACACTAGATCTACTTAGAGAGAAAACCCCTCTGCACGAGTCTGTCAGAAAATGAAAAAAGGACTGTAAGAGAAGATTCAATTGTCCTATTTTGCTTCTTAAGACTTTATTTTTTATCACAAAAAATTGATTATATGTTGTGAAAGCAAAGAGGCAATATATTTTTGTCTTAAATTCCAAAATAAAATATGAATTCTATTCTTTCGTCATCTGATACTTTGTTAAGATTGTTGTTAAATGACTATATGCATAAAAAGATGTTGCAAATAAATTTGACTATGTAGTCATACTCCCTAGTGGAAAGTTTTGAATTTTTTTTTTGCTAAAAACTTTGGCTTACGCTGTATAAATATTTGGAAGTGTTCTTCTATCACACCTTTCAAGCCAAGATTGCAATCACCATCATATTAAAATGATCACCAAAGCCTATAAGGTTGCTAAAACCTTCTTGGACAGCCAAGAGGCTTTTCTCTGGGATATAATTCTTGTTTAAATTCCAAAAGTCCTAGTTTGCACTTGTTGTGCTACTTTGGGAATCACAGACTTCAGTAAGTTTGCTTTCTCCTGTTCTGTGGTCTTATATGGCAAGAGCACATAAATTATGCCTTCATCAGTGCCACTGTAACTTTGGTCACTTAAAGTTTATGGGCTATTACCACCTGATATACAATGTTTTAAGATCTAGTTCTGCTGTTGGAAGAAAGAATCAAATATTTCATGTTGGAATGTGACATATTCCAGAGATGCTTTTTCCTTCTGCAGATCCTTCTGATTTAATTAACATATTATGATAAGCCTATATTTGCTCTTCTAATGGTAGAGATGTCAGAAATTCTAAGTTAGAAGATGAAAGCCTGAAAGAATGGTTTTACTCTCCAGATTTGTTTACCAGTGGAGGATATGATGGGAAAACACATTCTGCTCATCATCTTCACACCCTACATATTCTTGGGAAATGGAATGAGAAAACATTCTCAGC
The DNA here is from genome assembly GCF_009764315.1 of Trachypithecus francoisi. Classification (NCBI taxonomy): domain Eukaryota; kingdom Metazoa; phylum Chordata; class Mammalia; order Primates; family Cercopithecidae; genus Trachypithecus; species Trachypithecus francoisi. The sequence continues at coordinate 111,067,235 of NW_022681456.1, forward strand.
TTTGTTAACACTCTAATTCTATTCTTAGACATCAACAAGCAAGATGTGCAATTTAAATGCCATGGCAGAACTGCTAACAAAAATAGGGTCAAAGTCCTTAATAGCAAACGAACCACTAGAACAAAGCTCTCTAATTCATGTGATTTCAATTTCGAAAGCTACCAGTGTACAGACAGCACCTTCCTACAGGGTCATCTGCAGGCCAGATGCTGGAGCATTTAGCATTTCAAAGCACACTGGCCAGAGTTCTAACAAAGTCTAATATGTGTGAAGCATGAGCATTGTTATTCTTCACCTCAACTAATGGGGATGGGGAGAACACCTTTAGTTGCAAAATGGAAGGTTTTCAATGAGGAGAAGAAGGGATGCAGATAAGGATAGGTGGAAATAGGCCAGCCGATACTAGGGACAGGAAAGTGATCAATCGTTGGACAGGAAAGTGATTAATAGTTGCTTACCCATCACTCTGCCCCACGTATAGCTATGACTCAAAAGGCGAAGAGAATTTTATGTGCACAAGTTAAAGTAGATTTGTGTGTAGCATTAGGTCCCCATTTTGCTTCTTACTCAACTCCACACAGCCTCAGCTTCCTTATTTCCAATTATTAAAGTTGAGCAAAACATTTTTAAAATCAATATCATTCTTATAATAAAAAGCCACATAAACAAATAGGAAGTGAAAGTCCAGTAGCATTCTCCCACATAGCAACCTTAACATGTTTTCCAGAGGTAGCTACTGATAAGATCGTGTATATATCCTTTAGCTTTTTCATCTATAAATTGGAGATGAGTTTAAGTAAATCATAGTGCTGGTGAGAATAAAAGGAGATAAAATATGTAAAATGCCTAAAACATTGAGAAGTCATGTCTTTCTTTTTCTGTCTGCTTCCCCTTTGTTCTAATTTTACTTGCTTTACTTAATCTAATGCATATTCATATTCGGACCACTTTTTAAGTTTATAGGTTACTGCATGAGTCAGGTGCTGCCAAAATAACCCAGGATCTTAGTGTCCTGTTGCTGCAAACATTTATTTCTAGCTTTCAGGTCTGCAGGTTGATGTTGTGCTCAGGGGTTTGCACATTGGCTGGGCATGGCTGTTGCAGGCTACAGTTGGGTCAGTATCCTCCACTCTTCATTTATTGCTGGACTCAGGCTAAGTAGCAACAATTATATGGGTGTTTTCTTCTCATAGGGGATGGTAAGCAAAGAAAGGGGGCAAGTAGAAAGGCCTGATTTTGAGAAAGATAACGACACACATCACAAGTGTTTTTAAAAAATAAGCTTTGTTGGGTGATGTGTGACTATCCCACCTTTTTTTCCCACTGTCCAAGAAAATTGTATGTACTATATCTCACTTCTCTAAGATGACTCATCCTTTGGTCTTCTTTAAGAGAGCAAACAGAAGTGTTGGGACATATTACAAGACTGATGTCAGTGGAGAACAGAAGCTGCTTATGAGGACAAGTATGCACTAATTTAAATATGAAAGAGGGTAAGATAGTGTCAAGGATGGCAGTGAAGATTCTAATATGTGGGGATCACCATTGACCAAACTACAAGATAGAAGGGGATTGGGTGTTTGGGGAAAAGAGAGGAGATTGAGATCACTGGTAGGGATTTAGTGGTCCTAAATAATGCTAGAAGTGAAGAGGGTAGAGTGGAAAGGAGACAGATGCTGACCCAGGAAGGAGGAAGTAGCTTGGATTGCTCAAATGTTCTGGCTTCTTTTCCTCTTCAACATCAAAAATAAAATAAAATAAAAAAAAATAGGGTGGAAGAACAAATGATATCATGTGCAGATTATCAAAAGGAGAGAATTAGATAGTTTTTAAAACTTGTACTCAACCATCACTTCCCAATTCTAAGAACAGTATAACCTGTTATACTCTTTTTATCCCAGGCTCATTGAGATCTAGGCAAGGGAAGTGAGCCTGACCTCTTCAACTAGGTTCTGCTGCCAAAAACTTCATGGTCACCACAGTTTAAACAGAAGTTTCTCAGTTAAAGAGAGTAAGTATGTTTTGTTTTTTTTTCAAAATTGTCAATAATAATGATAAAGACATCTAAGTATCTCACCAAAATATGTCTTTCTCCCTGTTTGACCACTTGCTAAGAGCCTAAAAAAAGTTTCATCTTGGAATATTTTATGTAATCAATAGTCTACAAATAATCTTTTAAACAAACCTTTGAATGTATCATTTTAGGTATATGCTTTCTGTATATACCTATATCTACATACATACACACAAACACATAGACATACACACATGCATATATATACCCACATATACATATATTTATACATATAACTGGCCTGTCCTTAAATAAAATTTCAATAAAAAAGAGGTAAAGGTAAATTAATAGGTGGGATATTGGACTGCTAATTCCCTTCCAAAGTAATATTAGGTATATTTAAAAGAAATGTGACTTATCTTGGCAATATAACTGGGCTTATTCTAACTCAGTTGTCAACTTTCCACTGTATTGTGAAGTTTTTCCTATTTAAAGCATTTCTTCTAGCATGATACATTTACTAGAGCTTTAAGTCTCTCTTCTACATTCCCTCAACTCAGTTTCTCTTACTTAACCCGATAATCTTAATAATTTTAAGTCCAAATAATCTTTAAGAAAGACTGCCCACTGAAAATGTAAAATAATAATTCGGATTTTTAAAGTTTTTATTTAATATACACACATGGATATGACCGTGTTGCTCATAAAACTGGCCTAAAGGACACTACTATAGAGATTTTTAACAAAAAGATTTTTAACAAAAATCTCTATGGGAACATTTTCAGGTACACAGAATGCAATGTTGAGAAAGTCAAATGGCCCTCTCTAGGACAGGAACACTTTTAAATCCTACTCATTCTAGTCATTTATTTTCACTTAAAACAATTTTCATTGTCAACCTAGTTGAAAGACAAATTTAAGTTTCAGCATTACAAGAAAACACCTTTCAAAGGGCTTACTTCCCATTCCACTTTTCCAGATGAAAGGAATATCAGCAGAGTAAAAGCCATAAGTAGTTCTCAGATTTAGTGATTTCAAACCTAATTTTGCATTCTTACTTGTAGAGAACACCTTCAAAACAGACCTGTATTGAATTTTCATTTAGAAGCACTTGAAGTTGCAGTTTTACACTGATTTAGAAGTTACTTATAGAATTAGTGTGTTTTGTAATCAGTCAAGCAACTTTGTGGGTTACCTGCTTTCACAGAGAGATGGTGTCTATTACTCTTGACACTAGGAGAACAGAAATAAGAAACAACTCATTTGTTCATCTTCAGATTAGGTAAGCTGTTGAGCCAAAACTCCAAGTACCATGGGCCTTGTGAGTGTGACTGATGAAAACATGGAAAATCATTGATCATTTTGATCAGGAAAAAAATAGCATAATTTTAAGAATAAGCATCAGCTGTTTCTTCCACTGGCATTAATCAAAAACAGTAAATTTTCTACAGGTTATTTACCACTATATGCATTCAGAAATAGCCTCAATAGTAATACCCAATATTACAAGATAATGGTAAAATTTTCCAGGTTTTTGGAGATGTTGAAATATCACAAATGATAAATAATACTTGTATTTTCTATAATCCTTTAGAGACTTTAAATTTTTAATTGTACTTTTTGTGGGTACACAGTAGGTGCACATAGCTATGCCTTTATAGATTTGTGAAGACTTTACATGCACTATCCTATTTAATCCTTAAAATGCTCTCTTCCAGGTAAATTCTTATTATTAATCTCTGCTCAGAAAGGTATGGGGACTGGTTATCCAGATAATAAGTGGCAGAACTTATTTGATTCTAGGGCTTTGGATTTCAAAAACGATGCTAGTTCTGATTTACCACACTACTTATTTTATGAATACACTTTATGATTAACTACAAATAGTTTTTTAAAAATAATCATAAGGACATAATCAAGTTGATAGTTTTTTGTATACTTGTTGCTCAGCAACATACAGGTGGCACATCAATTTTACTTTTCTGTGATTTTTTTTAAAAATCATGAAATTAATTTTATTTGTATCTAATTATTTAACTGCAATTCAAGCAATTAGCAGGATTTATTTATTTAGTTAGTTAGTTAGTTATTTTTGAGACAGTGTCTAGCTCTGGCACCCAGGTTGGAGTGCAGTGACACGATCTCAGCTCACTGCTACCTCTGCCTCCCAGGTTCAAGCAGTTCTCCCTGCCTCAGCCTCCTGAGTAGGTAGGATTACAGGCACCCACGACTACACCTGTCTAATTTTTGTATTTTTTTAGTTAGAGATGGGATTTCGTCATGTTGGCCAGGCTGGTCTTAAACTTCTGACCTCAGGTGATCTGCCTGCTTTGGCCTCCCAAAGTGCTGGGATTACAGGCGTGAGCCACCGCACCCAGCCAGGATAATTAAATATAATACTATTTTATCCACTTTTTTTTTTTTTTGAGATGGAGTTTCACTCTTGTTGCCCAGGCTGCAGTGCAATGATGCAATCTCAGCTCACTGCAAACTCTGCCCCCTGGGTTCAAGCGATTCTCCTGCTTCAGCCTCCCGAGAAGCTGGGATTATAGGCATGCACCACCACGCCCGGCTAATTTTTGTATTTTTAGTAGGGGCAGGGTTTCTCCATGTTGGTCAGGCTGGTTCAAACTCCCAACCTCAAGTGATCCACCCACCTCAGGCCCCAAAGTGCTGGGATTACAGGTCCACTTCTTTTTTAAATGCACATGCATTTCTAACAATCTGTACAGTAATCTCTGTATTAAATGCTAGAGACACAAAGTTCGTTAATAAATAGTTCCTGCCCTTACGGAACTTGTAGTCTTTTGGAAGGAAGACAAGTAAGTCAAATATTTCTACTGTTTATAGAAATAGTCACTATGTCATTAATGCATTGAAAAAAGCAATAAATTGCACTAGAATTGAGACATGGTCACTGAGAAGGTTGAGCATGGGGGTAAGCTTTCTAAGACAACTGTAAAAGGGAAGATGGAGGCAGAGTGATTAGAAGGGAATCTTGAACCAGAGTGACTGTTTTTGGGACACATAGGCTCACTGGACCGAGCTATATGATATTGGATGGAGGTTTTCCTGAGCCCTGGAATCAGCCAACAGGGCCTATGAGGACAGTGAGGTGTTGAGTTGACAAGAATTAAAACAAAGCGGTGAGAGAAAAGTTAGGAGAGTAGTGTTCGTATGAACAGGTTTTTCCTTCTTTTTCCCCATCGAGAAGAAAGGAAGGATTGTCACCACATCTAACAGAAGACATGTCCATTGTAAAGGGGCCCCAAGAGGGTCATTTGTAGACATTAGGGTTGCCTGACAAGAAAGAGAGACTAGTATCTTTCCACCTGCTTAGACATATGTATAGATTGTGAACTTGATTTTCCCACCCATGCTTCCTCCAATACAAGAACAAGAGACCTGGAGAAATATGCCAGGGCGTGGGGGAAGGTAATGCATAGCATGGTAAAGCCTCTGAGCCAAACATTTGGCATGATAAGAATGTGTGAGCTGTTTGTGGACAAATGAAAACTTGAGGCATCTGTCCAATGTCAGACAAACAGGACACAATGATGGGTGAGGGGACCCAAGTAGCAGGAGGCTGGTGGTACAGTGACAGAAGTGGGTGGAAGAGGCCAAGGTGGAGCCAGCTGTCACTTCTTGGAACTGTCAAGTTAGAGGGCCCATGGGAGGACCTGCTGAAGGACTCAAGCATTTGGATTTCAACAACAGAGAGGCCTTAATGGCCTGTCATTGTTACCCAGAAAAGCAACAACTACCAACAGTGAATTACAAAAGCCTTGCTCCTCCCTACCCCAGCATAGGAGGGAAGGGGCTAGAGCCAGGAAACAGGAGGGAAAGGAAGTGTCCTAGAGGCAGCCTTGCACTTTTCACTCTAAAGTGAGGGATTGAGAAGAGGACTTAGCAAATCAAGCTCCCTAAAACAGAGAAACAGTGGGCCCTAGGGGAGGGAAGTAAAAGAGATTTAAAATAAATGAGCTTGGAATTCTAAAATGAAGATATTTTAAATAATCAAAAGTATCAACGGCATAAATAAACTCATATTTTGTAATGGGATCTACTATTCAGTGAGTTGGGAAGTCTGATGTAGTATGGTTGGAGAGCATAACTGGAAAAAGTAAAAATTGGGTTACAGAATATCTCCACTAAACACTGGATCATTAGATGATTACAGATAGACTTAGAATAGCAGGAGATGAGCCTAGAGAGAGGTAGGTGGGAGTCACGACATTAAAGGCTATATTGTGCTAAGAAGCTAAGAACTTAGAACTTTGGACTCAAACTATGGGAGCCATTGACAAATTCTAGACAGGGGAATCATATGATCAGAGTATAGAAGACACCCTTTGACAACAGAGTAAAAACTGTTTGCAAGAAAGCCAGATTCATCTAGATTAGGTAGATTAAAAAATACAAATGAAACACTCTTTTGTTAGCAAATATTTAGGTAACTCTTTGCAACTATGTCAATAAATTACAATATTTTTCTCTCAATGTAAAAAAAAAAATTACCATACATCTAATGATAAAATAGTTTCCTATGTCTTCAATGTAAACTTCAGTAAAATGTGTGCTTGCATTTTTCAACATCTCTAAGTTGATACATTTTGCTAACTGGCTTGCATTTTATGCCTCAAAAGACAAATGGCTATATAAAAGACCAAAGCTACAGAAGATATTACTTTACAAAATTAGGTCTGTTATTCATTGTTGAATAATATTTTTATAATTTCCAGGCAACCAGAACTCATGACAATTTTTTAATACAGTAACATATATTTTTTCAAAGTTATATGTTTTCAGCATCATTACTTTAAAGCAATTTTGAATGCTAAACTGAGTTAATCTCTCTGAATTCCATCTTTTAGCCCCACCACTGACCTGAAAATATTCAGTTACAATGAAGGTGGTACTTTAGAGACAAAAGTCTCCAATGGTGTTTCTAAAAATTCATTAACAGTATGGTTATGCTTTAAAATGTTTCTGAAAACTCAACACCTAGTAGAAAAACATTTCTAATCAATGTTGCTGAATATGGAAATTTTTTAACTCATTAGCTAGTCAAATGAAACTAAAAACTGAACCTGGTTCCAACTTTTTTACCTAAAGGGAAGTAGAATATGTTGGTGAAAATGGACTTGAGAAAAATGAAAGGAGATTTATAACACTCTACATTCAGGAAAACATACGACTGAGTCTGTTGTATGCAACATGGCTTGCTGAAAGTGCTCTAAAGTAGGAGACAGGAGAGAAGGAGAAAAAGTTTACTCTCAGCTCAGGCAGTAACTGACTGGTATAAACTCCCTGGTCTTTATGTGGAGGGACTGTAAAACAAAAAGGTAAGACATGCTTAGCTTTTCATCCAACTCTAGAATATTACACTGCTTATCTATTTTTTTAATTTTAGTTTAGTGAGAAAAAAAATCCCAGAAGAATAAATGCTTAAAATTTAATCAGACGCATCATGTGTTTTAGTTAAACAGCATAATAAATAATTGAAAGTATTTATTTAAAAAAAATAGGAAGACCAGAATAAATAATTAGGTATTACAAAATAAATCACTTTTTAAAAATGTTTAAAAAACCAACATTTCTAAAGTCTTATAACTCAAAGTATGAAATGCAAATCAGCAACATCACTGGAATCACTTGGAAGCTTATTAGGAGTTTAATAGAAATACAAAATCTCAGGTCCCAAACAAAACTGACTGTATTTAATCTACATTTAGCCATGATCCTTCAATAAATCTTATGTCTGTTGAATTTTAGAAGTTATAGAAATGTCTGTTGGTTTAAATAACTCCAATAAAATGGCTTCCAATATATAACTTAGGAAATTAATTTAGCTGAAATTCATTTCCAAGGAGTAAGTCTCTTATTGTTATCCTTGTTCAAATGCCTAAGACAAGTCTAAGTTTGACTGTCCATACATATCTAATCCTTTCTGAAATTTTCAACATATAAATATATTTGTGGGAACAAATTTTGTTTTGTCAAATAAAAGGGATCCAATCAGTTGATTTTAGGAAAAAACACTCTAGAAATAAACACCACAGTTTAGAAAGCACCCTCATAAGTGAAAAGCTTCGTTCTCATTATTGAGACCTTGCCCTGGCGTGCTATCATGGAAAAGGGTTTTCTTTTTGTCAACTGTGCATTTTTTTTCCAGCTCACAACAAAACCCAGCTCATATTCCACCATTCACGGACTTTTTAACAGAAAAGCCTCTTCTTCACCCTGTTTCTCTTGTAACACTTCACAGCACCTCTTGCTCAGGCAACTGCTCTAAGAAAAGTCGGTGAGGAAATGGTCAATTTGCACTCTGTGATTTAGTAGACTTGAAAAAAAAAACATTAAGAAGAATCACAGAGGAAAGATGTGATGATGAAGATAAGGAAGGAATAAGGGAACAGGACCAGGTGATACTAGATAGGAAATATCAAGAAAAGCATTTAGTGAGTAAACTCAGATGCATAAAGTTGCATAAAAATAAAGCTTTTCCTTTGCTTTCCCATTGCTATGTCATCTTACAAGTTTTACTAAAGAATTTGTATTCTGGATAATAGCTTTGGGGCTGTAAATACAAGAAATAGAGATTACACTATAGTTTTTGTTTATTGAAGGGTATAGTGACTTTCAGTTTTTAAAATGACACATGTTTATGTTTACTATTGTTTATTCATTCAATCATGCATTCTTCAGTAAATATTTATTGGGTGAACTGTGTTCCAGTGAAACAAATAACAAATAGACAAAGACCCCTGCCCTCAAGGAACTTGTTTTCTTTTTTCTTTTTTTTTTTTTTTTTTGAGATGGAGTCTCACTCTGTCTCCCAAACTGGAGTGAAGTGGCGCTGTCTTGTCTCACTGCAACCTCTGCCTCCCATGTTCAAGCAATTCTCCTGTCTCAGCCTCCTGAGTAGCTGGGACTACAGGTGCACACCACCACCCCCGGCCAATTTTTGTATTCTCAGTAGAGGTGGGGTTTCACTATATTGGTCAGGCTGATCTCGAACTCCAGCCCTCAGGTGATCCACATGCCTCAGCCTCCCAAAGTGCTGGGATTACAGGGTGAGCCGCCGCGCCTGACCGCTGCTGCTTGTGTTTGAATGGGGTTGGTGGAGATGAGGAGAGCCAAAAATAGGCTATAAACAAAATACATAACTAATTGCTAGAGGATTCTATTATAAACTAAATCAACAATTCACTTTCATTTTATTCCACATGCACTGAGAATAAGTATTTCAAGCAGTGAAGGGAATAAAGTGTACAGTAATATACAAGAAGAAACTAATAGTTCTTTTTAAAGTCCTTAGCAATTAAGTGAAGGAGATGTAACTGCAACATAGGTAAATATTATAAAAGATTATTCCAAGTGGTTTAAAAAAAAAGCATTCTAAAAGGTTTCAGGGGACTCAGAGGAAAAAAATTTTTATTTAAATAAATGAGATGACAAGAAATGAGGAAATGGAATATTCCTTCAGAGAAAGGAAGTGCTAATTTTAAAGCTTAAATAATAGATGTGACAAGTCGTGCTTAAAGAAAATATTTCAACTGTGTAATAAAAATACATTTCCCAAGTTGAAAAATATATTTTAAAAATCTGGCCGATTTCAAACTTCAAAGAATGAAGGCTCTGAGCTTTGACTAATCCAAAAGGAATATTTATATAAGGTTTTATAAACGGCTGTATCCTTGTTTTGAGCCTATTTCTTTTTTGCCATGTACCTCTACTTTCACTGTTGGTATCACTCAGCAACTGTGTTTTTGTGAAGTATAAATTAAAATTCAAATTGAAGTTTCTTATTGGGCTTAGAAGTTGTTTCATTTGTTAGTGAAATCACTGGGTTTTTTTGTTTGTTTGTTTTGTTTGTTTGTTTGTTTGTTTTTGAGACGGAGTCTCGCTTTGTCGCCCAGGTTGGAGTGCAGTAGCGTGATCTCGGCTCATTGCAAGCTCCGTCTCCCGGGTTCACGCCATTCTCCTCCCTCAGCCTCCTGAGTACCTGGGACTAGAAGGCACCCGCCACCTCGCCCGGCTGATTTTTTGTATTTTTAGTAGAGACAGGGTTTCACTGCTTTAGCCAGGATGGTCTGGACCTCCTGACTTCGTGACCCACCCGCCTCGGCCTCCCAAAGTGCTAGGATTACAGGCGAGAGCCACTGCGCCCTGCCGAAATCACTTTTAAAGTATAGGGCGATATTACATAAAGGTGGAGATTGCTTTAAAACTGCCAATCAAATAGAAAACCAAGGTTTGAAGAGGATAAATTATGAGTAAAACACCCAGCAATAAAGGCCTCCGTTGTTAGGTTGATGTTTTCTTAAGGGCTTTAAGATGAATTCATTTTTATTTTCAAAAAAAAAAATAATGGGTTTTACTTCATTGTTTTTTTACTTTAAGCAGTAGAAGGACAAACAAGGAAAGTCTAACGACTTTGTTACAGTGTAACGACTATGAAGAAACTGAATGTGTACAGGAAGTGTAGAGAAAGACTTTTCAAATTCCAGTGGGCAATGGGTGAGGCAATAAATATTAGATCAATACAGAAATGGTATTAACAGTTAACTTTTGTATTACGTTTCACAGCCTACAAATGCTTTTGCATATCATGTTATTTAACTCAACACAACTCTTTACTTTCATTAATAATTTATTATCTATTAGTTACTGTTACTCATGAAATAGACTGAATTAAATACCACTGTTGCCTATTGCTAAACCTTGAATATTTTTATTTTAAGTTCTTTCTTTAAGATGGAAGGATGAAAAGAAACTTCTCAAATGCCTCATCCACAAAATCTAATCTCATGCAATGATATGGATTGTTAGTGACACAAATGGCTGTACAAAACTTATTTCAATTGCAGAAAACCTACCCCAAACTGACTTCAACCAACATGACTCCAAAGACATAGAGGCAAAGCTTGATTTAGGACTTGTAAAATATCCCTAAGATCTTGCTATGGGCTCCATATGCTTTGTAGTGCCTCTATATTCAGGCTGCAATAGGAAGGTCCCAGCAACTGAGTACTGCCACATCATGGCAGCACCCAGTCCATCAAAATATAGTCTGCTTTCTGGCTAATTTAAAAACAAACTCCAGAATTTCTGTTCTGGAGAACAGAACACTAATGTTCTGATGGTAAAAGTATGGAGGTTACTAGCAAAAGCAGCAAGTACCTATTACACCAAAATGCTGCACGTAAGAGTGCTTCACACTTTGCTATTTTTTTCTCTCCATTACTAGTCTATTTCTTTTCCAGTCTATCTTATCTGCTGATCCCAGATTAACTTTTGTAGAGGACAGACTTATTCTGTCCAGATTTAGTCACATCTTTGTCCAGAAACCTTAAAAGTTCCCTGTGATTTATGGAACAAATGTCAGACTTCTTAGCCTGACATTTAATGTCCTTCACAATCTGGTCATGCCCAACTCATCTAACCATTCTCATCTCCAGCCTTTGCTTCTGCTGTGTGCTTTACAAAATGTGTTTTCTTACCCTCTCTATTGTCTAAATTGTGCTGACAGTGTAGTAAGTAAAGCAAATGGCATGTTTTCTTATGAAACTGAAAGTAATTTTGTCCTCCTTTCAACTCCCAGAATTGCAAACCTCTGCCACAGTACCCACTACTTTCTACTTGACTCTGTTATTTCTGGATCTGCGTACCAGAGTCCATATTCCTCACTGAAGATGGGGTGTAGGTATTATACATCTTGCTACTTTTTAAAAAACAAAGAACTTTGTACTTAGTAATATGCATTTTGTAAATAAACTAATAAATATAGAGTATTCATAAGAAATAACTAATCCTAGAGCCTCTCTATTTAGGCAGAATTATTTTTATATTGTAAACAAAGTGTTGTCAAATCATTCATTCATTTGTTCAGTCTTTCATTTGTTCAGCCTTTGTTCACTGCAAACCCTGTGCTAGATACTGTGCAAAGTTGATGGAAACACAAAATTCAATGGCTTGGTTCTCATTATTGAGGAACTGAAAGTGTAGGTGGAAAACAACAAATGTAATTGCAATACAATGGAATAAAATGATGTGGGAACACAGAGGAAAATATAAATTATGTCATAGAAATTCTTTTAAACTTTTGCAAAAAAGGAAACATTTGAGGTGTAAAGAAAAAGACAGAAAAAATAGCAGATATTAATCAAAAAAACAATTCGTGTTTGGGAATTTTGAGAGTTTAACGTACTGAACGTACACTGTACTTTGGTTTAGAGGGGAAGAAGACATTGAAAAGATTCATCAAAGCCTGCTTAAGAAAGACTTTATATTTCATTAAAAAGAGTTTACATTTCTTCCCGTAGGTAATTGGGCAATAGCCAAAAGTTTGAGGCTAAAGATTGGTATCAGATTTATACACTAGAAGGCAATATAGAGAATGGCCTTGGAGATAGGAAAAGAGAGATCAGAAGACGGTTTGAAGGTGAGTAAAACTTTGAAGATTCTAGCATAGAAAACAGGATATATATTAATGTCATTAATTAAGGGAATACAAAAATATAACAGATTCTGGGGATGGGAAAAATGATCATGTTGAATCTGAGATTTATGGAACCTTCAGGTGGAGATATCTAATAGGTGAGATAAGTGACAAGAAATAATGACTGCCTTTTCTATTCCACCACTGGTTGTGGAAAAAATGAACATGTTTTAAAAGTAAAACAGGAAGTGTATAGTCTAATATACAATACAAATTATTTTTGTACATTTTCAAGGTAGAGAAAAACATAATTTGCCAGTTGGCTCATGCTACACCATGAGGAAAGGAAATTAACAAACTAATTTGTTAATGGAAAGGAGATGAATAAATAACTAAATTTATAACTTTTAAGAGAAGGTTGATCCAAGTTGTTCAGGAAGGTGATTTCAAGTTTCTAGACTGGATGAACTCTCATTTGGTTAGTAAATCCCTGAAGACTGATATTTTGGGAAACATTTTTTGGTCTTTTCTGTTGGGACTTTATCATGTTTTTCTTCACATTTACTTTCTGGAATTTTACCCCAATAACCATAACTTTCTGTGTACCAGAAAAACTTACTCAGTAGTTTGGTTGTTGGAAAAGGTCACATTAATGTTATTTTCAGTAATTTTGATGGAAGCCATCAAAACCACACACACAAAAAAGATAAGCTAAAAGTTAAGAATTATTTTGGTTTCTCTGAAGGAATTATATTAATCTTGTATACTATATAATGAGGAAGTTTTATATGCAGGTTAAATATTGGTCATTTACAAACTTAAAATGATTAGCCCTTATTTACTTACACACACTTGGGAAAATAATCTTCTTATATATTAAAATATACTCTTGAATAGCTGAGCCGTTGGCAAACATTGAAAACTGGGCACTTAACTGTTCTACACTTTACCGATGAAACTGTGACAGCAGCAGAAGTTGGAGCCTAATATGTGAATATTAGGCTTGCCAAGTTAATTACATTTAACCAAAAGCATTTCTAAGACAAAATCCCACCCTACAGGACCTTATACTCAATTATAATGATTAAATATGATATAAGTTTAAGAGAATAAAAAGACAAGCCACATATGGGAGAAAATATTTGTAAAACACATATTTGATAAAGTTCTTATATTCATATATAAAAACCCTTTAAACTTAACAATAAAAAAAAACCACCCAATTAAAAAGTGAGAAAAAGATCTGAACAGATATCTTACCGAAGAAGTATATCTGATTGGCAAATAAGTATATGAAAATATGCTCAATATCATGTCATCAGAGAATTATAAATTAAAACAATGGAAAACCATTATACATTTATTAGAATTGCTAATATGGAGAATATTGACAGCACTAAATGCCAGTGAGGACACTGAGGAACAGTACTTTTCACTCATTGCTGATGAGAATGGAAAATGGTACAGCCACTTTGGAATACACGTTGGCAGTTTCTTCTGAAACTAAACATAGTATTACCATAGGATCCAGCAATCACACTCCTAAATATTTAGCCAAATGAGTTGAAAACTTGTATCCAAACAAAAACCTGCACACAGATATTTATAGCAATTATTTGTTTATTTATTTATTTATTTATTGAGATGGAGTCTGGCTCTGTTGCTCAGGCTGGAGTGCGGTAGCCGATCTCGGGTCACTGCAACCTCCACCTCCTGGGCTGAAGTGATTCTCCTGCCTCAGCCTACCAAGTAGCTGAGACTACAGGCACCTGCCACCACGCCTGGCTAATTTTTGTATTTTTAGTGGAGACGGGTTTTCACCATGTTGGCCAGGATGGTCTCGATCTTTTGACTTCGTGATCTGTCCGCCTCGGCCTCCCAAAGTGCTGAGATTACAGGCATGAGCCACTGCACCCAGCCCGTTACACGAATTTTTTTCGTAATTGCTAAAACTTGAAAGCAACCAAGATGTCTTTCAATAGCTGAATGGATAAACAAATTGTGATACATCCACACAAGGTAATATTATTCAGTGATGAAACGAAAACAAGCTACCCAGTCACAAAAAGACATGGAGAAAACTTATATTCACATTTCTTAGTGAAAGCAGCCTGACTGAAAAGGCTACATACTGTGTGATTCCGACCATATGACTGCTATAGTTTCAATGTACCTCCCAAAGTTTATGTGTTGGAAACTTAATCCCCACTGTAACAATGTGAGAGGTAGGACCTTTAAGAGCTGATTTGGTCATGACGACTCTGTTCTCATAAACAGATTAATGCCGTTATTGTGGGAGTGGGTTGGTTATCTCGGACAGGGGTTCCTGATAAGGGGATGAGTTCAGCCCCTATTTTCTCTTTGTCTTGTGCATTCGCTTGCCTTTTCACTTTCCACCATAGAATGATGCAAAAAGATGGCCCTCACCAGATGGCCAAGCAGATGCTGGCATCATGCCCTTGAACTCCCCAGACTCTAGAACTGTGATCCAATAAATCTCTTTTACCTCTAAGTTGTGTAGTCCATGGTATTCTGATATAGCAGGAGAAACGGGACTAAGACAATGACATTCTGAAAAAGGTGAAACTGTGCAGACAGTAAAAAAGATCTGGGGTTAGGAAAAGGGGAGGGGTGAAGAGATAGAGCATAGGGGAGTTTGGGGGGAGAAGTAAAAGCATTCCGTATAGTACCATAATGGTGTACACATGATGTTATGCATGGGTAACACCTATAAAACTGTACACCACAAAGAGTGAATGAGAATGTAAACTATGAACTTTAGTTAATGATAATGTATTAATATTCATTCGTCAATTGTAATAAATGTACTACACCAATACAAGATGTTAATAATAGATGAAAAGGAGAGTAAAGAAGGAGGAAATGTTTGGGAACCTCTGTACTTTCTGTTTAATTTTTTTGTGAGCCTAAAACTGCTTTAAAAATAAAGTCTATTAATTTAAAAACAATAATATTAGTGACTCCATTATTTATGCCCTAAGAAATGGAAATAAATAGTATGGTAATGTGAAAGATTCCAACTAGAGGTATTTATGAAGGCTTCATGGAGGTGGAGAAATTTTAGATATGTGTTGAAGAATGAGCTAAATTTAATGAGAACAATTAAAATAAACAAGAAATATTTTATTAGGCAGCACTTCATAAACATAACTCTGTGGAATGACAGTAACTCAGACCGGGATGTGTTATGTTATATTGAGAAACAAAGGTGGCATAGCAGCAAGTGACAATGTTTAAGTATTATTCTTCTTATATAATTTATCTCAATATAATAATATTTTTTCGTACTTGCTTCAAAGATGTGGAAAAAGTATACATGCAAAGTAACTACTAATGAAAGTTTGTGAAGATGTTAAAATCAACAAATTAATCACCCTTATCTTGAGAATATTTTTCCCTTTGCTAATGTTGACATCTTTACTTAATTCTTGTATTTCTCTTTCCTTTTATTGCCAAAAATTTTAAATAAATGAGCTATATTCAGTTCTTCAGTAGCAATACTTTATTATTGCACATGTATTTTTTTTTTTTTTTTTTTTTTTGAGGCGGAGTCTCGCTCTGTCGCCCGGACTGGAGTGTAGTGGCCGGATCTCAGCTCACTGCAAGCTCCGCCTCCCGGGTTTACGCCATTCTCCTGCCTCAGCCTCCCGAATAGCTGGGACTACAGGCGCCCGCCGCCTCGCCCGGCTAGTTTTTGTATTTTTAGTAGAGACGGGGTTTCACTGTGTTAGCCAGGATGGTCTCGATCTCCTGACCTCGTGATCCGCCCGTCTCGGCCTCCCAAAGTGCTGGGATTACAGGCTTGAGCCACCGTTGCACATGTATTTTAATGGCATCTTATGTGTCAAATTCAAAGGTCTTCATCCATTCTCATTTTTCTTCACACTTTTTGAGTTCTCACTCCTATTCACCATATATTTTTCTTGAAAGCTTCTTTATCCCCAAATTTCAAAATACTAGAGGACTCTTCTCCTCAATTCTGCCTCTCTCTTTTGGTAATAACTCCTAAATTGATACAACACCCACGTTGCACTCCCTGATTGCTGTGCTGTGAGTATGCAAGTATGAATAAGACAGGTTTCTGGGACCTCCCAATCTAGTGAAATGCAAGAGCATGAGGCCTATCTGCTGTGAGAAGCATAAGCAAAGCACTGAGGTGGAACTGATGCTGGCCTAATAAATGTGTGGGGGGAGGCAGCATGGGAACAGGGAACAGGAAATGGAAAATTGTGGTAATAACAACCTGTGATATGTCAGAAACTGGGTGAGAAATTTATAAAGGCTAGAGCTTAAAGGTAGATAAAAAGTTGAAGATCAGGAGAGCTGAAAAGAAGACTGAGGACTGAGTTGTAAAGGATTTTACTTTTTATGCAAATATATTTGCCTTTTAATGAACACAGTCGGTGCTCAATAACTACTGGGTAAAAGTATCAATAAATCATTTGACTAACTAGCATGTGTTGACTAGGAATTGAAAAATAAATGATCTCTGATTATGAGAAACATATTATGTAGTTGGAGGGAAAACAGTTTATAGGATGAGAAAACATAGAATACTACAAAAATTATACAAGGCACATAAGTATGGGAGAAAAGGGTACTAATCAATGTGTGTATACTGACTATTAGTCCTTGAATGCCAAGTAGGCTTTGGGTAGGGCCAGAAGAGAAAGGATGACATTTTAGGTAAATGGAAAAGCTCAAACAAAGACATAGCTGAAAATTGGCCAAGAATGGAATAAGAACAATACTGGCGTTGGGCTACATGAATAACTACTGTGTGTTGGGAAATGTAACAGTCGTCGATGTTTGCAATAGTCAGCAACCAAGCTGGCCACAAAGAGTCCCCTTCTCATCATATATATTAGCAAGATGAAAAAAAAAGGGATAAAGTAGAATCAAAATAGAAGATATCAAAGACACAGGCAGAATGAGCATCATATTTATAGGGTGCCATCAATAGAATAAGCAGAAAAGGGGAAAAATTTAGGGTTATTCAGTGTAAAACTCAACTATCCTTAATTCATGGCTCCCTATGTCTCAATTAGAACTTTAAAAAGTTCTAGCTGAGGATTTAAAAATATCCAAAGACCAGAAAGCTGGCAGATATAGTCTTCCCTGAGTATCCTGCTGACCTCCCTGAATAAGCCTTTTATCATTTTGTCTTCTTTGTCACTATGGCATATTTCAGTTTAGATAGTTTTCTTCCTTCCACCCTTCATTCCACTGACCATCTGCTCTGTATATTATTATGATTCATAAATGCCTCTCTCCTCTTTTATGTTTATTCAAGTCCTAACCATTTTTTATGGTCAAATTGAAGTCATACTTCTACTAAATCTTAACCAACAACTCCTTAGGACTCTTACTGCAAATTATATTATATTATAATATATTATTATACTATATAATTTGCACTTACCTGCTAAGCTAAAATTCAAGATACACTGTGTTGGCAAGGCTGTAGAGAGAGGAGCTCTCATGAGTTTATGGTGAGAGAGTAAATTATACAATCCCTACTACGGAGGCTAGTTGGCAGCAATGATCAAAATTCAAATGTGTATACCCTTTGGCACCATAATTCTATTCCCAGAAATTTGTCCTAGACATATACTACTACACAGGTAAAATTACATAGGTACATAATTAGTCAGT
Source organism: Trachypithecus francoisi (assembly GCF_009764315.1). NCBI lineage: Eukaryota > Metazoa > Chordata > Mammalia > Primates > Cercopithecidae > Trachypithecus > Trachypithecus francoisi. The sequence continues at coordinate 111,085,369 of NW_022681456.1, forward strand.
GTGACATTATTTATAATAGGAAAGCAAAGAAAACACCCTAAATTTCCATGAATAAATCAAAGAAATTACGGTATATTCATAAAATGGAATATTTTGCAATTGCCAAAAATAAAAAGAACAAGGAAATACTTTATGCATGTATTAGTATGGATTATTATGGAAATAATTTTAAGATGCAAAACCACATACAATATAAGCTAGAAGAATGGAACAGAAAATTCATTCCAGTACCACTGGGTAAAAACTAGTGGTGGAAAAGTCATGTTCCAGATCTTTAGAGGAAAGGCTTTTAGTTTCTCCCCCTTTAGTTTGATACTAAATGTGGGTCTGTTCCATATGGCTTTTATTATGTTTAGGTATGTTTCTTCTATACCCACTTTTTGATAGTTTTTATAATGAAGGAATGTTGAATTTTATTAAATACTTTTTCAGCATCTGTTTAAATGATCATATGGTTTTAGTCCTGCATTCTGTTAATATGATGTATCACATTGATTGACTTGCAACCATGCTTGCATCCCTGGAATAAATCCCACTTGGTCATGATGAATTATTTTCTTAATGTGTTGTTAATTTCACTTTGCTCGTATTACATTGAGGATTTAAGCATCAATATTGATGAGGAATATCGGCCTGTAGTTTTCTTTTTTGGTGTGTCTTTGTCTGTTTTTGGTATCGTGGTAATACTGGCCTCATTGAATGAATTTGGACATATTACCTCCTCCTCTATCTTTTAGTTTGAGTAGGATTGGTATAAGTTTTTCTTTAACTGTTTGGTAGAATTCAGCAGTGAAGCCATGGGTTATGGGCTTTTCTTTGCTGGAAGACTTTTTATTACAGCTTTGATCTCACTGCTTGCTATTGATCTGTTCAGGTTTTGGATTTCTTCATGGTTCAATCTTGGTAGCTTGTATATGTCTAGGAATTTATCCATTTCCTCTAGATTTTCAAATTTATTGGCATAAATAATTGCTCACAGTAACCACTAGTGACCCTACGAATTTCAGCAGTATCTGCTGTGATGTCTCCTTTTTCATCTCTGATTTCATCTTTTTGGGTCTTCTCTCTTTTTTTCTTAATTAGTCCGGCTAAAGGTTTGTTGATTTTACTTATCTTTTTCAAAAAAAAACATGTTTCTACTTTGTTGATTTTGTATGGTTGTCTTCATTTCAATTTCATTTATTTCTGACATATTATTTATTATTTCTTTTCTTTTACCAATTTTAGGTTTGGTTTGCTCTTGCTTTCCTGTTTCTTTAAGATGCATTGTTAGGTTGTTTGTTTGAAGTTTTTCTTCTTTTTTGATGTAGGCATTTATAGCTACAAATTTCCCTCTTAGTACTGCTTTCACTGTATCTCATCGGTTTTGTTATGTTGTGTTTCCATTATCATTTGTTTCAGGAAATTTTTAAATTTCCTTCTTAATTTATTTACTGACCCACTGGTCATTCAGAAACACATTAATTTCCATGTGTTTGTGTAATTTCTGAAACTCCTCATTATTGATTTCTAGTTTTAATCCACTGTGGTCAGAGAAGACGCTTGATATTACTTCAATTTTTAAAAAGTTTTAGAACTTGTTTTGTTAACCTAATATATGGTCTATTCTTGTACAGGGGAGTAGAATGTGTCTTCTACAGCCACTGGATGAAATGTTCTGTAAATATTTATTAGGTCCATTTGGTCTTCAATGCAGATTCAGTCTGATGTATCTTTGTTGCTTTTCTGTATGGAGGATCTGTCCAATGCTGAAAGTGGAGTGTTGACGTTTCCAGCTATTATTGTATTGGGATTTCTTCTTTGTCTCTTCTTACAGTTTTTCTCTTGAAACCTCTTTTGTCTGATATAAGCATAGCTACACTTGCTCTTTTTGAGTTCCATTTGTGTAAAATATATTTTTCCATTCCTCTGTTTTCAGTTTATGTGTATCTTTAGAGATGAAGTGTGTTTCTTGTAGGCAAAAGATCGTGGGATTTTGTTTTTATATCCATTCAGCCAGTCTGTGTCTTTTGATTAGATCGTTTAGCCCATTGTTGGTTATAATTTAATATTATTATTGATAAAGAAGTACATACTGTTGCCATTTTGTTATTTGTTTTCTGGTTGCTTTGTAGTCTTATCTTCTTTATTTCCTTCCTTCCTGTCTTCCTTTTAGTGAAGGTGATTTTCTCTGGTCGTATGTTTGAATTTCTTACTTTTTATTTTTTAAGTATCTGTTGTTTGCTTTTTGATGAGCAGTGATCATGAGACTTTCAAATGCTGTGTTATAATCCATTATTTTAAACTGACAGCAGCTTAACACTGTTTGCATAAAAAACAAGCAAGCAAAAAGACAACTAATAAACTCTACACTTTAACTTCTTCCCATTGCTTTTTAACTTACTGTTGTTCCCTTTATGTTTTCTTGTACTTGTCTATGTCTTGAAAAATTGTTGTAGTTATTATTTTTGATTGATTAACCTGTTTGTCTTTCTACCTAAGAGTTTTCATTGTTATAATATTCTGTTTTTCTAAGTACTTATTATTAACCATGAGTTTTGTACCTTCAGGTAATTTCTCAGTGTTCATTAACATCCTTTTCTTTCTTATTGAGAGACTCTCTTTAGCATTTTTTTTTTTTTTTTTTTTTTTGTAGGACAGGTCTGGTGTTGATGAAATCCCTCAGCTTTCATTTGTCTGGGAAAGTCTCTATTTCTTCTTCATGTTTCAGTGATATTTTTTGCTGGATATACTATTCTAGGGTAAAAGTATTTTTCCTTCAGCACTTTAAATATGTCATTCCAGGCCGGGCGCGGTGGCTCAAGCCTGTAATCCCAGCACTTTGGGAGGCCGAGACGGGCGGATCACGAGGTCAGGAGATCGAGACCATCCTGGCTAATACGGTGAAACCCTGTCTCTACTTAAAAATACAAAAAACTAGCCGGGCGACGAGGCGGGCGCCTGTAGTCCCAGCTACTCGGGAGGCTGAGGCAGGAGAATGGCGTAAACCCAGGAGGCGGAGCTTGCAGTGAGCTGAGATCCGGCCACTGCACTCCAGCCTGGGTGGCAGAGCAAGACTCCGTCTCAAAAAAAAAATAAATAAATAAATAAATAAATAAATAAATAAATATGTCATTCCAAACTCTCCTGGCCTGTAAGGTTTCCACTGAAAAGTCTGCTGCCAAATATAGTAGAGCTCCATTGTATGTTATTTGTTTCTTTTATCTTGCTTCTTTTAGGATCCTTTCTCTATCCTTTATTTTTAGAAGTTCAGTTAGTAGTCTTCTTTAGGTTAAATATGCTTAGTGTTCTACAACCTTCTTGTACTTAAATATTGATATCTTTCTCTGGGTTTGGAAAGTTCTCTGTTATCCCTTTGAATATTTAATATTCTCATTCTCTCTCTCTCTCTCTTCCTGCCTCTTCTTTAAAGCCAACAACTCTTAGATTTCTCCCTTTGAGGTGATTTTCTAAATCTTCTAGGCATATTTCATTTTTTAATTTCTTTTTCTTTTTTTTCCCTCTGACTGTGTGTATTCACATTGTCTTGAAGCTCACTAATCCTTTATTCTTGTTGATCAATTCTGCTGGTTAGAGACTCTGATATATTCTTTAGTATACCAATTGCATTTTTCAACTCCAGAATTTCTGCTTCTTTTCAGTTATTTAAATTGCTTTGCTAAATTTATCTGATAAAATTCTGAATTTCTTCTCTGTGTTATCTTGAATGTTTTTGAGTTTCCTTAAACAGCACTTTTGAAGTATCTGTCTGTTAGGTCACATATCTTTCTCTCTGGGATTGATCTCTACTGCCATATTTAGTTAGTTTGGTGAGGTCGTGGTTTTCTGGATGGTCGTAATTCTTGTGAGTTTTCATCTGGGCATTGAAGAGTTAGGTATTTATTGTAGTCTTTATAGTCTGGGCTTGTTTGTACCCTTCCTCTTGGGAAGGCTTTCCAGGTATTTGTAGGGAGTTGGGTGTTGTGATCTAAGCTGTTTCTGCATTAGCGGGCACCCCAAGCCCAGTAATGCTTTGGTTCTTGTACATTCATAGCGGTATCACCTTGGTGTTCTTGGATAAAATCCAGAAGAATTCTCTGGGTTGCCAGGCAGAGACTCTTGTCCTTTTCCCTTACTTTCTCCCAAATGAATGAAGTCTGTCTCTCTGTGCTGAGCCTCCTAGACTTAGGCAGGGGGACACAGGCACTTCTATGGCCTCCACCATTAGGCCTGAAGCCAGCACAGCAGTGAGTCTCACCCAAGGCCCACTGTAACCACTACCTGGCTGTTGCATAGGCTTACTCAAGGCTCTAGGGCTCTACAAACATCATGTGGAGAAGCCAGCCAGCCTTGTGTCCTTCCCTTTAGGGTAGTGAGTTCCCCCTGGCATTAGGTGGGTTCAAAGATACCATCTGGGAGCCAGGAATTGGAGCAAAACTCCTTAGAAATCTACCTGGTACTTTTTCTACTGCAGCTAAGCTGGAACTCATACCATGAGACAAAGTATTTCTTACTCTTCTCTTACCTTTTCACAGACAGAGGAGTCTCTCCCTGTGGCCGCCACCACTGTAGGCTCATGGGGACTACTGCGAGACTACCAGAGATGTTCATTTAAACCCCAGGGCTCCTCTGTCAGTTCATGGTGAATGCTACCACGCCTGCTACTCTCCCTTCAGGGCAGTAGGCTCCTTTCTAGCCCAGGGCAAGTCCAGAAATATCATCTAAGAAGCAAGGCCTGTAACTAGGGACCTGAGATCCTGCTTAATTCTTTACTTCCCTGTAGCCAAGGTGGTACCTAAGGTGTAAGACAAAGTCTCCTTTACTTTTCCCTCTGCTTTTCTCAAGCCAAAGGAGTCTCACCATAGCCACTATATCTGGGGATGTACTGGGTCTCACCTGAAGGCAGTATGTCTCAGAGTCTTATCCAAGATCCACAGTGTACTACCTTGGTATCAATACTGATTATTCAGGGACTAAGGGCTTGTTAGTCAGCAGGTGATGCATTCTGCCAGGACTGGGTCTTTCTCTTCAAGGCAGAGGATTCCCTTCTGGCGTAGGGTGTATCTAGAAATGTTGTCCAAGAGTTAGGTCCTAGAATGAGAACCTCACAGCTCTGCCCATTGCCTTATCCTACTGTGGCTGAGCTGGTAATTGAGATGTAAGACAAAGTCCTCTTTGCTCTTCCTTTTCTTCTCCTCAAGCAGAAGGAAGGGGTTACTGTTGCTGTGAGCTGTACTGCCAGAGTTTGTGGCAAGGGTAGCACAAGCAGAACCTTAGCCACCTAGCTTATGTCTCACTAGGTAGAAGGCTCCCCAAGTCCACCATCTCCAAGCCCAGCACAGCACCAGGACTTGCCTAGAAGTTGCAGTCCCTTGTGGCCTAGACTGCCTTACAAGTTTACTTAGTGCCCCAGAGCACTTTATCCCACAGTGGCTAGGCTTGTCAAAACTCAAGTTCTGATGCTGGGATGTGGGATTTCTCTCTGCCTAGAGCTGATCTAAATGATTTCTTCATGAGTGGGTGTTGGCTGAGTTCATCCCAGTTTTGCTCTCCACTGTGACAGGGCAGCACCAAGCTCAATGAAAAGTACCACAATTGCTGCACTTTCCCTGCTCCAAGCACATAGATTCTCTCTCCACACCATATGCCTGCTGCTGAGGAAAGAGAAAAGGGTGTGTTGGTGATTCAAGACTGTCTTTCCTACCCTCTTCAGTGCCTCTTTCGGTGATATGAATTTAAAACCATGTGCTGTGATTGCTCACCTGAGTTTTAGTTCTTATGAAGGTACTTTCTTTTGCATAGATAGTTGATAAATTTGATTTTCCTGTGGCAGGTGGCAATCAGTGGAGGTTTCTGTTTGGCTATATTTCCCTTTCTCTCATAAGTGTCTATTTTTAAAACTTGTTATTTTATCTAGAATTCTCAATGAGTAACCACAACAGTATGTATTTACTTTAAAACAAGTGCATGGATGGTTTAGATCAAACAACTAATTTCTAACTCTCCCACTACTGGGAAGTCTTCCACTCTCTGAAGGATTATATGTCATTATTATCAACTAGCTGTGTGCTTTTTTTAGGATTCTATCAATTTATGTATTAAAACAAACTATTGTTCAAATCCCTTCTAGCGTTCCCATACAACAGCATTCTGTGACATTAAACAAATTCTTTAAGTCTTTGTTCAATTGTCAGCATCTCAGGAATACTTTTTAATACATACCTTTTTTTTTTTTTCACAATTCAAGGACCACTAATGCCCCTTTTCTGTTATATAGGGGTGTGTGTGTTTGTGTGTGTGTGTGTGTGTGTGTGTTCATTCTTGTGTATTATATTAAAAATTTTTATTTTTACTACAATATTTTTATGTAAAGATGTAGATACACACATTTACTAGCTATAAGCTTCATGGGGCAGTATGTCTTGTTTTCTTCTTTATTGTCCAGTATGTAAAGTAGTATTTTATCTTTATCTCCAGTATGTAAAGTAGTGTCTGGTACTTAGAGGTACTCAGTGAATACTTGTTGAGAAAAAAATGTAATTATTTTAGGGAACCCAAGAAGGTTTAGGTCTTCAAATTGTAAACCCAACTACATTACATCTTCAGATGTAATTAAAAGAATGAATGAAAATCTATAACATTGAATACTTGAATTTTATAATTTCTTTGGTAATTGCTCACATTTTACCAGAAATGTTAATGAGAATGTCAGTTCCAACACTGGACCAGCCTGAGATAAATACAAGAAAAGAGAGGCCTTGGGAGGGCAGCAAGGGTAAAGACCAAAAACAAAGGGAATATAATGAGCATATATAATATAGGGTTATCATCAATAACAAAACTTCAACTATGCAATAAGTACTTTGGCTATAATTTCATTTTTCCAAATATCCTCTAGAAAAAGTGTGCTCATAATGTGTATGCTGACTGAATATTCTATAGGGTCATGCATGTAATAGCTCATTTTTAGCTTTACCTAAGGATATTTGAGAATGAGAAATTCCCAGTATGTTTGAAGACAGCATTACAGGATATCCTCCCACAGAATCTTGAATCACTCACTTTGTTAAGAGAGTTTAAAACATTTCTGTTATGGGTTGTGACTAACGTTAACAAAAGCTAGATTTCCTTTTGAGAATTTGCTAAATTACCTCTGGCCAGATGGCTCCTATATCCTGAATTTCCTTCCTATGCTGATCTTTGATGATCCTCAGCTGCATTGGCTGTCTTGGCTATTTAACCTCCTCTCATTATGCTCTCATCTGCTAAAAGGGATTCTCCACGGATCAGCTGCAAATAAATCTCCTTTATTTAATTGCATCCAGAAATAGAACTGAAATATTACATGTGAAAATAACAATTAAGCAAAACACTTTATAAAACTAAAACATAAAAATGCACACCTTGTATAGGACAATCTGTTTTGTACTTTTAAAAATACAAAAGTCTTTGATTTTCCCATCAAAGACTTACCATTGCAGATAATAATTAATAGCTTCATCCATACAGTGCCTGGCAGAGTGCGTCACTATATATTTATTATTTTAATGCCATACCTCATTAAAGAAATTTTTGATAGCTGGCCCAGTTTGTGTGTATATATATACACACACACACACACACACACATATATATAATTAATAAGCATATATTTATCAACATATGCAATTAATACAATTAATGGATGCTTGTTGACTAGTAGAATAAATAGTTGTTGTTATAAAGCCAGGGTAGTTTTTTTCCTATTAAATCCAGTTGTCTCTTCTTCTTCAGCTATCAGGAGCCACTCTTCACTTTACCGCAAATAGCATCAATCCTTAGTAACTGCATGTCTGGTCTTGGAACACTCTTTTCCTAGGTATTCCTAGAACCACTGAGGAATGTTTTCCAGTTCCAGAATTATTCTAGTTATTCCTCTACCAATGCCTTGCTCCTTGTGCCAGATCACATCTCCATCCTACTCTGCATCTTCTCTTGCTTTCTGGAAACTTTTTACTAAGGCGGTTGCTGCCGTCCACTTTGGCATTGCTTTGCAAGCATGGACCCAGAATATTCACTAACTCTGCAAAGCACAGCTATGACCAGCCCACACGGTTTAGCAAGATTTTACTAAAGGTTTGCGTAGAGAAACCCAAATTTTCATTGGTGAGAAGCATATACACACACATTCACAAAAGTAAAACACTTGAAACGGGATTGAGTATATGAGAGATTTTAGACTGGGCTACTTCACAGGTACCCTCAGACAATTCTCAACTGTGCTTCCACAGAGCCATCATATTTCAAGGGTCACCATACCTCCCTTTCTATGTCTCCCCACCAAAGAATTCAGAACACCTCTCTCAGATAGCCACCAAAAAATGTGTGTGTGAGAGGAATTTCTGGAAACTGTCCAGAATAAAATTAACCCTTTGCATTTAACTTTTTATTGTCTTACCTTTCTCATCCCAGAATAAGATGTTCACAGTACCTTTGTATAACCCGTAGGTCAATTCACAACAACAAATTTTTTCCTTAAGAAAGGATATATCATCCTTTTATATGAAAAACTGCTCTCAGCTTTGAAATAACATTAGCCTGTATCCTCTTCCTACCCTCACCTACACACTTGCACCCATGACCACACGTTAAAGCCATTGGTGTAAACCAATATGGGAGTCTAGTTTACTATACGCCCAGACCAGCATGTGGAAAATGCCCTTATATTCTGCCAAGATATATTTTAGCTATAGTTTTCCAAATATTAGCAGAACATATTTATTTATTTAAAAAACTGTGAATATATTTTAAGCCTCTGATTTTAAAAGAATGACATAGTAGTAATTTGTTTTAAATGTAAAGTATATGAAGACTTCAGGAGAAATATCAGAAACAAATATATTGATGTCTAGAAGCTGAAACACTCACTGTATCAGTATTTCTAAACATTGGCATTTAACTATGTGAAGCAGCTTTGGGAAATACTGATACTTGAGACTTAACCTCAGCAACTCTGATTTATTTGGTATGGTGTGTCCCAAGCGTGAATATTTTTGTAAAAATCTCTCCAGGTGATTCTACATGCAGCCAAGATTGAGAACATCTGCGCTACATAAATCCAATGTGTGTACTGCCACTTCCCTTCTCCCCAGTGCACCAAAATGCTCTCTGCACCAAAACTGCCGCCCACACTGCCCCATGCTACTGCTGCTGCTGCTGCGGGATGGGAGGTGAGTGGCATCAGCAATGCAAGACTATTCTTCCTGCCTCATTATGGAATATGAAGCTGAAATCAAGTACTGGGAGTGCTCCTCTGATTTTTGGTTTTTATGAATGTGCTTTTTTCGTGTAGATAGTTGTCAAATTGGTATCCTTGCAGAGGAGATGATTGTCAGGACCTTCCATTCTGTCATCTTGCTCCACCCCTAATAGTCTCTATTTGATTTTTTATGGACAAACTAGTGGTGTTTGTTAGACTGGAGACTGTGTTCGGTATAGATTTCAATACCGAATTCTTACTTCACAAATAGGAAACATCTTACAATTCCATGTCTTACAAAGTCATTCAATTTGTAACGTTTGGAGTTATACAACCCTTTGGTAACATCAGGGAATTGAACATAGATAACAGAGGAAATTGCTAATTAATTTTTGATATGTACTTATCTATTTGTAAATGTAAATCAATTAAGAAAATATTTCATGCTTATTAGAAAGAAGAAAGGTACTTTGGAATTTGGACCAGTGATTGTGTGTGTGTGTGTGTGTGTGTGTGTGTATGTGTGTGTATGTGCATGTGTGTGTGTTTATTGTTAAATTTGACCTGTATCTAATGTTACTGACTGAGGTTACAAAGTCTCTTGTGTCTGTCTATAACTGATAAAATCCTTGACCTTTCATTATATATGAAATATTTCCTCACTCTAGAGGGTATTAATGTATTAAATACAAGGCCTCTAAAAATAAATGAGGTTTGTGCTGATATAGAAAGTAATAGGCCGGACACAGTGGCTCACACCTGTAATCCTAGCACATTAGAAGGCCGAGCTGGGCAGATCAGCTGAGGTTGGGATTTTGAGACCAGCCTGACCAACATGGAGAAACCCTGTCTCTACTAAAAATACAAAATTAGCTGGGTGTGGTGGTGCATGCCTGTAATCCCAGCTACTCTGGAGGCTGAGGCAGGAGAATCGCTTGAACCTGGGAGGTGGAGGTTGCAGTGAGCCAAGATCATGCCACTGCACTCCAGCCTGGGCAACAAGAGCGAAACTCTGTCTAAAAAAAAAAAAGAAAGAAAGAAAGAAAGAAAGAAACACAGACAAAATTCTAATATTCTCAGAAAACAAAGACAAAACATCTAATATTTTTAAATGTACTTGCATTTTAAGAAGAAAAATCCCAACTCACTAAAACTGCTGGCTCAGATCATGCTGCTTGCTTTGTTGTGAGTCAGAAACAGTCCTTTATTTCTGACCCAGAAGTCTTGTGTCTTCTACCAGCAACCCTGGAACTTTGACAGGCTAACTTGTTAGCTTGTAAATATGGTAACATCTTATCCTTCATAAAGCAACATCAAAAGGCCTAAAAACTTTTAGGGAGCTAACCAAAGACCTTTGATATCAATATTGAAAAGAGAGGAAAAACAGAAGGTACCAGTGAATCAGCATTTCAGATTTACATGTGTGCAAAGGTAGCCCAAAAGTGTCTACAAAGTCTGGACAGAATTTCACACATATTATATGGTAAAGTTGAAAAACAGACAATTAAAACTTCTCATATCTTCTTAAGACTTAACTGCTATACCTGTGATTATGTCATGTATACCTTGAGAGAGCCACCGAACTAATTCTGAAGGTAAGGGTTTATAGTTCTAAGGGTCAGAAGGCCAAAACCTTGCACTGTAAAGTCAAAAGATTCGGCCTTTTGTCAAGACAGTAATACTTTCAAGAAGACACTCTAAGGAGACGATGTGAGGAGGAAGGAGCATCTCTATATTAAAAAATAAAAGCATATCTTACTCAACCATCAGGGGAAACTGATGAAATTTTCATGACACAGTTATGTATGCACCTTAATGGAAAATAATCCTCTTCTCCATTCTGATATTGATGGTTACTCAATAAATTAAACCCAGCCTTTCAGTTATATCATCAATAGGTAGCTTATGCTTTTCGTTCATGCTTATCGGAAGGCTCTGCTGTAGGCCAGAAATTTTTTCTTCAAGAAAGTAAAATAGTTGCAGAGTCTCTCAGAAAGACATGTGTCACATGTTTTAAAATTATTTGTACCTGAGGAATAGACTCAAAAGTACAGGCTTTGGAACTTAAGGTGGTATCACCTAGATGACTATAAAGACAATACATGACAATTGAGTCAGCAGTTTTTTTTTTTTTTTTTAATTCCAGAAGCCACCAAATTCATGAAAGCACACTACTGACCCAAGATAGAGACAGACAATAATCAATTGCGTAGTACTAAATAAACTGATGAAGAAAATCTATTGTGTGTCCAGGTGTGTGTTGTTTTGTCTGCAATATTATCCATATGTATGCTGGTTATAGGAAGCAGCTCCTTATCATTTGCATATCATTAATCCTCAACTTATTAGATTATGCTTTTGCAGACTGAAATGAAACACATTTTAAAGAGTATTTTCTTTACTACTTCACAAAAAATGGTTTTACTACATCCTTTTAATTTTAATGACAAAGTTGTTATTTTCAAGCTTCAATAGAAACCTTTTTTAATAGGAATTTCATTGCACAAATCAATTGCACAGCCAAGATCATGTACAAGACAACCTTCTCATATTTGAGAATAAATCCAATTTAATCAGAACTATAAGCCCTTCATTAAGGAACAAGTGCTGTAACTCAGATGTGGAATCAAAGTCTAAAAGCTCTCCCAGGAAACCGGTCTGCTACCTCATTTAGATTACAAGATCACAGTCTCATAGGTGGCATAAAATATCAATTCCCTGCTGATCTGACACTTAGCAGATTCTAGGACCTTAAAACAATAGAATTCATACACATGAATAAGTGGTACATATGTAACCTGATAAAAACAAATGTCTTTTTTTCCCTAGCCTCAGAATAGAAGAACAAGTAAGAGTTATTTAAAACAAAACAAAACAATTGTGAAGCAGACTATTCAAAAGCTATGTAATATCTTTGGTCATATGCCTGTAACTCGACAAAATACTCGGATAAACTTATTTTTTTGATCAAGAATAATCTTCAGAGTTTATTTAGGATCACAAAGGGAGACTGTCATACTAAAGTGTTGTCCAACAAGCCCACTCAAGAATTACCTGATTATGATCCTTTGTTTTGAATTACTACTTACTATTGATTAGCCCATTTTACATCTCTCAAAGGGTAGATGTTAGCAATGCTAATATTGATACCAATGCTAATATTCTATCCTGCAGATACGCAATTGGTGTCTGAAATGCACCATTACTCCTCCTCTTCCTTCTCTTTCCTCTTCTGTCATATAAGACATTATTTAGTTTTGTGTATAATGTTATAACCATTCTTTTATTCAGTCACATAAATGCTTTTGTTTCTTCTATACTTTTTTTGAAACAGCTTCACCCTCCTGGTTCACTAAAGTGTTAAATAGATTTGGGGCATGTGCTTATTTTTATATGAAAGTCACCTTTTAACCTTTGCAAATCATACTTTGACATCACAGAAGGATTCAAACAACAATGGGACTCAAGATTCTGTAGATATATAATTCTCTGTTTATGTAGTCCACTACAAAATGAGATTTTCTTTCTCCTGAAAATTTTTCCAACGTTGCTATTCTTTTGATGCTCCAAAGAGCACTAAAATAATTTGTATTACTACCCATTTTACAAAATTAATTTCATGTAGAATCCAGATATTACCATTATAATCCCTGTTATAAGCAGCTAATGCTAATTTATGCACTGGTCATTAGAAAAATGCAAATCAGAACCATAATGAGATACCATCTCATGCCAGGTAGAATGGGGATCATTAAAAAGTCAGGAAACAACAGATGCTGCAGAGGGTGTGGAGAAATAGGAAGGCTTTTACACTGTTGGTGGGAGTGTAAATCAGTTCAACCATTGTGGAAGACAGTGTGGCAATTCCTCAAGGATCTAGAACTAGAAATACCATTTGACCCAGCAATCCCATTACTGGGTATATACCCAAAGGATTGTAAATAATTCTACTATAAAGACACATGCACACATATGTTTACTGTGTCACTGTTCACAATAGCAAAGACTTGGAACCAACCCAAATGTCCATCAATGATAGGCCGGATAAAGAAAGTGTGGCATATATATACCATGGAACACCATGCAGCCATCAAAAAGGATGAGTTTATGTCCTTTGCAGGGACATGGATGAAGCTGGAAACCATCATTCTCAGGAAACTAACACAAGAACAGAAAACCAAACACCGCGTGTTCTCACTCATAAGTACGAGTTGAACAATGAGAACACCGGGAGGGAAAAATCACACAATGTGGCCTGTACAATGCTGTTTTTAAGATGATTTGGTATCTTTGTTAATACATTTTTTAAATCACATAAACCGAAATATACTTAAAATTTAAAAATAGTTAAAATTATTCAAAGTGATTAACCACATAGCTATAAATTACAATATAAAATTAAGGTATCTGATTGAGAGTAAAGTCAAATAACAAATCAACTTTGTCAATTAGAGGTTTTAAAAGTAATAACTTTAAGTATCCAAAGTGATCTTCTAAGTTATACTTTTTTTTTTAAGCTTTAAGAAACTTATTTGGATTAAGACAAGTTGCATTGGTAATTCAATACAATCTATACTTAACAGAATTTAAAATGTTTATTATTCCATTCTTTTTTGTTATTATTGTACTTTAAGTTCTGGGGTACATGTGCAGAATGTGCAGGTTTATTACATAGGTATACACGGGTCATGGTGGTTTGCTGCACCCATCAACCTGTCACCTACATTAGGTATTTCTCCTAATGCTATCCCTCCCCAGCACCCCCAAGACACCCACCGACAGGCCACATTGTGTGATGTGATGGCTGCATAGTGTTCCATGGTATATATGGAGGGCTGTTTCCCTTCCACATTGCCCTAGCAGGGTTTCTCCATAAAGGGACCACCCCTGAAGCACACCTCTGCCTGGAAATCCAGGCATTTCCATACATACTCTGAAACCTAGGCGGAGGTTCCCAAACCTCAATTCTTGACTTTTGTGCACCTGCAGGCTCAACACCATGTGGGAGATGCCAAGGCTTGGGATTTGCACCCTCTGCAGCAATGGCCTGAGCTGTATACTGGCCCATTTTAGCCACAGCTGGGATGCAGGGCATCAAGTCCCGAGACTGCACAAAGCAACAAGGCCCTCAGTCTGGCCCACAAAACCATTTTTTCCTCCTAGACCTCCTGGCTTGTGATAGGAAGGGCTGCCATGAAGACCTCTGACATGCCCTGCAGACATTTTCCCCATTATCTTGGTGATTAACATTTGGCTCCTCATAATTTATGCAAATTTCTGCAGCTGGCTTGAATTTCTGCTTAGAAAATGGGTTATCTTTTCTATGGCATTCTCAGCTGCAAATTTTCCAAATTTTTATGCTGTGCTTCCCTTTTAAACATGAATTCCAATTCCAAACCATATCGTTGTGAATACATAAAACTGAATACATTTAACAGCACCCAAGTCACCTCTTGAATGTATAGCAAGAGTGACCTTTACTCCAGTTCCCAACAAGTTTCTCATCTATATCTGAGACCACCTCAGCCTGGACATTATTGTCCATATCACTATCAGCATTTTGGTCAAAGCCATTCTATAAGTCTGTAGGAAGTTCCAAAACTTTCCTACATCTTCCTGTCTTCTGAGCCCTCCAAGTCTCTAGGAAGCTCCAAACTTTCCCACATTTTCATATTTTCTGAGCCCTCCAAACTGTTCCAACCTCTGCCTGTTACCCAGTTCCAAAGTTGCTTCCACAATTGCCAGTATCTTTACAGCAGTGACCCACTTTTAGTACCAATTTACTGTATTAGTCCATTTTCACACTGCTATAAGGTCATACCTGAGACTGGGTAATTTATAAAGGAAAGAGGTTTAATTGACTCACAGTTCTTCAGAGCTAGAGAGGCCTCAGGAATTTTACAATCATGGCAGAGGGGGAAGCAAGATGTCCTTCACATGGTGGCAGCGAGGAGATGTGCAGAGCGAAGTTAGCGGGGAAACCCCTTATAAAAACAGCAGAGCTCATGAGAACTCACTCACTGTCATGAGAACAACGTGGAGGCAACCAACCCCATGATTTACTTACCTCCCATGGTGTCCCTCCCACAACATGTGGGGATTATGGGAACTACAGTTCAAGATGAGATTTGGGTGGGAACACAGCCAAATCATATCAGTGTGTGTGTGGTTTTAAAAAGGGATGCTGATGAGTCAAATTTATTACAAATATTTTGATTAATTTTTCTACCCATTTTCTTTAAAAGGAAAATATATTTTCAAGCAGTTTTTCATGACATTTAAAAATAGTTTTAAAACATTTCCATATATTTATTCTGTTCAATTAATTGCGGTTTTCTGTTTCTTGCCTTATAATTTCTTAATAATCATGTGACAAGAAATCATGTGCCAGATATTGTTTTTAAATAAAAGAATAAAACTAGGAGTGGAAAAAAGAACTGTTAGTGAAGGCATCATTAACTTGAATTTTGCTGTGTAGTCTTCTTAGATGTCACTTTTGTTTCTTTTATTTTCTCTTGAGATATAAAAAAGAGAGTTAAAGTTTCGAGATTCCTTATCTTGTAGGTATTTGATTAGAATTTTTTATGCTTTCTAAAGAGAAAGGGATGAATCGAGTTTTAAATTGTCTTAAATTCTAATATTCTCTTAGTGAGAGCACCAGATCATATCATGAATACTTGATTTTTAAAAGACACACAGCAAAATACAGCTGACAACCTAAGAAACACAGGTTATGTCTTATCTAAAATGCTTAGAATGAGAAGTGTTTCAAATTTTGGCTTTGGGAATATGTGCATATACATAATGAGATACCTTGGGGGAAAGAACTCAAGTCTAAACACAATTTTTTTTTTTTAATATTTCACATGTGCTTTATAGACATAACCTGGAGGTAATTTTATAAGACATTTTTAATATTTTTGTGCATGAAACAAAGTTTGTGTACATTGAACCATCAGAAAGTGATGGAGTCCCTATCTCAGTCACTCATGAGGATAATCTGTGGTTCCTTGGCAATCACCACCATTCTTGACTAAATTTATAAGCTACTGATACGCAATCATTCTCTTAAACTTATTCACACATAAGTAACAGTAAAACATAGGACATACCATTAATCCAGTGAGAAAATAATACGTTCAGAGTAACTAAGAAGCAGAGTAGCATCACCACCAGAACACCTTATCTCAGTTATTACACAACAGCAACAACAAACAATGGCAGGCTTTCAGTCTCTGCCTACAATGCTGTGTTTCGATTAAAAGGTTACTTTATGTTGCATTTTATTATTTTTTTAGGTAAGAAGAAATGTCAGAAGCAGTTGAATGACCAGAAACCATGTCCTTTAGGGTTTAGGAGACATTCTGCTGGATGGAGTTTTAAGTGTTTCCTCCAGTTATCTGCCTTATTAACCAGGATTTTCGTCTCAGGAGTCTCCCTTTGATTTTATAAACTGACACAATTTCCTGTTTTGTTATGAATGCACACGGCTCTAGTCCTTCAATAAACCCATCGTACATTTTCACCATGTTGTCTATAGGCACTTTTTCTGCAGTGTTAACAATGTCATCTTCATTGTCTTTATTGTCATAATCACCTTGATTCAGGACCATTTCAGCTACCTCATCAGTCGATGAATGAACAACTGGAGCTTTATTATTGAGGTTAAAAACTTTGTTATTCCCTTCTTCCAGCTTACTAACACTTTGAAGGTAAGTTTTTTGCATATGTAAGTAGGTCTGACATCATTTTTTCTCACTCGATATATGGAATCCTTCAAATTCACTACCTTGTTCATCATCATCACTGAAGGCCAAAGGTTGTGCAGGAGATGCACAACTGGATGTTTAGAACCTGTGTTCCAAGTGTTGGCAACAGCATATATAGTATCCCTTGTGGTAAACTCCTTTTGAAAACTTTCCACACCTAGGCCTCTGTTTACTGCTGCTAGCATGCTGTCAAGAAAGTGTTGCTATATTTACTTTTCACTGATCTAAGGATACCCTTGTCATATGGCTGAATTAATGAAGTATCTATCATTTGGGGGAAGCACATGACATTAACATTATTGTTGATAGAATTTTCACTGGAAGATTAACAGTTGTCAAGAAAGCACAAAATTTTGCAGTCACCATCCAATCTAGCTTCCTTGCAATAAGTATGAGCCACTGGTAAAATATGTTTGAGAAGCCAATCAGAAAAGATATCCCTGGTGATCCATGCCTTTTTGTTAGCATCATAATGGACTCCTGGAAAACTGGGTACACAAGCTTTTGTCTATCATGGCAAGTTACACTTATGCAATGCCCGCTGCATTGGCACGTTCCAGCACAGTTATTTTGTTATTGGCATCCTTCATTACTGTAGGCTGTCTCATCAGCTGTAGTCAGTGTCTTTCTGGTGCAATAACACCAAAACAGTGATATTTCATCAGCATTATAGACTTGACCTGGAGTAAAAATTTTATCAGCAATGACCTTGGCAAATTTGTCAATACATTTCTCCTCTATTTCAAGATCAGTAGATGCTTTGTCACCACAAATCTTTAAAAATTTAATGCTATGTCTTTTTAAAAAAATTTCTACAGCCAGTCTATTGAACGTTCATAGTTCCCTTTATCAGTTCATCGTGATAGATCTTTGCTTGTTTCATGATCAGTATATCATTAAGTGGCATGTGTTCACTGTGACGCTGATAGATCTACACTTTTAATACATGGTTGAGATCCTTATTTTTAGCTGTATATAGTGTTTTTCTTTAATGGCTATTTGTCACTTTCAGGGTAGAACTTCAACAGCTTATCTTCAGGTCATATATGGTGGTCATTCCACCACCACACTCTTCTGTGAGATGTTTCATACTTACACTACTATTCAGTTTTTCCAGCAGCTTGACTTTCTGTGCTACAGATAAACATAAACGCTTCCTCTTTTTCTTATCACTGTTACCCATGGGGTATCTGTAGGCCTTTTTGACATTTTCAACAATATCTTTACACCACAGAACAGAGAATATGCAAACAAAATGAACAAAAATCCACAGAGAGAAATGCACATAGGCATTTGCCCCATGTGCATCATCATGGTGATATAATTTGAATATTTTTCCCCTCCAACTCTCAAGTTGAAATGTGATTCCCAATATTGGAGGTGGGGGTCTGCTAGGAGGTGACTTGATCATGGGGACAGATCTGTTATGAATGGTTTAGCACTATCTGCTTGGTGATGACAGTTCTTGCTCTGTTAGTTCACATGAGATCTGGGTGTTTAAAAGTCTGAGACCTCCTGCTTCTCTCTCTCTTGCTCCGTCTCTCACTGTGTAATGTGTCTGTTCCCACTTCATCTGTTACCATGAGTGAAAGCTTCCTAAGGCCTCACCAGAAGCTGAGCAGATGCTGGTACCCCTCTTGTACAGCCTGCAGACTGAGTCAATTAAACCTCTTCTTTACAAATTACCCAGTCCCAGGTATTTCTTTACAGTGATTCAAGAACAGAGTAACACAGTAGGAAACTTACCATTGGCCAATATGGCCTGCACACATGCCATTTTATTTCCCTTTGAGAAAATGCTTAGATGGGGGAATCTGGGCCTGTGCAGAAAAGATGTATCACCATTGAAGGGGCTGGGAGAGTCTTTTTTTCTCTTGGGGACACTGAATAAACTGCATTGTGTGCCTAGGCTTAGACTGCGACCTGTCACAGAAGGTCAGGCATGGAACTTTACACTTGTGGCATCAGGTCAGCATTCAAATAATTTCAGATTTGGGGGCATTTGATATTGGATTTTGGATTAGAGATGCTTAACCTGTTTGAAAAAGAAACCACTATCTCCCTCTCCCTCATTGCTTAGTTAGAAAGTCAATAAGCAGATGGATTATTATATTTTTTTGAGGCAGAGTCTCACTCTACTGCCTAGGCTAGAGGGCAGTAGTGTGATCTCGGCTCACTGAAGCCTTTACCTCTCAGGCTCAAGCAATCCTTCCATCTCAGCTTGGAAGTAGCTGGGACTATAGGCATGCACCACTGTGCCCAGTTAAGCAAATGAATTCTATATTAATTCTTGTAGATTGCAAAATCCACTATTTTTCTTCCAAATTTGTGATGTTTAGCATGTTTTCTGCATGCATTTAATATAGCTTAAAATTATAAATCTATGAAAACCAAAAGTTAAAAATGTTTTTATAGTATATGCTTTTTGAGATAAATATATAACTTTACTGCTTCACTATTTTAAATAAAAACTTATTTTTTGTTTATTATTTTTATTGGAGAGTTGGTTGATACATTTTGGCTGTGTCCCCACCCAAATCTCATCTTGAGTTTTACTCCCATAATTCCCATTGTTATGGGAGGGACCCAGTGGGAGATCATTTGAATCATGGGGCCAATTTCCCCCAAACTCTTCTCACAGTAATGAATAAGTATCACAAGATCTAATGGTTTTATCAGGGGTTTCTACTTTTGTATCTTTCTCATTTTCTTTTGCAACTGCCATGTAAGGAGTGCCTTTCATCTCCTGCCATGATTCCACGAGCCACGTGGAACTGTAAATCCAATTAAACCTCTTTTACTTCCTAGTCTCGGGTATGTCTGTGTCAGCAGTTTGAAAATAGACTAATACAGTAAATTGGTACCAGTAGAGGGGGTCGTTGCTGAAAAGACTTGAAAATGTGGAAGTGACTTTGGATCTGGGTAACAGGCAGCAGTTGAAACAGTCTGGAGGGCTCAGGAGAAGAGAGGAAAATGTGGGAAAGTTTAGAACTTCCTAGAGACTTATGAATGGCTTTGATCAAAAGCCTGACAGCAATATGGACAATAAGGTCCAGGCTGAGGCGGTCTCAGATGGAGATTAGGAACTTGTTGGGAACTGAAGCAAAGATGACTCTTGCTGTTTTAGCAAAAGGGCTGGCAGCATTTTGCCCCTGCCCTAGAGATTTGTGAAACTTTGAACTTGACAGGGATGATTTAGGGTATCTGGTGGAAGAAATTTCTAAGCAGCAAAGCATTCAAGAGGTGCCTTAGGTGCTGTTAAAGGCATTCAGTTTTAAAAGTGAAGCAGAGCATAAAAGTTCAGGAAATCTGCAGCCTGACAATGTGATAGAAAAGAAAATTCCATTTTCTGAGGAGAAATTCAAGCTGGCTGCAGAAATTTGCATAAGTAATGAGGAGCCAGATGTTAATCCCCAAGACAATGGGGAAAATGTCTCCAGAGCTGTCAGAGGACTTCATGGGAGCCCCTCTTATCACAGGCCTGGAGGCCTAGGAGAAAATGGTTTTGTGGTCTGGGCCCAGGGTCCCCATGCTGTGTGCAGCCTAGGGACTTGGTGTCCTGTGTCCAGCTGCTCCAGCCATGACTGAAAGGGGCCAATGTAGAGCTTGAGCTATGGCTTCAGAGGGTGCAAACCCCAAGCCTTGGCAGCTTCCACATGGTGTTGAGCCTGCAAGTACACAGAAGTCAAGAACTGGGGTTTGGGAACCTCCACCTAGATTTCAGAAGATGTATGGAAATGCCTGGATGCCCAGACAGAAGTTTGCTGCAGGGGTGGATCCCTCATGGAGAACCTCTGCTAGGGCAATGTGGAAGGGAACTATGGAGTTGGAGCCCCCAACACAGAGTCCCTACTGGGGCACTGCCTAGTGGAGTTGTGAGAAGAGGGCCACCATCCTTCAGACCCCAGAATGGTAGATCCACCTACAGCTTGCACCATAGGCCTGGAAAAGCTGGAGACACTCAATGCCAGCCCATAAAAGCAGCTGGGAGGGAGACTGTACCCTGGAAAGCCACAGGGACAGAGCTCCCTGAGACCATCGGAACCCACCTCATGCATCACTGTGACCTGGATGTGAGACCTGGAGCCAAAGGAGATCATTTTGGAGCTCTAAAATTTGACTGCCCTGCTGGATTTCAGACTTGCATGGGCCCTGTAACCCCTTTGTTTTGGCCAATTTCTCCCATTTGGAATGGCTGTGTTTACCCAATATTTGTACCCCTATTGTATCAAGGAAATAACTAGCTTGCTTTTGATTTTATAGGCTCATAGGCAGAAGGGACTTGCCTTGTCTCAGATGAGACTTTGGACTGTGGAATTTTGGGTTAATGTTGAAATGAGTTAAGACTTTGGGGAACTGTTGGGAAGGCATGATTGGTTTTGAAATGTGAGGACATGAGATTTGGAGGTGCCAGGGGTGAAATAATATGGTTTGACTGTGTCCTCACCCAAATCTCATCTTGAATTGCACTACCATAATTTTCATGTGCTGTGGGAGGGACCAAGTGGGAGATCATTTGAATCATGGGGGCGGTTTCCCCCATACCGTTCTTGTGGTAGTGAATAAGCCTCACAAGATCTAATGGTTTTATCAGGGGTTTCTGCTTTTGTATCTTCCTCATTTTCTCTTGCCACCACCATGTAAGAAGTGCCCTTCGCCTCCTGCCATGATTCTAGGCCTCCCCATCTGTGTGGAACTGTAAGTCCAATTAAACCTCTTTTTTTTTCTGAGTCTTGGGTATGTCTTTATCAGCAGCATGAAAATGGACCAATACATTGGTGTTCCAGTGTTCACTAATTAAAAGAGAAATTCTATTTTGCTTGGATGCTATTGAATAGGCTATAAGAGAATGTGCTGTAGGAAAGTACTAAGTACACTAAACTGTGGAGAATTATCATGCATAAACCTATTAGCAGCAAAATTTCTGGCCTGTAATACAAAACTGGATACAAAACGAAGGGTTCACTCTGGGAAATGTTGATGTTTCATATATTCCTAGTGTTATTGATTCAATACTGACATCTACTACTAGCATATAGTTAATATGCCATTTTAGACAATACGTCAAAAGTTGTTGGACATAATAGTCATTTGAAAGACAAAACAAGCATTCTTTTTTAAAAAAGGTATTAAACATCTGAACATAAAACTACAATAATGAAAACTCCACCCTTCTTTCTTTTCTCTTTCCATCCTATTTTTTATTTCCCTCCCTACAGTGAAAGAAAAGTATCAGAGTTCAATCAGAGAAGTAGATCCAGTAGGAGATTATATATATACACATACACACATACATATAAGCAATTGTATGTCTATTTGTTGATATAATTATAGGATCCCAAAGCCTGCTGGACAGGCAGGCAGGAAGGGAAGATCATGAGCAGGCCAGAAGCCCAGAGGCAGGAGCTAAGGCTTTTTGTCCACTAGTGGGAGGCTCTGCTGAAAGAAGATCTCAACATACTTAAAGACCTTTCAACAGATTAAATCAGGCCTACACAAGATAATCTTCCTTTTTAATAAAGTCAACCAATTAGAATATTTAATCTCATTCATAAAATCCCTTCACAAAGAACATAGATCAGTGTTTGACTGAATAACTGGAACAAGGTATATACATGCTAAAAATGGCTCCTGCTCCCTTTAGTTTTCCAAGTCTCTTGAGTCCCTGGGAACCCACCCTAAACATACTTGAGAGGGATTTCTTGGCACTGTGGTTCAGACTATTCAAGCTGACACATCAACATCCATCATATAAAATGCATTGATTTTTCTCAGAAGTTAATAGATCTAATTCCTAAATGGAAGAATACTTGCCATAAACACACAGACAAAATGATAATGGAGATCTTGTGAGGAACCAAGCAACTATAAAATTGATCGATCTCACCAGTACCATGAACAAAAGTCAAAACAAAAAGTCATCTTCTGACTATTAATAAAGCAGAAATTTAGGTAATACCAAGACTTAAGACCTTTCTTTAATCCTTACTCACTTATGTTTTTAAATCAAGGATGAACATCTTTCTCTGAAATCAGCTAGAAAATTTCTTTATTCTTCAATAGACTTTAAGAGCAGTTCAGTTTCACAGTAAAATTGTACACAACATAGAGTTCCCATATAAACCCCACACCTCAACAACCCCGCCACACAAAAGCCTTCTCTACTATCAGCATCCCATAATGTAGTGGTACATGTTTTTACACTTGATCAACCTACACTGACATATCATTATTATTCAAAGTCCATAGTTTTCATTAGGGCTCATTATTGATGTATAGTCCATGGGCTTTGACAAATGTATAATAACATGTGTTTACCTTTATAATATCATGTAGAATAGTTTCAATGACTTAAAAATTGTCTGTGCTTTGCCTATTTATTTCTTCTTCCCCAGCAGCCTCCGGCAACCACTGATCTTTTCATCGATTCTATAGGTTTGCCTTTTCCAGAATGTCATATAGTCACAATTATAAAGTATGTAGCCTTTTTCAGACTGACTTCCTTCACTTAGTAGTATACATTTAAGATTGTTTTCATGTCTTTTCATGTTTAGATAGCTCATTTATTTTCAGTGCTAAATAGTTTTCCATTTTCTGGGTGTCCCACCATTTATTTACCCATTCATTTACTAATGGGCATTTTGGTTATTTTCAAGTTTTGGCAATAATGAATAAAGTTGCTATAAATATTCATACACAAGTTTTTGTGTGGACATAAATTTTCAACTTATTTGATTAAATAACGATGTGTACAATTGCTGAATTGTATGGTAAGTTTCGTAAGAAATACCTGAAGCGTTTTGTAGCAATGAATGAATATTCTTGTTCTACACCCCCATCAGCATTCAGTATAGTCAGTGTCTTGGATTTTGGCCATTTGAAAAGGTGTGTAGGGTACCTCATTGTTGTTTTGAAATTCCCTAATGGCATATGATATCGAGCATCTTTTCTTATGCTTATTTTCAATCTGAATATTTTCTTTGATGAGGTATAAATTCAGGGCTTTTGTCCATTTTAAAAATTGGGTTGTTTTTTTCTTGTTGGATTTTAAGAATTCATTGTATATTTTATTTTGGGAAGTTTTTGCTTTTGTTTTTCTATTTTTACTAAATCTGAAATGAGCAGATTTTTTAAAATTAAAATTAACTTTAAAAAAATTTTTAGAGACAAGTTGACTCTGTCACCCAGGCTAGAGCATGGTGGTACAACCACAGCTCACTGCAGCCTTGACCTCCTGGGCTCAACTGATCCTCCCTCCTCAACCTCTCAAGCAGCTATGGCTACAGACAAATGCTATCATGTCTGGCTAATATGTATTTTTTATATTTGGTAGAGGTGAGGTCTCCCTAGGTTTCCCAGCTGGTTTTGAACTCTTGATCTCAAGCAATCCTCCCACCTTGGCTTCCCAAAGTGTTGAGATTACAGGTTTGAGTCATCACTTCTGGCCTCTTTTTATATTTTAGATAACAGTGTTTATCAAATATGCCTCTCCTAGTCTATGGTTTGACTTAATTTTTGACAGACTTTTTAAAATTGAGTCTACATTTTCAATTAAGATAAACTTCAGGCTTAGTCAGATATTTAAGATGAAATCTTATTTATAAATTAATATTAATATAGTCATATCTACGAGTTGATTCTCAAGTGAATCAGAGAGTGCCTATACAATATGTACATTTTTATATCTTCATTCATCTAACTAGCAAAATAATAATATTACAGTTTTCAAAATACACTAGAAGACACAGAGTGGAGGTTATTGAGCAAAGACAAGCAAACATTGGTAATATTATGGAATGATTAAACTTCAGGAAGAGAAAGCATATATATTTTGTTATAAAGGCACTGGATCAACTAATATACTCATTCTAATTTTCCTGATATTAAGTAAAGCATGGTCTACTCATATTTTATATGTCATACGTTTCTATAATGCAAAGCATAGGCTCTAGAGACAGTCCTCCATAGTTTTAACATTCTTCCTTCTCTCTTTCACTTGAGGGTCAGACTTGCAAGGATGCTTCCACCCAAACTTTCTTTCCTCTCTCCTTCATCTGTGGTCTGACAGACCTTTTGGGCTCCTCAGGCCTCTTGCCCTTAAGCATTTCCTCTGCTAAATTCTTTCAAGTTTAAAGACATGGCCTTAAGGTCTTTTTCTTGTAATATCGGGATTAACACAAATGGTATCAGGATAGTCCAAGAAAACAGGTGTCAAGATGAGGATGTGGAAGACTGGCTCACTCACTAACCTCTCAGCAGGAGAAGAGGACACCGTCCTCCCTAGTAAGTGAGCATAGATGATAATTCCTGGCACAAAGTTTCAGTTCAATTGGCAGAGATTTCTCTAGTGTTGAACTGGGAAAATGTTTTAGTGAAAGGAAATGCCGTGACAGATGTAATGATGTCGATATTTAAAATATATGAAAGAGGCAGGGAAGAAAATGCTTAAAACCTCAGAGAGTTGACTAGTCATTGCTAAGTTACATTGACACCCATCAGAAACAGTGAAGGCTGTTAACAAGCAGTTGGTAGCTATGTGAGAGTCAGATAGCTTCTCTGTAAAGCTCTGATCGTTCACAATGATCCTTTTATCACCTGTGTTGGGAGGGCAGACACATTTGAGGCACAGGCTGAAGACTTCATTGTTGGAATTGCAGTATTCCAGAGATGTTTGAAATTTCAACCCAAGTAGTCCCGTTATGTGAAGAACTCAGCCCATATGAGTAAACCTGAGATTCTGAAACATGAGACGGAGACACCTGGATAGGGGACATTGTAATATAAATTCTGCAACTCTCTGTGAGCCTTTGGGCTTGCAGACGTAGCTCATCCTACCCTAGCAAGAGCTGGCACTTCTACTCTGCGAGAAGATGCTGCAAGAATCTCTCCTCATTGAAGTATCAGATGTCTCTCTCAGAATCTGTCCCCACTTGCATGGCTATGAGGCTGATAATCAGGGTTAAATCCCAGCACAACCTAGTAGGGGATGTGCTTGGCCTGATAAGGGAAGAAAACATTATCAATCTAAAAAATTGCACCAAGAATCCAATGGTGAGCCCTGTGAGTAATCCTGGGGTTGAATTCTGATGTTGCTTGGTCAAGGGAACTATAATGTAAGACTAGATAAGCAATAATTTATTTACTTAGATGCACTTTGCTGGGACACAAGATTTGTCTTAGTTCGTTTCCACCAATACAACAAAATGCCTGACATAGAGTAATTTTAGTCACTCATTTTTATTGATACATATTAGATGTATATATTTGGGGTATAATTTGATGCATTCATCTGTAGTCAAATCAGGGTAATTGGGATATCCATCACCTAAATATTTATCTTTACATTAGAACATTCAAATTATTCTCTCCTAGCTATTTTGAAATGTATCATCAATTAATGTTTTCCATGGTCACTCTACTGAACACTAGGTTTTATTTTTTCTAAAGGTATATTTTTACTCATTCATAAACCCTTCTTTATCTGCTTTTCCCCTCTACATTTCCCAGCCTCTGGTAACCTTTGATTTACTCTCTATTTTAATGAGATCTACTTTTTAGCTCACACATATGAGTGAGAATATGTCATATTTGTCTTTATGTGCTTGGCCTATTTCACTTCATAATCACTTCCAGTTCCATTTATGTTGCTGCAAATGACAGAATTTCATTCTTTTTTGTGGCTGAATAATATTCCATTGTGTATATTTACCATAGTTACTTTGTCCATTCACTCACTGATGGACACTTAGGTTGATTCCGTATTTTGGCTATTGTAAATTGTGCTGCAATAAACATGGGAGTACAGATAACTGTACAATAAATTGATTTCCCTTCTTTTGGATGTATACCCAGTAGTGGAATTGCTGGATCTTATAGAAGTTCTGTTTTCAGTTTTTTAAGAAAGTTCCATACCATTTTCCATAGTGGCTATGCTATTACGTTTCCACCCACAGTGTATGAGGAGATAGAGTTCTTCTTGTCTACATTCTAGCCAGCATCTGTTATTCCCTCTTTTTGATAAAAGCCATTCTAACTGTTGTTGGAGTGAGATGATATCTTATTGTCATTTTAATTTGCATTTCTCTGATGATTTGTAATGCTGACAATGTTTTCATATGGCCATCTGTATGTCTTTTTTGAGAAATATCTATTCAATTATTTTGCCCATTTTTAATTGAATTATTTGGGTTTTTGTTATTGAGTTGTTTGAACTCCTTATATATTCTGGTTATTAATTCCTTGTCAGGTGAATAATTTGTAAATATTTTCTCATTCTGTGAGTTGTTTCGTCACCTTGCTGATTATTTTCTTTGCTGTGCAGAAGATTTTTAGCTTGATGTAATCACATTTGTCTATTTTTACTGTTTTTGCCTGTGCTTATGAGATCTTACACAAAAAATTGTTGCCCAGACTGGAGCATTTCCTCCATATTTTCTTTTAGTGATTTCATAGTTTCAGGTCTTAGCCTTAAGTCTACAATCCATTTTGATTTAATTTTGTATATGGCAAGAGATACGGGTCTAGCTTCATTCTTCTGTATATGTTTATCCAGTTTTTCCAACATCATTTATTGAAGAGACTGTCCCAATTGTATGTTCTTGGCACCTTGTTGAATGAGTTGACTGTAAAGAGGTGATTTATATCTGAGTCCTCTATTCTGTTCCATTGGTCTATGTATTTATTTTTATGCCATTACCCTGCTGATTTACTATGACTTTGTAGTATATTTTAAAGTCAGGTAGGGTGATGCCTCCAGTTTTATTCTTTTTGCTCAGGACAGCTTTGGCTGTTAAGGGTCTTTTCTGGTTCCATATTAATTTCTCTTCTGTGAAAAGCATAACTCGTATTTTGATAGGAATTGCACTGAGCAATCTGTAAATTGCTTTGGATAGTATTATTATATTAATATATAATATAAGATTAATTCTTCCAATCCACGAGCATGGGATATATTTCCACTTTTTGTGCCCTCTTCAATTTTTAAATCAATGTTTTATAGTTCTTCTAGTAAAGATATTTCACTTCTTTGGTTAAATTGATTCCTAGGTCTTTTATATTCTTTAGAGTAATTGTAAATGCTTTCTTGATTTCTTTTACTGAATGTTTACTATTGGTGTATATAAATACCACTGGTTTTGTATGTTGATTTTTGTATCCTTCAAATTCACTGAATTTGTTTATCAGGTCTAACAGTTTTGTGGTGGAGTTTTTAGGTTTTTCTAAACAGAAGATCACATCATCTTCATGCAAGGCTAATCTGACTTCTTCCTTTCCAATTTATATGTCCTTTATTTCTTTCTCCTGCCTAATTGCTCTGGCCAGAACTTCAGTATATTGTTGAATAAAAGTGATATCAGTGGCTGCTCTTGTCTTGTTCTAGATCTTAGAGGAAAGGTTTTTAAATTTTCCTGTTTTAATATGATACTAGCTGTGGGTTTGTCATATGCAGCCTTTATTATTTTGAGGTATGTTCTTTCTACACCTTTGTTGGTAGTTTTATCATAAAGAGATGTTGAATTTTCTTGAATGCTTTTTCTGCATCTATTGAAATGATAATATGGTGTTTGTCTTGGTTCTGTTGATGTGATGTTTCATGTTTATTGATTTGTATATATTCGACCATCCTGTTTTCAGCCTCCCTGGGGTGAATCCCACTTGATTATGATAGATGATCTTTTCAGTGTTTTGAAACATTAAAAATCATCTGTTTGCAGTATTTTCTTCTCTTTTCTTTTCTTTTTGAGATGGAGTCAAGCTGTGTCACCTAGGCTGGAGTGCAGTGGCATGCTCTCGGCTCACTGCAACCTCCACCTCCTGGGTTCAAGTGATTCTCCTGCCTGAGCCTCCTGAGTAGCTGGGATTACAGGCACGCACCACCAATCCTGGCTAATTTTTGTATTTTTAGGAGAGGCAGAGTTTCACCATGTTGATCAGGCTGGCCTTGAACTCCTGACCTTGTGATCTGCCCCCTTCAGCCTCCCAAAGTGCTGGGATTACAGGTGTGAGCCACCGCACCTGGCCTCCATTTGCAGTATTTTCATGAAGATGTTTGCATCTATGTTTCTCAATCATATGGGCTAGTAGTTATCTTTTTTTTTTTTTTTTTTTTTTTTGAGTCAGAGTCTTGCTCTGTTGCCCAGGCTGGAGTGCAGTGGCGCCATCTCGGCTCACTGCAAGCTCCACCTCCCAGATTCATGCCATTCTCCTGCCTCAGCCTCCTGAGTAGCTAGGACTATAAGCATCCTCCACCACACCCAGCTAGTTTTTTTTGTATTTTCAGTAGAGAAGGGATTTCACCATGTTAGCCAGGATGGTCTCGATCTCCTGACCTGGTGATCTGCCCACCTTGGCCTCCCAAAGTGCTGGGATTACAGGAGTGAGCCATCATGCCCGGCCATCTTTTTTTGTTTTTGTGTTCTAGTCTGGTTTTGGTATCAGGATAATGTTTGCCTCAGAGTAAGGTTGAAAGTATTCCCTCTTCTTTAATTTTCTTGAAGAGTTTGAGTAGCATTGGCATTAGTTCTTCTTTAAAACTTTGGTAGAATATAGCAGTGAAGCCAGC
Organism: Trachypithecus francoisi; assembly: GCF_009764315.1. Lineage (NCBI taxonomy): Eukaryota > Metazoa > Chordata > Mammalia > Primates > Cercopithecidae > Trachypithecus > Trachypithecus francoisi. The sequence continues at coordinate 111,114,917 of NW_022681456.1, forward strand.
AGGTCCTGGACTTTTCATTGACGGGAGACTTTTTATTACAGCTTTGATTTCATTACTCATTGTTGGTTTGTTGAGGTTTTCTATTTCTTCATGGTTTAATTTTGACAGGTTGTAGGTGTCCAGAAATTTATTCATTTCTTCGAGGTTTTCTAGTTTGTTAGCATATGGTTGTTCATAATATTCTCTAACAATTCTTTGTAGTTCTGTTGTCTCATATGTTTCCTTTTTCATTTCTATTTTATCTATTTGGTTCTTCTCTTTTTTTTCTTAGTCTAAGGAAAGGTTTGTCAATTTTCTTTCTCTTTTTTTAAAAAAAAAGGCTTTTTGTTTTATATTTGATTTTCTGTAGTTTTTTCCTCAATTTTATGATTTCTGTACTTATGTTTGTTATTTCTTTCCCTCTACTAACTTGGGGTTTATTTGTTCTTGCTTTTCTAGTTCCTTGAAGTGGATGGTTTAGTTGTTTATTTGAAGGCGTTCAACTTTTTCGATGTAGGCATTTATTGTTATAAACTTCCCTCTTATTACTGTTTTGCAGTCTCCCATAGATTTTAGTGTGTTGTATTTCCATTTTCCTTTGTTCCAAGAAACTTTTAAATTTCCTTACTTACTACAGACATTTTGTTGCTGGTTTTCTGGTTGTTTTTATCTCCTCTCTTTCTTCCTTTCTTGCTGTTACCCTTCATGGCTACGTAATTTTCCCTAGTAGTATTTTAATTCATTGCCTTAAATTTTTAGTGTATCTGTTACAGGTTTTTGCTTTGTGGTTACTATGAAGCGTACAAAAATATCATATAGATATAACAATGTATATTAAATAGTTAACAACTTATCACAGATCACAAAAAATAATAAAAGCAAACAAAGAAAAAACCTTAAAAACTTCTCTGCATTTTAACTCAATCTCTTCAAATTTTGACGTTTGGTTGTCTCAGTGTACATATTTGTATATTGCCTGTATCTTAACAGATTGCTGTAGCTATTATTGTGTTCTATTAACTCATTTTTTTAGGCCTCATACTAGAATTGTAAGGGGACTGCACACCACAATTACAGTATTGAAGTATTCTGGGTTTGCTTTTGTATTTAATTTCACACGTGGATTTTATGTCTTCGAATGGTTTCTTTGTGCACATTAGTGTATTTTTTGGAAAGAAAACTTTGATTGAAGAACTCCCTTTAGCATTTCTTTGTAAGAAGGGTCTGATAATGGTCAATTCTCTTAGCTTTTGTTTATCTGGGAAAGACTTTATCTCTCCTTCATATATAAAGAATAGCTTTTCTGGATAAAATATTCTTGAATAACAGGTTTTTTTTTTTCTTTCAGAACTTTGAAAATATTGTCCCCCTACTTCCAGTGTGTGTGGTTTCCATTGAGAAGTCTGCTGGGAGATGAATTGGAGCTTCTTTATAAGTTATTTGCCTTTTTTTTCTGTGGTTCCTTTTTGAATCCTTTTTGTCTTTGACCTTTGAGAGATTGATCATTATATTTTGTGGGGTAGTCTTGAGTTGAACCTGTTTAGTGTTCTCTAATCTTTCTGTACCTGGATATATACCTCTTTCTCAAGTTTAGGAATGTTTTCTATTATTCTTTTTTAAAATAAACTTTCTACCCTTGCTCCTACTCAACTTCCTCTTGAACATCAATAATTCTCAGATTTATTTTTTTGAGGTAAGTTTATATATTCTGGGGAAAATCTTTATTCCTTTTCATTCTTTTTTCTTTTTTACTTCTCTGACTGTGTAATTTCAAATAGCCTGTCTTTCAGCTCACTGATCCTTTTTTTGTGCTTGATCTATTCTGCTGCTGAGAGCCTCTAATAAACTTTTAGTTTAGCAAATGTATTTCTCAGTTCTAAGACTTCTGTTTTACTTTCAAAAGTAATTTCAGTCTCTTTGTTAAATTTTTCTGACAAATTTCTGAATTGCTTTTCCGTGTTATAGTGGAGATCACTGAGTGTATTAGTCTATTCTTGCATTGCCATAAAGAAATACCTGAGACTGCATAATTTATAAAGGAAAGAGGTTTAATTGGCTCATGGTTCTGCAGGCTTTACAAGAAGTATGATATGGCATCTGCTTGAGTTCTGGTGAAGCTTCAGGGAATTTTAAATAGTGGCAGAAGGCAAAGAGGGAGAAGGCACTTTACACATGGTAAAAGCAGGAGTGAGAGAGAATGGAGGAAGGAGGTGACACACACTTTTAAATAACCAGATCTTGTGAGAACTCACTGTCACGAAGACAGCATCAAGGTACAAGAAATCTGCCCCCATGATCCAAACACCTCCCAACAGGCCCCAATTCCAGCATTGGAGATTACAATATAATATGATAATTGGTTGGGGACAAACATCCAAACTATATCACTGAGTTTCCTTAAAACTGCTCTTTTGAATTCTTGGTCAGAGAGCTCACATATCACTATGTTGCGAGGGTCAGTCACTATTTTCTTGCTTTGTCTATTTGGGGAGGTCATCATTCTTTCTTTGCTATTGTTTCTTGTGGCTATAGCTCTATGTCTTTGCATTTCAGGATTATTTATTCCAGCCTTCTCTGTCTGGCTCATTTTAGTTACTATTGGTTATGTTTGCTTAGAGAATCTTTGTAATTTACCTGTTGAATGTCTTATATTTGTTCTGTAAGTCACTGCTTCCTTTTTGGCACTAGATGGTGCCTAAAGCCCAGATTTCCATCAGCTCTAGTAACCTATCAGAGTGCTGCCTGTCTAGAATTGCGGAGGTCCCAAAGGGAGGTTCAGGCTCGCTAGTGGTTCATGCCCAGGAAACCTGTGGAACATACTTCCTACAGTATGATGCTGCCAAACAGTCACTATGATTTGGTGTCTCCTTTGACAGAGTTACAGAGCAGAGTTTCCAGGGCTGGGGTTGGTAGTCTTACTTCCCGCCTTTGTCTCTGGCTGTCCTCAGGGATATATGTCTCACTTCAGGTGCTCAGATGCTTCCCTTGGGTTGAGGCATGGATGAGTCACTTGCTAAAGAACCCAAGATGGTGGGAAAGCTGGTTGTTCACTTTATTCTCACTTTTCCAGTGTAGAAACCATGATTTGGGGAAAAGTTTCCACATGTCTGGTGCCAGGCAGAATGAGGGGAGGGGTGTCATAGATATGAAAATCTGATTCTCTTACCATCCACTGAGTTTATTTTTTTTAAATTATCTGTGACCCAGGAAATTGATTTATCCTCATATTTGAGTTTTGATGTATTACCGTTGATTATCTCAGTGCTGTATATTTGGTTTTGGTCTTCTGGGGGAAAAGGGGTTGGGAAGTAAAGCCAGCTTGTGTCTATGCCACCAGTTTGGAACCAGAAGTCTCCAAGTAATTTCTAAAAAACAGAAATGTGGCCGGGCGCGGTGGCTCAAGCCTGTAATCCCAGCACTTTGGGAGGCCGAGACGGGCGGATCACGAGGTCAGGAGATCGAGACCATCCTGGCTAATACGGTGAAACCCCGTCTCTACTAAAAATACAAAAACTAGCCGGGCGAGGTGGCGGGCGCCTGTAGTCCCAGCTACTCGGGAGGCTGAGGCAGGAGAATGGCGGAAACCCAGGAGGCGGAGCTTGCAGTGAGCTGAGATCTGGCCACTGCACTCCAGTCCGGGCGACAGAGCGAGACTCCGCCTCAAAAAAAAAAAAACAAAAAAAAAAAAACAGAAATGTATTTCTCACAGTTATGGAGGCTGGAAAGCCCAAGATCAAAGTGCCCACAGGGTCACTGCCTGATGAGAGCCCATTTCTCACAGATGATACCATCTAGGTGCCCTCACATGGCAGAAGGGCTGAAAGGTGCAAGAACGGGGCGAACTCCCTCTGTCACGTGATTTTGTAGGGGCTTCTAATCATACTCCTGAGGGAAGAGCCCTCATTACTTAATCAGCTCCTACAGGTGACACCTCTTAATACTGTTGCATTGGGCATTAAGTTTCAACATGATTTTGAAGGGGTCAAAACATTCCAATTGTGGCAGGACTAGATGCTCTAGTTATGACATTGGAGATATGGGAAAACTCACTGCTGGGCTCATAGAAGTCTGGAAAAAGGAGTGAAAAACTCTCAGCAAGGTGGAAATGCTTGAATTGTTCTGACGGATAGTATAGGAAGGGAAAGAGAGGCTGAAAGAAATGGGCACATGTCAATAAATATATAATGTAAAGCTGAAAGACCCATCAGAAGATTATATTCCACAAGAAGGCCCAGAGGACCACATGTTCATGAAATCCATAAGGCATGCGTTGACATGAGGGGCTCCAGCATCACTAAAATATTCAGAAGATGTTTTGTTCTGCAAGGTAGAAATATCAGTAGGAAAGGCAGTCACGGACCTGGGCTCATTTATAACCATGAAGATGATGCTTGGGCTTCCCCATCCCAGTAATAGAGACCAAGTGACAGGGCTTAATAATAAGTTAAGCAATTATCATTAGCATTATGGTTATGCGATTATTATAATGACCAACAAGGGTGAAAGATGAGTGACGTAGGAGCCAAGGAAAGCAAGCTTGACTCACAGGGAGCCATGCAGACCATTAATAGGGTATGCCATCCCTATAAGTAAAAGAAATATGCAGTCAGCAAAGGTTCTGCTCAAAATCAATAAAAACAACAAAGCATGAAGGGAGGGGTAGGGAGATGAAGGTGATTTCCCAAATGAAATACCGTAAGTCCTTGATCAGTTATCAGGTCTGAGACAATTTTCAGATTTGGAGCTTTCAGATTTGGAGGACCATTAACTACGCCCCAGAGATCCACAGTAAGAAGAACCCTGTAACATAATGGGAAGTGTGTACTGTGATGATTCCCTTATGTCCTTCCCAAAGGGTCCTTGGTTATTCATTCCAGTGACTGTATGTCCCCAAAATAGGGGGGATCACGAGTTACTTCAAGAACTATTAGATACTGGAAATCAGTTTGTTTGCTGTGTTCAATCCTGTACAGCTCCAGAATCTAGTAATTTTTTTGATGAGAAAATCAGCCATATGATCCATGCACTCCAGATCCAAATCTCCTGACTTAGTCCTTGTCATATTTACTTGCTCATCAACTTTTGACATCATCAAACTGATTATGATCTTACGTGGCTTTTCTAGTTGTTTTTAATGGGAGTCTTGGTCGGCCACATGTTATTCCACCCCATTTCAGATGAAGCTATATTCATCATTTTATCATCTTCTGGAATCATATTTATCTATTCTGTTTTTTCAACAAATATTTTCTTAATGACTGTTACACAGTACAATACAAGAAAACTGGAGTCAGGCAGAAGGTTCAAAAAATCTACCTTCTAGAAAAAGAAGAAAAATTTGGGCAAGTCTAGGTATCACATAACAAATGCTCCAGCACCCTGTATATTTCTGGCAATACTCCCATCTCCTCCCTCATCTCCATTACTCACAACCTTGTCCATATGATTTGCTTAAGATTATCTATTATTGCTTATATTAGTCAGAGAAGCCTTTGACTCCTAGGTCGTTACCCGTCTCTGGGACCGCAAACCCATATGGCTCTGTATATCTCCTAACCTGACCTTGTCACCTAATATTCTCCAATTCCTAAAAGCATTCATTAGGCCCACTGGACTAACAGGTCAGTCACTGGGAAAATACTCTATATCTTCAAAAGTGTCAGTTAAGTTTTCCTTCATCTTTTTACTCGGAGAAATGCCTCCCCACCAGGGACATAGATTTCCACACAGCCGTATAACATGATGGCTGATTTTTCTGCTGTGGTCATACTATTCCTAGGTGTACTGGTAGATGTTTTCACATGGACACTCACTGTCCATTATCCTGTTGTCTTCACTAACCCACTGGCTCTTCTCTTATCAAAATATAAAATTGTATATTTATTTTTGCCTTCAATTCCTCTCTTCTTATTCTCTATTTAACCCAATCTAATTTAGATTTTTGGTCTTGTTTTAGTCCATTCTTGCATTGCTATAAAGAAAAACCCAAGACTGGGTAATTATTTTTTTTTTTTTAAAGAGGTTTAATTGGCTTATGGTTCTGCGGGCTGTACAAGAAGTATAGCAGCTTCTGTTTCTGGGAGGCTTCAGGAAGTTTCCAATCATGGCAGAAGGCAAAGGGGGAATGAGATGTCTCACATGGTGGGAGCAGGAGCAAGAGTGAGAGGCAAGAGAGGTACTACACGCTTTTAAACAACCAGATCTCATGAGAACTCACTCACTAAGGTGAGGACAGTAACAAGGGGGGATGGTGCTAAACCACAAAAAACTGATCCCATGAGCCAATCACCTCCCATCAGGCTCCACATCCAACATTAGGGATTACAATTCAACACAAGATTTGGGTGAAGACACAGAGCCAAACCACAGCTGGCCCCGTCTCTCCAGTGAAACAGCTCTTGTTGAGGTCAGGAATGATGTTCCATTGTTAATTATTTTGAAGACTTCTCTGTTCTCACCTCCATGATCTTTAAGCAACATTTGGAACCATTGATCAATATCCTTAAAACACTTTTATCACTTGGCTTTTAAATATTAAATTCTGCTTTGTCTACTACTTCACTGGATGCTATTTCTCAGTGTTTATCTTCACTCTTGTAATGGATTGATCTGTGGACTTTTCTTATCTATCAACCAGACTTTCATTGGTGAGATCATTCAGTTTCAGGACTTTAAATAAATCTATAGGCTGATGAGCTGATGACTCTCCAATTTGTATATCAGGCCTGGACATTTCCTGTGAGCTCCAGCCTTACACACCCAGCTTCCTATTTTACATCTCCAAACTGAATTCCTAATCTCTTAAATCTCCTCTTTGACTCCTTCCTGTCTCAGTAAATGACAACTCAAACCTTCCAGTTACTCAAGCTGAAAACCTCTGTGTCATCCTTGACCAATCTCTTTTCTGCCCCATATCCAGTCCCTTGACAAATCTTGGTAATTCTGCCTTCAACTACGTATCCAATATATGACCACTTTTTATCACTTCATTGCTACCATTTAACAAGCTGCTATCATCTCTCACCTGGATCCTTGGAATAGCTTTTACTCTTGGCCCTGTTCCATTCAAAAAACAGTAAGTAGTGGGAGAAATTCTTATGAAGCACACATTAAATCGTGTCATTCTTTTGCTCAAAGCCCACTAATGATTTCCCACGCTGAGAAAATTCTGAGCCCTTACAAGCATGTGTAAGGCCCTATATTACTCCCATCTGATGGCTCTGACTTTGCTGTGTACCATGCTCCCTCTCCTAGCACCACACTTCTTCCTCTTCTCCAACAATATAAGCACTCTCCAGCCTTAGGAACTTTGCATGTACTAGTCCACTTTCAAGAATGCTTTTCCCATCATCTCCCCCATCTCCAAATATTTAAATCTCTCTTTCCTCCTTCATATCCTCAGTCAGATGTCATCTTATGTGTGAGGACTCCTACACCACTGTATTGAAAACTGCACCTGCTTACATGTAGACACACATATATACACACCAGTACTAATTTCCTGGTTTTCTCCATTGTTTTGACATAATATATATTTAACTGTTTGTTTATTCTCACTTCTTATACCAGAATGTGTGGTTTATGAGGGAAACATTTTTCTCTGTTTTTTTTTTTTTCTTACTGCCATTTTTCTACTATTTAGAAACATGACTAACACATTGTAGGCACTCCACAAAATGTGTTTATTGATTGAAAGAACAAATTCCTAGGGACATAAGGCCATTTTTGGTGTATCCACTGAATAGTGTATATACCACTTACAGAATGTTTAGTATATAGATGAATTTGGATTATGTGCATATTCAAATTAAAAGTTATTTCTCAGACCATATTTTCCCAGTGAAGCTTTTTGAGAGAAGGCATTCTCTCTTGTTTTCATCAGTGGGCCTCACAGATAAGCTAAGCAGTTGTAACTTTACAATTTCAACTGCAGATCAATGTTGTCTATTCATTTTTATCCTCACTAACAAGTTCCCTCTAACTGTGAATGTTATTAAGTTATTCTTCATTTATTTGGCAAATAGTTATTGAATACCTGCTGTGTACCATTTGCCAAGGCACTATGTTACTTGTTGAGGATGTAGGGTTCCTGCTCTCAAGAAACATTTAATTGTATTTTTCTTTACAGTGTACAGTAGTACCTCTTACCTACAGCCTTGGTGATGGCATGTAAAATTATGTGGTTATTTGTGGAAATTCCTATATGTGTATCATCGATTGACCTTAACACTTTGGGTTTATCCAAAAATGAACACTTGAAATAGACAATGTAAATGGCACAGTCTTTCAACACAAAAGACCTGAATTTTATTTCCCATAATGTGATTAACCTTTGTAAGCAAGTCAGTGGGTCTTCATTTACCTCAGTTTCTTTTTCTATAACAAAAAGTTAACAATACCTATTAAACTGAAAAGATTCTTTGTGGACAAAATAATAGTTAATAAAATGCTTTAAGAAGCAATCTACTACTTTAAAACATAATAAACATCTTTTCAATGGGGAGGCAGCATTGTGTGATATGATGAAGAACAGACTCTGGAAGAAGACAGGCTTGGGGTCAAATCCCAGCCCTGGCCCCTAGCAGCAAATGGAAACAGTCCGTTTAATTTACAAAGTTAATGGGATAATTAGAATTAACATACTTAAAAAGCCTAGTATCTCACACAGGATATGGTGCATAGCAGATGTCAGCTCTTATTTACCTTAATATTTTGGCATCTGACCATTAAAATTGTTATTTCTTCCATTTCTAAGTATGCCTCAGTTTCTTTATCTGTAAAACGGGGAAATTGTATTGCAGTCTTTCAAAAGCCCTCCGGAGTATACTGCATTAATCGGTTGCCATCTCCAAGCTAAAGTCATTATTATCACATCCTCGAGGGCAATGGTTTGACATTATTAGATTTCTGCATGGCCAACTCTGAAGACCAAGACAGAAAAATCACATTCCGGGAAAGCTCTTCAGAGCAGGACATTGGCGAAAAACACAACTAATGAGGTAATACAAACTCTAAAGTAAACCAGGCAAAGGGCCAAGAATTATCATGCAAAGGGAGAATGGACACAATCAGCTCTCATGTACACATGTGCCTTTCAAACGGCAGGAGAGACACAGAACACACTTCTCTAGTAATTTTTAAAAGTCAAAGCCAAACCAGCCCACTCTCTTCAATTGCTGTTAGAGGACATTCTTCCACAGCTCACTGTTGGCCTCAGATCACTAGTTTTGCTGACATCATTCTAGTCACATGGTAGAGATGTTTACACTTTGTAGAAACTTCCATTTTATTCTACATTAGTTTAGTGTCAAGGTTATTCTCCTAAGCAAATGAAAGTAGAATAATGAAATGTTCAAGTCATCTTATCACAATTGTGTTGTAAGGGCTTTGTGTCTTCGCTGTAAGTTCCCAAAGTGAAGACATTTCCCTCCTCTCAAGTACTTTTTGGTCTTTTGAAATGAAAAAAGTCAATTTTCTATTATAACAGCTAGAAATTAGCTGATGTTTTGGCACACAATGAACTTGCGTTCTGACATTATTGCACAACTGCCTCTACACTAGCAGTTTTTAAATCCATTTTAGATGACCCAGGGCTGATCCATCCTTCAATAGCCATAGCATTTGATCTATTATTTAATGCCTTAGAAACACAATGCTGTATCACATGATACTTTATAAACCAAATGACAAACTCAAAGGCATTGTCTACTAGAGAATTTTATTTATTTCATGGCACTTCACTTAAAAAACAATTTGTGGGGTTTTAGGTGACATTTTGATAGTTCAGCCTATAAAAAACCTCACTTCTCTTTTTTTTCTGGCCAAATCTGAACATACCGTGTAGCAAAGACTCATGTTACTCTATATCACAAGCTTAAAATGTAATTCACTCTTGTAAAATTGGAATTTTACTAGTGTTCTCAAAGTTAATGAATGCCATGAAACTGTACATGAACAGGATCAGTAGCATAGCTGGTATTTATGTAGATAGATATTTATATTTATTTACTTTTAAGATTATTTCAAAAAAGTGGCCCATCCCTGCTCAAGGTATTACATATTCAGCAGTTTACTAGCATAAGAATTGGGAACTTTAGATTTATAGTACAAGGCATTTGATATTTGCAATACTGTTCAATAGGTAAGTCTGATATTTAAATTTGGTTTTGTTCTATGCCGGGTTATTTTAGAGCTCGTCCATATGCTAGCTAATTTGCTGCCAGTCAGACACTTACTTGTTTTTGTTAATTGATTCAGAGTTAAACACACAGATTTCTTCTCTCCCATCTCTTGTCCTGTCTTTCTCAAGCTCATTAATTTTGTGGCCCAATTGACCTTTGAGCAGATCAATCTCTCCTTCAGAATCATGGCTTGCTTTATCTATTTACGTATTTTACACTCATATTATATTCTTTGGCCCAGACAAAGTTATCTAAAAAGTGGTCCTCATGAAACGTTTTCCCACTAAAACAGAAGGGCTGTGGTTTTACACCCACCAGGGAGGAAAGAGCAGCTAGGGACACTCTGCCGGTTCCTGAAAGAAAGTCTGCGGATCTCAGGGTTTCCTTTGTCTCACTGTGATCACACACACATTGCTAATGGTCTGAGGCACTCATACATTTCAGGGAGCTCTCCAGCCTTCTCTTGAACTAATTCCTTCCAGAGCCTCTGTTCGAGTGTGACTCATCACTCTGCAAAGCCACTGCCTCCCAGCACGCCTCCTGCCAAATGTGGAGGGCATGTCTTTCCCACTGGATTCCTGCCATTTCTTTCGTACATTTGACGTAATTCCCTTTCCCATTGTTTTTGTGCATTTGATTGTGCAAAATTGCAGGCAGAAAAGTAAAGCAGAAACTGAAAGCCTGCAAAATGACTCTTCTGAGACGCTTTTAGTAATCCTGGGGTATTCTTTGGCCATGAAGATCTCTACTAGTTTGAATAGAGAGGTTTAGTGTAGTTCTGTTTATTTTTGTGTTTGTTTGCTTTTGGTGGGGACAGTGGGGTATTATCAGACTTCACTTGATTTTAGGACAGTAGACAAGATGAAAGGAGACATAAAAATATTAGGCATTCTGAAAAGCCAAAATAGATATAAAAATAAAAATAAAAATATTGAACACTTTTAGTCAAATCTACCATCTGAGCAGATCCTAGACCTTGCTAGAGATTTCATGGCAACAGGAATAGTCATCACATTCTGTGTCCTTCTGGATTTCTGCCATTAATGACCCACTCTCTTCTCGGTACTGTCAACCTTTTCCTTCCCACTGGCATCTTTCCCTTTGTGCATAAACACGCTCAAGTCTCTCCCATCTTAGGAATAAATACTTCCTCGATTCTGCCTCCACTCTAGCTACTGAACCTTCTCCTTTTTAATTTTTTACAAAATAGATCAGCTTCTAGAACAAGCAGTCTACATGGAGTGTCTTCACTTGCTCATATTTAGTTTCTTTCCCTTATTGATGAAAACTCTTCCAGCTCTACATTATTGCTATTCCAAAGTGAGCTTCTAGGTTGCTCATTCCGATTTCATTAGTCAGTATACTATTGGATACAAGTGACTGAAGGCTCAATGCAAGTTGAGCTAAAGAAAAGCTAGTGTTATGATTGTAGTTATTACTAGTATTTAGCTCATTTACCTAAAAATAAAAACTCATTGCTTGTGCTGACATAGGTTCAGCTGAACTAGGACTTACTCTCCTTTTCTCCACTCTGCCTCCTTCTATTTTGGCTTTACTTCTTGGCTGGTTCATACTTCATGGTGGTGAAAAGTGATTTTCACACTTACATCCTCACTGCTGTAAATATATCAGAAAAACACAGCTGTTAGATCACGTCTCCCGTATAATTCTCGGGATTAACTTTAGTGTACTCAAAATGAATTGCGTGTTCACTGCTAAACAAAGCACTCTGGCCGAAGGGCTGCAGCCTCGTATTGACTAGGTCTGTGTTAGGTGTGTTCTTTGGAATAAAGCATGGCTTTGAATTTTGGCTCTAACAATATTTATTAGGAGTAACAATATAGCTACACCTACTATGTTATTTATTTTACAGCTAGCATCTGTTCTTTATAACAAGCCTGCAGGTTATGTATTAAACACTATAAAGAGGGTAGGAGTTCAAAAAACTTAAAAAATTGGCCCAACTCTTAAAAGTAATGAAGAAGATCTAAGATTTGAACCCAAGTTTGTCTAGACTCAAAGTTGTGCTCTTCCCACCGGATCACACTGAGATATTATATCCAAAGGAGTCATCACATGCCAGGTGTGGTGGCTCATGCCTGTAATCTCAACGCTCTGGCAGGTCAAGGTGTGAGATCACTTGAGGGCAAGAATTTGACACCAGCCTGGGCAACACAGTGAAACCCTATCTCTTAAAAAAAAAAAAAAAAAGAAAGAAAGAAAGAAAAAGAAAAATTAAGTTAGCCAAGTATGGTGGCGTGAGCCTCTAGCCCTTGCTACTGGGGAGGCTGAGATGGTAAGATTGCTTGAGCCCAGGAGGTCGAGGCTGGAGTGAGCTATGATTGCCCTGCACTCCAACCTGGGCAACAGAGAGAGATCCACATCTCTAAAAAAGAGAAAAAGAGTAAAAACAGTCATTACAGAGCTAGTACATATGCTTAACTAATTTTAGTTCCTTTTCTTTACTCTGCACATGCAATTCTGATCAGGTCATAGCTCTTAAAAATTTTGTCATGAAATCCTCTCCAAATCTGGCCCTCTCTTACCTTCAATGGTTTCACCCCTCATCTATCTTCCTCAGGTCATTCTAAGCCACTTATTTTTCTTTCAGCATGCCAGATTCCCTAATTTGTCTGAAATTTTGAATATAAAATGTATTTATTCTGTCTGATTTCCTCTCCCTACAGAAAATTACTCATTTTTTAAAGTCTGTCCTCAAGTACTTACTATCTTCTGCATTTCCTCTGCAGCTCATACCTACCTTCATTATGGAATTATTACATTGTATTGTAGTATTTCCTATATCTTCTCCCCACTATGCTGTAAAATAGTCAAGTTAAGGCCATGGAACAGGTCATTTTCTCTTCATTTCCCAGGAACATAATACAGGTACTCCATAAATGTTTGCTGAATGAATAAATGAATATGCAAAGAAACAAATTTATTTTTCCCAAACTGGCCCAAACTCCTTTTCCCAGCAGACTTTCCCAGCACAAACAACAACAAAGAAAAAATACAAAAAACTAGCCGGGCGACGAGGCGGGCGTCTGTAGTCCCAGCTACTCGGGAGGCTGAGACAGGAGAATGGCGTGAACCCGGGAGGCGGAGCTTGCAGTGAGCTGAGAAGCCGGCCACTGCACTCCAGCCTGGGCGGCAGAGCAAGACTCCGTCTCAAAAAAAAAAAAAAAAAAAACAAAGACGACAGGAACAGAGATGGAATGGAACGGAACGGAACGCAATGGAGGGGAGAGGGAGGGAGAGGAAGTGGGAAGGGGGAGGGGAGAGGAGGTGAAGAGGGGGAGGGGGAGGGGGAGGGGGAGGGGAAAGGAGGGGAGAGGAGAGGAGGGAAGGGGAGAGGAGGGAAGGGGAGAGGAGGGAAGGGGGAGGGGAGGGAAGGGAAGGGAAGAGGAGGGGAGGGAAGGGAAGGGAAGAGGAGGGGAGGGAAGGGAAGGGAAGGGAAAACACTGACTGAAGACATCCTATCCCTGCAATGCAGAGGAATTATAGAGAATTTTTTTCATATCTTTTACATAAATAAAGGATCATTAATACACAACCAGTTATTAAAAGGAAGCAGAGGCCAGGCATGGCTCACACCTGTAATCCCAGCACTTTGGTAGGCTGAGGCAGGTGGATCACCTGAGGTCAGGAGTTCGAGACCAGCCTGGCCAACATGGTGAAATCCCATCTCTACTAAAAATACAAAAAGTAGCCAGGTATGGCGGCAGATGCCTGTAATCCCAGCCACTCAGGAGGCTGAAGCAGGAGAACTGCTTAAGCCCAGGAGGCAGAAGCTGAGGTGAGCTGAGATCATGCTGCTGCACTCCAGCCTGGCCAACAGAGTGAGACTTTGTTGAAAAAAAAAAAAAAAAAAAAGGAAGCTGAAAATGTTGGCTACTTGCCTTTGAGTCTTGGTGAACATAGGAAAAACAATTCTTTTTTTTTTTTTTTTTTTTTTTTTGAGACGGAGTCTCGCTCTGTCACCCAGGCTGGAGTGCAGTGGCCGGATCTCAGCTCACTGCAAGCTCCACCTCCCGGGTTTATGCCATTCTCCTGCCTCAGCCTCCCGAGTAGCTGGGACTACAGGCGCCTGCCTCGTCGCTCGGCTAGTTTTTTTTTTGTATTTTTAAGTAGAGACAGGGTTTCACCGTATTAGCCAGGATGGTCTCGATCTCCTGACCTCGTGATCCGCCCGTCTCGGCCTCCCAAAGTGCTGGGATTACAGGCTTGAGCCACCGCGCCCGGCCTGGAAAAACAATTCTTAATGACCCCTTTTTCCTTCTGCCCAATGGATGCTGTTGTATCTTCCCTAAGTAATCTTTTGGTGTGGGTTCTCATTACTGTATTGCTATAGCTACTGCTTTAGTACAGATCTTCATTATTACCTGGATAATTATAAGTCTCTCTCTTCCCCTTCCTTCTGCCTGAACCTCTCTGCAATCCCTCTTCCACATGACTGCAAAAATAATATTACCAAACAAAACGAGAAGTACTTGTACAGCTTTCCAGTCTCTTTAGCACAAACTCCAGACTTCTAAAATGAGAAAGCCATTCAAAACTGCCCTAATTTACCTCTCTAGTGCCTTTCTCTTAATTTTCCCACGTTCACATCTCATGCTCCTGCTGCATGGGTTAAACATGTGTATTATACAAGGAATTTAGCCAAAGATTACACAGATAAGAAGCGAAATATACTAACAACAACATTGTCCACCAAGCTATTTCACCCTGGTGAAAGAAATTAAACCTTGTATGAGAGCGGATAATCTTTAGAAGAGAGATAACTGCTCTTGCCATATCTTTAGCAGGTAACAGGTGCGCCTTGGGAATTCTGAGGTTTGTGCGCTTGCCTGGTGGCCATTAAAGCTTCTGTCTCTTACCTGTATTTCCTCTCTCTTTCCTGGGGCTCACTGTCTCTATTATAAAAGACCAAGGGAGCCACTTTCAGATGGTCCCCTAAAGTACTATCTGGTCCCAGGGACTGTTTTTGAAACTTTCTCCTGATGTCAGAAGCTGCCTGGGTAATAAATGTATCCTTTAGATTAGTCGTCCCTCGACTGAATCAGGAGATGGAGAGGTGTGCTTTACCAAGGCCTCTCAGCCTTTCCAGGAAGGCTGTGGGATTTCCATCAAATCCCTGGTTGATCATGGACAATTTAGTATAATTGAGAGGCTTGGTCCTAGTTCTGCATAAACCTTCCATTATGCACACTTGAAAGTGTTTCCTCTTCCAGGCTTCTACCTCGTCATTGGGATGCCATTTAGGGTCATCCATTGGTACTGCTTCTCTTCTGGTTGGATAATATTTGCCCCCTTTCCTGACACTATATGTGACACAAAGCTCATCCCCAAATCTCTGCTGCTTGCAGAGCAGCCTGCTTCTCAGTGGCCATCGGGGTCTGATTCAAAAGTAACCTAATGTCTCTCCAGGAGAGTTCAAATATTTGAGTGAAATTCTGGAAAGCCTCTATATATCTATCAGTATCATCTGAAGACTTGCCAAGATTTCCCCTTAATTTGCTTTAAATCCTATAGGAAGACGGCTACCTGAGCCTCACTGGGCCCAAATTCACTGGGCATCTGTTGGAGGAGCAGGAGTGAAACGGGGGCTTGTTTAGGGCAAGGATTTTTAGGAGGGGGCAAGTGAGAGGCTGAAGCTCTATAGGGAGGTCAGGGTAGACCTGGAGGAGTAAGACTTGAGGGAGCCTGCTCCCCTTTGCTAGGAATCCTAAGATAGACCTCAGGGAGGAATCTGACTGCCACTTTCCCCCAAAACAAAGCCTGCACATGTGGGTCCTCAGACCATGTGTCCTCACGTCTACAGAAAAGTTCCAACTGCTGGATGTTATCAAAATGAATGGTCCCTTCCTGAGGCCAAGTCAGTCCTTCCTGCAAATCATAATTTGGCCAAGGCTTTGTGCAGAGGGGTATGAAGCATTTTTCCTCCAGGTTCTGAGGATAAAAACAGTCCCAATGGTTCAAGATACACTCTACAAGAGTATAAGCTGGGAGTGGTGAAGAGAACTGGTTGCTCATTCTGAAAGACAGGGAATAGGGGTTCCCTCATTCCCTTCCTTCCTGCAGTGAAAACTCAGGGTGTGATGGAGAGAGAAAGCAAGTATCCTCCCTTCACTTTCCACCCCTTATCCCTGAACCGGTCATAGGTACCACTGCAGTATATACCCATGTGCAGGGAAAACCACCCTCACCTACGCCTCCATTTCTCCCTGCTGTCACAGACTGAGTTCCCTGGGTCTTTTATGCCATGAAGTACGGCCTCCTTTCGTGGGGTGGGTTTCAGCAAACACCTGTGATTTTAAGACTTTGCTTTTGTTTGTATTGTTGCTTCCACCTGGAACACTCTTTTCACTTTGTCCACTTCGCAAACACAAGCTCATAATCATCGAAACTACCATCCAAAAGAGACACAGCAGACTAATACATATCATTAACTGCTTCCTTCTTTTTCCCCATAGGTACATATTTTTATGAAAAAGCCACAACACTTAATTTATTGTTTTTATTTATTCTATCGCTCCCACTGGATGATAAACCTCTTGATATCAGGGACTATGTCTTATTCATCTCATGTTCCATAGCTCCTAGCCCAGTGCCCAAAAATAAATATTTGGTGATTAGGCTAAAAGGAAGAAGAAGAGAAAAGACAGGAAAACAGAAAGGATTAAGTCTACTTTCACTTTTGTTTTAGGCCTCTAGAATATAAATCCCTAGAGAGAAAAATCTCTGAAAGACTATAGAGAAGGGATCTCTTGTCTATATCAAAATTGCTTTTGCCAACAAAAACATTTGTTGCAATATAGTGAAGTTTATATATTAATACATTTCTTCTTCTTCTTCTCCCTCTTCTTCTTCTTCTCCTTCTCCTTCTTCCTCTTCCTCCTCCTCCTCCTCCTCCTCCTCCTCCTCCTCTTCTTCTTCTTCTTCTTCTTCTTCTTCTTCTTCTTCTTCCTCCTCCTCCTCCTCCTCCTCCTTCTTCTTGTTCTTCTTCTTCTTCTTCTTCTTTTTTTTAAACAGGGTCTTGCTAGAGTGCAGTGGTGTGATTATAGCTCACTGCAGCCTCCAGCCTGCTGGACTTAAGTGATCCTCCCACCCCAGTCTCCCAAGTAGCTGGGACTATAGGTATGAACCACCACGCCTGGATAATTTTATTTATTTTTGGAGACATGAGTTCTCACTTTGTTGCCCAGGCTAGTCTTGAACTCCTGAGTTCAAGCAATCTACCTGCCTCAGCCTTCCAAGTTGGTGGGATTACAGGTGTGTACTACCTTGCATAGCTGATTATTTGATCTTGAGTTTTCATTTGCAAGATTTTAGTTATCCCAGAAATAGCATTTTCTCCAGCTGGCTTAAAAATATACTGCTAATTGCTGGAGAATGAAATCCAAGACATTTGCATTCTTATTCTGCGAACTAACAAAAATAAATTTGAATAAATGAATTATTTTTGTTATATATCTATTTCTTCCCCCAATTGCTGACTTGATTCTTAGTAAGAAATGAGTACAAACATCTCAAATATATTTTCTGTCTTAAAATATGTAGTATTGTGGCCGGGCGTGGTGGCTCAAGCCTGTAATCCCAGCACTTTGGGAGGCCGAGACGGGCGGATCACGAGGTCAGGAGATCGAGACCATCCTGGCGAACATGGTGAAATCCCGTCTCTACTAAAAAAATACAAAAAACTAGCCGGGCGAGGTGGCGGATGCCTGTAGTCCCAGCTACTCAGGAGGCTGAGGCAGGAGAATGGCATGAACCCGGGAGGCGGAGCTTGCAGTGAGCTGAGATCCGGCCACTGCACTCCAGCCTGGGCGACAAAGCGAGACTCCGTCTCAAAAAAAAAAAAAAAAAAAAGAAAAAAAAACTGTAGTATTTATTTTTACTATTTATTCAATTTATATTTTGTTCTGGCATCTAGTAGGAGCTCACTAAATGAACCTCTTTTCTTTCTTATTCTTCTTTCTTCCTTTTCTTTAAAACTCCTCCAACCTATAGTTTAACAAATATTCCACATTCTGCCCATGAAGTATTTTTATTTTATTTTTATTTTTTGAGACAGGGTATAGCTCTGTCACCCAGACTAGAGTGCAGTGGCACAATCTTGGTTCCGTGCAATCTCTGCCACCTAGGCTCCAGCCATCCTCCCACCTCAGCCTCCAGAGTAGCTGAGACTACAGGCGCTTGCCATCTTGCCCAGGTAGTTTTTGTATTTTAAGCAGAGATAGGGTTTCACCATGTTACCCCGGCTGGACCTGAACTCCTGGGCTCAAAGTGATCCACCTGCCTTGGCCTCCCAAAGTGCAGGGATTACAGACATGAGGCACCAACTTGGCCCCAGCCCTAAATATCTTTTAATGCCTTGCTATCAGCGTAACTTTGGCTATTCTATCCTACTGACATTATACCATCTAACTAATCAAAAACCTTTAAAAGTACTTATTATTGAAATATCATTATTGTAGATATAGAAAATTCTTGCTAATAACCCTCAGGTCAGCCAATTCTGTAACTTTCTTCTTCCTTTTCCTTTGCTTCTTTATCATGTTTGACACTTGAATTTTTTTCTTTTTTTTAGAAAGTCTTTTATCTTTTGGCATCTATAAATATTGCTTTCCCAGTTGATAAAATACTGTCTAAGATTGTTTGCTGGGGGGATGCCTGTAAGGGCCACCTCATTTCTCCTGGCCTGAAGAATTTAATTTGACCATTGATACTAAGCCAAGAGTCACAAGAACTAGAGAGATGAAGGTCTGAAGAATCAAGTCAATCCTGTGGGTAGTCTCACAAGAAAGTAGAGCCTCCTACCCAGATACTGAACCCTAGAGCATCAAAATTTCACACAGACTTTTGGGGGCTCAGAACCATTATGCCCCCCAAACCCTTATCCTCTCTTTTAGTCTGCTTTGTCTCTTTCAGATGAGATATCACAAAACAATATAAACTCACTGTGTCTTATTTGCAATGTGAATTTAACACATACTGAATGAATTGAATGATAGTTTGCTATATTATTTTTTGAAATGTACTCTTTTAAAGTAACTTTAGTTTTATAAGTTTTTATATTTTTGAAGGGATATTCCCTGAAATAAAGCATATATATTACATTTGTTTAAACACACACATATACATATACATAACATATTATTTCTGGACCTACAGGCTGTCATCAAAACACATATTTTAAACTACGTTTTCTAAATTAATTTTCAAAATGATCAACCAAGAGATATGTGATATCTATTTATATATGAGATAACTCTATCTACCCATATCTAGAGAGAGAGAAAGAGATACAAATGTCTATGTATGCCAAAATGGCCTTAGGATAGTTTTCAAACATAACACCCCAAATATCTCAAATATTATAGTTATTATAAAAGTTGTTGAGTATACATGAAAGACTGAAATTAGAAAATTAAAAATTCTCATTTCTGTTAAAATTGCTAATACATATTCTATTTGATTTTTTAAATTTCAAAAGTCTTGTTTCTTATTTTCTAGTTTTCTCTCTACTGAAACTTTAGAGAAGTATCATGAAATGTTTTGTTAAACAAACCATTTGGCATTCTGTAAACTGAAAAACCCAGTTACACTGAATTTAAACATTTTGAAACCTTTTTTATGTCAAACTGATTTACCACTGAGGCTTTATGTGTTCTTATCTCTCAGATCTTCTCCAGCAAGGCAAGACCTTTGATTTAAGCCTGAGAGTTGTACATATCGTCATAAGATTTCTTTTAAAAGTGCTTCCAAAACATTGTTGATCTTAAAATATACTCTTCACGTAGTCTGGCTTCCATATTCAAATGCTAACCAAAGAGGCTGCTTTATGCTAGAAGCTCTTGGCTTGAAACTCTACTTAGTAACTTGGAGTACAAATAAGTAATTGTGTATTCAATTATACACACTTAGAGAAAAGGTAGAGGCAGCAATAATTATCTACATGAAATTAGACCTAAATTGTACATGGAAACACTGCTAGTTTCCTGTGAAAATCCACTTCTAAAACAAATATAACAACAGCATGCAAACCCATACACTGAAATGAATATCCACTGAAATGAATATCCACTGACAGAACGTGTTCCCAATTTAGTTTTAAAGGAATCAAGGGAAACACTTCATAGGTTCACGCATGAAGGCAGTAGATAGGGCAGTTTATTATTTTGAAGCAGGTAGCACATAACCTGAAACTGCAGTTTTCATGATTTCAGAAAAGACAAGGTACACCTACATATATCTCAGGGTGATTTGGAATGAAGCCAAAATACATGGCACTGGAATTCTCAGGGTTAAATCATCATATACTATCAATCTGAACAACAGTGATTTACGTCATTCTCCCTAAAAGCAATTTAGAAAGAAACTCAAGTAAAGCTGATTAGAACAAGTCCAACATTGCTGTTAGGAAAGAGAAAAGGTGGGAATTTAGTATTTTAGAAAAACTCTGAAGTATACAGCTAAACAAAAACAGTGTCTAATTATTAAAAGTCAGATCTTTAATAATGGGTCATTTAGGTGCTTTAGAAGTAGGTCTTCTGCCATATATTTAAAATACTTATTTCTAACCTAGCAAAAAGCAACATAACAAACAATCCAAGTTAGTCAACCCTTAACTCTAAAATAAGCTGAATTCTAAAAACATAATTTAGTATTTTTAAAATACTTTATACGTTTGAATTTATATTTAAATAAAACTCAGTCTTGTTTAGAAAGTTGAAGAAGTCTTGGTTTAACGATTATTTTTTTCAGTCAGTTAATAGGGAAGCAACTGGAACACACTACAAACATCTGGTGGTAATCAAATCAATGTACCTTTTTAAAATACATGTACCCATAGCTCTGAGGGATTTTATTATTCATCAGTGGAAACCCTTTTTTAACAACTACATTTGATTCGCCACAATCATTCATGCTCACAAACATCCAAACCAAAAGTGAATAAATATTTTCATCCTGTATTAGCAATATTATAAAGGCCTCGGCGTGATAATGAAGTGAGAAACCTTTACTGGCATACCAGGGTGGTGTCAAAATAGTGGTAACCTTTGACAACAAAAAGCTTAGTCAATTCCCAGTGACAGTTGCTTTCTACATCAAAGGTGAAATCAACATTACCTTAGAAACCATCATAAGATGCTGCAACCTAAAATGGCACTTATCTCGAAATGTATAAAATAGAAAGCACTTTTAGTGAGAAGAATTCAATCATTTATGAATGCATCATGGCATACTATTTGAAACTTCAGGCATATTGAAATATTCACCTTCAATTGCTAAAACTGCAACTCTCAAGGAGTTACATGCTTGTTGAAATCGATGGTATTTAATTAGGGTAAACTAATTAACTATTAGGTACTACCAATTACCATTTATCTTAATTCTTTGGAAAAAAATATTGTAATAAAACAATTAGAGGGATGATTACACAAATTTATATCAGTCCCTTCAAAACTGACTACTTGTTTGTAAGATCATAACCCTGGGCTTTGCCCTTTGATAAGTAGGATGGCAATTATCATAAGATTTTTGTTTGATAACCTCTGAGAACCAGTAAGAAGAAAGTTTTTTTCTTTATGCTAACTGAACAGCAAAGCAGATAAGAAATGCACTTCATTGTTACATTGTTTAAAGCCAATAATTCATCATCCCTAAAAATGGAAAAAAATTCGAAGTTAATTTACTGTAACACACTCAAGTGTCCTGTAATTCAAGGAAATAGGTATTATACTTCTACACTTGGTTTTTTTGATGACTAGCTGTGAATCTGAAAAACTTGTTAAGCCATTTAACTGTCAAATCTTTAACTTCACAAAATACATGATGTAAAAATAGACGAGAATTATATATGTAGTGTGTAAAAATTCTCATAAAAAATGAGCTGTGCAAAATGCTATAAAAATCAAGTTTAAGAAAATAGTTTTTTTAATGGAACAAAGACATATTGACAGAAATCCTTTTAAAATAATAGAAAGATATCCCAAAAGGCAATGTATATATTTTGCCCAAATAGAATACAATTTCAGAGATATATAGGGGATGGTTTAAAGTTTTTATATTGCTATGACAAGTTTATTTTCTTTAATGGTACTGTATTTGGTATAGATAAAGAATACATAGGAATAAATGTCAGTACTCTGAAAACTAAAAGCGAATTTAGAGAGATATACCTAGTTAATAGGTCAGAAGGCTTGATATTATTAAGACCCGAACTTTTCTCAAATTGATCTATAATTCCACACAACCATATAAAATCCTCAACAGGGTTTTCCTTTTGCTTTTGTTTTATTTTGTGAAAGGATTTGACAAACATTATAAAATTCTCTTGAGAATAAAAAGGCTATAGAATAGACAAAACAACCTTGAAAAAGAACAAAACTGGAGGGTTAATGACACCTGATTTCAACATTTATGATAAAGCTGTGGTAATCTAAGACAGTGTGGCATTGGCATCAAGATAGACGTATCGATGGAACAGAATAGAGCATCCAGAAATAGATCCACACATAAATATTTTTTCACAAAAATGCAAAGGCAATTCAAAGCTGAAAGGTCAGGCTTTTCAAGTGGTGTTCAAGCAATTGGAAATCCATAGGCAAGAAAATGAACTTAGAACCATACTTAGTAGCACATATGAAAGTTAACATGCAAGGCAGGTGGGTCACGAGGTCAGGAGATCGAGACCATCCTGGCTAACACAGTGAAATCCGTCTCTACAAACACACACAAAAAATTAGCCAGGTGTGGTGTTGGGCACCTGTAGTCCCAACTACTAGGGAGGCTGAGGCAGGAGAATGATGTGAACCCCGAAGGCAGAGCTTGCAGTGAGCTGAGATCGCACCACTGCACTCCAGCCTGGGCGACAGAGCGAGACTCCGTCTCAAAACAAAAAAAAGGAAGTTAACGTACAATGGATCATCAATCTACATGTAAAACCTAAAACTATAAAATTTCTAGAAGAAAATCTTTGTGATCTGGGTTGTCAAAGATTTCTTGGAACACCAAAAGCATGATCCATATAAAAAAAATTAATGAATTGGGCTTAATTGAAATTAAAAAGTTCATTTATTTTTTTCACCAAATGGCAGATTAGAGGCATTGCTAGCACGCCTCTCTGACTTGGACGAACAAAATAACATGTAGATATTCACACTGTGAACCTTTTTCAAGAAGCAATGCAGGAACTAAACAGAAAAGCTGAAGGAATCCACAGACTCTTTGAAGGAAACAGCAGGCTGCAGTCTATACCACAGTCTACACTGTGAGTCAGGTAAAGGGCTACAAGTCCCCAGCGTAGGAGCGGGAAGAGATTTTCTCTATGATACATACCCCTACCAGGGAGCCTAAAAGTCCAGGCCACAGGGGAAGGCCTTATCCTTACTCAGTGCAGGAATTGACTTGGGGAGGGTCATGGAATATAAAAGTAGGAGCAGCTGTGGGAAGACCGTTGCGTGCATTCCCAGTCTCCAGCATGAACCAAGGGAAACCATTCCATATTTTTTCTCACAGGGAACCTTGTGGAGGTCAGCTAATTAGTTCAGGCAGTGGTTGCAGGTTGAAAGAAGCCCCAGTTGGGTTTCATGATATAACCTCTGGTGGGCACAAACTCCCTTGGCCAGGGCCAGTGGGAGGCCAGTGAAAAGTGAATTGTAGCTATGAGTGCAGGAGCTGGGTGCCCAGCTTTGTGGATGGACTGAGACTGATGTGATTTGAAAGCCAGGTTGTTCTCTCCATGGAAAAAGCTTATGGCTTGGGGCATTTGCAAGTTTTGAGTGCAGGTTGTCTGGAAATTAGCTCACTGTTGCCAGTGGAACAGGGCAGGAGTGGATCTGCCTCACCGAATGACTGGGATCTCTGTGGGGCTTACTGACACCTGCTATTCCCCACTCCCTGCACAAACCCTTCTATGCTGCAGAGGCAGCAACAATCCCCTCTGGAACATTTGACCTGAAAACCAACTGCATCCACCAACACCAAGAGGGGTTGTACTTGCCCTGCATGTGGAGACTCAGAGTGCAAACTCACCAGACCCAGCCCCAACCGAGCTTTGCCCTGCCACCTGCCTTTATGTCCCAGAAGGATATAAACTTCTGGGAGCTATACGACCCCACCCATTGCCTGAGAAACCAGAGTACCCTCCATCCCAGACAAAACAAAGCAAGCAAAAATCCCACTGCTACTATCACAGCTGGTAATCTTTTGCAAGCACCACCTCCTGGTCAAAGGCTAATAAACATAGTCCATTACAGCATCTCCTGGTAGAATAACACTGTGCTCAAGAAGGAGAAGACTGCGGTGTAACCTCAATATCACCACTGCTTACACCACTCAGGCTAACCAGGAGGTCTTGAGTCTGTCCACATGACCTGTTCTTTATCACTATAACCAGTGTTCGAGGAAGCCAAAACACTAAGGCTATATTTATAACCAAGGAATGTCACAGAGTCTATGTCATTCTCCTGCCACCTTCATTAGAGCTGGTGCTGCTACCTATGTTAGGAGACTTGAAGACAGGTCACATAACTGGATCCCTTGAAGACATTCCCCAGCACCAGCCTGGAGTGTGGCAATTTCACTGGGCAGCTAGACCCAGAGGAGCAACAACACTCACAGTAGTCTGGCTTACAGAGACTCCCACTACTAGGGGAAGGGGGAGTGCACAACATCAAGGCAACACCCGATGGGACAAAAGAATTTAGATGGCAGGCCTAAAGCAATGAATCTCTCTGCCGGCAGGAAGATTCTTTCAGCAGAGGCACAGTTCCAGTGCTGGACTCAGCAGGGAAACTGCAGCTCTAACCCAACAGTCAGACAGTCCTTGTGTGTTTGAAGGGTCCTGGAGAAGGGGATATCTTTCCCCCATCGTACAACACCGCAGGCATAGCTGGGGATTCTCTCATGGGAGCTTGGCATGAGTGCAACTATAGACAGCCTTTCTGGAACATGTCAGGATGACTGTATCCCTGCAGAAGGAGCGTGCTCCAGGTTCAGGCTTGCATGAGAGACGGAGTCCCAGTTCCCCTCTACTTGACACATCAACATTCCTACAGATGAAAAGAGGTGCCTCTCTGATCTGAATAGCCAGAGCACTGGGGCAGGAGTGTGTCTGAGAGATACATAGCTTTCCTGCTGACCTGGTAGGGGAGCTGAGGTGGCTCCAACTCTTCCCCCTCATAAGACATCAGTGTGACTCATTGAAAGCTCCTCCAGCCACCTCTGAACGCTGGGACCTCTGTTCACCCTTGAATGTTGCATTTACCCACCTGCTTTAGCCACATCCAGTTCCTACCCAGGGATACCTCCCCTGCTAGCCTGAAGCCTAAACCATCAAATCAGTAAATAAAATACTAGGGAATAATAAATAAATAAATAAATAAGTGCACACCACGGGTTATGAGATAAGCTTCCAGAGACCTCTACCCTTCTAACCTCATAGGAGACAGTGAACTTGCTCACACACTGAGCACATTGCTACTATAAGCAGCACATGAGAAAGCCATTATACAAAGACTATCTATAACCAAGGAGCTCGTACAGAGTCTTCAGCCATGAATGCACCAAGAATCAAATTAGCCCATAATTAACCATAAGCGTTAAATTCACATCCTTAAGTGGAAAAACATTAAAAACAACACAGTCAAATAAAACATAAATTCAAGAATAATTAGAAGAAATAGTCTACCCAAATGCAAGGGAACCAGAAAAGTAACTCTGGTAATTTGACAAAACAGGGTTCTATAACACCCCAGAAAGATCACACTAGCTCCTAGCTCTCCAACAATGGATCCAAACCAAGATGAAATCTTTGAAATAGCACTAAAAATACAAAAATTAGCCAGGCGTGGTGGCACACTCCTGTAATCCCAGCTATTTGGGAGGCTGAGGCAGGAAAAATCTCTTGAACTTGGGAAGCAGAGGTTGCAGTGAGCCAAGATCACACCACTGTACTCTAGCCTGAGTGACAGAGCAAGACTCCATCTAAAAAAAAAAACAAAAAAAAGATGAAGAATTCAGAAGGTTGATTATTAAACTACTCAAGGAGATAGAAAGGTGAAAAACAACATAAAGAAAGTTTAAAATCAGTTCAGGATATGAATAAAAAATTTCTAGAGATATATATCATAAAGAAGAACCAATCAGAACTTCTAAAAATAAAAGACACACTTAGGGAATTATAAAATGAAGTAGAAAGTTTTCATAATAGACTAGAACAAGTAGAAGAAAGAATTTCAGAGTTTGAAGACAAAGCATTTGAGTTAACCCAATCGGGTGAAAATAAAGAAAACACAATCAAAAGAAATGAACAAAATCTCCAATAATTATGGGATATATAAAACAGCCAAACTTAAGAATACCCGATGTTCCTGAGGAAGAAGAGAAAACTTATTTGAGGAAATAGTTGAGAAAAACTTCCCAGGCCTCGCTAGAGATTTGACTATCCAAGTCTAAGAAGCTCAAAGAACCCCTGAGAAATTCATTACAAAAAAATCATCACTGAAGCATATAGTCATCAGGCTATCTAAAGTGAACATAAAAAGCAATAAGACAAAACCATCAGGTAACCTATAAAGGAAAACCTATTAGACTAACAGCAGACTTCTCAACATAAATCTTACAAAGCAGAAAGGATTGGGTTCTTATCTTCAGTGTCTTTAAACAGAATAACTGTCAGCTGAGAATTTTGTATTTAGAAAAACTAAGTTTCACAAATGAGGGAGATATAAAGTTATTTTCAGACAAATAAATGCTCAGGAAATTAATCACACCCAAACCAGCGTTACAAGAAATGCTAAAAGGAATTCTAAACCTTGAAACAAAAGCTTGATATTCACCAAAATAGAACCTCTTGAAAGTTTAAAACGTACAGGGTCTATAAAAGAGTAACACAAGAAAAAGTACGAGCTATCTAGATAACAATTAACATGACAAAGAGAACAGTACCTCACTCAATATTAATGTGGAATGAAAATGGCCTAAGTGCTCTGCTTAAAAGATGCAGAATGGTAGAATGGATTAAAAAAAGAAATCACAAACCAAATATCTACTGTCTTTGAGACTCAAATAATATGGAAGGATTCATATAAACACAAGGTAAGGCCAGGTGTGGTGGTTCACTCCTGTAATCCCAGCACTTTGGGAGGTTGACACGGGTGGATCACCTGAGGTCAGGAGTTTGAGACCAGCCTGACCAACATGGAGAAACTCTGTCTCTACTAAAAATACAAAATTAGCTGGGCATGGTGGCGCATGCCTGTAATTCCAGCTACTAAGGAGGCTGAGGCAGGAGAACCACTTGAACACGGGAGGTGGAGGTTGCATTGAGCCAAGATCACGCCATTGCACTCTAGCCTGGGCAACAAGAGGGAAATTCTGTCTCAAAAAAACAAAACAAAACAAAACAAAACAAAATTAGCTGGGTGTGGTGGTGGGCAGCTGTAGTCCCAGCTACTCGGGAGGCTGAGGAGGCAGAATGGCATGAACCCAGGAGGCAGAGCTTGCAGTGAGCCAACATCACACCACTGCACTCTAGCCTGCACGACAGAGCGAGACTCCATCTCAAAAGAAAAAAAAAAAAAAACTCAAGGTAAAGGGGTGGAAAAAATATTCCACACAAATGGAAACCAAAAGCAAGCAGGAGTAGCTATTCTTAGACAAAACAACTTCAAAACAACAACAGTAAAAAAAGACAAAGGTCATTATATAATCATATAAGGATCAATCCAACAAGAAGATACTACAATCCTAAATTTATATACACCTAACACTGAAGCTCAGATTCATAAAGCTATTATTATTAGATCTAATAAATGAGATAGCAACACAATAATAGTGAGAGACTTCAATATACCACTGAGAGCACTAGATAGATCATTGACACAGGAAGTCAACAAACAGTGAACTTAAATGACATGGTAGAACAAATGGACTTAACAAGTATTTACAGAACATTCTACCCAAGAACTACAGAACAGACATTTTTCTCATCAGCAAATGGAACATTCTCTAAGATAGACGACATGATAGGCCACAAAACAAGTCTCAATAAATTTTACAAAATCAAAATCATATCAAGTATCTTCTCAGACCATAGTGGAATAAAACTAGAAATCAACTCCAAAAGGAACCCTCAAAACTATACAAATATATGGAAATTAAATAACCTGATCCTGAATGATTTCGGGGTTAACAATGAAATCAAGATGGAAATATAACAATTCTTTGAATTTAGTGATAATATTAACACAATGATAATTCAAAACTTCTCTGATATCACAAAAGCAGCACTGAGAGGAAAGTTTATGTCATCAAATGCCTATATCAAAAAGTCTGAAAGCACAAATTGACCACTTAAGGTCATACCTCAAGGAACTAGGAAAACCAAAACAAACTAAACCCAAAGCTAGCAGAAGAATAGAAATAACAAAGATCAGAGCAGAACTAAATGAAATTCAAACAAACAACAATACAAAAGATCCATGCAACATAAAGCTGGTTCTCTGCAAATGTAAACAAAACTGATAGACCATTAGCAAGATTACCAAGAAAAGAAGAGAGAAGATCCAAGTAAGCTCAATTAGAAATGAAACTGGAGACATTATAGTTGACAACACAAAAATACAAAAGATCATTTGAGACTGCTATGAACATCTTTATGCACACAAACTAGAAAACCTAGAGGAAATAGATACATTCTTGGAAACATACAACCTTCCTAGATTAAATCAGGAAAAAATAGAAACCCTGAACAGACCAAAAACAAGCAGCAAGATTGAATCAGTAATTTAAAAATTGCCGACAACAACAAATGCCCAGGACCAGATGGATTCACAGCTGAATTCTACCAGACATTGAAACAAGAATTGGTACAATTCCTACAGAAACTACTCCAAAAGACTGAGAAAGACAGAATCCTCCCTAAATCATTCTATCAGGCCAGTATTCTCCTGATACCAAAATCAGGAAAGGACACAACAAGAAAAGAAAATTACAGATAAATATCCCTGATGAACACAGATGCGGAAATTATCAACAAAATACTAGCTAACCGAATCCCACACCACATCAAAAAGGTTATGCATCATGATCAAGTGGGTTTCACCCCAGGAATGATGGGATGATTTAACATACACAAGTCAACAAATGAGATACAGCACATAAACAGAATTAAAATTAAAAACCATATGATCATTTCAATAGATGCAGAATACTGCTATACACCAACATCGACCAAGCTGAGAATCAAATAAAAAACTCAATCCCTTTTATAACAGCTTAAAAAGAAAAACAAAATACCTAGGAATAGACTTAACCAAAGAGGTGAACGATCTCTACAAGGAGAACAACAAAACACTGCTGAAAGAAATCATAGATGACACACAAATGGAAATATATTCCATGCTCATGGATTGGAAGAATCAATACTGTGACAATGACCATACTGCCCAAAACAATCTACAAATTCAATGCAATTCCCCTTAAAATGCCAACATTATTTTCACAGAACTAGAGAAAGCAATCCTAAAATTCATATGGAGCCAGAAAAGAACCCAAATAGCCAAAGAAATCAGAAGCAAAAAGGACAAATCTGGAGGCATCACATTACTCAACTTCAAATTATACTGTGAGGCGATAGTTACCAAAACAGCATGGTTCTGGTAAAAACAAGTAGGCATATAAACCATGGGAACAGAATAGAGAACCCAGAAATAAAGCCAAATATGTGCAGCCAACTGATCTGCAACAAAGCATGTGAAACATAAATTGATGAATGAATACCCTATTTACTAAATGGTGCTTGGAAAACTGGCAAGCCACATATAGAAAAATGAAACTGGATCCCAATCTCCTTATATAAAAATAAACTCAAATGGATCAAATACTTAAATATAAGACCTAAAATCATAAAAATTATAGAAAACAACATTGGAAAAACTCTTCTAGGCATCTGCCTAGGCAAATAATTCATGAATAAGACCTCAAAACCAAATGCAACAAAAATAAAAATAAATAGGACCTAATTAAACTAAAAGCTTCTGCACAGCAAAATAAATAATAATCAGAGTAAACAGAAAACCCACCAGAATGGGAAAAAATAATTGCAAACTCTGCATCTGACAAAGGACTAGTATCCAGAATCTACAAGTAACTCAAACAAATAATCAAGCAAAAAACAAATTCAAAAACTGGGCAAAAAAAGAAGATATACCAATGGCCAATAAGCTTATGAAAAAATGCTCAACATCACTAAGTATCAGGGAAATGCAACTTACAACCACAGTGAGATACCACCTTATTCCTGCAAGAATGGTCATTAGTAAAAAGTCAAAAACACAAGAGATGTTGGTGTGGATATGGGGGAAAACGAATGCCTATACACTGCTGGTGGGAATGTAAATGTGAACGGCCTCTATGAAAAAGAGTATAGAGATTCCTTAAAGAACTAAAAGTAGATCTACCATTCAATACAGAATCCCACCAGTGGATATCAACCCAAAGGAAAATAAATCATTATATGAAAAAGATACTTTCATACCTATGTTTACAGCAGCATAATTGACATTTGCAAAGATGTGGAACCAACCTAAGTGCCCATTGACTAATGAGTGGATAAAGAAAAATGTGGTATATATATGTCATGGACTACTACTCAGCCATAAAAAAGAATGAAATAATGTATTTTGCAGCCACTTGGATGGAGCTAGAGGCCACTATTCTAAGTAACACTGGAGTGGAAAACCAAAAACTACGTCCTTGCGCATAAGTTGGAGGTAAGCTGTGAGTATGAAGGCATACAGAGTGAGATAATGAACTTTAGGGAGTCAGAGAGAGGTGGTAGAAAGGGGGCCAGGGATAAAAAACTACGTATTAGGTACAGTGTACACTAATTGCTTAATAGGTACACTAAAATCTCAGAATTCACCACT
The DNA here is from genome assembly GCF_009764315.1 of Trachypithecus francoisi. Classification (NCBI taxonomy): domain Eukaryota; kingdom Metazoa; phylum Chordata; class Mammalia; order Primates; family Cercopithecidae; genus Trachypithecus; species Trachypithecus francoisi. The sequence goes on from NW_022681456.1 coordinate 111,146,019, forward strand.
CTGTAATTCAGCCATTTTACAAAAACCACTTTACCCCAAAAGCTATTGAAATAAAATTTTTTCAAAAACTTAAGAATTTCTGCTCTTCAAGAAACACTTTTAGGATAATGCAGAAAAGCCAAACTGACAGTGTAAATATATATTTGCAAAGTACATATCCTATAAAGAACTTATATCCAGAATATATAAAAGAAAACTCTCAAAACAGAATTAAAAGAGAACAACCTGATGAAAACAAAACAAACAAACGAATAACAACAAAAAAATAAGCCAAAGATTTGAACATATATTTTACCAAAGAAGAAATAATAAATGGCATGGTAGGCTGAAAAATGGCTTCACAAAATGTATCCACATCTTTATCTCTGGAACCTGTGAAAGCTACCTTATTTGGCAAAATAAAAATTTAAAAAGGACTTTGCAGGTGTGATTAAAGAATTTGAGGCCGGGCGCGGTGGCTCAAGCCTGTAATCCCAGCACTTTGGGAGGCCGAGATGGGCGGATCACGAGGTCAGGAGATCGAGACCATCCTGGCTAACCCTGTGAAACCCCGTCTCTACTAAAAAAAAAATACAAAAAACTAACCAGGCGAGGTGGCGGGCACCTGTAGTCCCAGCTACTCGGGAGGCTGAGGCAGGAGAATGGCGTAAACCCAGGAGGCCGAGCTTGCAGTGAGCGGAGATCCGGCCACTGCACTCCAGCCTGGGCCACAGAGCGAGACTCCACCTCAAAAAAAAAAAAAAAAAAAAAAAGAATTTGAGATTGGGAGATTATCCTGGATAAACCGAATGGGCCCTAAATGCAATCACATGTTCTTTATAAGAGGCAGACACAGGATGCTTTGACTCCAAGAAGAGAGGAAGGTGCTTCCCCACTGGCCGTGACAATGGAGGGAGAGGCTGTAAATCAAGGAATACAAGGAATGTTGCTCTGAATGCTGGGAAGGGCAAGGAACTGGATTCTCCCCTATAGCATCTGGAGGGAGCACAGCCCTGCCAGCACTTTGATTTTGACTCAGGGAAACTGATTTTAGGCAGCTAGGCTCCAGAACTGTCAGAGAATAATTTTCTGTTTTAAATCCACCAAATTCGTGATAGTTTATGATACCAGTCAAAGGAAACTAATAGAGATGGTGGCAAGGCACATGAAAACACACTCAACATCATTAGTCATGAGGAAAATGCAAATTAAAACCACAATGAGATACCACTATCCTCCTGTTAGAACGGCTAATATTGTGGTAGTTGGTGGATGGGTGGGGGAGGTTAATGAATAAACTAACAAATAATGAATAAATCAATTGTTTAGAAAACATGCACTGTATGACCCAGCCATCCAAATCCTAGCTATTTTATTCAAGAGAAAAGATAGTAAATTTCCAACAAAGACTTACATATGAAGTTCAGAGCAGCTTTATTTTGTAATAGCCAAAAACTGGAAACAGTTCAAATGTCCATAAAGAGGTAAAAGGATAAACAAACTGTGGTATATCTACACAATAAAATAAAACTTAGCAATAAGAAGAAATGAACTAATGAAATATGAAAAACATGAATAAATCTCAAAATAATTATACTTAGTGAAGGAAGCATGAGTGCATCTTGAAAAAATAATACATAAAATACATGGGTGAGTTGTAAAATAATTATACATAGTGAAAGAAGCCAGACCAAATAAAGGAATATATAACATATGATTTTATTCATATAAAACTATAGAAAATGAAAACTATTCAACAGTGACAGAAGACAGATAAGTGGTTGCCTGGGGAGGAGGACTGGGAAAGACAAGAGGTGCACCAGGGAACCAGGAACACCAGGGAAGTTTGGGGAATGATTTGTGATTGGGTAGGTGCACACATATGTCAAAACTTACCCAGTTGCACCCTTGTGCACTTGCTTGTGTATAGAATACACTATAATGAAACTTATAATTGAAAGTACATTTTTGATTATCTACTTTCACTCTAGGAGCTCAATCTAAGTTCCAAATTCATAGAATGTTAATCTTGAGGGCATTTCTTTTCACAGAGCATATAAACCCACCCAAAGCCTTTGGACACCTATACTTGTTTGCTCATTTGATGTGAGGTTAAGTTGGCAATATTGTATATTATATCTTAGTGAACTCTTCTCCCACTATGAAATATTATACTATGAAATAATGTCCTGCATATAACATCCATTGATTAATATACAATATTTAGTTTTTCTATTCAATGAACACACTTCAGGAAGAAAAAAATGCCTCAGTTCAAGAGAAAAAGAAGATATGAGTTATACTCTCTACAAGGTATGTAGCATATGAGCAACTGGTAGAACTACAGTAAAGGAAGAGATAAAGGCCTAAGGAAAAAATTCATATAAAATGTAATTATGTAAAATACTTGAACGTATAAAAATAAGTAACCTAGTTTCTAGTCTACTCTAAATTCTGTTATATCTATGCTATCTTTATTTTTTAAGTTACTTATAAAAAGCGTGTATAGAGCACCAACATGTTTAAAAACAGTGTTTTGCTTCTTAGCACTCAAAGAGAAATAAGAAAGTTCCTGACCTAAAGAAGCTGACAGGTTAGGAGGTGAGACTGACAAGAAAAAAGACTAGACTGTGAACAAATGCGATGAGAGCTAGAAAGAAAGACTTGCTGAAGGTTAAGAATCATGGAATGATAGTAAAAATGAAAGTTATAATTAAAGCCCACTTCTTGTTTTAATTTGATGAAAACAGAATTTTCTTGCATGTCATTAAAAGTAATGGCAAAACCACAATTACTTTTGCACCAACCTATTTTATAGTAATAAATGAACAAAAGAATCTCTATTTCCTCTTCCAATCTTCCAGTCTTATATGTAGGAAGTATTTCCTTCACTACACTACTACTGTAGGTAGAGCCTGGATGCCTAATTTATGTGACCAGGTCATGGCTGCCCATTGTTATGTCATGAAAAACTTCTGGACTTCTAAACAAATTCACATAGCCTAAAGATACTCTTTCATAACAGTACCAAGCATGTACTTCACTCACTTAAACCACTTTTTAAACAGCAAAAGTGCAGACCCACTTTTTAAACAGCAAACTTAACATAACATTAAAGCAAGAGAAAACAAAAGCATTGTCATAATTACGTAAACATTTTGCATTTCCCTTGTCAAAATATTTTACCAAACACAATTCTAACCACAACTTCAAAACAATTTGTTTATAGTTTATGAACCTACTAATGCATTCCAAAACTCATTACGAAGTTTCCGCCAAGGACATAATCATCCTCACAGGTACTCGCCTGCATGGACTATGTAAAATGGTGGATGCCAAACCTGAGCTGAGCTAATATGTTTCTTGTCAGAAAATTCTAAGAAGCCCATAGACAAAATTTGAAATTAGTTTCAATCTGAGAGTTAAAGCCTTAAACTAAAAGCTATCAACAGCCATGTTTCCCACACTGAGAATAAGAAGAGTGAGAAAAGGAGGCTGGCATGTCCAGGGAGGAAGGGCCTTAGGGTTTCCTTCCGGTTTCCCTTGTTCTTGAGTCATTGCTGCCTTGAGGAAAGTATCAAAGCAAAGTTGTCAAACCTTTCTTGGATTCTGTGAGCTTAAACTGTTTGCTTCAGCTAGTAGGCATTGCAATTTCTAAAATTTGAGTTGCAACTTTTAATACAAAGAATGCATTAATAGCTATTCTTTAAGGTATTTATATGATATAGCTACAGTAATGAAAGCAGTATAATTATGAGGGCAGAATATAGAGACAAATCAATATAAGAGGATTCAAAGACCATAGTCATACCAAGTATATATCAATGAGAGAAAAATTAATTCTTCAATAAACGCTCTTGGCTCAGGTGTCTCACTAACTGAAAGAGAAAAGTGTGTTCAGATGTCTTAAACTCCAGCACTCGAATAAATTTCAGATGTATTAAAATTTTTAATTATGAAAAACAAACTGTAAGTATTTGTATTATGTTAGAATGTGGCACATTATTTTGAGCATTAGACCATAGGGAACTTCGGTTTGAATTGGAACAATTTTAAATTTAAAATTTTAATTTAAAATACAAACTTTTACATAAAAAGAGTCATGAAAAAGATAATATATACATGAAGTAAGGCACAGAGTAAATATCCTTGATATATACAATTTTTGTAAAAAAATATTTTTTTAATATTAAATATTTAATTATTAAAATATTTAATATTTAAAAATAAATATTAATTATTTAATTAAACAATTAAATATTAAATATAAAAAAACAGGGACAAAAAGGTTGGGTGCAGTGGCTCATGCCTGTAATCCCAGCACTTTGGGAAGCTAAGGTGGGTGGATCACAACATCAGGAGTTCAAGAACAGACTGACCAACATGGTGAAATCTGGTCTCTACTCAAAATACAAAATAGTTAGTTGGATATGGTGGCATGCACCTGTAATCCCAGCTACTCAGGAGGCTGAGGCAGGAGAATCGCTTGAACCCTGGAGGCTGAGGTTGCAGTGAGCCGAGACAGCGCCACTTCACTCCAGCCTGGGTGACAGCGAGACTCTGTATCAAAAAAGAAAAAGAAAAAGAAAAGACAAAAATACAAATAGAGAATTAAGCTAAGAACACACGGAAGTAATTTCACAAAAGATTAAAATAAATTTTCAAAAAACACATGACAAAATAGTCAATTTCACTAATACTAAAATATAACATTTTTTAAAAGGGATACAATATTTGAGCATGAAATTGGCAGAGATGAAATAAATTCTTAAATACAATATTGGGAAGGTTGTAGAACATTCTTACCTGACTTGGGTCAGGTAAGGCATTTAGACTGCTTTCCTGGAGAGCAATTTGGCAACTTTTAACATGTATTTAGATACTTTGACTCAGCTATTCAACTTATAGATATTTAATGTAAAGAGATAATTGTATATAAGTCCGCAGGCATAAAGGGACTAAGAGAGTCACCAGAGACTTTTTAAAAAAATACAAAAAAGAAAATATAACATATTTAAATGCAGAGGACTTTCTAAATGCATTATGACAAAACTATATAATGAAATACAAGTGGTCATTAATGAAATATAAGTGGTCATACTTTTGTCATATATTCATTGACGTAGAAAGATGCAATTTACCTATTGTTCAATAAAAACAGAACTTCATAGAGCAGTATACTATTTTTCTTTTAAAGGTATAGACATATGTATAAGTGATCTTTGATATAAAAATAAAAAATACCTTTCTGAGGTTATAAACCACATGGCAAATATCCAAGTGGTCTCAATTTCTGCATACAGTGCACCCTAACAGTTTTATTATTAACTTTTTTACTACAAAGAAAATTGCACCTGTTCATTCCTCTTAATTCTGATGAATTAGTGGCTGACCTAAGGGACGCTAAGCTCTGTGTTAAAATTAAGGCTCTAGAGAGCTGGCATCTCTTGTATGTGAGAATGACAAATCTGCTCTACATTATCCCATCAGCTCTGACAGGTTCTGTTAAGTCTCAGACTTAAGTCTTCCAAGTCAGCTAAGAGGATTAAAATACGGACACAGAAACATTAACACCATGCCCTGAGTTTAAATATCCATGCAGGACCCAGAATTTCTGGCTCGTTTGCAGCTGCTCATTGCTACCATTTACTTTTTCAGACCAGGAGCAAATAGGTCTAACTCCACAAACGACTGCCTCACCTCCCTTTACAGCTGCAATTAAAATCATGGGGCCAAATGGCTTAGAAATGTGGAAGTGAACAATACCCCTTATTTCTACTTTTCTCATCATCTTCCAAACTGAAAACCTCTCTATCCCCTCCTGTGTTCTAACACCCATAATGTTCTGGATTTTCTTTTTCTGACTCACATTTTCACTCCATTCCTTTTCCCAGGTCCTTGATATTACCCTCTTGAACTCTGAATTCATGAAAAGCAAATCTTACCTGCACCATCTTCACCAAACATTCCTTTCTCCTCCGTGCCCCTGCACAACTGCAGTAGAAACAAATACAAAGAACCAGAATTCTTTTCAAGGACTTACTGACCAGCTGAAGGGAAAGTGGTGAGCAACAGCCTACAGCTGTCAGCTCCTTCCCAGTTGGACGCAGCGAAAGAGACTTCCTCATCTAAAGTCGTGCCTTTCTCAGGGACAGGCTGCAACTGGTGACTGAGTGAGGCAGGAGTAGAAAGGCCAGCTACTTTGGCCCAAACATCGAACTCTCTGATGGGCTATATGCATTCAAGAGCTCCTTGCAGGATTAAGGTTTTGTCAGCTCTGCACTGCGGTTTGACTTTTTCCTTTGCCAAATTCCTTCCCATTGCAGCTGATGGTTATTGATAAATAACTTGCCCTTTGAACTGTGTGTCTCAGTGTCTGCTTCTAGAAACCGCAACCTGTGATCATCGGTACTAGCAGTGGTCCAACAAGCAATTGATAAGATGGAATTTGGGAGCTGTTCATTCATTACCTGACTGACAATGAGGAGCCCATTTTGACAGTAATGAAACACACACAGCCCCTGGCACATTAGCAATCTGTTTAAACATTCACTGGTTGTGAACCAGGAGGGGCACTGAATCTGGTTAGGATATATAGGCTCATAGGCAGTGATGCATGTCCTGGTTAGTTGTTTAAGAACATGAGAGGAAAGGAAAAAGACTAGAAAACATTAGCTATAACATCAACTGACTTCTATGGAGAAAGAGATTTGAGCAGCACAAGGGTTGATTATACTATAGACTATACCTATAGGGGAGACACAGATCTACTCCCCAAATTCCCCTTCAAGACAGTTCTTTTTGTTCTCCTGAAAAGAGTGTGAGCAGCAGACAGTCTTCAGCTGCAGTTCCTTTGTAATTGTCCCCAGCTGAAGAGAGTTGTCTTGCCAGCATGTAGTTTTTCCCAGGATCTTCCACACTTAGTCATGGAGTGAGGTTGGATATATCGGCCTTGCCATCTTAAAGCATACTCCAGTGGTCAATACTTATTTCAGAGTTCCTTACTGGGCTGACGGAGGCTTTGTTAGGCCTGTACTCGAGTTCAGCTTCTCTGCCCAACTCTAGTTCTTTTCCATTCCTTCCCTGGCATTGATCTCTTATGCAATCTTGCACCCTAAATGCCATCTCAGTGTCTGGTCCATCTATCAATGTATTATACAACAAGAGCAGTTCCACATTAGATGTGATGAGTGCAGCCAGGAAGGTAATGAAACTTCGGGGCAGTAGGAGTTTGAGTATAATGCTGTATCTATGCTTGTAGAAAATGCAGAAATGAGTGAGGGCATCTGCCTGGTGGCCAGAGAGAAAGGGAATGTTTCTTACTGGTTCATATGAGAGTGAAAATTAAAGGCAGGGGTGGAGTAATGTCTCAAGAGAATTACTTTTCTGTGTTGTGTGTTGCCTGCTCCCTTAGGAAAAAATCTGCCTTGAAGACTGACATTACTCTTCAAGGATTCTAGAATTCCTGTGTGTTGTCTTTTAATATGACTCCACTTGAAGACTGAACATTGAGGAGGCCTAATTTTGCTAGGGTTATCCCCGAGGAATTATCAACCAAGATTTCAGATCTGCAGTTAAGTACTCAGCTATAGCTCAGATTAAAATATTCACATTAGGTTGGATCAGGAAAAAATTTTCACCATGATTATCAAACCAACAGAAAAGTGGTATAAATAATTGTGGTTCGGTAGACCCAAACCACTATGGTTTCTGGAATATACAGAAAATCATTGTGGAGGTTTTGCCACAATTTGAGTTACAATTTCATAAAGCCTAGTTCTGAACTGGTTGTTACAGTGGGAAAAACTAGGCATGTAGCATTATAACGGTTTGCCAAATTGAGGAAGTATTAAAAATGTCCTCATTACATCATCATCTAGAAAATGCTTTATAGTCTAACTGCAATAGCCTCACAGATTCCTAAGAAATTATTATTTTTCAAGGAGAGAAAGAGCTGATGGCAGATGTGTTGACATGTTTATCTTTCTCAATTGGGAGTCAAAATCTGCTGCAGTTTTGACGATTGCTTTAGGATTTTCTTTGTTTTTTTTAAAGAACATTTTTTAGAGACAGGGTCTCACTGTACCACTCAGACTGGAGTACAGTGGTGTGATCATGGCTCACCATAGCCTCAAACTTCTGAGTTCAAGGTATCCTCCTGCCCCAGCTTCCCAGGTTGCTAGGACAACAGCTGTGCTTCACCACACCTGGCCAATTAAAAAAAAAAAAAATCTGTAGAGGTGCAGTCTCACTATGGTGCCCAGACTGGTCTTCAACTCCTGATCTCAAGTGATCCTCCTGCCTTAGCCTCCCAAAGTTCTGAGATTACAGGTGTGAGCCACCATACCCAACCAGGATTTTTAATTTTGCAAGCTTTGGAACATTCAAAGCACTGTCTCTAAAATTGGAGAAATATATGGAAGGTACAAAGGTTCATAGAACAATGACTCTGAGCCAGGATTGAGCATGCTGCTAAAATGCAACAGTGATGCAAATCCTCAGCCACAGATGCCCTCCTTGTTATTACCTACAGGGATAGTTCTACAACCTGTTTTGGTAACAAAAAACTCTGGTTTTATACATAGGAACATTGTACTAATTCCCAGAAAATAAATATCATTTGGTTAAAACCAATCATGACTACCCCATTTGCCTTTCCAGGGTTAAATTTCTCAGCCTTCCTTGCAGCTCCACATATCCATCAGTCTCAGCTACGGTGGATGAAGCATAAGGGGACATGAGGATGAATGGCAGCAGATATAGCCAGATTTATAGATTTGGTAGAAGATTGAGGGAGTTCCCATATGATACAGTTTCTTTTCGTTGCTTACTACATAATAATCGCCAGCCACTAGTGGGTACTCATATATTTGAGAAGTTGAAAATAAATTAATGAATTTTCTACATGAAGCAGAGGTCAAAAATCATCTCCTGAATATGATGGGGTGGAAAGAAGGCCATAGATGTGATAAAAGTGTAAAGTTTTAATACTAGCCTTTTCAATGTCCTGCACTATGTGAGTCCAAGTTCAATTCATTGCATGGGCATTAATGCCTCTGCATTTCCCACTTGTGTACCTGGGCACTCCAGGAAGCCAGATCCCACTCTCAGAGTTGATGTGTTTCATCTGAATTGGAATGGAATTGGTATAAAGAGGTAGAGTCTCTCCTGGCTCAGTTAAGTCAGACTTGAGTGCCAAAGCCACTACGGTTCCCATGTTGGTGGGCATAATGAAGGTTGTGCCAAAACCCAGATCTTACCTGGCGAGGCTAAGAAAGGTAGCAGCAGTAGAAGATGAGGAAGGCAAATAGGAAGGCAGCTAAAGTTACCTACTGAGCAAGTGGCTAGAACTAAGGGGATAGTAGGTCAAGAAAATCTGGGGAGATGCAAAAACCAGCAGAGTATCGTCCTTTGTTTACCCCAGCCATCCAGCCAGTTCTGATTAAACCATACAACTTTACCTGATGGTGTGGTGAAGAGAAGTCAGGGGTATTCAGAGAAGGGAAGCTTGTCCCATGATGACCCTGTAATACAGGGTCACCACAGGGTCATAATAGCTACTTGCTATTATGCAAGTAGCAGCATATAAATAGTTGCCGTTAGAAGCTCTGCTATTCATTAATTTAGGACAAGATCAGGAGTAAAATCAATAGTGGTCTGGTCCTACAAAAATGCAGGCAAGGTGAGTGGAACACATAATTCAGAAGAACAGTAAACAAGGGTGGATTTAGACAACCTCTTACCTTCTTCCTAAACGTGAGATGATTTTTTGGGTGTGAGAAGTACAGGCAATGCTTGGCTCACAATGGATACCAATTAAGAATAACAGAATCAATAATCCCAATGACACTGAGTTTACAAAGGGATACATAAGGCACAATTTTATTTTATTTTATTTTTTGAGACAGAGTCTCTCTGTGTCACCCAGGCTGGAGTGCGGTGGCGCGATCTCAGCTCACTGCAACCTCCACCTCCTGAGTTCAAGTGATTCTCCTGACTCAGCCTCCCGAGTAGCTGAGACTATAGGCACCCACCATCACGCCTGGCTAATTTTTGTATTTTTAATAGAGGCAGGGTTTCACCATGGGCCAGGCTGGTCTCGAACTCCTGACCTCAAATGACCCACCCACCCTGGCCTCCCAAAGGCACCATTTTTTTTTTTTTTTTTTTTTTTTACCAATCCTCGGGATCTCACGGGGAATCACCCACTCATGTATTTACATGTTGCTCCTAGCCCTAACTTATTTATCTTTTTCTCTCTGAGCTTTTCTGCTTCCCTGTAGCTGAGAGTCTTTTATATGGGAATAGAGGAAACAAAAGAAAGACTGTTCTTCAGTTCACATTCTGTTTGATAGTGTCATTTGATCATATAAGCTAAGTATATGGCACATTTGTTCTCCCTGGTGAACTATCTCTACAGCAGTAGATGATCATCCGTTCTCCTGGTAGATTGGGAGGATAAATGGTTGCCTTAGGTGAGGTAGAAACCAGCACATCAGTTTAATGCTCTGAAACATGGCCACAGTACAAACTTTGATCCAGCCACCTTCTTCCCTCTACCTTGTTATTCCTCCCCATTCCTGTCCCACACTTTGTACATATACGACTGAAATTTGAAGTGAAATATAGAAGTTATTTATTCCTATTAATTTCGTCTTTATCAAGCTGATAGAGCATCTCCATTTCCTGAACATTGTTTTAACTCACAATTATTTTTTCTAGATCTTTCAGCCTTGTGTGTCATCTGCAAATCTGAACCAAGAAACAGACATTCTCTTTAAAGAAAAATTTATAGGAAGCCTGCTCAGAGGAAGCGAGGTGCTCCAGATGACCTCTGGAAGTCCCTGGCAGGCTTATGTTTTGAATTTTCCATAACATTTTATTATGTAAAACAGACCCATTAGCTATGTTTACTCAGGCACATGGAAGAAGATTGAGACAAGTACCTAAACATTCACTGTGACTTTTCTGTAAATGTTATTAAAGAAAAAGTGGGAAATGGCCTTGAATTATCCAGGGTGTTTATTTCCATTGATCAAAGTCACAAAATAATTACCTCATTTCACTTTGTCTAATTAAACATAAGTCCGTAACAAATTTTTATCTCAGGACATACTGAAAGGGAAATACGGTGAAATTGTATAGTAAAACCAACACAGCAAAAAGTTGACCATTAAACCTCTCTTATTTAAAGTTAAAGGACAACTCTATAAAGCCAGAATTCTAAAGCCAGAAGTCTAAATGAGATTAATGAATATAAAGGAACAAACATATATTCGGTGAATACTGGCCGAGAAATGATGGTTGAAATACAATATTGTACACAAAATCTTAAAACTTTATACCATAAAATAATGAGATGCCTTCTGTTAGTTTTTATTTAGAATCGTATTCATAATGTTAAGTTTTACTGAAGATAATGAACAAGGGATAAACAATATATGAGATATTCTCTAGAGGGTGCTATAATGATCAAGAGGAAGAGACATTTTAAAACATTACTTAAAGTGATTAAATCTTACATGTTAATTTAAAATTCACCTAGGGAAATAGCTAGTTCTCATAATGAGAATAAAAAATATAAATACCATACTAAAAAAAACTGGACAATAGTGGTTCAAGACAGTGATTTAAAATGAAACCTAATTTTTCTTAGTCCATAGTTGATGGAAAAGTATCAAGTCATAAACTCTGCTCATCATAATTTTCTATATATGGTACTCGTGAGCTATTTACTTCAGCCAAAGATCAGGAAACATTCCACGGCAATGAGATCTGTTAATCTGTAAAACACTATCTCAGGGGAAATTGTAGAAACCTCTTCATTGGTCACTCACTGTTTGCTTAAAAAGTAGAGTGCACAAGACATGATAAGACATATCATGGGAAGCAAATCCATCTTAAAGGGAGAGGTAAAAGCAGGAGATAAAAAAGGAAACAACTTCTGTTCAGTGCTTTCTCGGAGAGCAAGGCATTTTTGCACAATTATTTAATATCACAGCCACTCTGGGAAAGGATATTATAAACACTTTAGAGATGAGAAAACAAAAGCTAAGAGTAGTTTGCTAAAGTCAAAAGTAGTAAGTGACAGAGCCAGGGATTTGAGCCCAAGTCTGTCTTGCTTTTAGGATCCTGCTTACAGTTCTGAAAATAAAGGTATGTTAAAGTGATTACCACACAGAAGACAAGTACAGCAATATTCAAATCTCTACTTGATGAGGCAGGCAACTTCTTTATATTTTTGCCTTGTGTGATTACACTCTATATTCATACACGAACTTACAAGAATAGAAAAATCAGCCTATAGTAGCAAAACATTATCTTCTCATCATTATGTTTACAAATTAGGAGATTAATAGCAACTGTCAAGAGCCCAGTTACAATAAGGTTATAGGAGTTGAAGCTTGATTACTGGAGACTCAATAATGAGTGACAGAAAACCAAGGTAACTATCACTGACAACTCATCCAATCCACACATTGTTGTCGGAGTCCTCTCTCTTTCAGTGGCAGAAGAAAATGTAGATAACACTTTCAAGATGAAAAGAAAAGAAAAGGTGGCATAAGAGGAAAGAAAGATCATGGAAAGAAGTGTTCTTTAAAAACAAAGTGAGACTTCGATATGTTTGTAGGTTGAGAAAAAGAATCAAGAGAAAAATGGAATAAAAGATTTAAAGGTGAGATTAGAGAATTAATGACAATAATAATAATTAACATTTTAAATTAAAATTAATGAGAAAAGATTTGAAGGGGCATAAATCAGGGAAGTGGAAATGATTCATTTTTGGAAGAGATGGAAGAAAGTTGTGAGTAAATACAGAGCCATATTAGGCATTGTAGTCATCCTCTCTCTAAAATATTAGGAAGGTATCAGTTGTGAATAAGAGAGTCATGCTTAGGGACTTGAATAAAGTAAAAGAAAATTATAATGTGTAATATATGCGTTGACAAAATGACAGGGATGGCAAGAAGGAATTGGATTGGATAAAAGGAAAATAAATATTGAGCATCCCAGGATTTTAGATGGAACCAATTATCCTATTTAGGTAATGTTTGTCACCATCAGTGCCATGGAAAGAGAAAGGAGGTAGCTTGTTTTTCCCCTTGCTGATGATTCAGAGGGTAAGTAAAGAGATGTAATCAAAATAGCAAGGGTGAAAGTGAGAATAAGGTTGAAATGGAAAGTCAAGAAGCTTAAGCTAGATAGATAAAATGATGAAAATAATTGGAGTAGATATACTCTACTTCAGTTGGAAATGACTAAGAAGCCAAGGTCCTGGATATTGACATGAAATAAAGATAAGTTCAGTGGAAGTGGAGTCATGGCATAGGCAGAAAAATAAAAGGCCAGGAGAATTTCATGTGTTAAAACCGGTTTAAAGTTATTTTGGGATGAAAATAACTTGTAAGGTATAGCCAAGTATGTGGATTGCTAACATGGAGAGGAGGCAATGACCATTAAAAGAGAAGGTCACAAAAAATCAGACGATTGGGTATCAAGTGTACCAGCTGTAGACACACTGAAAGCTGTCCAATATCATGGACTAGAGAGGATTACAGTGATTTAGTTGTTAAAGTCCCTGAGAAATCAGAGGAAAGACAGTACCTAATCACTGTGATAAAGATAAGATGGGAAATGCAGTTATTATCACATGGTATGAACTTTCTAGATTAGAGAATGGCTATGGATAGTAGCGGACCCCAAAAGGTGGTATAATCTGTGTAGTCGAAGTGCCAGTTTAGTGTAAGAGGTAGAAATATTATTTAAAGAAAAATTTAGACTGAGATTAAAGAGAAAAGTGATTGCTAGCAAAACGGAGGTTTTCAAAAGTTCTGGGAAAAATGTTTGAAGGCTTAGTGAGAAGAACCACCAGAGAAAAAATAAGATTGAAGCTAATTGCAATAAGGCTGTGGAGAAACAGGGAATTGGGGGTGTGAGAGTGTACTATGGACTGGGATTACAGAAGAATGCCAAGGGCTCAGAGGTAAAAGGCCATGATGGAGCAAAAGTCTTGTATCCAGCCCCAAGGCAGAAATAAATTAGTGTTAAATCATATTGCTGTACTTTATCTACTAATCTGTGATCTCTATCTCAAACTGGCAATCAAATGAACCTAAAGGTGTGGGAAAAATAATAAATCAATTTCTCAGTTTATAGCCCAGGAATTATTTAGGTCATTTACAAACACCAACAAAAGCCAATGTTTTTAAAACATTTTGAACATATTTCTTTTCCAAATTCTCTCAAACATGAAATACACACACACTCACATTCACAAATGAAATGTCATCATTTTCTTAATGTATCATTGTCAATACACTTGCCACTCTCCAACTCTGAAAACTCTCAGTTTTCGTGCATTATTTTTTTCTAGTCCTTATTCTGGGAGAAACTATAGGCCAGTGACCATGAGCTCCACAATTTGGTTCCTGACTTATTTCATTTTGGGTCCTAATTTATTCATTTATGAGCCTCATCGCACATATTATCAGATTCTATCTCAGTTTCTTTTCAGAAACATCCTCATATTTCCCTTAACCTAGTTGTCATATTTTATAGAATCTTTCACTCAACAACAGTAGAATATACATTATTCTTTAGTGCACATGAAACATTTACCAAGATAGATCAAATTCTGGTCTGTAAAACATACCTTAACAAATTTAGAAAACATGGAATGTATACTCTCCGAACACAATGGAATTAAACTAGAAATCAGTAACTGAAAGATAGCTGAAAAAGCCCAAGTCACTGGAAATTAATCAATACACTTCCAAAACTCATGTCTTAATAAAGTCTCAAGAGAAATTCTAAAGATATTTTCAAGTAAATGAAAATGAAAATACCTTTTATCAAAATTTATTCAATGTGGCAAAAGTAGTACTTGGAGGTAGACTTACAGTATTAGTGACATATTTTATAAAAAAGGAAAATCTAAAATCAATAAACTAAGCTTCCACCCCAGAAAACGAGAAAAAAGAACAATTTAAATATAAATCACAAAGAAAATAACTAAAAATTTGAGCAGAAATCAATGAAATTGAAAACAGGAGAAAAATAGATGGTCTGCTAAACCAAAAGATGGTTCTTTAAAAAGATAAATAAAATTGATAAGACTCTAACCAGGTTAGCCAAGAAAGAGAGATGGAGATAGACACACACACACACACACACACACACACACATACATACACACTAAAGTGTTTTAATGTCTATGATATCATTTTAATGTCTATGATTGGTATTTGTGTTACCAGTATCATTACCAAGATCAGAAATACACGATAGATCATTACTGATACCATAGCCATTAAAATGATCACAAAGAAATTATATGAACAATTCTATGCAAACAAATTTGCTAATTTAAATGAAATGGACCAATTTCTTGAAAGACAAACTGCTGAATCTCACACAAAGTGAAATAGATAACCTCAATAGTGCTATATCTATTAAATAAATTGGGTCAATAATTAATAACCTTCTAAAAATAAAGTACAATAGCCCGTATGGTTTTACTAATGAGTTCCCATGAACATTTAAAGAAAAAATAATGCCAAGTATCAACAATCTTTTCCATAAAATAAAAGCAGAGAGAATACTTTCAACACATTTCATAAGGGCAGCAATACGTCAGAAGACCAAGGCCAGATAAAACATAACAAGAAAACTACAGATTAATGTAGTTTTCATGGATATGGATGCAAACATTCTCAACAAAATATTAGCAAATCTAATACATCAGTGCATAAAAACAATTATACACCACAACCAATTAGGATTTATTTCAAGTATGCAAAGCTGAAATTGACATAATAATATCAATTTATGTGGTCTACCACATTAACAAGTTAAAGAAGAAAAATCAAATGATCATGTCAATTGACAGAGAAAAAGCATTTGATAAAATCCAACCAATTTATGATAAAATTATTTGCAAACTAGGACTAGAGGAGAACTTCGTCAGCTTGAAAAACATCTACAAAAATCCTACAGCTAACATAATACTTAATGGTGGCAGACTAAATGCATTATCACTAAGACAGGGTATAAGGCAAGGATATCCCCTGTCACCACTCTTATTCAATATTGTATTCGAGGTCCTCACTGTGCATTAATATAAGAAAAAGAAATTTAAAATATCCTATTTGAAAGAGGAAATAAAATTGTTTATTTGCAGATGACATGGTTGTGCAGAAAACCCTGAGAGAATCTACAAAACAACCTCCATAAACTAGTAAGCCAGTATAACAAAATAGAAGGTCAATATACAAAAGTCAATTGTTTTCTTAAACAACAATGAACAATTAATATTTGAAATTTAAAAATACCATTTGTAATAGCCCTCTGAAGATGGCATTAATCTAATAACATATATACAGAATCTGTATGCAGAAACTATAAATATCTAATGAAAGAAATCAAAGACAGTTAAAATAAATGGTAGTATATTCTGTATTAATGATTTGGAATATACAAGATTGTTGAGAGGTCAGTTTTTTTCTCAGACTGATTTACAGATTCAGTGCAATGCAAATCCAAATGCTAACAAACTATTTTGTAAATATAAACAAATTGATTCTAACATTTATATGAAAAGGCTAAATACCTTAAAAATTTCTATAATACTGAAGAAGAAAAGAACAGGACTCACACAATCTGGTTTCAAGACTTACTTTAAAGCTATAATAATCAAAATAGCATGGTATTGGTGAAAGACTAGGTACATACATCAATGGAACAGAGAGAAGCTAGATATATCACACAAATACAGTAAATACAATATGTTTGACAAAGGTTCAAACATAATTCATTGGAGACAAGATAGCCTTTTGACAGACGTTGCTGAAACAATTACATGTCCATAAGCAAAATAATAAACCTAGACATAGATTTTATACCTTTTATTAAAATGTATTCAAATCCAAATACAGACCTATATGTAAAATGCAAAACTATAAAACCTTTAGGAGAAAATCTACTCAATCTTGGGTTTGGTGATATGATTTTGGATACAATACTAAAAGAATGATCAATGGAATAAAAAATTGTTAAGTAAAAACATATTAAAATGTACAACTTCATCTCTGCAAAAGACACTGTCATAGAACAAAAAGACAAGCTGCAGACTGGAAGAAAATATTTGCACAACACATATCTGATAAAAGAATTATATCCAAAATATACAATGTAGTCTTAAAATTCAACAAAAGAAAACAAACAACTTCATTAAAATTGATCTGATCAACTCCTTACCAGGATATACAGATGTAAATAAAGATATGGAAAGATTCTCAACATTATTTGTCATTAGAGAAATGCTAATTATAACAACAATGAGATACCACTACAAACCTGTTAGAAAAGGTCAAGTAAATTTTTTAAAAAATTGACAATGCCAATCGCTGGTGAGAATTTAGAAAGCAGAAACTCTTTAATTTTTGTGGGTACATAATACACACACACACACACACACGCATATATATATATATACATTTACAGTATACATGAGATATTTTGATACAGGCATACAATGTGTAATAATCATATCAGGGTAAATGGAGTACTCATCACCTCCACCACTTACCCTTTCTTTGTGTTACAAGCAATCTAATTATAGTGTTTATTTTGAAATGTACAATAAGTTATTGTTAACTGTAGTCACCATGTTGTGCTATCAAATACTAGATCTTATTTAGTCTCTCTAATTATATTTTTGTACCCATTAACCATCTCCACTTCCCCAGCAACACCCTCCCAAGTCTCTGGTAACTATCATTCTACTCTCTATCTCCATGAATTCAATTGTTTTAATTTTCTTCACTCAGTTCCAAAAATGTAGCATAGTGTCTGAAAGATAGTGCCTGAGCATAATATTCAGAAAATATCTATTAAAAAATTCTACAACTCAACTTTTGAAACCACAGCTGAGCCTAAAAAAACTTTCTCTTTTCTTTGAGAGAAAGTATGGTATATATTTGGGGTAAGGAGGAGGGTGGTGCTAATATTTTGTTAAGCAAATTTGTACGAGGCATTGGAATAGGAGCTATATATTCCTTAGCTCACTAAGTACATTAAGTCTCATTTTACACCTGAAAAAATTGAGGCTTGGGAGGAAGCAGTTACACTGAGGAGGAGTTTTGAGGTTTGGAAGTGAGATTCTCACCTTACCTCTTATACTCAGGGAAGTTCAGAAACAACTGAGATATCAATGCAAGAGTCTGACAGATCTAAATGCTAGCTTTATTGTAGCTAAACGGAATTGGAGATCCAAATTTGGATCTATGGTTACAAGGCTACACCTTTGGATTTCATACCCAAATAAGAATTGGATATGCAAAGCTGAAAAACCTACCAATAGTGGGGCTTCAAACATATTTAATGTTCCCACCAGCACTACTACTATCACCATCAATGTTGAGGAAAAAGAAATATGAGTGTCTAGATCTGCTTCTAAGTTCCTGGAAATGGGATCTCTCATGACATCATTAAGAAACTGAATTGTCTAGGAGGTCAGATACTACTTAGTACTGACTAATTGCTTTTTCCTAAGACTTCTTATGGTTTATGCTTCTTCTGGACTTAAGATACAGAAAGCGAGCTGGTGTGGTGGCGCACATCTGTAATCTTATCACTTTGGGAAGCCAAGGCAGGCAGATCACTTGAGCCCAAGAGTTCAAGGCCAGCCTGGGCAACATGGCAAAACCTTGTCTCTACAAAAAATACAAAAATTAGTTGGGCATGGTGGTACACTTCTGTAGTCCCCGCTACTGGGGAGGCTAGAGTGGCAGGGTCACCTGAGATGGGAAGTTTGAGACTGCAGTGAGCCACGATTATGCTACTGCACTCCAGTCTGGGTGACAAAGTGCCCTGTCTCAAAAAAAGAAAAAAAAATGATAAAAGAAAATTTCCTATGACTGTAAGCATTTTCCCTGATAAATAAAGTGAAGTTTTTCAGGCAAAATACAATGTGGTATATAGAGAATACAAATTGGGAAAGTGGGGAAAAGAATAAAAGAGTATAAAAATTTGGAGATAAACATAGAAAAAGAAGATAAAGTTAAAAAGTTCCAATATATATACAACTGAGATTTAAAGAAGTAATGGACCAGGCAAAATTGAATAGAATTATCAACCCAAGATATCCTCTCAAAGATGCTAGACTTCAAAAATGAAGAAAAACCCTCAAGGAAGTATCATAAGTATGATACTCAAGAAAAGAACGTTTACACAAAGGTTTTAATATATAGCCAAAGCATATTTCAAAAGACACATATAAAATCTCATAAGTAGTGTTTTCATAAGTATTTCTATGGAAAACAACTACAGACTGAACATCAGTCAGACAAGGCAAATATTGAAACCATGGCAAATGAATTGGCAACAAACACTAAGGTTAAAACAAATGTAGGAATTGAAGCAACAGAACAGAATGTAATGTTTACATTCTGACAATGTAGAAATGATAGGACTAATGGAAATTTGGGGAGGAAGAGGGATGAAGGTTGAAGGTATAGTAAATTCGCTGGTTACCTCATATGTAATCTCTAGAGTCAAAGGATATCATTTAAAGCTGGCAGATCAATCAATAGATGTTTAAGCATATTTAACAATACAAAGGTAAATATGAAGAAAGATAGTACTATTGACTAAAGTCAGTTGGGGGAGAGAGAGGCGGAAGTATATTACTTTTATGCTTGCTTGTAATAGAGAACAAATAGAAACTGAGTAAAGAAACATTAGATCAGTGGTTCTCAGAGTATCATTATCTAGGAGTCCCAGCAACAGTTGAGGAGGTTCATGAGTTCAAAATATTTTGATAATAACACTAAGATGGTATTTACCCTTCTAAGTGGGTAGATATTTGCATTGGTACTGCCAAACAATGTCTTACATTTTAGCAGAAATCAAAGCAGTGACATCTAACTGAATAGTACTCATTACATTCTTCAGGGTCATGCGTTTTTAGTTTAAAAAAAAAAACTTTCAGATGTACTTAAGTATGTCCTTGAAGCTGTACAAATTCTGAATTTTGAGGTTAGGCCGAGCAAGATGGTCAAATAGAAGCCTCTATTGATTGTCTTCCCCACAGGAACACCAAATTGAACAACTATCCACACACAAAAAAGCACCTTCATAAGAACCAAGTATCAAGTGAGTGATCACAGTACGTGGTTTTTACTTCACATAACTGAAAGAGGCACTGAAGAAGGTAAGAAAAACAGTCTTGAATTGCTGATGCCACTCCTCTCCCATCCACCAGCAGCAGCTGAATGGCACAGAGAGAAAATCTGTGCAGTTGAGGGAGAGAGAGTCCAGTAACTGGACTACCAGGTCTACTAGGGGTAGACCAGTAGTCTGTAGGAATTTGCACTGGAATTCAGGGCTGCCTTGTCACAGTGGAAACACTGGGCACAACTCAGCCAGTGCCAACGGAGGGACTATTTAGACTATCGCTAGCCAGACAGGAATTGCCCATCCTAGCAGTCGGAAACTGAGTTCTGGCAAGCCACATCACAATAAGCTAAAGTGCTCTGTGGTCCTCATCACATAGGAAAGGCAGTTTAGCCCACAAGGATTGCAATTCTTGGACAAGTCCTGGTGCTGTGCTGGGATTGGAGCCAGTGGACTTGGGAGTCATGCAACCTAGTGAGACACCAGCTAGGGTAGCCAAGGGAGTGCTTGTGCCACAACCCCAGGCAATGTAGCCCACAGGTCTGGGAGAGACTCC
The DNA here is from genome assembly GCF_009764315.1 of Trachypithecus francoisi. Classification (NCBI taxonomy): domain Eukaryota; kingdom Metazoa; phylum Chordata; class Mammalia; order Primates; family Cercopithecidae; genus Trachypithecus; species Trachypithecus francoisi. Next base: position 111,166,729 of record NW_022681456.1, read on the forward strand.
TTTAGCTTGAGGAGAAGAGAGGGAAAAGTAAAGAGGACTTTGTCTTGCAACTCCAATACAGGCTCAGCCACAGTAGGATAGGGCCCCAGGCAGAGTCCTGAGGCCCTGACTCCAGACTCTACCTCCAGGACATTTCCAGACACACCTTAGGCCAGAAGGAAACCTGCTTCCTTGAAGGGCAGGACCTAGTATTGGCAGGATTCATCACCTGCTGACTACAGGGCCCTTTGACCCTGAATAATCCACAGTGTTACCCAGACAGTACCTTGGATGAGACTCAGAGACATGCTGGCTTCAAGTGTGACCTAGAACATTTCCAGCTGTGTTGACCATGAGGAGGGAATCCTTCTACTTGAAAAAAGCAGATGGAAGAGTAAAGGGTACTTTGTCTTGAAGCTTTGGTACCATCTCGGCCACAGAGGGGTAGGGCACCAAGCAGGTGTTTGGGGTCTCTGATACAATAACTTGGTCTTGGATGAAATTTCTGGATCTGCCCTGAGCAATATCTAAAAAATAGCCTCAAAGAGGCAAATCTAAGAGTTACTAGTCTTAAATAGGAAGGAGGGAAGGAGAGATCAAAGGACGGAGGGAGGGAAGAAGTTTATTCAAAGGAAAAATAACAAAAAACTTCCAAAACCTAGAGAAAGATATCAATATTCAAGTATAAAAAGGTTATAGAACACAAGGCAGAGTTAACAAAAATAAGACTACCTCAAGACATTTAATAATCACACTCCCAAAGGTCAAGGATAAAGAAAGGATACTAAATGCAGCAAGAGAAAATAAATAACCAACAATGGAGCTCCAGTATATCTGACAACAGCCTTTTCAGTGGAAACCTTACAGGCCAAAAGAGAGTGGCATGACATATTTAAAGTGCTGGAGAAAAAAAAAAACTTTCATCCTAGGATAATATATCTGGTGAAAATATCCTTCAAACATGAAGGAGAAATAAAGACTTTTCCAGACAAACAAAAGCTGAGGGATTTCATCAACACCAGACCTGTTCTACAAGAAATGCTACAGGGAGGTCTTCAATCTGAAATGAAGGATGTTAATGAGGAATAAGAAATCATCTGAAGGTACAAAACTCACTGGTAATAGTAAGTACACAGAAAAACACGGAATATTATAACACTGTTAACTGTGGTATGTAAATTACCCTTCAGAAGAAAGACTAAATGATGAACCAATCAAAAATAGCTACAACTTTTCAAGACACAGAGAGTACAATAAAATATAAATAGAAACAACAAAATGTGAAAAAGCAAGGGGATAAAGTTAAAGTATAGAGCTTTTATTAGTTTTCTTTTTATTTGTCTATTTGTTTATGCAAACAGTGTGAGGCTGTTATCAGCTCAAAATATGGGTTATAAAACAGTATTTGCAAGCCTCAAATAAAGAAAATACAGTGGATATGGAAAAAATAAAAATCAAGAAATTAAATCACACCACCAGTGAAAGTTACCCTCACTAAAAGGAAGATAGGAAGGAAAGAAGGAAGAAAGAGCAGACTGCAAAACAACCTGAAAACAAATCACAAAATGGCAACATTTTATTAATAAGAATATTGCATATAAATTGACAAAACTCTCCAATCAAGACAGAGAATGGATTTTAAAAAAGACCCAATGATCTGTTGCCTGTAAGAAACACACTACACTTCAACTATAAAGACAGTTATAGACTGAATATAGAGGGAAAAAGATAGTTCATGCCAATGGCAACCAAAAAACAGCAAAATTAGCTGTATCTATTACAGACAAAATAGATTTCAAGACAAAAACTTTAAAAGCTACAAAGAAGGTCACAATATAATGATAAAGAAGCCAATTCAAGAGAGGATATAACAATTGTAAATTTATATGCACCCAACTCTGGAGGATCCAGATATATAAAGCAAATATCATTACAGTTAAAGAGAGAGATAGGCCCCAATACAATAATAGCTGGAGACTTCAATATCCTACTTTCAGCATTGCATGGGTAATCCAGACAGAAATTCAACAAAGAAACAGCAAACTTAATGTCATTATAGACCAAATAGACCTGATAGATATTTCCAGAACATTTCATCCAACAGCTGCAGAATACACATTCTTCTCAGCACATGGATCATTCTCAAGCATAGACTAGATGCTAGGTCACCAGACAACTCTTAAAACATTCAAAATATTGAAATTATATGAAACATCTCTGACCATAAGACTAAAATCAATAATGAGGAATTTTTAAAATTATACAAACATATGAAAATCAAACAATATGCTCCTGAATGAAGTGGGTCAATGAAGAAATTAAGAAAAAAATTGAAATATTTTTGAAGTAAATGGTAACAACGTACCAAGACATATGGGATACAGGGAGAACAGTATTAAGAGGAAAGTTTATAGCTACAAGTAACTACCTCAAAAATAGAAAAAACTTCAAGTAAACACCCTAATTATGCATCCTAAAGAACTAGAAAAGTAGTAGCAAACCAAACTGAAAATTAGTAGAAGAAAATAAATAACAAAGACCAGGACAGAAATATATAAAATTGAAACAAAAACAATACAAAAGATCAATTAAACAAAAACATAATCAATAAACATTAGCCAGGTTAACTAAAAAAAAAAATAGGAAAACCCAAATAAATAAAATCGGATGTGAAAAAGGAGACAGTACAACTGATACCGCTGAAATTCAAAGGATCTACTAAAGGCTAATATAAGCAACTATATTACAATATACTGGAAAATCTAAAAGAAATAGATAACTTCCTAGATACATACAATCTACCAAAATTGAACCATGAAGAAATCCAAACCCTGATAGACTAATAATGAGTAACAAGATCAAAGCCTTAATAAAAATCTCCCAGCAAAGAAAAGCCTGGAACCTTATGGCTTTAGTGATAAATTGTACCAAACATTTAAAGAAAAACTAATACCAATCCTACTTAAACTATCCCCAAAAATAGAAGAGGAGAGAATACTTTCAAACTCATTCTACAAGTGCAGTATTACCCTGATGCCAAAACCAAAAACACATCGAGAAAAGGAAAACTGCAGACCAATATCCCTAATGAACATTGACACAAAATTCCCCAACAAAATAGTAGCAAATTGATTTCAACAAAACATAAGAATATCATTCATCATGACCAAGTGACATTTATCCCAGGGATGCAAGGATGGTTCAACATATGCAAATCAATTAATATGATACATTATTCAACAGAATGGCACAAACCATATGATCATTTCAACTGATGCTGAAAAAGTATTTGATAAAATTCAACAATGTTTTATGATAAAAACTTTAAAAAACTGGGTATAGAAGGAACATACTTTAACATAATAAAAACCATATATGGCACACCCACAGCTAGTATCATACTAAATAGGGAAAACCTGAAAGTCTTTCCTCTAAGATCTGCAACATGACAAGAATGCTTACTTTCACCCACTGTTATTCAACATAGTACTGGAAGTCCTAGCTAGAACTATCAGACAAGAGAAGAGAATAAAGGGCATTCCAAATGGAAAGAAAGAAGTCATATTATCCTTGTTTGAAGATAATATATTATATTTAGAAAAATCTAGAGATTCCACCAAAAACATATTAGAACTGATAGGCAAAAACAGTACAGTTGCAGGATACAGAAATCAATATACAAAAATCAGTAGCATTTCGATATGCCAACAATGAACACTCTGAAAAAGAAATCAAGAATGTAATTCTATTTACAATAGCTACAAATAAACTTAAATAACTAGAAATTAACCAAAGAAAATTAAAGATGTCTACAATGAAAGATGTCTGCAATGAAAACTATAAAATACTGATGAAAGAAATTGAAGAAAACATAAATAATAAAAAGATATTGTATTTTCATGGATTGGAAGAATCACTATTTTTAAAAATGTTCATACTACCTAAAGCAATCTACAGATTCAGTGCAATCCCTATCATAATAATAATGACATTTTTCACAGAAATAGTAGAAACAATCCTAAAATTTTTATGGAGCCACAAAACACACACACACACACACACACAGAAAAGCTAAAGCTATCCTGATCAAAAAGAAGAAAACCAGAAGAGTCACATTACCTGACTTCAAATTATATACTACAATGCCAAAGCAACAAAACAGCATGGTACTAGTATAAAACAGACACACAGACTAAAGGAACAGAATAGAGAACCCAGAAACAATTCCATACATCTACAGTGAATTTGTTTTCCACAAAGTTGCCAAGAACATACATTAGGGGAAGGATAGTCTCTTCAATAAATAGTGCTGGGAAAACTGGATACCCATATGCAGAAGAATGACATATACAAAAATCAAACCAAAATAGATTAAATATCTAAATCTAAGACATGAAATTATGAAACTATCCCAAAAAGATTTTGGGGAAAGTCTTCAGGACATTAGATTGGGTAAAAATTTATTGAGTTATATTCTACAAGCACAGGCAACCAAAGCAAAAATGGACAAATGGGATCATATCAAGTTAAAGTTTCTGCACAGCAAAGGAAATTATCAACAAGTAAAGAGACAACCCAGAGAATAGAAGAAAATATTTGCAACCTATCCATCTGACAAAGGATTAATAATCAGAATATAAAAGAAGCTCAAACAACTATATAGGAAAAAAAATCTAATAATCTGATTTTGAAACAGGCAAAAAAGTCTGAATAGACATTTTTTAAAAGAAGACATACAAATGGACAAACAAGTATATTAGATGATCAACATCACTTATCATCAGAGAAATATGAATCAAAACTACAATGAGATATTATCTTACCACAGTTAAAATAGCTTTTATCTGAAAGACAGGCAATACAAAATGCTGGCAAGGATGTGGAAAAAGGGAAACCCTTGAGCACTGTGGTAGAAATTACAACCACTATGGAGAACAGTTTGGAGGCTCTTCACAAAACTGAACATAGAGCTACCAAAGATCCATCATCCCACTGCTAGGCATCATACCCAAAAGAAAGGAAATCAGTATATCAAAGAGGTATCAGCACTCCCATGTTTATTGCAGCACTATTAATAATAGCCTACATTTGGAAGCACCTAAGTGTCCATCAACAGATGAATGATAAAGAAACTATGGTACACATATACAAGGAGGTGCTATTCAGCCATTAAAAAAAAAATGAGATCCTGTCATTTGCAACAACATGGATGGAACAGGAGGTCAAGCCAGGCACAGGAAGACCAACTTTGCATGTTCCCACTTAAGTGTGGAGCTAAAAATTAAAACGATTGAACTCATGGACATAGCAAGTAGAATGATGGTTACCAGAGATTGGGAAAGGTAGTGGGGCTAGGGAGGGTGGGGTAGTAGAGATGTTAAATGGGTACAAAATATGGCAAGATAGAATGAATAAGATCTAGTTTTTGATCGGACAACAGGGTAACCACAGTCAACAATAATTTATTGTGTATTTTAAAATAACAAAAAGAGTAGAATTGGATTGTCTGTAACACAAAGAAAGGACAAACGCTTGAGGGAATGGCTATCTCCTTTATTATCACATGCTTATTACATCACATATGCCTGTATCAAAATATCTCATGTTCTCTATAAATATATACCCCTACTATATACCCACTAAAATTAAAAAGTTTTTAAAATCCTAACCTTATTATACTTCAGTCCTTGAGGAATGTCTTTTCAAAATTCTGTATAACAAAATGGAGGTCCATGGAATATTTCTACATATCAAGGAATGATAATTATCCCAAGGAAATGTACTTGGACAATTGTTTTAGCTGTAAGTGGAACCAGATTTTTTTTCATGAAGCACCATCTTTACTTGAAAGAATAAGTGACAGCCCATGGTTAATCTGATTCTCATATTTAGCAGAAATGCTTTCAAAAATGAACATAGTGAGCCTCTTAAAGAAAAAACACTAAGCAGAAATTGGAATCTTGAAAAAATTCTATATACTACTTTGAGCTTCTCAGTTTTCCAATATGCAAAGATTTTTCTGATGAGATCATTGATGATGTCAATAAAGCCTCCTTTAAATTATTTAATAAAATATGTCAATATTTAGAAAATCTGTATAAGTCAATGAACCCATATTTTTCAAATGACCAAAGTGTGATTTCACAAAAGCACAAATAGATAAAAGATCTATTTGAAGTACAAAATGGACAATGGACTTTAATGTAACACAATACCAAAACTTCATTGATATGGTTTAATATTTCACATATAGGTTAATTCTTAAGAAATATTAAATATTAATATTTAATGTTGAGTTTCGGTGACATGCCAAAGAAGGATATTTATAATTATCTGAAAAATCTATTCAAATACTCTGTACTTTGTAGCTATGTATCTGTGTGAAACTAGATTTTCTACATAAACTTGAACCAAAATAATATACTGAAACAGATTACATGCAGAAACATACATGAGACTCCAGCTGTGTTCTATTAAGTCAGATATTGAAATGATTAGCAAACATATAGCAATGCCAATCTTCTCATGAGACATTTCTGCTGTGAAATGTATACTTTTAAATATATGAATTTATGTTAATATGTAATGGGTTTATTATCTTTATTCTGAAATAAATTAACTAATACATATTTTTAAGTATCTCAGTTCTAAGTTTTAATATAAAAGATATGGTAGATATAGACTAAATAAACAAAAGCCTTTGGGGTTCTCAATAATTTCTGAGATTTTAAACAAGTTAAAAAGTTTGAGAACCATAACATTAAACTAAGTGTTCTATAAAGATTGACAATTAAAAATCCACTCTTGGAATATAATCTTTTAAAATACATCTTAATGTGACAAAATATATCTTAAATACATCTAAAAGACCAAATTACGTGCTTGCTGGTTATAGAATTCTGAGGGAAACAAAATATCACCCCATTGGCCTTCATGGTTTCTGATAAGAGATCCACCCTCATTGAGATTACTTTCTCCTAAAAGGGAAAATGTAACTGTGGTATTTTCAAGATTTTTTTCCGCTGTTTTTAGTTTTTACAAGCTTGAATATCATGTGTCTTGGTGTGTTTTTTTGGGATTTACCCTGATTGGAATACACACAGCTTCCTGATTCTGTAGGTGTATGGCTTTTGACAAATTTGGGAAACCATCAGCCATTATTTCTTAAAGTAATTATTTAATAAGGCCTTCTTTATCCTTCACTCCAGGGCTCCAATGACATTATTATTACATCTTTCTCTCTGCTTATCAGAGTCTTTTCATATTTATTTTACAAATGATGTCCAAGAATTTTAGTTGTCCTTAGGGAGAGAAAAGGGGAAATGTACGTCTCTTCCATCTTCCCAGGAGTGGAAGTCCCCCAAAGATAGACTTTTTAATAATACCAAGAAGTAGGTATAACTAGATAGCCAATGAGAAAAAATAAAGTTGGGTGCCTATCTCAGAATATGGACTATACACTAGAAGAAATTTTATTTTATTTTATTTTATTTTATTTGTTTTATTTTATTTTTGAGACTCAGTTTTGCTCTTGTTGCCCAGACTGGAGTTCAGTAGATCAATCTCCGCTCACTGCAACCTCGCCCACCCAGGTTCACGCAATTCTCCTGCCTCAGCCTCCCAAGTAGCTGGGATTACAGGCATGTGCCATCACACCCGGTTAATTTTTTGCATTTAGTAGAGACAGGGTTTCACCATGTTAGTCAGGCTGGCCTCAAACTCCTGCCCTCAGGTGATCCACCTGCCTCGACCTCCTAAAGTGCTGGGATTACAGATGTCAGCCACCGCACCCGGCCTAGAAGAAATATTTAAATAAGTGAAATATTTATTATGGAATACAAAACCACAGAAGAAAACATGAAAGAGTTAATTTATAGCCTAAGTTTAGAAAAAATCTTTCTCATTATGACATAATACTCAGAGGCTGTAGGGAGAAAAAATGAACCTATTTGACTACATAAAAATTAAATTTTTGCATGGCAACACATAAAATAAAAATTATCAACATAGTCAAAAAGACAAATGGCAAACTAAATTTAGAAACATATTCCCAATTTTTGTCACAAAAGCTTAATCTTCCTGGCATATAAAGAACTACCAATTGATAAGAAAATTATCAATAGCCCAAAAGAAAAAAATGGGCAAAGAATATCCAAAGACAGTTCACAAGAACACAAATATAGCTCTTTAAAAAATTTAAAAGATACTTAACCTTATTCACAACAGAGAAATACAGATTTAAACCACACTGACCGCATCCAGATTGTTAAAAATCCAAAAGTTCATGACATATTCAACTGGAAGAATTTGGGGATAGATTTTAATCCATGGCTGATGAGAGTTTAAAATGGTACTGCATCTTTGGTGAGCATTTTGGTAATATTTATCAAAGTGACTCCGAGGAATTATATTGAGATATAATTAATGTGTGTGAAACGATGCATGTATGAGATTATTTATTGTAACTTTTCTTAACAGTAGAAGATTGAATACAATCTCTTGTTGAATAAAATGTGTGTGATATGCTATTACTTGTAGTTTTAAAAGAGGAAGTGAAATTTCCTATTTTATGGGCTTGCATTTATATAAGAATTCTTTATAAGTGGAAAAAGAAAAAAGTAATAGTGATTACCCGAGTAATGAGGAAGGCAAGATATATACTGAGAAAGTAGAGAGCTAGTGGGGAAGCAATGTTTCACTGAATAACTTTTTATATTTTTGATATTTGAATTATGTGCAATAGGGAGGGAGGAAGGGAGAAAGGACGAAAACTGAGAGGAAGATTTAGGTGACCTAAGGGAAAAAATAAGAGGACAAAAATAAAAAGCCAGCATGAAGAAATGGCTGATAGAATCTAACTAGTGTTGATTTAGGCATTTAAAGCGGGAACAAGTTGATGATCTTAAGAAGGGGAGTGCATGCAGTACAAAGTCTGCTCAAAGAAAAATAAATCTGTGTTTAATGCATTGTACACTGACCAATACAAACGATGTGAGTTTTATATTCAGTTTTGTTCTTCTATCAGTTGATAAGCACAGGAGTGAGTTTCTGTTCATAGACAGGCTTTTTTAAAGCATATGTGTAAAAGGTTGGTGACTACATAAAACTTGAGAATGGATTTAAGATTCTAGTCCTAAGACCCAATTCATTATCAGACATATCCATTTCATAAAAAGATATTCCAAAATCCAGAGTCAGACTGTAACTGTGGGGAATGGATTATCCAGAATGTATCTGGACATAAGGAGAGAAATTAGCCACTTTGCTTTTCTACAGGATAATAATATGGTCCTGATGCTGTGTTGACTTAAAAACCAGGAGGTTCCTAATGTCTGCAAGCATTCCCTTTAATGGAAATATTAAATCTACATGCTGCCCTAAAGAATGTTGTAAACCCTACTGAAAAAGAACTATGGTACAGCCATATGTTAAGCTTTTCAGATCTAGTGAGCTCCTGCCTTACACGTGGAATCTTCCTAACACTAAGAAAGCTTCCTGGCATTCCAACCTGAGAATCTGATCAGCCTCAAGAAGTTTTTTCAAGGCATGCTGGCTTTGTACTTGCTCTCAGTGGCTCCTGCATTCTAGCTGAATAGCTGTATCCTTTGTCAAATAAATCAGAAACTTTATCCAACCTGTGAATAGGGTGGAGTAGAAAGGAGAGAGAGGAGCCAGAGAGGAGAAGGAGGAGTCAGAGAGAACAAAGAGAGTGTACAGAGAGAGAGGAGAGAGAGAGAAGGCAAGAGAGAGAGAAAAGAGAGAGAAAGGACAGAAGGAGCTTAAAGAGAGAGGTGGGGGGACTACAGGATATTGTGATGTTGTTGTGTACTAGACTACTTTGGTTGCACTTTGGATACACTCTACTACTCTGCACAGTATGGAACATAGCAACTGTATTTCAAGTTGTGACCTGCCTCCAGTCATGTTTTTCTCAAGCTACTTTCATTACTTCATTTCAAAGCAGTTTTATTATTTGCTCATTCCCAGCTGATTTTTTTCTTCCACAATTTCAATTGAAGGCAAGTAGAACCACTATAAAAGTTGTATTCTAACATCTAGAAGGTCAGACTTCCTTAGTATTTTTGAAGCACCTCTAGAATGCTATTTGTTAGTTACTTAGAGTAAAACTGTTCAGTGTAGTAATGAAGACACACATACATACACACACATATCTAAAATATAAAAAATATATTTGAAACAACACGAAAGTGGGTAATGCCTACACTGGCTGGTTCTCCCCCAAATCCCGTTTTAACCTTACAATAACCCTACAAGATAGTCATCTTCACTCCAGGTTATACGGGAGCTAATTGAGCTCAGCAGATTATGTTGTCTAAATTGCAGAGCAAAGAAGCATTTCAAGTTCAGATCTTCTTATTTCAGAACTCATGTTCTACCCTACCCCAATAGCTTTCCTAGGTATTGCTTTTATTCTGTTTTTTCAAACCCTACTCCACTCTGACCTAACACCCTACATTCAATTCAATCTCCTGTGCATGTCAGGCAGCTGATTTTGTCTTCTAACATTATAGCATTATGGAAATAATTTTCATAAGTAAGCAGTCGATGTGTCATTGTTAGTTGTTACTCCTCGTATTAGAAGGTAATCTGACATGCCTTTGGCATCTTTGTTCGCAGAGCACCTGAGAACAAGAGCTATGAATTCTTTCTGAGCTGCCAGAATTACACATCCTTGAACTTTGCAGATTACTATTATATTTTTCAGTCCTGGACTGAAACTTGTAACCACGAAATAAAACTTACAAGTTTTTTAAACTCGACACCAGAATTGTTGAACAAGCACAGAGAAGTTCAGGTCAATTTGGCTGAGTCAGGTTTAAAAAAAAATCTATTTGCTATGCACATTTGATTTGTGGTGTGCAATAGATTCCAGAAATAAATACAAGATTTGTTTGATGAAAGCTATGATGAAAAATGGAATATTGACTTATGCTACCTCCAGGCCATTTTTCATTTATACATGTAATAAGCATTTATTGAACCTCTTCTAAGTCTCAGAATTTGCTAAATACAATCCAGAAAACACAAAACAAACTTAATAACACGTGATGCCTACCAGGCAATAGTGGTGAAAGCATTGGACTGGACATTTGGAAACCTAAGTTAAAAATCGACTTGCATGTAACTTGATGTCCAGTAAATCATTAAATCTCTTCAGTCCTCTAGCTACACAATGAGTTAAATTATGTATTTGTGGGTTTCTTTCAAAGCTCAAAGTTGTGTGGCCTGTAATAGGTCCTGAATAACTGACAAAGTTGAAAAATACAGATGATGCCTAACTCTCCAGACAAAATGTGAGGTGGGATTTTCAAGTTTTTAAAAAAAAAATTATAGGATGTACTTTAAGTATTTCCTGATAAATTATTTAAATCTTTGAAATGTTTATTTTTCTTTTAAGTCATCCCCTTGGTTTAGCCCTTTTTTTGTTACAGAATTCTACAGCATATAATTGCACTACAGGTAGGTATTAAGTAACCATAAGAAACAGCAACAAAAAAAGTAACAACAACAAACTGATCACCCATTTCTCTGTTATCAAGGTATTTTTGTATAGTCTATTTTAGGTGACATTGCAAAATGTATGTGATTTAATTTGTCTTGTGTCTTTGGTGAAACCGCCTTCTCAGTTCATGTCTGTATTTTACGCTATTAACATATATTGGCATCTGAGTCCATATTCAGAATTTTCTCGTCTCATTCTAAAGAAGTAATTTTTACTAATAGATGGTATTTCTAATAAGCTTAAAACATACATTTGAGACATAAACCTCATCCCTAGACTCTAGTAGAATATCTTCTAATCAATATTTCTTACATGGAATCTGTTGAATTTTGTGCTAAGTCTTTCTAATAGGTTTTTATTTCTTATTTTTATTTTGAATTGTGTGTGGGATATGAAATACTGTATTAGAGAAGCTGTGTTGAAAAGTCACTTCTTAAATTCCTACAGTGAATTCTTCTCTACATGTACTACTAATGACAAGATCAAGGATTGCTTGAATAATGGGTGCTAACACAGTGAACAACAAAGGGACTCCAAGTAAAAATGTTTATCCACAAAACTACAAAAACTCAAATATAACGTGATTTATCAAGATAATTGACTCAATAAAATATACTTCCGTTCCCAAAGAGACAATTTGTCAGAATGGTTCCTGCTCCCCAGACAGCAGAGTTTATAAGAATGAGCCAAAACATCAGCAAAATGTAGGAATTCCTCTACAAGAAAGTGGAACTAAACTAGTCTTGTAATTATAGTCATGAGAAACAGGACTTAAATCATGTTCATCTTTTCCTAAATCATTGAAAAAATCGAGGAGAAGCTGGGAAGTAGTTGTAGCCAGAAAAGAGAGGGAGCAATTTTAAGCAAAAACTATTTTAGCAAAAGTAAAAAAAACTTATGTCCAGAATGAATCTGCATATATTGCTTCAAGGAATGTTACTGTGTAAATAGAGTGTCCATGAAAAAACAGATCCTAATTCACACACACACACATATAGGCAAACAGTGGCACTGCTCTCAGTAATTGTTTGACATGCCAGCCTCACCCTGGGTGCCACTTTCTATTTTTTAAATGAATCGAATAGAACCCTCTTGTTACATTTCGAATTGTCTTCCCTGTTGAGACACAAATGTGTTAAAATCAAAAACATTAAATCCCAAATTTATATTCTCTTTAATCTCGAAGTGCCTCCTTTCCCATACAGATTATACCGTATAAATGGTACATACGGGAAGAAAGTAGGCTAATGTAAAGTCATTTTAAAGATCTAATTGCTTATGATTCCTCGTCTCCAGGCAGGGCATCTCTGAGAAAAAGGCAGCAGCCCCATTCAGGGACTTATAGATAAAACTCCCATCTCCCTGGGACAGAACAACTTGGGGAAGGAGCAGCTGTGGATGGGCACACCTTCAGCAGACTTAAACATCCCTGCCTGACAGCTCTGAAGAGAGCAGCAGATCTCCCGGTCCAGCGTTCAAGTTCTGATAAGGGATAGACTGCCTCGCCAGTGGGTCCCTGACTCCCGTGCATCCTGACAGGGAGACACCTCCCAGTAGGGGCTAACAGAAACCTCATACAGGAGAGCTCTGGCTGGCATCTGGCGGGTGCCCCTCTGGGACGAAGCTTCCAGAGGAAGGAACAGGCAGCAATTGTTGCTGTTCTGCAGCCTCTGCTGGTGATACCCAGGCAAACACGGTCTGGAGTAGACCTCCAGCAAACTCCAGCAGACCTGCAGCAGGGGGACCTGACAGTTAGAAGGAAAACTAACAAACAGAAAGGAATAGTATCAACATCAACAAAAAGGATGTCCACTGAGAGACCGCATCTGAAGGTCACCAACATCAAAGACCAAAGGTAGATAAATCCATTAAGATGGGGAGAAAACAACTTACATTTTCTAACTAATAACCTCAAAGGGATCTTAAATTCCAGGTATAAAGATGTATATTTACTTTAACACAGCAAATCTACACTTGCTGAGACTTAGTATAACTATCACCAATATAAAACAAATGCCAAGCTTATATTTCAAATTCTTGATAAAATATGTGCACAGGAATAACTGTTAAGTCTAATTATAAGCTAATTTCAGTTATCTTACCTGTACCAGCATTTTAGAAAGATCTGAAGCATTTCCACTGATAAAATAACCAAAAGGGAAGACAGTTCCATTTCTCAATATGAAAACCTGTAAACTTAGAACATTAGATACAACCTTAAACAAACAGCTGTCCAGTGTTTTTTTTTTTTTTTTACAGTGCCCCATAGATACTAGAAAGAGTAAAATAAAATTTGAAAAGCATACGAGATACTGATATCAGGAAAAAATTTCATAGGTAGTGAATTAAAAACATAATGTTGATAATAGTGTATCCGTTGCTGCTGCTTCTGATAAACAAATATTTATTTGGAGCTTACTATGTCCCAGAAGGATGCTAAGAATATTATGTGCAGTCCTACATCTTTATGTCTGTATCATCTATATCTTTATGTCTACATCCATGTTTGTATAGATGATATAGACACGATATAGATATATAGTTTTATGTCTACATTTATGTTTATATAGATCTACATCTATGTAGATATTTATATAGATCTATGTTTATATAGCTCTACATCTATAAAACATTACTCTTGCTGATCACACCACATCTAGAGCTCTGGTTTTCATTCTAGAAGTGACATTTAAAGAGAAGATATAAATCACTAGAACAAATTCAGAGAAAATTAACAGCACAATATAGGAGCCTGAAGTCACGCTATAGAAAGAATGATAGGAGAAACCAGAAATAGTTGTCCAGAAGAAGAAGAAAAGGAAAAAATAACTATCATGTACCTACCATGTATGAGGCCCTGTGTTAAATAATTTTATTAAGTTAGCCAGGAAAAAAATGCTAAACCACATTTGCCTTACAAAAAAGTTTACAATCTTTAAGAAAAGCCTTTCTCATGAACTGACCATTTTGTTTATCTGAGCAAGGAGATTATTTGGAAATATGCAAAATGAGCTGGAAGCTGAGTTTGGAAGTAGGGACTGGAAAGAACTGCATTAATTCTGATTAATTATAGTATTTTTGTGTTAATTATGAAAAATTAATAAATTGGAATAAATTTGGATGTCTCAAAGACAATGAATGGAAGGCATGATCATGTCAATATAATCATGTCAATAATACAACACTACAAATGTCTTAATAAGCTGACATACTTACTAAAAAAACTAAATATAAAAATAAACCATTAATATATAGGGAAAAGATTATTCTGCTTTAAACAAAGGTAGCCATTGTGAGCCAAGATCGCGCTACTGCACTCCAGCCTGGGCGACAGAGCGAGAATCTGTCTCAAAAAAAAAAAAAGAGAAAAAGAAAGAAAGAAAGGTAGCCATCAATCTGAGTGGTTGCACTTCTATTAAATGCAGAGGGAAAAGTACAGATGTTTGCCATTACCATCATTAACTAAACTTTTGGGGAGGTCTTATTGAATGGAATAAAAAATTAAAATTTAAAAATTAATATAAATATTAGAAACAATGAGATACTATCATCTACTTTGCAGATAATATGCTTGCATACTTAAAAATTTAGTAGATAGTATTTAGTAAAAGAATTTGGTAAAGTGGCTAGATACCAGGTAAATATATAAAATAGTGTTTTCATGTTAGCAATAACTATTCAAAAATGTAAATGGTAAAAATTCCAATAAGAGAGTTACCAACAAAAGTATAAAGTCTTATTGGGTATATGAAATATTATCTGAACAAAATTAGGTATGTTCTTGAATGGGAAATATAAATTATCCTAAAATTAATACAAAAATGTAATATCTCCCCAATTTTAATCCCAGCTCTCTTATTTTGGGAGCGGGGAAGAAGAGCTAGATGAAATCATCTTACATTTTAGAGAAAGAACAGACTTCTAAGATAGCAATCATGAATTCTAAGAGTATTGAAAAGGAACCTGACATTATCAGTTAACAAAGATAAAACCAATATAATCAGAAATAAATGTATGAAAAATTAAGTGTGAACGGTTTATAAAATAATGGTACAATAAGTTATCTTCTTATCTTACCTATCTTGTACCATATATAAAAAATTTCAAATAAAATTTTAAAATAATGTAAAATTCAAAAAAATCAAATAAAATGCATATGTGTAATCTAGGATTTGGGATGACAATTGATTTATATATTTTTTAACTATATGGGTAAAAAAGTTCAATAAAAAAGTCAGTAGGAAAACCATAGTCTGGGCAAATATATTTGTAATGCTTTTTTTTTTTTTTGAGACGGAGTCTCACTTTGTCGCCCAGGCTGGAGTGCAGTGGCGCGATCTCAGCTCACTGCAAGCTCTGCCTCCCGGGTTTACGCCATTCTCCTGCCTCAGCCTCCCGAGTAGCTGGGACTACAGGCGCCCGCCATCTCGCCCGGCTAGTTTTTTGTATTTTTTTTAGTAGAGACGAGGTTTCACCGCGTAGGCCAGGATGGTCTCGATCTCCTGACCTCGTGATCCACCCGTCTCGGCCTCCCAAAGTGCTGGGATTACAGGCTTGAGCCACCGTGCCCGGCCATTTGTAATGCTTTTTAAAGATAAAGGGTTGATTAATATTAAAGAGGTTTTGTTTTAAAAAAAGTTTTAATTGATCATAGATATGAATTAGCAATTCTGGGAAGTACCAATCCAAATGTCCAATAAATATGAAAATCTATTCAGTCTTCCTAGTATTCATTCATTCAAGAAATATGTATTGGGTTTTTATCAAATTGTTAATGAGATATAATTTAGTTTTAAAAGGATTATTCTGATTTGCTGAGAGCAGAACAAAAGAGGGTAAATCCAGAAGCAGAGAAGCCAAACGGGAGAGAATTGTAATAGTTGAGGCAATATATGATATATAAATTTGATTGTTAAGAAAACATTGAATTCTGAATTTTTTTTTTTTTTTGAGATGCAGTTCTGCTCTGTCGCTCAGGCTGGAGTGAAGTGGCGCGATCTCGGCTCACTGCAAGCTCTGCCTCCCAGGTTCTTGCCATTCTCCTGCCTCAGCCTCCCAAGTAGCTGGGACTACAGGTGCTCACCACCACACCTGGCTAGTTTTTTTTTTTTTTTTGTATTTTTAATAGAGACGGGGTTTCACCGTGTTAGCCAGGATGATCTCGATCTCCTGACCTCCTGATCCTCCCGCCTTGGCCTCCCAAAGTGCTGGGATTACAGGCGTGAGCCACCACGCCTGGCCGAATTCTGAATAATTTTTAAAGAAGATCAGTTGATAAAAGGGGAGTACTCTGGAGGAGTAGGTTTGGAAGAAAATAAGAAGGTCTATTTTGTGTATGTTACATTTATAGCACCTATTAGACATATAAAAGTAAACTGTTTGATAAAAGTGTCTAGAATTTGGGCATTAAGTCCAGATTGGAAATATAAATGTTGGAGTTAAGAGAACACTGATTAAGTAATAAAACTAAATGAGGTCACAGAGAATTAGTGTAGATAGGGAAAATGTCCAAGGGCCGAACTTTGGCCCACTTTCATATTTAGAAAGTGAAGAGAAGTGACCAGCAAAGAAATCTCCTTCAATGATATGAAAAGAAAAAAAAAAAAAAAAAACAGTAGAATGTGATATCCTAGAAGTTAAGTGAGGAAAGTATTTTAAAAAGAAAATGTAATCAATCAACTGCTGACGGTTAAGAAGGAAAATAACTGAAAATAGATTTACTCACATGGAGGTCATTGGTGACTTTGGCAAAATGCATCTGTGGAGTGGTGGGTCAAAGTGTTGAGTAGGGCAGGTTCAAGAGAGAATGAGTCTTGTTTTAAGCCGGTACATTTCAGGATAATTTCTCATACATTAAAAGTTAACTGATGCAAAGAGTGTGGTATCAAGAAAGTTTTTTTGAAAATGAGAAACTTCAGTATATTTTATGTTGATAATATTAATAAATAAAAAAGAAAAATTACTGAAGTCTTTGAGCAAGGATGATGAAATCTAGTACACAGGTAAAAATGTTGATCTTTGATAGGTATGTGGATAATTCTTTGGCAGTGACAGGAAAAAAGGAATAATGGGAACTAATATAGGCAGATTGGGAGATGTGGTGTTAGGCGTGTACAGAAGTTCTTTTCTGATGGCTTCTATTTTCTTGGTGAAATTGGAAGCAACATCATTAGCTAAAAGTAAGATAGGAGAGGAAGTTTTGGAGATTGGTGCAGAGAAAAGATGTAAAATCAAAATCTAGCTTAGTGGAATGAATGGTTTATAGAAATGTTTTAAGATTGTGGGCAGCTTTATGGGTATACTTACGATTCTGAGGTCATGAATTTAAACTGAGAGCAGTCATCATGGTTTCTTATTGTTTCCAACACATTCACCTGGATATGTGCTGACTAAACAGAGAGTTGAGGATTATGGCTGGCAGCACAGCAACAGGACAGAAAGATCAGGCCATTATTTCTTATAGTGAATGACAATTGAAATTATGCTGAATAAAAGAGAAAAATGATTTCAGTGAAGTGAAGGATAGTAAGAAGGTGGTAGATTTAGGTGGAGTAGAAATAATTTTTGGAGTTGGAATAACAGCAGAAATAAACTAGAAAGATTTGAAATTGTGGTCAGAAAAAATAAAAATTGAAGTTATGATTATGAAAAGCTTTTAGTTATTGGTAATAAGTGTTACATTATGGCTCAGAGTACAGTAGTTGGCTACAATAGAATATAGAACAAAATAATTAGAATAAAGAAGATTTAGGAATTGAAAAACCAGGATATTTGAAAGATTATCTATGTTGATATTACAGTCACTAAGATGAATGCAGACAGGAGCAGTGTTGGGAGAGTGCCCTCAAACCTGAAATTCAACCACTCAGGAAATAACGAAGAGTGATTAGTGAGTTCTGCAGTTGTCTCCAAAAAGTTGAGGTAGGATGTGGTTTAGTTTGACAGATTTAATATTAGTGACTCTTGGTGAAAGAGGGAGACATAAGAAAAGTAGCAATAAAAACCAAAGTGAAACTTTGCTACTTCCACGTCAATGGTGGGGATTTGAGGAAGACTTTAATTAAGAGAGCACTGTAAGAGAAGAAGAGTCTTCAAGGAGAATCAGGTTTTATTCAGTTAGGACAGTAAGTGACATAATGCTCAGAAAATGTACATAAATACATAGTATCTTTCTTGCTCTAGACCATTATTTCTCTCTCTCTCTCACACACACACACACACACCTACTTATAAACATATGTATCAGACAATGCCATCTCTTACTCCTCTTTTTCAAATAATCTCCCATCGTAAGTATTAAAGGTGTTAGCACCAAATCACTGTTTTCTTTTCTGTACTACATCTGACTCTTGCTGATTTCTTTTCTTTTCCTTTCTCCTCCTCCTCTTCCTCCTTCTTCTTCCTCCTCTCTCTCCCCTCCTCCTCCTCCTCTTCTTCTTTTTTCTTTTTCTTTCTTCTTATTTCTTCTTCCTTCTTCTTCTTCCTCTTCCTCTTCCTTTACATGTAGTTTATTCCAGAGATTGCAGAAAACACAATTTAGAGAGTATGCGAAATGAGACAGGGAAAGAAGAAAACCAGTGAAGGATGCAAACACGTGAGTTATGTTGTGAGCTACTGTATACAATCTTTCTAAAGACCCTCTGAGGAACCATACTGAATATAACACAGTTGCTCCACCCAGGAGTCAGGGGTGTGGTGGCATTTATATGGCAGCTTATATCAGTTGCTGGTTTTGTTTTTGCTACTTTTATACAAATTTCTCTCTTGCTTTTTTTTTTTTCTTTTTATAGATTCAGGGCATACACGTGCAGATTTCTTACATGGATATATTACATAGTGGTGGAGTTTGGGCTTTAACTGTACCCATCACTGAAATAGTAAACAATGTACCCAATAGGTAATTTTTCAAGTCTTACTTCCACCCTACCTTCCTCACTGCTGATTTCAATATTCCCCAATGCTGATTTCAATATTCATGTAGAATGTTCATTTTAGATCTTAGCCTTTCAGTTCTTAACTTTCTTACCCTCAATGATCTTATCTGCTATCCCATGTTGCATTGTTGAAACCTAGATATTGTCATGGCCAATAATTGTTGTGGCAGGTGTTGACAACTAGCTATCCAAAGATCATTTGTAACTCTCCCTTGCCTGCATCTACAGTAGAGAGTACAAAAGCTAAAAGTTTTGTTCTGGGGTCCCACATGGTGACCACATTAAATATAAATGAAAGTCCACAGCCTCTTTCACTTTCTCTTTCTTCTTGCTTGGAACACAGACATGTGACTTGGAGTTGCAGCAGTTACTGGAAGCCACAAGGTAAGAAGCATAAGGATCAAAGCCAACATATTGAGGTAGTAGAGCAAAAGATTGAAAAATGTCTAAGCCTTCCACGTCTGGCCATGGTTTAATTTGTATCAGTCTAATTGTCAAACTGAGAACTAGAAGAGCAGGATAAGATGAGGGTGGGGGAGAATTGATGGAAGACATGGAAGAAAAGATATGAGAAGTTATAATCTCTGGGAAAATAGAAGCCACGCATGTAAGAAATACTACTATTCAACTGAGATAAATACAAAGAAAACCATACTGAGACACATCACAGTAGAATTACTGAACACCAACAGCAAAGCAAAACATCTTAAAATCAGCCAGAAAAAACAGACACAATACCTTCAAAGAAGCAACAATGTTAGCTGACTTCTCTAAAGAATGAAAGCTGAAGGAGAATGTAAAATGTATGCCAAAATATTGGAAGATAATAACTGCCAACCTAGAAATCTACAATCAGCAAAACTATCTTTAAAAAAAATATTTGGCCGGGCGCGGTGGCTCAAGCCTGTAATCCCAGCACTTTGGGAGGCCGAGATGGGCGGATCACGAGGTCAGGAGATCGAGACCACCCTGGCTAACATGGTGAAACCCCGTCTCTACTAAAAAAAAAAAAAAATACAAAAAACTAGCCAGGCGAGGTGATGGGCGCCTGTAGTCCAGCTACTCGGGAGGCTGAGGCAGGAGAATGGCGTAAACCCGGGAGGCGGAGCTTGCAGTGAGCTGAGATCCAGCCACTGCACTCCAGCCCGGGCGACAGAGCGAGACTCCGTCTAAAAAAAAAAAAAAAAAAAAAAAATTTTAGGTCAGGCGTGGTGTGGTGGTGCACACCTGTAATCCCAGCACTTTAGGAGGCTGAGGCGGGTGGATCACCTGAGGTCAGGAGTTTGTGACCAGCCTGACTAACGTGGTAAAACCCCATCTCTACTAAATACCAAAAAATTAGCCAGGCGTGGTGACATATGCCTGTAATCCAAGCTACTTGGGAGGCTGAGAGAGAAGAATCGCTTGTACCTGGGAGGCAGAGGTTGCAGTGAGCCAAGATCACACCATTGCACTCCAGCCTAGGCAACAAGAGCGAAAGTCTGTTTAAAAAAAAAAAATATTAGATCTTTAAAATTTTAGCATATGAAAAATCTATAAGAAAAAGAATATGAGTGTATTAATTACTACAGAACTGTATACTTAAAAATGGTAAAGATGGTAAGTTGTATTTTATTGCACTCAATTTTTTTAAAAGAAAAATTGTCCACAGCAAACCTACTCTAATCAAACGTAAGGAAAACACTAAAGGAAGTTCTGGGAGGCAGATATTTCAATAAATAAATGAACATTAATAAAGTTAATATATGGCATATCTAAGTGCATACAAAATAATAATGCCCTGTAGAATGTATAATATTTACAGAATTAAATACATAATAATAGTGCAAAAATTTGAAAGGAGTAAATGAAATTACAGTACTTAATGTTCTTACATTTTTGGGAAATTGCCTTAAGTACCAAGATGAGGACGATTCTAATAAATCAAGGATTGATATTGCAACAGGTTAACTACTAAAAGTGCAGTGAAAATTTAAGAAGTAAAACTAAGAAGCCAACAGAAAAAATAAGAATAAAATTAGGCAAAACCTAAGTTGAAAAAATAGCTAAGAAGAGAGAAAGTAGAACAAGATAGATTTATAAACATGAAATTAATAGGGAACAGATATAAAATGGTAGATTCATGAACATGAAATAAATACTTCAATTAGAAGACAAAATTTTAAACCTGACAAAATGTAAAACCTATTTATACACCGATTTTGAGGAACACACCTTAATTATGACACGTAAATTTTTTTTTAATCTCAAAAGGATATACCATGAAACGCTAACTTAAAGAAAATTGTCATAGCTATGTTACCATCAGGTGAAGTAAAAATAAGTCAATGAATTATTAGACATAAAGGGGACCATTTCAGTGATAAAACTGTCAATCAATTAAGGAGATATAACAATTCTACATTTTTATGCATTGAATAATGTAGCCTTCAAATAAATACAATTTAACGAATGAAAACCAGAAAAAGACAAATTCTAATTGTAACGGGAAATTTTAACATAACTATCTCAAAAAGAGATAAGCAAATACATATAAAAGTTAAAACAAGTAGGCATGAATAAGATTTGAACATTAACAAACCTGACCTAATTAATATGTATCAGCACTGTACTAAAAATTTCAGCATGCACATTCTTTTCTAGTTCACATGAAACCAGTACCAAAAATGAATGTATACAAATTTCTAAGAATTAACATCATACAAAATATATTTTGTGACCATCATGAAATTAAGTTTGAAATAAAAAACAAACAAAAAAAACCCCCACAAATATTTAAGAAGCAAAACCTGTCTAAATAACTCTTCTATCAAAGAAGAAGTCACAGTAGAAAAATTAAAATAAAAGAATAATATTACGATAAAATAATAATGAAAAGTCTGCATACCAACACTGCGGGGTACTACTAAAGCTTAACAGAGCATCTGTTCTTAAACGTTAGCACTCATTACGATCACATGAGGGCTTCTTAAAATACAAGGTGTTGTGCCCCATCCCCAGAGCTTCTTATTCAGTAGGTCTGGCACATGGCTTAACAATTTGCATTTCTAACAATATCCCAGAATATACTGATGCTTCTGGTTAAGGAACCACCTCTTATCCTAGGATATATACACAACTTTATGACAATAACTTTTATTTTAAAAACATTTTTTAGAAAAACAAAATTTACCAAAATTAGCACAAAAACAAATATGAAATCTTCATAGCTTTATCTATAGTTGACCCTTAAGCAACTCGGGTTTGAATTGCATAGGTCCACTTATACAAAGGGTTTATTTCAATAAATATACTGAAAACATTTTTGGAGATTTGTGACAATTTAATAAAAGCTCTCAAATATTTAAAAAATATAAGAAAAATTTAGGTATGTCTTGAATGTATAAAATATATGTAGATAGTAGTCTACTTATTTACTACCATAATACATACAAAAAACTATTAGAAGAAGTTTATCAAAGTAAAGCTTTATGTTTAACTAAAGTTACATACACAAACTTATACACCATACAAGGCACCATTTGCAGTAAAGAGAAACATAAGCAAATGTAAAGATACGGTTTTAAAATGGCATGAAATTAAGTGTAGTTCACACTGTATTACTGTAACAGTTGCATAGCCACCCCCTATGGTTATTGCAGTGAGCTCAAGAATTGCAAGTATCCATTTTTAATGCCTTGTGATGCTAATCATCTCTGCATGAGCAGTTTGTCTCCACAGTAATTGCACATCACAGAAAAAAATGGCCTCTTGCAGTTCTCACATGTGTTTTACTGTGTTTAGGGCAATACTTTAAACCTTGAATCACACCATGTGATCCATACGAAATGCCACTAGTAATGCTGGCAATGCTCCCAAGAAGCACACAGCAGTCATGACATTATAAGACAAAGTTGAATTGCCTGATACTCATCAGAGATTGAGATCTGTAACGACAGTAGTCCTGCCATTTCAAGAGAAATAAATCCAGTAATAAGGACCATTGAAAAAAATGAAAAGGAAACTTGTGAACCCATAGCTGCAGCTACACCAGCAGGTGCAAAAGCCTTGCACTTTCTGTGAGATACTCTTTTATCTTATATTGAAAATGCAAGCTGACAGCTTAAAGCAAAAAGAAAATGAAGGATCTAAAGCTGGAGAATTTAATGCCAGCAAAGGATGGTTGGATAATTTTAGAAGGAAGTTTGGCTTTTAAAATGTCAAAATAATAGGAAAAGCAGCTTCTGTCAGTCAAAAGGCAACAGATAACTTCCCAGATGCCATTAAGAAAATGATTGAAGATAGGCCAGGCACAATGGCTCACACCTGTAATCCCAGAACTTTGGGAGGTCAATGTGGGTGGATCATTTGAGCCCAGGAGTTTCAGACCAACCTGGGCAACATGGTGAAACCCTGTTTCTACAAAAACAAAACAAAACAAAAACATATACACACACACACACACACACACACACACACACACATATATATATATATATAGAAAGCCAGGCATGGTGGCATGCACTTGTACTCCCACATACTCAAGAGGCTGAGCTGGGAGGATCACTGGAGCCTGGGAGGCGTAGGTTGCAGTGAGCCCAGATCGCACCACTGCACTCCAGCCTGGACAAGAGTGAGACCTTGTCTCAAAAAAAAAGAAAATGGTTGAAGATAAAGAACATCTACCTGAACAGGTTTTTAATGTGGATAAAAGTGCCCTATTATAGAAAAAAAGAAATGTCACAATGAACATTTATTAGTAAGGAAGAGAAGAAAACGCCAGGATTTAAGGCAGAAAAGGATAGGCTAACTCTACTGTTTTGTGCAAATGCATTTGAGTTTATGATCAGGACTGTCCTTACCTATAAAGCTGATAACCCCTGAAGTTTTTGTTACTTTTGTCATTGTTGGTTTTGCTTTGTTTTGTTTTCGAGACAAGGTCTCACTGTGTTCCCCAGGCTGGAGTGCAGTGGCACAATCATGACTCACTGAAGCCTTGGACTTCCGGCCTCAAACAATCCTCCCACTTTGGCCTCCCAAAGCAGTGAGATTACACACGTGAGCCACCATGTCAAGCCTTCCCCTGAGATTTGAAGGTAAAAGATCAACACCAGTTGCCAGTCTTTTTGTTGTACACAAGAAGGCCGTGATGAGAACCATTTTTCTGGATTGATTCTGTCAATGCTCTGTCTCTGAAGTCAGGATGTTCCTTGAGAGTAACAGACTGCTTTTTAAAGTTCTTTTGATATTGGACAATGCCCCTGGCCACCGAGAACCCCATGAGTTTAACACCAAAGGCACCAAAGTGGTCTACATACCCCGAAACACGATGTCTCTAATTCAGCCTCTAGACCATGGGGTCATAGGATCTTTAAGGCTCATTGCACGTGGCACTCTATGGAAAAAATTTTAACACCATGGGTGAGAACCTTGATAGAGAAAACATCATGAAAGTCTGGAAGAATTAAACAATTGCAGATGCCATCGTTGTTTTAGAAAAAGCCATGAAAGTCATCAAGCCTGAAACAGAGTTCCGCTGGAGAAAACTTTGTCCAGGGATTGTGCATGATTTCACAGGATTTATGACAGAGCCAATCAAATAAATCATAAAAGAGATTGTGAATATGGAAAGCAAGTAGGGACTGAAGGATTTCAAGATATGGGTTTTAGAGAAATGCAAGAGCTAATAGACATCACATGCAAGCAGTTAACAGAAGACAACATTATGGAAATGAATGCTTCTCAATCAGTACCAGACGGTGGGGAAGAAGTCGTAGAAGTGGTGCCAGAAAACAAACGGACATTAGACAGTTTGGCAGAAGGGTTCCAATTATTCAGGACTGCCTTTGACTTCTTTCACTACATGGACCCTTCCATGATATAGGCACTGAAACTGAAGCAAATGGTGGATGAAGTATTAGTACCATATAGAAACATTTTTGGAGAAAGAAAGTGCAAAGTCAGACAGAAATTACTGTATTTCTGTAAAGTTACACCTAACGTGCCTGCCTCTCCTACCTCTCTTTCCACCTCTGTCCCCTCTGCTGCCTTTGAGACAGCAAGGCCAACTCTTCCTCCTCCTCCTCAGCCTACTCAACCTGGAGATGAAAATGACCTTTATGATGATCCATTTCCACTCAATAGTAGATACATTTTCTCTTCCTTACGATTTTCTTAATAACATTTTATTTTCTCTAGCTACTTTATTGTAAGAATAC
The DNA here is from genome assembly GCF_009764315.1 of Trachypithecus francoisi. Classification (NCBI taxonomy): domain Eukaryota; kingdom Metazoa; phylum Chordata; class Mammalia; order Primates; family Cercopithecidae; genus Trachypithecus; species Trachypithecus francoisi. The sequence continues at coordinate 111,192,363 of NW_022681456.1, forward strand.
AGTATACAATACACATAACATATAAAATATGTGTTAATCAACTATTTGTGTTATCAGTAAGGCTTCCAGTTAACAGTAGCTGATTAATCGTTAAGTTTTGGGGGTCTCAGAAGTCATACATAGTTTTTTGACCACATGGGGGTTGGTGTCCCTAACCCCCACCTTGTTCAAGAGTTAACTGCATTGATAAATTTAAATCTTTAAGAAACATTACACCAAGAAAACTCCAGACCCAAATGACTTTACCATGGGATTTTTCCAGCCACTCAGGGAAAAAAACAAAAACCAACAAACAAACAAAAACCACATTAATCTTATACAATGCCTTCTAGAGAACTGGAGAAAACAAAAACAAAAACAAAACAGCACAGCTTCTTTGATGAGATTAGGGTATGACTAAATCAAAGCCTTAGAAGGATATTACAGGAAAAGAAAAAAAATGTAGTTCAATCACTCTTATGAACATAGATCCCAATGTCCTAAAAATAAATAAAATAAAATAAATATGCAAACAAACTGCATCCATCACTATATAAAAAAGAGGGAGAAAGGGAGGGAAAACTGAGTTATTGATGGCAACAGTAAGTAACTGTCTTGGATTGTCTACCTGGCGGTTTCCTGATAAGTGTCAAAATTAAATTAAAAACTTATGGCTGAGTACGGTGGCTCATGCCTGTAATCCCAGCACTTTGGAAGGCAGAGGCAGGGGGATCACGAGGTCAGGAGATTGAGACCATCCTGACTAACACGGTGAAACCCCGTCTCTACTAAAAATACAAAAAATTAGCTGGGCATGGTGGCGGGCGCCTGTAGTCCCAGCTACTGGGGAGGCTGAGGCAGGAGAACGGCATGAACCCGGGAGGCAGAGCTTACAGTGAGCTGAGATCGCGCCACTGCACTCCAGCCTGGGCAACAGAGTGAGACTCCATCTCAAAAAAAAAGTAAATAAATAATAAAAGACTTAACCACAAAGACAGTCTTGGTTAGGTTTGTCATTATAGGCAACTAAGTGATTTATTTACTGACATTATTGTTGTCCACAAAAATCACAATCTAAGCATCTAACCACTGACTCCTAAATTTCCAGTACCCCAATTTCAACAACTGTTCATCCCAACTTCAAATCTAGTCCATTAACTTGGTCACCTTTTCACTGTCCACCCAGACATCACTTCCCTCCCTTCCCACCTTAGCCCATGGTCTATCACCATTGTCATTTCTTTATGTATATCCTCAACTCTTTTGACATCATACTTCATTGCATTTGCCTGACGAAAGCCCAACTCTAGTTAAATTAAATTTCTGCACACTTCGTGACTGCACATAAGCAGCCCCCATGGTCGATTAAAAACCAGTCACACTGCTAACCAGTCCCACTTTAAACCACTGACTGTAAGCCTTAGGAACTGCCCAGAAAACTTACCACATTTTCTCATCAGTTGATTCTTCCCCTCTTCATGTTGACAGTTTCACAGCTCGTCCTCTACTTTCAAACATCCTGTACTTCTTTCTGCCCTCCTCACTCTCATCTGATGACTCCCTATTCTACTACCAAATAGAAGCAATCAGAAGAGAATGCCATCATCTTCTCCCACCAACTCAACCAACATATATGCAGCCCTAACTGTAGATGCCCTGCCTTGCTACTAGTTCACTTGACTATCATACAAGAACATCACGATGACCCTGGTTAAAATCAGAAAGGTGCTTAGAAAACATGATACTAGAGCAGTGTTTCTCAAAATGTGGCAACCAGACCAGCAGCATCGACATCACTTGAAAACTTGTTATAAATGCAATTTCCCAGACCTATTAAATAGGAACTCTGGATGGGGGAAACAGCACTCTGTGTTTATGAAGGCCTACAGGTAACTCGGATGCATGCTAAGGTTTGAGCACCCCTGGTCTAAAATGTATTGATCTAGTTATGTTTTAACTCTTGCTCAAAACAAAGTAGCATATAATAACTCATTGTTTTATTATTAGGAGGAAAGAAGAGAAAGAGGAGCACATTTAAGTACACAATTTTTGACTTCAAGAAATTTATGGAAACTTGAAATTGCCCCAAGGTTCTAGCCCATTCCTTTTCTAGATGAAATTAAAGTCCAAGTATAGTAGTAACACATCCAAGTTCATATAGCTAGCCTGGAATCTGACCTTTAATGGTGATGTGTAATGGTCAAATCAATGAACTTCCTCCTAAAATAGAGAGCTAATCTCTACCTTTCTATATTAGTTTCCTAGGACTGCCAAAACAAATTACCACAAACTGAATGGCTTAAAACAACGGAAACTATGGACACAGGGAGGGGAACAACACCCACTGGGGCCTGTGGAGAGGGTGGGGAGGGAGAGCATCAGGATAAACAGCTAATGCATGCAGGGCTTAATACCTAGGTGATGGGTTGATAGGTGCAGCAAACCACCATGCCACAGGTTTACCTATGTAACAACTGCAAATCCTGCACATGTACCCTGGAACTTAAAATAAAATAAACAAACTTATTCTCTCACAGTACGGAGGCTGCTAGAATCCTAAACCCAGATGTCAGCAGTGTTGGTTACTTCTGGAGGTTCTGAGAGGGAATCTGTTCCATGCCTCTCTGCTAGCCTCTGATGGTTGCAAGCAATCTTTGACATTTCTTGGCTTGTAGATGCATCACTCCAACATCTACCTCCATTTTCACATGGTATTCTCCCCTACATGTCTGTCTCTGTGTCCACATTTTCCTTTTCTTAGAAGAAAATCAGTCATTTGATTAGGACTTACCCTAATCCACTCTCACCTCGTTTTAACTTGATATACATTTTCAAAGACCTTATTTTCAAATAAGTATCTGTCACATTTACATGCACTGGGGGTTAGGACTTGAATATCTCTTTAGAAGGGAGGGAGAAGATAATAACTCAAACCAGTAAACTTTTCTACCATCTAAAAGCCATGGATGGGGGAAACAAATTTTCTTGGCCTAAAGGAAAATGGAAATCCAAACTTCTCCTCACACAATCCACTGCTGACTCTCTGGGAAGTGTGAAGCATAGACTAGCACATCCATGATGCTCAGGATCACTGCCTACCACCTCGGCCTGCCCCCTATGACAAATGTTATATGTGCTTGCTTGCTGATAACTGGCTACTTCGACCACCTATTCCACTTGCTGGACCAAGGATGCTGATTTCTGAAATCTGCCTCCACGGCTGCCACGGCCCATGCAGAATGCTCCGTCCCATCCCACATCTATTAGGCCTCTCTCTCCAAGGCCACACATGAATCTAAATCTCAAGAAGCAACAAAATAACATAAATTCATATTATTTTATTTTTTAATGTATAAAAACATGAGTGTTCTCAATAAAAGCAATATGGTATGAATATGTTGGTGGGATTAATCATCTGTATTTTACTTTCTAATGGGGCCGACCAAGCACTTGTGCTAGAAGCAGAAATTACAGCAGCTCTGCCATTGTCTTCTTTGCTCATTCTGGCATTGTTAATTTTTGTGAATCCATAGTTTTTTCGGTAATCTTGTAGAACCATTTGGAAAATGGTCTATTGGAAAAGGGTTACTATAGTTAAAACCAGACACTGTAATTTATAAATTCACTGCATTAGGCTCAGGTAAACCACAATATACCATCAACCCTTCTATGTTGTAAAATTTCTGCTTATCTTTCAGGATATATTGGGAAATGTTCATTATACATGATTGCTTCATATATGTTCAAGAAAAGGGGAAGAATAAGGAGAAAGAGGAGAAGGAAGAAGAGGAAAAAGGAGAGGAATAGAAAGAATAATCAGAAGAAGTAGTAGGAGGAGAAAATCAGAAGAGCAGAAACAGTAGCAGCTGCCACCACCATTAGGATCAATGTATATGTTTAATATTAATATTTATTGTTCATAATTAATATTATGTAACTAGTATTAGATTAACATTCTAACATTTCCTTCATACTCCAATGGCTCATCTTATACACGCATTTGGAGAACACCATCTAGGTGATGTCACCATTTATCTGAATGAAGCACCAAATAACTTGCTCTTTCAGTTCTTGATGTTCTTTCAGTTCCTGTTCTTTCAGTCCTCAATGTTCTCTTATCTCTGCATGTGGTCTTTTGTCATCTATTAACACTTCCCACCCGACCTCAAGGTTCTGTGCTTCTAGACTGCTTGCTCAACTATTCCTTTAAAAAGATCTTATGTTGCCTAGAGACACCCACTCTATTAATCCCTGTCACCATCCATATATATCCCCTTTAATGTCTTCACTTCCTTTCCAATATGGTATAAAAGACACAACCAATCACGCTGGTTAATGTCTAGGATTCTAGGGTCCTACAGACCTGAATGTGTAACGTAGGGTGAGTTGCTTTACCTCTCTGAGCCTCAGTCTCTTTAACATGAAAAGTGGGGATAAAATACAAGCTGACACAGTCTTCTTAGGAATATTTAATAAAATAAGGTATGCAAAGTGTCATCTAGAATGCTTGTGGTTCTGAAAAAGATCAGTCAACTGCATGAATGTTACTGAGTGGCCAAGTGGGTGAAGTCTAAAAATATTAGTGAGTTTTGCAGCATAAACAAGTAAGTATTCTGTAGTATTTTGATCATTTATGCCTGTTGATTTATTGGCTTCCATTCATCCCCATCTGGACTCTGCATCACCCTATCACAGCTGAAGATGAAAACGTCACCAAAATGCTGACAGTTTGCCACTGTCTGCCTTCCTCACTTCATTGTCATTTCATTATTGATTGTCATAAATGACCCTGTCATTTCATTATTGACCCTTGATACTTCTCTAGATCGTGAATAGCTCTCCTCTCCCCGCTTCATCGCTGACAACTCGATTTGGACACTATCAACGGGTTCAGTGTTAAAGGCACTGAGACACAGAGAAGTCAAAAAATGCAGGGTGAGTAGGCTGAGATGATAAATATCCTGAGATCTACCTCCAATACTGCACTGTAATGCATTACGTTTAGGATTAGAATTTCGTGTCATAAAATAATTTGGTTTAGAAAATGATTAACAGTCATAGAAAATTAAGTTGGGGGCTTAGAAACGCTTCTCCATTTCTACCTGAATAATGCAGTCATCAGCTTGACAACGAAGCATGCTCAGTGGCCATCCCTCACACGGTGCATGTGGTATTTTGGGACCAAGTCATCAGGAGCTGACCAGATAATTTTTAAGGACAAAGCATCATTCTTGAATTTTGGGTTAATTTGTACATGCCAGGTTTGATTTTGAATGCATGGACTTGGTGAAAATGTGGGTACGTGTGTCTTAAGCTGTCACTTGGAGGAACAACACCTTCTCATGTATATGTTCCTGAAGTCCCACATCTATAAACTGCACATGTGGAACAACTGCTCTGGCAGTAATTGCCAAAGCCCACAGGAAAGTTTCTCCCTCAGCTATTCTCATTTCTCTGGTTTCCAGGCAGTCCCCCACCCACCACACCTCCCCAACCCACCACACTCATTCTCATCCTGCTTAAGATTGTTTCCCCCAAGTGGTCAAACCTTGTAAGTCAACTGGCATTTCTGTGATGCCATTCTTTCCAAATTTCTGCAGATGGACTAAAACGAATGAAAGCTAAACCTGAGCATAAAAGGCAATGACTTTTATACCTCAGGTACATACAATAGGAATCATTTAAGTTTACTGGAAACTTCATATTTTATATTACTAGAACCCGGAATAGAATTCTGAGCACTTAAATTGGGCTTCTAGGATTCTGTTAGAGGTTAATTTACACTGAAAGCATCTAGGATATGTAATTTTATAAATGTTGAAGCCCCGAAAATGTTCTTAGTGTTTACAGGTTGGAGGAAAATAAGTGAAAATGGTAATAAAAAAGAAATAGTCTGTTTATGCTTTTTTAGGGTTATGTATAGGGTTACATTTTGATAGTCTGCCCAGAATTTTAAAACATTGGATATACATATCAAAAATGCTTCAGACATGCCTTCATCTTTGCCTTTATTATTTTAGAAACACAATTTCCCTCCACCTTGGCAGAGGCTGTATGCCATAATTTCTCATCTGCAACATGTATATCAAGGTAGCATGGCCAGACCAGAATTGAAAACCTTCATGCTTTCATGAATGCCAAACAGACATTTAAGATGATGTTACTTCAGAAGACAATGCTAACTCTGAACCCATATGGTGCAGAGTAAAATTGAAATGGCCAGTTTCTATCAGCCCTCACAATATGCACAGCCATTTTCATTCAGTCCCACGCAATTCCGTTCAAGTTCTCCATCTTTTTCTTAAATTTTAGATACTAGGGCTAAGTAGCGTGCATTTTATGAGCTTAACTATTGGTGAACAAAACAGGAATACTGTACTTTGTGAACTGTTTATACTAAGCAAGTTTATTCATTCCAGCATTATTCTGTCTTTTACAACATGCAACATATTTCACACATCCTAAACTTATTCTCTTTAGTAAGTCAGAATGCCTTTAAATCTTTCAGTGGTATAAATAACAGCAAGTAATACCTAATAAAAGAGGAGGCAGGAGCATACATTTCACCCAATAGCGACTGGGAATTGCAAATAATAAAAAAAATTTAATTTTTGCTAGGAGGACCAGATTTTGAACTAATGTATCTGCAAGGTGTGTTAAGACAATATTAGAATTAAAATGAGGCTGGGCGCGGTGGCTCACACATGTAATCCCAGCACTTTGGGAGGCCGAGGCAGGCGGATCGTGAGGTCAGAAGATCGAGACCATCCTGGCTAACAAGGTGAAACACTGTCTCTACTAAAAATACACACACACACACACACACACACACACATTAGCTGGGCGTGGTGGCAGGCAGCTGCAGTCCCAGCTATTCAGGAGGCTGAGGCAGGAGAATGGCGTGAACCCAGGAGGCGGAGCTTGCAGTGAGCCCAGATGGCGCCACTGCACTCCAGCCTGGGCGACAGAGCTAGACTCCGTCTCAAAAAAATAAAATAAAATAAAAAGAATTAAAATGAGAGAATTGGTGGTGGGAAAACAACTGCAATGGATGTAATTAGACCAGAATAGTCTGCTCACCAGCTGAATGTGCTGATGTGGAACATGTTCAAGAGAAGACACTTCAGCACTCCTAAAGCCCCCCCAAAAAAAGTAAAAGTAGAAATGGCCCAAACATGAGTAGCTTTGGTAAGCTACCTAACGTCTACATTGCTTCATTTATTAGCTTCACAATTAATAGGGTGAACTGAACTTTTTTTTTTTTTTTGAGACAGAGTCTCTCTCTGTCACCCAGGCTGGAGTGCAGTGGCACCATCTCAGCTCACTGCAAGCTCTGCCTCCCAGGTTCACACCATTCTCCTGCCTCAGCCTCCTGAGTAGCTGGGACTACAGGTGCCTGACACCTCGCCCGGCTAATTTTTTTGTATTTTTAGTAGAGACGGGGTTTCACCGTGTTAGCCAGGACGGTCTCAATCTCCTGACCTCCTGATCCACCCGACTTGGGCTCCCAAAATTCTGGGATTACAGGCATGAGCCACAGCACCTGGCCTGATTTTTTTTCTTACTTAATATTGTCCTGATTTAGTCAATAAAGTCCACATGCTACTCTGGCTCAGGAACTATTCTTTGATGGCTGATATCCAGAAAACTGTGAGATAACTTTATATTTAGTTACTGTTTTCAATTCTCTAAAAAGCAGCACTTTATGAACTATAAGCAGATAGTTTAAAAATATTAAACATGTTTTCTTCAGAAAATCTGTAGCAGAAATAGACATGCCTTGTAAGTTGAGAAACAAAAATATTTCCATCTTTGTATGTTCTGTTAACATATTCAAATACTACCTCTTTAGATGGATGTTTATGTTTCCCAAAATACTGAATTATATCTATTTGTGTACAAACATTCGTAATTGACAAAGCATGTCATTGAAATATCCAGCTACCCACCATTAATGTTAATGATCAAGGGACATATTTCCAAAGATATACACTATTTGAGAAACAATCAGCCCTCACAATTCAGACAGCCATTTTTATTCAGCTACTTGCAATTTCTTTCATACTCTTCCTCTCCGTCTTAAATTTTAGGCTCCAGAGCTGTGTTATATATACTTTTGAGAGCTTTGCTACTGCTAAACAAAATAGAAATACTGGGCTTTGTGGATCTTGGGATTACCATGGGTTTCTCAAGTCCACGTGCTTCAGAATATCCTGAAGTTTGTTAAGAATTAAAATCTGGGAGCTCCCTTAGGCCCTCTGAATCTGAATTCCTGCTGATGAAACAGAAGTAGCTACAGTTTTTACACAACTTCACGTGGTTCTCATAAACACTTAAGGCTGGGATACACTGTACTAGAGGAAAATGTCTTAAAATTGCCACTTCCAAACATTTTTCAGCTTTAAGGGATTTACCTCTATGTGTCTCTTCTTTTTGCTAAATCATGAATAAGATTTGATTAATGAGAAGGACAACTATATTTCAGGACGAAGGACCATTTCTACTTTCTCTTACTTTTTCATTAAGCCTACAAGTGCTGGAATGTCTACTCCAAAATATGTTCCCCATCAGCACACCAGATTACAAATACATTACCTAGATAGAGGACCTATAGACATATCTAGCTTCAGATGTGGTTTGGCTTTGCGTCCCCACCAAAATTGCATCTCAAACTGTAATCCCCAGATATTGAGGGAGGGACCTGGTGGAAAGTGTTTGGATCATGGAAGCGGTTTCCCCCATGCTGTTCTCATGATAGTGAGGGAGGTTCTTACAAGCTCTGATGGTTTTAAAAGAGGCAGTTTTTCCTGTGCTCTCCATTCTCTCCTGCCGCCCTGGGAAGAAGATGCCTGCCTCCCCTACTGCCACGATTGTAAGTTTCCTGAGGCCTCCCCAGTCATGCTGAACCGTGAATCAATTAAACTTCTTCCCTTTATAATTACCCAGTCTCAGGCATTTCTTTATAGCAGTGTGAAAATGGACTAATACGTCATGTTAGTGTAAAGATATTTCTTACCAAACATTTCCTCACAAGACTATATATTGGGCAGGAAGGCTCTCGGTAAGACAGGCAGAGAAAGACCTTGTAGGAGAAACTTTCGTTTGCTTTTTTATTTCTGCTGGGATGCATTGCTTTATTCTTTTCCTTTCTTCTTGTCCTGAAGAACAAAGAATACCTATTTGCCCACTTCTGCCCACTTCTATTTTAATTTTTCTTCCTTTTTTTTTCTTGAGACAGAGTCTCTCGCTCTGTCGCCCAGGCTAGAGTGCAGGGGCGTGATCTCAGCTCACTGCAAGCTCCACCTCCCAGGTTCATGCCATTCTCCTGGCTCAGCCTCCCGAGTAGCTGGAACTACAGGCACCTGCCACCACTAAGCCTGGCTAATTTTTTGTATTTTTAGTAGAGATGGGGTTTCACCGTGTTAGCCAGGATAGTCTCGATCTCCTGACTGGGTGATCCACCCACCTCGGCCTCCCAAAGTGCTGGGATTACAGGTGTGAGCCACCGCATCCAGGCTCTTCATGCATTTTTCTATCACCATATTCACTGAAATATTTATGCTGTTGCTCCCTAAATATTTAAGAAATATGATAAGTTATACTTTTCTTAGTTCAGGCTGCATTTTATCATAAACATGTTGCCTTTTCATGAGATGGAGTGATGAGTAAACACCTATGAGTAAAAGGTCTTGGACCATCTAGAAAGTGTGCCAGACCATGCATCCAATAAAACCCAAGTTTGGAAAAAACATTCATTCTCCTTTATATTAGAGTCCAGGATAATTGTGGTTTCTTTGAATTTCAAAGCATCACTGGAGTGTGGGCTACATTTTCTTGCAACTAGTATTCCTTCCGATATAATTTTTGCTGTTGTTTCTTGAATTACTAAATGTTTTTAAAAATTCAGTGTATTTCTGTAATACAAGTCAAATTATAATAAAACTCAAGTCTCTGCTTGTTTTCATTCTGGATTCCTTTCTGGGCCAAGGATAGCCCAAATTAAGACAAAAAAATAAACCCCTGGGCTGTGTGACAACACTTAAATTCTAGTGCTCAATCCAGGGCCACCACATTGAGCCAGGCAGGCCGTGTATGCCCAATATTGTGGAAAGTCCTCAAATTGTGAAATTCGGCAAAGCCAAGGACCCTCCCTGATGCCATGACTTATTAGCTCATGATATATGACAGCATAACTAAATGATCCTAAATAGTATCCAGTGCTTCACCATACAGTTGTATTGTGAAAGCATTTCATAAATTGTGCTGTTCTATACAAATCAATTTCCTTTTCTCTTTGATAATCTCAAATTCAAGGAGCTTAAAACTAAATATATAATATGTTTTCATTACATTTTTGCTCGAAAATGGCCACTGTTTCCTGACATTTAAATTTTCTATCTAGGCTCAATCAATAGATACGGATATGTTTTCGATCTCTGAGTCACCTAATCCCTAAGTGCTCTGAACAGGTGTCAGCTAAGAAACATATAATCCATTTAGTGGAGACCTATAATACTAGTTTTGTTTTCACAGATGGTGTTGGATTATTAAAGTGGAAATAGGCCAAGAAGTCTTAAAAGTACCTTTCCATTTAAGAGAGGGACATGTACTAAGCTGGACCTTGTATTATTTAAAGCTATGGCAAGTAAATTCAGCTCTAATCTTCTTATAGCCCAGTCTGACTAAATCTATTATTTTCTATGTCTCCTAAATTTTAGTTTTCCTGTTCCTAATCCCTACATCATACAAACAGTTTCTGGGAAGAAACCATATCATTCACCTTCAATGTGTTTAGTTTGTGGCCATATCCTTTTATTATCAGAAGGCAGGTAATGGATACTAAGGTGTTGAAACAGCGTTAGGAAAAACAAATAATGCGTTAGGAACAGCGTTAGGAAAAACAAATCTACCACAGTTTGACCATGGGGAAGTCATTTAATTTATCTTTAACTCAGTTTGGGTATCTGTTAAATAAGGCAATAAACTTTTTTAAACTACTAAGCTTTTTAGTTTATAGAAGTGTTAAAGTAGTTCAAAATGTGTTGTTTATTTTTTGAGATATAAATCCAAAGTGTTATCATTATTTACCTAATCATATACAATATCTACTATTGATCTTTTAGTTAATAAAGGTGACAGTGTTGTGCAGTAGAAAGATTTGGAGTTAATGAATTCAACTCTTTCACTTAGCTCTGTGATCCTGGGCAGTTACACGTGTATGACTTTGACAGCCTAGAATTTGACCTACCTTTATATTTCTGGAGAATTCCCAATGGTATATGTTCTGTCAAATAACCTCCTTCTACAGAACCTGAAAAGAGCCAAAACCTACTTGTCTCTCTGTCTCCCACCACCAGCACCAAGAGCATTGGCACAAAATCTCGGCTTCTCCAAGCAAATGCTTCCATCTGAGACTCTGAACTTGGATTGAGTAAAACAGGCAAAGAGAGAGTGGAATTCATTTTGTCAATGGGAATTGCAACGGTGGTACTCTTTTGGTCAGGATGGAAGTTCCAGGAGTTTCCGTTTGGCTATTTCTACCAGGTGACTTTTATCGTATTGTCAAAATGCTGACTGAGGATTCAGCTGATTGTTGATATATCTATCTCAGCTTTATATTGAGAAACTGAGAAAAAAACAAAGCAGGGGATGGATTCAGGGTGTGATTTTTATATCAAAATTACAGTTATCATCTGACCTCTCAAAAACTGTCACTCAAAAAAGTGGATTCAATAATGTTCAAGGTTCCAAACAATTAGTTTTTAGCTCAGAGTTAGTGCTGATTAAGTCCAAAAGCAATGTTTTGTAATTTTTAGGCTGTCCTAGTCTATAGGGTAGGCTAGAGGAATGTTTATACTAATGACACGAAGCCATACCCTAACTGCCCATCCTCAAGCACATTTGGGCTCCCCTCAAGTGATGCCGGATATGTAAAAGTACAGTCATCAGATTACAGTAATTTTCCTCTGTTTATGAGGATACTCTTCAGGCAAATGAATTTATCAGAAACCACATTGAATGTAACCCTAAAGAAAATTAAATTTTTTAATGTGCTGAAACTTGAATATCTAAAATACATTAAAATCTCAAACATATGTAAATGCTAAATAAGTGAATACCATTTAATTGAAAGGTATTGAATATGTCATTTTTTTATTACCAAAAACTCACTTTGAGGTATATACTGCATCAGACCATTTTACAGTTGGAGAAATAGGCAGTGAGCAGTAGCCTTAGAGGATATTAACTTAGAATTTAAAACCTGTGGGTTTTTTAATTTAAAAATCAATCACTCTATAAATAAAATCCCAAAGGTACCAAGAAAATATTTTAATTTCTTCCATTTTAGAATATTCAATAAATATTTGATTTCAGAATTTCACTACTTTTGAAACATGTATTTTGAAAGGAAAATAATTAAGATGGATACCACATTCAAAATATACTTAATCTATAGATCATATTATGAAGAATCTCTTTAAAAAATTATTTTTAAAAATTTTAACAATTATGGCTTGGGATGAAACTATGATAATTAACAGAGTGGGTGGCCTAGTGATTGTCAAGTTGACCAATGAAGTAGAGTACAGAAGACCAGAAACAGAAATCTTCAAGTATGGAAATTTGGTATATGCAAAGGATGAGAAAAGAAGGGACTCTATAATAAATGGAGCTAAAAAAAAACAGTTACCAGTTATGAGAAAAGATAAATTTGACTTGTATATCATGTCATAATTTTTTTAAAAACTCTGAATTGAATAAGGATTGAAAATGTAAAAACTGGGGAAGGTGGCCAACTAAAAGCAGTTAGTGTGTCCTGCTTTCATGGAGAGAAATAGGAAGAGTGAGTGAACACAGCGCCTTCCACTGAAACATCCAGGTGGATGTGCTGGGGCTCATCAAGAAAACAATTCAAGCCATGAAGAATGGAGAAAAGCAAGGCAGTACAACCACCAAGCCAGGGGACGCTCCCCAGCCTAGGGAAGTGGTGAGTGAGTGAGCAGCCCCGGACACCCATGCTTCTCTCATGGATCTTTGCAGCCCTGTGTCAGGAGATCCCCTCATGAACCCGCTCCACAAGGGCTTGCAGTCTGATGCACAGAGCTACATGGAGTCTTGATAGCAGCCACTCAGGCACACACGAAGTTCTGGGAGCTTTAGATACCCAAGCTTCCCAGCAAAAGTGGCTGCAACTCTGGCGAAGTGGGAGGCTAGGCCCTCATACATACCCCTTGGAAAGCAGTTGTTCCAGAAGGCTGAGCAGTGATGATCTGCAGGCCCCACTTCCGTGACACTTCACAGGACCCATTGACTCGGAACTCCAGTAAGCCACTGGTAGCAGCATTGCACCTCTCTGAGGGAGCTCCCAGAGGAAGGGGTGGGCTGCCATCTTAGCTGTTTCTCAGTTTTAGCCATTGCTGCCTTCAGTGTAGGTGCCCTATGAAAAAGTGGTCAGACTGCTTTTTAAGCAGGTCCCTGACCCTCACTCAGTGGGACCTCCTGACGGGTCATCAGCCCTTCTTGCTGGTGTTTTCCAGCTGGCAGTGGTTCTGAGTCTCTCTGGGATGGAGGCCCCAGCTGGGGGGATGGACTGCCATCTTTGCTAACAGCCTTAGCCATTGTTGCCTTCAGGCTCTAGGGAGGCCCAGGAAACCAGGAAATGAAGCGCTCCCCAGCACAGTGCAGCAGTTCTACAGAGAAGCAGTCAGATTGATTTTTCATGCAAGTCCTTGATCCTATTTCTCTTAACTGGGCAGAATCTCCAAATCGAGGACTACAACCACCCCCACAGTTGTGTTCAGGCAAGCAAATAGGTTCGTACCTCCCTGGGATGGAGCTCCCAGAGAAAAGAGCAGGCTGCCACCTTTGCTGTTTTGCAGCCTTTACTATTGACATCTTCAAGTACAGGAAAACCCAAGGTCACTAGGGGCTGAAGTGAACCCTCGGCATACTGCAGCAGCCCTGGGGAAAAGTGGCCAGGCTGTTATATGGATCCCAAATTTTGTCTTTTCTTAACTGGGTAGGTCCTCCAGGATTGGGTCTCCAAGCACCCCCTGCTGGGACTATTGAGCCAGTAGGAGCTCTGCAACTCCCTGGGACAGAGCTCCCAGTGAGAGCAGCAGGTTGCCATCTTTGCTGTCTTGCAGCCCTCAACCTTGCTGCCTCCAGGCTCCAGGGAGTCCATGAAACCCAGCGGCTGGTCTGGGTCCCCACCACAGAGCACCCACGTCACAGAAAAGTGACCAGACTGTTCTCTATGCAGGTCCTAGTCCACACTTCTCCTCACTAGGCAGGGCTGCCTGTCCTGGGACTCCAGTAAAACTGCCTTGCCCCTGCCTGATTACCTCAATTGGAAACAGCTCAGCAGTTAAAGGAATACCAACATGCAGATATGAGAAAAAAACAACACAAGAATTCTGGCAACTCAAATGGCCAGTGTCTTGTGTCCTCCGAACAACTATGGTAGTTCTCCAAAAAGGGTTCTTAACCAGCTTGAGTTGGCTGAAATGACAGAAATAGAATTCAGAATATGGATAGGAATAAAGACCATTGAGATTCAGGAGAAGAGAGAAATCCAATCCAAGGAAACTAACAATCACAATAAGACAAAATAGGAGCTGACAAACAAAATAGCCGTATAAAAAAGGGACTTCACTGATCCAATCGGCTGAAAAATACAGTACAAAAGTTTCACAATGCGATCACAAGTATTAACGCAGAATAAACCAAGTTGAGAAAAGAATGTTAGAATTTGAAGACGGGCTCCCTGAAATAAGACAAAAATAAAAAAAGAATAAAAAGCAATGAACAAAACCTTTGAGAAATACGGAATTATGTTAGGAGGCCAAATATACAAATTACTGGCATCCCTGAAAGGGACAGGGAAAAAGTGAAAAACTTGGAAAACATATTAAGGGATATTGTCATGAACATTTCCCCAACCTCACTAGAGAGGCCAACAGTCGAATTCAGGAAATACAGAGAACCTCTGTAAGAGACCTACTGTAAAGCACCTGTAGTTAACAACACTGTCTTACATACTTAAAATTTTACTAGAACTATAAAGTAGGTCTTATGTTCAGTGTTCTCATCACAATAATGGTAGTAGTAATAATAATAAGTGAAGAGGGTGTGAGGGAATTTTGGAATTAATAGATATCTTTATGGCAGATTGCAGTGTCTACTTATATCCAAATTTATGATGTTGTGTACATTAAATATATACAGCTTTTCATACGTCAATCACATCTCAATAAAGTGGGTTTTTTAATATATAAAAAAAGAAATGCCTGTAGTCCTGGCAACTCAGGAAGGTAAGGCTGGAGGACCACTTGAACCCAAGACTTTGGGTCTAGCCTGGGCAACATAGTGAGATCTCAACTCGAAATTAAAAATAATAATAATAAGACATCACAGTATCAAGGCTAACAATCTTTTTTTGTGGCCTTCATCGTACTGCCTGATGACACACAGGACTATAATGAAATATGACGTGCCCTAATTGCAGTAACTAGATATCAAACAAAGTAGAATGAATTTGGAGTGGTAAGAAGGGCAGTAGTTTTTCAGGATGTAAAGAAATGAGAAACAGGAATAAGATTGTTGAAACGTAAACGGGAAGAATCAGCAATATGAGAAACATGAAAATGAATAGAATTAAAGACCTCTGCATTATTCTAATTTAATCTGCATTTGGCAAGCATTTCATGACACAGCTTCATCCACTTTACCACTGATGTAGCCAAGACAGTGGTCCTCAAATTTTAGCTGAAATCAGAATCACCTGGGAACCTGGTATATAACCCTCAGAGGCTCAGGTCTATCCCCTTCAATAAGCCTGCCCCTCTCTGTTCTTTCTGAGTTCTGGTTTTCTGGTATGTACTAAACTTTGAAAGCCAGCGATGCAGAAAAATACACAGAGGGAAAACTCATAATGTCAACAATAGCTGTAACGATTCCCCAAAAGATAGAACAGAAAACTATTCTTTTCCCTCAGTGCCCATGCAAATCTGTTTTCTGAGGCTAATTCTTTGGATCATTTTAACAAAACCTAGGTAGATGCCATGGCTCTTCTGATCACTCAGAAAATATAAAGTCCTCTAGTCACTTCTAGTTACAAAAAGCTTGATTTCGGTGTTCAAAATATTCTCAAGTAATAGTCAAAGCTCCAAACTTCATTTAAAGTTTATCCTCTCCTGGCTCAGGCTAAGGAATAGGTTGCTAGACTGCAGAGTGGAAAGGACAACATTTTAGGTGTTTTTTTCACTGCCTAAAACGTCCACCCCACCTCCCTCTCTCAACAACTGGTTTCAGATCATCTAGATCTGTGGGAGACATTAAAAAGCAGTAAGGTCCAAGAAAGTTCTCACTTGACATCCAGACCAATATGGTCTGGATTTGGTTTCTCCTGATTCTTGCAGCATTTTTTACTTCCTATGGAACCCTGTCACTGGTAATGGAATCTCCTCTCCCACTGTTGCTTTTTAAATACAGCTGAGGTCTCTTCTGCCTGGTCATTTACAACTTCACTCTGAGTTTTTGAGGTCCATTACACTCTCCAAGGAGACAATCACCACTCCAAGGTGACTTCAGGTGTGTTTCTCTCTTCCACTTGGCCTTCAGGAGCCTTCCTTCCGAAGACCTCTGGCAACACAGGCTGTTCCTAAGGCAACCAGCCTCCTCTCTGGACAACTGCAGAAGGGATGGTCAGGGCAGCCTGTGCCTTTAGGCTTTTCTAGCAGCAATTTCTGCTCCATGACTCCAGGCTCACAAAGCAACCTCTTACCCTGAATCCCCTCTTTTTTTTTTTTTTTTTTTTTCCTTTTTTGAGTCTTGCTCTGTTGCCCAGGCTGCAGTGCAGTAGCGCGATCTCAACTCACTGCAACCTCCGCCTCCCGTGTTCAAGTGATTCTCCTGGCTCAGCCTCTCGAGTAGCTGGGATTACAGGCATGCACCACCATACCCGGCTAATTTTTTGTATTTTTAGTAGAGATGGGGTTTCGAGGGGAGTTGAAGGAGACATTTCACAGCAGTCCAACTCCAGTCATCTCAACTTAAAGAGATATAATTAAAACTAAATAGCATGAAAAGGTAAACAGAAAGCAATTGGCCACAATGTATTAGGTAAAATCAAGAAAAATGTAACAATAGCCATATTATTTGAACAAAGTAGAATTG
Organism: Trachypithecus francoisi; assembly: GCF_009764315.1. NCBI lineage: Eukaryota > Metazoa > Chordata > Mammalia > Primates > Cercopithecidae > Trachypithecus > Trachypithecus francoisi. The sequence continues at coordinate 111,209,520 of NW_022681456.1, forward strand.
AAAGTAGCTTTTTTAACATGAGTAAAAAAGGATCATTAAGATAATATGGGATAAAATTCAAGATATATCAAAATACATAAAGCAAAATTCTTGGTATTTAGCAATGACATAGAATTATTCAGTTTTAGACATATTTTCTGTCCTTTAAACAATTATACGGAATATATATTAAAAATTAGAATAATGAAATTCAGAATTTTATATATATCAAATTTTGTAAGCATTTAAACAGAGTTAACCAGTACACAGAGTCCTTAAAAAACTATATATATAATAATAAAGTCTACATATATAAATAATATAGTTTATAAATTATATAATATATAAAATAAATAATATAAATAAAATATATAGTATGTTATATATTATACTTTATGTATGATGTTTTATTTATTATATAATATATATTAATCTACAATAAAACTAAATTCGAGTATCAAAAATGTGCTATCTATATTCTTTCTCTAGTAAAACTAGGTATTTACAGATGATGTTGAAGACCCAAGTCAGTTGACAATTTGAAACGTTTCTTAAATATTGGAACAAAAATATCAATCTACAATTATAAACTCTTCAGGAACTAATGATGATGAGTGACCCCTGTTCAACATTTTCAGGAGATGGTCAAGGCAATTTTGTTTTTAATTATGATTTAAAATCATTTAAAATGAATTATTCGTCTTTTATTTCATAAACTTAAATTCAAGAATTTGGAAAACCATAGAAATCTAAGGAAATCAGAAAGAAAATATTAATGATTTGGAGTTTTTGGAATACAATTCTAAATAAATCAGAATACCTACCTTTTCATTTATTTATGAAAAAAACTTGGCTGCTTAATTTGTGCTCAGCATTTTTCTATACATAAAATAGGCAAGATTCACAGGTCTTGTGCTCAAGAAATTTAAATTCAGCAAGGATTTATTATTTATTTACTTCCTTTATGTAACTAGATGATTAAAATTAAGAGATAAGCTCCCTGATAGTAATAAGTGCAAGCAACAGAGAGAAGGTAGCTGGACCCCCTACCAGCCATAATGCAGCGGTGATGGTTTCCTGAGAGACAAGTTACATAAACTAAGTCCTGAGGGTAAATAGCACTATCCATCAGGAAGGAGAGTGTTCTCAGCACAAGGAGAAGAATGTGAAAGGAGAGAAAACTGAGTATGTTTGGAGAACTAAAGATATTTCGACATTGTTAGATATTAAATAATGAGATGTAGTCTGAGAGGTGAGTTTTGACCTATCATAAAAGCTTTATAGAAAATATTAGGCTGGGCACGGTGGCTTACGCCTTTAATCCCAGCACTATGGGAGGTCAAGGCTGGCAAATCACGAGGTCAAGAGATCGAGACCATCCCGGCCAACATGGTGAAACCCCCCGTCTCTACTAAAAATACAAAAATTAGCTGGGCATGGTGGCACGCCACTGTAGTCCCAGCTACTTGGGAGGCTGAGGCAGGAGAATTGCTTGAAGCTGGGAGGCAGCTGTTGCAGTGAGCCGAGGTCACACCACTGCACTCCAGCCTGGCGATAGAGCGATGCTCCGTTGCAAAAAAAAAAAAAAAAAATTAGGGAATTTCAACGTCATCCTGAGGAGGTAGAAAGAATTGTGTGTAGGGGTGTGACTTGAGAAGATGTATATTTGAAAAATATTATGAGATGCGAAGAAGGATACATATCCTCTCCTTTTCAGGGTGAGACCCACACCATCCTAGAGCAGAAGGAGTTCAGAAGAAGAAAGGAACGCCCCAAACCCAAAACACATGTAAAGGGAGCCAGAAACTGAGTACCAAAAAATACTGACTACTAAAACACAGAAGTGCCAAAGGTGAAGGATAAAAGTAAAAGCTGCCAGAGATAAAGGGACAAGAAGAACATAAATCTTGAGAGAAAAGTGGAAGTGCAATACTATAAAATTAACAGAGACTTTATAAATGACTAGAAGTGAGGAAAATTGGCACCGCATCCATTGATAATGACAGGAGAATAATTTCAGCAGAGAGCTCCACCACAATTTCATTAGGTTTCCTTTAAGTATCCTGGTATGCTACTTTCTAGAAACTGGCCATCAGTCTTATTCTGTAACTTTAATTCTCCAGCCAATTTAAAATAAGGATTATATTCTCATCCCCAAGAAGACTAATGGGCTGAATCCTAATACTTAAAATTCAGGTTTGTCTATGAGAGAGCGGGGATTACTTGGAACCGGTAATAGTGGCTACTCTAAGCAAGGACGTTAAACAAAACAAAACTTTATGAGAAATTTCTGACTAATATCTTTCAAATAGATTATTAATTTAATAATACTGGAAGGTTTTAATAAAATCATGCTAATGTCACTGTAACGTCATTGTCAGCAACAGTGTTATAGCATCAACTTATAACCAAAGCAATACATATTAGAAGTGACTGGCTAAACTCAGAAATGTGAATTATGGGAATATATGAAATTGCAAGAATAAGTTATTAGAGGTATGATTAATGAAGCATCACTTTTTCTCTACCATGTGGCAAGTCTTACCCCAGAGCCACTGAGCCCTTCTGAGTTCATCAGTTTGGTTACCAGTTATTTCCCAATATCCGTTAATGGCAGACACTAATTTTATTTTTCTCCATGGTATTCTTAAAGTACCCTTAAGGATAAAGTAGAATGGAAGTGAATCATTTGTTCTGGCTGTAATGACTGGCCAACTCTAAACATTGAATGCCGGCTCTGAGCAATATGATGAATGCCACCTTAAATACATAAAACGAAAAACTTCGTTATGTTGACATAATAGACGAAGTCATAATTTGCAGAATTTCAGCAAAATTGGAATTCTAGGATGACATATGCATATGATTAGCTGTTCATTCATTAATTTATTCACTCAATCACCTGTATACTAAATATGTATTAAATATCTGTTATGTGCCAGGAACCTGTTCCAGGTGCATAGAATACAGTGAATAAACAGACTAAACGCTGCTCTCAATGAACATCTTAATCTGCATGTTCCTTGATATGAGTTTATTCCTTGAAGAAAAATTCATTATGAATTGCCTGTTTTTTAAAGGGAGGGCATGTGTACTTTCAAAGATTTAGATAGAGATTAGTTTATGACATACAGTTTCTCTCTTTCCCAAATATATTTAAAATATTTATTGTCATTGACAAAAAAATGAAATCATGGCTCTCTGTTGAAAGCCAAGAAAAGGATCCATAATATATTTACATTTCTATTCTTGAAAAAGAATTCTAATCACAACAGAAGATGTTTTTTTAAAAAAAGCATTTTAAAGAAATTATCATTTCAAATTTGAAATCTGTCCGCCAAACACTTAATTAACCGGTCATCTGCATATTTCAAGACTCAGTAATCTCCAGATGTGTTTGAATTACACCAATAAAGTAAGATTAAGTACATGTCAACTCATGTTTTACAACTTGCATAGCTTACTTCTTATGCCTTTGTTCGGCTTACATATTGTGAGGAAGTGTTTATCTTTTTGCATATTTCTAAGTGATGGCATATAAAGTCATACAGTATTTAGAGTTTTTACAACTTTTTTACCTACTCATGAAACATTATCACTCATCAATGCAAAAGGCATGCATAAGGATAAGGACACCTCTGTGGTTTTCTTTAAATTCAGGAAGAACTTCATGAAAATTCCCACAATTTTATGACTGTTGCAGTCTAGGCCACATATTGTATTTTTATTTTGTGACTTGCTACAAATAAATTCTTGCTTAGTCCCAGACTTCTCTCCTAGCTTGATAAAATGTACGAGCCTCTTTTAAATTAGTATACGTTTTGACATCTTCAGTGGGTTTTATATGTACTCAAGTGGTTCTTTCTCTACACGGTTTTCTCATATTATTGAATAAGCTAAGGAAAAACCGATGTTATTACTATGTTTGGTGAATTTTCAAATTTAGTATTAAATGTATGCTCTTTTGTAAAAATCTACTTGCAATTGGTGTGTTGAAATATTTCTTCGTCTCTTACTCTAATTTAATCCACCAATTGATCAATCGTTAATTCAATATTTATCTAGTCCCTACTCTGTTCGACGCACTATTCTGGTTGCCAAAAATATAAGTGAATAAAATGAATGAAAATTCCTGCCTCGTAGCACTGTCACGCCCTCTCAATAGTAAACATTTATTTATAAGAAATGCAACCTTCTAATTACAAAATTTAATTGTGCTCCACTTTCTTCAACCTCTCTTAGAGTTTCAATTATTTATAAGCATCATTTTTCCAAAAAATAGATTTCAAAAATCACAATAATGTATAGCACATTTCACATCTCTCTTGTTTTCTAAATTTTTCCAGGGCTTGCTTTCCAATTAGAAACACCTTGTGTTATAAATGTCCCCTCTTATATCTAAACGTTTTGGTAAAACAATTGGCACAAACGACAGAATGCTCAATAGTTTTACCATTGAAAATATGAATATGAATAATTTTTTTAATTTAGTAGTATACTTTAAAATTTCATACCTTGAGGAAATGTAGGTTGATTATTTTTGTGGCAGAGGTCGATAGTAGTCCTCCAATGTATATGTTCTCCTTTCTTCGTAATTCAACCTTGCCCTTGTTGGGTTCTTTTTCTTTTCTGCTGGCTAGAATATCAGTAAGATGCTGGAGTTTAATCAGCCACAGCAGACTGTGAGGTGGAAGCCACTTGGTGATTGTGGCCCAGCACCAAGATAGAAGGCATTTGGATTCCTGGTGATCACAGACCCAGCATGTCATCTCTGCACAGGTGACATTAGATTCTATTTGAAGAAGAAGACATCCATATTGTTTAAGACATTGTTATTTAGAGATTTCTGTCAGTAGCAGGCAAACCTAATCCTAACTAACATAGCCTACAACGTACTTTCACAAATTTAACAATCTATGCTACATCCTGTATAATTCTTACCATCTTGATTATTTACTGAAGATGATGAAATGTTCATCTCTGTCACATGACTATTATTGGCAATAGCATGATTCACCAACTCTTGGAGATTTTCCTGAAAAATGAAAACACCAATGTTTGTTTTGACCTTATTTGCATATAATCACAGATATGTAGGGATAAACCAAATCAATCTTCAACAAAAGAGCAAATGACTGGTGATAATAAAAATATCTATATGGAGAGAGGCACAGCTGAAAAGGTAAGAGGAAGCCACACAAATACCAGCTAAGCATAGGGAAGGCAATGCTGGAGTATTTAATTGAGTCATTTCAAGTTGTATATGACTTTTACTTGTTTTTATCAACTACAATGTTTATTTCATTTAACCACAGTAAAACGAAAACTGACTTGTGTTTCACAGGGAGTATAACTGATTTAATGGAATTGTTGCAGTTTTATCACTTTTCTGAGTTAAATTTTGCCTCCCCTAACTTTTCTGGGAAATAAAAATTCACATATTCTCTGTTCTTTTTTTTCCTTCCTCTGCTTAATTCTATCTTATGCATGACATTTTATAGAAGGCTTATGTTCATTTTCTAATCAAGATGGCATATATTAAAAATCAGATCCATCATGTGTCATGCAACTATCATATGACACTATTTATTTTTCCAAATTCCAATGATTTACAACTGCTGTTTAATTGCCTGAGAGCATTTTAATCCAGGGTAGTTAAGATTACTTGAACTGCTACATCATTTAATTGTAATATTACAGGTTTACAAGCAAAAGCAAGCCTTGAACTAGAGACAGCAAGTCTACAAAAAAAAAAAAAATCCAAGAGAAACCATCAAGTTTTAAAAGTTGATGTCAGAAATATCTCATTTAGTTCAAATAAACTACTGTGAAATAATACCCTTTAAAACATGTAACTAAAGAGCTAAGTACCTAAAAGTAAAAAATAATATCTAGAGGAAAGAGATAATTTATGTGTTGGATAGTGAGATTGGGCATAAAAAGTCTGGTTCCCAAAACATTTATGAAATATTTACACCATTCCTCAGGAAATGGCTAGAATATAAACAAAGTACCCTACCTAGAAGAGCTTCAAAAATCATTTTTATAGTGGCAATTAATTTAATTTCTGAAACGCCAAGGAAATTACAAATGTATTGTGAATGTTTATGGTACTTGACAAATCAAGACCAGAAATTTTATCATCATTTACAATCATCATCAATTACAAAACTATTCAAGAGAGTTACATAAGAAAAAAATACTTTTAGCTTAGATGCAGCTGAGCAAAAGTATGCTTCAAATTGTTTTTAGCATGATACACAGAAGTCCAAGTTACATTTAAAAATTTTTGATTCTACTACACACAATTTTATTAGATTTTAATACATTACTAAACCAGAAGAGCAAATGCCATACCCTGGTATCACACCAGCTAAAAAATATGATCAGAAATTCACTTATTCCATAAATACAAAGGTGTGAACATTTATGGACTTTGTTTTATAATTTTAAGTTTTAAAAATTTTAGCAACTCTATGTTCCCCACTGCAGTACAGAGAGGCGATATGGTATTGTGATCAAGAGTGGTTAATCAAACTGTCCTGGGTTCAAATCCAGGTTCTGTGCCATCTGTGTAATCTTGAATAAATTACCCATCTCCACTTGCCTCAGTTGTAAAAATAAGAATAACATTTATCTCATAAGGTCATGTAAGGAGTAGCTTGCAAAGCTCAGAGCTTCAGGTAAGAAGTGGGTATAAAAATCCAATTCTGGCCTCATTTACTCTCATGTATTTACTCTTTTTTAGGTCTTCGAGCAGCAGCCCAAGGAAGGAAAAATAAGAACACACATTTTTGGTTGGATTAGTAACATCTTTCCTTTGTCTTCATCCACCAGTGTTCTTGGTACCCTGAAAGGCAACAAGAAATTTCAAAAATCTTATTTTCCATGTCAGAAGCTATGACATCATTCCATTTGCAATAACATACTTTAATCTTCTCCAGGTTTCATAAATTCTTGGGACAACTATAATAAATGTTATTTGCTTGGAAACCTAAAGAAGAATGCATAGTTAAATTTTTCAAAGTATGACCCCCATTATAGTAATACTGAAGGAGAAGCTAAGTGGTTGAATTGGAAGGATAAGTGATAATATTGCTATGCTTCTGAAAGAGTACCCATTCAGGAAATGTTAGGAAATCTCAGCATTTGGATCCAAAGCCCTTGCCAAGAGACCTTGGCAGATGCAGCGAATCAGTCCTTTATTAGATGTGTCAGTCTCAGCTGCACACATATCTTGATAGTTAAGATGTAAATGTTCATCCCCTAGTCACAATGGCGATAAGTGCTGAAAAACCTCTAGAGACAGGCTACTTAACAACTAGTGAGATTCCCTGGGATACACATGTAGAATCTCCTGCATTCCACTGAGGTTTCCTCCCAGTATACTCAGATAATTGACTTTTTTTGATTTTTTAAATTAATTCCACGTTAGATTCTGTGTTACTATGAACCACACCACCGTTTATGGAGAATTAACATCTGGTTACAAATAGTGGTCTCATTGTTTTAACCTCATGTGGGCTTACAGGATTTATAGGAAGTTCACTGAAACCAACACTTCCTTATTCTGTTTAAGGATTATCAAAGATTTATGAATTCGTTTTATAAAATTTCCATCCTTAACCACAATTTTTAAACACCTTCTAAAAATCAATTACCTCATTTTCAATTAATTAAGCCAATTAAACTATGAAAGATGTTCTCATGATGACAGCTCCACAGTTAACACATTTCAAGAAGCTGTTTTGCCTTTCACATCTCTTCTGTTACATGCAGAGTACTAATCTCTACCCGGATCCTCTCTATATCAATCCTCATTTTTAAAGGCAGAGACCCAAACATTACATCTTAATATATACTTTTTACATTTAAATTGTAGTCAAGAATTTTAAAAATTATATCATAGTAAAATGTCTATTTTGCCATTGAAACAGTTCCGATATGACATTAATGTATCAGAGCATCCTTATGAACCCCACGAATATGTACAATTATTATTTGTCATTTTAAAAAAGTAAAGAATAAAAGAGCACTTAACGTTTTAGCAAATCAAGGCTTGTAAGTAATGCGAATATTGTCTTCTAGCTTCCCAGAAAGTGTGGAACATTGGCCTTCCTTTTCAGATTCATGTGAAAGCTTGGTAAGTATTATTCTTTTTTTTTTAATTTTTATTTTATTTTATTTTTTTTGAGGCGGAGTCTCGCTCTGTCGCCCAGACTGGAGTGCAGTGGCCTGATCTCAGCTCACTGCAAGCTCCACCTCCCGGGTTTACGCCATTCTCCTGCCTCAGCCTCCCTAGTAGCTGGGACTACAGGCGCCTGCCACCTCGCCCGGCTAGTTTTTGTATTTTTAGTAGAGACGGGGTTTCACCGTGTTAGCCAGGATGTTCTCGATCTCCTGACCTCGTGATCCGCCCGTCTCAGCCTCCCAAAGTGCTGGGATTACAGGCTTGAGCCACCGCGCCCGGCGGTAAGTATTATTCTTAAATGAGATAGATAAGTGTTCTAAGCTCATCTTTTCGCTCCCAACTCTGGAGAGATAATGATGCCTACTTACACTCGGATGCACTGGGTCATATACCTTCACCAGATCACAAAGCCCAGGTCAGATACATATGATGGTGTGTCACTTTCTACCTAGAAAATAGCGATCATTCCATCAGCCTGCAGTGTGTTTCTTCTAGGGGCATAAAAGGTAAGACGGCAAGGATGCCTAATGCCGAACACTAAGTGGACAAGTGACCTCCAGCAGGTTAAAGTAGCATAAAAGAAGGCTGAGTTAGTGGTGAAAGGAACTGGAAGCCTAAATTATCCAACAGTAAGTATTTCCTAGCTATGTTCTCTCCTAGCCTCAATTTACTCTTACATAAACAGAGTAAAATCAACATGAGTGACCCACTAGAGCAGAAGAGGGTGAGAAATATACGAGGGCAATGATTTAGACCAGGCAGAAGAATGGGCTTGAAGAAGTCTTTCCCAGAGTAGTTGATGCTTTAAGACAGGTATAGGACTCACCTGGGTGAATAAGATTTTGAAAGAAAGGTGGCTTAGACAGAAGGGACAGTGAATGTGCAGGGTTATTTGATTCATGAGATAATCAAAACATTTATCCCACATTGTGCTTGGTCCTTAACTGTTAATATGTTCGCTCTTTAGTCCAACAAGGCAGATGTTGCCTAATCCAACAAGAAAATATTTGCTTTTGGCAAATGTGCTGCCAGCGACATTCTTAGCACTCAACAGAAGAGCACCTTAGAACTATGGAAAGGCATGTCAAAGTCAGCTGCACTAGTGTATGAACTCTGCCATTGCACAGAGCCCTGCACTTAGGAGTTTTCTAAACTTGTTAATGCTTTGCTGTTGCTGTCTTAAAATTCTTAATAATTTTGAACAAAGCAACTCACATTTTCATTTTTCACTGGTCCCCACAAATTACACAGCCAGTCCTATTTATGCTATCAGATAATCCCAATTTGTGTAAATCAGATGGATTCACATTCTGGTTTTCTTACTTCTTAACTTCATGAACTTCTAGGAGCTTTAATGATAGAAATATCAAAATTCTTTTACTCATTTGTGAGGATCAAATATATTTTGATTATAAAACTAATTTTTATTTTATAAAGTATTGCAGAAACAGAGAACAGTAATCAGTCACAGCTAATAAGATTCTTGTTTATTTTTTAAAAATTCACTTATTTGGAATGATTTCAAATATCTGGAAATTAGTACATGCCCACTGCCATTTCCTCTCTCTTCTTCTCTTTCACTTTTTCTCCGTTCCTATTCTGTCCTTTGCAACTGAGCTTATAGTATATGCTAAATACTGTACTGAGTGCCAAAAACACAGATCAAAGCAGACACAGTCTCTTCCCTTGAGGAGCTTATACTTGCATAGAGGAAATAGAAACAGAAATTGACAAGCTTGGTGAAGTGTAACAGGCATTTCATAGAAAAAGCACAGGGTGCAATAAGAATATACAAGAGAGCAGTAGCTAAGATTTGGGGAGGTGATGTGAGTGGAAGTGGCTCTGGGAAGTCTTTCCCAAGAGAGTTGATAATTCAAGAAAGGGATAGGATTTAGATGAAGGAAGGAGGCATTGGAATGAAGGTGTTTTAGGCAAAAGATAAATTGTGTGTGCAGTCATAAAAGCTTGAAACACATGTTTCTTATGAGAAAGCACAAGTAGTTCTATTTATCTGTGTCAGAGATGCATGTGGAAGAGTGAAGAATTAGGAGGCTGGAAAGGGAAATAGGCAAAGGCCAGATCCATGGGTATTATAAGGGGTAAACCAGAGTTATAAATTCACCCTGAATGCTCCTTGAAAATTATAAAAAGGTAATGAAAGTAGAGAGATGATATGGCTAGAAAACAGTGTAGAGATGAATGATAATGCAACTTAGATAAGAAATATTTGTGGAAGAACAGCTGACTCTAGTGATACTATAGAATGGAAATTCAGAGCAAGCTTCAGGCCCTCAAGAAATATTTTATGGAGCAAGTACTTTGTTATGTTCAGAGAACACAGAGATAACTAAGATAGATCCCCTCTTCCCCAGCAGGGTGGAATGCAGTGTAGTGAGTGCAGTGAACATGCTCTACCCATGATATTCAACAGAAAAGGGGCCCCCAAACTTCCTAAGGGACATAGAGAGTCTTTTGCAAAAGAGCTGACACTAAGTCTCAGAGGAATGTCCTGAATTGAGACTTAAAAGATTAAAGGAATTAATCAGACACAGGATGAGGTAATTAAAAAGAAGGAAATATTCTAGGCAAAGAAAGTAACATAAGCAAAGAAAAAGAAATGAGAACTTACATACATGCAGTGTCCAGGGGAGAGGTGGATAAGAGACTGAACCGGAACAGTAATTGTAGAGATGAGGAATAAAAAGGAAAGCCAGATTTATGGAATGTTTAGGAAGCATTAACATGACTTTGTCATTGTTTGGATGTGGGAAGTGATGGAGGTGGGGGAATGAGAGGAGACTTCTTTTCTACCTTGCCTCTTTTACCCCTTAAGTGCCAACAACCACAGACAATTTCCAAAGCTATTAATTTTAGCTAAGTGTTTTTCCTCCTCAGGCTATGTTTTAGGAGGAGAATCTGTGGTATAAATCTACAATCACTGTAAATTAATATAACTACAGTCACACTACTGTTAATTTGATTCCAAAACAGATATACTTGGAATCCCAGCACAAACTTGGTTTTTCAAATATAGCTCCAGACATAGTCATGGTCAACATGTCCCCTTGTCAAACAACAACTACTTACCATCAACTTAATACATCATGTACAAGGCATAAAGATATCTCATTTCCTCAAATCAAATTCAAGTGGTTCCACTGTAGAATCACAGAATTTGGGGTTGGAAGACATCTTAATATTTGTAGAATCCAAATATTTGGGACACTCTCTGCAATCTGAATTTTGTATTCACAATTTTCTTGAGGTCAACAGGCTAGAGAACAAGATAACTTACCACTTGCTTTGATAAGTTTTTCTTTAAGTCCTAGTTCTGAGAAATAAAACGATTTGAGAACCTGAGAACAATAAAATATGACTACTGATTTCATACTCCCATGTACTTTCAAATTCACTTTCCTATTTTGCCAAATCAAGGTTGAATTTTTCCCTCCTCATTTAAATGTTTCTCATGCTTTTTGCTGTAAGAATTATATTAAAATGAAATTAGTCACCGCTTGTTTTTATTTCGCCTGGCTTCTTTGACAGGAGAAAAGAACACAGACTAAAAGGAATATAAATCCAAAAGAATGAGTGAAATGAGAATACACAAGGCATGAGCAATAAGACTGTTCGGCCAGAAATAATGAGAATAACTGCTCTACAGCTTACAAACCAGAAACTTACACGTTGTATCTCATTAAATTTTATTTTGAATATTGAGAACATTCAGTGCATGGATAATATTTAAAAGTCATAACTCCAGAAGTAGAACCAGTTGATGAATAAAAAAAAAAATTCTAGTCAAAACATAATTTATCAATTATGTACAGGGCAGGCCAAAACCTTGTTTTGCCTCCTGGAAAATTATTTACAAGAAAATGATGGCTTAGAATGTTCCTTCTTTAGGAGCTCCCCAAAATCTCTAAGTATAGGTGGTTACATTAACTAATTCAACCTAGAAAACAAGCGCATCCCCCACTTATGTATACACATGTCTTACCAGATTTATAATCTATACTATTTGGAGCAAGGAAAAAGGATTTACATATTGAAACAAAAGGAAAATTATAAGTTTTTTTATTATTCGATAAGGCAGTCATAAATTTCTGACATAAACACATGATTATAAATGGAAGGTGTCTTTCTAATGTATCATATTAGATATGCTATAAGTTCTGAAATATGAGATCAATCCATGACTAATGGCCTGATAAAAGTCATGACTGAATAAATGGGATGACAGCCAAGGAACAGATTCCTGTGAATAAATAATAATCAAATGCCACACATATAGCTTAATTAACACTCCCTTTACTTATTTTTCAAAATCTTGCATTCATTCAATGAATATGTGAAGATCTACTATATGCTAGACTTAACTCAATTTGTAGCAAGTTAATGATCATAAATAGGTGATGAAGTCTAATCTCTTCTCTAAAAGATTTTTGTCTCATTCACTGCTGATCTTGTGTGCTTTTTTGTTGTTGCTGAAATTGATAAATGTTCACCACATTCAGTAATACTTTCCAGACTTCCAGACAGATGAATTCATAACATACACATTCGCGTCCCGTTAAATACACAAGTTTTATAGTTTTTGTTTCCAGAGAATCCAGACTAAGTTTATTTTTAAGAAGAATTAATGAAATAAGAAAATGATTGCTTCACTGAGTAGTCTAGACTCAAAGCCACTGTTGGTCTAGATAGTAACTTCAGTGATGTAGTTCTTTTTTCCTCAGGCACCTGTTCCAATTAAAATGAATCTACTCTCCTGTAAAACTCTCTTTCTCTGGCTACCACGTACTTAATGAGAACTTCAATACCTGCTCCTGACTGGTTCAGATAGGCTTTCAGGACAAATTCCTTTATTTTTGCTATTTTATTTTACTTTATTTTATTTATTTATTTTTGAGACGGAATCTCGCTCTGTCACCCAGGCTGGAGTGCAGTGACACGATCTCTGCTCATTGCAACCTCTGCCTCCCAGGTTCAAGAGATTCTCCTGCCTCAGCCTCACCAGTAGCTGGGATTATAGGCATGCACCACCACGCCCAGATAATTTTTTGTATTTTTAGTAGAGATGGGGTTTCGTCATGTTGGCCAGGCTAGTCTAGAACTCCTGACCTCAGGTGATCCGCCTGCCTCAGCCTCCCAAAGTGCTGGGATTACAGGGTTGAGCCACTGTGCCTGGCCAATTTTTGCTATATTAAATATTGACTTTGCAATGACTTTTCCTAATATTTTTAAAGAGATGGTCTTATTTCCTTTTATCTTTTCTACTATAGTTTCCTAGAAAAGGGGAAAGATTTTTAGGAATGGAATTTTGTAGTTTATTTTCATTGTTCTGAGCATATATCTGTTTTTTGTTCATCTACCTTATCTTCAGTTGAGGGTAATGATCGTATTTATGGTTGTATTTTGCATTATAACAAAAAAAATTTTTGAACCATAATTCATCAGTTTAGTACTCCTCTGCAGATTATGTAGATTTATATAGACATGTTTATATTATGCCAATCTACTAATATTAATGTAGACAGTAGTGATTTTATAATGTTCCAAATAGCTAATTAATTAAGGTTTTCTAAGACTGACACTCTGGAATTGAATTTCTCTAAATATTAGTCTACAGAGAATGCTTATGAAATTAGATTGTGGACATATACTAACTAATGTTAAAGGCTCGATAAAAGAATCTTATTAACCTCAATTCTTCTCTAATTATTCAATATTTCATTAGGTAACTTGATAACTGTGTCTATTCCTTAAAACGCTGAAATGATGTCTCTCTCAATTTGACTCAATGTCTTCAACAACTTTCCCAAGGTTACATAGCCAACGACAACCTAGAAATGGATTAAGATTCTGTATAACTCAAAAGCTTGCATGTTCCACATGAGGCAGAAATCCATCAACACATTGTCCCTGCCTCCCCCATATCCTGCTTTTCCTATATCTCTACATAAGTGACAAGCAACCTAATCTACTAAGTCACTCAAGTCAGAAAACCAAAAGCCGTCTCTAATGGAACGGATGTTTGCGACTCTCAAAACTCATATGTTGGAATTTAATCCTTCATACAGTGCTGTTTGGAAGGTAATGAGGTCATGAGGGTGGACCTTCATGGGTGGGATAGGTGTCCATATATAAGGGACCCCAGAAAGCTCTCTCTCTTTCCACCACATGAGAATACAATGAGAATAGGGCAGTCTGCAACCCTCGCCAGAAGCCAACCACGCTGGCACTCTGACCTTAGACTTCAACCTCCAGAACTGTAACAAATGAATTTTGTTGTTTATAAGCTACCTAGTGCATGGGACACTGTTAAAGCAGCCTGAACTGACTAAGACACCATCTGAGACTGCTCTGTCTCTCTCTCTCAGAGGACATTTATAATTAGGCCCTCAGAAGAGCTGAGTTTCCTTTTTTGACGTTCCTGGTGCCTGACCCTTTATTTCCATTTCTTCTTCCACCATGTTAGATAAAGTCTTTATGCTTTTCCCCAACTGAAGTTCTCTTCTTCCTCTCCATCATTAATCTTCTATACATTCCTATAATGTCTGGAAATTAAATAACAGGTGTATGAAAACCATTTTTTTTCTTAGACAGAACTCGCTCTTTCGACCAGGCTGGAGTGTAGTGGCGGGATCTCAGCCCACTGCAAGCTCCGCCTCCCAGGTTCACGCCATTCTCCTGCCTCAGCCTCCCAAGTAGCTGGGACTACAGGCGCCTGCCACCTATTTTTAGTAGAGACGGGGTTTCACCGTGTTAGCCAGGATGGTCTCGATCTCCTGACGTCGTGATCCCCCCGTCTCAGCCTCACAAAGTGCTAGGATTACAGGCGTGAGCCACCGTGCCCAGCCACAAAGACTTTTTTTTTTAATGGATGAATGTTTAGAGCAATTCCACTATTCCAAGTAGGTACTTCAGAAGCTAGAATTCCACATAACTGAAATGAGGCAACATAGGCTCAAATCAACTAATCCTTACCAATCCTCCCATCATAAATCCTCCTTAACATAGACAAACTTTCTAAAAGGAAAAAGTAACTTCATGTACATACACACACACACAATTTTTGAGTGACACCTTACAAGATAAATGTCAATTTCATTTAGCATGTGATATATTGTTTTCTGTGATCCAAGCCCTTTTAGTCCTTCCTGGCATTCCACACCTGTACCTTATTCTCCAGTTATAGTTAACCACTGAGTCTTCCATGAACATGCCAAGGGTTTTCTTGTTTCTACAACTTTGTTCAGCTACTTAAATTATCCTAATATATTTTGCTTTCGTCAATTTCTTCAGGTCAAATGGTGTCTCCTTGGTGATGCTCTCTGTAAGTTTCTCCTATGGAGACATTGAGACAATGTGAATGACTGACCAACATTAACGTCACTCCAAATAATTGGTTTAAATCAGGATAATCTCATTCTTCTCTTCTATACAATTCAGAATGGTGCATGACACAACTCTAGCCTATACCCTCTGTTACTTTGTATGTTTGACATCTGTTACAAAACTAATTTCTTTAGTGGCAAGAAATATATCACTTAACTTTGTAATGGTCATCTAGTAGATAGAACCATATATGTAATCATTTATATTGTAGGTATTGTCATTTAGTAAGCAGAATATGTTTGCATTTGTAATGGTTAATATTGAGTGTCAACTTGATCGCATTACAACAGCAAAATATTGTTCCTGGGTGTCTCTGTGAGCATCTCACCAAAGGAGATTAACATTTGAGTCAGTAAACTGGGAGACACAGAGTCACCCTCAATCTGGGTAGGCAGATCTAGTGCAGCTATGATAAAAGCAGGCAGAGGAATGGGGAAAGACTGGACTGGTTTAGTCTTCTGGGCTACATCTTCTTCCTGTGCTGGGTGTTTCCTGCCCTCGAACATCGGAATCCGAGTTCTTCAGCTTTGGGACTCTCGAACCTTTGACCACAAACTGAAGGCTGCACTGTTGGCTTCCCTACTTTTGAGGTTTTGGGACTCAGACTGGCTTCCTTGCTTCTCAGCTTGCAGACAGCCTATTGTGGACCTCATCTTGTGATCATGAGAGTCAATACTCCTTAATAAATTTCCATGTATAAATACCTATCCTATTAGTTCTGTCCCTGTAGAGAACCCTGACTAATACAGACTGTCATGTAGGAGACTTAATCTTAGTTGCAACTGTCATAGAGTAGGCATTTAAATGTTGACATAGTAAATTGATATTTAAAAGTAGTGTTTATATGATAATCTATATAAAGATGTGACTTAATTTGAATGTTTTTCAACATAATGCATTTTTGCCACTCTATTACTATAGTTGATGTATTGTCTGTTCTCGCACTGCTATAAAGAAATACCTGAAACTAGGTAATTTAAAAAGAAAAGAGGCTTAATTGACTCACGGTTCTGCAGGCTATACAGGAAGCACGACACTTAAGGAGGCCTTAGGAAACTCTTTGTTTCTTTTTTTTTTTTTTTTTTGAGATGGAGTCTCTCTCTGTTGCCCAGGCTGGAGTGCAGTGGCGCGATCTCGGCTCACTGCAAGCTCCACCTCCCAGGTTCACACCATCCTCCTGGCTCAGCCTCCCATGTAGCTGGGACTACAGGCGCCCACCACCATACCCGGCTAATTTTTTGTATTTTTAGTACAGACAGGGTTTCACCACATGCCAGGATAGTCTCGATCTCCTGACCTCGTGATTCCTCTGCCTCGGCCTCCCAAAGTGCTGGGATTACAGGCGTGAGCCACCACGCCCGGCAGGAAACTTTCAATCATGGCAGAAGGTGAAGGGGAAGCAGGCATGTCTTATGTGGCCAGAGCAGGAGAAAAGAGGTGGGGAGGTGCCACACACTTTTGAATAATCAGATCGCATGAAAGCTCTACCATGAGACGGATGGTGCTAAACCATTGGAAACCACCCCCAAGATCCAATCACTTCCCACCAGGCCCCACCTTCAGTATTGGGAATTACAGTTCAACATGGAATTTGGGTGAAGACAGATCCAAACTATATCAGTTGGTGTTTTTTCTTAGAGATTTCATCCAGTATTTTCAGATTCTTTAGACTGTTTATGGTAAACTTTTAAAATTTCAGATAGCCCTGTCCTTCAAAAGATGTGCTACATTGTATGCCATTATACTGTTTCCTTCTTTCTTGAGATTCTATAATTGAATCTGATTTTGTCATGTTTCCTTAATATATTCTTAAAACAGTTGATCTGACCATACATTGCCCCATTTCAGTTATATGGAATTCCAGCTCCTGCAGGACCTACCTGGAACAGTGGTACTGCTCTAAACACTCATTCATGCAAAAAATACTTTTTGAACACCCATTTTTAAATTTCTAGACATTACAGGAATGTATAGGTGACATTTTGGTTCTCAGTTTCTCACAGTATAAGATATAGGAAAGAAATAGAACAATTTGGCATTAGAAAACTGTTACTGAAACACCAGGGGTTTGGCCTAGGTCCTGCTGCTCACTACACAGAAAGCTAATCACTGAGGCAACGAGTATTGCCAGGGAAGAAAGCTTTAATTGGGGGCTGCAGCTGAGGAGATGGAAAATCAGTCTCCATCCCCTGACCAAATAAACTTGGGGGTTTATGTAGTAGAGAAGAAATGTAACTCTTTGTGGGAAAACAGGAACTAGGCAGGAAGCAATCATCATGAGTGAGGGGCTTGGCCTCTCATGGTCGGAATGTGAGGACCTGGTGAGTTTCAGTTTTTGATATCTTTTGAGCCATCTAGTAGTCATTTCCTGAGGAAGGAACTCAGATAAAACAAATGTAAGTTTCAAGCACTAAGACCAGAATTATTTCCATGTTTAAATATGGTCAATTTCTATGTTTATTAAAAAAAATCTGTCTATGAAACAATTGAGGTGGTTTTAAACCACTTAAATGTTGGAGTGAAATATATGTAGATTTGGTATCTGGCCTTAAATTTCTAACTGCCAGACTTTGGAGAAGTTAAATCACGTCTGTGAGATTCTCAGATTCTCCATCTGTAATCTGTAGTAAACTGTTGAGTTATTGTAGGATTGTATGTCTGTGAAAAGTATTTTGCATTCTGCCTGATCTTTAGTAAGGAATCAGCAAGCAGTAACATTTCAACAGAAGTATTTTCAAGCAATCATGAGGTACAAGGAAGAGAATGTCCAAGAGGAAAATAAGAAGGCTTCATAAAGGAAGTGTCACAAGAAGACAGA
The DNA here is from genome assembly GCF_009764315.1 of Trachypithecus francoisi. Lineage (NCBI taxonomy): Eukaryota > Metazoa > Chordata > Mammalia > Primates > Cercopithecidae > Trachypithecus > Trachypithecus francoisi. The sequence continues at coordinate 111,227,909 of NW_022681456.1, forward strand.
CTTGAAAAATTAGTGTCGTTTTGCAGGTAGACAAAGGAGGGAGGACACTCCAGGTAAAGAGAGCAATGTGAGTAAAGACACGGATACCTGTGATACAGGATTTTTCCCTGACCCCTTCATAGGACTCGCTATAGTCCTTTTCTTCTAATGGTAACATATATTCTGGAAAAAAAAAATATATGATTTGTTCTAAAGTCTCCCTGTTGTATTCTCATTTTATTATCTGTGGAAAAGGTAAGCCCACAGTGCCTTTATCATAACTTGGCCTGTTTTCCTGATGCAATACTTGACTTGATTGATAGAGTTGGGCTGTTGAAAGTATCTAACTATAATCTTGGCAACAAATATTATACCAAAAGCTAACAGTTTTGCCTCACAATCAGTTTTTTCTTAAGCACACTAACAACTGTATTTTTATCTCTTTTTTGACTCATCTCCACAACAGCTGAGCTTCTGCCACCAAATCTACTTGATACAATTCATACCACTCTCTCTCATGACAGTCATTCCCCATTTTCGTCCAACAGCTTTTTAAGAAAGTCAATAGAGTTTGAGTGCATTGACTCTCCTTCGCTTTCAATTATCTTCTAAAGATTATCTGAGTTTTTCTTTTCTTACTACCTTAGTGCTTCCCTCCGTGTGTGTGTATTTGTGTGGTATTGTCGATTTCTGAGCATAATTAAGATCACCACTAGTGTCTCCTATGAGTATCTCTTCACTGAGAGAACAGTGATATCAGAAATGCACTCTACACCGAGGGCAGAAGATATTTATCTATTAAGTCTAGCTGTAGGTTGGTCTACCTTCTTGTCCTTTTCTTAGAATAAAGGAAGGTATGGAAATAGGATTCTCACGAGAGGAATACTATTCCTGTCAGGTAAGACAGGTTATAGAAGACCATGAAATTCCTTAGAATAGAATATGAACCAAGTATTCAATTATGTTTTTATGTCAAAAAACACAAAGGCAAGTAAGGTTTTGTTCACTAAGGATAAAGCGTTCTCTAAATCTTAAGTCCTAAAGATTCTAGGCAATTCTGAAAGATGTGGCAAGAATGACCCACATGATCTTGCAGTCACTGAGGCTAAGTAGGGTACACTGCCTGGAGTCTGACATTAGTGGTGAAGAAACAGACTCTAGAGCTAGGATACCACTTGTAGCCATGTCATCTTGGGAAGAGACCCTCACCTCTCATATGCTTCAGTTTCATCACCTCCAAAATAGTTTTGGCCTCATAGGTTTGTCATGAAGAGTTAAAGAACTAATACATTAAAGCTTGGCTGGGACATGGAAAGCTCTTGATATATGTTGAATATTCTGGTTTATAATTCCAATGAGACCACTGAAACAGAAAGACGAAGAAAAAACAAAAGTGCCATGCTGATCTACTCTCTCTAAAGCTAAAAGAGTTTATCTTGGCCTGAGTACCAATCATTTATTTTACGTGATTAAGAATGGTTATCCACTTTCTACATGCTAAAATTTCACTGGTGCACGTATCACATAACCCTCCTCCCCAAGTGGCTTCTCCTGCTAACCCCCTCTTCCCAATGGTTTTTTTATACATAAGACAAACATTCTTCTCTGAAAATCTCCAGTACGTGCACAATTGATCCAAACTGGGGTCAGAGTTTAACTCTTTATTCCCTTGAATCTTTCCCCTTGCTTAGTTTTTAATCATGCTGATAAAATGTTAAATTCTAAAAGGATATTTCCATTCTGTTTTCAACTCTTCCTTTTGATATATTTTAAATTCTTCTTTACTAACATTTTTCATAAAACAAACATGCAAATCATTCCCAAATCATGAAGATGTGTGATCCTAAACTGTTCATTCTGAAAGAAAGAGAAAACCAGATCAGTAAAGGGAAAATGGGTCAGAAACAAACACTGGTGCAAGTTTTTATTTTAAATATATTGTGCTTACATTTCTTGTAAAATTATAATTATCAGGAAACAGCAGAATTTGACTTACAGTTTTTATTCTATTTAAAATCCAACAGGGCCAACCAAATGTCATAAAAGTGATTTTTTTTTTTTCTTCTTGCCTGATTAAATTAAGACATGACTTTTTTGGTACAAAGTTATCTTCAAAACTCAGTAGTCAACTTTAGCTTTGTTTAAGGGAATGAACAGTCAGAAAAAAGTTAAAGGAGTTCACCAAGACCAAGCAAGAGAAACATGGGACTGAATGCTCTCATGAGTCCACTACAGAGTGAGGTTTGTTTTAAATGAATGTGGTGTCTCAGTTCAGATCTCTCAGTTTAGTGTTCTGTAGCAGCTGGCAGTCATTCTATCTTTTTTTTTTATTTCCTGATTACAGTATATGTATCTAATCATGCTATCATACATTTTATTTAACAAGCAAGTTCTAGGCCTTCTCTGTGTCACAGAAGAAAATATATTTTCATGAAGCTTATAAGAAGGCAAGTGAGGAGGGCAAACCATTTCCTGATAAAAGCTGTTTCTAAGAGATATAAATAGAAGCTTTCCCAGGACTGTAGCTTGATGCTATATTGGGAATCATGTAACATTTACAATATACTTCTATGCAAGACAATCTTGTGCTAAAGAACTGCTAAAAGAGACAGTGCCTTTGGAACACACCATATGTGTTATTCAAAAGCAGTGGCAAGTCCAAGCTCCTATCTTAATCCTCGCTTGTTATTATGGTAAGTAGCTTTCTGATTTTTTGCTTTGTCCAGGTAGAATTGCAGTATTTTGCCCATTAGAAGTAGATAGTGAAAACTCTTCTCAAAATTCAATTTACTTGATCTGTTGCTACTATGATAGAATTTAAATTAAAGTTTTTTTAAAAAAATGGGATAAAATCTTATAGTTAAGCTCCTTTAGAATGAAAGAAATAGATTTAACACAAAAACGGAAAGAGCATTCAATTATCTAAAACTGCGCCAACGCATTGATCTAAAACATTCATGAAAAGCTAATAAGAATGCCTAAAATTCTGAATTTAGAAACTTATTTTACTATGTGATAGTTTACTAGAAATACCTACTCATTGCCTTCCTATAGAACCTGTGATATGTGAAATTTTACATCCCAGTGTCTCAGTTTTTTGCATAAATTCTACATTGTTCAATACTTTAAACAATTCTTAGAAAGAAATCTTACAAACAGATGTGCATAATAAAGATGTTTGTGAAGCTCTCTAATTAAAGTAATTTTGTGAACTTGGATACTAATGTCACTATGATATTTCCCTAACACTAAATTTTATCATAAATTTTCAAGTTATAAATGGAATTCTTAACCCGAAGATGATGAAAAAGGATAGTAAAATTATGCTACATGTAAACCTGAGGAGGCATGATAATCGTAGACAAATAGACAAAATTTTTGTCAAGAATATCAAAGGACTGGCCAGGTGTGGTGGCTCACACCTGTAATCTCAGCACTTTGGGTGGCCGAGGCAGGCAGATGATGAGGTCAGGAGATTGAGACCATCCTGGCTAACATGGTGAAACCCCGTCTCTACTAAAAACACAAAAAATTAGCCGGGCATAGTGGTGAGCACCTGCAGTCCCAGCTACTTGGGAGGCTGAGGGAGGAGAATGGTGTGAACCTGGGAGGCGGAGCTTGCAGTGAGCTGAGATCATGCCACTGCACTCTAGCCTGTGTGAGAGAGCAGTACTCTGTCTCAAAAAAAAAGAAAAAGAAAAAAAGTAGTGAATTGATAGCTCAATATAGCACTTATAATTTCAAGTGTAATTCCAAATAAGTAGAAAGTGAGTAAGTAACTTCTGAGCTAGAAGGGAAATGAAATAATAACAGTGGAGATCAGTAGAAAGTAGAAAATAAGATGGTAGATTTAAATCTAAATGTATAAATAAATAGTTACATTAAATGTAAACAACGCTATAGTGAAATAACAAATTTTTCAGAGTAGATATGAACAATTCTTTTTAGCTAAAGACATATATAAATGAAAATACATGAAGGTTGATGAAGAATGAAAAAATCAAACAATAATCAAAGTTGATGTTGGCTTCAAGAGGCAGTGTAAGTTTCCTAAAGCCCATTTTCTACTGATTATAACTGAAATTCTGCGTGGGCAGGGGGAACTATCTGAGGCTCTCTGAAACATAAAGGAGAAGGAAGTTAAAACTTGAAGAAGTGGCCAAGGTGGGCAGATCATGAGATCAGGAGTTTGAGACCAGCCTGACCAACATGGTGAAACCTCGCCTCTACTAAAAATACAAAAATTAGCCGGGCTTGGTGGCGTGTGCCTGTAATCCCAGCTACTCAGGCGGCTGGGGCAGGAGAATCGCATGAACCTCGGAGGCAGAGGTTGCGGTGAGCTGAGATCGCACCATTGCGTTCCAGCCTGGGCGACAGAGAGAGACGCTGTCTCAAAAGAAAAATAAAACCAAACAAAATATGAAGACGTAATCCATACACAAGAGTAAGTTTGACTTTTTTTCTTCCATTTTCGCTCCATTAGTGGACCCTGTTGGGGAGTAGTACAATGCAGACATCTAAAACTCAAAACCCCACCTTCTCTTTTTCCAGATTAGTCATGAGAAAATGCTTTAGCAGGCAGGAGAGTAAAAGAGACAGAACCATAAAAAGTTTCTCCTAATTCTGTGTATGAACTCACAAGAGTCTTGTCCTAGGTTCCGAACCACACATGCACAGGACAGACAGAAATCAGGATAGCAAAGCCTTAGAAAACTGATCAGAAATGCAAGGCACCACCCACAGAAAGTGAGTCAAAGCTCATAATATGCAACTAGTTAGATTGATTACCTGTTAAAGCAAAAACAACATCCTCCAATGAACTCTCACAGGAGTCAGAGTCTATACACATAGCATTTACAATGTGCTGCATAAAATCCAAATTACTCGACAAAGATGCATTCTTTTTTTTTTTTTTTTTTTTTTTGAGACAGAGTCTCACACTGTCACCTGGGCTGGAGTGCAGTGGTGCAATCTCGGTTCACTGCAACCTCTGCCTCCTGGGTTCATGCAATTCTCCCGCCTCAGCCTCCTGAGTAGCTGGGACTACAGGTACCCGCCACCACACCTGGCTAATTTTTTTGTATTTTTAGTAGAGACAGGGTTTCGCTATGTTGGCCAGACTGGTCTCGAACTCCTGACCTTGTGATTAGCCCACCTTGGCCTCCCAAAGTGCTGGGATTACAGGCACGAGCCCCCGCACCCAGCCCCAAAGACCCATTTGTAACGGAAAGGCAGCTATAATAACTACATCCATACAAAAAAGGAAAACAAAAAATAAATAAAAAATAGAAAATCACAATAGGGATATATACACTATAAAAAAGAGAAGTGAAAACTTAAGGACTGAAAATATACAGTGCCTGAAATAAAAATATCAGTTAATGGTCTTGAGAGTAGAATGAAGTGACAAATAAAAGATTCTGTGAATTTGGAGATAGGTCAATAAAAAGTATCCATATGAAAAACTGAGAGAAAAAATGTTTTTTAAACAAAATAACTAGCCTAAAGGATCTATGGATTAACATTAAAAAGATCTAAGATGTGTATTTAGCCCTATATGTTTATAAAAGTTTAAGAATGTATGTTATAATCCTCATAATTCTACTTCAAAAATGCAGAGATATAACCAAAAAGACAAAAGATACATTAAAATGGAATATTAAAACAAAAACTGTCAATCCAATAGAAGGCAGAAAAAGGAGAAAAGAAACAAAAAACAGAATAAACAAGCATGTTCCCCCTCCCCAAAATGGTACACTGAAATCCAACCATATTAATAATTACATTAAATGTTAATGATCTCAGACAAGTGAAACAAAATACTGCCTTACAGGCCAAATCCAGTCTGCCACCCACTTTTGTAAATAAAGTTTTATTGGAACACAGCCATGCTCATTTGTTTATATAATATCTATGGCTGCTTTGTATGACAATGAGAGTTGAGTAAGAGCAACAGAAACTGTGTGACCCACAAAGCCAAAAATATTTATTTGGTCCATTACTGAAAAAGTTCACCAACCATTGGTCTAAATCTATGCTATGCAATAGAAATATAGGCTGGGTGCGGTGGCTCACGCCTGTAATCCCAGCACTTTGGGAGGCCGAGGTGAGCAGATCACAAGGTCAGGAGATTGACACCACGGTGAAACCCCGTCTCTACTAAAAAATACAAAAAATCAGCTGGGTGTAGTGGCGTGCGCCTGTAGCCCCAGCTACTTGGGAAGCTGAGACAGGAGAATGGTGTGAACCCGGAAGGCAGAGCTTACAGTGAGCCGAGATCACGCCACTGCACTCCAGCTGGGTGATAGAGCGAGACTCTGTGCCAAAAAAAAAAAAAAAAAGAAATATAATATAATACAAGCCACTTATGTGTTTTTCTGTAGGTACATAAAAAAGTAAGCAAACTTAAAAACAGGTGAAAATACTTTTTAAAATGTATTTTATTTAACCCAATATGTCCAAATTATGATTTAAACACATAATCAATATAGAAAGTATTTAAAAGATATTTTACAATCTTCCTACTAAGTCTTTGAAATCCTGTGCGTATTTCCAATAACAGCACAACTCAATTCAGACCTGCCATATTTCAAGTGCTCAGTAGCCACATGTGGCACATAGCCATTGTAATGCATTGCACAAGTCTAAACACTTCAGGAGATGAGACTTTTATAGGAGGGATCAGCATGTGTTGCATGGGAAGAATGTAAATAATGGTAGCCAGAGAGTGGACTGTGATATATTAAATACGGCCACAAAAACATTGCAATTCCTGCCATTAAGTAGTGAAATCTATTTCCCTATTCCTTGAAGATAGGCTTACCTTCTGACTTGTTTTGACTAACAGAATGTGATAAAAAGTGTTGTATGAGTTCTAGAGCCTAATTCTCAATGGGACTTGTAGCTTTTTCTTTACATGCTTGGAAAATACCCTTGTTGTTTAAGGAAGCCTGGATCCAACTTTTGAAAGATAGGAGGTTTCACAGATCATTGATTATATAGGCAATAGCCAACACCAACACCCGAGGCATGAGAGTGAGGCTACCTTCAATGCAGCCTCCCTGCCTGGCCCCCCATCAAGCCACCGATGACTGCTACTACATGAGTAAGCCCAGGTGAGGCCTGTGGAAAACAGCCTGGCTTACCCAGGACAAAATTTCAGAATCATGGGCACACACATGGTTGTTGTTTGAAGCCATTAGGTTTTGGAGGGCAGAAATGTAACACAGCAATAGATGACTGACAGAATATAATTCTATAACCCATGTCACCTGTGTAAGACCTTTCTGGGAAGTAGGATTTCTTGCTGAGCAAATTTCTATGCCTTTCACTAAAGTACTGAGAAAATTTAGCTGCTCTCTTGGGATGAAAATATATATATGGCTATTTTTAGCCCTCTCTGCCACTTACAGTTTCTAAACAGCTCTCTTCATTGCCTGTTGTCACTTCTATGGCAAGGACACATCTGTAACACTACACTTTCTGGCATTCCAGTGAAAAGAACCATTAAGTCTCTCTACTCTCAGACTTACATTCCTACATTTCATAAGAAATGCTGTAATATTCCTTTTTCTATGTTTTCTAAGATTATGGTTTTCTAACTCCCTCCTTCCCTCCATAGGTTAAAAGATTAGCTTATATGGTGGTGGAGTGGGTGGCTGCTTCTGCCCAATCACCTCTTTTCTTAATGTTTTCCTGTCTTAAAGCTATTAATGACAGATTCCCTTTGAAAAACCTCTGGCTGGCCAAAATGGGTTTGGGTCACAGGTCTAAAGTATACAAATGAGAGTGAATGGAGAATGGGAATTACATTGGTTGTTTGCACATTATCCTACACTATGGTTTTAATGGTTGTCTCCTCTGAAATTTATGTTGAAACTTAATCCCAGGCGGAGGTTCCAAGATGGCCAAAGGAACAGCTCCAGTCTACAGCTCCCAGTGTGAGCGACGCAGAAGATGGGTGACTTCTGCATTTCCAACTGAGGCACCAGGTTCATCTCACTGGGACGTGTCAGACAGTGGATGCAGCCCACAGAGCATGGTGGGGCATTGCCTCACCCAGGAAGCACAAGGGGTCAGGGAATTCCCCTTCCTAGCCAAGGGAAGCTGTGACAGATGGTACCTGGAAAATCGGGACATTCGCACCCTAATACTGTGCTTTTCCAACGGTCTTAGCAAACAGCACATCAGGAGATTATATCCCGTGCCTGGCTCGGAGGGTCCCACACCCACGGACCCTCACTCACTGCTAGCACAGCACTCAGATCGAACTGCAAGGCAGCAGTGAGGCTGGGGGAGGGGCATCCACCATTGCTGGGACTTGAGTAGGTAAACAAAGCATCCAGGAAACTGGAACTGGGTGGAGCCCACGGCAACTCAAGGAGGCTTGCCTGCCTCTGTAGACTCCACCTCTGGGAGCAGGGCATAGCTGAACAAAAGGCAGCAGAAACTTCTGCAGACTTAAACGTCCCTGTCTGACACCTTTGAAGAGAGTAGTGGTTCTCCCAGCATGGAGTTTGAGATCTGAAAATGGACAGACTGCCTCCTCAAGTGGGTCTCTGACCCCAAGTAGCCTAACTGAGAGACACCTCCCAGTAGGGGCTGACTGATACCTCATACAGCCAGGTGCCACTCTGAGACAAAGCTTCCAGGGGAAAGATCAGGCAGCAACATTTGCCGTTCTGCAATATTTGCTGTTCTACAGCCTCCGCTGGTGATACCCAGGCAAACAGAGTCTGGAGTGGACCTCCAGCAAACTCCAACAGAACTGCAGCTGAGGGTTCTGATTGTTAGAAGGAAAACTAACAAACAGAAAGGACATCCACACCAAAACCCCATCTGTATGTCACCATCATCAAAGATCAAAGGTAGATAAAACCAAAAAGAAGGGGAGAAACCAGAGCAGAAAAGCTGAAAATTCTAAAAATCAGAGCACCTCTTCTCCTCCAAAGGAACACAACTCCTCACCAGCAATGGAACAAAGCTGAATGGAGAATGACTTTGATGAGTTGAGAGAAGAAGGCTTCAGACGATCAGTAATAACAAACTTCTCCGAGCTAAAGGAGGATGTTCAAACCCATTGCAAGGAAGCTAAAAACCTTGAAAAAAGATTAGACGAGTGGCTAACTAGAATAAACAGTATAAAGAAGACCTTAAATGACCTGATGGAGCTGAAAAGCATGGCACAAGAATTATGTACCGTATGCACAAGTTTCAGTAGCTGATTTGATCAACTGGAAGAAAGAGTATCAGTGGCTAAAGATCAAATGAATGAAATGAAGCTAGAAGAGAAATTTAGAGAAAAAAGAGTAAAAAGAAATGAACAAAACCTCCAAGAAATATGAGACTATGTGAAAAGACCAAATCTACATCTGATTGGTGTACCTAGAAGTGATGGGGAGAATGGAACTAAGTTGGAAAACACTCTTCAGGACATCATTCAGAACTTCCCCAACCTAGCAAGGCAAATTCAGGAAATACAGAGAGCAACTCCAAGGCACATAACTGTCAGATTCCCCAAAGTTGAAATAAAGGAAAAAATGTTAAGGGCAGCCAGAGAGAAAGGTCTGGTTACCCACAAAGGGAAGCCCATCAGACTAACAGTGGATCTCTTGGCAGAAACTCTAGAAGCCAGAAGAGAGTAGGGACCAATATTCAACATTCTTAAAGAAAAGAATTTTCAACCCAGAACTTCATATCCAGCTGAACTAAGCTTCATAAGTGAAGGATAAATGCTTACAAACAAATGCTGAGAAATTTTGGCACCACCAGCCCTGCCCTACAAGAGCTCCTCAAGGAAGCACTTAACATGGAAAGGAACAACCAGTACCAGCCACTGCAATAACGTGCCAAATTGTAAAGACCATCGATGCTACAAAGAAACTGCATCAACTAACGAGCAAAATAACAAGCTAACATCATAATGACAGGATCAAATTCACACATAACAATATTAACCTTAAATGTAAATGGGCTAAATGCTCCAATTAAAAGACACAGACTGCCAAATTGGATAAAGAGTCAAGACCTATCAGTGTGCTGTATTCAGGAGACCCATCTCACATGCAGAGACACACATAGGCTCAAAACAAAGGGATGGAGGAAGATCTACCAAGCAAATGGAAAAAAAAAAAAGCAGGGGTTGCAATACTAGTCTCTGATAAGACAGATTTTAAACCAACAAATGTCAAAACAGACAAAGAATGCCATTACACAATGGTAAAGGGATCAATTCAACAGGAAGAGCTAACTATCTTAAATATATATGCACCCAATACAGGAGCACCCAGATTCATAAAGCAAGTCCTTAGAGACCTACAAAGAGACTTAGACTCCCACACAATAATAATGGGAGACTTTAACATCCACTGTCAACATTAGACAGATCAACGAGACAAAGTTAACAAGGATATCCAGGAATTGAACTCAGCTCTGCACCAAGCAGACCTAATAGACATCAACAGAACTCTCCACCCCAAATCAACAGAATATACATTCTTCTCAGCACCACATTGTACTTATTCCAAAACTGACCACATAGTTAGAAGTAAAGCACTCCTCAGCAAATGTAAAAGAACGGAAACTATAACAAACTGTCTCTCAGACCACAGTGCAATCAAACTAAAACTCAGGATTAAGAAACTCACTTAAAACTGCTCAACTACATGGAAACTGAACAACCTGCTCCTGAATGACTACTGGGTACATAATGGAATGAAAGCAGAAATAAAGATGTTCTTTGAAACCAATGAGAAAAAAGACACAACATACCAGAATCTCTGGGACACATTTAAAGCAGTGTGTAGAGGCACATTTATAGCACTAAATGCCCACAAGAGAAAGCAGGAAAGATCTAAAATCGACACCCTGACATCACAATTAAAAGAACTAGAGATGCAAGAGCAGACACATTCAAAAGCTAGCAGAAGGCAAGATCGAGCAGAACTGAAGGAGATAGAGACACAAAAAACCCTTCAAAAAATCAATGAATCCTGGAGCTGGTTTTTTGAAAAGACCAACAAAATTGATAGACTGCTAGCAAGACTAATAAAGAAAAATAGAGGGAAGAATCAAATAGATGATAAATGAAATAAAAATATCATAAAAAATGATAAAGAGGATACCACCACCGATTCCACAGAAACACAAACTACCATCAGAAAATACTATAAACACCTCTACACAAATAAACTAGAAAATCTAAAAGAAATGGATAAATTCCTGGACACATACACCCTCCCACGACTAAACCAGGAAGAAGTTGAATCCCTGAATAGACCAATAACAGGCTCTGAAATTGAGGCAATAATTAATAGCCTACCAACCAAAAAAAGTACAGAACCAGACAGATTCACAGCCGAATTCTACCAGAGGTACAAAGAGGAGCTGGTATCGTTCCTTCTGAAACTATTCCAATCAATAGAAAAAGAGGAAATCCTCCCTAACTGATTTTATGAGGCCAGAATCATCCTGACACCAAAGCCTGGCAGAGACACAACCACACAAAAAAAGAGAATTATAGACCAATATCCCTGATGAACATCAATGCAAAAATTCTCAATAAAATACTGGCAAACCAAATCCAGCAGCACATCAAAAAGTTTGTCCACCACAATCAAGTTGACTTCATCCCTGGGATGCAAGGCTGGTTCAACATACACAAATCAATAAACATAATCCATCATATAAACAGAATCAAAGACAAAAACCACATTATTATCTCAATAGATGCAGAAAAGACCTTCGACAAAATTCAACAGCCCTTCATGCTAAAAACTCTCAATAAACTAGGTATTGATGGGACGTATCTCAAAATAATAAGAGCCATTTATGACAAACCCACAGCCAATATCATAATGAAGGCAAAAACTGGAAGCATTCCCTTTGAAAACTGGCACAAGACAGGGATGTCCTCTCTCACCACTCCTATTCAATATAGTGTTGGAAGTTCTGGCCAGGGCAATCAGTCAGGAGAAAGAAATAAAGGGTATTCAATTAGGAAAAGAGGAAGTCAAATTGTCCCTGTTTGCAGATGACATGATTGTATATTTAGAAAACCCCATCGTCTCAGCCCAAAATCTCCTTAAGCTGATAAGAAACTTCAGCAAAGTCTCAGGATACAAAATCAATGTGCAAAAATCACAAGCATTCTTATACACCAATAACAGACAAACAGAGAGCCAAATCATGAATGAACTCCCATTCACAATTGCTTCAAAGAAAATAAAATACCTAGGAATCCAACTTACAAGAGATGTGAAGGACCTCTTCAAGGAGAACTACAAACCACTGCTCAGTGAAATAAAAGAGGACACAAACAAATGGAAGCACATTCCATGCTCATGGATAGGAAGAATCAATATCGTGAAAATGGCCATACTGCCCAAGGTTCAATGCCATCTCCATCAAGCTACCAATGACTTTCTTCAATGCCATCCCCATCAAGCTACCAATGACTTTCTTCACAGAATTGGAAAAAAACTACCTTAAAGTTCATATGGAACCAAAAAAGAGCCTGCATTGCCAAGACAATCCTAAGCCTAAAGAAGAAAGCTAGAGGCATCATGCTACCTGACTTCAAACTATACTACAAAGCTACAGTAACCAAAACAGCATGGTACTGGTACCAAAACAGAGATATAGACCAATGGAACAGAACAGAGCCCTCAGAAATAATACCACACATCTACAACCATCTGATCTTTGACAAACCTGACAAAAACAAGAAATGGGGAAAGGATTCCCTATTTCATAAATGGTGCTGCGAAAACTGGCTAGCCATATGTAGAAAGCTGAAACTGGATCCCTTCTGTACACCTTATACAAAAATTAATTCAAGATGGATTAAAGACTTAAATGTTAGACCTAAAACTATAAAAACCCTAGAAGAAAACCTCGGCAATACCATTCAGGACATAGACATGGGCAAGGATTTCATGGCTGCAACACTAAAAGCAATGGCAACAAAAGCCAAAATTGACAAATGGGATCTAATTAAACTAGAGAGCTTCTGCACAGCAAAATAAACTACCATCAGAGTGAACAGGCAACCTACAGAATGGGAGAAAATGTTTACAATCTACCCATCTGACAAAGGGCTAATATCCAGAATCTACAAAGAACTCAAACAAATTTACAAGAAAAAAATCAAACAACCCCATCAAACAGTAGGCAAAGGATATGAATAGACACTTCTCAAAAGAAGACATTTATGCAGCCAACAGACACGTGAAAAAATGCTCATCATCACTGGTCATCAGAGAAATGCAAATCAAAACCACAATGAGATACCATCTCACACCAGTTAGAATGGCAATCATTAAAAAGTCAGGAAACAACAGGTGCTGGAGAGGATGTGGAGAAATAGGGACACTTTTACATGGTTAGTGGGACTGTAAACTAATTCAACCATTGTGGAAGACAGTGTGGTGATTCCTCAAGGATCTAGAACCAGAAATACCGTTTGACTCAGCCTTCCCATTACTGGGGATATACCCAAAGGATTATAAATCATGCTGCTATAAAGACACATGCACACGTATGTTTACTGTGGCACTATTCACAATAGCAAAGACTTGGAACCAACCCAAATGTCCATCAATGATAGACTGGATTAAGAAAATGTGGCACATAAACACCATGGAAGACTATGCAGCCATAAAAAAGGATGAGTTCATGTCCTTATAGGGACATGGATGAAGCTGGAAACCATCACTCTGAGCAAACTGTTACAAGGACAGAAAACCAAACACCACATGTTCTCAGTCATAGGTGGGAGTTGAACAATGAGATCACTTGGACACAGGGTGGGAAACATCACAACATCATACACCAGGGCCTGTCGTGAAGTGGGGGAGGGGGGCGAGATAGCATTAGGAGAAATGCCTAATGTAAATGATGAGTTAATGGGTGCAGCACACCAACATGGCACATGTATACATATGTAACAAACCTGCACATTGTGCACATGTACTCTAGAACTTAAAGTGTATTTAAAAAAAAAAAAAAAAAAGAAACTTAATCCCCAACGTGGCAGTATTGAGAGATGGGCCTTTAGGAGGTGACTGGGTCATGAGGGATGGATTAATCCATTCATAGATTAATGGATAAATGGGTCAACAGGTGGGTTTTCACAGGAGTGGGACTGGTGGCTCTATAAGAAGAGGAGGAGGCACCTGAGCTAGCACACTCAGCTCCCTCACCATGTGATGCCCTGTGCCACCTCAGCACTCTGCAGAGTCCTTACCAACAAGAAGCCCTCACCAGATACAGTCCCTAGAGCTTGGACTTCTCAGTCTTTATTACTGTAAGAAACAAATTCCTTTTCTTTATAAATTACCCCATGTTTCAGGTATTCTGTTATAAGCAACACAAAACAGGCTAAGACATCTTATCATATTCATCTGTCCACATAAGTTGCAAGTATATGGTCAGTAAATTATAAGTGCTCCCACACTGAATGCATGGTAAATGCCAAATATGTAATTGTAATTTATTAGTTGAGCCAATAAATCCACCCAGATAAAATCCATGCCCTTCACATGTTGGTTTTACCCTCCTCTGTATGTTGGTGTTACCTCCAATCATTTTTTAGTTAGTTGGCATAAATTTTTCTCTCAGGCTGGGCGCGGTGGCTCACACCTGTAATCCAAGCACTTTGGGAGGCTGAGATGGGTGGATCACCTGAGGCCAGGAGTTCAAGACCAGCCTGGCCAACATGGTGAAATTCTGCCTCTATTAAAAATACAAAAACTAGCTGGGCATGGTGGCAAGTGCCTATGATCCCAGCTACTCAGGAGGCTGAGGCAGGAGAATTGCTTGAAACCAGGAGGCAGAGGTTGCAGTGGGCTAACATCATGCCACAGCACTCCAGCCTGGGTGACAAAGTGAGACTCCGTCTAAAAAAAAAAAAAAAAAAATTCTCTAAACAGCCATGTAGACCATTAGTGTCTACTGGATAATTTTCTACTCAGAGACAAATAGAAAAGTGAATATGGCAGAGAAAGAGAGAGAATTATTGTTCACTTCATACCCATGAGAACATATTCTTATTCTCCTTTTGACAGAAAAGAGAGAAGTCCTTAATCTATAATTTTTGATGCTTTGATTAATCCAACAAAACAATAGCTGTGGTTTACAATCTGCTTCAATCAAGTAGATTTTATAGCTCACTGATTTTCTAAAATATCCTCATAAATAGATTCTATTATTGTTACTATAAGACAGTGTTGCCAGACACTGACATAATATATGTGGGAATCAGTGCAAGACCCTGGAACATTGATCTGGCATGAAACGTAAATCAGATGCCATTCATTATATGAATGAATAAAAATATGGCTGGGTGCAGTAGCTCACACCTGTAATCCCAGCACTGTGGGAGGCCAGGGCAGGCAGATCACTTGAACCCAGAAGTTTGAGACCAGTCTGGCAACATGGAAAATCCCCATCTCTACTAAAAATATAAAAAATTAGCCAGGTGTAGTGGCACATTCATCAAGTCACAGCTACTCAGGAGGCTGAGGCGGGAGAATCACCTGAGCTCAGGAAGTCAAGGCTGCAGTTAGCCATGATCATACCACTGGACTCCAGCCTGGGTGACAGGAGGGTGACCCTGTCTATAGATTCTGTACTAATTTTCTAAATATCAATGTGATTAGCAAATGGCAAGAGCTCAGATTTATCTAACAAGTGGTGTTTTTTCAAAAATCCAAATTCTTAACTATCTCTTTTCAGATCCTATTGAAACTTTAAGACAAAATAATAAAAATATTTTTGGAAATAATATAAAATGAATACATAACATGTTTTCCATACATATGTAGGTCAAAGTGATGGCAGCAGTGTCCCGTCCGGAGTGGCCTCTGCAAAGATGCTGACTACAGCAGGGGAAGGCATGACTGGGACTGCGTGCTCTGTGGAGCTGGCAGGGCTGGGAACAGGTGGAACCCCGCTCCCTACCCAGTTGGCAGGGCGGGAGCCCCACACTCCCAGGCACAACTGCAGCTGCTCAGCTGTGGCTGTGGAACCAGGCATCTCTGCACTCTTAGGGGCCAGGAAGCCCTCCTTCATAGGCAGACTTGGAGGTACTTGCTCCTGCTCCCTGGCCTTTCGCCACTCCTGGCACCCCCTCCAGGACAGAACAAAGTTGTGGCTGAGCCTGAGCACTGTCACAAACCTGCTGGCTGTGCACACACTTGGGCTGGGGCTGACACACCAGCCCCCTGCTGCCTTGGCCCCCTCCAGACTTTGGGTGCTAACAAGCATGGGAGGGAGGTCAAGGGGGGAGGGGGCTGAGGGTGGCTCGGCACAGGCCTACAGGTGCCCCTCTGTATGAACAGTCTGGGCATGATGGACAACAGGTGGCACACAGACTCCTGTGTGGAAAGGCGTGGGTCCCTGGTGAAATCCCACCCTCAAGCCAGGGATGGTCTGAAGCCTGGTGACTGGGCTGCCAGCTCCGGGTGGAGGCTGCAGCTCACAGTGAGAACTTACGGTGCTTTTTCCCAGCCACCCATGGCCACCCATGGACTTTTTCCCTTCTGAGCCCATTAAAAAAACCCAGACTCAGACAAACTCAGAGAGACATCAGGACTATCAGCTGCAAAAACGAGCTACCCATTTTGGGTCTCTTTGACTGTTGGGATGATCTGCCTGTAGAAAAGAGCTACCCACTGCATTCTCTTCTCCACTGACTGCTGAGAGCTGGGTACTTGTTGGGACAACCTGCCTGCCGAAAGGAGCTACCCACTTCGGGTCTCCTAAGAACTGTCCTGTGCACAGTGAAGCTCCTCTCCACCTTGCTCACCCTCCAGTTGTCCACATACCTCATTCTTCCTCGATGTGGGACAAGAATTTGGGACCCACCAAATGGGCAGGACTGAAAGAGCTATAACACAAACAGGGCTTAAACACACCGCCCAGCTCAACAACTTGCAGGTGATGAGAAGGAGAGAAGAGCTCCAGCCCTCTGGGGAGCCCAGACCTAAGGGCTCCTAGAGCCAGGGCTATGGCACCCTCTTGGGGGCTCTGCAGTTCCTGATGTCTCCAAGCTTCCAGGCAACGCTGTGTTCCCCTTGTCCAGATGCAGGTGCCCACAGTGGGAGCCACATGTTGTACATCTGGTCCAGCTGCAGCCTATCAGTGAGCCAGCACCTGTGCTGGCACCTGGAGCTGCCCACCCCTCCACAGCAGCCAGCATGCCTGGCTGTGGGCAGTGGCCAGACCCATGTTCACTCACCCATATACCCCTTGCCGCTCCATGCTAGGCTCACCCTTGGCAGGTGTGAAATTCAGGCCAGTAGTGCAAGCTGAGTGCAGCCTGCCAGGCAGAGTGGGCGGAAGGAGCCCAGCCAGCCCCAGCGATACTCAGGCAGAAGGCGCCGCCAGCCACAGAGGTTTCCAGCTGGTGAAGTAACACCCCAAAGATCTCATAACAAAGTTTACAAAGTGAGCAAACTCTGCTGTCTTACTCTAGAGAGATAGAAAGTAGAATGACATTGGGAAATATGGGAGACTCCTAGAAGGTCCTGACACAAATTTTGAAAAACAAACTTCATGATTTTGGAAAGCTAATTTGAAAGTCTGATTAAATATTTTACCTTATTAACTTCATTTAGTAAATAACTAACTTCAAAGTCTGATTAAATATTTTAGCTTATTAACTTCACGTAGTAAATAACGACTTCCAAAAATGTAATAACGCCTGTAATCCCAGCACTTTGGGAAGCCGAGACGGGAGGATCACGAGGTCAGGAGATCGAGACCATCCTGGCTAACACGGTGAAACCCCGTCTTTACTAAAAAATACAAAAAAAAAAAAAAAAAACTAGCCGGGCAAGGTGGCGGGCACCTGTAGTCCCAGCTACTTGGGAGGCTGAGGCAGGAGAATGGCGTAAACCTGGGAGGTGGAGCTTGCAGTGAGCTGAGATCCGGCCACTGCACTCCAGCCTGGGCGACAGAGCGAGACTCCGTCTCAAAAAAAAAAAAAAAAAAAAAGTAATAATGCAGGTAAATGAGCATCCCATAACAAAGGATCCATTAAAAGATAGTTTTTAAGAAAAACTTTCTGCTTTTTATTACTCTTTATCCAAAAACAAGAAAAGGAAAAGGAAAGAAAATACCCTTGGTACAATTTTTATTTCTTTGTTACTTTTGTTCTCTCCACTCCATTTATTTTCTTTTTGAGTCCAGGTATTTAATTTCATCAAGCCAAATGGTTGCATCATTATACAAGATTTTGATTTCAAATAATGCTGGATTTGATGGAACCAGTGATTCTAAACAGGCATAACAATGCATCAGGACTTCTCAGAGAAACACAATGGAATAATAAAATATAATTCATAAGTATAAAATTTGTAATATTAGTAATTTTGTTGAAAATGCTTACTGAGCCAAGTTCTCCTTGGTGCCAAAGTCACTCCCCAACAGTAAACATAACAGTTCCAAAAAGTGGAGTTCCAGTAGCCTGAGAAAGTTAACACTGTTCTTGAAGGATTAACTTAAATCCAAAGAAAACACAAACCCCTAAGTGTAGAGAGTTTCATTAAACTGAAATTAAGAGCAGTACTTTGAGAGACTGGTATAGAGAAAGCCATGTTAAAAAGTGTCTTTTCAGTTGAAAAGAATAATAACCATTTAAAAATTATTCAAGGTCATTTAAATACAAGTATTATATTAAGTCTCTTTGACCATAGCTTTTGGAAGGCTTAAGACTTTTGGGGATTTTTTAAAAATACAACATGCAAATTTTTTAATGCATATGTGTATTTTCCCCTCAGACTCTTAAAGCAAGCTAAATTTCCCCCCAGATCTTGTGTAAATATGCATATACAAAATGCCTTCAAGTAACTCTCTTGGCTCAGAATCCCGTGTATAGTATGTATGATGTTAATGAAGTTAATTACTCAACCTGTGGTCAGGATGCCAACCCACCCCCATGACCTCAGGTACCTTATTCTATCTGTTACAAACTCTTTCTCCAATACCTTCAACATCTCTATTTACCCAGGCAGACTGGCACCCTTAATTGTTTCTTCTCTGTGGGTAACAGAAGCTCTATAGGAAAAGTGGTGGCTACATTCTCAATGCATAAGCAACTTCAGAATCTACCTCCTAGGGTTCACTTTAAGGCCTTTCATGACAGCTTTATTTACTCTTGTTTGGTTTTGTTTCCTATTGCCTCCAGTTGAGGGCCTCCCTTTAGATACATGACAGTTGAAAACTCCACCTGCCTTTTAGTTCTCTCCCCTCGCAGAGGACTCTTTCCTTTGTTCTGCACCCCAGAGGCCAGTCTCACCCTCACTCTACTGACTGTTTCCTGGGTCGTGGGCTCACCTCAGGGCCTGGCCTGTCCATGGCCCTGCTTTACTCTTTATCCACGTATGCAATTAGCAGAAAGCAAATCTTTTCTTACAGCTTTTAGATATGTTTAAGTCTGTCTCATCTAAAAATATCTTTCATTACTTAAGTTCCTACTGCAGGTTCAATCCTGCTATCTACTTCTCTTTTTAATCAAGCTCCTTGAAAATATAGCCTGAACTTCAGTCTCCATTTCACGGCCCCCAGAACATTGACTTCTGTTTCCAGCAGCACAAACAGCTTGCTCCTGCTAAGGATGCCATTGGCCACATTACTAGCTCCAGAGGATACTCTTGTAAATTTATTTCAAACTCACTGTGGCCTGAGACACTATAGACCTTTCCCTCTTTCTTGGAATTATCTCTGATGATATGTTTGGCACTTCATTCTTCTGGCTTCCTGGAAAAAAATAATTGCATTAAGTACAAATGAAAATCATCTCAAACATTCATAAAACTATGAAGATTGTAATACAAAACTCCTTAATAGTACTACGCATTGAATACAAAGCAGCAAAAACTGCAGACACATACCACATGTTGGTCTTCAATACCTATTTGTTTAACTTTACTGAAAAGGTGCTGGCTGAGTGGGCCAAGAGTTATTCCAAGTTGGTTCTGATTCTTGAGGCCAGGGGAGATAGTCTGGAGCCCAAACCAGATCTACAGCCTGCACTGGACAAATTGTATCAAAGCCTAATGCTTCACCTGGAGGGCAACTCTCCAGAGCTGAGATTCTCCTTCTGCTGAAGCAGATATGGTAGCCTAAAGTTTCCTGATAGAAAAAGAAAAATAAAACGAAGGAAGAAGTGAAAAATTGGACAGGCTCAATTCTTTGTCTCCACTGTAACTTTCAGAGTGGTTGATGTGAGGTGCAGAGCTGAAGGCTGGCTGGAGGGAATGAGGTGCTTTCAATGATGTGCTGGCTTTTCTGAGTGGAAGGGTAAGTGTCAGATCTGCTTTACCCTCCCGCTGAAGTGTCTTTCAGTTCAACAGGAATTCCTTGAATGTCCACTATATGCCAGACATTCTGATGGGCAATAGAGTCACAAAGACAAAGAAGGCACAACCTGTATCCTCAAGGAGCATCAGTTTGGTAAACACTTGATTTCATGACGTGAGGATCAGAGAAGCTCCTCTCCAGCGAAGCATCAGAATCCTTAACTCATCTGGTGGATTCTCTCCATTCTTCTCTGCTGAATTTACCAACCCAATTACACTCCTCAGTGCCCTGACAATCCTATTTGTACCTATGCTTCTGAGTTTTCCTAATGATACCTTAGATAAAGATGGTATTAGTATCCTGAGTTTGTTAAGGGAAATTTCATTTCCTGTGAATTGATTATTATGGGTATCAATGTACTGCCTGCATTAGTCTTTCAGAGATGCTGTTTCTGTTGGATAAAACATTGGCAGAGTCTTTTGGCTCATCCCATGTTATCCACATTTCTGTTCCTTTTGTAAGTATTCCTATTGCTTTGGGATTTTAGTTGTTAAGAGGATAGTCAAATAGAATCAAAACAATTATGCAATAATGTGCATGCCAAGGTTTCCTGGCATCACTTACCAGAAATCTACAGTGTTACAGTGTATTGCCCAAATATTTTATTTACATTCAACTTGTCCCAAGGTATTGCTAAGAATAGAAATGAATATATAGCCTGTTTGCTCGGAGTATTAAGCCACATAGCCAAATTTGGATACGTTAATGTTGTATCTGTATCTCCCTCATGAATAGAGAATATGGAATTGAAAAATGACTAGCATCGAGGACAGAATGACTCAGAAATCTAAGAATAGCCAAAATCATGTGAAAAGACCCAAAGGCTGCTTCAAAATGAACTGCATCTGCCTGACTCACAAAACTGGCAAATTACACTATTTAGATCTATGCAAAATAGCATTTCACCAGCATTTTATCTGCATATTTAATTTTGCTTTGGGTTAGTAAGGATTTACCTTCTTTCTGTGAGATAACGTACAGGTTCAAAGGTGTACTCTAACTCAGAAAATAATCAAATTTGTTTTGTTTCTATCAGATTATAAAGTCATAACTTGGAGTCTTCAAAGTTATTTTAGGAATAGATTTGAAAATACACTTTGGTTGAACTAAATGCTCCTCAGAAGTCTGGGAGACACTAGCCACCGAAGCACTGAGAAAGGAAGATAAAAGCCTCTGTCACTATGGGAGACCCAGTGTTGCCCTACATGAGCACCTTATCCAGGATTCTGGGAATAATCAAACGTTCTAAATAGTGTCCCCTCTGCTTTAGGATCATTAGCTGCTTTATTGGAATCTAATTAGGAAGAGAACCAATATTAATATGAGAAGACACATCCTTTACTATGCTCATCACACACTTACTACCGACATACCATCAGGGAAAGAAGGCAAGAGGCGGTCACTAAAGCTGAATGTCCTGCGTTAGCCACCATGTCAGTTACTCTCATTACCACCACACTGTACCCTCTGGAATTCCTGCAGTTTGATCAACAAACAAACCTATATCCCAAATCTCTCCCCTGAAAGTCCTTGAAGCCCCTTGCCTTTGTTAAATTCTGGATCTCGTCTATGGGCTCAGCCTCCCCGGAGCCCTCTCACATGAAGGTTGTTTTCCTCTCAAAAGTACTAAAGGCATCCTTGCATCCACCACGGGCATCTTTGCAAATACCTTTGCTGTCTCCACACCACTATTTCTTCTGTTAAATCCCCTGCTTCTTCTAGTTTCATGCCAACTGGAAAAAATACCCAACTCCTTTATCCCTGCTGTTATCTACTGGTCTCCCATTCATCACCCCTCATTTACTGAAGATGTTAACTTCTGGTTAGCTCTCATCACGCACAATGACTCCAACATCAATACGGATGACTCACTCAGCAGTCTGGCTTCTCAGTTTCTTGAACTTCTCACCCCAATAGTTCCCTTCTGCTCCACTTTGGCCACTTTCTTCAAAGAGCTCATTCTACACTTGTTTACACAAAAATGCCCCATCCCTAAAACTTTGATGGCAGATATTTCCTTCTCTCACCACTACCATTTAGGTTCCACCCGTATGTCTTTGATGCATCACTCTTTGATGTCAATGAGCCAATCCACCATTTTTTGCAGTTACCTTCAGCCCCCTCCATGCTTCAATTTCCTCCTTCTCTATCTTTGATGATGTGGTCCTTCTTTATGAATTCTCTTTCACAATTATTTTTAACTCCCTTTTGCCACTTTTCCCTTATGTGCCAGCTTACTAAAACTCTAATCCAGTATGGATTAAACCATTTATGTTCTCCTTGCCAGTGAATGTTGCACAGAAAAATTACATGACCACATTGACTTTTTATTTTACTTTTTTTCTTCTTTTGTATTTGTAATAAAGTTTAAGAGTGCAAATGCAGTTTTCTTACATGAATATATTTTGTAGTGGTGAAATCTGGGCTTTTATTATAACCATTACTTGAATAATGAACATTGTACCCATTAAGTAATTTCTTATCCCTCACCCCACTCCCACTCTCCCATCCTCCTGAGTCTCCAGTGTCTATTATTCCACACTATTGTCTGTGTATACACACTATTTAGCTCCCACTTATAAGTGAGAACATGCAGTCTTTGACTTTCTGTTTCTGAGTTTTTCACTTAAGATACTGGCCTTCAGTTCATCCATGTTGCTGCAAAAGACATGATTTCATTCTTATGGCTCAACTGTATTTCATTAAACACACACACACACACACACACACACACACACACACACACATACATCACATTTTCTTTATCCAGTCATCCATAGATGAATGCTTAGGTTGATTCCATATCTTTGCTCTTGTGAATAGTGCTAAGTAAGACTTTTTATTTTAAGTGCATTTTCTTTTAAAAAGTCAAATTCAATAACAAGTTAGTTGTTCAATAACAAGAGCAATCTATTGTGTTTTTCTAATAGGCTTGCTTTTCTATCCCAAGATGATTATTTCACACCTGTTTTGTCTCCTCAAACTTCATCCTAAGGTATTCTTGGTTCTCCTTTCAGCTGAAGACTTCGCCTTATTTGTCAATAGAGAAAGTAAGAATGGCCAGTGAGAAATTCTTCAGCCCCTCACCACCTTTT
This sequence comes from Trachypithecus francoisi, assembly GCF_009764315.1. Lineage (NCBI taxonomy): Eukaryota > Metazoa > Chordata > Mammalia > Primates > Cercopithecidae > Trachypithecus > Trachypithecus francoisi. The sequence continues at coordinate 111,251,347 of NW_022681456.1, forward strand.
CTACATATAAATAAGATTCTGAAGAAAATGACCTCAATCAGATGGCAGCATAGGAGTTTTTGGTGCACATCCCCTAAGGGAAACATCAATTTGAATAAGCATCCATGCAGGCTGTACCTTCATGAGAGCTAAGGATTCCAGGTGAGAGATTCTATCACCTCAACTGAACACAGAAATAAGAAAAGAAACACTGAAGATAGTAGGGGGCACAATTTCACATTACCCATGTCACCCCCATCTCCAAGCCCATGTAGTGCAGCTCAGAGAGAGACACCCTTCTCATGAGGAAAAAAGAGTGAAATGAGTACCCAACTTCACCACCAACCCCAGCACCAGACCCAGAAAATCCCGACACCGCGCCATCCCCTGCAGATACAAGCTCCAGGCCCACCTGCCCACTGACCCAGACACTGGGCCAGCCTGCCCAAGAACTCCAAAAGCAAACTTGCTCGTGGGCCCTGCCAGCTAACCTACCTCGAATCTCTAGATGAGCTGACAGATGAAGGGCTCTTCTTGCCAAAGCCAGTCTGTAAAGATTGGCAAAGCTGCCTACTTCTCCCAATGCATAAACACCCAAAGCCAGGCCACAGAAACATGGATATCATCACCGACTCTTCCTTTTCTCATGACATGTCACCATTTCATGAATTTTAAAAATCGGTCTATTCTTTCACTAAAATATGTGTTAAATCCATGCACTTGTCTTCATTTTCATTGCCAACAGGATAGCCTAAGTCACTAACATCTCTTTTCTAGATTTCTCTATGAGCCTCTTAACTGAGCTACCTATTCAGAACAACCCCGTGGGCATGAGACCTGTGCAGTCACCCAGGCCCTGCACTTAAAAGAGCCCTAAGTTTTGTTTAATGCTCTGCTGTTGTTTTGAATTTTTAATAATTTTTGATCAAGGGAACCACATTTTCATTTTACACCATAACTCACAAATTCTGTAACTTGTCCTGTTCCCATTTGTTGTCTTGTTTCTTCTTATCCACTCTATGCTAGTTAAGTCAGGGTAATATTTTAGTAATGTTAATCATGACACTTCCCTGTGTAAAACATACTGATGGCTTTCCATTGCATTTGCTTTTATTTTTTTATTTTTCCGTTAAGTTATTGGGGTATTGGGATACAGGTAGTATTTGGTTACATGAGTAAGTTCTTTAGTAGTGATTTGTGATATTTTGTTGCATCCATCACCTGAGCAGTATACACTGCACCATATTTGTAGTCTTTATCCCTCATCCCCCTCACACTCTTCCCTACGCCAATGTCTAGAGGGGCTTCTCCAATGTTACCTTCCAGAAATTTTATAGTTTCAGGTCTTAGGTTTAAGTCCTTAATCCATCTTGAGTTGATTTTTGTATAAGATGAGAGATAAAGATCCAGTTTCATTCTCCTACATGTGGCTTGCCAATTATCCCAGCACCATTTGGTGAAAAGGGTGTCCTTTCCCCACTTTATGTTTTTGTGTGCTTTGTTGAAGATCAGTTGGCTGTATTTGGATTTATTTCTGAGTTCTCTGTTCTGTTCCATTGGTCTATGTGCCTATTTTTATACCAGTACCATGCTGTCTTGGTGACTATGGCCTTATAGCATAGTTTGAAATCAGGTAGTGTGATGCCTCCAGATTTGTTCTTTTTGCTTAGTCTTGCTTTGGCTATGCAGGCTCTTTTTTGGTTCCATATGAATCTTAGAATTGTTATTTCTAATTCTGTGAAGAATGATAGTGATATTCTGATGGGTATTGCGTTGAATTTGTAGATTGCTTTTGGTAGTATGGTCATTTTCACAATATTGATTCTACCCGTCCATGAGCATGGGAAGTGTTTCCATTTGTTTGTGTTGTTTGTGATTTCTTTTGGCAGTGTTTTGTAGTTTTCCTTGTAGAGGTCTTTCAACTCCTTTGTTAGGTATATTCCTAAGTATTTCGGTATTTTTGCAGCTATTGTAAAAGGGGTTGAGTTCTTGATTCTCTGCTTGGCCGCTGTTGGTGAATAGAAGAGCTACTGATTTGTGTACATTAATCTTGCATCTGGAAACTTTGCTGAATTTTTTATCAGTTCTAGGGGCTTTCTAGAAGAGTCCTTAGGGTTTTCAAGGTAAGCGATCATATCGCCAGCAAACAGTGACAGTTTGACTTCCTCTTTACTGATTTGAGTGCCCTTTATTTCTTTCTCTTGTCTGATTGCTCGGGCTAGGACTTCCAGTACTCTCTTGAAGAGGAGTGGTGAGAGTGGGCATCCTTGTCTTGTCCTAGCTTTCAGAGGGAATGCTTTCAACTTTTCCACATTCAGTATTATGTTGGCTGTGGGTTTGTCATAGATGGCTTTTATTACATTAAGGTATGTCCCTTGTATGCCAATTTTGCTGAGTTTTAATCATAAAGCGATGCTGGATTTTGTCGAATGCTTTTCCTGCATCTATTGAGATGATCATGTGATTTTTGTTTTTAATTCTGTTTATGTGGTGTATCACATTTATTGACTTGTGTATGTTAAACCATCCCTGCATCCCTGGTATGAAACCCACTTGATCATAGTGGATTATCTTTTTGATACATTGTTGGATTCAGTGAGGTAGTATTTTGTTAAATGATTTTAGCATCTATGTTCATCAAGGATATTGGTCTGTAGTTTTCCTTTTTGGTTATATCCTTTCCTGGTTTTGCTGTTAGGGCAATGTTGGCTTCACAGAATGAATAAGGGAGGGTTCCTTCTTTCTCTATCATGTGGAATAGTGTCAAAAGGGTTTGTACCAATTATTGTTTGAATGTCTGGTAGAATTCTGCTGTGAATCCATCTGGTCCTGGACTTTATTTTGTTGGTAATTTTTAAATTACCATTTCAATCTCACTGCTTATTATTGGTCTGTTCAGGGTATCTAATTCTTCCTGATTTAAGCTGGGAGGCTTGTATTTTTCCAGGAATTTATCCGTCTCTTCTAGGTTTTCTAGTTTATGTGGGTAAAGTGTTCATAGTAGCCATGAATAATCTTTTGTATTTCAGCGGTGTCAGTGGTTTCAGCTGTAATATCTCCTGTTTCATTTCTTATTGAGGTTATTTTGATTTTCTCTCTTCTTTTCTTGATTAATCTTGCTAATGGTCTATCAATTTTATCTTTTCAAATAACCAACTTTTTGTTTCATTTATCTTTTGTATTGTTTTTTGTTTATTTATTTCAATTTCATTTAGTTCTGCTCTGATCTTCATTATTTCCTTTCTTCTGCTGGGTTTGGGTTTGGTTTGTTCTTCTCTAGTTCCTTGAGGTGTGATCTTAGACTGTCTGTTTGTGCTCTTTCAGACTTTTTGATGTAGGCATTTAGGGCTATGAACTTTCCTTTTAGCACCGCCTTTGCTGTATCCCAGAGGTTTTGATAGGTTGTGTCATTATTGTCATTCAGTTTGAAGAATTTTCTAATCTCCATCTTGATTTAGTTTTTGACCCAATGCTCATTCAGGAGCAGGTTATTTAATTTCCATGTATTTGCATGGTTTTGAAGATTCCTTCTGGAGTTGATTTCCAGTTTTATTCCACTGTAGTCTGAGAGAGTGCTTGATGTAATTTCAATTTTCTTATTTTATTGAGGCTCATTTTATGGCCTGTTATATGGTCTGTCTTGGAGAAAGTTCCATGTGCTGTTGAATAGAATGTGTATTCTGTGGTTGTTGGATGAAATGTTCTTTATGTATCTGTTAAGTCCATTTGTTCCCATGTATAGTTTAAATCCATTGTTTCTTTGTTGACTTTGTCTTGATGAACTGTCTAGTGCTGTCAATGGAGTATTAAAGTCCCCCACTATTACTGTGCTGCTATCTCATTTCTTAGGTCTATTAGTAATTGTTATACAAATTTGGGAGCTCCAGTGTTAGGTGCATATATGTTTAGGATTGTGATATTTTCCTGTTGGACAAGGCCTTTTACCATTATATACTGTCCCTCTTTGTCTCTTTTAAGCACTATTGCTTTAAAGTTTGTTTTGTCTGGTATAAGAATAGCTACCCCTGCTCTCTTTTGGTGTCCTTTTGCATGAAATGCCTTTTGCTACCCCTTTAAGTTTATGTGAGTGCTTATATGTTAGGTGAGTCCCCTGAAGGCAGCAGTTGGTTGGTGAGTTCTTATCCATTCTGCCATTCTGTATCTTTTAAGTGAAGCATTTAGGCCATTTACATTCAATGTTAATATTGAAATGTGAGGTACCATTGCTTTCATTGTGCTCTTTGTTGCCTGTATACTTTGGTTTTCTGGCTTTTGTTTTTGCTTTTTAACTTATATTTTTGTTTTATAGTTCTTGTGTGATTTATGCTTTAAAGAGGTTCTGTTCTGATGTGTTTCTAGGATTTGTTTCAAGATCTAGAGCTCCTTTTAGCAGTTCTTGCAGTGGTGGCTTGGTAGTGGCAAACTCTCTTGGCATTTGTTTGTCTGAAAAAGACTGTTATCTTTCCTTCATATGTGATGCTTAGTTTCACTGGACACAAAATTCTTGCCTGATAATTGTTTTGTTTGAGGAGGCTGAAGATAGGTCCCCAATTCCTTCTAGCTCGTAGGTTTTCTGCTGAGAAAACTGCTGTTAATCTGATAGGTTTTCCTTTATAACTTACCTGGGCTTCCGTCTCACAGATCTTAAGATTCTTTCTTTCATCTTGACTTTGGATAACCTGATGACAATGTGCCTAGGCGAAGCTCTTTTTGCGATTAATTTCCAGGTGTTCTTTGTGCTTCTTGTATTTGGATGTCTAGGTCTCTTGCAAGGCCAGGGAAGTTTTCCTTGATTATTCCCCAAAATCTGTTTATCAGGCTTATAGAATTCCCTTCTTCCTCAGGTACACTATTATTCTTATGTTTGGTCATTTAACATAATCCCAGACTTCTTGGAGGCTTTGTTCATATTTTCGTATTCTTTTTCCTTTGTCTTTGTTGGATTGGGTTAATTCAAAGACCTTGTCTTCGAGCTCTGAACTTCTTTCTTCTACTTCTTCAATTCTATTGCTGAGACTTTCCAGAGCATTTCATATTTCTAAATGTTTCCAAAGTTTCCCGATTTTTCAATTGTTTTTTCTCTAAACTATCTATTCCATGAATATTTCTCCCTTCACTTCTTTTATTACTTTTTGGATTTCCTTGCATTGCACTTCGCCTTTGTCTGGTCCCTCCCTGATTAGCTTAATAACTAACCTCCTAAATTATTTTTCAGGTACATCAGGGATTTCTTGGTTTGGGTCCATTGCTGGTGAGCTAGTGTGATTTTGGGGGGTGCTAAAGAACCTTGTTTTCTCATATTACCAGAGTTGGTTTTCTGGTTCCTTCTCATTTGGGTAGGCTCTGTCAGAGGGAAGGTCTAGGGCTGAAGGCTGTCATTCAGATTCTTTTGCCCCACGGGGTGTTCCCTTGATGTAGTACTCTCCCTCTTTTCCTGTGGATGTGGCTTCCTGTGAGCCAAACTGCAGTGATTGTTGTTCTCTTCTGGGTCTAGCTACCTAGCAAATCTATCCAGCTCTGGACTGGTACTGAAGGTTGTCTGCAGAGAGCCCTATGACATGAAGCATCTATGGGTCCTCTCAGCCATGGATACCAGCAACTATTCCGGTGGAGGTGGTGGAAGGTGCAATGGACTCCGTGAGGGTTCTTAGCTTTGGTGGTTTAATGCTCTATTTTTGTGCTGGTTGGCCTCCTACAAGGAGGTGGCGCTTTCCAGAAACCATCAGTTGTGGAAGTATGGGGAGGAACCCACAGTGGGCAGAGCCCTAGAACTCTCCAGTATATGTCCTTTATCTTCTGCAAACAGGGTGGGTAGGGAAGGACCATCAGGTAGGGGTGGGGCTAGGCATGTCTGAGCTCAGACTCTCCCTGGGCGGGTCTTGCTGCAGCTGCTGTGGGGGATGGGGGTGAGATTCCCAGGTCACTGGAATTGTGTATGTAGGAGGATTATGGCTGCCTCTGCTGAGCCATGCAGGTTGTCAGGAAAGTGGAGGAAAGCCTGCAATCACAGGCCTCACCCAGCTCCCACGCAAACCCAGGGCGGGTCCCACTGTGGCCTCCCACAACAGCCCCAAGTCTATTTCCAGGTGGAGTGTGGAGGGCTTGAAAACTTGCCTGATGCTATCTGCCTCCCAGCTGAGAGAGAAAAGGGCTTCAGATTCACACCCTCCCCCAGGTTCTGGCCAGGAGGTTTCTCACCCTGTTCAAAATGTTACAATGTTCACTATGGAATTCTTTCTTTCTGTGGAGTTTTACCTGCTGCTCCTCTGGCCACCCTTCCGATGGATCCCTGTGGTGCAGAGCAGGAACGGACTGCTTGGGGACCCAGCGAGCTCCCAGGGCCTTTCTGCTGCTTCCTCTACCCCTGTATTTTGCTGGGCTCTGCAATTTGACTCAGCTCCAGGTAAAACGGAAACTTCTCCCACAAACAGACCTTCAGCTTCTCCAGCGTGGGAGAGGAGGGCATCTCTTTCCCTCTTCCACAACTGGGGCACTCAGTATTTGGGATGTCTCCTGGGTCCTGCAGGAGCAGTCTGCTTCCTTCAGAGGGTCTGTGGGTTCTCTTGGGATTGCTGGTTTGTTCTTGCAGTCAATCTGGAGCTAAAATTCACAGTGCAAGCCTCCGCATGCTCTCTGTCCAAAGCTGCAATCTAGTCCTGCCTCCAGTCCGCCATGATCCCTTAATCTCTTTCCATTGCATTTGAATAAATTTCTCACTCTTATGTTCTGCAAAGACCTGCCTGGTCAGGCAGCAAACCTCTCTTTCCAGCCTCATCACCCTCACTCACTAAAGTTTCAGGCACACTGGCATCTTTCAGCAGCTTATTGTACATGGTGGTTTCTGTCCTGCCTCAGATCTTTTGCACTTGCTGTTTCCTATCTTTAAAACACCCGTTCACATGATACTTCCATCTCATCCCTCAAGACTCAGCTTAACTAATAGTGTTTGTCAGATATGCTAATTGCCGTAACACCACAAAAATCTCAGAGGTTTATCACACACTAAAAAGTTTATTTATTTATTTTTTTATTTTTTATTTTTTTTTGAGATGCAGTCTCACTCTGTTGCCCAGGCTGGAGCGCGGTGGCCGGATCTCAGCTCACTGCAAGCTCCGCCTCCCGGGTTCACGCCATTCTCCTGCCTCAGCCTCCTGAGTAGCTGGGACTACAGGCGCCCGCCACCTCGCCCGGCTAGTTTTTTGTATTTATTTTTAGTAGAGACGGGGTTCCAGCCATACACAGTCCAGTCAGCTCAGCTTAGGTTGGTAGAGGCAGCCTTCCTAGTGGGGATGCAGGGCCCAGCCTCTTCTAATGAAGTGGCTCCATCACTTTCCAAGCCATCAGATTCCTGGGTGGTATCTGCTGTATCCAGCAGAGATATGAGGGAAGAACATGTGGAGGGTCACAGGAGAGAGGTGGTACCAGGGCTTAAAGGGGAGTTTGTTAATGTTGCCCACATTCTGTTGGCCCCATTTAACTATGCAAGAGGTTGAAAAATGGTGTTTAGCTATGTGCTCTGAAGGCAAAGGAAATAGGTTTCAGTACATATGACTATTTGACCTCTGTCACTTACTCAGGAGGATAACATCGATTACTATGATGTGCATACTCACCATCCTGTGCATCCCTTACTATCCTGTGTAAACTCACCATCCTGTGCATCCCTTACTATCCTGTGCATACTCATCATCCTGTGCATCCCTTACTATCCTGTGTAAACTCACCATCCTGTGCATCCCTTACTATCCTGTGCATACTCACCATTCTGCACATCGCTTACTATCCTCCGCAAACCTACTATCATGTGCATCCCTTACTATCCTGTGATACTCACCATCCTGCACATCGCTTACTATCCTCCGCAAACCTACCATCCTGTGCATCCCTTACTATTCTGTGCATACTCACCATCCTGTGCATCCCTTACTATCCTGTATAAACTCACCATCCTGCACACCCCTTAGTATCCTGCGCATACTCACCATCCTGCGCATTCCTTACTATCCTGTGCATCTCACCATCCTGTACATCTCTTACTATCCTGTGCATACTCACCTTCTTTTACACCCCTTACTATCCTGTGCAAACTCACCATCCTGCACATCCCTTACTATCCTGTGCATACTCACCATCCTATGCATCCCTTACTATCTTGTGCATACTCACCATCCTGCACATCCCTTACTATCCTGTGCATACTCACTATTCTGTACATCCCTTACTATCCTGTGCATATGTACTCTCTAGGCCACATCTCTTACTCAGGGAGATTACTTGCACTCTTGAAGACAGTGCATAATAATATTTAGAGACACATGTTCTGGAATTTGATGTCAAACTCCAAGGTCATCACTTATTAACTGTGTGATCTTGAGCAACCTACACAACCTCTCTGTCTCAAATAGAATCCATATCATAGAATCACTATGAGGAGACATGAGATAATGTAATGTGCTTAGTACTATGCTTAATTTTTTTGCTTTTTTTTTTTTGTTTGATTGATTTTAGACTTGGGGATATATAGGCATGTTTGTTACGTGGATATATTCCATAATGTTTGGGATTGGGCTTCTTTTGTACACATCACCTAAATAGTAAACATAGTAACCAACAGGTAGTTTTTCAACCCTTGCCCTCCACCATCCCTGCCTCTTTTGGAGTCCCCAGTGCCTACTGTGTCCATCTCTGTGTCAGTGTGTACCCATTGTTCAGCTCCCACTTATAACTGAGCAGTATTTATTTTCTGTTATGTGTTGATTAACTTAGTGTAATGGCCTCTAGCTGCATCCATGTTGCTGCAAAGGACATGATTTTTATGACTATTCCATGGTGTATATGTACTACGTTTCTTTATCCAATCGACTATTCATTGGCATCTAGGTTGATTCCATGACTTTGCTATAGTGCTGCAATGAACATATGAGTATAGGTGTCTTTTTTTTTTTTTTTTTTTTTTTGAGACGGAGTCTTGCTGTGCTACCCAGGCTGGAGTGCTGTGGTGCGATCTCGGATCACTGCAACTTCCCTCTCCCGGTTCAAGCAATTCTCCTGCCTCGGCCTCCTGAGTAGCTGGGATTACAGATACGTGTTGCAACACCCAGCTAATATTTGTATTTTTAGTAGAGAAGGGATTTCACCATGTTGGTCAGGCTCGTCTCGAACTCCTACCTCATAATCGGCCCGCCTTGACCTCCCAAAGAGCTGGGATTACAGGTGTGAGCCACCGTGCCCAGCCGGGGGTGTAGGTGTCTTTTTGATAGAACAATTCATTTTGCTTTGGGTAGATAACCAGAAATGGGATTGCTGAGTCAAATGGTAGATCTATTTTTAGTTCTTTGAGAAATCCCCAAACTGCTTTCCACAGGGACTGAACTAATTTACATTCCCAGAAACAGTGTATAAGCATTCCTTGTCTTCACATCCTCGCCAACGTCTGTTAATTTTTGGCATTTTAGTAATAGCCATTCTGACTGGTGTGAGATGTTATCTCATGGCAATTTTGATTTGCATTTCTCTGATGATTAGTGATGTTGAGAATTTTTTCATGTTTGTTGGCTATTTGTATATCTTCTTTTGAAGAAGTGTCTGTTCATGTTATTTGTCCTCTTTTTAGTGAGGTTATTTGTTTTTGTTGTTGTTGATTTTTGTTCCTTATAGATTCTGGATATTTGAGCTTTGTCAGATATATAGTTTTGCAAATATTTTCTCCCATTCTTTAGGTTGTCTGTTTAGTCTGTTGATAGTTTCTTTGACTGTGCAGAAGCTCTTCAGTTTAATTAGGTCTCAATTGTTAATTTTTATATTTGTTGCATTTGCTTTTGAGGTCTTTGTCATAAATTCCTTGCTTAGGCCAATGTCCAGAAGAGTTTTTCCTAGTTTTTTTCTAGGATTTTTATATTCTGAGGTCTTATACGTAAGTCTTTAATCTACCTTGAGTTAATTTTTGTATATGGTGAGAAGTAGGGGTCCAGTTTCATTCTGCATATGACTAACCAGTTTTCCCAGCACCATTTATTAAATAGGATATCCTTCCCCATTGTTTATTTTTGTAGACTTTGTCAGAGATCATAATGTAGACACCTTTATTATTATTCAGCACTATATACCCAGTGCCTGGCCTAGTATTAATATGTTGCACAAGCAAGCATTGAATGCATATTGGTTAAACAAATGAAAAATAATAAGTAAAAAACTTTCCCTCATAGCTGGGACTCCAATAAAGACAAGAGTTATCTACTGGAACCCTCAGTTTACTGAGGACCTTAGTTGCTGGTGCTTAGTTCTCAGAAGGCTCTAACCTTTTGGGTGGTCTTAGACATGGCAATAACAGGCAATCTCTAATGTCACCCAATTATTTAAAAACTGTCTAGCAAACTTAATAAAACCAACGTGTCTCTTTTTCTTCCCTTAAAATTTTAAATGCACCCCTCCATTTACATCATTTGATTTTCATGTTTTTTTAAATCAGACATTTTTCACACATGTGGGGAGCACTGAGATTTCTTTTAAAGCAAGACTGATGATGAAAGGAATCAATTATTGATTAAAATTAGCATAAAACTTGAAACTTAGCATTACCATATCATTTTAAGATAGTTTGAAAAGTTAATCGTAAAAATAAATATGTGTTTCAGAAAATTTCAAATGCTATAGAAGAACGCAAAGTATAAAAGAAGACATTGTCCTCCACTACTGAACCCCAAGGACTCAGTCTCCAAAAAGCAATGTTTACAATTTTTCATGCTTGTTTTCAGAAAATGTCTATGCACATATAAGCCTAATAAGGTTTTCTTATTTTTGTTGCCAAAAGAAAAAATGAAATCGTGTATACAAATTTTTCTGCAACTTGCTTTTTTATTAACACTTTAGCTTTGATAGTTTTCTTCAGTGACTCATTTCTCATTCCTTTTACTGACTGCATGACATTCTATTAATAAATATACTATTATTTATTTACTATTTACTATTATTATATACTATTATTTATTAACCAATCTCTTATTGGCAGATATATAAGTTGCTTATTCATTTGCTCTTTCACATGACTCTGTAATTGGAATATTTGAATATACTTTGTAGAATTATGGGAATATTTCTGTGTAATAAATTATTAGAAGGGAAATCTCTGGGAATATTTCTGTATGATAAATTCTTAGGAGGAAAATCTCTGCATCAAATAATATATGCCTGTAATTTTGAGTAATTTTGGCAAACTGCTGTCTAAAAAGTTGAATTATTTTAATTTTTAAGTGTTTGAGCATCATAATATATTCTTGTTATTTCGTTTTTTAAAAAATCTAGATTAAAAACAAATTCTTTTATATGTTTTTGACTGTTACTATTTCTTTTCCCTTTTTGGTGAAATATCTGTTCATACATTTTTTTACCATTTTATAGATTATTGTTAATTTTTCCAGTTTTGTGTACATTAAGTAAAATTAGCTTTTTGTTCATCATATGTGTTGTACATAATTGTTCCCATTTTTGTTTTTTTGCTTTGACTTTGTTTATAATTTTTGCAATTGAACAGTTTACAATTTTTTTTTTTTTTTTTTTTTTGAGATGCAGTCTCACTCTATCCTCCAGGCTGGAGTGCAGTGGTGTGATCTCGGCTCACTGCAAGCTCCACCTCGTGAGTTCATGCCATTCTCCTGCCTCAGCCTCCCAAGTAGCTGGGACTACAGGCGCCCACCACGACGCCCGGCTAATTTTTGTATTTTTAGTAGAGACGGGGTTTCACCAAGTTGTCCAGGATGGTCTCAGACTCTTGACCTCCTGATCCGCCCGCCTCGGCCTCCCAAAGTGCTGGGATTACTGGCGTGAGCTATCCTGCCTGGCCAGTTTACAATTTTTAATAATCAATGCATCCATCTTTTCCTTTCCTGATTATTTCATGATGCATAGTAATGATTTTTACACTTATAAATAATATTCTATGCTCTTTTTTGGTGATTTTCAAATTTTCTTTAAATCTTGGATCTACTTGAAATTTGTTTTGGTATAACAAATGAGAAAAGTTACAAACGTATCATTGTATTTTGAAATTTTAAATGTTTAGGAAATTGTTTCCTCTTTTGCTAACTTTTCCTCATTGTCTTAGTTCATACAGGCTGCTGTAACAAAATACTGTACATTGGAGATTGTCTGTGTGTATAGCTATATATACGCTTCTCTGGAGAACCCTGACTAAAATGCTATTATTTTGAAATATAGCCAAATGCACATCTCATTAGTTCCATTGAATTAATTCCATTATTTTGATCCACTATATTCTTATTTCATTTGCCTGTCATGAGAGGTGAGTTATAAATCTCCTACTATTATTGTTTCTATATATTGCTGCTTTGAATTTGTTACTCTGATGCTGTTTTCTCTGGAATGCAAAGATTCATAATAGGGCATGATGGAGCATCTCGCATTAAACCAAAGCCTCTGCTGAACACAACTAGATAGCCAACAATAGAATAAGGCTGTGGGCATCAGACTGCTTCCAAGGACAAACAGGACCTCGAAGTTCAAGGTCTTGGGGAGCCAAGTGAACAATTCACAGCTGGGTGTTGTTGTCGTTGCTGTTGTTGTTGTTGTTGTTTTGTTTTCCCCCTTAGTGCACTTGTCAGTTTTGTGCATAGAGCAAGAGGCTGAAGATTCAGAGAAAAGGTCAAGAAGCTGCCCCTGCTAAAGAGGCAGAAAGACCATCAGAACTTCAGGCCATCTCATGAGGCTAGAGAGACACAATTTAGAGACTTGAGGGGATAGGAGTCTAGTGAGAAATTAGGGGGCGGCAAACAACATCCAATATTTTGCTGGATTTTCTTGATGATATTGGTTGAATTCTACAGCTATGTGGGGAAAGGAATCGAAGAAGTCAAGCAAAATGGCTTTGGAAAACAGGGAGTTTTTAGCAGTCTCACAGTGCTTAGGAAGCAGACTTTTAAGTTCTAGACACATGAAGGGACGGAACCCAGGAAGTATCCTGTACCTTAATCAGAATACCCTGGGAACTACAGCCTAGACGCAGGGATGAAAGAAATCTAAATAGAGCCTTAACACAACTTCAGTTTGGCCTTCAATTTAGTTTCTGACTGGATTAAGAGGATCAGGCCCTCACTCCTTCTGCTTTTTGGGGATGATAATATGATCAATCTTTTACAGTTTTTCATATATGATGTCAGACATTGAATAAAAAACCTACCAGCCGTTATACTGTTTGTATTCTTCAAATTTGTATGTTGAAATCTTAACCCTCAATGTCATAGAATAAGAACATGGGGTTTTTGGGTGGTGATTAGGTCATGATGATGGAATTAGGATCCTTATAAGGGGATGAAGAGCCTAGAGCTACTTCTCTCCTCCATGTGAGAATACAGTGTGGACACAACCATCCACATACCAAGAGCGGGCACTTACCAAGAACTTAACCACGCTGGAACCCTAACCTTGGACATCCAGCCTCCAGAACTGCAAGAAATAAATGCTTGTTGTTTAAATGACCCAGTCTTTGGTAGTTTCTTATAACAGCCTAAACAGACTAAGAACCAGGCATACCAAAACACAGGACTCTATGACCTAACACCACAAGAATAAAACAGTCAATAAAAAGAGATCCACAGGTGATCCAGATATTGGAATTATTCAATTAGGACATTAAATTATTATAACTAATACACTGAAGGAAACAAAGAGAAAGATGAAAAATAGATGAAAAGATAGAAAATTTTACCAGAGAATTTAAATCTCAATGAAAAAGCCACATAGCAAAAACATGGCAACAATACACCCTGAGGACTACTAGAAGGGGGAGGTGAGGAGTGGGACAAGAGTTGAAAAAGTGACTGTTGGGTACTATGCTTGGTACTTGGGTGGTGGGATCATTCATACCCCAACCTCAGCATCATGCAGTAAGTATACTTAGGTAACAAACTTGCACATGTACCCCAAGAGTCTAAAATAAAAGTTGCAAAAGAATAAAAAATAAATAAAATGAATAAAGAATTTCACATGGAAATTCTAGAAATGAAAAAATAACACACTTGATAAAGGGACATGATAGCAGATTAGACAAAGTAGAATCATGACTTTGTGAACTGAAATAGAGATTAACATAAGAATTTTTTAACTCAGAAGGATAAAATATTTTTAAAATGCAAAAATATATATAAGAAAAATAATCCAAATGTCAGACACATGTTATTGGAATACCAGAGGAGAGGAGAGAGAATCAAGCAAAAGCCGCATTTGAAGAGAAAATGATGGATGAAAGTCATCAAGCCACAGATGCGAGAAGCTCTTTGTACTCTCAGGATGAATACAAGTGAGATGAAACTTAGACACATCACAGCAAAACTTCTCAAAGCCAAAAACAAAGAGAAAATTTGAAAGCACTCAGAGGTAGGGGGTTGGGGAGACTGGAGGGAGATACATTACTATAAGGAGCAACAATAAAACTAATTGAGTTTTCAACAGAAATGATGAAAGCCAGAAAGTAATGAAATGCCGTCTTTAAAGTACTCTCAATGAATACCATCTTTACATCTTTATATTAGTTCTTCAAAGAACTAATTTAAAAATAAGAATAGAGAGCTGGTAGGTTTTAACTCAACTATATTAGCAATAAAACTAAATAAAAATAAATGAGAGATTACCACACTATGAAAAACAAAAACAAGAGCAAAAAAAAAATTGCAAGCACATATCCCTAATGAAAATAGAAAACAGATTGAAAGCAAAAGACCAGAAAAAGATATGTCATGCAAATATTAAGCAAAGAATGGTGGTATGGCTATATTAATAAAATTTTAAAAGACATGAAGTCAAAAGGCATGACTAGAAATCAAGAGAGATTATTTTTAATTATTTTTAATGATAATCAACCCAGTATAAAACATAACAATGCTAAAAGATCTATTATTTGTAACTAATAGAATTGTTTATTTGTAACTAATAAAAATGATTGAAATTATAGGAAGAAAAAAGAGACAGGATGAAAAGGAAAAACAAACTCATAACGAGTTTAACATTGGTCTCTGTGTCATTATAGAACCAGCAGACAAAATACTAGTAAGGATATAAAAGATCTGAAGCTAATCTATAGTGTAGACACACTATATGATCTGCCTATGTGATAAATTTCACTAATCATTCCATACCATTCCAAAATGATGTGTATTTGTTAATTTTTGAGTACCTTATTCTTATATATCAATTAGGTCATATAAAGTGCACTGTACTCAAAAATTAACAAAATCTACCATCCAGCAAAGGTTACCAAAATTCACTGTATGAAGGACTATCAAGTGAGACTTAACACTTTTTTTTAATAAATCAACTTTATTGAAGTATAATTTACATCTAATAAAATGCATCCATTTTACATGCACAGTTTGCTGAGTTTTGACAAATGAATACACTCGTGTTGCCACCATCACAATCAAGATACAGAAAATTTCCATTATTTACGTCAAACAACTAACTCCCAGGCAACCACTGACACGCTCTATGCTTATTAGGCAGTATAACACAGTGGATAAAAATAAATTTATGGAGTCAGACTTCCTCAATTCAAACTTTAGTCCCACCATAACTAGCTGTGTGCCAGCCAAGATGACATTTAACCTTTCTATGTCTCAATTTCCTTTTCTGTAAAATGCATATCATAATAATAGTAACTTCCTTGAAGGTTGTTATGAAGATTAAGTAAGTTAATGTACATAGGTGCTTATAACTGTGCCTAGCACATATTAAGTGACATACAGGCTTTAGCTATGTTCCTAGGGTAAAGATGTCCATTGCCCACAGGAACTTTGCTTAGAGACCTATTGTTAGATGAAGACAATGATGATAGCATGGTCCATTATTTTCCCTGTACAGAATTTTAACATAAATTTATGAAAGCAACTTCAATGCTAAGCATATTATAAGATTCAACTGAAGGTATGAGTTGCAATTCTACTTCCTTTACAAAGGCAAAAAAATGTATATTTACTGGAGAACCAGGGTTATTAAGAGCACCTGTTTATTCAGAAGGGCAAAAAAAAAAAAAGTAGTCTGCATTGTTTAGCACATTCTGTAACAAGCAAGTAAACAAGAAAACTCTAACTTTTTTCCATTGTTCTAAGTAAATTAGGTGCCTGTTAAGTGATAATCACAGTAATATTATCTACTTCCAATTCTCACTCTTCAGATACTTACGAGCAAAAAAGCAAGCATCATTAATAAGACAGGATAGTCTTAAATGTCATTTTCATAATTAATGCCCTGGACAAGTAGATTAATTCAGTGGGAAAATTATCTCAAGTCATTTCTTGTGAGTAGAAACTATGCAATCAAAATACATTTTTAAATCAAATGCGTATCTAGAACAAATTCAAGTATAATGTGATTATTTTATAAAAAGTAAATTAAGAGATTGGTGGATTATTTTGCTTTTAACTAGTTTCTCTCTAACAACTATAGTACCAATTACAATTAATTATATAAATTATGTCTAAATAAAGTACATAAATATCTTCTGACAGTTTTATATTCAACTTCCATGGTTCAGGAAAAGAATCTAAATTTATAATCAAGATAAACTAGGAACTGAATTAAACATCTTGATATAAGTAGGAGAAAATCTGTAATTAGCATGACATACAAAGAACCAACAGCCACCGATTATTGCTTTAATTGAGTATTTCAATCTGAAAGTTGTTTTTTAAAGATCGCTATCAATGGCAAACTTTTAAAATGTCAACATTTAAATTTATATTTAGAACATTGCTACATGTACACAATAAGAAAATATGTGAAATAAAAATGGAAAGAAATAAATCACCAGAGTTTTAAAGTAAACAATATTTAGACCCAGATCTCATAAAATTAACCATTTCACTCATAGTTTTACTTGGTATTACATAGATAAAGCATCAGTCTTAAAACAGTGTGTTTTACCTTAACTACCCTCGTAGTAAGGCAATGGTCACTATAGAAGAATATATATCAATGATCATCTTTATTGAAGAAATTACACTAAAGAAAATTTAAAAGACAAATTAACCAACCACAATGTATAGGCTTTATGTGGCCCTTTTTCAAATAAACAAACTGGAGAAAAATGAAAAATGTGAACACTAACTGGACATTTGACAATACCAGCAAATTAATGTTATTTTTAAGGTGTGATAATAGAATTATGGGTTTCTTTATTTTTTACAAATTCATAAAGAAATACTTACCAACAAAAAGCCAGTATGACGTCAGGAACTCAACCCAGTGGGTGGAAGAAGGAGCTAAGTAATTGACAATAAAAACAAAATAATCAGTCATGTCCTATTGACAACAGGTTCACAATTAGTGCATAGTGGTTCACTATACAATTCTCTCCTTTTGTATATGTTTGAGATTCTTCATAACACAGTTTTTAAAAGATGTTCTAATTGTTGTTGAAAACGCACTCATTTCATGAAAACAAAGAGCGAATAAAGATACATGAGGTTAAGTGTGTGGGAACATTTGCTTCCTTCATAGAGAGCTCTTGAGTATTTAATTCACTCTGTGAAATAAAACATGATCTATAGGTTAAGACTTCTTTATCTCAAAAGGTTACATTGAAAAAATTAAGATCATGGCAGGAGTTTATTATATATCCTTTATCTTTCTGGTTTCTCCAAAAACTGTAATAATATCGATGGTCCTGCAATTTGTAATTTCATAAAGATATTGTTTAAAAGGCAGAGAAAAGAGAAAAAATAGTAAACTCTCAGAAAGTATTAATATTATTCAGTCACTGACTTGTAACCACAGTGCTGTTGGCTATTGCTGTTGTCGTTATTCTCCATTTTCTGACATCGGCACCAGTTGGTAATTTTTTTCTTTAAAGTCTTATATGCTGGTTATTAAAAAGTATTGCTTTCCATTGGATTGTGTCAAGTTGACCTAATGAAGTTAAATGTCATGTGCTTTAGTGTGTAAACATCATTGTCTCTAGAGTATAAAAATGTACCTTAAGAAGAATGCAAGGGATGACCTCTGAGAAGCTTGTTAGCTGTTCTGTGATGTTGGAGGTAATCATAACAGGAATATGTGTGTTCCCAGTCTCCTGATAATAATGTCAACAAGTTTCAAGACACTGTTGCTTACTTTGTACCTCAAGAATTTGAGAAATTATTTTTCTTTTACCATGGGGTCCCCGATTCCATTTTGAACATTTCACAATTGCTATCTCCGATCCAGTCAGATTTTTGCATCTGAAATTTGCAAATTTTGCAAAGATTTTTTGCATATTTTGCAAAGAAACTGGTACACTCATTTCCCTTCAAACACTTTGATGTCATATGAAAGATAAGTGCATCTTGCCAAAGTTTATCACAGTAAATTCAAGCTGTGACTGTATTGACGTAAAACACAAACATCCAGATGAAAAGTGAAAAATCCGATGAATCATTTGAATGTTTCTATGTGAGACTCAAGTAGTTGAAAATAATATGTTTCAGTTGCATGTGTTTTCAAATATGAAATCAGAACTCAAGAAATGAAATTCTTATATTTTTGTTGTGATCTATATAAAGACAGACAATAGCAATAAAATAACTGGAATACTGACCAACTTTTATATGAAAGGATTTAAATGGTTATGAATATCATGAAGACAAAAACCATAGATCATTTTTAAGAGACTACATTTTTCGACTGCTTTTGTTTTTAAAGGAAGTAGCTAAAAACAACTTCTTTTAAAAAATATTTTAAAACTAATATTTCTGTATAATATGTGAGGATAAGGATCTCTTATTTAATGATAATAAGCTCCTGAGTGGCCAAAGATTCTTAATGTTAAATGCAACAAACAATACAGTTGCTGGACATTATTTAAAAGCCTCACATAATTGCTTTAGTCATGTTAATAGCAAACGCTTCCAGAGCTTTTTGCCAATAGAAGTCAATAACCACAGAAGAGGTGACAGGGAATGTAAATTGTAGTTTTTTGATTCTGGTGCTTGATAATATATTCTCTAAAAGTCAATACAGTTTTCCAATTTAGATGGCAGTAGTTTGGTTTCTAGTGATTAAGTAACCATTTAAAAGAGGTTAGTTGAGGCAAAAAAGCAGAACATACCAAATCCCAAAATGCAAAGAAGGCTGGGAACCTCCATAGCTTCAGACATTCATCATTAGGTGTCACAATAACATGACATTCATTTTCTTAAGTGGTTTATTAGCCTCACCTATTTGTAATATTTAATATGTAATAGCAAGGGATAATTGCCAACAATTAGGTCCTGGAGAGTGGCCAATCGACCAACATTAAAATAATGTTCGCCTCGGCAAACTTCCTAATGCTAGGTAAGTAAAAAAATGAGTAAGAAGCTGACATTGTTGCTATGAGGTATTCGCAGGACACCTTCAGAAGCAGGGAGGCCAGAAGGCTTTTTGTTTTGTTTTGTTTTGTTTTTGACACGGAGTCTCGCTCGCTCGCCCAGGCTTGAGTGCAGTGGCGCGATCTCGGCTCATTGCAAGTTCCGCTTCCCGGGTTTACGCCATTCTCCTGCCTCAGCCTCCCGAGTAGCTGGGACTACGGGTGCCCGCTACCACGCCCAGCTACTTTTTTGTATTTTTTTTTTTTTTTTTTAGTAGAGACGGGGTTTCACCGTGTTAGCCAGGTTGGTATCGATCTTCTGACTTCATGATCCGCCCCACTCGACCTCCCAAAGCGCTGAGATTACAGGCGTGAGCCACCGCGCCCGGCCCAGAAGGCTTTCTTTGAGTTACCTAAACACAGCTTCTAACTGCACAGGAAAACCGGCACCTGCTGAGAAAGCTCAGCCACATGCCTGTCTGAACTCAAGTAACAGAAAATGTGTTTTCTCCTTTTGATCAAAGAAAACATATAGAGAGATAAAATGGTTGCATTTTATGAATATACAATAATAAATGATAGTTGCATCTGGAATCCAAATATCCCAAAATGACAGAATGCCAGGACAGGTGCTTTTATCTTCTCATCCATATACACAGAGTATATGTGTGTGTTATTTAGGGTGTCAGACGGATCTGAGTTTGAATTTTAGCTTTACCATTTGCAAACTGTTAGAAATTAATCTTTCTAGTCCTAGTTTTGTTTGTTTTGTTTTGTTTTGTTTTGTTTTTTGAGACGGAGTCTCACTCTGTCGCCCAGGCCCAGGCTGTAGTGCAGTGGCACGATCTTGGCTCACTGCAATCTCCACCCTCTGAGTTCAAGTGATTCTCCTTCCTCAGCCTCCCCTGTAGCTGGGATTAGAGGTGCCCACCACCGTGCCCAGCTAATTTTTGTGTTTTTAGTAGAGACGGGGTTTCATTCACCATCTTGGCCAGGCTGGTCTTGGACTTCTGACCTCGTGATCCACCTGCCTCCGCCTCCCAAAGTGCTGAGATTATAGGCCTGAGCCACCGCGCCCAGCCTCTAGTCCCAGTTTTATAACTGGAAAATGAGAATAATAATTGTGTTGACCCATTGTTGTAAAAATTAAGATAATGTGTGTTAAAATAGTATCACTGTTCCTGAAAGTGCTCAATAATTACTATTACATTATTATAGTCATTCATATGTAGAGTTTCCAGATTTAGCAAAAAAAAGAAAAACAAAAAAACAAAAACAGAATTCCCAGTTAAATTTGAATCTCAGGTAAACAATGAATACTTTTTTAGAATAATTATGCCTCATGCAGTATTCAAAACATACTTATTCTAAAAATTGAATTATTATTTATCTGAAATTCAAATTTAACTAAAGATCCTGCTTTTTATCTGGCAACCTTATTTACACATAAATGTGGTCAAGAAAATTCATTTATCAGTTAGCTAAGAATGTATTGATAAATACCAAGATACCTAAGTCAGTCAAACAAAATGTACACATTAAAGTTTATGGTCATTGCTAAAGGAAAGGCTCCCTATGCCTTCACTCAGTATCTATGTACCTTAACTTCAGATCTCAAGAGTTTATTTTCTGAGTAAGAGATGCTAGTTTTGGAGAATTGCGCTTACAAAAAATATAAAAGTATACTTGCTGTGGGAAAATTCCAGGCTCCAAAAGGAGGATTAACGCAAACTAGGGGCTACAAGAAGTGCTCCCAGGCAAGCCTGTCTTCCCTGAGCCCCTGGGCTTTGTCTTCTGATTTTCTCCTGTCAGCTTGCAAACCCAGACGGAGCCATGGACTTTGGCATTCCCATTGTTATCTCTTGTGCTACCCCAATATCTGGCCACAGTCACGTCTCTGATTCTGTTTCAAATCCACAGACTGAGCGTTGGAACAGTGACCATGTTTTCTCAGCATTTCCACCCCTGTTTTGTTCCTGGCTTAACTTTGTACTCCCGTCTCTGTGCCAATACCCTGCACAAGTCCATTTTGCAGTGTTACCAATACAGGAACTGTTTTCTAAGCCCAAACAGATTAGACTCCACAACTTACTAAAGAGCCAGATATAACAGGAACACTGATAGCAGTGAGAAATTATGATTAGCCACCTGACAGCAGTGATATGCTATAATAATAATGACTGACATTGGTCGAGAACTTACTATTGCCAGTCTCAGTGTTAGACACTTAACTACTTTACCCCTTTCATCCTCTTCAAAGTAGGCAATGTTACATCCATTTTAAAGATGAAGAAAATGAGATCACAAAGACAGTATGTGTCAGAGCTAAAATTGAATTGCACCTCTCTAATTCTATGAACCACATCTCTTTGACCAAAAAAGCCTGCCTGCTCAGTGAAAGGGGGCATAGAAAAGAAAAAAATTAACTGTCATGAACCCAAAAAAGCACTGTAGTCTTGGGCCACTAAATATAGGTACAAATGCTTACCATTTGTTTTGTTTTGTTTTTTACATTTTGGGATACATGTGCAGAGCGTGCAGGTTTGTTACATAGGTATATATGTGCCATGGTGGTTTGCTACACCTATCAGCCTGTCATATAGGTTTTAAGCCCCACATGCATTAGGTATGTCTCCTAATGCTCTCCCTTCCCTTGTCCCCCAGCCCCAACAGGCCCCAGGGTGTGATGTTCCCCTCCCCGTGTCCTTGGGTTCTCATTGTTCAACTCCCACTTATGAGTGAGAACATGCGGTGTCTGGTTTTCTGTTCCTGTGTTAGTTTGCTAAAGATGATGATTTCCAGCTTCATCCATGTCCCTGCAAAGAACATGAACCCATTCTTTTTATGGCTGCATAGTTTTCCATGGTGTATGTGTGCCACATTTTCTTAATTCAGTCTACCATTGATGGGTATTTGTGTTTGTTCCATGTCTTTGGAGTGCTGCAATAAACATACATGTGCATATGTCTTCATAGAATGATCCATAATCCTTTGGGTATATATCCAGTAATGAGATGGCTGGGTCAAATGGCATTTCTGGTTCTAGATCCTTGAGGAATCACCACACTGTCTTCCACAATACCATTTGTATTTATATTTAGTGGCCTAAATAATACTTATGTATGCGGTGGTCCTAGACTACAATACTACATATACATAAATGGGGCCAGATGGCCCACTCTATTATGATGCAGATCAATTCAATATTAAAGTTTAGAATACAGAATTATCACAGACTTAAATTATTCCGAGAGATAATATAGTGAGGTAACGAAACACGTTTTGAGGTGACAGAGTCAGAAGGACCCGCATTTCAATCCGGGCTTCACCTCTTCCTTCTGCTTATGAGAACTGGGCCATGTTTCTTGGCTTCTTTAGGCCACAGGTTATTTTGTGAAATGAGGGTGACCATGGCTACTCCATAGGTTGACTGTGAGGATGAAATGTGAGTACAGCCAGTGTTTTTAGCTCAGTGACAGACATAATCATTGAAAAATGTTAGTTTAACAGAACACAAGGAAACACGCAGTCTATTTTAGATTTTTGTCCCAAACGGGAGGAGAGAGGAGGGCAGAGGAAGAGGGAGGGGGAGAGAAGGAATGAGGGAGGAAAGGAAGAAAGAAAGGGAGGGAGGGAGGGAGGAAAAGAGAGAGAGAGAAAGAGGATCAATCCCAATCCCTCAGTCAAATGAAAGTCAGTTATTCTTACGGTTCCCAATAGCAAAGCTGTGTGTGTGTGTGTGTGTGTGTGTGTGTGTGTGTGTGTGTGTCTGTCTGTCTATCCTCTATCATCTACCTGTTTCTTTGTATTCACTCACAGAACTATTTAAACTCTATCCTTTCAACAAATTTCAGATCCTGAAGAATTCTTCCTTATTGCTCTAAGGCTTTGGTCTTTCTAGCATCTAAGGAACTGCAGTGTAAGTGTGAGCACCCCAGCCCTAGCATTGGCACTAACCTTCTATATATTTTACATACCCTACTCTCTTTAGATATGGTCTGCATATTATATATGCTATACTTATACCTATCTACTGCAGACTTGCTCTTTATGTGCTAGTTTATCAGGTACACAATCAAACAAGAAAAACATCTACCACAGCCAATAATATAACCCAGAACGGAATTGTGTCTAAAATATAATCATAAGAATGTAACACGTCTCCACTCAAGAGTAGTTCTTTTTTTAAGCAATAAATGTCAAAGAGTGGTTGAGATAAATAGTTGTATCTGGAACATTCAGCATTGTGTGGCATTTTGGGAGTCCTACTGTGGGATATCCACACCTGGGTTTGTTTGAAAGATGCTGGAAACATACAGAAGGCAGTTGTGGTGGGTAGAATCAGCAGTGGGCATGTAGACCAAAGATTGAGATTGTAATCCTAGTTCTATCATGCTCTAGTTAAGCCTCTTAAAATAGAGCTTCAATTTCCCTGTCTACAAAGTGTGTGCAATACCACCTAAATCAGAAGACTGTTGCTATAATTAGGCTTTGTAGGTAAAACTTGACACATAGTAGGCACGTAAATGATGTGGTTGGGAAAATTTCAACCTTGCCTTTGCTCTTCAAGAAAGAGTTAGTAAAAGCTGAATGACTGTGCTTGAAGGATTTGTCTAGTAGTTTCAATGAAATAGGAGAAATCTTCCTGAAATGTTGGCTCGTTTTTGACATCAAAGGAGATAAGTGCCCTTTGGGAACTCATAGAATGAAACCTTTTGACACTTCCTTTCTCCAGTTTAAGCCAATTGCTGAGTAAATTAACCAAGTGTTCAGGTCATAGAAAGTCCTTCTTGTAATTTGTTAAAATGTGTGTAGGAATGAATGTACTTAATACCATTGAGCTGAACTATAATTTCCAATGCCGTTTATAAAAATGGCTAAGATGGCAACTTTTACATTATTTGTATTGTACCATAATGCAAAAAATCTTCAGGAAAACTGTGTGTGTAGGAATGAGGGGGAACATAGGAAGGGCTACTTTTACTAAATATCCAGGTGGAAGGAATTTTTTGTTTTTATTTCTTGTTTATTTTCTTCTCATGTTTAAAAATTTAAGTGTAAAGACTTAGAAAAAATAAGACTAAAAGTACTTATTATGAATCTTTTGATTTGAGCAATATTGTATGGGAAGGGTGGAGAGGGTCAAAGTACAAACTGATCACTCTGCACCTGGATGAGTTCAAAACACCTGCCGAGAATACAGAGAATTAAAACTTTGCAACAAAGTAGAACATTGCAGTTAATTTACTTAGTGGTATTATGTCAACCAGTCTCAACTAGCTTTCTGAGCAAACAAATGCTTCCTTTTAGGTATTTTCATTAGTTGTACAGATATTACTTAAAAATATATGAGATTCCTTGAAGACAAACATAGTGCTTTAGTGACCCTCTATTAGTGATTTTAAAGTGCATATACATCCAATCCAATAAATTATAAAAGTAACATACTTCAATAAGCTAAAATGTAGGGAAAAAACATAATACTCCTAACACATTTTTTTGCTTTTGTGTATTAGTATGTAACTATAGTTTATATAGGTTTTTTTGTTTTGTTTTGTTTTGTTTTTTTTGAGACAGAGTCTGGCTCTGTCGCCCAGGCTGGAGCGCAGTGGTCGGATCTCAGCTCACTGCAAACTCCGCCTCCCAGGTTCACGCCATTCTCCTGCCTCAGCCTCCCGAGTAGCTGGGACTACAGGCGCCCACCACCTCGCCCGGCTAGTTTTTTGTATTTTTTAGTAGAGACGAGGTTTCACCGTATTAGCCAGGATGATCTCGATCTCCTGACCTCGTGATCCACCTGTCTCAGCCTCCCAAAGTGCTGGGATTACAGGCTTGAGCCACTGCGCCCGGCCTTTTTTTTTTTTTTAAGAGTAGTAGTTGGTATTTTATTTGGGGCATATCAGCTCATTTAGTGTTCCTATGCAACCCAAAAAGCAGATATTATTGTCATCAATTTGCAGACACACATACACACACATACACATACACAAAACAACTGTGAAACTCAGAGAATCTAAGTTATTTCCCAAGATCACACAGCTCATTTGTGGCAGATAGGAGATTTGAATCCCTGTATGTCTGGCTCTAAGCTGATGTTTTAATCATGCTATCACACAATTTCTTTGCAAATGCATACCATTGGATTTCTTTCATTTTATCATTCACCATCTATCCACCCAATCGACAGGTCATCTGTTGAATAAATATTGACTGTGAGAAAGAAAAAAAATTATCTGAGCAATGAGAGCTCCTTTAAATTACCAGTCCTTTAAATTATCAGCTCCTTTAAATTACCCCAAAGAGGCATTTAAAATGTAACAAGTCTCACTCTCCCTTGAACGAATTACCTCTTGAAAGCACTTGCTATGTGAGCATTTTGTGACTACTAACTGATGCCAAGTAGCCATAAAATACCATACTCTTACCATCATAACTCTTACCCTATAGTTTAACAATGTATGACCAATTGCTAATCAAAGCTATTTCTGTAACAGAGTAAGATTTCCTGATGAACTACTTTTATAATTGCCCCCTCTCCTGATTTGACTTTTTTTTTTTGACAGAGTCTTGCTCTGTCGCCCAGGCTGGAGTGCAGTGGCTTGATCTTGGCTCACTGCAACCTCTGCTTCCTGGGTTCAACCAATTCTCCTGCCTCAGCCTCCCGAGTAACTAGGATTACAGGCACCCACCACTGCCCAACTAATTTTTGTATTTTTAGTAGAAGCGGGGGTTTCACCATCTTGGCCGGGCTGGTCTCGAACTCCTGACCTCGTGATCCACCTGCCTCGGCCTCCCAAAGTGCTGGAATTACAGGCATGAGCCACCGTGCCCGGCCTGCCTTTTCTTTAAAAATGTGAGCCCCTCCTTTGTTTGCCAGAGTCCTTCCCAAGACAACTTGGAAGTGTGTCCCTGGCCACAGTCCTCAATCTTGTCCCAAATATTCTCTCCATGTTAATTTTGCTTCAGCTTCTCCCTTTTAGGTCAACAAATAAATTATACTAATATAAAATCTGATGAACCATTCAGATTATACCACCAAAAACTAACCTACTTACAAAGGCTTTAGCTGTGTATGAGGTATGTGGTTCTCTCTCTCTTTTATTTCTTCTAAAAAAAAAGAAAACTGGGATACATGTGCAGAATGTGCAGGTTGGTTACATAGCTATACATGTGCCATGGTGGTTTGCTGCACTTATTGACCTGTCCTATAAGTTCCCTCCTCTCACCCTCCACCCCCAACAAGCCCTGGTGTGTGTTGTTCCCCTCTCTGTGTCATGTGTTCTCAATATTCAATTCCCACTTATGAATGAGGACATGCGATGCTTGGTTTTCTGTTCCTGTGTTAGTTTGCTGAGGATAATGGCTTCCGGTCTCATTCATTTCCCTGCAAAGGACATGATCTCATTCCTTTTTATTGCTGCGTAGTTTTTGATGGCGTATATGTACAACATTTTCTTTATCCAGTCTATCATTGATGAGCATTTGTGTTGGTTCCATGTCTTTGCTATTGTAAAAGTGCTGCAATAAACATATGTGTGCACTTGTCTTTATAGTAAGATGATTTATATTCCTTTGGGTATATACCCAGTAATGGGATTGCTGGGTCAAATGGTATTTCTGGTTCTAGATCCTTGAGGAATTGCCACACTGTCTTCCACAATAGTTGGACTAATTTACATTCCCACCAACAGTGTAAAAGCGTTCCTATTTCTCCACAGCCTCACCAGTATCTATTGTTTCCTTTTTAATAATTGCCTTTCTGACTGGCGCGAGATGGTATCCCATTGTGGTTTTGATTTGTATTTCTCTGATGATCAGTGATGTTGACCTTTTATTCATATGATTGTTGCCACATAAATGTCTTCTTTTAAGAAGCTTCTCTTCACATCCTTTGCCCACTTTTTGATGGGATTATTTTTTCTTGTAAATATGTTTAACTTCCTTGTAAATTCTGGACATTAGACCTTTGTCAGATGGGTAGATTACAAAAATTTTCTCCCATTCTGTAGATTGCCTGTTCACTCTGATGGCAGTTTCTTTTGCTGTGCAGTAGCTCTTTAATTAGATCCCATTTGTCAATTTTGGCTTTTGTTGGAGTTGCTTTTGGCATCTTCTTCATGAAGCCTTTGCCCATGCCTATGTCCTGAATGGTAGTACCTAGGTTTTCTTCTAAGGTTTTTATAGTTTTATAGGGTTTTACATTTAAGTCTTTAATCCATCTTGAATTAATTTTTGTATGAGGCGTAAGGAAGGGACCCAGTTTCAGTTTTCTGCTTATGACTAGCCAGTTTTCCCAGCACCATTACCCACTAGGAGATCTTTTCCCCGTTGCTTGTTTTTGTCAGGTTTGTCCAAGATCAGATGGTTGCAGATGTGTGGTGTTATTTCTGAAGTCTCTGCTCCATTGGTGTATATATCTGTTTTGGTACCAGCACCATACTGTTTTGGTTACTGTAGCCTTATAGTATAGTCTGAAGTCAGGTAGCGTGATGTCTCCAGCTTTATTCTTTTTGCTTAGGATTGTCTTGGCTGTACAGGGTTTTCCTTCTCTCTGGGTCATGCCAGCCTTCTAGTCTGTTTTGATGAGAAAACTTGGATGCCTTGGTTGCCAGTGAAGGATTCACATGCTCATTATGGTTTTTTCCGATGGAAGCCTCTGAATGCCACTGTTTCTAGTCGGCCATCTTGGTCCTGTCCCCTTGTAGGTTTTTATGTATAATTGTCTGTGTCTTTTTAATTTAATATACTATAATTTTTAGTGTTGTTTATAAAATTTCTCAATTACCACTTTTTTTTTTTTTTTTTTTTTTTTTTTTTTTTGAGACGGAGTCTTGCTCTGCCACCCAGGCTGGAGTGCAGTGGCCGGATCTCAGCTCACTGCAAGCTCCGCCTCCCGGGTTTACGCCATTCTCCTGCCTCAGCCTCCCGAGTAGCTGGGACTACAGGCGCCCGCCATCTCGCCCGGCTAATTTTTTGTATTTTTTTAGTAGAGACGGGGTTTCACCGTGTTAGCCAGGATGGTCTCGATCTCCTGACCTCGTGATCCGCCCGTCTCGGCCTCCCAAAGTGCTGGGATTACAGGCTTGAGCCACCGCGCCCGGCCCCTCAATTACCACTTTTAATAAATAGTATTCCTTTACTGATGTATCATTATTTATAGAAGTTCAAATATTGAACTTCTATAGTTCAATATTTGGGTGGTTTCTAATTTGGGACTGCTATTTAAAATGCTTCAATAAATATGTTATTTTATACATTTTTATTTCTTTTAGAGTATTTCCACAGGACAAATTCCCTTAATCGAAATGTTTGTCTATATTATACATATTGCCTTATACAGTTTAGATAGTTGTCCCTGACCAAATCTCATGCTGAATTACAATCTTCAGTGCTGGAGGTAGGGCCTGGAAAAGTGTTTCGATCATAGAGGCAGATGCCTCACAGCCTGGTGCTGTCTTCCTGATAGTGGGTTCTTTCCAGAGAGCTGGTCATTTAAAAGTGTGTGGCACCTCCCTGCCCACTCTCTCCCTCTCTTTCTCCAGCTCTGCACTGGGAGATACGTGCTCCCTCTTCACCTTCTGCCATGACTGTAAGCTTCCTGAGGCCTCCCCGACACCACGACATTTTCTCTACAGCTGTGGAACTGTGAGCCAATTAAACCTTTTTTCTTTTTTTTTTTTTTTTTTTTTTTTGAGACGGAGTCTCGCTCTGTCGCCCGGACTGGAGTGCAGTGGCCAGATCTCAGCTCCCTGCAAGCTCTGCCTCCTGGGTTTACGCCATTCTCCTGCCTCAGCCTCCCGGGTAGCTGGGACTACAGGCGCCAGCCACCTCGCCCGGCTAGTTTTTTTTTTTTGTATTTTTAGTAGAGACGGGGTTTCAGCGTATTAGCCAGGATGGTCTCGATCTCCTGACCTCGTGATCCGCCCGTCTCGGCCTCCCAAAGTGCTGGGATTACAGGCTTGAGCCACCGCGCCCGGCCCCTTTTTTCTTATAAATTACCCAGTCTCAAGTATTTCTTTATAACAATGTAAGAGCACCCTGATTACCAAATTGCCTTCTAAAATTATCATACAAATTACATTATAATACAAACTATAAGAGTTGTTCCTCTTTTTATTTAGATTCGTTGACTTTAAAGGGAAATAAATAATGCTTGTTCTCTTAGTTTTTGTTTGTTTGTTTGTTTTGGAGATGGGTCTACTCTGTCACCCAGGCTGGAGCGCAGTGGCATGATCTGGGCTAACCGATCCTCCCACCTCAGCTTCCTGAGTAGCTGAGACTACAGGTGCCCACTACCAAGCCCAGCTATTTTTTTTTTTTAATTCTTTGTAGAAATAGGGTTTTTCCATGTTGCCCAGGCTGGTCTCAAACTCCTGGGCTCCAGCAATCCATCCACCTCAACCTCCCAAAGTGCTGGCATTACAGGCATGAACTACCTCACCCGGCCAGTTTGCTTTTATTTGATTACTAAATATATTGAGTTAAAATACAAAAGTCACTGTTAATTTGGATTTTCTGACACTTATAGTTAAATCTAATCCTAACTAATACAGAGACTGACTTATAGTTTACAATGAATACAAAGAATAATAATTTTTTACTTAATTTCTTGGGTCATTGACACTTACAAAATATATATTGCCATTTTATTCTTCCACATATAGTAACAATAAACCTTGTACAATTCAAAATATTCTCTAAAGATAATTTAGAAATGCAAATACGGTTTAAAAATTAATTGTGACAATTATGACCACTTTTCTGTTTAGAGACACTAGTAAGCATGGAATTACCTAATTAGTAGATTGAACCATATGAAATTGCCCATATTTGGTTGTGTTTCCTACAAAAAAAAATTAATTTAGTGTATCAACCCCAAACATACATAATGTGAAAAAATGTTTCTCTACACAGTACCCTCAAGTTAGCAGTCATGAGCATCCTTTCTTGCATGAGGGCCAATTCAGGAAAGAAAATGAAAACATTCACAGTTCATGTTTTTAAAATTAGGTTTATGTGTGTGTGCTTTAGTAAAAGAAATGCAATCTTTGCAACTGCACTTATTTCAGTTAAGAGTTTTATAACTTTGCACTAAAATTTCAGAAACTATTGGCTAGCCATAAGTAGAAAGCTTATTTGGATCCTTTCCTTACTCCTTATATGAAAATTAATTCAAGATAGATTAGAGACTTAAATGTTAGACCTAATACCATAAAAACCCTAGAAGAAAACCTAGGTAGTACCATTCAGGACATAGGCATGGGTAAGGACTTCATGTCTAAAACACCAAAAGCAACAGCAACAGAAGCCAAAATTGACAAATGGGATCTAATTAAACTAAAGAGCTTCTGCACAGCAAAAGAAACTACCATCAGAGTGAACAGGCAACCTACAGAATGGGAGAAAATTTTTGCAATCTACTCATCTGACAAAGGGCTAATATCCAAAACCTACAAAGAACTCAAACAAATTTACAAGAAGAAAGCAAACAACCCCATCAAAAAGTGGGCAAAGGATATGAACAGACATTTCTCAAAAGAAGACATTCATACAGCCAACAGACACATGAAAAAATGCTCATCATCACTGGCCATCAGAGAAATGCAAATCAAAACCACAATGAGATACCATCTCACACCAGTTAGAATGGCAATCATTAAAAAGTCAGGAAACAACAGGTGCTGGAGAGGATGTGGAGAAACAGGAACACTTTTACACTGTTGGTGGGATTGTAAACTAATTCAACCATTGTGGAAAACAGTATGGCAATTCCTCAAGGATCTAGAACTAGAAATACCGTTTGACCCAGCCATCCCATTACTGGGGATATACCTAAAGGATTATAAATCATGCTGCTATAAAGACACATGCACACATATGTTTATTGTGGCACTATTCACAATAGCAAAGACTTGGAATCAACCCAAATGTCCATCAGTGACAGACTGGATTAAGAAAATGTGGCACATATACACCATGGAATACTATGCAGCCATAAAAAATGATGAGTTCATGTCCTTGTAGGGACATGGGTGCAGCTGGAGACATCATTCTCAGCAAACTTTCGCAAGAACAGAAAACCAAACACCGCATGTTCTCACTCATAGGCAGGAATTGAACAATGAAATCACTTGGACTTGGGAAGGGGAACATCACACACCGGGGCCTATGATGGGGAGGGGGGAGGGGGGAGGGATGGCATTGGGAGTTATAACTGAGGTAAATGACGAGTTGATGGGTGCTGATGAGTTGATGGGTGCAGCACACGAACGTGGCACATGTATACATATGTAACAAATCTGCACGTTGTGCACATGTACCCTAGAACTTAAAGCATAATTAAAAAAAAAAATTCAGAAACTGCATAATCAACTTACACCACAATATTTGATGATAAATCTATAATTTTTAATACATCTTGTGTGAGATATGGTAGTATAGGATACTAAGGAGTAGCATTTTTAGGTTGGAGAGAAAAATTGACCTGAGTCCCACCATAGACCAGTAACAAAAGAGATAGCATGTGAGGAAGTCATTTCTAAGTTCTAGGGAAGCAACAGTAGAGACTCTGCCATTTGAAGGGAAAATCAACTCTGCATCTATACATTTAATATATTTCTTTTCTTTTCTTTTTTTTTTTTTTTTGAGTACTTCATTTGACTAAGGAACTTTCTCAGGTACGCAAGCAGTTTTATGCATCTAATGAAAGAAATTTTAAATATGATGCATTACATATGTGTGTGTATTCTTAAAATATTTTAATATATCTGTATATATATGCTCTTAAAATATAAATATTGTATATACATTTTAGTATAACTTTCAAATGAGAATTCCAAGACTGATCTACTATTCAAAGTCCAAATTATCTTAAATATCTGTAAATATGAATAGGTTCCTTAACACAAACATAATGATATAAAAGTTTAATTCTCTTAAATATTTCTAAACTGAAGTCTAGATTTTCTTAGGGTTGACAGATACTTGTGCACTAAAGAAAGTGTTTTGTCAAACAATTTGGAGTAGATTCGTAGGAGGTAGGGGTGATCCTTTCGTTAGTCACATGAGATTGCAGAATAGCTGTAGATTTTGGCCAATATGGTGACCAAGAGTCTCCTTGGAACAAACTGAGCCTAATGACAATCTATAGCAGGGATTTCAGAGATGAACTCTCAGCTTTCCCCCAATATCCAGTTGATCTATTGTGCAGGGTTACTATGAGCATTAAATGAGTTAATATACGTAAAGTCCTTACATTGTTGCCTGGTACAGAGGAAGGTCTATGTTATCTCGTAAGCTTCATCTGACTAATCAGTCACAGTTTCCAGGGTCATTCTCCTGCCAACATTTTTGTCTCACAGTGGTCATATGTGTGGTTCCTATAGTGCTTCCAAATGCTAAATCCCTGGCAGCAGCCTCAGAATAAGTCAGCCCTAGATACACACATAAGATTTCACAGTCCTGGCAAGATGAAACTACTCAAGAGTGGGGGAGGTTTTCCATGAATAGCTGAAGGAGATGGATTTTAGTCATTTAACATTGTAAAGGGTTTTTTTTTTCAGAGTGATGAAAATGTTCTGGAATTAGAGAATGGTGATAGTAGCACAACCTTGTGAATATACTCAAAACCACTGAAATGTCCACTTTAAAATGTCCAGTTTTATGATATGTGAAGCACAGCTTAATAAAAATAATTTCAACAAGTAATACAAAAACAAAAGCTAGATCTTTAATCACCAAGGCTGCATTAAAAAATTACCCCCAAAATACGGTGGCAGAAAATAACCATTTATTTTGGTTGTGTATTATGTGGTTCAGAAATTCAAATAAGATAGAGTAAGATGGCTTTGGTCTGTAATGTCTGGGGCCTCGGCTGGAAGGCTTCAAAGGGGTAAAATAATCTGCAGGCTCACTCATTCACATGTCTGGCAGTGTACGCTTGGTTGACATGTAAGGCTGAGACCTTAGCTGGGGATGTTGTCTGTAGCACTTTCTTATGGCCTTGCCACATGGCCTGGGCTTTCTCACAGCATGATGGCTAGGTTCCAAGGACAAATGTCTCAATAGAGAGAGAAGAGACAGCCAGGTGGAAGCTGTTTCATCATTTATGACCTAGCCTCTCAGAAGTCACCTCCAGTCTCCAGTGCATGCCATCCCTTGGAAGCAAGTCAAGGCTAGTGCATATTCAGTACTGTGAATATAAAATATCTTCTTTCTTTGGAGAAATGTCAGTATCATACTGCAAGAAAAGCACAGGAATAGGCTATATTGGAAAACAAAATCTGCCACAGTGTTAAATAATAATATCTTCCTGAAAAACAAGTATAATCTACTCAATGTAAATTTTGCAAAATGGAAACCCTGAGATTCTGCATACAAGCCATTAGACTTAAAGCAAAAACAATATGAAAAAATGTCTTCAACAGTATGACAACGAATGGGCAGACATTTAAAAGCTGTATTTATTCTGAGAACACTTTGTGTGTGTGTATATTCCAGCAAAATCATTTATGCATTTATTGAAGAGAAATGTATTATGCCAAATATTCTTTTATGCTCTGGGATGTATGAGTGAGCAAGAAAAGACAAATGGCACCTAGCCTTCACAAGAAAAAAATAACTACAATGGAATTACATAAATGTGGTAAAAGGGAAAAGACAGTGTTATAGGAGCACAATTTAGTGATTCACTCAGATAACCCAGATCTGTAAATAGCTATAGTGTGATATGTGGCTTAGGTATTAATAATAAACAAGATTCAGGTCGGGCACGGTGGCTCATACCTGTAATCCCAGCACTTTGGAGGCTGAGGTGGGCAGATCACAAGGTCAGGAGATCGAGACCATCCTGGTTAACATGGTGAAACCCCGTCACTACTAAAAATACAAAAAATTAGCCAGATGTTGCGGAGTGTGCTTGTAGTCCCAGCTGCTGGGGAGGCTGAGGCAGAAGAATGGCGTGAACCCGGGAGGCGGAGCTTGCAATGAGCCGAGATTGTGCCACTGCACTCCGGCCTGGGCGACAGAGCCAGACTTCATCTCAAATAAATAAATAAATAAATAAATAAATAAATAAAAAACAAACAAGATTCAGAGAGAACATATTAGTTGCTGGAAAGGAAATTCCTCCCAAAAGTCAGGCCTACATGAAAGAAGGTAGAAATCAGAAAAAAACTTAGGCAATTTAAATAATTAGAATAAAACAGGATAATTCAGTGGCAGAACTTATCTTCCCTTATCTTTTCCATCTCCTTTCCAACCTCCATTTTCCCAAACAACCACCCTAGAATAACGTGGTGAGGCAGTCAAGAATTTAGATCCAGGGGCTGGTGTTTTGAAAAGATTAACAAAATAAATCGACCACTAGCCAGACTAACAAAGAGAAAAGAGAGAAGAATCAAATAGACACAATAAAAGTGAGAAAGGGGATATCACCATGATCCCACAGAAATACAAACTACCATCAGAAAATACTATACACACCTCTACACAAATAAACTAGAAAATCAAGAAGAAATGGATAAATTCCTGGACATATATACCCTCACAAGGCTAAACCAGGAAGAAGTCAAATCCCTGAATAGACCAATAACAGGCTCTGAAATTGAGGCAATAATAGCCTACCAACCAAAAAAAGCCCACGATCAGATGGATTCACAGCTGAATTCTACCAGAGGTACAAAAAGGAACTTGTACCATTCCTTCTGAAACTTTCCAAACAATAGAAAAAGAGGGACTCCTCCCTAACTCATTTTATGAGACCAGAATCATCCTGATACCAAAACCTGGCAGAGACACAACAAAAAAAGAAAATGTCAGGCCAATATCCCCGATGAACATTGATGCAAAAATCCTCAATAAAATACTGGCAAACTGAATCCAGCAGCACATCAAACCACCACGATCAAGTCAGCTTCATCCCTGGGATGCAAGGGTGGTTCAATATATGCAAATCAATAAATGTAATCCATCACATAAACAGAACCAATGACAAAAACCACATGATTATCTCAATAGATGCAGGAAAGGCCTTCGATAAAATTCAACACCCTTTCATGCTAAAAACTCTCAATAAACTAGGTATTGATGGAACGTATCCTAAAATAATAAGAGCTATTTATGACAAGCCAACAGCCTATATCATACTGAATGGGCAAAAGCTGGACGCATTCTTTGAAAACCGGCACAAGACAAGGATGCCCTCTCTCACCACTCCTATTCAAAATAGTTTTGGAAGTTCTAGCCAGGGCAATCAGGCAAGAGAAAGAAATAAAGTGTATTCAAATAGGAAGATAAGAAGTCAAATTGTCTGTTTGCAGATGACATGATTCTATATTTAGAAAACCCCATGGTCTCTACCCCAAATCTCCTTAAGCTGATAAGCAACTTCAGCAGTCTCAGGATACAAAATCAATGTGCAAACATCACCAGCATTCCTATACACCAATAACAGACAAACAGCCAAATCATGAGTGAACTCCCATTCACAACTGCTACAAAGAGAATAAAATACCTAGGAATCCAACTTAGAAGGGATGTGAATAACCTCTTCAAGGAGAACTACAAACCACTGCTCAAGGAAGTAAGAGAAGACACAAACAAATGCAAAAACATTCCATCCTCATGGATATGAAGAATCAATATCATGAAAATGGCCATACTACCCAAAGTAATTTATAGATTCAGTGCTAGCCCATCAAGCTACCATTGACTGTCTACACAGAATTAGAAAAAACTACCTTAAATTTCATATGGAACCAAAAAAGAGCCTATATAGCCAAGAAAATCCTAAGGAAAAAGAACAAAGCTGGAGGCATTATGCTACCTGACTTCAAACTATACTACAAGGCTACAGTAACCAAAACAGTATGGTACTGGTATCAAAACAGATATATAGACCAATGGAATGGAACAGAGGCCTCAGAAATAACACCACACATCTGCAACCATCTGATCTTTGACAAACCTGACAAAAACAAGCAATGGGGAAAGGATTCCCTATTTAACAAATGGTGTTGGGAAAACTGCCTGGCCATATGCAGAAAACTGAAACTGGGCCCCTTCCTTACACCTTATACAAAAATTAACTCAAGATGGATTAAAGACTTAAAGGTAAGACCTAAAACCATAAAAACCCTAGAAGAAAACCTAGGCAATACCATTCAGGACATAGGCATGGGCAAAGACTTCATGACTAAGACACCAAAAGCAATGGCAACAAAAGCCAAAACTGACAAATGGAATATAACTAAACTAAAGAGCTTCTGCACAGCAAAAGAAACTGCCATCAGAGTGAACAGGCAACCTTAGAATAGGAGAAAATTTTTGTAACCTATCCATCTGACAAAGGGCTAATATCCAGAATCTACAAAGAACTTAAAAAAATTTACAAGAAAAAAACAACCTCATCAAAAAGTGGGCAAAAGATATGAACAGACACTTCTCAAAAGAAGACATTTATGCAGCCAACAAACATATGAAAAAAAACTCATCATCACTGGTCATTAGAGAAATGCAAATCAAAACTACCATGAGATACCATCTCATGCCAGTTAGAATGGTGATCATTAAAAGTCAGGAAACAACAGATGCTGAAGAGGATGTGGAGAAATAGGAATGCTTTTACACTGTTGGTGGGAGTGTAAATTCGTTCAACCATTGTGGAAGACAGTGTGATGATTCCTCAAGGATCTAGAACCAGAAATACCATTTGACCCAGCAATCCCATTACTGGCTATATACCCAAAAGATTATAAATCATTCTACTATAAAGACATATGCACATGTATGTTTATTGCAGCATAGTTCAGAATAGCAAAGACTTGGAACCAACCCAAATGCCCATCAGTGATAAACTGGATAAAGAAAATATGGCACATATACTCCATGGACTACTATGCAGCCATAAAAAAGGGATGAGTTCATTTCGTTTGCAGGGACATGGATGAAGCTGGAAACCGTCATTCTCAGCAAACTAACACAGGAACAGAAAACCAAACACCACATATTCTCACTCATAAGTGGGAGTCAAACAATGAGAACACATGGACACTGGCAGGGAAACATCACACACTGGGGCCTGTCGCGGGGTGGGGGCCTAGGGAAGGGATAGCATTAGGAGAAATACCTAATGTGATGATGGGTTGATGGGTGTTGGAAACCACCATGGCATATGTATTGCTAGGTAACAACCTACAAGTTCTGCACATGAATCCCAGAACTTAAATTAAAAAAAAAAAAAAAAGATTTTAGGTAATTGCACAAGTTCCAGAAACTTTTGAAGTCCTAAAAAATGGAAATAATGTTTATATAAAAAAAATTTAACTAACCCACATAACTTTTATGTGACATCACTATGCCCATGTCCATAGAGTTAATGTTTTTTAAATGTAAGACTCCTCACTGTGTTTAATCATTAAAGTACAGTTTAGCCCTAACCAATCATTTCCAGAAATTTTCATATTCTGTAGTCACACTGATGTTAAGCAGGCATTTTCTTTAAAACGCTTTGAATGGAACTGGGTTTCCCTCCCCCCAGCCTTAATTATTTTAGATAAAAGAACATGAAAGTAGTGACAACGTAATTATAGCTTTATGCAGCTGAAATTCAATCTCTTTATCAAGTTACATAAAAGAAACGGAGGCCACTAATTCACCCAGAAAACAGAACCAACAGCTGTAAGTTTTCCTGTCCAAGGTGGTTTGTCTCTCAAAAAGGAGCTTGCAGTTTTGTGAAATGCCATCTGGGATGAAGTGACTCCTGCCATTTTGAACACAAAAATTCAAAACTGCAACCAAGAAGATACTTTAGTCTGATTTTGAAACCACAGGATAAAAAGTTATTTTTAGTGCAGCTAACATCCCTGTAGGTGAAACTAGCATATTTTTCTTTTTTTTTTTTTTTTTTTTTTTTTTTTTTTTTTTTTTGTTTGTTTTTTTTTTTTTTGAGGCGGAGTCTCGCTCTGTCGCCCATACTGGAGTGCAGTGGCCAGATCTCAGCTCACTGCAAGCTCCGTCTCCCAGGTTTACGCCATTCTCCTGCCTCAGCCTCCCGAGTAGCTGGGACTACAGGCACCCGCCACCTCGCCCGGCTAGTTTTTGTATTTTTAGTAGAGACGGGGTTTCACCGTGTTAGCCAGGATGGTCTCGATCTCCTGACCTCGTGATCCGCCCGTCTCGGCCTCCCAAAGTGCTGGGATTACAGGCTTGAGCCACCGCGCCCGGCCGAAACTAGCATATTTTTCTTTTCAAAAGTGAGAAAAATAGTTTAGGAAAGGCCTTTCTGAAAACTCAACTTCTTAATTTTTTTTTCATATTGCCTAGAATACAGTCCCACTCCTTTCTGCTTTATCCTCTCTCCCCATCTCCCAACTTCACCTGAACTCTTATCATTGCATATTGTGGTTTCTTCTATTTCCAACATTAGACTGCAAGCTCTTTGAGGGCAGGAACTGGTTTCACTGTATGTATATACTAACAGCTGGCATTTGTGAACACACAAAGAATGTTTCATGAAAGAAAGAATGGGAAGGAAGGGAGGAAAATAGGAAACAAGGAAGAAAGGGAGGAAGGGGGAAGAAAAGAAGGAGACAGGGAAGAAAACAAGAAAGGAAGGAAGAGAGGAAGAAAGGAATGAAGGAGGGAAGGAGGGAGAGAGAGAGCGAGGGAGGGAGGGAGGGAGGAGGGAGGGAGGGAAGGAAGGAAGGAAGGAAGGAAGGAAGGAAGGGAGGGCGGGCATATAGAGGGAAGCTAGCAAACCAAAGAGTGAGGGGAAAATTGATTTTGAAGATTGAAGCAAAATTGATGATGACAGAATGTAGGTTCTGAGCAGCATCCTAGATTTTTAATTTTTATTTGTTTAGGTTTAATATTTTGACCTTAATAGGAACTAGGGTGAGGGTCTCATTTTCTCTCACATTGTCTTTTACTAATCTACATGAAAGTAACATCTGACTTACAAAAATAGGTTATACATTTAAGCACTGTTGCCATTGATGTTGCTAGGAAGTGAGGGCAGGGTTACATTCTGAAATTTTTCCCACAAACTCTTTTTTTTCCCTGCATTTCCTCCGGATTTGTAACATGAGGGAGTTAAAGGTAATCATGAAGACTGAAACACAAAACCACCTTGCATTTTACTACAATCTTTCTCACAACTCCAGTTAACATGTTCAATTGTACCAACTTTATTACTCATCAAAAAAAGAGGTATCTTGAAATTCAAATTACTTTTTGATGGGCTTACATCACTATCACTTTATCACAGATAGCTCAACAGTGTTACTGTGAAAGCAAAGGGGCATTACCATCTAGGGGACATCTTTGCAAGTTAAATTCATAGTAGTTTAAAAAAAAGGTGCTCATCATACTTCTCAGACTCAGACTTCATTTCTAAAAATTGCATTATTTCTTTGTTGATCTCTAATTGTTAAAAATAATATTCTCAATATAAATATTATGGAATGAATTCTGAATAGAAGTTATGCACACTGAAAGAAAAGCCTGCATCATGATATGCATTCATATGATCTCAACCTATGATGATATACCTTGACACAGAAATCTGGAAGCAAGGAAATTTTTTTTTTTTTTTCAAAATGGGAAACATGGATAAGTTATCTAAACTTGTATTTAAGAATTAAACCAAGCTGGAACTCCTTCCACATTTTGGAGACAACAAATATCCTTAAATAAATACATAAGGATGAGTGAAACTTTTAAAGACTTAGAGCCATCTGGGCTGTAGCCCTTATACCTGGAAAAACAAGCCAATTCTGGTTATGAGCTTGATGGTGTCAAAGGACAATTGCAAAACTTATCTGGATGCCAGGTTTCTGCCACACATGGAAGAACTAGTCTGATATCAAGGGATACCACTGGTGATTTCATGGTGTTGCCTGTGTTTCGTGTCATTGGTGAAAACAATTGTCATTGTCCTTATTCCCTGAGGGAATCATACAAAAGGCACAATTTTAAAATCCACATGAACTATGATCAAAGCTCTATATAATATCTACAAAATCCTTCGATTTTAGAAAGATCTAGCCTGGTTAATGAATAGAAGATTAAGGAGGTTTTACATTTTTTCATCACAATTGGTTTATGAATTACCTAAGAAAACTCAGCATATTAAGTATCTCAAGACCTGTGTCATAATATACAGCTTTTAGAAATAATATGCCATTGTTAATCAAAATGTTATTGGGTTTATTACACCAGTTTCTGTGAATTTCACTTCAGATTGTTTTAGAGGGCTCTGACACATAATGACACATACATCTTGTTGGGATCCAAAATAGAATTGAGCTCAAATATTTGACATGACTTTTATAGAGATAGAGTTTCTATTCCAAAAAAGGCAAAGCAATATCTAATTACCATAAGACATAGCAACTATCAAAAATCATATACTAAAAATATGCCCAGGAAGCCCTATTTGATTCTCAGGGATGAGGATTTAAGATTAAAGAACATTTTAATAAATAAGAGAAGACATAGGCAGAAAAACCCAGTAAATAAAATTTGTTTTGTGATGTTACTTAATGTTTTGTCTCTCCAAAAGTGAAATCATGGTACGTGCCCAATAAAAGTAAGTAATGTATTACCAGAACATTAAACAGGTTGTAGGCATAGGATTCAAGTTATTTTAGTATCCCATCTGGCAAGATCTTGTGACTAAAACCAATGAATACTAATCTTCTAATCTATATGCCCTGGAGATAATTCTTCATAAAATTTCCTAGGGAAATATGATGGTCCAATTGACAGTGGGTATGTGACCAGGGGGAGAATCACAAGGTCAGGAGTTCAAGACCAGCCT
Organism: Trachypithecus francoisi; assembly: GCF_009764315.1. Classification (NCBI taxonomy): domain Eukaryota; kingdom Metazoa; phylum Chordata; class Mammalia; order Primates; family Cercopithecidae; genus Trachypithecus; species Trachypithecus francoisi. The sequence continues at coordinate 111,292,476 of NW_022681456.1, forward strand.
GGCCAACATGGTGAAACCCAGTCTTTACTAACAATACAAAAAATTAGCTGGGCTTAGTGGCATGCGCCTATAATTCCAGCTACTCGGGAGGCTGAGGCAGGGGAATTGCTTGAACCTAGGAAGCAGAAGTTGCAGGGAGCCAAGATCACGCCACTGCACTCAAGCCCGAGCGACAGTATGAGACTCCATCTCAAAACAAAAACAAAATAAACGTATTGTTTTGATTGTCACAGAATTGTAAAATTTTGTTTATTTTTATATATCAAAATAAAGGAAGAACTGATTTCCAAAGCCAACAGGAAAGAGAAAATTGCATATTATCTTACAAATTATGCTGTTTTGATGGCTAATTCCTATGCTTCCAGATAGTTGGTTCTTAATGATCCAAACTCTCTACATTGTACAGTTATGGTCATGATTGCTATAAAAGCAACTATGGCTAATTATAAACAAGTAAATGTAAATACCATATTTATTTGAATAATGAATTCATGGTAACAAATGCTGTATATGAATATCAAGAACATCTTTAAAAGTATGAAAATATGAAGAGGTCATTATGACTCTTAAAAGTTCTAGTTCCCTATATGGCCAAATATAGTGTGTGAACTGATTGTAATGTTTCCCAGCCAAGTGAGTAAGAATGACAAATAGAATCAACTTGTCTCCATTAATAAGTATAGCTTATTGATCAGTTCTGAGAAGGGCACTGGACTCTAATGGCCTCAGAGTAATTGAAGTAGTCTATGCTGTTAACAATTTGTAGTCGAGGAAACTAAAGCACGGAAATCATCAGAGAAAAGCAGTCGTCATTCCAGGGCTGGGACCTACAAATCCTAAATCACATCTTGACTTATTACTAAACTATGTTCCAGGGAGTTTCCTGTTTTCTTATTAGCAGTCTTTATTTTAGATTGGGTTTGAAAAACTTCTCACGTTGCTTTCAGTGATTTATTTTCTAGTACAATTAGATATAATGATTAAAACGTTTAACTTTTTTTTTTTTTCCGTGAGCTTGGATACCATCTAAGCAGACTCCCCCTTCCCATACTCTATAAGTAAATGGGACAGAGTGGTCAGAAAGAAGTACATGCTCTCTCTGCCAAGGTTAAATTGACTAAAACTGATAATAATATACTAGAACAGAAAAAAAAAAAAAACACTAGAGGATTAGTTTTGTTGTTGTTGTTCTTCCCTTTCTTTAAAAGCAAATAGTCATTTAGCAACATATCAAAAAGTCTTATTGGAAAAATATATCTTGGTGTTATCAGTGTTATTGCACATATTCCATAACAGAGAACAGAACAATGATTATCCTGCCAAGCAAATCATAAATTATAAATATATTTTCAATTCTGCCCTATTTTGAAAGCTCTGTGAATTTTATGCATTGAATTATCATGGAACAGAAATTCAGTAAACGTGAAGGCAACCTGATTTTTCTAGTTTAGAAAGGCTTTGTTCAATATCATCAAGAAAACTCCATCTTAAAACTTCTTAAAATCAGGCCAAGTGTCTCAGGAACCACAGGCTTCCGTATAATGTAACTGTATAGAAGAACAAATGATGCAATTTAAAGCAAATGGTGCTTGCAATATCACTTTATGTGTGCATAATTCTGTAACTGAGCAAATGAATTAAATTAGCCTGTAATGGTGATCAATGGACTTAAACTGTCTGAAAATTATACAAGGTATTAATCATGTATAAGAAAAACTTATATACAATTATCTTATATAGACTTATATTGACTTATATAGAATTGTCTCCAGGGCATATAGATTATAAGATTAGTAGGCCAGACACGGTGGCTCAAGCCTGTAATCCCAGCACTTTGGGAGGCCGAGACGGGTGGATCACGAGGTCAGGAGATCGAGACCATCCTAGCTAACCTGGTGAAACCCCGTCTCTACTAAAAAAAAAAATACAAAAAACTAGCCGGGGCGAGGTGGCGGGCGCCTGTAGTCCCAGCTACTCGAGAGGCTGAGGCAGGAGAATGGCATAAACCCGAGAGGTGGAGCTTGCAGTGAGCTGAGATCCGGCCACTGCACTCCAGCCTGGGCGACAGAGCGAGACTCTCTCTCAAAAAAAAAAAAAAGATTAGTATTCATTAGTTTTAGTCAGAAGACCCTGCCAGTTTTATATATTATATATAAATGATATAATGATATAGAACTGCTTTAAGTCATGAAATATATTCAGAATTGGATTTTTTTCAAGTATATAGAGAAAGAAAATTAAGACACACGATTAAATATGATTTATGGTCATTTAAAAGTGTTTCCTAACTACAGAAATACAACCTGAATCCAGTTTGGTAAATTAAAAGAATAGGAAAACTTACAATTGTCTTTCTTAATGGAAGGCATGAATATATAAATGAGCATAATAGATAAATCATAAAAAATAGATAAATCGTAATAAATGTGTGTTTGTGTTAATCTTCTTTCTGCTGATCATGTCTTTAAATGAGTATTAATGATTCCTAAGTGTTTTTTTGTTTTTGTTTTTGTTTTTGTCCATTTTATTCCTCCAGTTCTTGCCTGATTCCCTAACTAAGCTATGAGGTCAATGTACATAGTTATTGTTCATTGTGTATTACATGAATTAAAAACAATCAGCAGAAACAATAAAAACACAGATGCTCAATAAATATCTGTTAAATAAAATGAATACATGGAACTAGAGAAATAAAAACTCTAGATACTCCACAAAATAATCTCCATGACTAAATTGCAGTTTGAACATTTAACTATATGAAAAGTCACATTAACCAATACACATACACACAAGTAGAAATTTAATAAGAATTTGTTGAAGTCTGGTGTGGTGGCTCACGCCTGTAATCCCAGCACTTTGGGAGGTCAAGGCGGGTGGATCATGAGGTCAGGAGATCAAGACTATCCTGGGTAACACGGTGAAACCCCGTCTCTACTAAAAATACAAAAACTTAGCCGGGCATGGTGGTGGGCACCTGTAGTCCCAGCTACTCGGGAGGCTGAGGCAGGAGAATGGTGTGAACCTGGGAGGGGGAGCTTGCAGTGAGCCGATATCATACCACTGCACTTCAACATGGGTGAAATAGCGAGACTCTGTCTCAAAAAAAACAAAAACAAAAACAAAACAAACAAAAAAACACAAAAAAATTTGACTTGATAATCTTGAATGCAAATATAAGAAGGAAACGAATTACTTATTTTCTACAATGGACTTTACTAGACGATGAAGGTGCTAAAAATTATGTTTAAACAAAAGATGAGAAAGGCCATTTCATACTCCTTTATTATTATTGGAATTTGGAGCTATAGCAGGCCATTAAACACATAAAGTGACTCATGTTTGGCCCTGAAATATCCCCTGGCATTACTCTACTGCTACCACTCAGACTGCACCCCTTAGACTCACATCACAATGAAGTGCTTTTGGGTACTAAGGCAAAATCTCTCCATGTCTGATATCTCAATGAATCTCTGTTTATAGTGTAATAGCAATAGTGTAATACTGTATAATGTAATGGCAATTCCTTTTATACTTTATAGTATACTAGGAATTTGTGAATTTGAGAATTCACAATTGTCCTTGGTTAAAGTACAAGCGGCATCTCTAAAGGTCACCAAGCACCTTCCCAAAATTCACTAAGATCTGACCCCTAATTAACCATCCAGCTGAATTTCAAGCCTCTCTGACTCTTACGCCACCTCAGTCTTCCTTGCAGCCATAGGAAACTACTTGCAATTCCACCAACATCCCCCAGTCTCTTTCACCCCTCCAAGTATGTGCACATCTTATTTCTTCTGTTTCAAATTCCTTCTTCCCTCCTGCGCTGACTCCTTCATCTCGTTAAAACCATTTACCTTTCTTTTTTTCTTTTTTTTTTGAGATAGAGTCTTGCTCTGTTGCCCGGGCTAGAGTGCAGTGGTGCAATCTCGGCTCACTACAAGCTCCACCTCCCACGTTTCTCCTGCCTCAGCCTCCCAAGTAGCTGGGACTACAGGCGCCCACCACCATGCCCGGCTAATTTTTTGTATTTTTAGTAGAGTCGGGGTTTCACCATGTTAGCCAGCATGGTCTCGATCTCCTGACCTAGTGATCCGCCCACCTTGGCCTCCCAAAGTGCTGGGATTACAGGTGCAAGTCACTGCGCCTAGCCTAAAACCACTTACCTTTCAAATCAGATACTTGATTCATCATTCTGCTTTATCAAATCTTCCATGATCAACAGGACTGGATGAAACACCTAACAAGTGTTTATTATGTTATATAGCAATTGCCATTTACCTGTCTCTCCCCACTACAATGGAAATGCAGAATGTCTTAATTATTCTCAGGAATCCCCAAAGCCTGGAATTTTACCTTGTATATATGGCAGATACTCAACAAATACATGCTAATGAATGAAGAATAAGTAGAAGTAGAAAGACAACGAACATATTAAAAGTTCCTTTTTTTCAAAATAAAATATTTTATTTTGAGACAGAGTCTCACTCTGTCACCCAGGCTGGAGTGCAGTGGCGCCATGTCAGCTCACTGCAACCTCCACTTCCTGGTTCAAGCGATCTCGCGCCTCAGTCTCCCCAGTAGCTAGGATTACAGGTACATGCCACCACAGCCAGCTAAGTTTTGTATTTTTGGTAGAGACGGGGTTTTACCATGCTGGCCAGGCTGGTCTCAAACTCCTGTCCTCAGGTGATCCGCTCACCTCTGCTTCCCAAAGTACTGGGATTAGAGGTGTCAGCCACCACGCCTGAGTCACATATTTTTAAAATACATTCATCACTGTGGTAGGCCAAATAGTGACCTCCCAAAGGTCACTCCTGTCATCATTCCTAGAACCTATAAATAGGGAAATTAAGGTTGCAGATGGAATTAAGATTGCTAACCAGCTGAACTTAAAATGGAGTGATTATTCCATTCTTGGGAGAGAGAGGAAATAGATATGAGTTGGGAGAAGGTCAGACAGATCTTGAAGCTCTTTCGGTTCAGCATATCAAAGCACCGTATTTTGGGATATTGGTTTCTGAGTCCAAACACGCTTATCCTCATCGGTCAAGTTACTCACAATTATCAAATCAGTTTGTACAGTGACGCTTCCAACTCTGCATAAGAAGTTAAAAAGGAAATTTGAAGTCTAAATGCAAGAAAAATGTTCCTTATTCATCAGGAACACAAAGACTTCATGTGACAATCTCAAACTCTTCTAGGAGAAAATCGGAGAAAATCAGTTTCTCTCATCCTTAAAACAGGCCCCTGAGAATGCAAACAATCAGAGACAGTGATTTCGTTGTCTCTTCCTCACTTGGTTCCTGTGTTAGCTGGATGGCTGACTACTGGTGGAAATTGATTGTTAGATGTGGTAAACCAACCAGCAGAGCTCTTTGTGAAGGGAATTAATAGTATGAGTACATAGCAATTAACCTTAAGCTTCTAGTAATTAACCATAAATAGACCAGACTGTTCAATTCATTCAGATTTCAGGGAAAAGAAGCCACAGACTGCAGTGTGCTTAGTACTTCGATGAGTCTATCCGCAAAATATTTTTGCTTAAAAAAAAATTATTTGGCTAGTGCCTCGAAAAAAGTGTTTGACCAAAGTGTTTTGAATCAATGACTTCCTGTAGACAGCCTCAATATAGGATGCTGCACAGAAGCCAAGAATGGAGCCATCTGCAAAAGATTTCAGCCGGCTGAACTCTGTTGGGGAGTTTCAGGGCAATGTTTGAAATAAGTGTTCATCCTGAAAATGTTTACCTTAAACTTGCCTTCCTGTTTTCTTTCATTTTGCAATCTGCTTTTCAGTTGTAAGAATGCCATCACAATGTTTGCTTACCTAATTGGCTTCGTAAAGCAAGTATCATCCAGATGTGGCTTTAATGTTCTATACACTCCACAAAGTACTGGACACAAAGAGAAGCTTCTTAGGTACTGCAATGTCACGTCTTTATTTCCATGTGTAACATTGATATGAAGTAATGTATTTTAACAATAATGTAGATTATCAAAGAGATTGTGGTTACAATACATTCTGAAGTCATCTTATGTTCTTAAAAACTTAACTGCATGGGTGAATAGAACCAATTCCTTTGATTTTCTCCAAGTAGTATATAAACCTAAATATTTCATTACAAAGGAAGAGTGTCCTGATTTTAATGGACTCTTCTTTTGCCTGAAAAAGTATTATCGGATGTCAGCTAAATGTGATCTTATATGTTCCTCAAGTTTCTGGTATTTTCACCTAAGTTATTCTTCATTTCTTCTTGTCAACTGTTGTGACTACATCCTTTTCAAAGTTAACAATGTCAATGTCCCTCTCTACTTTTCCTTCCATATCTACTATCACTCTTGGTTGAAATCATCTCCTGCCTAAACATTTTCAATTTTTCTTGAAACTGTTTTTAATTTTTAATTTTTTTTTTTTTTTTTTGAGACAGGGTCTCTCTCTGTCCCCCATGCTAGAGTGCAGTGGCACAATCTCCACTCACTGCAGACTCCACCTCCCAGGCTCAGGTGATCCACTTCAGCCTCCCGAGTAACTGAGACTACAGGTGCATACCACCACACCTGGCTAATTTTTTGTATTTTTAGTAGAGACAGGGTTTTGTCATGTTGCCCAGGCTGGTCTTGAACTCCTGAGCTCAAGCAATCTACTTCCTCAGCCTCTCAAAGTGCTAGGATTATAGGCGTGAGCCACTGTGCCTGGCCAAAACTGTTATCTAGTCTACAAGTCTTATGTGCCCCAATTCATCCTACAAGTCTCCCTCTTGAAAACATTCAATTGCCCCTCTAAAACAAACCTCTTCAACTCCCCCCTTTGCCAACCAGATAGAATATCTTTTTGTTGTTGTTGTTGTTGTTTTTCCGAGACCGAGTCTCGCTCTGTCACCCAGGCTGGAGTGCAGTGGCCGGATCTCAGCTCACTGCAAGCTCCACCTCCCGGGTTTATGCCATTCTCCTGCCTCAGCCTCCCGAGTAGTTGGGACTACAGGCGCCGCCACCACGCCTGGCTAGTTTTTTGTATTTTTTTAGTAGGGATGGGGTTTCACCACGTTAGCCAGGATAGTCTCGATCTCCTGACCTCATGATCCGCCCGTCTCGGCCTCCCAAAGTGCTGGGATTACAGGCTCGAGCCACTGCACCCGGCCCAGATAGAATATCTTAATACCATAAATTATTACTCATCTATATATACATTATGCTCCAGCTAAAATGGAGAATAAACTATGGTGTCTTGAAACACATTGAAAACTTCTTTTATTCCCCCCACACAGAAGGCTTTTATTCATTTTTGTTTATCCAGAGTAGGCGTCACAGGAAACTTCAGCTTTCTGTGGTCTCTCTCATATCTCTATTCTCATATACTTTGTCTATCCTAGTTATTTTAGTCAGTTGTGTTTTGCTTTGTAAAATTCTTTGTAATGTGTCCTTTATTTGGAATTTTTTTTATGCTGTGTAAATCCAAGTCCTGAGGTTCTGTGAAGGACTTTAGTTTATAGTTCAACAAGGATAGCTCTGTTTGGATGAGAATAAAGTTTGAAAACGAGTGACATATACTATTACTCAGCTCTTAAATCCATATTTAAGAGCTAGAGAAAGGAGAAACTGGTTTTTTTTTTTTCACTTTAATTTGCATCTAAAGTGTCTTTTATATAATAGAGGCTCGACAAACATCTAAATGTCAGTTAAGGTTTTACCTCTAGTGAGTAATTTAAAACATGCAATTCCTACAAGAAAACAAAATACTTAATTTTAAGAAGCAGTTTTTCATCTCACCTGAAAGTATATCCTGAAAGGGTTACATGGTAAGTTCCTGACCTGCTAAGGAAGACGAGGTAGCTATTTCAGCAGAAGTGTCATGACATCCACGTTTCTACCTAATGGAAGAACAATTTTTAGTTTGGAATCCAGGTAGAATTTTCTCACTAAAAGTGGACCAGTTTTTGTGACCAGCCTGGCCAACATGGTGAAACCCCATCTCTACTAAAAATATAAAAATTAGCTGGGCGTTGTGGCACGTGTCTGTAATCCCAGCTACTCGGGAGGCTGAGGCAGGAGAATCACTTGAATCCGGGAGGCGGAGGTTGAAGTGAGCCCAGATCGTGCCATTGCACTCCAGCCTGGGGACAAGAGCCAGACTTTATCTCAAAAAAAAAAAAAAAAAAAAAAAAAAAAGGGACCAATTTAACCTCTCCTAACCATGTCACATACAAAGTTCAGAAATTAGAAGAATGTGTTTGTGGTATAATACAAAATATACATACCTGGTTGTTGTCGCTCATTCCTGGCACAAGGCTTCAAAAACTCTTAGAATTTCCTAAGCAATAAGGAGTTTCTTTGTTATGCTAATAGGGCAACTCAGGGTGGGACCCTAAATAGCTTCAGGTTGGGGACTGGTCACCAGAAAGACCAACTATGTGATTAGAGCATTGGAACTTTGCACCAACTAAACCTCTGGGAAAGGGAGAATGACTGGAGATTTAGTCCAATCACATGGCCAATGATTTAATCAATCATGCCTGCAAAATAAAATTCCAATAAAATCTCTGGACACTACGGTTCACTGGAGACTCCTGGTTGGTAAACACATTGATATGCAGGAGGTTGACATGCCTGGATTCCAGCAGAATAGAGCACAGAAGAACTGTGTACTTCTCACCCACCATCCCAACTTTGCCCTATGCCTCTCTCCATTTGTCTGTTTCTGATCTATATTCTTTATTCAAAAAAACTATAATCATAAATATAGCACCTTCAGTGAGTTCTGAGTCATTGTAGCAAATTATTGAACCAGAGATGGGTGTAAAAAGCCCTGGATTTTTAGCCAGCCAGGAAGAAGTGAGGGTGGCTTGGAGACACTCAAATTTGTGGCTGGCATCTGAAGCTGAAGAAGTCTTGTGACAAACTTTGTTCTTAATTTGTACAATGCTATGGATTCAACACTTGATTCTCCCCAAAATGTATATGTGGCAATCCTAAATCCAAGATGATGATGTGAGGAAGCTGGGCCTTTGGGAGGACAGAACCTTCATGATTAGGATGATAAAAACAGACCCCAGAGAGCTAGCTCACCTATAGCCAAGACAGAGAAAGAGAGAGATTCTTGAGGACATTGCTTGAGAATATATGTCTGGAGGAGTCATACCTACAGTTATATACACCTCCTGGGCTTTTTGATCATGTGAGCCAATAAATTCATGTTTAGATTAAGACTGAATTGAATTTCCATCACTGACAAACCAAAATAACCCTGATTCACTTATATAACATTACCAAGAATAGGCCTGGCGCGATGGCTCACGTCTGTAATCCCAGCACTTTGGGAGGCTGAGGCGAGCAATCACAACGTCAGAAGTTCGAGACCAGCCTGGCCAACATGGTGAAACCCTGTCTCTACTAAAAATACAAAAATTAGCTGGGCATGGTCGTGCCTGCCTGTAATCCCAGCTAATCAGGAGGCTGAGGGAGGAAAATCGCTTGAACCTGGGAGGCAGAGGTTGCAGTGAGCTGAAATTGCACCACTGTACTCCAGCCAGGTGACAGACTGAGACTTTGTCTCAAAAATAAATAAATAAATAAATTACTAAGAATAATATCTAGACGTACCAACAAATGAAACGGAAACTATCTTTATATTAACTGTATATGAATTATTCTATAATTGTGACACAGCATGCCTTAAGTCCAACGGCAAATAAATGAAAGCTATAGTGTAATTGCTCATGAGAGTGGAAGCTGATTGGAGTAAATACTTCTCCTGGGACCTTGGCTTCCTTTTTTACTTATCCTTTATTTTCCATTAGCCCTTCTAATAATTTACTCAAGGAGGCTGGGGAACATGCTGGACACAGGAAGCAGAAGATGTGGGAAAAGTAAGCTGACACCATACCTTCTCAGCCCAAACAGGTGCCATTATTTTCACACTTGTCATTTTTGGTGCATTTGTTTGTTTAAGTTTAGTATCAAATTTAGGAACTATATTTAGGAATGGAAAATTTCCTCCTCCTTTCCATATATGCATCATATCCACATTTGTGCATTTTTTTCCTTTTCACTAAGTATTCATTTAAGGCTTCTAAAAGAAGAGAGTCTTGTACAAACATATGACTTCAGAGTCATCCATCTTTTTATTATTATTATTAATTTTTGAAATGGGGTCTTGCTCTGTCACCAGGCTGGAGTGCAGTGGTGAGATCATGGCTCACTGTAACCTCCACCTCCCAGGTTCAAGCAATTCTCCTGCCTCAGCCTCCCGAGTAGCTGGGACTACAGGCATGGGCCACCATGTCCAGCTAATTTTTGTATTTTCAGTAGAGACGGGGTTTCACCATGTTGGCCAGGATGGTCTCGATCTCTTGACCTTGTGATCCGCCCGCCTGCGCCTCCCAAAGTGCTGGGATTACAGGAGTGAGCCACTGTGCCCAGCCTCATTCATCTATTTTTCGGAAAGGTATTGGAGGCATCCCTTCCCTCAGCTCATACAGTGTGGGATGATGTCACATAAAGGAGCACAAACCCTAGCAAAGAATTGTTAGTTTTAGGGAGCAAGAAAAATGCAAAGCAAAGTCTCTACTATTCTCCACTGTATATTTCATTTGTCCACACACTCATAGATATAAAAGAGCTTCGGAGGACACAGAAGGGAGCCACATTAGTGAACACTATATGTTTTTGCAAAGAGATAATGAGTCAGATTCCTTTTACCAAAAATGTGCCACCATAATGTTTTAAATGCCATGCTAACTGAGACCCCATAGTCAGTGATAGCATTAAAGAGCATAGAAGAGAGTGGCCATCCCTTTCAGCAGAAAGTAGAGTGATGTCAAATAAGTGCAACTTTCAGCAGTAAAAATTTAGACAAAGTGCCAAAAGAAAGAATGGATAAATTACAATGTGTGGAATCTAGACACTTGAATGTGTTGGAGGAAGTTGTAAAATCTTTTTTTCTAGAATACGGTTCATAATGAAAATACTGTCTACCATATGCTTGCCTTTGGGCAGGGAAAGGACTAGATACGTATTTTCAAGCCATTTCCAGCTCTTAAGTCCCAGTCATTTCTAAAATGAAGAAAAAGAGCTGCTGTTGACTAAACCAGTGTGTTTTTCTCTGACTCATGTACATTATTGGCTCAAGAAAGAGAACAGATGTGGGTCATCAGGGTGCACCACCAAGTTTTTGGCTGATTTAAACAAGCTAATCTTCTACAGCCTGCACTTGCAGATGTGTGGTAATAGCTAACATTTAGCACTTCAAAACAATGGGGGCATCGCTAATGAAAAGGATACAGATAAAAGTTTTTAACCTTTGTTCTCATCACTTAGAATGTAAAGTATGTCTAGTGAAAGTCAGCCCCAGACACGACTTTATCAAGTAAGTTTTGCAGTAAGTTAAAGAAAGCAATACATTGAATATTCTTTTACTTTTCCCCAATATGGCCGATTCTGTGGTGTTTGCATTCTTCGGCCATGAATTACTAACTCCTGTTATTTTTTGTTTTCCAAGAAAGAATTAATCTGAAAGTATAATTTTTTTTTTTTTCCTGGAGATATTCTGCTCACTTTCTGGCTGTCTACAGATAAGCTGTGTATCTGAATGATAAAAACCAGATTGTCCAACTACTGATGAAATATTGATAGCACCATGAAAATTTTTGTACAAAACTCTATTAGGATTCCTAACAATGTGCAGGCCTTTGGCCACTTGAGTTCACTGAGGTTAGGCATGCAGCCTAACATTGCCTTGAAAAGCATGGATCTATCCTAAAGCACAGCCAATGTCATACTAAAACACTGAAAGGAGTACAGACATCCAAATTTTAATGATTTAAGGCCAGATTCAATCCGTTGAGACATTTGCATCACTCCTATTAGAAATTAATAAAGGTTGCAAAAATACAAATTTGGGTAAAAGTTTTAACCTTACCCAACTCGGGGATTCAAACGTTGTTCTTTAATATCTGCTTTCTCTAATGTTGCTCAATATCTAGGCTGTCTTCTGTTAGCAATTTGGGAAGTCGACGAAGATACCAGATCATGTTTGTTGAGCTAATATTGTGCTTGGCATTTCAGAAGAGGGTCTGGCTATTGCATTGTTCTGTTACTGTTAATGTTATCACTGCTGCTGATATTGTTATTAATCATAGACTAGTCATAAATGTATAAGGTGGATATTTGTATTCTAGTTTTACAAATGAAGAAAATGAATGGTTGAGGGGTTACGTCATTTTTCTGAAGTAGTACAGCAGTGTGGTTTGGAGTCAGGATTTACACCCCAGACACTATACCCTCTACACGTCAGGCACTTCCACCTACACCAGGATTTACAAATGGCTCAACACAAGCACCATGGGACCGAATACAGAAGAGCAGAGTAGTGAACACCTGAGGATGTGCCCAAAAGCTGGGGCCTCCGACCAGCTTAGGGCCAGCCCTGCACAGCCCTGTAGATACTTATTTGTGCCCAGAGGTAAAAGAAATTAAAATGTAGAGGGGTAAAAAATGACAGAGGTTGAAAATATAGGCCCTTAGATCAATCATCTCTCTTACTAACTACACCGAGTGGTCCAAATAAACTTCTCCATCCTCAATTCTCTCAGAAAGAAACAGAAATAAGTCCTACTAAGTTATCCATACTATTCAGTAACATCTAGTCAGTTTTAATCTTTTGATATATTTCATAATTATTATGTACTCAGTTTAGAATTTTAGAAAACACCCGTCTCTTACTCCCCTTGTTTTCATTCTTCCTTTTTTCTGAAAAAAAATGTAAACTATGGTGCAAGAAAACACCACATTGTTCATCATAAATAAGAAAATTGGAGGTTTATTCAAAAGCACTAGCTTTACAAAACTGGGCCAAGAATTTATAAGGTGTAGACTTTCTCTGACACCTGACAGCTTGAATTCCTCTGACTATTTTGACACAGAAATATGAAGACATTAGCTTTCTGGCCCTTCTGTATAATACCTTGCCAAACCCACAACATGTAGAAACCTATCAATGTGATAAATAATATGAAAAACCAATCCTGGGAAAATGATTAAATTCAGTGGAGACTTTATTCCAAGAGTCAAATTCATCTCTCTCGGAAGAAGTAGAGGAGTCTGCTAATATCGCCTTGGAAAATTTGAACATGAAATATGGTTACCTCTTTCTACTTATGCAAATAATATCTCAACTTAGTTAAAGCAATAGATTCAAAACATCCTGTGATTGAAAGGGCGGCTTTTTTTTTCAGTTACTTACCCTGATTAAAAACAGAAAGATCATAATGTAAGTCATAAACAGAAGTGACATAAAACATTTTCCCCAAAAACAACCAAAAATTATAAACAAATGCAAAAAGAAACACTAGGGAAATAAGAAAAAAATTGTGGATCATGGAGAAAAAGTAGTTTTGACCAAAATAAAGTTTTAAAACACTAAAGAACCAATCCACAGCTTTGATTTTCCCTATATAATGTAGTTGCTAAGGGCATAAGCTCAGCCACTTGATAGCTGGATCATCTTGGGTAAGTTACTTCATCTCTCCTCACCTTGCTTCCCTGCTTTATATTGTAGCCATACCTACCTTAAATGCTATTATAAAGATTAAGGAATTTGATACTTGTATACTCTTAGAATCTGCATTGGCATATAAAAATATCTTACTGCATAACTGCCAAATAAATGTCACAACTTTATTTATTAAACTTTAAAATGAATTTGAAAGGAAGCCACATTTAGAAAGCTGCTTAATGTATTGAACGCCATATTTTCTACCCTTTCCATGTAATATTGGGGGAGAGAGGAGAAATACTATAAATTTGTGCTCATCCTCTTTCAGTATTGTATTCATCTTTTAAGTTCTTACATTTATTTTAGAAGATGCTGACACTACACTTGATACAGTAATGAGTAGCAAGGTTAATTGCATCCTACATCTCTTGGTGAGGAGGTTATATTATTTTCTATCACTGTAATTAAGTAAATGTTCTTCCTATAGCAAATCTTCCTATGTTAGGAATGGCATTAGATTATTTGCTAAGGTATATGTGTGCAAATATGATCCTAACATGGAAGAGATGGAAGATATACTCAAATCCCCTCAGTTGGCGTCTACATATGGAAAAAGTCAGCCCTCCATATACTCAGGTTTCATATCCCATAAATACTGTATTTCCCATCCACATGTAGTTGAAAAAATATCCCTGCAGTTCAAACCCATGTTGTTCAAGCTTCAACTGTATTATCTAAATATATATATATATATTTTTTTTAAGTTTGAAGTTTGATCTAGAGCAGTGGTTTTCAAACTTTAGCATGTGTTACAATCACCTGAGGTCTGTAAAGATGGGTTGCTGGTTCCAGTCCCAGAATTCCTGATTCCGTAGATCTGGGATGGGTCTGAAAATGTGCATTTCTAATGTGTTCTCAAGTGATGGTTATCTGGGAACCACACTTTGAGAACCTCTACTTTAGACCTACATATTAGAGTCACTTGGGGAGATTTTTTAGAATACCAATAGTTAGTAAATCGGAATCTTTGGGGGTGGATGGGTCTGGGTATCTACTTTTTTAAAAAAAAAACCCTCCCTAGCTGAGTCTATGGTAGAGCCAGAATTGAGGATTCCTGGTCTAGAGAAATGGTTGTCAAGGATGGGTCCAGAATCAGATTCACTTGGAAGTTTTTCCAATGTCCTCCTTTCCCCATATCCAAGGTTGTATGATGCCCGAAGAAGAGGTGGAAATATAATTTTTAAATGTTTCTCAAAATTAATGTTGAGATTATTTTAGTTAAAATTACCTTATATTTATTAAAAATGAAGATCCCTCGCCTACCTACAAAGTCTCAGATGCTTCACACTTTACACAACACGTCTGTGTTTGAAAATTAGTGGTATACGGTTCAGAAGGAGCAGGTTCTAATTCTTTCTTGCAGGTTAGGAGGAGCACTGGAACCTCACAATCAATATAATAACTGGTTAGTTCAAAGCTCCACAGCACCAGCCCTAGAGAGGTGAAAGAAGGATCCCTGCAAGCAGGAAGTCGGGACAGAAAGGGGCAGATGGGCAGGGATAGCAAAGTGAGTGCTGAGTAGACTCCTCTCTTTACCAGAACCAGTAACCACCCTGCTGGCTGCTCCTCTAATTTGCCCTGGCACAAGGACAGAATGTGTTCTGCTGATACACATTTCTAAAGCACCAAGCAGCCTCTGCTGACAGCTGGCTTGGTTGCTGTGTCAATGCAGAAAAAGTGAGAGAGCAAAATAATTTTGTAAGAAAATATTTTTCTTTACTTTCCCTTCTAAATGGAGGGAAAAGTCATGGTGTGGGCGGGGAAAGACGGGATGCAAATGTGATTATGTAAGGTATTGAGAACAAGAAAGACTAATGCAAAATGTTTAGGAGAGTGGGTGGGTATTAAGGAGAGACTTGACTTTGTGGAGCTGTTTGCCGTACTAACAGCTACTCAAAATCTAGCACCATATTACTTGTATTATTATGCTATTAGTGATAATTTCAAAAGGCCTAGAACTATTTTCTGGGCATCTCCAAAAGACAAAAGTGAATTAAGAACACTCACATCACCTTGGAAAGATAAAGACTACTTATGTGTTGTCAGCCATAGCCTTTCTCTACACAGCTTGCAGGGGTTTTTTTGTTTTTTGTTTTTTTTTTCAGTTTTATTTCTAGAGCTGATGGTCTCCTGATGCCTTCCCACCAAAAGGGAACCTAGCTCTGTTAGCTGGCCTCTAGGTGAATCTCGACTGATATTGTTTTCCATCAGCCCACAGCTTGGTTGTACATTGGCAGTTTTATGCAATACTGGGTCCAACAAAAGAAACGAAGAACAATTGGCTCTACTTGGTGAAATCTGCCAAAAGAATTTTATATCCTAGCGTAGGTTTCTAATGAGATTCTCAAAAAAGTAAACAAATTCTAAGATGTAAATATCAGTTCACTTATTAATGTCCCATGTTTCTAAGCAGCATTTTTCCATGTGTGCTGTGGATGGTCACCATAACTCCTTAACAGTGATTTAAAATGTTCTAATGAAAAATAAACAAAGTACTGAAACCGCATCTAAACATATCATAAAGTTGTAAAGTCAAATGATTCCCCTGTGAAGTTCACTTGAAATGAGGAGATGGAAAGAGCTTGTTTTCTTTGCACTTTATCTGAAGTGACCAGAGGGTTTTATTTTTGTTAATCTATCAGATTGTTCTCATTGAAAGTAAAAGTAATTCTAGGAAGACTGCATCCCCTTTGCTGTGCTATTGCTTAGCATTGTGGAAATAATAGCTACTATACCAACATGGCACATCTTTTCAGTAGTCTCATCCATTGTTGCTATGCTGTAAAAAGTGTAGACAGTCTGGAAAGCATGAGCAGACTAGATTTATATGCGGAGGGGTGAGAAGAAAGAAAGAAAAGACAGTGGGAAGGCACACTTTCCTTTGGGAATGCAAGATTTAAGATAGCAGCAGTTCATGTCTGTGTCAAGAAAGGATCATTTACAAATTCAGAATAAAGCTTAGTTTTTACTCCATTTTGCAAAGAGAATTTTGTTCTTTCTTGAGAAAGGCCATAGATCCTGACAGCACATGTCAATATGGGAAAATATTCCTTGAGTGAGCCGCCTACCATAAATATAATGAAGTGAAATTTGTATATTTTTATTTAGACTCAAAAGCACCACCATTTACTGGTATAAATTCATTTTAATGAGATTAGACAATTTTAGTAATAAGAATTTACAAGTGGAGTAGCTAAATGATAAAATGGCAAACATGATGAGAATAAATATATATACAAGAAAAAGCCTTTCCAATTTTCCATGCAAAGTGTCCTTACAACAGATGATATAGAAAAAGACCATTTATTTTTCTAGCACTATTCTTTCCTTATGATGATACCAAACGTACATTTGCTAATTTCTCCTATGCTGTTTTTGTCATTTACTACCATTTGAGCCATGAGATATGGTATTAAATAACACTCTTACTAAAAATTAAAAAAATTCATATTGGTTAAACTTATTATTGAAAATAGAAAAAAAAAGTGTGTGCTTTTAAAACCAACTGATATGAATTAATATTTTACCTCTAAGAGTTTCTGAATTGTGAGTGAAATCAAAATATTGCTCTTGGGCTGCAGTCCTTAAAATGTATTCTGTGGACCCATAGGGGTCCTAGAGAACTTTTCAAGAGTTAGAAAGATCAACAGTGTTTTTATTATTATACTAAAGTGTTATTTACTTCTTTCATTGTGTTCGCATTTGCACTGTTGATGCAAAAGCAAAGGTGAGCAAAGCTACTTGTGCCTTAGCCCTACATAAGGCCATGGCACCCAACAACTTCTTTATACACTCTCAATTTTAAAAAAAAGGTTTCAATTTAGACTTTCCTTCATCAAACAGTAAAAATTATCAATTTTATTAGATCTTGGTCCATTAGTCTACGTCTCTGAAATATTCTATGTGATGTAACGTGGCACACATAAAGCATTTCTGCTGTATAACAAAATACAATGGTTTTCTCAAGTAATAGGACATGTGCAATATTTTCAGATGCAAACAGAACCAGCGCTTATTTTCAGGAACATGATTTTTGCTTCAAAGAATGCAGATAAACTATCATTGTGCAGATTTGTCCATTTGGCTGATAATGTCTTCAAAATGAAAGAAAGTCAATTACTTCAAGAAAAACAATTGACAGGCTTATTGCCAATAACAAAATTCAAGTTTTCAAGCAAATATTAGACTTTTGGAAAACTGCTATTTGCCACTGTGAGTCTGATTACTTCTCAATACTTAAGGACTTTTTAAATGAGCTCAGTGGCTATTTTAATGAAAGAAGCTGTTTTTAATATCGTATAATAAAATATGTCAACATTTCGAAGGACTGCATTAACTCAACAAATCAAGAGTTTCCAAATGAATAATATATCATGTTACAAAACCAAGGATGGGTAAAAGTACAAGAGACCAGCAGTTTGTAATTCACAGAGTAGATAACGTTCATTAATAAGCTTTCAGATCTCACATCGCAACTGAACTTTAAGAAACCATCACTTGAATTTTTGTATAATATCAAAAGAGACTACTCACAGCTACCTGAAAATGTTACTAAAAGAGTCTTCTGTTTTCAAATTAGATATCAGTGTGAGGCTGGAGTCTTCATTTCCTTCAACCAAAACAACATATTACAAAAGATTGGATGCAGAGCAGCTGCAAGAGAATCAGCTGTCTCCTATTAAAGCCAGACATTAAAGAGATCTGCAAGAAGCAGAAATAACACACAGTTTTCATAAAAGTGTGTAATTTATGATATGTGTTACTTTTAAATAAACTAAAATATTTTTTAAATTCTCAAGTTTGACTTCCAACTCAATAAATATGTATAGATATAACCCACATAGACAAAAACTTTTGGGGTCCTTCATAATTTTTAGGAGTATAAGGTATTCCTGAAAGAAAAATGCTGGGGAACTATTGCCCTGGGCTAGGGTTATTTTCACGGTCATACTGTGGACAAATATTGACTGTGGCACACATAAAGACAGTTTTGTAAGTGTGAGTAGTGAGAAAACATTTTAAAATACCGATCGTCCAGAGAAGGTTAGAAAATTTGCACACTTTGTGAATGATTCCAATAACCTGCAGATTGTCTCATATTAGACTTCCTCCTGAGCGGATCTCCAGTCATATATTATAAGAGTGCATATTGCTATCACTGCTTGACAAATTGGTGTAAAAATTAGGGAAATACAACTTTTCCTTGTAGCATCTTAAGAATAACAAGTTGTCCTTGACAGTAATAAAGAAATAACGCAGGGAATTCAGAAGAAAACCATTTCAAGGGAGTCCTAGAGTAAAAGCCAATGTAATGAGTTTGGTGACAACAACACTGAGACAAGAAAAAGAATAGAAACTGCTTTAAAGAATTTGCAAAATCTACTGATCCCAGTGATCCTTCTCTTTTTCGTTGATATGCTTAAGAATAAATTTTAGAATAAAAAGAATTCTGGAAAATATCTCTGGTGACTTAAATGTTCTAGATACAAAGCTGGTCGCCCATAGTAGTTGGATGATGTGTTCATTTCTACTTTTCATTTGAATGTGACTTAGGGATAAGGAAAGAAGAAAGAGTGAATTCATGTTGATATCAATAGTGCATGTACCACTCAGAAAATTGAAGTCAGCCAGTTATATTAACAGAGAGTATTTGACAGAAAGGATTGTAAGGTATTGTGGAAGTAGAAACTGCAGGAGACAGATACCACTCCTTAAATCTGAGGAAACAAGAGAAGGTTAGTAAAACTCAGAAGCTTGGAAGAGGGGTCTTGCAGAACTGAGACCCAGGCCTCTGAAGAGGGGCTGTTGTCTGTCTGGTGTTGGTGCCTTAGACACCTGAAGAGAGGGGCCACCACAGAGCTGGGACCCACACTTCCTGGCAGGGGCCACTGCCCAACTGAAGCTGATGCCTCAGGAGCAAGGAAGTCAGTTGACCTCTAAGGAGAAGAGTTATTTCTGGGGAAATTATAGAATCCTTATGTGTTAGTGCTCATGTTGCCTTGGTTGAGAATACTATCAGTGCAAGTAAAAATGGAAAAAAATAAATAGAATATCACGCATAGGACTACACATATGCTAGACTCCAAATAAAGCTGATACAAGAAAATAAATGATAGAAAAATAAGCAAAATTCAATTGCCAGAAACTTAAAAATGATTGTAGTGCAATCTATCAACATAATTTCAAATAATTAAAATGAGAAAGAAAATTATCTGAAGAGATGTCTTAAAAACATGAAACATAGAGGAGGACATGTAAGCAAGGATGAATACAACGTATGTCACTGGCCTACCAAAATTGTTTCTGAAAAGTTGTAAAGATCCAGATAAACAAAAATCATTTTTTAAAAAGGATAAAAATATGAGTAATTTTAAATGTATAACAAGAAAGATAATGCTCTAAAAGAGAGATGAACCATATAAAGAAGATATTATATGAATAAACATCAGAAAAGTTACTACTCTTGTGTTTTGTTACCACTTTCTATTTCCAGATAGTACTCTTGGAGGGCACAGTGGCTGACACCTGTAATCCCAACACTTTAGGAGGCCAAGACAGGAGGATCCCTTGAGACCAGGAAGTTTGAGACCAGCCTGGAAAACATAACAAGATCCTGTCTGTACAAAAAAAAAAAAAAAAAAAAATTAGAAAAAAGTAGCTGGGTGTGATGATGTGCACCTGTAGTCCCAGCTACTTGTGAGGCTAAGGCGAGAAGATTGCTTGAGTCCAGGAGTTCGAGGCTGCAGTGAGCTAAGATTGTACCACTGCACTCCAGCCTGGGTGACAGAGCAAGACCCTGTCTCTAAAAAAAATTAGAAAATAAAGATATTATTCTTCAGTTAATAGGGGGAGAAAAAAATTTGTTTTAAAAAGAACTAGAGCACAATGAAGGTGAAATATGTGTCAGAGAATATCTAATTTAAATAAATTCCCTTCTCTTGGCTCACCTGAATTGCCTCCCAGAGAATTGAAACAAGGCACAGATGTTCCCTATAGAGCCAGCATCTGGAATCTTTGAAAACTAAAAATGGGAGGAATGCCAGAACTCCAAACTAAACAAACATTTTCCTGGTTAGCTAAGAACAGAAAGGATAGATTCTGTGAACCAGAGTTCATTAAGTTTGATATACATGTTTTCTATCCGGTTCTTAGAAAAATTTGTGATGCCAGCATATATTCCAAAAGAAAAGTCATGATAAAAATAACCCCATTAACTTTCTTTAACAAAGTTATTAGATAGTGGATAGAAAACTGACATAGATACATCATAGTTTAAATTAAAGAAGGTAATGATACAAACTCTTTTGACATGTTTTGAAATGCAAAAGTGTCAACGGTGACATAAATTTTTTGCAGTAACCAAACTAATGGGTACATATCAATAGATTAATAACCTAGAGTGAAGCCAAGACCACGTGCTTCTTTCAGTGACTTGAAAGAAGACATAGAGACAGCCTCATCAAGTGTGTAGATGACACTTTGCTGGAGGGATATAGCAAATACGTTACATCTGGATTCAAAAAGATCTCCAATTAATGGAAGGAATGCTATGGTGAAATCAAGAGATGCAATTTATCATATGTAAATATAAAATCATGCTTTTAATTCTTTAATTGCAAGATACAATAATCCTTTTGTGAAAATGTTTGATCTGAAAAGAGACCAGACAGTTCAGTTGACCACAGTATAGTTGACCACAGTATATAATAAAGCTGTCAACAATGCTAAAATGTACTGTCTGGTTACATGAGCTGATACAGTATCTGAATCCAGGTATTGGTGGAAGGGATTATCCCACTAAAATTTCCAAAAGTCAGATAACTTGTGGAAGAGGATCAATATACCCACTGGAAGAGGGACATTGACAAGCTGAACTTTATTCTTAAGAGGTCAAATGAATTTTTAGAGACCCAAAATGTGTTGGCTCATGGGCATTTAGTCTAAAGGAGAAAATAATAATTTCACTAATTATCTACAAATATGTGATGACTTATTTTATGAAAAGCTTATTCTGAGTTTGCAAGACCCTAACCAAAGACCAGAGTGAGAAAATACAGAAAGTGCCTCAGGTGAACATACAAAGAACCTGCCCTAATAAAACCATCTCATCATGGGACATCAGTGTCCCAGAAACTATCCAGACAGAAGGGAGGAGGTCAAGTTGAGATCCTACAAGATGATTCCTTCATTTAGTGGGAAATTGCACAAGCTTTTGTTCTAAGATCTCCCCCACTTTATACTTCCATAATTTTATATAATCAACAGTATCTAGAGACATCCAGCCATGTAGTTAACAAGTACTATTTGTTAACTTGTACTACTCAGACATCAATTGCCTTCTTTCTAATACTGTTCAAGCAAATTAAGAAAAGTTGAGGTATAGCTGAATTATTTGGGTAATAGTAGCTATAAAAACTCAAGTAGAAAAGGGAGTAGTCACAACTTCATATTTACAATAAAAAGCCAAGTTTATTGTGAACCCACAAATGGATCTGGCTAGTACTGTATTATAATAAAAATCAAGAGTGAATAATAAAACAGCTCTGAAAGTGAAAAACAACTGTACCATATAATATAGACAGTCAGAAACAAACTTTGTTCAAACAAAATTCTATTTGAGTTCCACATACTTGGCTTTTCCTATTCTGGGTCTCAAAATCCTACCATAATAGACACATAGAAGCAGCCTAGTTCAAATATCAATTTCATTAGACTCTGTACTTCTGGGCATTATGAAGAAAGGATTAGTAGAGTGGCTGAGAGCCTGGAATTCATTAACTTCAGCATAAGTACATACTGCAATCTCCAAGGGAGTTCTAACACATTTTCCCATCATCCTCATATAAGGGACCAGTAAAAGTCTTTAGCCAGAATAATTAAGGGAATGTTTCAGAAGCATTTCTGTTGAATCCAAGGCTGGTGATCCTCTTCTGTGTGCCTGTGCAATTCTTGTCCTCTGTTGGTCTCTATTGCGATAATATTTCCTTCTTTCAAGAGCCTTGTTGTAAGAGAAACTTCTACCCTGTTATATGCATAAAGTTAAATTTACATACAAATTACTACATACCGACTAGTCACAAAGCACAAAGTGTTGAAAAAAACTTTTGTAAGCAGTCTTTGCTTACCTCTCAAATGCTTTGCAAAATGTCTATGCTTTCTTATATTATTACTTTTTACCTTGAAGTTGCTTTTCTATAGTTTGTTCATTGATACAACCTTGCTTCATCACATAGGGGCCCTTTGTTCCCCATGATCAATATTCTGCTTTCCTTGGATTTTGCATGAATTCATCCTGCTGTTCATCCCTGTTCTAAGTATGGATAAATTCCGTTCCCTTCAATGTGATGAGAAATCTCCTGATTAGGGGCTGCAGTAGAGAGGAAAGGAGACCTCCAATAGACCAACTCGGAGACTACATGATACTCTGTATTACCCGTTACCCATCAATGGCCCTCCTGGGTGATGGTGGCTCAATGTATTGTTTGGTTTGGTTTTCCTTTACTTCATAGCCTCTGCTCTACATACTAAGCAAGCAGGAAAACAAAAGTTATACATAGAAAAATACTTAGAGAAAAAAATCAAATTTTGTCCATATCATTTCATAGGTAATGTGGTCCTACACATCTAAGATACTATATCAAGTGGCTAGTTAGCATTTTCACAGGGAAACTCCATTTCACCAAGTTTAACAGTTGCTTTGACCTGAAAATCACTTCCCCTTGAAAACCACTGAACTTTTCTCTTGGCCATGATCAGAAACCTCTAGTCATGCATCTTCTGTACTTTCCCTATTATCACTGTAGCCCCAACAAGCTCAGTGTCCTTGATGAGTTGGTGAAAGGGGTACAGAAATAAGAGGTCCCATTTCTCTTGCCAGGCTATTTTATGAGCAAACATTATGCCTCAATCTTTTGTGCCTCAGGATCTGTTTTCTCATAAAGTAAGTGTAGCTTATTTACCATACTCAAGCTCTATGCAGCTACAATTTGAGTTAAATAGGGTTTAGAAGACTGTCATGACAACTTACATAGCATTTATAATGTTATTTCTACAGGGGAGTGTACCCTTCACTTCAAAGAATTGCTTTACAAATAATCTTTTAATACATATTTGCAAATTGATAAGTTGTACTTATATTCTTCAAAAGTATACAAACACCACAGGCATGCTATGATATGTATTTTTCCTACCAGAGAGAACTTGAAAGTCTCTTTTCCATTTGAGTGTAACTAATACCTTTTTTTTTTTTTTTTTTTTTTTAGACGGAGTTTCATTCTTGTTTCCCTGGCTGGAATGCAAAGGCACAGTCTTGGCTCACTGCAACCTCTGGCTCCCAAGTTCAAGTGATTCTCCTGCCTCAGCCTCCCGAGTAGCTGGGATTACAGCCATGCGCCACCTTGCCTGGCTAATTTTTATATTTTTAGTAGAGACAGGGTTTCACCATGTTGATCAGGTTGGTCTCAGACTCCTATACCTCAGGTGATCCGCCCGCCTCGGCCTCCCAAATTGCTGGGATTACAGGCATGAGCCATCGCACCGAGCCCTAAATATTTTTAATAATACTAGCTTAAGTCCACATGGTCTGTAACTAAAAACAGGAAAGTATCACGTATTGTATACACATTGGTTTATTTTCTTCAACTTGACTAGCATGCCATTTTCACGCCTTGCTGAAAGTGTTGGTGTCAATAAAGCTAGATACAAATAGATTTGATTCATGAATGTTTGAGTTCAGGGAACGGACACCGCCTGGCACCAGTCCACAGGCGAGACAGGTGATCTATTGCTTCTCTACAATAGTCTGTCTGACTGCAAAAAATATATGATTGCTGAAAAGTTAGCTACTTGCCCACTTTGAATGGGAAACCTTGCTGACTTAGATTTCAGGTCACAAAAATTGTTTGGGGTTCTACTTTTTCTGAGATTTGCAGCACGCTGCCTAAAGAGCATGACTTGGCACAAAGCTCCTTTATTTTCATATTTCATAGATTTGCTGTATTCAGTATCAAAATATGCTTTGTAGGTAGCCAGGAATACTGCACGTTATGTTTATATTATAGTTTTGACCAATTTTTCTAAACGACATCATCTAAACTTACCAGTGGGCCTAATGAGCGTTAAGAGAGGAGAATCTAAGGAATATGGCTTTCCTCAAAACAAACTGAGAGGTGAAGTCACAAAGCACACAGTGTTGAAAAACCTTTTGTAAACTAATAACAACAGCTGCTTAATAAATGGCTTTTGCTGGGATGGAGGAGGGAATGTCTGCCTGCACACAGGCAAATCCATCTCATGCTAAGTCAGAGGAAATTCAACAATGTTATCTAAAACATACAAAGAGCATAAACTGATATAACTTTAAATCAACTGTGTAAATATTCTTAAGTAGATATTTTAAAAAGTTTTCTTTTATCTAAACTATGAAATATGCAATTGGGTAGCTTTCCCATTTCCTTTCAGATTGTTTAGGACTCAAACTACTTTCATTTCCTGTTTTTTTTCCTTCTAATATGAACAGTAGAAATATAAGCATAAATTTAAAAGAAGAAGAAAAATAGGCTCTGGTCTAACTCAATGTGTATTATGACTTAGCCAAAATCAGGTATACGTGATGAAAACTAACAAGAGGTTTCCATCTCAGGAGGAACATGGTGTTTCTTTTGACTTGGCATTATGTAACATGATAAAAGGACTCCATTTTCCTAACCTTTTCTAGCCATTTCAAACCACATTTACTAGCTAATATTAGCTACTGCTTGTTTCAGTTTTTTCTTACATGTGAAATTATAAAAGCCTCCAGGAAGTTAATATTAAAGTTAGATGCTCATATATACATTGATAGAACAGAATTTTGGAAACAACTTGATTAAATTACAATCATATACATTAAAATTTAATGAGAATTCAAACAGAAAAAATGTAAGTTAAATACTGATGAAAATTATACTTGTAGTGTTAGGTAGAAATTCATTAGGGGATAAAAGGGAATATATTGCCCAGCTTGAGACCAGTCTGGGCAATATATGAGATACCCATCTCTTCCAAAAATTTGAAAAAAATAAAATAACTAATCAAATACCTAAAGCAAAATAGCACTGTACCTGAAAAGGTGGATTGGAGCAATACTATTAGGGGTATTGAAAAGCAATCTCAGGGTACCATGAAAGTTTTCTGAGTATTAATTCATTTAGTATATAATTTTGGAACATACACTATATATAAGCCATTGTCTTGGGGATATGGGATGAAATAAAAGTGGGCAGTCTCCCTTATCTTTAGGGAGGTTTACAGTAGAGAAAGCAAGATATGTATACAAATAAGCAAATAACCCATATTTTAGCTGACTCAGTCTACCTTTTGAGATTATTATAATTTTTAAAACCAGCAGCAACATAAGGGAGAGTAAGTGTTGTCTCTCTAAACAGACAGGCATAATTAAACTATGTCTGTGGGAACATGGCCAGCTCAGTGATATTTGCTTCCATCTCTACATCACTGAAAGTGTTTACCCACACTGTGTGCCAAGCAGCAAGAACCTAGAAATACTGGTCTCTCCAACCATGGAGTGTTAATGTGACACCAAGTCAAGATGGCACAGATCCAGGTTTTCCTACCTAGCACATCCATACAACACTGCCCTTCATGAGTGCTGACATTTTTGAAACCAACGTTTATGTTAAAACAACTTCTAGAGCAGGATGGAGTAATACAAAGAATATGGCTAAAATTAGACACCTGGATATTAATTCTAACATTATCTCTGTACAAATCAAGGCAATGGTATTCAGCCTCCCTGCCACAGTTTATCTGTCTGGTAGAATAAACAATTAGATCGAATTATTCTAAGGTGCTTTTCGGTGTAAATATTCTCCACACTTCAAAACAGGGCAGTCCATGCTTCCCAAACTTTTCATCGGGACCTGTTTTTTCTTTTTTCAAACAACAACTACAGACCGGATGCTTTATGAAATCATTTATCTCCCCATTTTATCAAAGATACATGTGTGCACAATTAATACTACACTGACTTAATATATATTTGGTATTTAACTTGGGCCATGCAGCCTTTTCTTGGGTAAACACATGAAGTTCATTAGCTTTGGGGAAAATATTAAAGGTGTGAACTATATAGGGATCTAGGTATACTTGATTAGAAAGCACCAAACTGAGGGAAAGACACCATCCAAACCTGCCATAATTAGGATGGGTCAGCTAGAGAGCTTGCACAAATAAATCATTTTAGCCTATCCGATTTTTGATTTCTTCAACTGATAAATGAGAGACAAGAGTTTTGAATATTTTTAATTTCACAGTACCAGTAAAGTTTTCAAATATGAAGTTGAGAGGCAGCAACTAAGGTCAGTGGTGGATTTATCTCTGAAGTTAAAATTGAGCTGCATTTAAAGGCATATATAAGGTCTGGAGAGTTAATGAGTAGAAACCAAATGAGAAAAGACAAAGAGATATCAAAAATCAAGACATATCTAGGTAAATATTAATAACTAGTCAAGCTGAGCTCATGTCTTTTGGGAGGCCAGGGTGGGAGGATCACTTGAGGTCAGGAGCTTGAGACCAGCCTGGGCAGTATATGAGATACCCATCTCTTCCAAAAATTGAAAAAAATAAAATAACTATTCAAATACCTAGAGCAAAATAGCATTGTACCTGAAAAGATGGATTGAGGCAATACTATTAGGGGTATTTGAAAGGCAATCTCAGGATGCCATGGAAGTTTTCTGAGCAGGGAGATTGCACTCATTTATTAGCTGACTCAGTCTACCTTTTGAGATTATTATAATTTTTAAAACCAGCAGCAACATAAGGGGGAGTAAGTGTTGTCTCTCTAAACAGACAGGCATAATTAAACTATGCCTGTTGAGCATATCATTTTGGAACACACACTACATATAAGGCATTGTCTTAGGGGGTATGGGATGAAATAAACATGGGCAGTGTCCCTTACCTTTAAGGAGATTTGCCGTAGAGAAAGCAAGATACGTATACAAATAAGCAAATAACCCATATTATAGCTGATTCACTCTACTTTTTGAGATTCCAATAACATTGAATCAAATCTCCATTCAAATTGAAGAGGAAAATTAGTGAGCCTCCTCTGATGGGGTTTTTACATTGTGCCTATTTATTTCTAACTCCAGTTTTGGCCAAGTTCTCAACATCTTGCTTCTTGACTCTTGATGCTGCTTCCTTCTGGCTACCGTGTATTGATCCAAACATAGAACGTGCCTCCCTTTCTCTGATCTCCCCAAATATAACTCACGCAATTTGTATGTGTTGGATGTTTTCTGTTTGTATCTCCAAATCATTCTCCACTTTATCCACTTCGTCTTGTAACCTGGGAGTCTGAAAGGTATGATCTGCTCAATGGTCTCCCGTGCCCACTGATTTCCAGTTGGGTTCAGTGAATGGAAGATGCCAGCAAGATCAGAGTATGGGGGTAAAGAAAAGTAAAGGAGTTAATTTTTTCAGCTCCCTTCTTGGTGGGTTGCTGCATATTGCCTGCATTTATCTACCTACAGCTCCTATAGTATCAGGTGAATGGCCTTCCCATCTAAGAGAGAGGCTCTCTCTGGATACTTTCCACTCAGCGTTTCTTTTCCATACCCCTTTAGGTCTAGGCCACTGCACTATCCCTTCTTTGTTTTCCTAAATCCTGATGATATCTCTTACGTAATCCCTTTTAAAACTCTCCTTGGTTACCAAATTTGAGTGACTATCCCTTTCTTGCCAGGACCTTAATTGTTAAAATGGAGAATAGAGATTTCCTAAATATTTAAGGTATAACAGTGAGGGTTACACTACAGCACACAGTGTAACTTCAATATCAGAGAGCAGTTTTTTTAAAAAAAATTTTCTTTAAATTTTTAAATAGACAAAAAATGTGTATATATTTATCATGTATTGCATGTTGTTTTGAAATTGTGGAATATATTGTAGAATGGCTAAATTGAGCTAATTAACATACACAATGTGTATTACCTCACATATTTAGCATTTTTTGTGGTGAGAATACTTAAAAATCTACTCTTTTAGCAATTCTCAAGAATACAAACCACTGTTATTAACTATAGTCCATAATCCTGTTCTTAAAAGCCTTTTAATGTTTTCTGTCCTCCTTCAATTCTATCATCTCTTATACAGCTTGAGACATTCATTATATTGCCTAGACCTTTTCTTGCCTATCATTTCCCTTCCTCCCCACTTTGAGTATTTTTTCTCCAACCTTTCCCATATCTTTGTATATATGTTGACCTCTACCCATCCCTCAGTCTCATCTTTGACATGCTCTTAGGTCTTTCTATAAGCAAAATCATTTCTTGAAATGTTTTACTAAATAATGGCAGTTCTCATTCTTGCCTCTAGCTCATTTACCACTCTTCTGACTCCTAGATATTCCATGAGTATAATACACAGATGAGAGTTTTTCTCTACA
This sequence comes from Trachypithecus francoisi, assembly GCF_009764315.1. Lineage (NCBI taxonomy): Eukaryota > Metazoa > Chordata > Mammalia > Primates > Cercopithecidae > Trachypithecus > Trachypithecus francoisi. The sequence goes on from NW_022681456.1 coordinate 111,321,475, forward strand.
ATTACAGAGGTAGAGATGAAAGGAAATTCAAATAAGTGGTAAAAGGAAAAGTAAGTTCATGATATGGGAAAGCATGACTCATGTGAGTAGTTCTGTTTAGCTTATTAATGATAAAAGTGGTGTTTGAAAAGACTAATTTGGCGGTAGTATGCTGGATAGATTCAGGGGAAGAAAAACTCAAGGCAGGAGACCAGGCTATTTCAACAGTTTATGCAAGAGTTGATTGAAAGTTCAACATAGAATGGTAGTATAACAGAAATCAAAGCACAAATATAGAAAAAATAGGAGACTGTTAAAACAAAAGGTTAATCTTAATCTATGTCCTAAAATGAAAAAAAAAAAAAAAAGTTCTACACTGAAAAAATGGTGTGTTCTACAATAAGATTAAAAATAAATTGAAGAATAACATTTTCTTTTTTCAGTTTCGGGCGAAAGAAAGAGAAGAGCTCTCTGCACAGAGAGGAGTCCTGGAGAAACAGGCTGCTGGTCAGTCGTGGTGGCTCACCCCTGTAATCCCAGCACTTTGGGAGGCTGAGGTGGGTGGATCACCTGAGGTCAGGAGTTCAAGACCAACTTGGCCAACACGGTGAAACCCCATCTCCACTAAAAATACAAAAATTAGCTAGGCATAGTGGTGCATGCCTGCAATCCCAGCTAAGCAGGAGGCTAAGGCAGGAGAATCACTTGAACCTGGAAGGTGGAGGTTGCAGTGAGTTGAGATGATGCCACCGTACTCTAGCCTGGGTGACAGTGCATGACTCGTCAATCAATCAATCCATCAATGGAAAAGAGAACATGGGTTGCTGCTTCCACAGTGAAGTGCAGGAGGTTTTATAGATGAGCTTGAGGAGGTGGTGTTTTACATAGGATATGAAAGATTGGTTGGATCAGGTGTGCCACTAGCATGGTGCATGAAGAAGCTGACCACCCCACCCTAATCTTTTAAGAATAATATTTTTAAAATGATATATTGTCTTAGTCCATTTGTGCTATCATGACAAAATACCACAGACTGGGTAATTTATAAATAACAGAATCTTATTTCTTACAGTTCTGGAGGCTGAGAAGTTCAAGATCGAGGCTCCAGCATTGGTGTCTGGTGGTGGCCTTCTTGCTGTGTCCTCACAAGGTAGAAAAATGGAAGGACAAACACTGTGCCCTCACGTGGCAGAAGAGCAGAAGAGCAGAAAGGGCCTAAGCTAGTCCCTCCAGGTTTTCTTATAAGGCACTAGTCCATTATAATCACTTCCCAAAAGGCCCCAACTTTCAATAAGGATTGAGTTTCAACACTTGAATTTGGGGGACCATTCAAACCACAGCATATATACGTATCTGTAAAATAACTTATACTTGCAGCACTATATGTCTAGCAACATATTGACACATTAATACTCGGAGATTAAAGTGACTTTTGTGGTCACCTGGCTAACTGGTGATAGAGCTTGGAGTGAAAACCCCAGCATCTAACTCCAAAATATGTGTTCTTAACTATTAACTTATTTACTCCTTGTTCAATTATTATTCCCATTTCACAGAAGTAGACATTATTAATGCTCCCATTCTATTGAACAGGAAAGAGAGGAACAGAAAATTCAATAACTTGGCCACAGCCCTAAAATAGAAAAGCATGAATTTGACCCAGTTAGTCAAACTTGGAGCCTGTACATGTTAACCATGACATTATGCTGTTTCTCTGAAGACATCTTATCAATAAGGCTTAGTAATTTACTTCTTTACATAATGAGACAAAGGAGGTGTAACATGAACCTGAGGTTTTAAAGTTGAGACAGCTAGACTGTAGTAAAAACCTGGCTTAGCTCCTTATTACCTGCTCTAACTTGAGCTAAGCTCAAGCTCCTTATTTATGAAATGGTTCAATAATCCTTTCTTCATTATATGGTATCGAGGCATGGAGGAGAAAACATCTGTAAATGGTTTAATGTGGGGCCCTGTAGATACTACGTAGTTGAAGACAACAATCACACCTGTTCACCTTGTATGTCCAGCATCACACCAGACTCACAGGAGACAATGTAATATTGCTTAATGTATGTATTAATCAACTAAATAATTTATTGACAGACTGATTGATTAATAGAAAGAGTTCTGAATCACCCATCTGATTCTAACAACCCATCTCTTTTTTCTGGCTCATTTCTAGTCTATCATTTTAAACTTGAATCAATTTTCTGTATATCCTATATCCATTAGTAGATTTAAAAACAGATGGTAGCAATTTTAGAAAACATAAGGATAAGGCAAGTCTAATACATAAAGAAGTTCATCCATTTAATCCTACCATCATCCTTTTAGACTGTCCGTTGCACAGAAAAATTACAGTTTCAGAAACCTCACTCTTTCTTTCTCCCAAATAAGATTTAAAATATGTTTTATTATGTCTGACTCCCTTCCTTCCTCTAAACACCATGGTTTGGTTTTTTAATAAAAAGAAAAAGAAAGCAAAAAGAAAAGGAAAAATATAATTCTGAATTATTGAATTTCTGATTCATTTTTGTTCACTAACTTTTTTTTTTTTTTTTTTGAGACACGGCCTCACTCTGTTGCCCAGGCTGAAGTCCAGGGGTGTGATCTCAACTCACTGCAGCCTCAATCTCCCAGGCTCATGGTTCTGCCCACCTCAGGATCCCCAAGTAGCTGGGGCTACAGGGCATGTACCATCCCATTTGGCTTGCCCAGACTGCACTAACAATTTAAACTGGGTTTTCATTCACCAGGTAGGTCTGTAAATAAATCTATAGAGTCTTGAATATTGGTGGCATTCCAAAAAATTATCACAAATTGAATGAAAAATTTGTAACTTTCCTTCAGTTGGCCAAAAAACAAAACTAAATAAAATTTATATTTTAAAAATAATATTTAAATCAATTATTAAATTTTATTAAAGTAAAATTTATATTATAAAAGATAATAAGGTTCTTTGATTTTTCAGTCTAGGGACAGCTTTCTGAAGGAGATATAAATGATGCTTTAAAAAAGAATGTACTCATGGTCATATTTTGGTAAATGTTGCCCTCACCACCCCCCCTCACCACCACCACCCCCATTCACATTGACATGTAAAGTTTTCGTGCTAGTCAGCTGGGTCAGTAAAGATAGAGACGTTATGTTTTCAAGGCATATGTATGGCAACATCATGCTTGGAAGGAAATAAAAAGTGCCTACAACTGTGATCGCACATGCCACAAAAATAATACCACCATCCGCAAATAGGAACTCACATTTGTATTAGGCTGTGACTTATTTTCTACAGAAAGAGGACTTGTTTAATCATTTTTTATGGAAAGCAAAACACTACAAAGGAAAATAAGGGTTTTTTTTGACATTTTACTCTTTCAATGAATTAGCAGATCTTTGTTCTTTTTCAGAGAATACTCCTCTCTTAATAAGTACCTCTTTCTCTGTCATGAAAAGTCTAACTTTTATTTAAGAGTGAAAATCTAAAATGTCTGCTTTCTAGCACAGTTTAGGAGGGACCCTTCAAATATGCTATGCTGTAAATCGGGGAGGCTCCTGGCCCTTGTCTCAGGCTCTCCTGGACCTCGTCTCAGGCTCTCCCGGTCCTTGTCTCAAGTTCTGTTGTATTAAACGTGTTAAATAAATCAGCAAAGAAGTATTTTTAAAGATAAAAATATTCACTCTCATAATATATCAAGTGACTTCTGAAATAAGAAATGGCATAAAAAAGAGGAAGATTAAAATGCGGGATGAGTTGCAAATTCATGAAAACACGTATCTCCACTTTTCCACGTTCGCTCCCTGCTACTGCTGCTGCCACTCCTGTTCTTGGATGCTCAGAAGAAGCTTTCTCGTTTACTGCCATGCTGACATTTCCTCTAGGAAAGGAAAACAGTCCACAAGTGGTGCAATAACCTAAAAGGGAAACATCTGTTCGGAGCATGGAGCAATTTATTGGATGAGTTCAGAATACAAAGATTGCAGTTGAAATCCTCTATATGGGCCGGGCGCGGTGGCTCAAGCCTGTAATCCCAGCACTTTGGGAGGCCGAGACGGGCGGATCACGAGGTCAGGAGATCGAGACCATCCTGGCTAACATGGTAAAACCCCGTCTCTACTTAAAAAGAAAAATACAAAAAAACTAGCCGGGCGAGGTGGCGGGCGCCTGTAGTCCCAGCTACTCAGGAGGCTGAGGCAGGAGAATGGCGTAAACCCGGGAGGCGGAGCTTGCAGTGAGCCGAGATCCGGCCACTGCACTCCAGCCTGGGCGACAGAGCAAGACTCTGTCTCAAAAAAAAAAAAAAAAAAAAAATCCTCTGTATGATTCTGCAGGTCTCACCAGATCACAAGGAAAATTGGTCTTTATCAGAGCAACTCCTGGGACCTAAATGGATTAAAGAATAGGCTGTGTTTGTCATTTAAAGATTTCTTTTAATAGTACAGAAAATTTGAGAAAAACAGCACTTCATAAAAGGATATGGCTAAAATAGTAAATTTTACATTATGTATATTTTATCACAAAAAAGTAAGAAAGATAAAAGAAAAAAGACACATCCTACTCCTCACATTTCAGATTCCAAAACAGGTGTTAAAAACCCCAAATCTGAATACTACCAATGCAAATCTAACTTGAAGGAGACTTTTGCTATAAATTTGCATCTCCAGCTTTCACTAAGAGGCCTTTTGTTTCTGTAGAGACTAATGTCATTTTTAAGGTTTTGGTCCTTTAAAAGGGCCAGCCTCTCATCCTATCAAGCCTATGTTCACTGAGGGCGTTTAGAACATACCCAGAGGTGTGAGAATCTAACATTAGCTGTGATAGGTACATGAAACTAGCATGAAAACGAAGAGATAGGAATATGTTGAAAAGTTATTGGAACAGAAACTAATCTAAAAATGAAGACTGTACCTCTTTTCAAAGCATCATACTGAATTTTACAAGTAGACAGTAATGAAGTGGCTAGACAAATCTGGCAAAGAAACTAGGTGCATTAATTACCATGAGGCTGCTGCTAACCGACAGCTGTTGGGTGTCACATTTGAAAATAATTGCATTTAAAACTGGGTGTCACTGGTTATATAGTTTGGGGCTAATTGATTTATTTTCAGATTGCTTCTTTTAAACATAACAATAAAAAATAGATACATTATGCAACATACTCACATTTGAGTCATATCTATTACTTGTATGTCAACAAATTAAATAAAATCTAAACTAACCATTGTGAATAAAAATTCCAGCTGAACTTTTATAAATTTGTGGTCATATGAACCACTGTAGAATATCACTAGATTATTCCACAATCTATGTATACTTCAAAACATCATGTTGTACAGGATAAATGTATAAAATTTTATCCACAATTTAAAAATAAAAAACGTTTTTAAAAAATTAAGAGGATTAAAAAATAATATATCAGGTCAAGTGCAGTGGCTCACAGCTGTAATCCCAGCACGTGGAGGCACCAAGGCAGGAGACTGCTTGAGCCCAGGAGTTTGAGACCAGCCTGGGCAAGACAGTTGGACCCAGTCTCTAAAAAAAAATAATAATAACAAATAAAAAAAAAAAGAAAATTAGGCAGGGGTGGTAGTGGTGGTGCACACCTGTGATCCCAACTACTCAGGCAGCTGAGGCGGGAGGATCTCTTGAACCCAGGATTTCAAGGGTTCAGTGACCTGTGATGATGCCACTGCACTCCAGTCTGGGCAGAGAGCAACACCCAGTCTCTTAAAAAAATTTTTTTTAAAGATATGTCATGCTGGCTGAACGCAGTGGTTCACGCCTATAATCGGAGGCCAAGGCAGGCAGATCACCTGAGATCAGGAGCTCAAGACCAGCCTGGCCAACATGGCAAAATCCCATTTCTACCAAAAAGTACAAAAATTAGCCGGGCGTGGTGGCAGGCACCTGTAATCCCAGCTACTCAGGAGGCTGAGGCAGGAGAAGCTTGAGCCAGGACAGCAGAGGTTGCAGTGAGCTGAGATTGAGCCACTGCACTCAAGCCTGGGTGACAAGAGCAAGACTCCATCTCAAAAAAACAAAACAACAACAAAAAAATGTATGTCATGCTAACTAATCAAAAATAAATAAAACATAAGTTTCATTAAAAGAGAAAACATGTTCTCTCTTTAGCTTTTAAAAAATTCCAAAGAAACTACAGACAATCCTTTCACAACATGAATTTAGAACTTTCCCTTGTCTTCCTCTATCTTCAAAGAAATGACTACGTATATTTGATGTATGTCCTGATTCAACACAGGGCTACAGCTATCAGTGTTTTAAATAATTTATTATTGGTTAACAATAAACTGACTAGTACAACAAATCCATACTTGTCAACAGATATTTGTCAGGAGGCCAGACTTCCAGTTATGATGATGAGTGTTTGTGTTACACTGCTAAGTCTGCAAAGTAATTTTTCACACGCAGTATTTCACTGGAATCCCACACCTCCCTAAGAAAGTATTACCACCAGTCTCCTTTGACAGAGAAGTAAAGTGACAAAGTCATAACAAATAAAACTCTGCTGCTGTAACTCCAGTTACTCAGAACCTTTCCATAGAAGAAGTTCAAAATATAACTTGAAATGCGGAAATAAAAACAACCACAAAGCATTTGAGAGTTTTAAGTATTTGCATCAAGTGAATATTCTAGTATTCAAGTACTTTTAAGTAATAGGTCATAGTTGATACTTTGAGACCTACCAAGAAGGCACAAGATAAGAAAGAAAGAGAGAGAGAGAGAGAGAGAGAGAGCGCGCGAGAGCGAGCGCAAGAACATAAGAATAATGAAAGCATAAGATTCTGTTGGCAAACTTTGTTCTCTCATAGGGCAACATGGGATTATCATTTATCAGTACTTTCTAGGGTTGTCATAGCAAAGTACCACAGACTGGGTGATTGATTTAAACAACAGAAATTTTGTTCTCCTGGTTCTGGAGGCTAGAAGGTTGAGATCAAAGAACAATTAACTTTATCCCTGAGTCTTCAAATCATCTTGCTTCTGTATGTGTCTGGGTCCAAATTTCCTCTTTTTATGAGGACACCAGTTATACTGGATTAGAAACCACCTTAATGACCTCTTTTTAACTTAATTACCTCTTAAAAGACCCTATTTCCAAATACAGTCACATTTTGTGGTACTGGGGGTTAAGATTTCAACATATGAATTTTGGGAGACACAATTTAGCTCGTAATGTATAACTCACAAACATTTACCACCCACTTACTATGTGCAGAGCCCCATGCTGAACTCAGAGAGTACTGATCCCTGCCCTTGAAGGAATCTCCACCTATGCATGTAGATATGACACAAAACTGAAAGTTAAATAAAACTCCAAAAGTCAAATCACAACAAAATAGACCACTGCAACTTCATAATCTTTTAGGCCCACACGATACAAGTTATATTTTATCAGTATATCCTTTTCAGTAGGGAACTATGTACTAGATTTTAGAAAGAATACTCCTCAAACGGTTAAAATATTTATAACTTGCTGCTCTGTCAACTGCCTGAAAAATCAATTAGTATGATATATTCCATTAATTGACAATAAAGATATCACTATCATGTTATCAGAAAAAAACTTTAAATGACTAAGAAAGTTCGTTTATAAAATATACTAAAAAAGGGAACAACATGAATTTGCAAGTTTGCAACAAAGGGAAAAATGTAAATAATGTGATAGTCACCAATGAAAGGAATAAATAGCTTTAAGTACAGTGGCTAGCTTCAGTTTGTTTTTCTAGTTCTTTAAAAAATATATATAGTTTCTAAAATATTCTTTCCTTTCCTTTCCTAGAGCAAACTTGATTTGCCTATTAACCCTACAGTCCTACTGTCTTACATGCCGTAAACATTTATACTCATCTTCTTTCCTTCACAAAATTTCTGGAAATGTTATGTTTAATGACATATATTCAAATTAAAAATATTTTTATCTTGCCAATTATCTAGCAAGATTAACAGTAAAAAATAAGTAAACATATTCTTTAAAATTTTAGCAATGTCTAACAATACTCAAGTTAGAAGTGACTTTATGAATTTTCTGTATAATTCTCTCATTACAAGTGTGTGTGTGCACATAATGTTTTTAGTTTTATTCTAAATCCTGGCTATATCTGGCATTATGCTGGCATTTTTGGTTATAGTCAAACATGGATCTATGTCTTTGGAAACAGGTTAACAATTTTTTTTTTTTTTAATTTGAAATGGTAGCTTAGAATGCATTATCCTCTAAGACCCAGTGTGGACTATGGACTATTTCTATGTTTGTTTTTGAGATGGAGTCTTCACTCTGTTGTATAGACTGGAGTGCAGTGGAGCAATCTTTGCTCACTGAAACCTTCACCTCCTGGATTCAGGCAATTCTCCTGCCTCAGCCTCCCGAGTAGCTGGGATTACAGGCGCCCACTACCACAGCTGGCTAATTTTTGTATTTTTAGTAGAGATGGGGTTTCACCATGTTGACCAAGCTGGTCTTGAACTCCTGACCTCAGGTGATCTGCCTGCTTCGGCCTCCCAAAGTGCTGGGATTACAGGCGTGAGCCACTGCGTCCATCCCCAGTGTGGACTATTTCTCTCCACTTATCTAACTTTACATTGGTCATATAAGTAACTCAGGTAACGTGCAATGATGGTAACAAAACATCTTTTATTTGAGATGCATTGCATAACTCATGCCTCCTATTATAAACAGACGTCATCTAAAGAACAATTACTCCTTTTGATGTTTATTTACAATCCTCACCCTTCATATGACAAAATGGTTAACATTAATTAGTTTATTTAGCCATAAATTTTTTTCAACTACAAGTAACACCATCACAGTGAACGAATGGCATTACATAAAAGGGGGGAAAAAAAAAGCAGAAGCATGACCTGTTCAACTATTTTTATTGGGTTTGAGTTGATACATTATCAAAGAAGACTGTCATTGGTTTTATGATACCAGTTAATTTTTAACCAGCAAAATAAATGTATTTTCACTCTTTGTCATGACTTTGTGCTTGATTACTTGCTTGCCTTTTTTCTTTTCCTTATCTCTTTCATTTTTTCTCTTTTTAAAAATCAGAGTATATTCTCTTCCTCTTATCAATACCCCCAACTTTTAACATCTAAATCTCTAATTATTGTAATTTGATATATTCTCTACTCCTAGTGATTATTGGGGGTAATATACCTCTGTAGTATTCAAATATACTTGTGGAGCTAGAAAAACTGAAATAAAATTGACCTGTTAATATATCTAGTAGTGAGTTACAATCAGCATTCTGTTTTTATGGAGAGCAAAAGGATTGCTCAACTGTAGAGTGAGGTCAACTATAGGGTGGCTTTATGGTAATGATGTGTCAGACTAGCACTCTTGGAGAACCAGAAGCAGAGATCAAGAATAGCCTTAATTACCAACCTACTCAATGACCTTGAACAAATCAACAAGTCATCTTTTTGCTTTCTCCTTGACTATTTATTCTGCCTGTTGGCACTGAACTAATGCAATACCCCAATAATTTATCTCCACTAATTGAAACTTCATATGGTATGAATTTATGCTTAACTTTATACTCCATACAATGTTTGATTATACAAATTACAGTTTTGAACAAGACTGCAGAAATATAGGATGTTGATTAAACTACTTAAATAGACAAATTGTGATCAAATACTTTAAGAAACATTGTTTGCATATAAATATGATTCTCACTATGGTTGATCATTTCTTGGTCTTTACGGAAGGTTGACTTCTAGTTATTAGGGGCCCAGTTATAGGAACATGAATTATTCTGTATTTGGAAGATATAACATTGCCTTTTATTAAAATTCCTCTATAATTTCAATATTTTACCTCAACAGAGTTAAGTTAGTAATAGTTTGCAATGTGAATTAACAAGGCGGGGATACTGAAATATTTTTAGGGAACCCAATGATGTTACGTGGTCATGGCTATAAAGCATTAATTTTTGTTTATAAAACTGAGTTACATTCTCATTGTTGTTTTCATGAAGTACACACAATCCCTCTCCACTTAATTGTTCCATGCTTGTTTCTGTCTTCAACATTTCCTTGTGTTATAACATTGTTAAATCAGTTATTTTTTTACCTCCTCAAATCATTCTATAAATTTATTCATTTTTCAATAGTCTTTGTAATGGAAAAATTTCAGTTTTTCCCCAAATTTCCTTAGGTTCTCTCTCTTTTTATAAAGCCAAAGAAATCCAAAGTATTAAAATATAATTTACAAAATGTGATTGGTGTCCTGAAAGTCCCATTAAAAATAATATCCCATTACCATGAGGCTTACTAGAAAAGAATTGGCAAACAATCTCAACACAATGAGGCTGTTTTGTGGAGATAAAGGCACAGCATATTATAACCCAAAACACAAGAAGAGACTAGTTGACTATTTCAGTTGGATAATCCAAGTCCTGCTTCCTGCCTCAGTAAGTTTGGGGGCATATGTCAAACAGCTGCTCTCTTTTATCCAGAATTAGCTGCATTTAGTGATAGGTTAAATGACCGTCACATGCACAAGTCGTATTTCGTTTTACAGGGGACAAATGAGTATCCTCAGACACAGGATAATCAAATGATCACCCAGTATATGGCCTTTATAGCATGTGGTTTTTTTTTTTTTTTTTTTTTTTTTTTTTGAGACGGAGTCTCGCTCTGCCACCAGGCTGGAGTGCAATGGCCGGATCTCAGCTCACTGCAAGCTCTGCCTCCCGGTTTACGCTATTCTCCTGCCTCAGCCTCCCGAGTAGCTGGGACTACAGGCGCCCCTACCTCGCCCGGCTAGTTTTTTTGTATTCTTTTAGTAGAGACGAGGTTTCACCGTGTTAGCCAGGATGGTCTCGATCTCCTGACCTCGTGATCCGCCCGTCTCGGCCTCCCAAAGTGCTGGGATTACAGGCTTGAGCCACCGCGCCCGGCCAGCATGTGGTTTTGATCAGAGATAGTATACAATGAAATCACCGTCTTACACTATTTATCATGATAGCCAGTGTTTTTCCATATGAATTCCAAGAAGTGCCAAGATCTATTTTATTTGTAGGATTCAGCCTTCTTCCATTTTCTACAATTTTGTTATTTAAAGAGTCTTCCTAATTTTATTATTCCCATAATCAGATTTTTAACCTTAAGAAATTCCCACAAGGATAGCAAGGTAGGTTTCATAGGGTGCTGGAATGCTCAGGGTTATACTACCAGATTTGATAAATTTCCTCATTAATTAATAAAGGAAAAAACATAATGAATCCCACAAAATATAATGTAATCTAGAAGAGAATTATCAGCTCTAAATTTTCAATTCTTATGGATGTAAAAGACATTTTTCATACTACTTTTTCTACTCAGCAAAATTATGAAGCTTTATCATGTGCCTTATAAAGACTGCCACACAAGACCTATTCTAGGTACCTCTGGGAAAATGGCACCATCATCTTATTTTCTAGTTCCTTATCCAGAGGAAATTACATGTATCTAAAATGGCTAGAAATTATTCCTAATGGTCTTCCAAATTGCGTGTTGGGAAGAACCAGAAGCCACTAGAAAGATATTCACTGAGAGTTCATCTCCTAGACGATGTAATCGGTTTCACTCATATCCGTATGCAAGAAAGAGGAAAGAAAGTGGTGCCCGCCAGGGCTCGGCTCGGTTTGGGAGGCTGAGGCGGGCAGATCACGAGGTCAGGAGATGGAGACCAGCCTGGCTAACATGGTGAAACCCCGTCTCTACTAAAAATACAAAAATTAGCCGGGCATGGTGGTGGGCGCCTGTAGTCCCAGCTACTAGGGAGGCTGAGGCAGGAGAATGGTGTGAACCTGGGAGGTGGAGCTTGCAGTGAGCCGAGATCGCACCACTGCACTCCAGCCTGGGTGACAGAGCGAAACTCCCTCGCAAAAAAAAAAAAAAAGAAAAGAAAAGAAAAGAAAAAGGAAAGTGGTACCTGACTCCATGATCCTCTTCAACTGTTTGGGAAAGAGTGTGTGTGTGTGTGTGTGTGTGTGTCTCACTGGAAGGACAGTGGCTCAACAAAAGGCTTTTGTTATTGTTGTTCAGGAAATAACTGTATTAAATCTTCTTTGAAACAAGGCAAATATCTTAAGTATTTTTCATTTGAAAGTAATAGAAATCCACCATCAAGTTCAAGTGGAATGGGGAATTTAGAAGAGAATACAAGGTTATCTTAGAGTAACCAAATACAGAAAGTATATTTAGGCCCTAATAAAAAAATGAAAAACCCTTAAAGCTGATTTGTCCCTCTCTCAGGCAACTTCTCTACTTTTCCAGGCCATCTTCTGCAAAGCAGTTTTTTTGTTTGTTTGTTTCTCCATAATAGCAGCTTTCAAGTGAGTTGAGTTTCCTGTCTCCAACTCTCCCTAACTTACAGGTAGAATATTCATTATTGTCGAATTCAGTCAGTGGGGCTCTGAGTTTAAGGTTTCAAGAGACTGAGTCTGATTGTCTCAGCTTGGGTCACATTCCATCTTGAACCAATCAAATGTGGCCAGGGATTGGGGGTTTACCTGATATGCAATGCCACCAGGGCTGACTGGGGCTGGAAGGTCTGAAGAAACTGTTTCCTCTTCTGCCAACCAAGTCATCTTTTACAGAAAGTGAGTGTTGGTCAGAACACTTGTTGCATTTAGAGAAAATTAATTTCTACAGATTTTATAAATGCCTTGCATACTGAAGATGCTAAATAAATGGTAATCATGATAATATTGAAGGCTTTCTTGCTAATAAGGTGAACATGACATTTAACTATTATTACCTAATAATATTTTTAATTAGCTGGATGTAGAAAAACATTTGAAACTCAGGCATACATTTAATAATTACATTTTGAAATTCAATTTCTCACAATGGAAACAAAAAGTTCATATTGAAAAAAATCTTTTATAAACTGCTATTAGTGTTTTTCATCAGATTTCTATCAGTAGTTATATACAAATAATAAACTCAAGTATATGTTTAAAACTCATTGTAAAGTCAGCATAAAGAAAAAATATCAGCTTAAAACATCAGAATGTTTTAACAATATTTATAGTATCTTCCACTTACAGCTGCTGTGATGGCCACATTCATATACTCACATATACTCATATGCTACAACAATTCTTACATTTAGATATATTTTAAACATTTTACAAACAAGGAATCTAAGATTCAGGAATATTATATTTTGTCCAAATTACACAAGACAAGTATGTATTGGTAGCAGGATTCTCTAACAGTAATCAGGTAATCCTTCAACTTCCCAAAGGCATCTCTGCAAAAATTAGAGGAATCTAACAGTTTCTCAAGGCAATATACCAACATCTGCTAGAAAATGGGCATTATAAATAGAGGAACCCATAATGACTACAAATGTGAATGCCCCGCCCCCCGCCCGCCAAGAATTGTGCGATGCAAAACCTGCACAACAATATATGTCACCCTGTTAATTTAAATAGTACAGATGTTATTGGTCAATTTTTCTTTTTACACGGAATACTATTCATTAATGCCCTGGACCTCCCCTTCTCTCCTGCCATTTACCCCCAACCCTGTTACCTAGGTTAATGATTAAATTCTGAAAATGTTTTAACCCATTTGTTCCATTGATATCCCAGTGATCAAAGACGTTAAAAGCATTTTTCTTTTTTTTTTTTTTGAGACAGAGTCTCGCTCTGTCGCCCAGGCTGGAGTGCAGTGGTGCGATCTCGGCTCACTGCAAGCTCGGCCTCCCGGGTTTACACCATTCTCCCGCCTCAGCCTCCCGAGTAGCTGGGACTACAGGCGCCTGCCACAAGACCCGGCTAATTTTTGTATTTTTAGTAGAGACGGGGTTTCACTGTGTTAGTCAGAATGATCTCGATCTCCCGACCTCGTGATCCACCCGTCTCGGCCTCCAAAAGTGCTGGTATTACAGGCTTGAGCCACCGCGCCCGGCCTAAAAGCATTTTTCAACCACGGTTCCATTAAATCTCTCTATATAATTCAATCAATAAGCCATTTTGGGATCCTAGAAAGGCACATCATTTATGGCCCACTATGGCCTTCTTTATTTAGAAATATCTTAGTTCTATGGCTAACAAGGCAAATTTCTTAACAAACCTCAAATGTTCCTCCATTTTGTTGATTCCTAGTTTGAAAAAGCAAAATGTGACATCATTCAAGAGACATGTTTAGAAAACTTAACTACATGCGTTAACTATGTTTATCATTGTTGGCTTATTTCTATGTTTGCATGGCTAACCTTTTTCCAGAATGAGAGCTTTGCCACCGAATATTCCACTAGACCAAAAATGCTCAAGGAAGATGAAGGAGAGAAAGAATTACAGATCAAAATCTCCAGGGAGGTATGTATAACTAGGGAAAGTGCAATTAATATTATTAGACAAGGTTATACTTGGGAAAGGAGGAAGGGAACTCCTGGTTTTACAGTATAAGCTACAGAAAGTAAAACCTTATGAAACACTGGGTGATGGGGATTGAGGCTGAGGAGGGAAAAGGAGGAAGGGAAATATAGTGCATATGTAAGAACTTGAAAAACACTTGCCCAGACATTTCATGCTGAATTCACGGCACCAGTTTCCTAAACAGCACCTTATATGACTACATCCTTTCATTTAAGAAATGGGGCCGGACGTGGTGGCTCATGCCTGTAATCCCAGCACTTTGGGAGGCAGAGGCAGGTGGATCACAGAGGTCAGGAGATCGAGACCATCCTGGCAAACACGGTGAAACCATGTCTCTACTAAAAAGTACAAAAAATTAGCCAGGCATGGTGGCGGGCGCCTGTAGTCCCAGCTACTTGGGAGGCTGAGGCAGGAGAATGGCGGGAACCCGGGAGGCGGAGTTTGCAGTGAGCCGAGATCGTGCCACTGCACTCCAGCCCGGGCGACAGAGCGAGACTCTGTCTCAAAAAAAAAAAAAAAAGAAAGAAAGAAAAGAAAAAGAAATGGGAGGAGAAGTAGAACCAGCAGGATTACTTGACCTTGCTTTTAATCAAAGGAGTCCAACGTTTTGGGTTTTGTGCAATATCAAATGCGTACAAGAGAAAGCAAGAGACATAGAGTAGTGGCCTCAAAATACATCTTTCATTGACTTTTTTCCAGCAGCCATATTTATACTGTATTTTTAATAAACACATAAGTACCCATTTTAGATATTGTTTCTATGTTAGGAACGTAGTAACCTAAATGATAGCACAATAAATTTATTTACATTTACAAACTTCAGGAAGCAAAGTCTCTTGAAATGGCTTTATGTATACATGTATGTGTATCTATATGTATCTACTCATCCATTTTCATACTCCTATGAGGAAATATCTAAGACTGGGTAATTTATAAAGAAAAATAGATTTAATGGACTCACTGTTCCACATGGCTGGGGAGGCCTCACAGTCATGGCAGAAGGCAAAGGAGGAGCAAAGGCCCTACATGGTGGCAGGCAAGAGAGCATGTGCAGGGGAACTGCCCTTTATATTATGAAACCATCATATTCCATGAGACTTATTCACTATCACAAGAGCAGCATGGGAAAAACACCCCCATTATTTAATTACCTTCCATTGGGTCCCTCCCACGACACATGCGGATTATGGGAGCTACAATTCAAGATGAGATTTGGGTGGGAACACAGCCAAACCATATCAGTGTATATCTTCCTTTAACATTTTTAAATGGCTTGCTTATGTACAATAGTTGCATATAGTAATAGATTTGAGATGAGACCTGTAGCGTAAGTGTTTACTAGATGAAGAAGGTGTAGAAAATTTGCAGAGGTACAAATCTCATTCTTGCACAGAAAGCCGTGAGTCACAGTACCAACCCCATTTGAACATGCAGGCAATGAACTAAAGAAGACTTGAAACAAGCCTCCATGAGTCTTCAGCAGGAGAGTCCATACAGAGGAGGACAGTAGCAGTTATCGGCTTAGCCAAAGCATTTTCTTTTCCTGCCGGCAATTTCCATCTGCCAGCCTCCATCTTACTTACGAATCATCAGATAAAAATACTTGAGGTTTTAAAAAAAAAATTTGATGTGAATCTACTAGGAGAAAACCTCAAGAATATTTCTAAGTAGATCAGAAGTATTTGTTTCTATAGCCTACTAATATCTCATTAATACTGTTTAGTGGAAAGGGTAATTCAGGGAGTAAATACAAGAGTCATCATACAGCAAAATAACCACTCTATGGATTAAGGAGTTCCGCTACCCTTTGCTACTTCAAAGATCCAAAAATAAATCCCAGTACATATCCTTCTGTCTTAATCACTTTTTAAAATATTTAATCATGTAAGATATTTTATATTAAAGAATTAGCAGGACAATTCACTTCAAACAAATATAAAAACAAAAAATAGCAGCTCCTCAGAGAACACACTTTATGATCAAAGTCTCCTTCAACATCTTATAGGCTCTAGAAATATTTTAGAACACAACTAAATCAATCATTATTTCATGACAAATCTTTCACCTAATGAGCTCATTGTTTGTTAAAATCTTCTATGGTATCTTCTTTAGTTCTTTTTACCAAACTTTGCATTAAGGCATGAATGTTTCTATTTGACTATATAAACAAAGATTATATCTTACAATAAAATTATTTTTCCTTGAATGATAAAATTCACATTTCTTCACAATGTTCTGGTAGTCCTCACTGAATCTTATATAACTATTGCCCTTATATTACTTTCTGGGTAATCTTAAAAGGGTTATTTTGCACTTACGGAATCTCATTCATTCTACCTCCATAAAAGCATCTTGGCAAGCCTTCAAAATTCTGTTGGCAGCCTTTCTTGGTAGGTCAATGGGTTCTTTCCCTGTTGTCCATATTTTTGTGTTTGTTTAGATCTTGACCCAGTAGAGAAAGTTTGCTTACTAGAAATGATTAGATAAAGATGTCCTCCTCAAAAATTTCTCCATCACACATTTTTGTTATAAAAGATTCTTTTAATGTAAGAAACTCTACCTTGAAAAAAAATTTTTTAATGCACAGAAAAAGCTGGGTTTCACTGTTTTTTTATGAAGCTAAAGGGTTTGGATCATAATATTGAAAGACACAATACTGAGTGCCATAATCCGGAATGCTGAAATCCTGAAAGATCAAAATCTCTAAAATCTAAATCCCTATCATCTAAACTTCTAAACATTTTAAATTTGGAAAATCACATCACAGGAAAGTCACATCATGGTAAGCAGAACTACTACCTTGTTATTGTCTTTATAAAGAAGAAAACGGATTTTAATTGAATCCCCAAACTATAATGTCAGATTTGGAATTAGGTGCAATGAAGATTTCCAAGAGTGAATTTCAGGATGTTACCAAGAAAGTTTGTTTTTTCCATTCAGCTCAATGCATTTGGAGAAAAATTCAAATGAGTAGATTGCCTGCACAACACGGCAAGAATGAAAACGTCAGTTTAAAAATGTCTCATTTGCCTGTGTTGGCATTCCTTCCAGCTGATGACATTCCAGGGCTTTTAATAAATTAAAGCTGCATTTGCCTGAAGAAGCCAGCTAAGTTATGGACTAGTTTGAAAATAATTATGTGCATAGTAGGATAAGAAGACACTTATGCAACAGTGTTGCTCTTTGATCACTAGTACTGTTTTTGCCAAATTTGTGTTCCGTATTGCATGCAAAATGGATGTCCACAAAGCCAAAACAACATAGAAGCATCGCAAGAAGATGGGAAAATTAAATAGGGAATGCTTATATTGAGAAGTGAAGCCAGCTGGACTTCCTGGGTTGAGAATGGACTTAGAGAACTTTTCCGTCTAGCTAAAGGACTGTAAATGCATCAATCAGTGCTCTGTGTCTAGCTACAGGATTGTAAACGCACCAATCAGCCCTCTGTAAAAATGCACCAATCAGCACTCTGTGTCTAGCTAAAGGATTGTAAACGCACCAATCAGCACTCTGTAAAAACGCAACAATCAGCACTCTGTAAAATGGACCAATCAGTGCTCTATAAAACAGACCAATCAGCAGGATGTGGGTGGGGCCAAATAAGGGAATAAAAGCTGGCCACCAATCAGCAGAGGCAACCGACTCAGGTCCCCTTCCATGCTGTGGAAGCTTTGTTCTTTTGCTCTTCACAATAAATCTTGCTGCTGCTCACTCTTTGGGTCTGCACTACTTTTATGAGCTGTAACACACTGCGAAGGTCCACAGCTTCATTCTCGAAGTTAGCGAGACCACGAACCCACCAAAAGGAAGAAACTCTGAACACATCTGAACATCTGAAGGAACAAACTCCAGACACACCATCTTTAAGAGCTGTAAAACTCACCGCAAAGGTCTGCAGCTTCATTCTTGAAGTCAGCAAGACCAAGAACCCACAGGAAGGAACCAATTCCGGACACAATATCAATGTATATCAAATCAGAAGAGTTGCATAAAGAGCAGCACCACATAGAAAATGAATGTGAACATATTATCCAAGGAGAACCATGTCCTAAAAGAAAAAAGCAGATATTCATTGTGATGTAAGACTTCAAAATACGGTTAACTGCTAACTAGGTGAAAGTTGGCCAGCTCCTATGAACTATCTCTATGCAATCTGTCCCTGTAATACACTTTTTCATATGTCAAAATTTCTTTTTAGTTTTTTTCTTTTTTTACTTTTTCCCCATTATTTCAAATTGTCAGCATTATTGTTTTATAATTTACTATGTTATGTATTTTATCTTTGCATCATTTCCAATACTGGAGGTATAAATTGTGCAGACTTTCATAGAGTTCTGATTTATGTATTTTATAAATTTGCCTCCTTAAAAGTGCATTATCGGCCGGGCGCGGTGGCTCAAGCCTGTAATCCCAGCACTTTGGGAGGCCAAGACGGGCGGATCACGAGGTCAGGAGATCGAGACCATCCTGGAGAACACGGTGAAACCCCGTCTCTACTAAAAAATACAAAAAACTAGCCGGGCGTGGTGGCGGGCGCCTGTAGTCCCAGCTACTCGGGAGGCTGAGGCAGGAGAATGGCGTAAACCCGGGAGGCGGGGCTTGCAGTGAGCTGAGATCCGGCCACTGCGTTCCAGCCTGGGCGACAGAGCGAGACTCCGTCTCAAAAAAAAAAAAAAAAAAAAAAAAAAAGTGCATTATCACAATGTTACTGTGTAAGTAAGCATTGTGCATGTACATACAAACATTAAAATTTCCATAGTAAATGAAGAGGTGTCCTTTTTGCTCATCTGAATTTGTAAAAGATAAAATTTCTCAAGATCTTGACTCTTTAAGCTACTGGTGTGGTGACAATGTAGTTGTACCCATAGTGGTTTTTGATCAATCTTGTCAAAAGTCTCAGGTGTCCATCACAATATTTCAGATGACTTGCAGTTACAAAACTCAGTGCACACAGTTACCATCCATTGTGATATGCATTTATACATTTCAGTTTTTGACCTATGTATTTATAAATATGGTTTGTTTGTTCATAAATGTTATGCCTGTGTGACTGTCATTAGTATACCTGTTTATGTTTACAAAAATACTTGTATTATTAGTGCCTATTTCATTGTGTCAAGTAGCCTATTTAAGTGTTCTACTGTGTTTTCATATGTTTCTCATATAAATGCCCTTTAAAAAATGTAAGTAAACAGCTAGCCAATGTAGTGGCACACACTTGTAGTCCCAGCTAGTCAGGAGGCTGAGGTGGGAGGGTTGTGTGAGCCCAGGAGTTTGAGGCTGCAGTGAGCTATGATCACACCAATGCACTCCAGCTTGGGCAACAGAGCAACACCCTGTTAAAAAAAAAGTAAGTCTCTTTTAAGGAATGTTAAAATTATTTTTTCCAGAATTATATTTTCAGCATTTTGATTTTTCAGGATTTGAAAATTTGGAATTATGGTATTCAGGATTGTGTCTTTTGGGATTGTGACCAGCTCCCAAAAATAAATATCACTGACTTAACAATTTTTCCAAGGCTCCTGACAACCAGCATCATTACATTTAAAATCTTCTCACGAGCCATCTTTGACACAAATAACTAAGGTTTGCATATACATTTGATCCCAATGAAATACGGTGAAATAGAATCTTCCACTGATGAAAGTTAATGGTTTTGCATTCAATTTGTACAGAGTACCCAAAGCCAACATTTTCTTTTCTCTTGTTCCAGATTGAGGTACTTTTTCTTCTTTAGATTTCCCAAAGCTTACAGATTTTATTATAATAATCTCATAGGGCATAGTTTTTTAATTTTAAAATTCCTATATATTTATTCTTAAATCAATGTTTTATGGATCATTCTGTGTACAATCATTTTACTAAGAAAACTGGCTAATCTTGACGCTCCTATCAATTCTTCTCTTGCCATTTATTTTCTAATATAATAGTCCTGAAAAAGTAAATGAAATACAATAAAGTAGTTCCACCTGATTAGTCTTGATTTCCCTGATTGCTACAAGAGACTGATTTCCTTCATCTCATTTCTGCAACTATTGTATATGCTGTACTGTATTATACAGTACATTTAAAGAAATATTTTTTAAAATTTTTTTCCAAATTAATACTAATATTGTGGTGGCAAGTAAAAACAAACTTATTTACTACAACAACGTGCATGGTTCTCTGCTTGGCAAAGAATACAAATTTCAGGAAAATGTGGTTTTAATCAACCACTGAATGATAAAATATAAACTAGTGATTATTTTCACTCTCCCACCTCCTATGTGATTTTTGTTGTAGTTGTTAAGCAGATCTTGGAAATTTTTTCCTAGTAAAAAAAAAAAAAAAAATTTAAATTCATTTTACAGCCTCAGCATCTCTCTCCTCACCCTAATTGCATTAATTTTGTAAAACTAAATGGAGTTGCGTGATCTAGCCTCTTCTGAAATGCAGTCTTTACAACAGTGAGACATGATGGAAACCATGCAACATAAAACCACAGGATTTTTAAAAAGCTGGCTCTGGATGACTTATATGTTTCATAAACCAGCTTAAGGCTGAGTTATGAAAATATCATTTTAATAAGTTCCTTTAAAGATTCTCATGTTTGTCATTTATTTATTCCTTCATGCACTTACTTATTTTTATTTATCCATTTTCACTTATCCAGCAAGCGCTTAAAGCGAGGGTTTGGTTTTGGTTTTTGCACAACATTGCAAATAATGCTACTGGAGAAAAATCAAAGAAATACAAAAATCAGTGACAAGGTTCGTAGAAGATCAAGTTTCCAGGGTTGCAGGTGGAAGGAACAGATTGAGCTCAGGCATGGCAGTGGTCTCCTGACACAATTGTCTAGCACTGGCAGGTTGGCCAGACTTGAGCAGTAGGAAACAGATGACGCTCATGAGGAGAGGTTTTTGAAATGCTTTCTACAATGTGCATCAGACCCTTTGCTAGGCATGAGAACATAAAGTTGAATAAGATGCAGTCCTTGTGCTAAGGAACTCTCAAATTTTTACTGAAGTCCCAAAGCATGTGTTTTTTCACACAACGGATTCCCTTTTTCCTCTGAATTATTTCACAGCAATTTGATACCGATTATCCACTTTAAAAACACATGAATAATTTTTCTTTAACAGTCAGAAGTATTACATTTTTCTTTTGGTTCTCAAACTAGTTCTTGATACTTCTGTTCAAATTCAACAAATTTTATTTAAAATGTTTTAAGCTTAAAATTATTTTACTTATAACCCTATCATATGTGTATATGAAATTTAACAGTTTATATCAGCCATACATAACAGTATATAACAGTGATGAGGCTGTAAGGATTAAAATATTTTTTCTGAATTGAGTTACTGTAGTTATTAGTATACAATCAAAATAACATATATCACAGACTACTTTTAAACCTAAAAATAAAATTGTATCAATGAGCTTATCTTATTCAAATAGGTGATCATTTAAAGAAAAGATTAGCTCATGTATCCGAATGAAAATTTCTTACAGCTAGAATACAACAATTTTATTCCTATTTTCTGAATGTAAGCACTGAAAAATGTATTCACATAGAAGCTGGGAACAGAAGACCTTTTGTGAGAGCAATGTCAAGTCTTTCTGAGTTAGGTGACAAAACTTACACAGATCAATCAGTTAACAGTTTGAGTAGGAGCTCCTTTTATTTATTTACTTACTTTTTGAAAGCTAAAAATTGGAAAGTGCCACATCTTACAAAAGGATGTGTCCGTTACTGGGTCACCAGAGTCATCTACATTCTCAACATCAATCTCAATAAGTGTAATGTTCCTTTGTCCCTGAGTTGGATTTTATACCTGAGACAACATACCAATTCAGGATGTATGCCTCTGTAAGGAAGGAAAAACGAGACTGTGAATGGCAAGGAGATAAGATGAGAAAGCTTGTACTCCATCACAGAAGAGTCATAAACTTTTAAAATTAATTATAGTGAAGAGTGCACCTGGAAGCTGAGAATCAACATATTGATTGTCTCAAGTTCTGTGTTAATATAGTCCTTGGAAAGCCTCTTTAGCCTTCCAGGAGAACAGATATTTGGGTAGGAATTCCACTTCTACAGACATTGTGGTGCTTTGCAGAAGCTCACATAGTTAAAAGATGGGTACTTCCAAGATAATTGAAAATATAAGTTTTGTGATTTGGGGAAATTACATTTTAGAGATAACAATGCATTCTTAAAAAAATATACTATATGCGATTCTGTTTCTATCACAAGAAAGTTTGGCATTGACCAGGCTTTTTAAAAGAATTTTTATACTCATATCTTTCTTAAGAAGAGGTAATCATGCTGTGCAAAAAGTAAATTAATTCATATCTCCAATTTTCAGAATTTACTAGATATTTCCAAAAGTGCAAAAGTCTAACATTCCAATAATAGTGAAATGAATTCTTAACACTAACATTTTAGGGGATGAGGAAACGAGATGAGAAGACAAAACACACATTTAAGAACATGTATTTGGCATGTTTTTTTCTTTAAAGCTTGATGTTCTAAAAAGTTTAATTTTCTCTGATTAAAAAAAATTGTTTGCTTTTTTGAGTTTTGTTGCTTGGTTTGCTTGCTTTCTTGGTGTGTGTGTGGTTTTTTTTTTTTGCATGTATGTAAATGTATGTTTTTGGCTGAAATGTCTTTCATATTTTTAATATGGACATTCAAGTCTTTGGAAAATATTTTTCATCCTTTCAATGAAGCTTTCCACTTCAATACTGAGTTTAGAGAGTTCAGTGATAGTCAAGAAATATTCATTAACATCTACTCTGTATAAAGTACTACACCCAGTGACATAGGAGATACAAGGGCAAATCATTCAAGGAGTATAGAATCTGTGTAGCAGAGAAACATATACTCAAAAAACTACCAAAAGCTACAAGAGGAAATAAGAATACACCTACGAGTATGCAGAGGCTTTCTAGGAATAGGATAACACTATTAGTCTTAGGAAAATCAATGTCAAGAAAATACGTAAAACATTGGAACACTACGCATGTGGGAGTTATTTATATCCCACTGCTCAAGCTCATCATCAAGGTCTGATTTTTCACTCATGCAAAAATTCAAAAAATTACGACCTCCAGCATATATGGGTTAATAAGACCTTTAACTGCTATTTTATTATCTTTCATTTCCACTCATTTATCTAGTAGAGATTCCTTGAGAGCCTACTACGTACCTAGCATAGTACCACCACTACAAAAATAATGTGTGATGTGTTTGAATGAGGACGGTGTGGCTACTGCCCTTAAACTGCTTATAGACTTGGGGAAAATACATTTATACAATTAATTATAGTACAACATTATAAGCATTATAAATATAATAAAAATGTGTATATTTAAAGATAAAACGACAGTATTTCTGTTTCCATTTTATAAAAGTTTTTATTTTTATTTTTTAAAAAGACAAAACGGTTAGAACAAACCAAAGCAGCAAAAAGAATAGTCAGGTTTGGCATATATTTTGCAGGAAGAGCTGAGAGTACTTGCTAATAAGTCAGATGCTGGATATGAAAAAGGGAGAATAGGTAAGGCAACTCTAAAGTTTGGGGTATGAAGAATTGGAAAAATTAAGGTGCCATTTAGTGAAATCATGTATCAGTTACCACATTTGCTGAATGACAAATTACCCCCAGAACTTAGTGGCTTAAAAATGATTTATTCATTCACAATTTTGTGGGTTGATAATTGCACTTAGGTTCAGGGAGACATCTCTGTTGCTCTCACTTAGACTCACTTATTGGCTATAGTCAGTTGACAGCTTGGACAGGACTGGATGGTATAAGATGGCCTTACTGACATATCTGGTGGTTGGCAGAGTCTTGGCTGGAGCACCTTGGTCCTCCCCATGTGGTCTTTCCAGCAGGGTAGCTTAGACTTATTCACGGGGCAGCAACTTTCTAAGACAGCAAGAGTGGAAGCTGCAGGACCTCCTGGGGTCTATCTTCAGAAGTTGCACGAGGCCATGTCTGCCACATTGTATTAATCAAAACAAGTCACAAGGCCAGTCTAGATTTAAGGAGTAAGAAAATGGACTCCATTTTATTGTTTTTTTTTTTTTTTTGAGACGGAGTCTTGCTCTGCCACCCAGGCTGGAGTGCAGTGGCCGGATCTCAGCTCACTGCAAGCTCCGCCTCCCGGGTTTACGCCATTCTCCTGCCTCAGCCTCCCGAGTAGCTGGGACTACAGGCGCCCGCCTCGTCGCCCGGCTAGTTTTTTGTATTTTTAAGTAGAGACGGGGTTTCACTATGTTTGCCAGGCTGGTCTCAAACTCCTGACCTCGTGATCCACCCGCCTCAGCCTCCCAAAGTGCTGGGATTACAGGCTTGAGCCACCGCGCCCGGCCGTGTTTTTTTTTTTTTTTTTTTTTTAAGACGGAGTCTTGCACTGTCACCCAGGCTGGAGTGCAGTGGCGCAATCTTGGCTCACCACAACTTCCGCCTCCCAGGTGCAAGCGATTCTTCTGCCTCAGTCTCCCAAGTAGCTGGGATTACAGGCACCCGCCATCATGCCCAGCTAATTTTTTGTATTTTTAGTAGAGACGGGGTTTCACTATGTTTGCCAGGCTGGTCTCAAACTCCTGACCTCGTGATCCACCCGCCTCAGCCTCCCAAAGTGCTGGGATTACAGGCGTGAACCACCACGCCCGGCCAACGGACTCCATCTCTTGAGGTAAGGAGCTGCAAATAAATTGTGACCATTTTTATTCTTCCATACATGGGAACGACAGAAAGTGTAGTCTACCCGTTCTAAGAGTTTCGTTTGTAGAGAAAAAAAAAATGTGCTTTGCTGGAAAATGGTGCATTGATTAGAGCACAATCTTCCGGGTTCTCTAATTCTAATTCATGGGGGTTATTTCACAACTTCGTCTCTTATATATAAATGACGGTAATGCAAAGAATTGTTCTTGTCTGTGGATATGGTAACACGTTCTGTCCCTTAGAGGATCTATTGACTTTCTTCTCTCACTGCAGAAGATGCCATTTTTGCCTGTATTTGCACATCTATTAAATGTCTATTAAAAGAAGACCAACAAATGCCCAATAAGTATATGAAAAAAAAATGCTCAACATTACTAATCATCAGGGAAATGCAAACTAAAGCCACAATGAGATACCACCTCACCTCAAATGGCTATTATCAAAAAAACTAAAGATAACAAGTGTTGGCGAGGATGTAGGTCAAAGAAAACACTTGTACACTATTGGTTGGAATATAAACGAGTACAGCCATTACGAAAAACAGTATGGAGATGCCTCAAAAATTAAAAATTAGAACTATTATGTATTATATCTTCTGAATTTCTCTGTTCATTTTTTAATCCTTATGACTTAGCCCAAAACTACTTCATAGTAGCTACTTAATAAATGTTTCTTGAGTGAATATAGCAAAAATAATCCCAGTCTACAAGAAAGAGCATAGTAATATCCACCAAGTCTAACATATATATACACTTACTATTCACCTAGTTCCACTGGTAACCTTTATTAACAGATTCTTAAAATGCTTTTAAACTACCCATGTAAATAATTTTAAAAGCACACTCTGCTGAATTACCCTATTCTACCCCTCTTAGCAATCAAAGGTAAAAAGAATCTTGTAGCGATGTTGACCTGTCTGCAACATGACACCTCTGATAGAAAACAGACAAACTAATGAGAGGAAGCTAAATACGGTTATTGTTTACTGGGCTCTGATAACTTATTGTTGGCAAGCAAGTGAATGCTATCTAAGAGATAGGGAATAAAGAAAACATTGTGCTTGGTCTTAGATAAATAAAATATGGGGAAATATGATTTAAAACAAAAAACAAATTTAACTGTCTCATAGTTAAATCTCACGAGTCCTTATAGAGGAGCTTAGGATATCTCTTTAGACTTTAAATACATAAAAAACAGCCCTGGGATAAGCACTATTTGACAGCTGAATGACAATCTCACCGTGGAGAAGATAGCTGCATGTTCATTAGCATAAACAACACATTCCAGGCTTCTAAACTATGTAACTTCCCACAAGGAGCATCTGACCCAGATGACCCTAACATTGAGTGAGCCAGTAGGCATCTGAGAATGAAATCAAAACTTACACAGATGCCAAAAAGGTAAAATGACAAAGCTCAGACATTTCTCCTTCAATTTAGTTCAATTCAACAAATATTATTTGAATACTTTACATTGAAAAAACACTGCAACAGAAAGTAGGTAGAGAGAACTAGAGAATGGATACTCTATTGTCTCCCTATTTTTGATATAATTATTCACTCATCCTTAGACTAAAATTTGAATAAGATAAAAGACTTTCTTATTATTACTTAACTATACATTATGGGGAAAGAAGCAATATGTGAATTTACTAAACATTTAAGCATTACAACTACTTCCAAGTGCCTTCTAGTGAATATGACCTAACCTATGACTACTGACACGATCTTCCATAGCATGCTCAGGATCACCTTTTAATCCCAGATGGTAAAATGTGAATCTGTCTGTTCCTAGCCCTCTCCATTTCCAGCAATGCTGCTATTATATTTTTAAGATTATGTTGCTGATTTGTGTGTTTTGCATTCCCCTGAATCCATTTTCTTCCGGACTTGTTAGCGCCTCTTCTGTGGTGCACCCCACCCCGCCCCGCCTCGCCTTTCTAGGCAGTCTTGTTGGAGCTGCACATAGTTATGAAGCATGGTAGGCTGGCACCGTGAGTTGCGCTACACTGTGGATTTTCTCCTGCTTTTCCGTACCTACTCCCCCAGAGTGCTTTCACACCACCCATCTTACTCTTGTTTTGCTTGGTTCTCTGCTCCTCTACTTCAGGAAATTCCATGGTTTAGCCTGAAAAAGACTGACTTCATGGGAGGGTGCCTCTCCCCAGGAAATAGACCATCCTCTGATTTAGTTCTCCTCCCACTCCAAACGAACATACACCCTGTAAAATATCTCCTTTATGGCCAGAACTAGAAGCAGAATTTAAACGACGAGTTTGGGACTTTTTACATTTTCCTAAAAAGCCCTTGTGGTGACTCACATTGTAAGGCTGATGTATGAGACTGTCAGACTGATTTTAATTTTGATCTCTTATGTTTTTTTCCCCACTCTGTCATGTCACACTAATGACTGTTAAATGCTCCAAAAGACTGGCAAATGGGAAAACAAAGACAAGAACCAGAGGATTGTAAGTTTCCAAATGAACAAATATTATACATATTTGAGAAAAATTACATTGGGTTAGTTTATAAATGTTTGAGCATTATGAAAATCTCCAGCAGTCAGACGCAAGGAGGAGGAGAGATAATCTTTGACCATAAGAATGAGATACTCTGACCATGGTATCACTTGCTACTTATTTCAGTTTTTAATGATTAACACCTTCCTCCCTAGGTTAATTTTACTTAGGAATGACCACAGATGTAGCAATTTGTGAATAAAACGGAGGTTTTAAACATTATATAATACCAAGTTTAAAATCTAAACTGGTAAAACATTGTCAAACTCCTTTTTAAAGAAGTCAGAAAACAATTCTATTATATTCATGCTCATTTTGAAAGCTGTCTCTGCCAACAAAAGAGTACATTTGTTGATTAATATATATTTGGCATGAAAAAAATCTAACTACTATAGAAGCTTTGTAATAACTGATAACATAGCTAACTGCCAATTACTAAGACCTTACCTGTCTCCACTGCATCCTGTGAAGTGGTGCAGATGGGTTCTAATAACTGGATGGCCTGGGTCAGGTGTCAAGAGTCATCTGCCTTCCTCGTATTACGCATTGTCCTCCCTAGGATCATAACATAGCCACCGTTCACTGATGCTGGCTGTGTGCTGGGTGCTTTTAAAAATCTATCTCACTTAATTCTCATAACAACTTTATCAAGTGGGAAATATGATCACCTTTCCAAGGAAAATGGAGACTTAAAACAAGATTAAGAAATTTGCTCAAAGTCTTATACCTAATGAGTGGTAGAGCCAGAATTTGAAACGAGGCATGTCTGCTTGCAAATTTGAGAATCCTATAGTGCTTCCAGATGGAGTATGATAGCAAAACTCTTTAAATGGTTCAAATTTAACAGCTCACAGGAAATTGTTTTAAGTATGCAAGGTGAAAAATTGTGACTTTTATCAAGAATGTAAAATTATGTGTAAGTTTATCTTGATCATCGGTGAAGCATAATATGCTTCTCTTAATCTGAAGTTATGAAAATAAAGCATTTCAGAGTGTACAAAGAACTTTTCCATGTGAGCCTAACTGAAGACAACAGATCAAGCAATTGTTATTCACATTTTACAGAAAAGGAAGTTGAATCTTTGATTGGCAGAGTGGTATAGCTAATGCCACACAATTAGGACCCAGTGGAATAAATAAATCCTGGGCCTGGGTCCTTTCAGTTCCATTTATGTGCTCTTTCCACTACATGTTAAGCAGGCCATGTTTACGAGCAATGAGAGGAAGCTCCATGGACTTTGTTCCACGTTTGCTTAAAAAGAAAAAGCACTATAAATCAACTTGAAATATCCACTGAGAGCCTTGTTCATTAATTAAGTCTAGCACAATCAATGATACTAACAAGCATTGTAATAAAATCATTCCATTCCATGCTATGTGATACAGTGTGACTGCAAAAAGTATGAAACAAGAAAGAGGATGAAGAATTTGTAAGTCATTAAAAGACCAAAAACCATTTCTAACCAAAGAGTTTAATCAAGGTTTGAACCTCATGCCTAAGCATTCCCAGAAGTCTCCTTTCATATGCCAAGCTGTTTGTTACAAATTATCTTCCAGAATAATGTAGATACATCCCCCCAAATTTTTTCTATTACATGTCATGAATCAAATTTGCTAAAAGTATGTGTATTGTTAAGGTTTTAAAAATTCCAATTCTTAGTTTCTTTTTTTTTTTTTTTGAGACAGAGTTTCACTCTTGTCACCCAGGCTGGAATGCAGTGTCGTGATCTTGGCTTACTGCAACCTCCACCTGCCAGGTTCAAGTGATTCTCTTGCCTCAATCTCCTGAGTAGCTGGGATTACAAGCGTCCACCACCACATCCGGCTAATTTTTGTATTTTTAGTAAAGACAGGATTTCGCCATGTTGACCAGGCTTGTCTTGAACTCCTGACTTCAGGTGATCCACAAGTCTCGGCCTCCCAAAGTGCTGGGATTACAGGCTTGAGCCACCATGCCCGGCCCCAAGTCATTTTTTAAATTGGTAAAGTAAGTTGTGTAATTTAGGGCATGATTTACGTAGCGTAAAATTTAATAGAAACTGGGGAAATAATTGAAATTCACACATGAAGGGAATTTAACTAGTTTTACAAAAATGATTCCCACCCAAAATTAGTGGGTTTATTTTGTTTTGTCTGAATATTGATTTAAAACTTCCTAGTTAATTCTAGTCATTCATAGGCCAATACAAGTGTAAGGCCAAGGAGATCATGTTTATATTCAGTCATACTTTTCATTCTGGACTACTGGTTAAAAGCAAGAAGTACAAGAAACACACAGAATAGAAAGCATAAGTTAATTAAAGGTATTAAAAAATAAAGCTCTTCAAGAAAAAGTAATAAATTAATTTGTTCTTGATACATAGGAAGCACTCTTGGGGCAGATGGGTATGAGAGAAAATTTCTGATTGTTGAAATAAAAGAGAAAAAAGATTTTGGAAAAAGGATATTTGATGAGCATGCTTGAGTGACATCCTATCTGCTATATGATATAAACACTTTCAGTGACCCACAAAATTTTCATTAAAACTAAAAATATCACAACAGGCTGAAGGTGATCTAATCTTTTGTGGATGCTTCTGGAAGTTAACCCAAAGCCAAAGTAAAATCAGCCTCAAAAGCAAAGAAACAGCATCCATGTAAATCATGTTAAAAACATCTTAGTCTCATGGTAAAATTCTGGGAGTCGGTGCTCTCCAATGTGAGAATCACTTCTCTATGTAGCAGTTTCATGCAGAAACAAAAACACAAAATCAAGAATAACAAAATGTTCTAGTTGTAGCCCCAGGTGAGATTTGGTGAATTAGTCAACCTGTGTCTTCGAGTACTCTTCATAGGTGTCACCCAGGTCCTGTAGCCTCACCAATATTTTTCTAGAATGTTCTAGAAGTTGTACAGGCACCCTGATACAATCTACACCAAGGTCAGTTGGAGACCAACAATGAAAGTTGTTCATTGATAGCATTTGTTTTGCTGCATTTGGGGAGGTAAAGAGGGTGGCAGAGCACTTACCAGAACAAAGAGGGAAAGATAGAAGAAAATTTATTTCAGACCGTTAACTGAATGCTCAAATGGTTGTAATTGGGTTGATGAGGTCTAGAGTTTCTTAAATGACTCATTTATATTTCTACTGCCATTTAAGAAAACATTTAAATTATTCATCTCAACTTTATATTTAAAAATCATTCTATTAAAGAAGGAACCAAGAAAATGATTTAAAAAACAAAAAACAATTCTTCAACCGGTCCAAAAAAAAAAAAAAATTGTGAGCTACTGCATACCAGGGATCTACTTCTGGTATTTTCACTTCATTGAAAGTTTTATTTTCTTTTTTTCCAACTCCTGCATACTGGTGTCTCTTTCTACATGTCTAAGTTCTGGCACTTTCACTTCAGTATTGATTTGTTTCAAAACAATTACAATTTTCATAATATACATTTTTATGAAGATAAAAAAATGCTATTAGTCAAAGGTCTACCATTTGATTTCATCTGATCATTGATTTCAAGGATAAAAGAATCCTGACTGAGGGTGACTATTTTCCACATTGTGAGGAGAAATCGTGCCAGTCACCAATGAGCACCACACAGCCACCATACCTGTGGTTTACATCTAAAGTAGAGCCTTCTACTTTGTTTATGATAACATAAGACAGACGTGGTAAAATTGTTTAAAGTTGTTAACTAGTAAAGGAAACCTTTTCTACCCTCCCTATGAAATTATTTTAGACTCTCCATTTATCTACAAGTAAATCTGAAGTATCGCATTATAACTTTATTACAATCAAATAAAGTGAGTTACATTTAACTCCCTATAAGAACTAAGTTCATGTCACTTCCAAAGTCTTTCAGAGATCAAAATATTTACTTATCCCAGATTTTACCTATTAGGATTCTGTAAGAGATTATTAAAAATATGGATGTATAAATTACAATGTAATAGTTAACATGCCATCTCCCTCTACTGGATAGAATTAAAAATTATAAATTACTCCAATATATTCACCTAAAGTTGTGTTTACATTGTGGTTTCATGGAGACATAAATCAATTAACCTCATACCTTATCCTCATTTCTAATTCTACCATGAAAGAAAATGTCATGAATTGTCTTCTTTCACTGATTTTGCTGTATAAATGCTCTCTCCTTGCCCATGTTGAGTGTGGAATATGAGGTAACAATAAATATTTGTAATTCACATATCATAATATATGACTATAATTATTCAGTCCATGATTAAGGTAAAATTTCTTTAAAAAACACATAATTTGGGAGATCTACAGCTATTCTAAACAAGGAATAGGTATCATTGTTACTTCAAAGTTAGGATTTCCCAATTCTTTCTTTGGTCATATCTTTGGGTGAGGAATATTTAGGTCCAGGTGTTCAAATATAGCCCTTCATATCTTAAGACAGAGAGTTACTCTTTGGTTAATATAAGAAAGCCTTCTGCATTTCATAATTCACAAAATATACTGAAAGAGCATATATTATTTTATATGGGATAATGTAGAACAAAGGTCTGGATTCAAACATGACATGGAACTTAGCAAATGTGTTACATTGGCAATTTATGTAGTGTCTGTTAGGTTCAATCTCCTTCTCTCTAAAACAGGGCTAATCATCACATTTACTGCTTAGGGTTACTTTTAGTATTAAATAATATAATGTATAAAAAGTGTTTTTCAAAGAACCTTGTACAAAGGAAATGCTTTTTTTTAATTATACTTTAAGTTCTAGGGTACATGTGCACAATGTGCAGGTTTGTTACATATGTATACATGTGCCATGTTGGTGTGCTGCACCCATTAACTTGTCACTTATATTAGGTATATCTCCTAATGCTATCCCTCCCCCCTCCCCCCACCCAACAACAGGCCTCGGTGTGTGATGTTCCCTATCCTGTGTCCAAGTGTTCTTATGTTCAATTCCCACCTATGAGGGAAAACATGCGGTGTTTGGTTTTCTGTCCTTGCGATAGTTTGCTCAGAATGATGGTTTCCAGCTTCATCTATGTCCCTGCAAAGGACATGAACTCATTCTTTTTTATGGCTGCATAGTATTCCATGGCATATATGTGCCACATTTTCTTAATCCAGTCTATCATTGATGGACATTGTACCAAGGAAATGCTTAATAAATGTTAGCTATTTTTAAATTATACTAAACAAGAATTTAATGAAGCTACTGACAAATTTAAAGTATGTAAATGAGTCTTAGGAAACTGTGTGTTTAAATTCATGATTTTGAGTCAGTTCTCTTTCTATATTTTTAACTAAAACACAGAGATAATAATGCATTTGCTCTTTAATCTTCTCCTTGATAGCCAAAACTGACATTAAAACCTAAACATGTAAAACAGCAGAAAAGACTGAATAGATCTGAAGAGGCCTTTTTAGATTCTATTTCATACAATAATCCTGATTTTCACCTATGAAAGAACCAGCACCCTGAGAGGTAAAATGGTCTCTAATGGCAACAGAACTAGAGTCTAGCCATTCATGTAACAGGTCATGGAGCAAAAGCCAAGGCCCCCAAATCCTAATTCAGTATACCTCAAAACCTCAAACTTTCTCCTGACAACAGATGCTTTTCCTGTCATGGTCACTTGTTCCATATATGCAAGAAATACAAATACACAATGCATGATACAAATTATGATGTGACCAAAATGTGTAAATGAAACTAGTGTATGTAGTCCCTAGAAACAGACACCATAACTTTCAATAGTTTAAATTTTATAGAGGAGGTTACATTATTTCTCTTCAAATTATATTTATGTTATCTAATTTTTTTCTTAAAGTCAACCCTATAATGTAGGAAGGACATATTTTATTAACTGCATTTTAAAGAAGAGGAAACTGAGACCCAGAGTATTATAATTTCATAGCTAGTGATGGGAGAAACAAACATCAGGTGTTTGGACTTTTTTTTCCATTGTTTCTTGGTGGTGTTTTAAGCTATGACATTGATATCCTCTATCATTCATAAATGTTAAATGTATAAAAATAGAATCATCCAAATGAACATATATTTTGATGTATATAAAATCAAATATGTATCCTAGAACATATGCTATCAAGAGTTTCGTCTCAGAAAAATGTCATGGTCATTGTTAGTTTTAAATTAATTTAAAATATAAATTGACAGAATCTTTACTTCCTACAATAAACCCTTTGAAATAAATTTAAGATTACAATCAACTAGGAATAGAAATATTTAAAATGTGTCATTAAAGTACCTAATATTAATCAGTTATCTTTTAAGACTCAAAAAAAGCCATTCATATTTGAATAAAACTTAAAGAAGATGTCTTACAGGTAAATCATAGACTCTGAGTTGAATTTTAAAAACGACCTTCATTCTAAAGTGTCCCTTTAAAGATATCCCGAAATGTTGCTAAGTAGAGTAAAACAAATTCTATGGACTGTACTTTAACACTATGATAGGTTCTATTGATGTAAAAGCATTATCACTACCCACCCTGGTCAGATAATACCTTTCCCAAGGCAGCAGGGCAATAAAGATCTGCTAAGTCATGCTGCCAGGATCATAAATTTTTTTCTGAGAAAAGCAGTTTACCCCTTTGCCACATGTACTGCCAGGATTAGGGGCAAGCAAGGGAGTCCTAGGAGGAAGGGACTTTCAGGGTGTGGTGTTCACAGCCATTGCTTTGAGCCCTTGGCAGTGGCAAAGTGACTCTGTCCAGCCCTCCCAGGGAGCTGACCAGAACTGTACCTGGAATTTGTTAAAAGGTAGATGACATGATCATGACAGGGAATGGGGAGAGTGGCTAAGGTAATGAGATCAGTCAGATTAGTGAGACTCCAGTTTAAGGTTCGAGGAGGCAACTGGCATGGTAAAAAGAGCATGGTATTTTTAAATTGGACAGATCTGAGTTTGAATTCCTATTTCTCAATTCATTCACCACCAGTATGACTATAAGTAAGTTAACGTCTCCATTAAGCCTGTGAACCTTTGTATGCCTCAATTTCCTCATCTGTAAAATGAGATAATGCCTATTAGGGTGCTGTGGATTAAATGAGCTAGCAAAGCCCTTAGAATAGTGCCTGGCAACATGGTAAATTCTATTTAAGTGTTAGTTATTTTTGTGTATTATTATCTCTCTAAACTTCAACTTTCTCATCTTGGGGAAATGAGGATAACAGAACATGGCTTTAGAGTTCTTTTGAGGATTACGTGAAAATTGAGTACTTTATAAATGGTGGATGTTGTTGCTGTTGTTATGTTACTTTTGTTGTTTTTCTCCATGCATGTTAGTTATTTGTGTTGAACTATGGCACCATACACTATTTTGCTAACTAAAAAAAAAAACAAAAGGAAAAAAATGAACTGGATCTTTCACTAGTTATAGGATGACAGCCTATGAGACAAGTCTGGAATTTAACCTCAGGGTTGCCTAACTAATAGAAGATACTATCCCCAGACAAAGTAAGTAAATAATTGATATTGAGTTAGGCTGAAAAGGTCCTTCCTCCCGGTGATAAGATGAGAATATAAAATTCAATGTCAGAAATACACTTGGATGATTCAATTTTAAGATCTCCAAGCTTAACATGTATCCCACAGAACAATTCTTCCTTATATGCTCTTTGTCACATTGCTGCTAATGTTCATTCATGATAAATAGTTTGCCAGAGTCAAAGCGAACCCTTCCTTGTAGTCTCAGTTAAGACTTGAACACATTCTTCAGGTTGAACAAGGAGCAGTGACAAGCAATACGGTCTACAAATTTGCGGGTCATGTTTCTACATGAGGCTGCACTAACATTACCAGTGCTGCCAGCAACGAAGTATCCTGGGGCAAAACTGAGCCTGCACTGCAGGACTAAAACTAGGGGGAGGCTCTCAGCCTGGCTGTAGAAAACTCAAGAAGCAAGATAAATAATATTATAGTGCAATGTTCTTTTAAAAAATGAAACAAATGCACAAAAATTCATGATGAGCACAGTATCAAAATTTTAAATAAAGTTACTGAATTAGTTTTCTATGGCTGCCCTAACAAATTACCTTAAATTTATCTGTTTAAAATAACATACATTTATAATTTTACTATTCTGCATATCAGACATCTAACATGAATCTTACTACACTAACAAGACATCGGAGACCTACATTCCTTCTGGAGGCTTGAGGGGAGGTTCTGTCTTCTCGCTCTTTTCCAGCATCTAGAGGCTGCCTGCATTTCTTTTCTCCTGGCCCCCTTTCTCCATCTTCAAAACCAGTAATGGTGGGTTGAGTCTTTCACACATGGAATTACTCTGACTTCTTGCCTCCCTCTCCCTTTTAGGGATCCTTGTGATTACATTGGACCCACACAGATAATCCAATATAATCTTCCCATGTAAAGGTCCTTTATCCCACCTGCAGAGTTCATTTTACCATGTAGGGTAATATGCCCACAGGCTCCAGGGACGGGATCTTGGACATCCTTGGAGGCCATCATTTCGCCCACTGCAGACAGGGTGTGACACTGCACGTGCATGATTCTGCCTCACTCCCCTCACCCTAATCCTGGCCCCACTGCAATGTGATTTGACAAATTGAGGTCTATTAGTCCTGAGTTTTCCAGGTTGGAAGCACTCTATCAAGATACCATTACAAAATCAGAGGTATCAGCAGGCAAATCTGTTGTAAAGGTGGCCTAGAAATATACAAGCAATCAGAAAATAGCTGAAAACAAGCATAATAAATAATTTGTTCACAATGCAAAGGCACAAGCATTTTGGTATTTGGAAAATGTTGCAAAGCTAAAACTCATCTCTAAAGCATTAATGACATATTCTATTATTCTAAAATGCTTGTTACTTTTATTTTACTATTGACTTATTTTAAGCACAGCTAATGTTTCACTGGAAAGTTAGAATTTTTTTTGCTCTTCATATGAGGGAGACTTACCATCAATTTTCAGCTGGGTTAAAGTGCTATACCTTTCTTCAAAAAGGCCCTGGGTGCTGTAGAATTGCTTTCTGCTCATATCAGTGAGGTTAGGTGTTACAGTTCCTGGAAGCTGAGCAAATAGGTGCCTTCCCTAGACGTTATGTTGGATTCTTCCATCTTGATCTTCCCACATGTTTGTAAGCTCCTGAGTGCAAGCACCATCTTTTATTTTATTTTATTTTATTTTATTTTATTTAGACAGAGTCTGGCTCTCTCACCCAGCCTGGTGTCTAGTGGCATGATCTCTGTTCACTGCAGCCTCCACTTCCCAGGTTCAAGCGCTTCTCATGCCTCAGTCTCCCAAGTAGCTGGGATTACAGGCACCTGCCCACCACCACCACCAGCTAATTTTTGTATTTTTAGTAGAGATGAGGTTTTGCCATGTTGGCCAGGCTGGTCTCAAACCCCTGACCTCAGGTGATCTGCCCACCTCAGCCTCCCAAGTGCTGAAATTACAGGCATGAGCCACCATGCCCAGCCAGGCACCATCTTATTTATTATTTGACACAAAGTGGATATTCAGACATTTTTTGCAAATAGTATAGAATTGAATTTTCAAGATAACCCAGGGAGTCAAGTACTGTCTTCTTTCACTGTGCCACAGAAGTGGAGTGCCTTGCCCAAAGTCACCTGAGGTACGAGCCCAACTCCATCATGATCTAAGGTCCCAGACCTTTCCACCTACCCCTAACCCAGTTCTTCTCTTACAAATGCACTTCCAGAACAACACTATTGAGGGCATCACTGAAGCACGTGGACATCCAAATACAAGCTTAAATCAGGGGATATCTCCACAGCTTCCGAACAAGTAGTATTTAAAGAGAATGAGAAATACAGTGTTCAGGGCTCAACATATTGAGAGAAACCCCTTCTTCATGGAAAATGTCTGCTAACAAAAAAAAATCATTAAAATTATATCAGAAAATTGAGCAGCAGCCTCATTCCTGAAGATGTGTTAACGACCCTATTTCTGATCAAAGAAAAGGAATTGTACTTGCTATAACAGCATTCAGGGAGACTGAGAGAGAGGCATCTGCTTCATTAATACTATCCTTGCCAGCAGAGCCAATTAAATTAAGAAGGTATCCTTTCCCTGGTAGATTTCATTCCAAACACATTACACAAGTTATACTCAGAAAATTGACTGCAAGGAGATCATTTATATTCATTAATCCTAGGGCTTTCTTTTGTAATCCTTTTCCTTCAAGGAAATTCTCATTTTTGCCCTAAATTAAGGGACATATTTATTTGTACATAAAAGAGCAAATTCCTCCTACTGATGCCTTTAGTTCAGGCAGGCAGGGCCAGCAACAGGATCCACAGGTGCAGCTTCCAGTATCCCCTCAGTGCTAACTGCAGCATCAAGAGAAAAGCCTGTGGTCTTCATCTTGAGAACAGCACTCCATGGGCTCTGCCTCCAGAGCGCTCACCAGCAGCCTAAAACTGCCAAGCAGAGGTCAGTGAGAGGCCTAGGGCTATGCACGTTTTCTTCCAAATCACAGTTCACTCAAGGCTGCACATTGCTCCAA
This sequence comes from Trachypithecus francoisi, assembly GCF_009764315.1. Taxonomy (NCBI): domain Eukaryota; kingdom Metazoa; phylum Chordata; class Mammalia; order Primates; family Cercopithecidae; genus Trachypithecus; species Trachypithecus francoisi. Next base: position 111,359,569 of record NW_022681456.1, read on the forward strand.
AGGGTGCGTGTGATTATAGAAAAACAGTCCTCAGACATTTCACCCTATAGCTGACCCTCTTTTCTCCCAAGCCCCAACATTCCTTCTGTAATTGTTGCCTTCCCAGCTCAGACTCTGAAAACACACTGGTCAAACACCATCATGGCAAAACGCCATCTCATAAATGCCAGGAAGAGCAAAATAGAACAAAACAAAGAATATTTGTTTCAGGAAACTTCATAGTGAAGATGTTAACAAACTATAACATCCTATTTACCTATACAGAACTTTCCAAAATAGGTTCTCTTCAATAAATAAACACGTTAAGGATCTAGCCTCTCTCATAAATAATTCTTTTCAAACAGTAATCAGGATACATAAATAATTTTTATTCAGTTGAGCCAGTGTTTTTCCAATTGTGTTAATCATCAAAATCATTTCAAATGCTTCTAAAAATATAGATTCCTGGGCCGCCACTTAAATCTAATGAGTTGGAATCACTCAGGGAAGTGTCAAGAATCTCACTTTTTAACCAGGATGATGATGATTGGAGAAATTTAGGCAATAGTGAATTAGGCGACTTTTTTGTATTCTATTATAAATTATAATTATAATATACAATTATAACAGAATACAAAAATTAGAATATTGTATTTGCACTGGATCCTGTACCTCATATAAAAATGAGAAGATGAGAAGATACATGGCTCACATTCTGGAAGGATTTCAAATTTAGTAGGAAAAATGAGGCAAGAAAATAATTGTACAGTAAGTTAGAATATAAGAAATTTTGTAAGAGCGATTCCACCAAAGTTGTTCTAAAAGTTTGAAAGAAGAAGAAATCATATCAGGTCATAGAGGGAAGTAAGGAAAAGCTTTAAAAAATATTTTTTATTTAAGATGGACTTTACAAAAGTGTAATCTTCACCTGTAATCCTAGCACTTTGGGAGGCTGAGGCAGTCGGGTCACATGAGGTCAGGAATTCGAGGCCAGCCTGGCCAACATGGTAAAACCTCGTCTCTACTAAAAATTACAAAAATTAGCCGGGGGTGGTGGCGGGCACCTCTAATCCCAGCTACTTGGGAGCCTGACACATGAGAATCACTTGAACCAGGGAAGGAAGGGGAGGTTGCTATGAGCTAAGATGGTACCACTGCACTCCAGCCTGGGTGACACAGCAAGACTCTCAAAACAAACAAACAAACAAACAAACAAAAACAAAAAAACGTTATCTTGATGGGAATCAGAAAAGGCAAAGTCACAGAGAAATAAAAACCTACAACATGAATGAGGAACAGTGACAGTGTTTGGCTACAGTACAAGGAGTAGCTACACCAGAGGCTGGAAATCTAAGCCAGTGCCCAATTGAGAGACCACTGAATGTTTGGCAGTGGAGTGTATGCTTAATTTCTTAAAAAAAGGGATCAGTTAACTAAGACATGGAGTTGGCTGGTGATGATATGCTCAGAAATGCATTTCATAAATGTTAATTATTTGGCAGTATTGTTTACAACTGACTGTAAAAGGGAAGGCAGTCGGAGGTGTTTGCAGTGCTCCATACGAAGAGTAGAGCTCATAGTGCTTCATGCTGGAAAGGAAAAGGACCTTACAGATGGAACAGACATTGCAGAGGTAACTTCCAGAGAACTTGGTCCCTGAGTTCATGCGACACATGTGAGACACTCAGGTGAACCCAAAGGCAGAAGATGGGTTCATCCATGACAGGAAGAGGGAACTTCTAGATTCATCAGGTATTGTGTTTTAAAATGAGGGAAGAGGCCGGGTGCCATGGCTAATGTCTGTAATCCCAACATTTTGGGAGACCAAGGAATGTAGATCACTTGAGCCCAGGAGTTCGAGACCAGCCTGGGCAACATGGCAAAATCCCATCTCTACAAAAAATACATAAATTAGCTGGGCGTGGTATGTGCCTGTAGTCTCAGCTACTCAGGAAGCTGGGGTGGGAGAATAGCTTGAACCTGAGAAGGGGAGGTTACAGTGAGTCGAGATTGTGCCATTGCACTCTAGCCTGGGCAACAGAGTGAGATCCTGTCTCCAAAAGAAAAATAGGTTGTTTTTTCAAGCCCTGCATTCTTTTGTGCAGAAAATATTGGTCAACATGGAGCTTTATAGTCATGTCTTTTGATTGTAGAGCTTTTATTAACTTCTACTTGGTTCAAACTAAGGTACTATATTAATAGGTGTATACCAGGGCATCCATTTTGCTCTTGCCTCTGACTTCAATATGCCTCCACACAGCACTGTGCCCAGAACCTTCTCCGAAAAGCAGAAGGAGGGCTTGGACAATTAGTAAACATGGTTCTGCGGTCTAAATCCTGAAAAATATCAAATATCCTCTTAAAATCAAACCTAACCCCTTATTGTATTGGATTTATTTCCTTACTTTGGTACTGCTAATGTGTAATTTCTGCCTGGACAATAGGGCTGTACGCAATTTTTGGTCATCCAGAAAGCTCAAATACCCAACCAACTATTTGGCAATTTGGTGTTATTGACAACAAACTCAGTCTAAACTAGGTCCTATAGAGGAATGTAATATGCTCCACCAAGATGCACCTAAATCCACAGAAGTCAAACAAATAGTTTTTTGCCATCTTTCTGTGAATAGTTAACATGCTCAAACAGAAACAAAATGACCTTTTCCAGGCATGTCTGCAGCACAGAAAAATGACTGATCTTTTCGCATGACATGTTTATGTAAATATTAATCAACAGCTTTTGATAAGGAAAAATACAGCACATACTTAAACAAACACACACATATGTTTTTCAAAAATATTTTAAATGCAAGCAGCTTTGTGGAAACTTTTGAGAATTATTACAAATGTTAGCAATTACAGTCTCAAAGGGAAAGTTACTTTCTATAGATGAAATAAATGCAGAGGTTTGTTGTTTTTTGTGTGTTTTATTACTTGCGATTGTGCAATATGGATGTCAAGATATGTTTATGCTAAGAGTTGGGAAAATAAGCACAATGCTGGTGATCCAAGATCTACAAGAAATCAAGAAAGAGCTAAATAAGCCAGGCGTGGTGTCATGCCTGTAATCCCAGCACTTTGGGAGGCTGAGGCAAGCAGATCATGAGGTCAGGAGTGCAAGACCAGCCTGACCAACACAGTGAAACCCCGTCTCTACTAAAAATATAAAAATTAGCCGGGCGTGGTGGTGTGTGTCTGTAATCCCAGCTACTCAGGAGGCTGAAGCAGGAGAATCGCTTCAACCCGGGAGGCAGAGGTTGCAGTTAGCTGAGATTGTACCACTGCACTCAAGCCTGGGCGACAGAGTGAGACTCTGTCTCAAAAAAAACTAAACAAAACTAAACAAACAAAAACAAACAAACAAAAAGCATCAGGAGAAAAAAACTATGCACTATTTTGTCTCCTCTTTTCTATTCCCTTTCAATGTGAGTTTATTGAAGCACTGCTTTCATGAGTACTTAATGCTTGGACAGTTCTACACTGAGGAGTTGGGAAGGAATAGAGAATAGCAATAATTACTGTTTGTTAAGCATCTATTTTGTGCTAGAACATCTGTTAGATTCTTCACATTTATTTTCTTGCAAAGTATGCAATTCTTATTATCCACAGGGAGATTAAAGAAATTATTCAAAGCTATAGAACCAGTAATAATAGTATCTATTTCATTGGGCTATTGTGAAAACTAAAATAGATTAAAAATGAAAAGTACTTAAAACAGCATCTGTCACATAGTAAGTATAGGTCATTGTTATGATGTCATGAGGAGACCAATAGGTACTGCATTTTCTTTAAAAAATAACTTAATACAGTAAAATGTGTTCCATTTCAATATATATTTCACATCTCTAGTGTTGTTAATTTCTTGAAGCACCGTTTCTTTTTTCTTTTCCTTTTTTTTGAGACAGGATCTCACTCTATCACCCAGGCTGGAGTGCAGTCGCAGGATCTCGGCTCACTGCAACCTCCACCTCCTGGGCTTAAGTGATCCTCCTGCCTCAGCCTCCTTAGTAGCTGGAACTATAGGTGCGCACCACTAGGCCCAGCTAAATTTTTTTGTATTTTTTGTAGAGATGGGGTTTTTCCCTGTTGCCCAGGCTGGTCTTGAACTCCTGAACTCAAGCAGTCCGCCCACCTTGGCCTCTCAAAGTGCTGAGATTACAGTCATGACCCACCACGCTGGGTCACTTTTTCTTTTTCCTTTTTTTTTTTCTTTGACACAGAGTCTCTCTCTGTTGCCCAGGCTAGAGTGCAGTGGTGCAATCTCAGCTCACTGCAAGCTCTGCTTCCCAGGTTCACGCCAGTCTCCTGTCTCGGCCTCCCAAGTGGCTGGGACCACAGGCGCCCGCCACCATATCCAGCTAATTTTTTGTATTTTTAGTAGAGAGAGAGTTTCACTGTGTTAGCTAGGATGGTCTCGATCTCCTGACCTCATGATCCGCCCACCTCAGCCTCCCAAAGTGCTGGGATTACAGGCGTGAGCGATCACACCCGGCCCACTTTTTCTTATATTGTCATTCCTCAGTAACTTAATCTTGATAATCACCACTATAATCTAAAATTCAGTTAAAGATTTTTAAAGAAAAGTATGGGTAAGGAAAGCTTCCTTGTGCTTTATTAATAGAGTAAATAAATCATGTAATACTATTTACAAATTCAACCTGCTTTATTTGCATAGGTGTGCAATATGTGCCAGTCACACAGATAAACCTGTGACACCTCTATCTTTGTATGTTTCAATGTGTCACAGGCCAAGGTAAGAATTCACCATCTCCTCCTGTATATAGAGAGAACAGATTTCAAAAACAGCCAGATTTTCTCATTAAATTTTTTTGTTTCAGAAAATATAGTCTTTAAAAAATAGCTGCCTGTGTTAACATGTAATTTATGTTATTTTTAAATAAATCTAAATATATATTCAAAAATTTTAAAGTGTTAATTTCTAATGTTTAATATCTAATATCAGTAGCTATCACCCCCAGAAGCAAGCGCTCTTTGGGGAAGCTCAATAATTTTTCAAACTCTACAGAAAAGGCAAAAAGTTTGAAATCTGCTGCTGTAGGCAATACTTGGTACTTCTTGTGGATAAATTGAGGCTTGCCTTTACCCAGCAGGACTGGCACCACAGCTAATTGGGCTGGGATATGAGCAAGTATTTGTGCATACTTTGTGTGTCCTATGCGTGCTTGCATGTGCACAAGTCTGAAGCAAATGTGAGAATAAATCAAAGTATGCAGATGCACAGTGCTCCATATATTTTATTTTACATCCTCCTCTGTTAGTCTTATGAGGTGAGTGCTATTATTATCTGCATTTGGCAGATGAAAAGAGTAAGATGTAAAGAGAAAAGTCTGAAAAATGGAGTAGAAGTAACAGACAGTCTATCTAGAAGAGGAATCTTTCTGTCTGGGATAGAAAATGAAGAAAAGGTGGAAGGTTGAAATAGAATGAGTCTCAGAGTAAACAAACCATCAGACAATCACAATAACTCCCCTTGTTTGCTCTTGAGAAATCACTTATTGCCATCTGTACCTAGAGGTATTAGTAGTTGATCTACCTCTGTCCATTTTTCTAAGAATCAAAACAAATGCAACAAATATAAGCTGTAAAGACCCAAAGTAACAAAAAGGTCATGTTGTGTATATCAGAAAGCATTGTAACTATGCACTTTTCATTGTCTTTAAGATTACTCAAAGTATAAAACCTTCTACTTAATTGTTGGATATTTTCCTAACATCAAGTGCATGATTTTTGAGCATTTTCATTTGTTTCTTCTAACTTGAATTCTTAGTCCAGTGTCTTAGTCTGTTTGGGCTGCTATAACAAAATAACTTATCCTGGGTAACTTGCAGACAACAGAGATTTATTGCTCACAGTTCTGGAGACTGGGAGGTCCAAGGTGCCAACATATTTAGTGCCTGTGAGAGCTTTCTGTTAGGTTGGTGGAAAAGTAATTATGGGTTTTGCCATTGAAAGTAATGGCAGTAACCACAACTACTTTCGCAACTTAATACTTTATAAATGACAACTTCTATGTGTCTGCAAGTGGTATAAGGGGCAAACAGGCTCCCTTTCATCTTTTTTATAAAGGCACAAATCCCCTTCATAATGGAGTAGCCTACATCATCTCCTAAAGGACCAAATTGTTAATACTATCATATTGGGTATTAAGTGTCAACATCTGAATTTTGGGGGACACCAACATAGCATTTAATTAGTTTAAAATTATGTGTGTCAAGCTAATTGTTGACAATGCATTTGAATAACATTGCTAATTACTGGCACTTTCATGAATTGAAAAAAGGTCAAATTTCTGTCTCAATATTTGGGAAACAACAAAGAAGATTTTTACACATATACTAAAACCATATGGTTTTGTAAAAAATCCTCAATCATAGAACTTTTCAGAAAGTCACTGAATAAGGTAAAACATTCTTATGGGGTATCACGGAAAGATAGCCAAAAAAATGCTTTCCAAATTTCCCTTGTAATTTGTTGACTTGAGGATTATATTATGACATAGAATTGGCCATAGTTTACTTTTCTTCTTAAGAGAGTGTATGTGTGTATTTATCAAGCCAAGCACCAGCAATCTGTTTGCAAATGGAATGTCACCCAGCTACTCTCAAGCTTTGACCAAGAGCATTCATTTTACCATGTTTGACAGCAACCACAGCAGGAGTGTCTATGTTTACCAGTCTTGGCAATGAGCTGGCACCAGAGTCAGCCTGAGACCTGTTCAAGACAACTTACACAACTCTCAAGGTTCATGTTAGTTTGGTTTAGCTTAGAAAGTCAAGAAAATTGGCACGTCTTGCATTTCTACCACTAGCTGAATAATCAAAGGCAAATATCTCCAATCTATGTACCTCTGTAAAATATGATAAATAATAAAGCTTAATTTCAAAATCAATCTTTATTTTTGGAAAAACAGAAGCATTTTGAAATTTTGAAGGTGATCACTACAAAAATGTTATTCATTAAAACTATTATCTAACTTCTCTCTCATTCCCATGACTGGATATTTTTGAGAAAATAGGCCCACTGAGAAACTGGCCTTGTTCTGTCTTTGACATTCGATAGCATCAAGAAGACAAGATATGAAACAACTGGAAAACAATGTAAAGCAATTCATATAAAGGATTAAATTTATGATACAGGCCAAGGAGTTTGGAGGAGGAAAACCAATTCAGACTAGTGTGATGTGAATTACAGATTTAAAAACAAGAAAGAAAAAGGAAAGCTCTGAAACGGGGTAAAGTTCTACTACAGTAATAGAAAATATTTTACCTAGTTATGTCTTTCCAGACTTCATATGCTACCACTCAAGTATGGGAAAGGAGAGAGTTTTGTCTTTACTCCATGCTGTCTTCTGAAGTCAAGTTTATGCTCAGGGACAGAGAGAAGTATCGTCCAACCCACTGATACTTGAAGATTGAATATAACACATGTCACAACAAAACTTTACTCCTAAGAAAATATCTCACAGTCCATGTGATCCATAGGCATCCAGTGTCACTAGAAACTGGTGAATCTGAATACAGGACACTTTCTTAGGTAAAGAATTGTCTTCCCCTGCAACTAGTCTTTCCTGTTTCCATCCTCTGAAGGTTTTCACAAACACAGGCTCCTTTTGTAAAACCTGAAACTTTGAAATCATTGTTATTATTGTCTCATCTGAATTTATGCAGAGGAGATTCTTCCCTAAATGAAAACACAGAAACAACTCCTTGAACTAAACTAACACAAACAATGGCATGCAGAGATAAATATTTTAAAGAAAATTTTTAAAGTGAACATTAAAACAAAAGAAAAATAAGGAAAGCAAAAATAATAACTGACTTGGAAGACTTTATTAATTCTGAATATAATTCCTTAAAACCCGATATCAAAAAAATTACATAAAAACAAACAAAAAAATCAAAATAATACCTAAAAACATACATAAACTACCTAATGAAAAATTAATAAACATTTGACTTTCTTGAAATTGGAGAAGTGAATTGTGAAATTTCTATCCAATCATTTCTACTTCACTTCAGAATCCCTGCAAGAAAATATTTATGCAGTTCTTGAGCCTAGTGATATATAGCACCATAGATTTCTGCAGACATTAGTAACATAGGCTTTGGATGGCTTTCTCCATGTTTTGTATGACCATTGTAAGTTTTAAATATTATATCTAACATCTTTAAACATGTACTGTAGAACACATTAATGAATTGGCCTTGTATTACATGCTATTTACACAAGATGTTTTCCCTATAGAACAGTTATTTATGCTAAATATATTATAACAACTATATGGAAATTACAATATTTATGAAGAGTATTCATGTCGATTTACTCTGATCTTACCATACAGTAGTGTCAGGTTTTTAATGGAAGCAGAGATCCTTAATGTAACAATGTGCACTGCTAATTAGTTGATTCATTCATGCATCCAAGCAACATTTATCAAGGGCTTATCTTATGCCAGGTACTGCATTAATCATGTGAATAAGACATGGGTAAATAAAACATGACCCGTTTTGAAACTCACAGTATCATGGGGATGACAGACAGACAACTTCAAGAGAGTGAGAGAAAGCAATGGATCCATGGCCAAAGCACTGTATGACAGCAAGAGTAGCAGTAGCCAACTGGGCCCCAACATTGAGGGCAATGACAATGCAGAGTCATGCAAAAAAAAGAAAAATAGTATTCATTTCACAAAAGACTCATGCAGGACAAACAACATAAGCAAATGAAGTAGCACATGAAAATACATGGAGTTATGAAAGAGTATTTGGGATTTTCAGTACTACGTGTGGTTCAGAAGGCCTGGTTACATACAGCATGTGCCAGCAGGAAACAAAGGGAAGCAGAGTCGGAGCATGTGTGTTACAGGAACCCAGACTGCTTCCCAAAGAAACTGGGAGTGACTCAGATCTGTGATTTAAAAAGAGAACTTGTGGAAGCATGAAGAATTATTTGGCTGGACTAAGGGATCATTGTAATCTGGAATTATATGTGCCATTTTTCTAATGGAAAAAGAAGCAAGAACGTTCTGAAGCTGACTTTAGTTAACTGTGGCAGACGCTGCTAGTTGCCTATGCAATACGTATTTGCCCTTTCATCACTACCTACAGAATTACAATTTTTCTTGGGGTAGAAATGTGCCAAATTAAAAATGCTCATCTCCCACAGAGATTTATTTGGAGCCAAAGCCATGTGACCATAGTTCTGCCCAATACACGTGAAGGGAAGTCTACTGGGAAGAGTTTCTATAAGATTTGTTGTTTTCTTGATGAAAAGGATAGATACAGAGTTAACGTGCTCCTTTCTACTCAATCTTACCATCTTCTTTCTGCCTAAAGTATGAACATGATACCTAGAGATGAACCAACCACATTGCCAACTTCAGGACAAAGTTGATATGTGAAAAATAAATTCCATGTAGTAAGTAACTATACTCAGACTTCTATTACGAATGGCCAAAAGAAATACTAACTGACTTAGCAACAAAGGAAAGGTTGTAGGTAAGGATAAGGTAAAATCTAAATTAAAAACAAAACAAAACAAAACAAAAAACAAAACAAACCCACCTCCAACTAAACAGTGAACAAGCAGAGAAACAAATCTGATTTCAGAGATTGAAATGGAAGAACTCCCTAAGCTTTTTATATCTTCAAAAGGCTCAACTTTTTTCCTTATCAATCTCATCACATATTGACTTTTTAAAAGTTTAAAACCATAACCTAATCATTCCGTTTTCCTATTCTACCTCGTGACCTTTTTTTTTTCATTTCCTTGGATCTATGCAGAGTTAAGAGTATGTCAGGACTGGGATTTATGGATGAGCTTCATTGCAACTGGAAAAGAATAGCAAGTAAATATCCAGGTATTTAGAGGGTTCCCATGACATCCAAACAAGTATTTTTTTCTTCACCTCCCTCCCAAGTGAATACCTATCAAAGCAAGTATCATTAAAATATTTTACTATGACAAATTAGTTTTGATAAAAGGGTGATTTAGATCCACATGAGAGTTTGTTTTCAATGAAAGCAAGAACTGATTAAATGTCAGCATCATATTAGTTTTAAAGAAAAACTTCCCACCAATACTCAAATTTTACTTTAAAGGGTGCCAGACCTACCAAGTGAGGTTTGGGAACTCAAAGACAGTAGATAGGTCACATCTGCTCTCCCAGTCAACATGTGCAGCTCCCATTGGTATTTCTGGGATCCTTGCCATAAAGGGAGGTTAACATGTGGTTCTCAGTCATTCAGTTTCCCTGCACATAACAGGAACTATTCTGATTATATGTGGGCTAATGCTGACACATTGTGTTGTTCCAACTAAGTAATTCCAAACATTCACATTTGAAGCTGACCTACATTACCACTCTGGCTGCCAGATGTTCTTGTGAGGTACTGTCACCTCTGTAGCATCATCAACTTTGATTAAAGTAGACGAAGGGCATTATATTTACTCCATCACCCTTATGCAGAACAGCATTCTGGCTATTGATGAAAACTAACCTCCAGTTGGAAAGAATAACCATTACTGTAGAAAAACTTCTAAAAGCTCAATTGAGCAAATACGTAATACAACTTAACTGATTGATTTTAACTAATGGTCGGTTAACCTGACATAAATGGCAAATCCTTTATGACATTACCTGCTTTTATTATGGTCCAAGAGTCAGTGATATCACATCTGAGATATTGACTTTCTCTTAGATCAGGATGACAAATATGAAAGAGTCATTTCTACATAATATTGCAGAAGATGAGGCTTTATGTATAACGTGTTTTACCTCTATCCAGCTGCCTGCTGGTTTGATTGATCCCAGATGCAAGAGAAAGGAAAGGCAAAAAGCAAAACCACATAGTATGCTGAAACGTGTTTTTATTTATACCTGCATAATCAACTCAATGGTCAGAGTACACACTTAAAAATAAGACTTACTATGAATGCTGTTAGTCAAGACCTATCATAGCTCAACATCTGGAATGATTAAATATGAAAAGCCTTATGTTGAATCAGGATGGTAGAGTTTTCACAGAAAAGAATGGGAAAAGATTTTTTAAAAGAATAATTTTTACACCCAAAGCTGTGCAATCTAGGACGTTCTAAACCTGGAATTTTCAGGCATCAGAAAGTTGACATTAACGCAGTCTTAACTATATAGGAAAAATGAGACATTCCTGTGGTAGAAACAGGGTTTTTAGTATACCCATTCTAGATCTAGTGGGGAAGAAACGGGCAACTTTTGGGACAAAATCAGTTCATTGCTCTAAAATCTCATGGTGAGCATGCCAAAAACGTTCAGTTCAAGAATCAACTGTGACTGATTGGTTATCTAGAACATGAACTGAGAAAACTTTGGAGGGAAAGTCCAAAATCAGAAGGAAATAATGCCCTCACTGATTAGTAATATCTTCCAGGAATAGGAGTGGGTGGAAAGTGTGTGAAATATGCCATCTTACCTACGGTGTGAGTTTTTGCAATCTATTGTAATTTAAAGATAAAAACCATAGTTTTTTTCCTCTTAAAGCTACACAAATAAAATTTTAAAAGATTTTTAAAGAATTCTAGATTTTATATCTTACCATCTACTCTACCACAGGTGCTGGAGCTTCTCTCCACACCTCCACTTTCTTTTTTTTTTTTTTTTTTTGAGACGGAGTCTCACTCTGTCGCCAGGCTGGAGTGCTGTGGCCGGATCTCAGCTCACTGCAAGCTCCGCCTCCCGGGTTTAGGCCATTCTCCTGCCTCAGCCTCCCGAGTAGCTGGGACTACAGGCGCCCGCCACCTCACCCGGCTAATTTTTTGTATTTTTTTTTAGTAGAGACGGGGTTTCACCGTGTTAGCCAGGATGGTCTCGATCTCCTGACCTCGTGATCCGCCCGTCTCGGCCTCCCAAAGTGCTGGGATTACAGGCTTGAGCCACCGCGCCCGGCCTCCACTTTCCATACCAGTAAATTTCTCCTACTTTGACACTTATTCACAGTGTCTTTCCTCAATCCATTGCTCCACTTGAAGTAAGAAAGAGAGGTGCATTCATCAGTGAACAAGGACAAAAATGTCTAAAATTTATGAGAATAAAGTAGAGAATGTGTACTAAGGGTACAATTCAAACTGGATAATCAGTCAATTGACTTAAGTTATAGTTAACATTACCTAAGTTCTCATAGTGAGATAGATGAACATCAGCAAATACTCCGGAGTGCATAATAGCAATTATTTATTTCAATAAATATGTTTTGGGTATCTATTCTGTGTTAAGCACTACTCTAAATATTATGCAAAGGTAAGACAGTTATGGCTTAGTAGAAAAAGTCAATCATTCAACAAATTGATTATACAATACAGTTTAACAAGTACAAAGCAATCATATATATAATAATATATAATTTGTGGCTATGGCAGAAATTACTAAATTTCAGAAAACTATTGCTTTCTAAGTTAAGAACTTAGCAGAAACACCCCAAATCCTTTACTGAAATAAACAAAATCAGTGAATCAAAAATGGGATTGTCCTAAATTTGGTATCTACTAAACAGTCATGTATTCTTCATCGAAGGAGACTCGAAAGCACTCTAATCTGAACATATTTCTCATTAAAAAGAAAACAAATAAATGGAAATTGGAATTCAAATTATGCATTCATCCCTCCATTCCACCATGATGATCTCCTCAGCAGCTCCAGGCAGCTGAACAGCAAGTCGTGCTCATCAACTCAGCATTAAAAAGCAAACAGAGTCATTGGCAAGATCTTGCAAGTGACTATCACTTTTAATGCAAATGTCCAAAGTGAACCAAGAGTATAAATCCAGAGAAAAGACCAATTCATTAATTCATTAACAATTTACAGAGGCCTACCGCATACAAGTCAGTTTATAAAGGACAGTGAATATAAAATTGATATAATACCAATTCCTGTCCTCAAGATCAAGAATCTCAAGTTTGGAAAGGGGGGAAACAAAAAAAAAACAACAACTTGGAGGGAAATAATTAAAATGAATTTGAGCCTTTTTCTTACCACTTTTCCTTCTTTTCTTTTTCCTTCCTTCCCCCACCACAGGGGAGGGTATTGCATGGTAGTATTGAGGGTAAAAGAAGCACAGAAAGATTTGTGGCAGGGTGTCCACAGCCTCCTGAGGAGGTGAGAAATGGGAGAAGAGAGAGACCCAAGCAGATGATGGATCCATCTGCCTCAATCAGAGGCAGTGTGCATGCTGATATCTCAGGAGGTACGGCACATGGAGTGGACCGGAATGGGACACACTGAGAGAAACACAGCATCGTTTCTGTGGTATTCCTACCAAGACGGCCTGCCCTGGGACTAGTCATCAGGAAACACTGGACAGGCGCAGCCTAAGTGTCATCCTATACACAGAACATAGATCCTAGATTATTTAAGACTATGAACAGCATGAAAGACAGGGGAGGGGGAAATACCCGTATTCCAAATTGGAGGCATTGGAGAGATGCAACTTGATGCAACATGCATTCGCAGATGATATTCCAGGCCAGAAGGCAAAGACACTTTGTTGGAACTGCTGGAGAGATGTGAATGGGGTCTGTAGGTTAGGTGATAGTATTGTACCAATAATTTCCTGATTTTGAAGGTTTCCTAAGGGTCAGATAAAAGAGTGTCCTCGCTTAGGGAAACCACGCACCATAGTATTTAGGGGTAGTGAGGAATCACGTCTGCAACTTGTTTTCAAATAGTTCCAAAAAAAGACTAACGGTCGTGGAGAAATATTTAGAAAAGGGGGTGATAGAGCAAATATATGAAAATGGTAACAGGAATCTCAGTGAGGGAGTACATAGCAAGCCTCTATAATATGCTTTTAACTTTTCTATATTTGAAACGATTTCAAAATAAATCCCTGAACTTTTTTAAAAAGTGAAGGAGATCAAGACCATCCTGGTTCACACGGTGAAACCCCGTCTCTACTAAAAAAAAATACAAAAAAACTAGCTGGGTGAGGTGGTGGGCGCCTGTAGTCCCAGCTACTCGGGAGGCTGAGGCAGGAGAATGGCGTGAACCCGGGAGGCGGAGCTTGCAGTGAGCTGAGATCCAGCCACTGCACTCCAGCCTGGGCTACAGAGCGAGACTCCATCTCAAAAAAAAAAAAAAAAAAAAAGAAAAGTGAATGTAATAAGGACTATTACAGAGAGGTATAGCAGGAGCAACCTCAGGCCACATTCCCAGGTAATGTAACTTTCTTCACTTTTTTCTTGCTTAACTAAATTTCTCATTCAAGCTTGAGAGTATGCCAAGAGTCACAGAAACTTAATATATATCAACTAGGTGACTCCTCACACACCTATTTTCGGAGGGTTGCATCTAAGTTCTGGACTCTAATAACTTCCAAGATACTGGGGAAAACAGTGAAAAAACACAGCGCTCAATTTCACCGGCCTTGTAGAGCTTCACCAACGCACTCATGTTCCAACCTGCTTTCGTGCAGTTCCCTGGGGAAATATTGCTCATTCTTCTCCCAAGCAGCTCCTTCAGGTCTGCCGTCCTCTCCACCTATGAGATGCCCTGGTATTACTTAGCTCTCTCTCACCCCACCAGAAAGAACACCCCTATACAACTCAGCATAAAGTATGAGGGGATTCCTGAATTGACCACCTGAGATGAACTTTCTCCCACTTTAGGAGAATGAGGGCACACGTTAAAAATTTATCTGAAATATAGATTTAAAAAAATAACTAATTTTCCTGCACATTTGAGTTTTTGATGTGACAACAGGAAGTCAAGAGAGTGGAGGGGGAGGGTTCCTGCCTGGCTTTTGGATTTCAACATCCTAGGTCCTTGGGAGAACAGAGAGGAAGCTCTTACAGTTTACAGTAAAACATTTTGGAGAAAAACATCATGCACTAGAGTGATTCTCTCCTCACCCACACTCCCCACACTCCCCAAGTGAAGAAAAGGATTCTGTAAGCTGAGGAGAGGCAAAAGAGTCAGAAGAAAAATGGTGGGATGTGGCTAGGACATACAGACAGGGATTCTGTGCCCTGTTTCCAGAGCTAAGCCAGAGAGGTAAGAAGACGCCGGATACATGATACATGTGTGGGTTCTAAATCAGATAGAACTGACATCTCATTTCCCCCAGCAGAGTCTTGGGGAGGTGGCAAAACCCCCCAAAATAGTGGTTTTCTGATATGTCTAAGCCAGCGGTTCTCATTTCCAGTCAAACATTGAAACTCCCTGGGAACTATGCTAATATTCAGGCCCTTTCCCAGGACAGGATCTCAAACTTTAGTGGATATCGGAACCACCAGGAGGACTTCTTTTTAAAAATGCAGATTTCTGGATACCACCCACACAGTTTGTGATTCAGTAGGTCTAGCGTGTGCTAAGAATTTGAGTTTCTCAGTGGTCTTCAGGTGAGTCTGAATAATGCTGTTCTTGGACCACACTTTGAGAAGTCCTGCCCCAGGTACTAGTAGCTGTAAAGCTTGTCAGGTGATTCTTCCATCCAGTCATTGTGGAGAACCACAAGCCTAAGCAGATGGAGGCTCCGGCGATCTCCTAGACATCCCTGCTTTTTGTCTGGGAGAAGCAAAAAGCACTCCCAAAGTGGGCCCAAGAGTTTCATATCAGTAGGGGAGGGGTCCTCTGACTCAAAAGCCATGCACACAGAAACTAACATGTCTAAGAAAGCCACATCAATGACTGATCAAGAACTAGATGGGAAAGAGAGGGCTCAGAAGATGCCTCTGTGGCCAGATGACATCAAGAGCAGAAAGCCCTTTATGCCTTTTTAGGCATCCCCCTCCCCCGACATAGTCACAACCCAGGGAGAAAGTAAAGGGCCAGTGGGAATCATTGTTTGACTGAGAGAATTAAGTTTCTGCCATCTTAGTAGAACAGGAATTCAAAATAGAAATTGTACTGAAGTACAGAAAAATTTGAATGCTAGAAGTTTGTGGGCTGTTTTTTTTTTTCTTTTACTTTTATTTTAAAGGTAGGAGGCAAGATCATTGTTCATTTTTCATGGCTGCAGGGTGAGGGGTGGTCAGAAAGGGCGTGAGAAGAGTGGTTAAAGTTTGGCATGCTAGCTGAAGTAATGGGCATGGGAACTGACCAGAGATTGCTAAAAGGATTATCGACCTGAGTTGCAGGCCCAGCTGAGATTGGAAACCATAAATTTGCAGTGGCATCAATCCACACAGTTGTGCGACTTTTCTCCCATGGTGCTGGCAGCCATAGCACAGAAGCAGAAGGGGTTGCTTATATTGATCTAAAGTTGGAGGTTTGTGGATAGGTATAGCTGAAGGGCAAATCAATAAAATAAACAAAAGATCTTGAATGTTAGTTGGGAAGTTTAACATAACTCTCTCATTGGAAAGACTAGCTGCCAAATAGGTTTGAAGAAGGTATGTTACAAAATGAGACATATATTCAAACTCAGTATTGCTGAGACAGAAGAGGGCTTGGCTTCAGCTCGCCCCCACTAGGGCACCTTGTCCTGCATTCCCACTGATCACAAAACCCACACAACTACCTCACTGATGCCATCATGTTTAACCATGCCTTTTACTTAAAGAGTTCCAGGAACTGGCCTTAGGAAATAACCAAGCTTGCAGAGTCTCCCACCTCTGGAAGGAATGCTGAGCAATTGATTTACATCCTTGTTGCCAGTGGCCAGACCACCAGGTGGCCCATTACTCAAGATAACCATGGCAACCAGATATGTTGACCTGCACACCCTATCCCTCATGTGCTTTGCCCTGCCCAGCCTGCATACCCTACCCTTAATGTCAATTCCTGTGCTTTGTCTAGTAAAAAAAAGCCGTACCAGCTCTTTTTGTGGCGTCAGGCAGGGAATCCTCTCTTTCTCTTTTGTGCTGCCTCCCTTATGCCTAGGCATAAGCTCTAAGGAAGCCTCCTCTGGGAAAACATTTTTGGCCACATGTGAATTTCTATTGCACTGAGACCCCAAGAACTGGTGGTCAGTAACACTGTAGCACCAAGTGCAGAAATCCGCAATGGATACAGAAAGGGAGAGTCAGATAAGCACAGTATGAGAACCTAATTAATCAGATAGACAAGTTACTTAACACAATAAACTTAAAAATAATAATTTGAGGGCAAATAAGGAACTAAGGTTTCATGCAAAAGACATTCCTTTCTGAGAGAAACAAATAGCAATTGTTTCATGCATTCCCGCTGATCACGAAAACTAAACCACCACTTCACTGATGCCATGTTTGGCAATGACACACAGCAATATACACAATATGTACTGTGCATAGCAATGACACATAATAAATAGCAATACCATATCTAAAAATTATTGTTGCCAAACTTTTTTCTAAATGGACTAAAAGACCAATGATTCTTGTATTATGAAAAATAAAAATGTTTAAACTGAAAGATTTTTAAAAACCGTAACTTGCAAATTCAAATATTATCCAAATTATTTAACATCTTATACGTAGTACCAAATAAGACAGTCCAAGGGTTATTATCTGGTGTACGTTTTAGATGCTTGCAATGATAAATAATTTCAGTGTGCAAAAGTAAAGGAGCAATTGCTTGCATGTTTAGCAGCAGGCTCTATTTTAAGTCTTTTTTTTTTGCCATGAAACATCCACTAAACTGGAATTAAACCAAGAGTTATTTGTGGTGAATCTGAGAACACAACATATATGTTTGCAAAAAAAAAGTTATATAATAATGCTAAATTAAATGAGGCATTTATCACATGAGTTTTAAAAGAAGAGAAGAAATGGCATGATACTTTCTTCTAGCCTTCCCTGAGAAAATTCCTTTAAAACGATTTGCTGATCAGATTCTGCAATTTCATTGAAATTGGAATTGCAGAAATGAGTATCTGACCAAAATGCCTGGAAGCACTAAATGAAATTCCAGGGAGTGATTGAAAATGTTGAACCAGATGGTGGTCAGACAATGTTTGGGAACTCCACTGTCAGCGTAATTGTGAGTAATGACAGAACTCTGAGAAGTCTGCACATTTAAATCAGATAAGCATCCAGAACATTGGATTCTTTCAGACTTTGTTTGAATGTGCCTTAGGTCATTATTTATCTTTTTTTCACTTGTTTTATTTTTGAATATTTCTATTTAAAAGATCTATTTCTACTTAATGGCTCTTTAAGCTACCTTTAAGTCTATAATTAATTCCATGAGTAAACTTTTTGAACTGAGTGTTTTGGGCATATCACACCAAAAAAGTAGCCTATTATTCATTCACCAAATATTTTGTATGAGCTCCTCCTCTCTGCCTTATTTTTGCCACCACTTTCTTCTTCCTTTCCTTCTTCTCTTTTTTCTGAGTGCCTACTCTCAAGGCTGTGTGAGGCTCTCAGAGATCTTATTGTTTAGTGAAAAGGAAAAAAACAAACACATATAAATATAATTGTTACACAATTGTAATAACAGCTATAAAAACATACTGGGTGTACCATGAACAGCATATGGACAATGGAGATGAGGAGGCAGGAATTTGCGTCAGAAATTATGGTCATGGAAGACTTATTGGAGAAGTAGACTTCAAAGAGAGCTGACTTCAGGATTGATAGTCCAGGCAAAGGAACTGATGTATAATGTATGCGTACAGTCCTAAGCAGGAGAGGGCATGGGGTATAAAAAATCACCAGCTTTTACAGAGAATGGATGTAAGAAAGACAAAAGTGAAAACATGGAGAACAGTTAGGAATCAAGTATCACAGTCTAAACAAGAGAGAGAGTGGCCTGAACTAGGCTGGTGGCAATGGAGACATCCTTCTCCCTTTCAACCCTTTGTACATATATTCAATTCTATTTTTATATTAGCAAAATGGCCTATGTTTTGTCCCTTTCTTTGCTCATGGTTCTTTATCAGTATGTAAAGACAAAAGCATCTAATATAATTGAACATTGTTTTCCTTTGTTTCCAAATGAATTTGTTTAATTTCTCCTAAATTGTCATTTTTATAAGGGATGTCTATGAGAGATTTAAAAGAATGATAGAGATAGCCAAAGTCTATCTTCCCAGAATTGATAACAAATTGTTTTATAGAGTGCAAGAATAATTTCCATTTTAGCTCATAAGAAAACATCTATATTATATTTATACACTCTCTTGTCTTGGTACCTATTTTATACAAGCATGCAAAATGGTTCCAAGTCAACAGTGTAAATCCAATCCAAAATTAAAAGCCAAATTGAGACCTAAAGGTGTTTCCCAAACAAATTTACTAAGCTCTATTCCTTCTATTAATGAAAATATCAGTGTTTATATACCCAAGTGGTTTTAGCATTATGAAAATACTCACCTATATTTCTCAACCAATTAAGGAAGGAAACTTAACACACTTAGCCATTTGTAATTGTTCATAAGTTAATCATTCAATGGTGACACTAATTATAAGAGAAATTAATACACAGTGTGACACAGACTAAAACTTTTCATTTCAGAGTAAAGTCCCTTGTTAATTAATTATTTGTTGGTTTATGAAGGGCTTAGTCTCATGGTTAGAATACTTTCCTTACTAGAAAATGAGCAAACTAAATTCTTAAATCATCTCTGTAGTCAGGCCCAAATCATTCAATATTTTTTTAGTATCCATAGTTGGACATAGGTTGCTTGCTGTCTGCTCTGATTCTAATCTCTGGGAAAGCCTTTCTGGATAGATAACAATTTACCATATGAATGGCTGGATATGTTGATAAGAAAGAAAAATATAGGCCGGGCACAGTGGCTCACGCCTGTAATCCTCACACTTTGGGAGGCTGAGGCGGGCAGATCACAAGGTTAGGAGATCGAGACTATCCTGGCCAACATGGTGAAACCCTGTATCTATTAAAAATACAAAAATTAACTGGACATGATGGCACACACCTGTAATCCCAGGTACTCAGGAGGCTGAGGCAGGAGAGTCGCTTGAATCCCAGTGGCAGAAGTTGCAGTGAGCCGAGATTGCAGCACTGCACTCCAGCCTAGTGACAGAGAGAGATTCTGCCTCAAAAAAATAAATAAATAAAATAAAAAAGAAAGACAGGAAAAGAAAAATATAAGCCATAATAATAAGTAGCTCACTTTTTATAAATAGAAAAAACCATTATCTTTCCATGATGAAATAAAATAATTTTCTTTGGCTTTATTGAGTAGCATGGGAAAGGGATTGAAATCAGCTTGGACTAAAGGTCAGTCAATAATATTTTAGCAGTGTAAACACGGCTCAAATCTATTTTATTTATCACCTCAGGGAGTAAACCCTTTATTCCAAATTAGGTCTCCAAATCCCTTTCTATTCTTCAGTTTATCCTCGCTGATTTAAATAGCTATTTACCTCAGACTCCTCCTTCTATTTTTGTTTTTTCTTCTCTTTCATGTGGCCATACTTGTGATGAATATTTGAACATTTCTGCACTGCTTACATAACCTTAAGTGCCAAGCTTCTCAGAGGGAGTTGAGTCAGCCAAGCAGAACATATCGTGGAGAGGGAGGAGGAAGTGCTACCATGGTGATTTACCCAGAGGACTCACCCTACGTGAATGTTGCATAAATTAAATTCCATTCATCATCCTGGTTGTCTTTGTCAAAGCAATCTTCCTCTTTTGCAAATAGCAGGGTTGAGTAGGACTAAAATACTAAAGAAAGAGCAAGAGAAAGGGCAATCTATGTGCTTCTACAGGGCATTCAGAATATCTGTGGTACTAACGAAGACAACTTAATTCCATCAGATGGACCTGCTCCATAGTATGAGAAAATATTTTGCAGGAGAGTGGATGAAAGATGTGATGAATGAAGATGGCATTATTCAACGGTGGCTCCTGCAATAAATACCCTCATTGTATAGAGCATTTTTCCAGATTTAATCATGTGACAGTTTTACACTTGTCACTGTTTTCTTACCCAGCACTTCATCCGTCTTGGTTATTTCTTGCAATCTGTTCTGTATAGTGTCTGTGTCCCGTGGCTCCTTAACACATGGTCAATAGGAATAATACACACTTGCCATTACATCAGTCACCAGATAGCCACCCATAAAAGGAGTCAGGTGACTAATTGTTGGCAACAAATATTAGAATGTCCATGCTGTTTGCCAACCAGGAGATACCTCTGTGCAATTTATTTCCTGGGGTTAGCATGGGTTTATTTGTGTATCTTCAAACTGCGTCACTAGAAGCTGTGGGCTCTAGATCCATAAAAGATTAACATTCCTGACAGAGAGGCAATCAATAACAGTGAGAAACTTCTACTGCCTTACCTTAGAGGGACAATATTTTATTGTTTCACTCACATTTTTTATGCTTCTCATTTATCAGATTTATTCTATAAAGAGATTCAAACCAGTTTAAAAAAAAAAAAAAAAAAAAAAGCTCTAGGTTAAATACCTAATTAGTGTCCCCAACTTTTTTTTTTTTTTTTGAGACAGAGTCTGGCTCTGTCGCCCAGGCTGGAGTGCAGTGGCCTGATCTCAGCTCACTGCAAGCTCCGCCTCCTGGGTTCACGCCATTCTCCTGCCTCAGCCTCCCACGTAGCTGGGACTACAGGTGCCCCCACATCGCCCGGCTAGTTTTTTGTATTTTTTAGTAGAGACGGGGTTTCACCGTGTTAGCCAGGATGGACTCGATCTCCTGACCTCGTGATCCGCCCGTCTCGGCCTCCCAAAGTGCTGGGATTACAGGCTTGAGCCACCGCGCCCAGCCGTCCCCAACTTTTAAAGGTTCTCTTCTCTTCGCTAATTAAACTTTATTAAATCATAATCTTGGATTAATCTTAATTATAAAAGTTTTTGTAATTAATTTTCTTATTTCTAACACTTGAAACAAGTGGAAAACAAGAACTACATTAAAGGGATAATTCCCTTCATGTACCAATATTTTATAATGAAACCAAAATATTTTACATAATTTAATAAATATTTAAATTTCAAGGTAGAATAACCATAATTCAGCACTACAGCTAAGTATTTTTGGAAAAAGAAGAATATATTTATATATATTTACTTATATATATAGCATATAAATATATATGACCATATATATAAATTAATATATATATGACACCAAAAGGGAAACTCTTGTATTATAAGCACCTACTGTAAGCTCATCTCTGAGTATAAAATGGTGACAATTCATAAGCCTTGTCCTCAAGAAGTTTGCTACCTAGTAAAAAAAATACAGAAAAACCCTCAAACACAGTATGTCCAACAGAGAACTTATCTCCTCATATGAGTTCCTTCCCCTATATGCTTTATCTCAGTGATGGTACCACCATCTCTCTGGGCCCACAAGCCATAACACTAAGAGACATCCTTGTCATCTGTTTTGCCATCAGCTCCCACTTCCCACCAACACCAACCCTGTCAACTGGCTGATTTTATCTCCTAAATGCATTTGCAATGGTTTCACTCTAGGCTAGGCTACCTACATCTTTCACATAAGTAGTGCAAAATAGTCTCTTGTTTTCCTCTACTTTCCCTTTCCAGACTCCAATTAGTCTCCACAATGCAGTCAAGCAGATCTCATGAAGATATAAATCTCATAGCCTTCTCTAAAACTTCTCCCACTGGTATCCTGAGGCAAGAGTGACAGAGGCAACTACTCAGAAATCAGGATCCATGATCAAAGGAGCAACAGCAGTGTCAGCCAAGAATGTGTTTTTAGCAAATCTTCCTACACACTCCCCCTATTCTCCAGCCATGGCAGTTATTAACCTTTCCAGAATACAATACAGCCTCTGTGATTCTTGGCTTCTAAACGAACTTGTTACACTTTGTCTGATAAACTCGTACTTTTTCTTTAGGACTCTGTTCAATCCCTCTTGCCTCTTTTAGCCATCTCTGACTGCTACAGTGCTGGGTTAGTTGATCCTCAGACCTTCCACATTTTGTGTTTATACTCACACAACATATAATTGTTTAAATACATGACTATAGTTACGATGGCAATGATAGCCTCTATAGGTAAAGAATATTCATTCATTTGTTCTCATTTTTCAACAAATATTTTGGAGTACCTACTACATGTAACTCTAGCATGTGAAAGGAATATGGTAGACACTCAGAAAGCATGTCCAGATTAAATTTTAGAAAAACTTTTTTTTTAAAATGAATGTTCTTTGTCTTCTTTAGGAAAGAAAGAAGGTGTTTTTATCACCATTGCTGATGTTATAGCTTTTTGATTTTTAGTCTTCGGTGTTTAATACAATGTCTGGCACCTAATAGGTATTATGTGAATGTTTTCTGAATAGATAGCCAAAGCCCTAGAAAACCCTTCCCATATTTTTTGCTAGGTGAATTCCAATTCATGCTTCACATTCAGGAAGCATTACTCAGCTCCCTCACACAATTTTGGCAGCCCTTCCATTAGCATCCCAGAGCAAATGTGCATACCCTTAGAATACTACTTAGTAGCATTTTAAAATCTTTTTGAGTATCTGTTTCTTCACTAGAGTATGAGCTCTTGATATTATGTGTCTGGTTGACCCAGCATAATGAATTAATGAATGTAAAGACTACAATGAAATACAATATTTGAAAGTACACAAGAAACACCCCTTAATTTTGAATTGAAGGATGGAAGGTTAGGTTTTTTTGAAGAAAATGGCATTTAAGGTGAAAGATGAATAAAATGAATAAATGTTCAGGAGTTACATAAGGGACAGGGACAGGGACAGGAACAGGCAGTGCAAATAGAGAACAGTAGAACAGCAGGGTCTGACAGTGCCAGTACAGGGGGTGACAGCAGAGTCTGGACCGCCAAGAGAGTGGAAGATTTGGAGATGCTGCAGGGAAGGTGCAAGAAAGGAGCTGGGAGCCTTTCTTTTTGAAGGTTTTGAAAGGCTAATGCATGCTCAGAAACTTTGGTCACAGGGAGAATTTAAATGTGGTTTAGGAATGCAGCAGGCTTCCGAACATTAAAATCTACTAATGACAAGAAAGTGGTTGCTGTATTTGGTGAACAGAAAGTGAGAGCTTTCAGGAGACTGTTTTTGTTGGATATGAGAGTCGAAGATCAAAAATGCGAAGATTTCACAATGAATGGAAATAAAACAGGTGCAAAAAGAGTAGCTCATTCTGAGAATTTTAGTAATGAAAGAAAATGTTTCAAAACAAGGACAAGAAATCAAAGTTGGTTAAAGAACATTAGACTTATGAGTAAGTCTAAGAAAAAGAAGCTAAATAATGGAGGCAATATCAAGAAATGGACAAAAATGAACAGTACAGCTGCTAGGATGATCCTGTGAAAGAAAGATGGCGATTTCTCCTTTAGGGATGGATTTCCAGCCTTAAAAGAGTCAGCATGCTATGCTTCTTTAGGATCTTTTTAATAGAGTGCATGTGTTCAGGGTAAATATTAGCATCAAAATATTTAACAACATTTTATTTATTACTTCAATGGATGAAGACTGCATTATTTTAGAAAGGCAAAAATCTAGGCAGTATTGGCTGAGAGATGATCTCTAAATTTTTTTGTGACTCTAAATTTCCTTGTCTATAAGCCTCTTCCAAATCAATGCTCCTGTCAGTTTTCAGTGTCAGAGATGTGGGAAAGTTAGTCGTTTACTATAGGCTTTAATGAACAGTACTGGTAGATGTCTTCAGTTTTATGTCTCTAAACATATCTTTCAAAGAGAGAAAGTTATCACAGTTAAAAGTTGTGAATTAATCTGTATTCCTGTTACTATTATTTATTCTCTGGCATACTGTGTTAGGAAACTGGTATAGAAATGTGCCATACAATTAAAACTTGATTTCAAGTCAATATACATTTCTTATTCCTGTAAGAAATTAGCAGAATGATAGTTCCCATGCACAGATCATTCAGTATTCTTAAGGTTCCGTCACAAAAACAAAAAATGAAATTTGCTGCTAAATATAAAGCTAGTTGAATCTTATAGTGACAAAATTAAAAATTAAAGAAATAAATTCTTAGAAAATGAAACCAGTTACTTTACATAATCTGCTGAATGTTGCTGTGTTTAGTAATATCTTAAACTAGAAGAAAATTTCATTAAGTTCTTACAACTGCACCATGATGATCAGAGTAATTTTTCTTTCCTTTTACCTTCCAAAAGAAATGTAACAGTTATTATCTATTATAAAAATTATCTAAAATGATAGCTAGTGAGTTTTAACAACATACTAAGCTTAATATGAATTATCTTTAGTTTTGCCTTTTCCTTATCTTAAATTGTCCAACTTCTCCCCTTTCAACCTCTAATTCATATTGTTTATCCCTATAAATACAGACACATCCCATACACATCCAGATCCATCCCATATATCCTATAAAGTAAGTTCAGTCGTTCTTTAGTAGAAATCTTTTTTTAACCTACATCATGCAAAAAATAAAAAAAAAAAAGAAGAAATAGGTTGACCTAATTGTCTTTTGGAGCATGTGATCTTCACAGCCATATATACAATGTCTCTTTTTAAATGCTGATGTTCTCCCTACTCTAGCTTTAAAAGTTTTAGGGAAAACATACTGAAAAAAAAAGGATGGCGGGGGTGGGGGGGCAGGTGGAAACCATCTAATGCCAGTAGGATGCTGACCTTGCTAGTTTTTTAATTCCACTGTGCTGGGCCTATCTTCACATCTTGATTGATTAGAGCTTGATGGCATGGTAAAGGCCTGCAGCAATGTTAAAAGATTGCTGCTGCATCCACTTTGACATAATTCCAAAAAGTTGCCAATGACAGTCTGCTTACCCTCCCGCTCCAACCAGCTTCTGTTGTTTGTTATTTGCAGAAGTCATTGCCAGGGTTTGGCTCTCAAGAAATCCTGAAAGTCAGATAAGTCTCTTAATGAGCAATGAGATAAGAGGGGAAAGGGCTGATGGTCCAATAAAAGTATCATCTAGATCATTCTCACAGGTAGTTACCTACTCCACTTTCCAACAAGAGTTTAAATAAATGGTTTTAAGCAAAATAAAACAGAATGGCTATATTCTTCCTTTTGTAAAACTGTGAAAAGACATCCAACTGCAAGCATAAAAGTATTTTTAATTTAAACTGATTTATAGCACATTTGAAGGATAATATATACTAAGCCTCCAATAAAGTGGAAAAATATTTGAAGTAGCTCAAGAATTGCCTTGCTCCAAGACATAGAAAGTAATCCATTGTAGAGGATCCATTTTATAAAAATAAAATTAATCTTGTGAGTCACCAAGTATCGTCTCTAGTGATTGCCTCAGTATACACATGAACAATAAATATGGAATTAACCTTTATTGCCACCTCATATCCTAAGAAGGTAACAGTTTTTACTTATTTCTATAAAGATTATATGAATACTTACCTATGTGAGACTGGGCACATAAATGCAACAGGGATACAAAATATCTAAGCTAAGAAAGAGCTAGGAGTAAGAGTGTATTCTATTGTGTGTTAGAACTCTAGCATGTCTATACTCACCATATGTATCACTCATTCAGTGACTTGTCAGAAACAAATAGTGCTATTTATACTCACCTTCATTTTCAGGTTACAGAATTTTTTTCTTCAAGTAAGGTTTGATGCAAGTATCTTAGTAGTTTTGCTACTAAGAGAAAGAAATAGACATATTTTTTCTTCTTTTATAGTTGTATTAGTCTAAAGGGGTTTCTTTTTTTTAAGTCAATTAGATGAGTGATTTCAAGATAAATAGTTAAAACATTTTCACTTTTTTTCTCCTCTCAAAGAATCACCCCAAAATAATTAGAACAAGAAAGAGAAAACTCAATTTTATCTTTGATGCAAGGAGACATGTATAATGCAAACTATTTCTATAAATATGAAAACAGATGAAAGAACAGTCAGTGGCTTAGCAAAATAGAAAAGAACCAAACCTAAGTGCCTACAATGGTGTAAACTAATGAAAAACTAGTTGATTTTCCCTGTGGAGCCTCAGAATAACAATACAAAGGACAATGCAGAATGACTCAAAAATCAGATACCATAGAAAGCAAGAATAAGCAAATGGTATAAAGTGATTTTCCAAAAATTATTATTAAAAGAAGCTGACATGGTTAGACTTTGTCTCCCCACCTAAATCTTATCTTGAATTGTAATCTCCATCTTCCCTATAATCCGCATGTGTCAAGAGAGAGACCAGGTTATTGAATGATGGGGGTGGTTTGCCCCAGGCTGTTTTCGTGAGAGCGAGGGAGTTCTTACGAGATCTGATGATTTTATAAGGGACTCTTCCCGCTTTGCTTGGCATTCTCCTTCCTGCTGCCTTGTGAAGAAGGTGCCTTGCTTCCCCTTTGCCTTCCATCATGATTGTAAGTTTTCTGAGGCCTCCCAGCCATGCTAAACTGAGTCATTTAAACCTCTTTCCTTTGTAAGTTACCCACTCTTGGGTATTTCCTTACAGCAATGTGAGAACAGACTCATACAGAAGCAGTTAGATCTGTGCCAAAAATGGAGAATTTCCAGGAGAAAAGCAAGACACCAAAGATTTATTCTGTGGACAACCTTCCAAGAGTAACCCCAACCTCCAGGTACAAAGAAGGGCCAGTGTGCAGCCATACCAAAAACAGGGGATTAACATACTGAACACAGAGCCACTCTCCCAAACCCCTGTCCACCTGGCTCCAGAATGGCAGCAGCCAAACTGATGTCTCCAGACAGAATATTGCAGGACCCTTTAGAGAAAATAGAGAAAGACTCACATCTACTAACATGTAGGTCCCCTAATGACAAAGCTAACGAGCTTGTCATATGACTTTCCTAGAGTAAAGGTTATCAGTGTATAAGCCTTCCCCTACCCAACGATCTTCCAACCAGGTCTTTACCTCCTCACTAAAATGAATGGGCAGCCAATGATTATTTGGCATTTAAGAAAAGAATCCAGCATAAAATATAGCTAGGAAAATGAACAAATGGGAAAAAGTAGCTAGGAGGAAACAGAGAATGTGCAGACAACAGACAAGGCAGGTGAGAACAATCATAACATTGTCATAGAATTAAAAGATGTTAACAGATCAATTAAATAAGGAAAAAGTATAATAACGAAAAAATCCAAAAAAAAAAAAAGAGCTCTTGGAATTTTAAAATATAATTTCTGCAGTACAAAATTCAAAAAAAGTCTTAGAAAACAGTATCCTGGAAGTAGCCCCTACTCCATAATAATAATGTCTCAGAAAGTAAGACACAAAGCCAATGAGATGGGTAAGAGAAAAAAATATGAATAATGAGGATTCACCTAGGAGATATTTCATGCAACTAATAGGAACTCCAGAAAGAGAACAGATAAGATGCTGGTGGGGAGATAATCGTCAAAAAACTAATACAATAAAATGTTTTATAACTAAAGAATATGAATCTCCAGAATGAAAATGTTTATTAAGTGCTGAGTATAATGAATGAAAAAAGATTCACAACAAGGCAACCCATTCTGACTAACTCAGTTAGTAGAAAAAATTCCTTAGATTTTGATATTTTACTTTCGCTTTTTACTTTTGTTGCTATTTGATAACGATCCATGATGTTTCCTGAATATTTTAATGAGAAATAAAGGAAACATGACAGGATGCTTGTCTTCTGCTATGTTAAAACAACAAAAAAACCACTTTCGTTGGTAAGCATATATAGCACATAATTTATTATGTAATTGCACGTTCTTCTATTATTTCATGGCTATTAAATTTGTTTCTCAAAATAGAAGGGATGGATCACACATATACTGTCAGACGATTTTTAACCAGAGCACCAAATTACATTCAGTGGGAAAAGAAAAGTTACCATCTGCAAAAATTATTTCAAGATGATTTTCAGACCCAAATATAAAAGTTAAAATTATAAAACTTGTAGAGGAAAACATAGAGGTATATTTCTCAACCATGAGATAGGCAAATATTTCTCAGATAAGACAGAGAAAACACGATCTACAAGAGAAAAAAAGTGATAAATCTTATTGATCAAAATTGAAAACTTATTTTTACCAAAACTTCCATTAAGAAGATAGGCTGGGAAAAATATTCGCAACACATAAATGACAGAAGATTGGAATTCAGAACAAATAATCCCTGCAATGCAAAAACAAAATGGTAAACAACTCAATTAAAAATAGGTAATAGATAGTTCATAAAGGATGATATAAAAATATTGAATAAGCACATAAAAATGTGTTCAACATAGTCATCAGTGAAATGAAAATTAAAAATGCAATGACAAACAACAAAGCACTACACATCATTAGAATGATCAAAATGAAAAAGACGGAATACAAATATTGATTAGGATGTGGAGCAACTAGGACACTCATACATTGGTAGTGGACATATAATATGGCAATCACACATCTACCCATGACAGCAATTCCACTCCTAGATATTTATTGAAGGGAAAGGAAAACATGTCCTCTAAAAGCCTTGTATAAAAATGTTTACAGCAGTTTTAGTCATAATAGCTAAAAACTGGATATAGCTCATTGACCATGAACAGGAGAATGGATAAACAAACTGTGGCATTTATTCTATAGTGTACTTCTCAGCAAGAAGGCGGCATAGGCTACTCAAACAGGCAACACATAAATCTCAAAAGCGTTATGCTGAGGAAAAGCAGCCAGATACAAGAATGCATGCTATATGATTCCATTTAAATAAAATAATGGATTAAGTAAAACTAATCAATTAGCAATGCTCAGTGTCTGTGTGGTAGGGTGTTATTAAATGCAAAGGGGCACAAGTACCCTTTCTGGGCTGACGATAGTGTTCTATATCTTGGTAAGAGTTACACAGATGTATTCAATTGCTCAATGCCGGCTGATCTGTACATTTAATATCTGTGCATTTCTCTGTATATAAATGATATCCCAATAAACTTATGTGGACAAGATAGAAGGGCTAGGATTCTGTTAGACTCAGAAGATTTCTTTCACAGTAATTATCAGACTATTGGGTAACATAACTATACAGCCCAAATGACGGATTATAAAAACTTAACCAAAGGAGATTTTAATACTGTTACATGAGCAGTTCCAGTTTCATGGTGTCCCCATCACTGCTTCTGAGGAATTCTACTGTAGATGGAAGTTTACCTGGAAGCTTCTCCCTACAAAAGAATATACATATTGCAGAATGCCCTAAGTTAGTTATCATTAACTTCCAATGGTTAAAGGTAAGGGAGGACAGGGGATGTCCTTCCACTATAATCTCATCTCTGGGAGATATGCCATTATAAAAGGGAGCCTTACACTGAATTTGGTAACACATACCAACATTTATTAGCAAGCAACCATGAAAACAATCATATGAAATGTTCTGTATATGCAAAGTCCCAGCCTTACAAGTTTAATTAGAAACAGATGCCCTAGTGGAAGGAGTCAGCTAATATTCCACTGGGTCATGAGGTGGCTGTCATTCTTAAGTCAGGGCAGAGGTGGTTCAGACCACTCGATTCTTAGGTCCTGTGTAAGCAAGGCTGAGGCAGCTGCATCATATTTCTAGTGAATCAGCATATCTTAAATACTACCCATTTCATCAATAACAGATCATTTATACCTTCATTTATGATAATTTATAAATGCTCTAGAGCTGACCTCTGGTAAAAACAGTTGTCGCTTAGCAACTTTGTAAGTATGTGTCCAATTAGAGCAGTAGTCTTCAATCCTGGCTGCATGTTAGAATCACTGGGGGAGAGGTTTAAGTTTCCACACCCAGAACCAATAAAATCAGAATTTCTGGGGTTGGGATCAGTCATTAGTATTTTTCAGACTTCCCTAGGTAATTCCAATTTATAGACAAAGTTGAGAACTACTAGATTAGAACCTTTCAATGTAGCCTAATTGCAATGTATATTCCCTAATAAGTGTTTTCAATGATATTTAATCACCTTTAAGAAATAGATAATATGTAGTCTATATCATACTGCTGGTGTTTAAATGTTTTCAGTAAATAATACAACAGTACACAATTCATCTCATTTCCTCAATGATAGGACAGAGACAAGAGAAGTAAAGATATCAATCAGAGCTACAATAATAACTAAAATATCTCTCAGGAAGTGAATTTGATTATTCCTGAGTAATAGATATATTTCAATACGGAGGATAAAGACTCTGCATTAAAAATCTGATCTTTAAGCAATTCTGTACTGAGAAGTGTCTGTGAATAATAATATGTTCCCTGAGTCAGAAAACTGACTATTCTCAGTCAGCCAAAGCAGCAAGGCACAAATAGAACAGAAGGAGCCTGATAAGAATGACACAATGGACTTTGGGAACTCAGGGGGAAAGAATGGGAAGGGGGCGAGGAATCAAAGACTACAAATTGGGTTCAGTGTACATTGCTCAGGTGACAGGTTCACCAAAATCTCACAAATCACCACTAAAGAACTTCCTCATGTAACCAAATACCACCTACTCACCAATAAACTATGGAAAAATATACATAGAGAGAGAGAGAGAACAGAAGCAGACTCGGTGACAAAAGAATAAAACCTAAAACATACCAGAGCATTGATAATTCCCTGGTCAAAGATTTTACTCACTCCTAATAATGAGCACTTGGAAAATATTTTCAGATCACTATTGCTAGTTATTTGTACTTATGGTATATAAATATGTTCATGTAAATTACTGAATAAACTATTTTCTTCTTATTTGGTGAGAATGTAAACATTATCTTTCAATCTTTTTTAATATAAAGCCTGTTCTACCACAAACTTTGCCCAATCCCAATCAGTTCCCTACCTTAATAGACTCTCCCTTAAAGAACTTCAGCCCAGACAGCAAAGCCTTATAAATATTCCTCTTCTTACTTCCTCTTCAGAGACACTGCTAGAGTTGCCAAGGTGGTGTTCACTCTTACTGAGTCATTTTTTTATAAATTTACTTTTTCTTAATGAACAGGTTGTCTGGAGATATTTTGATGTTTTCCAACAGCAACATCATAAAGAATGCCTCATCAAGACTAATTCCGATTCTGGAATGCTATATAATACATGAACTCAATTAATGTATATTGATCATGTTTAAGTAGAAAGAAATTTAACAAGATAGCATTCCAATCAAATGTCACAAAATATTTTGTGCCAACCCATTTGTTAATTCAAAATAATCTGAGGTGACTTGAGGAAAAACAAAAATTCGAACTACCTGAATAGAGCTTCTTCACAAGTGTCGGGTAACCTAAAAGTTATTCATGAATTATTTCTTTAGGTTTTACATCCAAATGTTATATTCAGTCTCAGGGCTTTTGTTCATGATTTCCCTTCATCTGGAATTCTCTTCTTGCAGTCTCTTTCAAACACAGTTTGGATGATATTTCTGTGAACTCTTTGGTGAACTTACTCAGCCTTCCCTTGATAATTAATTACTCCCTCCACTCAGCACCCCCCTTTGTGTTTAGCATGTAGCATTTTTTTTTCAGCATATTTCTCCATCTACAATGCTTTGATCTACTTGAGGGCAGGGTTCATGGTGTATGTGTATCCTTGTTTCTTAGGGGCTGGTAATATCAGAGTCTAAATGTTGAAAATGTCAATATTAATTGAATGATTTAACCAGTTTTGATTTTCTAATTATTTTATTTAATTGCCAACACTGTTTCTAAACCCTAACTAACTAAAGGCACTTGAAGAGTCCATTACTTTCCCAGGAGAAAAAGATCCAATAAGATGGAGATACATGACTATCAGTTGGTTAGGACAGACATTCTAGCTTCCAGAACAAGAGCAATAAAACAGAAGCCAGAAAGATGCAAAAAAAAAAAATTTGTTTAAGTCAACTATTTGAGGGTCATTTTTTGTAGTTTTTGCATGCTTTCCAGGGAAATAGAATGTGCTTGGTGTACTATTTTAGAATAAAAATTTATTTTTGTAACATTTCCATTTTGGAGAAAAGAGTAATTGCTATATGAGATTCTATCAGTTTCAAAAGAGCAGGGTGTGTGTGTGTGTGTGTGTGTGTGTATGTGTGTGTGACTGCAGAAAAGAAAATCTGTATTACTTTGTCATATTTCAAATTGTTATTGTTTCTGCATTTTTTTCAGAAATATAGCCTTGCCATTATATTCTCTATTTTAAAAATAGGAAATATATTTTTTCATTCTGCACTGAAAGAAGCAACTGGTTTTCTCTGTTTAAGGGGTCTGAGAAGTTAAATGGCATATTCAGGTCACTAAAAAAAGAAAAAAAAGAAAGAAAAACTGTCAGAGTTGACAGGAGTCGAGATTTACCTAGCAAACCCTCCCTCACCTGCTATCAATGAGTAGTTGCATGGCATAGAAAGAAAAGCATTCGTTTTAGTGTCTATAATCCTCAGATCGAATTAGAAACTCAGAACTTATCTGGGCAACAATAGACCATTATTTCATGTCTCTGGGCCTCAGTTTCTTCTTCTGTTAAATGGGGATAATGGTACCTCTTTTACAGAATTTTCTTGAGTAACATGAAAAAGTATACCACTGGGCAATAAAAATGTTTTTGTTGAATTGGAAAATTTTATATCAACTCTATGGATCAATTAAATCAATAAGATAATTTCACTCATCCTATCCTTATTATCATCTGGATTCTCACTACTATATATGGGATCTGTTGACCCACTCAGCTCTATGAATTCAAAGAGTAACTCCTTATGAGCACAATTCAGGCAATGTAAGCTTTGCCAGGACATTGCAGCCAATAAACCACCCGAGCATGAGACCACAGAGGTGCTTCGATATCCACAAGTGGACCAGATCTCTGTTTTATGTCTCTCCTGAAAGAAAGCAAAGTGTTTTTCTCTATCGAGTTCTCACAGATGAAGTGGGCAAAAATGTTAGCCCTGTGACCTTAAAAACATCACACGAACAACTTTCCTACACACTGCTTTGGAAATGTCACCAAATGAAATGTTGCGTTTCGAATAGGCATCAAACCGAATGAGATAATGGTACAGTCATTGCCTGGCACACAGTTGAGGACATCACCTTTGCTGCTAGAAAATGTAACAGGGGTGTAAAAAGTTGGGTTACCGCATTGCACAGTAATGACCCAAACATGTTGATATACCTGCTTCACTTGAAAATCGGTTCCTCTCCCAAACACAACCAAATAAACCCAAGTAAGGCCTGGAGACAGAATGCCTGGAATGGCCTACAGGTGCTTGTTTTTCTGTTGTTAGGCAGTTGGAAGTTTGGCCAACGCTTAAAATGCACACTCAGTCACTTACACTTAACACATTTTCTGTTACCATAAGTACGGTTGATAAAGTTAGTTAAAAACTCTCTCAGATAATACTTCCAGAACTCCCTTCTGTTTCAAGCCTGCCACCTATGGAACTATTCCAAGGAAAACAAGCAGTAAGAATTTCAGGAAAACCTCTGTGGAGCCCTTACCCCCCTTCACATGATTAAACTCTCATCTAATTGCCATTTGGCTGCCCAAGGTCTTCTAAAACTTAGCTTGTTTACTCCTTTGTACTGTATACATGGTATTTAAGCAAATACTGTTTACTCTGACTAGCTGTCTCACTGGATCATTGTTAACTGTATGTATTTCTACTCTCACCCTAGGCCAGGAGCTCATGGAGGGTTGGTGAAATGTAACACGTGAATCAATTTCCTATCACTGATGCTTAAAACAGAACTTGGCATCTAACATGTCTTCAATAAATATTTGTCAACTATCTTACGGATGCCTTAGTTATCATACCTTATTTTCTATCAACCCCATAGCATTTGTTTGTAAAGTTCCTGCCTCTGCGTCTCCATTATATCTAATGATACCTAGATTCTTAAATATCTGGCAGCAAATTTTAGCCCTCTGAACTAACCAAGCTCTTCCGGCAACTTATCACTCTTTCACTAATTTACTTTCACCAAGTTCCTAATCTACGTTCTTAGTTTCAACAAATATCAAGCATCAACTGCATGAACACATCACACAACATGCATATATGCAAGTCTGAAAATTGCACAATCACTGACATCTATAATAACACTCTCCAATAGAAATATGGTAAGAGCCACAAACGAAAGCCATGTGTGTGATGGCTTTCTAGTAGCTATATTTTAAAAGTAAAAAGAAACAGGTAAAATTAATTTCTACATCTTTAAAAAGGTAAAGAAATTTTTATTTAAATGTTAAAATACATTTTATTTAACCACGCATAGTAAAATGTTATTTTAACAAATGATCAAAATTTAAAATTACTAAGGAGATATTTAATGTCACATTTTTCTTATCTAGTCTTTGAAATCTGAAATATATTTAGGCTTAGAGTAATTCAATTTGAACCAGCTACATTCCAAGTATAGCATGGCCACATGTGGCTAGTGGTTAGCATATTGGACGGTGCAGATGTATAAAATCATATTTTCATAAAAAAGAGATGTACATAAAACTCACATAATACATAGTATAATTCATGTGATATTAAGTTAAAACAATAAAACATGGGAGCCAAGGAATAACTCAATTCTAAGAGGAAAGATCAATTTTCTATCACTGATAGAAAATTGGTAGGATCCCTTGGACTTATTCTAATTCTCTTCCCTTTACTGAGCCAAGCATCCTCTCATCCTACCAGATACGTTCTCCAGTGATTGTGTGTATCTATGTATCTGTGCAAGCACTTATGTGTTTTACAGAACTATATATAAATAAAGGATACATTTATGTGAGCATAAGACCACACATAAATAAATGTGATTTTCTACAGCTTACATTAACACTGTGATTACAATATATGGCAGAGGCAAAAGCAAGATAAAAAGAAAGGGCTGTGGTTGACAAAATATATAATGGTGTACCCTTTTCCTAGTCAAGTACCAACAAATGTAAGGGCAGGCAATGAGTAGCATAAAGATGTGAACCTAGTCAAATGAGAAACCAACTAATTCTGCTTTTTTTTTTTTTTCTTTTTAAAAGAGGAAAAGGAATTAGTAGAAATTAATGATACTGTTTTCACAGCACCTGTTATACAAGGCTTTCTTTGTTCTTTACTATTAGGATGGGGTTTGAATTTTGAATGTAGAACTTAGAACTATAAGGACTTATAAAAATATTCCCCATGCCTCGCAGAGGTTTCTGTAATGTTACTGTTTTCTATCTAGCACAGACTAGGGTGAGGAGATACAGAGAAAAGAAACAGAACACCTACGTAAGGATCAGATGTAAACTAAATGATAGAGATTGAAAAGGCTGCATCAAAACAACTCAAAACGTATGTAAAGTTCATGAGTGTCGAGGGCTTATCTGATAGCATTAACCTGGGAAGCATTCGCCACAAAGCAATTGAGAGGCAAGCTGTGTTTCCCAGACTAGAGATTTGATTTGATTGAGATGAAGGGAAAGTGATTGAGAAGAAGAAAGACTCCGGAATGAAGCATTATACACCCAAGGCTGATTTAAGAGAGTAGAATGGGAAATAAAATAGATGGCTTTATACAAAACTTACCAACACAAAGCAAACGGAGGTAAGGGAGGAAGGAAGTAGAGATGGTCAGCCTGGAAACTGACACTTGACAGACTTAGCCTAGATCCACTGGCCACTAGCTAGTCATATAGTCTCTCTCAGCTTCCATATCCTCATATCGAGGACTCAAAATGGTACCCACTCCATGAGGATTAAATGAGATTTTATATATATAATATTAAATATTAGCATATTGGACAGTGCAGATGTATCAAAATTGTATTTTCATAAAAAAGATGTCTATAAAACTCATATAATAAATGTGATATAATACATGTGATATAAGTTAGCACATGTGATGTTATTTTTCTAAATATTATATATTAAATGAGATATATATAATATATATTATATATCATGTTAGCATAAAGCTTAGTGTATAATAAAATGCTGAATACATTTTAGTTACACTTGTTAGAAGGTTTGTGGGCACAAGGTTTGGAGTTTGATAACAACGGCAACTGGGTACTTTCAGGAAGTATCAAATAAGTTACCTTTAACAGAAAAAAAATCTTATTTTATTGCCATCTGTTGACAAAAGAGCTTGTAAATGAAGAGTCCAACTTAGAATGTGGTGGTAGTCTAAGTGAAAGGTTGTTAGAATCTGGGCCACAGTTGTGCCTAAATCAAAAGAAATTAGTGAAGACTTTGCATATTTTTCATAAATAATGTGAGAACTTGTAATGAACAAGGTATGAGAAGAGCCAAGAGAAGATCATAGTCCTAGTTCTTCACAAACTACTCACTACTTGTACCCTTTTGCAAGAGCACTGGATCTCTTCAAGCGTCAGTTTCCTCCTTGTGAAAATGGGTATATTAATATCAACATCATGGGGATGTTATAAGGATTAGGGGAGTTATTCATCAAGCACTTGGAACAGTGACGGGCACATGGTAAATGCTGTGAAAGTATGTGTTGGGTGAAACTGAAAGCACAACACAAACTCTTTAAGCATTTATTTTTACTGTCCCAGGCATTGTATTTTTCAATCCATAAGAAATACTGTGACAGCCGGGTGTGGTGGCTCACGCCTGTAATCTCAGCACTTTGCGAGGCCAAGGCGGGTGGATCTCCTGAGGTCGGGAGTTCGAAACCAGCTTGACCAACATGTTGAAACCCTCTCTCTACTAAAAAAAAAAAAAAAAAATTAGCCGGGCGTGGTGGCATGCACCTATAGTCCCAGCTACTCAGGTGGCTAAGGCAGGAGAATTGCTTGAACCCGGGGGGCCAAGGTTGCAGTGAGTGGAGATCGTGCCACTGCACTCCAACCTGGGTGACAGAGCAAGACTCCGTCTCAAAAAAGGAACACTGTGGGCTGGACACGGTGGCTCACACCTGTAATCCCAGCACTTTGGGAGGCTGAGGCGGGTAGATCACCTGGGATCAGGAGTTCAAGACCAGCCTGGCCAACATGATGAAACCCCGTCTCTACTAAAAATACAAAAATTAGCCAGGCATGGTGGCAGGCACCTGTAATCCCAGCTACTCAGGGGGCTGAGGCAGGGGAATCCATTGAACCCAGGAGGCGGAGGTTGCAGTGAGCCAAGATCGCGCCATCGCACTCCAGCCTGGGGGACAAGAGTGAGACTTTGTCTCAAAAAAAAAAAAAAAAGAAAAGAAAAGAAACACTGTGATTAGTACAACTCCAATTTGAAGGATAAGGAGAGAATCTGGAAGACACAGAGTCACATAGACAGGAGTTGTTCCCAGCAAGGAGTGCACCCAGGTTTTTTACCCAGACCAGGCTCTCTCCCCTACCACAGGCACCTCCAATGCTGTGAACCTAAAAACCTGGGAGCGGTGATGTCACAATACTGAGAAGTTGGCATGGGCTAATGGGTGCACTAATTTGTCGTTAGAATTCTTGTCACTTAGGTTTTTAGAATCTAAATATCAGAAGATCGTTCGAATGGTGGAAACAAACGAAGACCAAGCAAATGAGAACAAGCAAAGGCTATTTCTTCAGAGCTTGCTCTAGCAAGAGAGCCTCCATCACTTTCATTTTGGTGGAAACTGGCAGGCAGGGGAGTGGGAAAGCTTTAGAGTGGAAAAAGGCAAAGGTTTCAGGTCAGCCCTGTTTGGAGGCTGCTGGCACGGGAAAGCTGTCAATGGGCTAACCTATGTGACTGGTCAGGAGGGCGTGTTTGACTTTTTCCAGTTGGACCTAACTTGGAAAAAGGGAAAAAAATCAAGGAAGCTGCCAGTTATTAATCAATTCCTGGTTGTTTGAGACTGATGGTTACAGGCGTTATTGTTTGGCTCCCTGGACCAGTTGCTAGAGATAATGACCTGACTTCCTACATGTCTGATTTATAGAGAGTGGGTTGGTTTCCTGGACTGGTTACTAGAGATTATGAATTGATTTCTGGGCTGGTTGCTGCAGATTGTGGATCAGGGTTCTCTTTTTATGTATGGTCCAGCCATTGTCCATTTGTATACTCAGTCTCTCAGAAGTCACCTGGTTGAAATCCCAGGCCAAGTATTTAACCCCTAACCATTGTCCAGCATAATGGAGAACTCCATCATACAAAGTGGCCTATTCCGTTCTGAGACAACTCTCACTGTTTCCATATTTTAGTGATATTAATATTTAGAAAATTGTGCCTTCTAGTAATGCCCACTGCTTAGGTCTAGATCTGTGTTCTGACAGATAATAGAACCCTCAGTGCATGGAACTCTCTGATGGCCTCCCCTTGGCAGATATTCCTGGTATCTAAAGAAATGCAGGCTTTGTATGCAGTGGAATCATCTTGATGTCACAGCCTTAATCTTTCTATTCTACATCTCAGGGATAATCCTTTGCTCTGTCCACCCATGTATTTCATTGTAAATATACAACCACCACTCTAACTGTGAAAGTGAATCCTAACAGTAGGCCAAGATCCTTTCACCTGTTTCTAATCTGGGTAAAATATCTCAGAAAAACATTATTTGAGTCAGCACTGGTTACTAAAATGCCACCCTAGATAAGTACTTGGGACTTGAATAAAATTTCAATTGATGAATTCATATTTCTTAACTTTCCCTCATAGCAGATATTCCGCTCTGTCTCCCCAACCTCCAACCATTAGTCATAGAACATTTATGTGCTTTTCTTTTTTTTTTTTTTTTGAGACAGGGTCTTGCACTGTCACCTAGGCTGGAGTGCAGTGGCACAATCTCAGTGCACTGCAACCTCTACCTCCTGGGTTCAAGCGATTCTCCTGCCTATGCCTCCCAAGTAGCTGAGATTACAGGCATCCACCAGCATACCCAGCTAATTTTTGTATTTTAGTAGAGATGGGTTTTCACTATGTTGGCCAGGCTGGTCTCAAA
Organism: Trachypithecus francoisi; assembly: GCF_009764315.1. Taxonomy (NCBI): domain Eukaryota; kingdom Metazoa; phylum Chordata; class Mammalia; order Primates; family Cercopithecidae; genus Trachypithecus; species Trachypithecus francoisi. Next base: position 111,399,216 of record NW_022681456.1, read on the forward strand.
CTCCTGACCTCAGGCAATTTGCCTGCCTCTGCCTCCCAAAGTTCTGGGATTACAGGTGTGAGCCACTGTGCCCAGTCTATTTGCTTTTCTTAAGCAAATGAATTTTTTCTTTGTCCTTCCAATATTCAAACATGAAGAACATCAGAGAAAGAAAGACATACAAATGGCTCTTGAGCTGATCCTCCTTGGCATTAGTAAAGGAAGAAGGGGTTTTCTTAAAGTTGTTATCTACCTACTTAGATATAACAGAGCATAAAACAACAAAATCAGAGAATCTACTTCAGATTCCGCACCCAACCATAGTGTGTTAACCTCCTATATGAACACTGACTCACCTTCTCTGGCCCAGCCCTCTGCATTAGCAGACAATACTAAGTATTCTTAATAGGCAGAATAGGTCATTTCCCCCCATGTACTCTTACCTTACTCTTCAACCTCAAACATTGTAGTTAATACTCTTTCTGTCCATTGTGAGTGGATTACAGAAAAAAAAAACAAAAAACAACTCATTGTCTTATTCCATGTTGCAAAGAAAATGTATATACTGAACAACATTACTTCTTACTATATAATACTCACACACAAAAATTCATGCTAGGAAACAGTATCTCCACCAAGCCCCTCAACTATGTGTGTAATCAATATAAAATGTCGTTAAGTCATTGGACATGAGTCAAAGTGGGAGTACAAGGCAGACCTCAAACAAGAATTTCACTATCTCCCACACCCTACCACCACCACAGTGAGAGAAAGAATGCTCATTCATCCTGTAGACAAAAACTGTATGGAGCAAACTTTCTCACAACGGGAAATCCTACCAGCCTTTCTCCTCTCCTGAGAGATTCCAACTGTTTTTAGATTCAGTCAACAAATTACAAATAATTTAACTTAGTGATTATTGCTACGGGAAGAAAAATTAATATGTAATAATGGGTAGGTTAACAAAAAAAAAAAAAAGATCATGTCCTTTGCAGGGACATAGAGGGAGCTGGAGGCATTATCCTTAGTAAACTAATGCAGGAACAGAAAACCAAATGCTGCATGTTCTAACTTATAAGTGGGAGCTAAATGATGAGAACACATGGACACATAGAGGGGAACAACACACAGCGGAGCCTATCAGACAGGGGGAAGATGGAAGGAGGGAGAGGATCAGGAAAAATAACTAGGCCTAATAGCTGGGTGATGAAATAATCTGTACAACACATCCCCATGACACAAGTTGACCTATGTAACAAACCTGCGTATGTACCCCTGAACTTAAAACAACAATAATAATATTGGTAGAAATCAACAGACAAAATATGATTTTTCTTTCACTCTCTGTTGCAGAGATTACTAGCTCTCTACCAAAGACATATTCTTCTTCCGTGGTGTTGTTCCGGAAAGTAGCTACCCAACTTTCATTTAGGATAGAGCCATGTGACCCGTTCTCACCAATGGAACATGAGCCAGAGTGAGTCACTTCTGGGCTGAAGTACATAAAGAGCAGTTGTGCCTTCCTCATCATTCTTTCCGCATCTGCTCAGTGAAATTACAGGACTCTAATGTTTGCAGGAGATGGAAGACTGACAGGATGGAATAATCTCAAGTTGCTGAATCACTGCCTGGAATGCCATCCACAAACACTCGATCTGGATTTTATGTGAGCAAGAAACATATTCTATCAAGCCACTGAACCATCAGCATTCACTTATTATAGCACCTATTAATATTAATAATTAATACATCAATTCACCCACTTATCCTTTGGGAGATACCCCTGACCCCTACACTCTCTAATTTCAGTTGAATTATGCTGGTTCACCTCCAACTCTCCATAAAGAATACTGAATTGCTGGCTCTGCTATCATATACCTAAAAGCTACTGTGAGCAGGCAGTTTCTGGAAATCTAATTTTGATGAAAATTCACAAAGGACTTTGGACTTTAGCTGTGATCAGCCCTTCACTCTACAGACTATCATGAAGACCAGAGAGGAATGTCATGAACCTTAGGAATAGATAGGCTCTTGTAAATTTTCAATCTGTAATGGGAAATGGCAGCTGGTATCCAAACCAGGCCTTAACCCTGGAGGAATCCTTTGTTTCCCGGTTGCAGTTGAAATACTGGACCTTTCTCTTCCTTTAAGCCTCAGATATATTTTCTCATGATCTCTCTTATTTCATATCTTCACATTGACAGTAAGGCCTTTTTCCTGTTTCCAAATCACTCCATGTCCTCTAGTGGAGTTTCATCTGTGCTGTTCTTACAGCAGTTATTCCACACATTACAGTAGGCAAAGAATAAAGAAGAGAGAGAGGGTACTACTCATGAAACATGAGTAGAGCCCAAATCACATCAAGTCTCATAGGCCATGGTAATGACTTTAGTCTTTACCCTCAGAGGAAAAATGAAGCCACTGAAGCACATTAAGTATGATGAGGATGATATAATCTGTTTTGCTTTTTCAAAAAGATAGCTTTGGCTACAGGGTAGAGAATAGGTAAAGAGGGTAATTAGAATGCTGTGACTGATCCAGTCAAGAGATGGTGCAACCTAAGTCAGAGAGTGGCAGAGGGATGGATAAATAACAGGCTTGTGATAAGGCCTAGATATGGGGAATAAAAAGAAAAGGAAATGCTAATGGAGGTTCCCAGATGTTAATGGTGCTGGGAATGCTTTTAAACAACAAGCACTTGCTCTACTGCTTTTATGTTTGCTTGTTTGTTTTCCTTACAGGTACTCTTTTTTTCTTTTTTGAGACAAGTTCTCGCTCTGTCACCCAGGCTGAAAGCGCAGTGACATGAACAAGGCTCAGGGCAGCCTCAACCTGCTCAGCTCAAGTGATCTTCTCACCTTGGCCTCCCAAATTGCTGAGATTACTGGCATGAGCCACCACATGCAGTCTTCCTACAGGTTCTTTTTTTTTTTTTTTTTCTCTTTTTTGCAGTTCTCCTTGACAGGGCTTTATTTAAAAGGTACGTTGCCTCCATAATTCATTAAGCCGAAGCTCGGTTTGGGCCAGCTTGGAACCCTAGATGGTTATTACAGAGCAACGGCAGATCAACAGCTCTCCCTTCTGCCAAGGTGGAAGGGACCGTTCCGCTTTAAAAGCAACAAGAAAATGCTGAAACGTTGCACTCTGACTCAGTATGGTTCTGGATTGTGTTTCATTATTTAGCAGTAAAAGGAGAAAATATTTTAAAGACTCAGTTTCCCTCCTTACAGGTACTCCTTGAGCAATTGTCCTAAAGGGTGGAAAAGTGTCTCTGAACACACATACACACACACAGTCTCTCTCTCTGCTACCTGCAAGCCGTTAGTGAACCATCCATTGCCAGACAGCTCTGCTCCTCCCTCTCCCCTTAGAGTTCTCGGCTTCCCCACAGATGATGAAAAAGCTGGAGACTTACAAATGTTCTTTAATTCTGATGTCAGTGCCCAGAAACACCATCAGATAACAGCTTAGGCCTGAGGGGCTCAATCTGCGGATACCTCCCTCAATAAATGTTCTTATGGCTAGTTCTGCGAAGCAAGCTTTACCTACTACCACTTCCTCAGCAGGTAACCCTTCCCTGACATTCTCTTGGACATGGGGTTTTTGTTGCTTCTCTCTCTACATGTTCTCAGGCTCCAAGGGTGATCCTTCCTAGTTCCAACACCCCACTACCACCAACAATTCCAAGGACCACACGGATTCACTTTACCTCCTCGTTCTCAGAAGGACCAAAACTCGTTGGTGCCCATCATGTTGGAGTCCTTCCTCTGTCCTCTGTTCTCGGTCCTAAGGGAGTTCATTTCCTCCATGACGAGGGTGCAGACTCAGCTTCTCTCACTTTTTCTCTGGAACCTCCACTACATGGCAGATGTTAACTGAAAGAGAGAGAGAGTATGTAGCAATTTTTCCCCTTGGAAGTTTGCCTCAAATCAATCAATTTGCCATATTTAACATTCACGCTTTGTGCATATGCTAATAAATCATTAAAATTCATGTGGATTCTAACAGTTTTGGGTTTTCTTTCTTTTTCTATATTTTGTAATTCCTACTCAATTCTGTGAATTATAATGTTGCAACTGAAAGTAGTCACCAGCAGAAATATTCATTGTACACAGGACTGAAAAAAGGAAACTCAAGTTAAAAACTCCACCATTTGTTATATACATTTTGGCCTTGAGTAGTTCACAATTCTGTTTCTCTTTTCCCAGATGGAATACTTATTAACCTCAGATGCGTTTATGTGTTGCTGAACACAACAACAAAATATGTCCCCTAAAATGTCCAGATAACCTAAAGAACCACAAAGAAGTTAGGGACTTGGGAGGTCATCAGAACCAAGCTCCCATGTCATAAAGACTCTCTTCCACATGTTATGCCTGAAAGAGCTGGGCATTTGGCTCCCATCTGCACACTTCAGATGTCCAAGGACTCACTGTGAGATGAGCAGTCCCGGTGCTGGTTCCTGTTTCTGTTAGGAAAGTTTCTTTTACTGAAATAATATAAATATTCTCATCACTTTGACATCTAGTTGCTCCAGAACACTGAAAAATAAACTTATTTCTACTTCTGAATGATAGTGTTTAGTTTTTGGCACACAGTTGAGTCTCCATGATGTCTTTTCTTCCCCAGATTGAGCATGTGCAGTGACCTCAATTCTTCCTTGGAGGTCAGGTCTTATCCATTTCTTCCGCATCTACCCAGGTTGACTTCAACCACCCTGGGAACCCTTCTACCTCCTCTCCCGTCATCTCACCATGATGTACTCCAAATTAGGAATGCCCCTGCAGCACCTAGACCCTAACACAGACCAGGAGACATGACGCAAATACCTTAGACCCAGGAATCTCATTAACCATTCTTAACCTCAGCACAGTTCTTAGTTTTAACTTTTTAAGCACCATTTGGCTACTCTTAAGCCTGTGCTTCACTAAAACCCAAACGCATTTTTGACATTTTGCTGCAAAGTTAAGACTTCTTCATCATCTGCCTGTTAATTTTCAACTAACTGATGGACTTTACACATATTCTTATTATATTACAAAGAATTGATTTCTGCCTAGTAAGATGTATGAATTCTTTTTTTAACTTTTATTTTAGGTTCAGGGGCACATGTGTAGGTTTGTTAATACAGATGTCTGAATTTTTTTTTTTTTTTTTTTTTTTTTTTTTTACAGCTTGCTGTACTTTAATGTGTAATACCCAACTCAAGGTACAAGACAATTGCATTTAACATTGTTATAAACAAACAGACATCAGATCAGTCATTAAGGGCTCCAGAGTGAATGGTATCTTCATAACCTCCATGTTTATCATCTTTACTTTCTGGATGTAATTTAACAAGATCACCAATTCAAAGAATGATAATTGCAGCTTGCGTCACAAATTTCAAACTCTTAACTTTAACTATGGTTGGTTCAAACACCCCTGCTTGTTTGTTGTCTCCACGTTTACCATTGCTCAAATCAAGACCAATCCATTTTAGAATTTTACGTTCTGGGTTAACCAGAGCCTCACTACGAAAAGCTCTTAATTTGGCGACCAGATCTGTGGAGTCCTGGGCAGCATTAACTGCCAGTGTATTAGGAATAACAAGAAGTGATCTGCAAACTCTGCAATAGCAAGCTGTTCCTGAGGCCCCATGCTGGTTGCATAGTTTTCAAGATATATGGAAAGGGCTGCTTCTACAGTACCCCTGCCTGGAACCACGGATTTTTACTCGAAAACTCTCTTCACTACACAAAGTGCATCATGTGAAGAGAGCTCAATCTCATCACACATGAAATCATTTGCCCCACGTAAGATAATCGATGCAGATGTACGAGCCTTAGTGTATTTAAGATCAGCTCATCGTCACAAATTCTCTCCTGTACCACTTCTTCTGCCTGTCCCAACACTGCAGCTTCAAAAGTTTCTTCACTTTCCAAATTGGCCAGGATTGACAGAATAGTTGCTCCAGAAGCTTGAGCAATGCCTTTAAAACTCTTCTAACTGCCATAGCACCAGCCTCCACAAAGTACTTCAGACACATATCATCAATTCCACCAGTGGTTAAAATAACGTTGGCACCAGTTGCCAGGATCTTCTGAATTCTCTCCTTGTCGATATCTGATTGTCTTTGTCTAATTTGGTCCAGTTTTCCAGGGTCTGTAACGACCACTGAACACCAAGCTTCATTTTTGTTTTTTTGTTTTTGTTTTTGTTTTGGCAGGCTAAAATCAAGGCAAGCAACTTTTGCATTTATGATTCTCTTGGGCATGCCTTGGGATCCCACCACACAGTTGAGTCCATGGTCACTGATATGCATACTCTCCGTTTGACTTCTCCCACGGGCTTTCAAAATATTAACAGAATTCAGTGGATACTGTGGCTGGCCTGTTGTATCTGTGTATTTAATAGCAAGTACAGCATCTACTACCGTGTTAGCAAAGAAATCACCATTTATTCCAATAATTTTGGAAGACATGAATGTCTTAGCAGCATTAATCAGGCAATCTCTTCCCAGTTCATCTTTGTTAACAATTAGATTTTCATTGATACAACGCACTGCTTCCTTGCAAGCAAGTTGATAGCCACTAATAACTGATGTGGGATGAATTTTGTTTGACTAATTCATCTGCATTTTTTAGGAGTTCTGCTGCAATAATAACCACTGAGGTAGTTCCATCTCTAACTTCTTTGTCTTGCAGATCAGCCAGCTCACAAAGAACGTTAACTGCAGGATGTTCTACGTCCAGTAACTTCAGGATGGTTGCACCATCGTTGGTAATGGTTACGTCACCAATATCATCCACCAACATTTTGAGTTCCAGGCCAACTGGACCAAGAGAACTTTATACAATATTGGCAATCAAAGCTGCAGCCATAACATTCTGGGAGCGGATTGCCTCCCCAGTTTTGCAGTCCATGAATATGGACAAAGGCCCCTCCATCTTCACTGTGGCGGTACACATCGAATTCTGCTCACACCGTGGGCAACCAGTAGCGCGGCCCCTCGGCCGACCAGCGACCACAGCAGTGGCGGCGACAGTGTAGAGCAGACCCGAGCGATGCCCTGGGAGCTGCTGGGTAACACCACCCCACCCACTTCCCAGCTGCCCCGGTCAGCCACAGGGCACGGCGGGAAGCAGATGTCTGAATTTTTATTTTGCCATTTGAAATATTAGCTCTTCTTCCCAACTTTCAGGTAACTATCAAAATACCAAACAGGATAGACAACAAAATTCTGTGACAACATTTAAATGTACGAAATGTATTTTATTACTAAAATATATAAAATTTAAAAATTAAATTTGAATTATGTATTCAAAAATAAAAATTCCAAATGTACTTTCTGATGTGACTTCTGAGGTGAGTTTGCTCCCTGCACATAAGAGGATAAAAGTAAAATAGACATAGTCATATTCACAACTGCCAATCTGAGAAACTTAATTTTGAAAGAACTTATTAAAACAGACTACAGAAAATGGAAGGACAAGAGGTATGCTGACATCCTATTGAAGGCATTTATTGTGCTGTGCAAGGAAATTTTAGATGCACTATTCTGTAATCTTTCCCAGCTTATAGGCTTTACTTGCATAGATGCCCAGACTAATGAAAATAGGTAACTGAATTTGGTATTCATTTATTACAGCAATTTCAATGGGTCTTGCACTATTGAATATATATACAAAGACTTCTAGTCACACCTGTCAATTCAGTGATCTCAAAGAGCCTTTGAAACAATGACATAAAAACCAGATAGCAAAAGAAAACCAATTTGTTTCAGCAATTTAATGTCTTTGGTTATGTTTCACAGATAAATATGTGCATATGCATTCAGTCCTGAGACATATGTATATATAGAATTGCTTAACTGTAATGCATTTAGCAGTAAATCTATGACCTAATTATTGCTATAAATTCATTACCAAAGCCTTTCCCTTTCACACACCAAGCGAAAATATAAACCTTGCACCATTATGAATTCTAACTGCAGCCAAACACATCTAATTATAATCAGTTGCAGTAAACTCTCACTCTGCATTAGGCATAATTAACCATGCGATAAATAATCAGTATAATAACATTTAATGTGCTGTGATAGCATTTCTAAACTATTCATGTGAATTCTAGAAAATAGAATGTACTTCAATTCTAACCAATGTTTTTAACCCTTTCGTGACTGAAATTTCATTCAGTGCCTTGTAGGAGAAATTTTAGTGCACTGACTCAAAAGTGCAAAATTGGATAAGCTTAAGGACATCCTTATGTACGTTGTAATAAAAACATTTTCTACTGTCATCAAAATATTATCTACTTTGATAACATGTAATAAATTACACCTCTACAAATGTAGCCACTTTCTAAATTTTTAAGAATTGTCCCTAGCATGACCAAGATTTTTCTTGGCATAGTAGAGGATATAATTAGTAATAATTTTTAATTAATGAATCTGCACTTAAAGAAAGGTGTCACACCTGGTTTGTTTCAATAATAAGCAATAAGCATAATAATTAAATGACTTCTCTATCCTTAAAAAGAATAAAATATGTCTATACTATGGAAGAATATCCTTTTATTCTAGCACATAATATTTTTTATCACCAACACTAATATTTTCTTTTTTATTCCTATGACACCAATGTCAATTTGGAACAATATAAAATAATATTTCTGATTTTCATGTCCTTTGTTCAACTTTAGGCTAATTTCTCTCCTGTCATTAAATGACAAAATGATAATAGCACCTATCAGAACTCGCTGTTTCTATTTTATAAATATGACAATAAGCCCTACGGAATTGCAAATGTTAGTTGGTTATACTGTAATTTTGTTTGGCATTGTAATCATGCTTAAAAATGGATCCTAAACTAGGGTTTACAATTTTTTTCCTCTGGGCAGAAAGTGTCATAATAAATATTTGTTCTAGTGAGCTTTGACCTATATTTTCATTATAAACATGGTTATATGTTACATTTAATGACTTGTCTCCTTTTTTCCTCTCTCTTTGTCCATAAGACTTTAGCCTGGTAATCTCTACGGCTCATCTTTATATGCTATTCTGAATTAACTCTTAATTAATCAAAGTTGCCAAGCGAATGCTCTTTCATGTTATCTATGCAATCGCTATCTGTGTTTCCACTTCATCAACTGAGGGGTTCTTGCAGAAGAGCTGGTAGAGTTAGAGTCATTCATTCACATTTCCGCACCATTACGTACAAATTTGGATAGATAAATATGAAAGACAATATGCTTCTCATGAAATTTAACCTGTAACCTTATCGTTATTACGCATGTTCTTACTGACTCACCTACCTGTCCACAAAAAATAAAGTAGATGTCACTGAGGAGTTGCTGTCTCCTCTATATACAGAGAGAGTTGCTGTGGATCTAGCTAAAGGATCCTACTTTTATTTCTACTTTGTTACTGTTTATAAATGAAGCTGATATAAAAAATAAGAGATAAGGAAACTACATAAAAGTACTATTAAAATATATTTACTCTCAAAAAGCATATGCCTCTTGAATATTATAATGGGGGACGTGAGAGTGGAAATAAAATATTCTGTGAGAGGAGGCTCCTTATCTGTTGGCTTTATTGCAGTTCTGCCAAAACATTCTTTTTTGCCAGAAAAACATAGGAACATAGGCCATTTATTTCATGTAGACCAAGCCCTGTGCTGGGAATACAAACATGAATAATATATGGTCTCCGCTCTCACAAGACTCACTTTTTAATTAGGGAAACTGACTAAAGTACATAAAATATAACTACAGGACACTGTGATCATTGCTAGAGGCATACCATGGAGGAAGTGATTGTTAGAGTCAAGAAAGAACAGTCTGATAAAGAAATGAAGTGTTCTAAACTAAGAGGAAAGCATATGCAAAAATACAAGTGCATGTACGTAACAGCCTGATCTATCTGAGGAGGTGGCAGATAGTTTCCTATGGCCAGAGTGCTGCAAGATGGAGAGATTATATAAGGGAAGAAGACAGTGGAGGAAGTTGCCAGCATGCAAACCCATGCTGACTTCCAATTGATGATCTCATTATTTATTTCCTGTCCATCACCCCATTCCTGCATTCCCTTCTTTCCTTATTTACTCAGCTTAGATGCCGTGATACATCATTATGATCACAGTTCACAAACACCTTCTGATCCTTTGTTTCTTCCTGTGCCACGTTCCCAGAGCAAAACCCAAACCCTGGTTAACTACTCCCCTCTTCATCCACAGCTACATCAGAGTAGCTGAGCTGGAGGAAAACAACACAAACACAATCTTTTTTTTTTTTTTTTTTTTGAGACAGTCTTGCTCTGTCACCAGACTGGAGTGCAGTGGCGTGATCTTGGCTCACTGAAACCTCTACCTCCCAGGTTCAAGTGATTCTCCTTCCTCAGCCTCCTGAGTAGCTGGGACTACAGGCATGCGCCACCATGCCTGGCTAATATTTTGTATTTTAGTCGAGATGGGGTTTCATTCTATTGGCCAGGATGGTCTCGATCTCCTGACCTTGTGATCCTCCCGCCTCGGCCTCCCAAAGTGCTGGGATTACAGGCATAAGCTACCATGTCCAGCCGCAAACACAATCTTATTAGCACCATCATAATCATGCAGACTCACCTGACATTACATTTTTTATTATAAATCTCAGCAATACAATTACCTTTTTCTCATAGTTTGTTCTTCCCCTCAACAACCTATCTAATACCTTCCTTCTCTTAAAACATCCAACAGCTCCTCCTCATCCATCTCCCTTATTTCAATGAGAAAATAACAGGGATCAAAAGAAAAATTACACCATTTCCTGTCACTTGTTTATACCAGTCACTTGCATCTCTGCCTATAATCTGACTTGTCTCTTGTAAAACTAGACAAACAATAAGCGCTCCCCTCTACATCCACTTGTACACAGGATGCCATCCTCTCTTGCCTACAGTAGCTGAAACAATAGCTTGTGAAACTAACCTATTTCCCTGTTCTCCTACATCAATCATTCCTTTCTACTAACTCCTTCCCATTAATTCAAACATGCTGTAATATGTCCCATATTTAAATTACTTTCCTTTATTTCATGTGCCATTCCAGCTGCTACACCATTTTTATAATTTTTATTGTAGCAAAACTCCTTGAATATATTGCTTATATGAACTCTCTCCACTTCCTCACCTCTTGTTCTCTTTTTAATCCACTTTTATCAGATTTTATCTCCATCACTCTACTGAAATTTATTTTATCATGGTTTTTAATGGTCTCCATTTTACCAAGTAAATAAGCAACTCTCAATTTTCATCTTATTCAGCCTACTTAAAAAAAAATCTTCCCTTCTAAAATCATATTCTTCATTGGACTTTGAGGACCCCCTCCTTCCCTGGTTTTTCCTGTACCTCACTGACCACTTTTTCATACTCCTCTCTGTTGGTCCCTCCTCCCCTTCTGACCTTGGTGCCTCCAGCCTCTATCATTGGTCTTCTTCTCTAATTACACACTTCCTCTAGATATCTCATCTAGCTCCAGAATTTTGAACACTATCTATACAGTGAGTTTTATCTCCACTTGTATTAGTTATTTATTCCTGCATAACAAATTACCCCCAATCTAGAGACATAAAACAATAGACATCTATTATCTTTGTTTCTGTGATTTAGGAGTCTGAGAACAGCTTAACTGAGTGTCCCTGGCTCAAGGTCTCCATGAAGTTACAGTCCTCTGAAGATTCCAGGGGCTGATGGATCTGCATCCAAGCTCACCCAGAGGGCTGCTGGCAGGACTTCCTCCTCGCACAGGGGCTATGCCACTGGGCTGCCTCACAACAGCTATTTTTAGCTATTCTCAGCTAAAAATTTTGAGCGAATGCTCAAGACAGAAGCTACAGTCTCTGTGTACCCTAATCTCAGGGGTGATATATCATTACTTCTACCATATTCTATTCATTAGAAGCAAGTAGTGAGTCCAGCCCACACTCAAGGAAAAGGTGATTACTCAAGAACGTGAATATCAGGAGATGGGGATCAATGAGGACCATCCTAGAGACTGCTTATCACACCACCTCTCCCACCCTTGAGCTTGGCTTATAAATCCATTGGGCTTGAGCCTCCTATAGGGCCCATGTGTAGTCTTCTGCCTGTCCATCTTCTGACTATGATGATGTCTCTGGTCTAACGCACTGGAGCATGGCAGGGGTAGCAGTAGTGGCAAATGTTCTTAATTCATTGACCACCTCCTCTACTGCTGGCCCCAGGGTGGTCCCCCACTCCTTCTGTAGTCTCAACATTCCTCTAGAGGTATCTACATGTGTCTCCTCTGAAGGATTTCAAGACCCTTGCTCTGCAATACTTAAACAGGCCCTTCTGATTGATGTCCTTGCCTCTGAGCAATGTGGCAAGGCCATGTTCTCCCAGGTCAGCCTGAAGCCATAGTGAATGAGGGAGAGAGGTTCCTGATGTAAAGAGAACTATTCTTACTTTGCTAGTGGTCCTTTTCACTCCTCCCCATTGGTGGTGGCATACAGAAGGCAGTGATGGGGTCAACACTGAAAAAGATCACATTTGAGGAATGTATGATTACAACCTAAAAGAGCTGAAGAGAAGACATAGTTGGAAGGTATGGTATTTTACATTTACATTATAAAATTCTGAAAAGTAAATTTAAAATGACCAGAAAATGAATTATTGTTAACATTTACCTACATCCTCTGGGCAAGACTTGCATTTGTAATTATCACCAACAAAGCACAGTAACTTCAATAGGGTAATTGGAAACGAGTATTCACCCAAACTACAGAGGATAATGCAGGAACATGAATAATGATGCTCACATTAAATAAATGGTATGAGGAACCTTCACACAGACGCAAGATTTATTTTGTTTCGATAAGAGCAGGATTCTAACAGCCATGGCATTTTGAGTGACAGCAGCATTGCTACTTTCTTCTCATGGTAGATTGCTATGAATTGAATGTTTATGCTCCCCACCCTCAAATTTATATATCAAAGACTTACATTTGAGCTTTCTGATGGTGTATTAGTCTGTTCTCATGCTGCTAATAAAGACATACCCAAGACTGGGTAATTTATAAAGGAAAGAGATTTAATTGACTCACAGTTCCACATGGTTGGGAAGGCTTCACAATCATGGCAGAAGGGAAAGGAGGAGCAAAGTCATGTCTTACATGGTGGCAGGCAAGAGAGCTTGTGTAGGGAAACTCGCCTTTATAAAACCATCAGATATCATGAGACTTATGCACTATCACAAGAATGGCACAGAAATACCCACTCTCATGATTCAATTACCTCCAACTGGATCTCTCCCATGACATGTGGGAATTATGGGAGCTATAATTCAAGATGAGATTTGGGTGGAGACACAGCCAAACCATATCAGATGGTATTAGGGGTGGGGTCTTTGGGAGGTCATTACATTTATATGAGGTCATGAAAGTGAGGCTGCCATTATGGGATTAGTGTCCTTAGTGCCATTATTGCAAAAGTAAGAGAGAACAGAGCTCAACTCAATCTCTCTCTCTCTCCCCTCTCTCACTCTCTCTCTCCATTCCCCCCATCTCTCCATCATGTAAAGATACAGCAAGAAGAGGCCATCTGCAAACCAGGAAGAAGGCCCGCATCAAGGATCATGTTTACAACATAAATCTGTTTATATCACTCCTCTGCTAAAAAAATCAATAAATACATGAAATCAAACTTCACAATTGCTTCTTGTCACACACAGAATAAAATCTAAAGCCTGGAATACCTGACCTCCAGCTCTTCTAATATCTTCTTTCTTTCTCCTTTTTTAGGTGTACAAAAAACACCACCTTCTCAAAGAGACCTTCCCTGATTACTCTCATCTAGTCTTTTTCAATCTGTCATTCTCTAGCTCCAAATTTTCTATATTTTCTTCATAACACATCACTATCTGAGTCAACACTGTATCTTGTAGAGTGATTTTATTTTATTCTGGTCTGTCTCTCCTGTTAAAATGTAAGTTTAATTAGGACTGAGACTGTTTATCTATTCACCACTGCAATAACAGTACCTAGAAGAGCTCCTGGGACATAGTAAGCACTCTAAATATTTATTGTATATGATAAAGTAACTGTTTTATGGTATACCACAAAAGATGTGTGTTTATAGAGCTATGGAAACACACTGAAGAGTAATTAACACCAATGGTCATGGTCAAATGCAACCTGCACATGATTGCCAGATTAATACCCGACTCCTGTTTTTCTTAATACTACACAAATGACAAGCATACTCAGATCACCTCCCTGTTTGGAAAATCTTAGAATCTTCACATTTATTATAGAATACATTTCAAACTCATTCACATAATATTCAGTTATTCTCAGTCTTTCCCTACCTTATTCTCCTCAACTCTAAGTTTTCATCTCTAATTTTTTTGAGTCATTATAAAATTTCAGTCTTCTCATATTGTTTTGCCCATCTCAAAGATCTTCCATCCCCCGTCTTCCCCCACAAACTTGTTTCTACGTATAGAATTCCAGTCATCCTTTAAAGTGATGCCCAAGCTTTCTGCTGCTCTGTTGCACATTCCCAGCTATTCCCAGAGCTTGCTTGCCCTCCTCCTGTGTTCTCAGCAACTGTGCTTATTTTTTATTTGCATCACGCATTTGGCACTTAGCATTTTCTTTAGTGAATTATTAGTTACTTTTTATGTTTCATGACATTTCTGCTCAACTAACTGTAGATTAGCTGAAAAGGACAAATACTTAAATCGTTTGTGACAGTCACAAAATTAGGGCTAGAGTAAATGTCCAATAAATTAGCATTGGTTGACTAATAAGTGGACACAAATACTGCATGTAAATGACTGATATTATACTGGGGAATAATATGTAAATGACTGGTATTATACTGGGGAATAAGCTCATCTACTAAGGACTATTTTGAGTCAAGTTAACATATTTTAGGAAGAGTGAGCTTAAATTGGAAATTTACATTACTTGAAATAAAAAGACTAAGACTCAAAGGATTTTTCTTCAAATAAAAAATATAAAAACATAATATTGATAGTAAATTGCAGAGAAAATGAAGATCTGTTTTTCCCAAACATAGGAATGGAGCTGTAAATTTTTCTGGGAAGTTGTTCACCAGACTATGAAAACTTGCTCATCAACTCTTTTTCTTCCTGTCTTTAATTTTTAGAGTAAGTCCAAAACATCAAGATGTTGATCCTCAGCCAACAGAAAAATCTTCATTCCTTGCCTCTGCATGCCTTTTGAACTTTGAGGAAGGCATAGAGTACTCCTTTGCATTTGCAGGTTGTGTTTCCATACCAAGTGCCCCTGAGATGGCTCTAAAGAGAGTCCTGAGAAGAGCTTCCCCAGAATGACAGCAGATGTGACACTCATGTGTTTCTCTGATGTTCATTCTCTTGAACTTGATTTAATTTACTCTATTAACTCTTTCTAAAAGAAGAACAGTGTTCTTGGCTCAAAATATTATTTTGTTTTACTTTGCATAAATTTGCATAACGAGGCACTAACTCAAAATATGGATAACAAAATCAAGTAAATGCATTAGTCAACCTACGGTAATTGTATTCAAGTTCAACATGGGTGGCATTATACACGTAAAATGCCTACAACTTTCAAATTAATCACAACCTCTATTGAGAAGAGGCAAGAGTGGTGCTGAAGAGCACTACTTAGCAAAGCTGTGAAGAGAGCCCCTGGAGCTATTCTGTTTTTACTAAATAACTCCACAGAAGACTGGGAGGGGCCCTGTTTTCTTACCAGTGCTATGAGCTATGCTCACACAGCTCCAACTTTATCCCTCCTGTGAACGTATCTGAATAATCTCTGTATTTTTAGGACCCGGCATGGCTTCCACAACACAGTCAGATGATCTCTTCTTTCATTGGAAATTTTTCGGTTTTTCCGTAATTCATAAACTAGTTTTTCTAAAAGTGTAGTCTACTGATCACCTCCATCAGAATTATCTGCAAATTCTACACCAGCACTCTGAGGATGAGATCTACAACTTTAATTTTAAACAAGCTTCCTGGGTATTTCTCATTGACATGGAAATGTTTGAGACCCATTCCTACATAAGCACACACATATAGATCACATAACACACATTTCTCATTCTGAGAGAAAAATACACTAAGCAGAGGTCAGAAAGTAAGATTTTTTTTCCTTTTTTTATTTTCAAGTTAGGATTTTTCAGTTAGTCTTTTTATTTTATCCACCCTGGGGGAGACCTATTTCCTAGGCAAATAATGAAAAATGGTAACACCTTTTTTAAAATCTGCTTTGCATTTGCTATTCATTGGTAAATCTGTCCTATGACGAATTAGAACCCATCATGTTCCATAAAATTCTTCTTCACGCCCATCTGGAAATGTAACATGTTGGAGCCACATAATTTCTCCAGTCAAGAGCCTTACCATTTGGAGATGATTGAGAGTACACAAAGGAGAAAATCCTACAAAGTCAAATATTTTCAGGCTGTAGAAATTAATACTTGAGATCACAGTTTAACCAAATACTTTCATTAAATACAGTAAAGGGCACCGACATTTTCCAGTACTCTTTGTCATGAACAAATTTTTCAAGTCCAGTTGTCCTTGATGTTCCTGGGGGTTTTTTATAGCCCTTCTGTAGAGACTTTCTTTCCAGTGCTGGAATGGTTTATGAGAAGAGCTGGTTGTAAAGGTCTGTCTCAAATAAGTAATTTCCATATGGGCAGATGTTGTGCTGGTTTTCTGCCTGCTTTGCTGTCAGTCATTAAAATATCTAAAATCAGCAACTTTTTGACAAATATCAAGTAATTAAATGATTATAGCTCTAGCTAACTTTTCAAAAAAAAAATTAATAAAGGCCCTGTCAAGTGGATAAGTTCATGTAGTCTCCTTTCTTAATTGCCCAGAAGTGTTTCTAATAATGTGAAAGCTTTTGCTGAAAGAAGAGCTCTTAATGATGAAATGTAGAATGCTTTAAACAAGTATCATCTAAATTAGAAAATAAAAACATCAAGTTCATTAAAAGAAGTATACTACCCAAAGATTTGGGGCCAGGAAGAAATCAACAGGCTATTCAGTGGTTTCTGAGGACAAAAAAAAAAGAAGTCCTTTGTATTCAAAAACAGTACACATGATTGCTCCTTTGTGCCCTTTGAGTTTGTTTGCCTGTAATTGCGATCAGTTCATATTAACTTACCCACACTCTCTCCCTTGTTTCCCCTTACTTGTGATTCAGGGCTTTATAGGCCATTGCCAAAATGAGAAAAGAATCATGTTTGAGCCTTAATGATTGCATTCCATATCATCATTATCAGCACCATTATCATCATCACAGAATATTGAAAAACAAGTAACAAGAGTATTAAATATATTTTTGGAAAAAAGTATAGTTTCTAATTCTTTAATCAATGCAATAACAATAACGGCTAACATTTATTCAGTGCCAAGACATGTTCTGACTTTAATCCTCACAACAATTTAGTGAATTAAGGAATATTATTATACCGATGTTAAAGAAGAAAACTGAGGTACAAATAAGTTAAATATTTTGCTAAGGTCATATGGCTGGTAAATACTACAGTCAGGACTCAAAAGTAGGCAGGCTAGCTTCAAAGTCCATTCTTAACCACTGTTCAATGGTGCTATGAAGCAAATTAAATTGGTACAATAGTATGGACTTGAGAGCTCATTATCAGACCTCTAAACTGAGCTTACCAGTCACGAGTAAGTCTTACATAACAATTTAGATGTATACTCAAAGGTCTTCATAAAATCAAAGCAGAATCATTTTTATCTGATATAAAATATGCCCTAGAGTTGCAGAAAGGTCTAATTTATAAGACTAATGTAAGAGATCAACTAAACAAGTATTATATTTATTATATTGATCAAAATTACCTATAATACAGTGATAGGCGTCTACTGTAAGAGCCCAAGTAAAAGATAATATGGTATAACCAAGGGCAAAGATAGTAGGGATAAAGTGGAGAAGAGGCATAAGAAAGGTATTAAATAGAATGTGTAAATAAGACTTGTGAATTGATTAGATATTTGGAGTAAGAATGAGTTCTGGTAGTTATAGTCTCTGTGATGAAGAAAAGAAAAAGGAGGTATGCATATGGGTCTAGGTCAAATGGGGAGACAGAAATCACACAGTACTTTAAACAGAGAAATGTTAACACATAAATAATGGATAACTTACTACATTGAAGACAACAGAAATGGTAGATATCAGTAGCAGCCACTACCTCTGGGGCTTGGACAAAACACCCGAAGAAGCAACAAATCTGAAAGAGACCTCTATCTCCCACCAAAGTTGAGTTCCAGACCTTGACTCAGAAAGGCAGCCATGGCCCAGTGATGATAAAGTATTTTGCTAGCATCCCAGACCAGCAGAACACATTAGGATTTCAATGACTGGGATGCTGGAGGGAACCACACATGAGAGGTGCCGGGATGCAGAAACCACTGGAAAGCTACTCTTGGGGTACTGAGGAAAGCGGCTCACAGGGTAAGTGTCATACACTGCTGGCTGCTGGCCATGGTGTGCTGCTGGAGCCTATAAAGAGGAGCACATGAACTAGGAAGAGAAACCTCTCCTTCCTGTAGTGCCCTTCAATACTCACTACTGACAAAGCTTAACATTATGCCAGCTGACAAGGGAGAAATGTTGACAGGGTCTAGCTGTCAACATTATCACAGAGAAGGCAATAAAGAGAAGAACTGGAGCTGAGAAGCAATCAATTGAAAACTGGCACAGTATGTGCAGGAACCATGTGAATTCTATTATGGACCTTTTGAGTTTGAGATGCCTTTTTTTATACCCATATTGGATTAATGAGTCTTGAAATCTAGGGAACAGCTTGAACTGAAGGTACAGATTTTTAGACTGTCAACAGATAAGTGGCAGGTAGATCCTTCGACATGGATGAAAATGGGTTTTTGAAAAGAAAAAAATGCCAAGGGCACAAGGGAAACAGCACATATCAAAAGCAGGCATAGAAAAAAGAGCCTATAAAGGAAACCAGTAAATAAATCACAAGAACAGATTTATGGTTAAAATGTGTGATGCAAAAGAGTTGAATGACTTAAAGTGTTATGTAAAAGAAAAACTAAAAATTTTCATTAGATTTGACAAGAGGTAAATTTAGTAAAAGAACTTTCACGTACAGGTAATAATGAAACCAAACTGTAACAGGTCATGAATAGTGAGGAAACAGAGAAGGAAAACATATATTATTTTTATCACTAGGGTGGTAATTCAAAGAGAATGAAGTGTGAATGGGGACGTTGTTTTGTTTGCCTGCTTTGATATGAGAGAGAGAGAGAAAAATGAAAAAATGTTAATGTGAAAGAAGTTTGAGCATGCGAAAGAATCCAGTGCAAATCAGGAGATCCAGGAAAGACAGGAGACAATTGATGAAATGGGTACTGCAAAAGGGAGCACCTAGATTAAGGGAATCAGACTCAAACAGGAGTAAAACCATCTCTTCTATGGAAAGTTTTCAATTAGTGAACACAAATAAATGGCGGAATTTGCATCCACTCTAAAATAAACTTACTATACCACCCAACTCACATACAATACATTCATTGAATTTTGAAGCTTGAAAAGAACCCAGAGCTTCTCAAATGCTGATCCACAAACCAGTAATGTCAGAATGGCATGAAGGAAGCTCTCTAAGGATGCCTTGGGAGCTAATATAAAAGACAGGGGGTGGAGCGGGTGCGGTGGCTCATGCCTGTAATCCCAACACTTTGAGAGGCTGAGGGGGGCGGATCACAAGGTCAGGAAATCGAGACCACCCTGGCTAACATGGTGAAACCCCAGTCTCTACTAAAAACACAAAAAATTAGCCGGGCATGGTGGCGCACACCTATAGTCCCAGCTACTTGGGAGGCTGAGGCAGGAGAATGGCCTGAACCCGGGAGGTGGAGCTTGCAGTGAGCTGAGATGGCGCCACTGCACTCCAGCCTGGTGACAGGGCAAGACTCCATCTTGAATGAATGAATGAATGAATGACAGGGGGATCCTAGCAAACTACTTCAACCAAAGCAGACTCCTCTTTCCCTATTTGACATGTTCTGTTTCCTTTCCCTATTTCATTCAAAGAAGAATTCAGCTATAACACCATGTGAAAGTTATGCTTAGTCCAGCCCATTTATTTTACAGATGAGGAATCGGGAGACTAGAGAGGACAAGTAACTTGTCCAAAATTCAAGGGCTACTCTAACACTGGAACATAGGTCTTGGTTTATTACCAGTAAGAATCTAATTAATTTATCACTTCCCTATATTTAAACACTTACGCCACTGGCAATTTTAGTCCAAATAATTTTGACCTCAAACCTCACCCCTCTCCTGACATGGTGACGTCCTACACCATAATTCAGGAATAATCAAGACATCATATGTCTGTGCCCTCTTTTGTGTTTGTTTTACAGACACGCATTCAGAAATAACTATTCTAATGACATTTCTAGACTCATAAATAAGAAATGTACCCAAGGAACTGATTGCGGTCTTCTGCCATATCAATCTCCCAACTATTCAAGTCATATTATTTTCTATTTCTTTTGCAAAGAATAAAAAGTCCACCACAATCTCCCTTGAAAAATAATCTTCAAAATTATTTTCTTCTAACTTTCACCACAAGCAAACAAATGAAACAATATAGAAACTTTCCAGAATGGTGCAGCTACTATAGAAAGCATTATGAACATTCCTCAGATTAAAAATAGAACTACCTACTATATTATCCAGCAGTCCTTCTTCAGAGTATTTACCCAAAAGAATTGAAATCAAGATCTCAAAGAGATATTTGCACTCCCATGTTCATTGCTATTTACAATAGCCAAGACATGGAAACAACCTAAACACACATTAACAGATGAAAATAAAGAAAACGTGGCATATGCACACAATGGAATATTATTCAGCATTAAGGAAGAAGGAAATCTTGCAATATGCAACAACATGGATGTATTTTGAGGACATCATGCTACGTGAGATAAGTCAGTCATAGAAGGACAAATATTGCATGATGCTGTTTATCAGAGGTGTCTAAAACAGTGAAGCTTATAGAGGCAAAGACTAGAATGCTAGCTGCCAAGGGCTAGGAAGCAGAAAATAGAGAGTTGCTAATCAAACATCAAAATAGATATAAAGTTTGGATTATGCAAGATGAATACATTCTAGAGATCTGCCATACCACATGGTGCCCATAGTTAATAATACTTTCTTGTACACTTAAAAATCTGTGAAGAGGGTAAAGCTCATGTTGTGTTGTTATCACAATAAAACTTTAAAAAGCAAAAAAATTAATTAAAAATAAAAATATAGGCCGGGCGCAGTGGCTCAAGCCTGTAATCCCAGCACTTTGGGAGGCCGAGACGGGCGGATCACGAGGTCAGGAGATCGAGACCATCCTGGCTAACACGGTGAAACCCCAGCTCTACTAAAAATACAAAAAAATTAGCCTGGCGAGGTGGCGGGCGCCTGTGGTCCCAGCTACTCAGGAGGCTGAGACAGGAGAATGGCGTGAACCCGGGAGGCGGAGGTTGCAGTGAACTGAGATCCGGCCACTGCACTCCAGCCTGGGCAACAGAGCAAGACTCTGTCTCAAAAAATAAATAAATAAATAAATAAATAAATAAAAATAAAAAAATATAAATATAAATATAAAAACTCTTATGATCAAACTTCAGGATTTAAGGAGAGGACTATTGGAATCACCTTAGGAGAATTTTACAAAATATACATCCCCATGCTCTGACCAATATATGCTGATGGGTTATTAGAGCCTGGTGAGGAGAGTAGGGAAAATGGATATGAGAATAGGAATTATGAAATTTAAAACTCTCTTCAGATAATGTTATGTTTCCCTAGCAATTGATTCAACTGAACATCTTATTTCTCAGTCCTCTTGTTTATTCTTCCATGAAGATACAGGGAAATTTTACACATTATTGTTAATTATTCACTTTCTGTGTCACTAACTGGTAAAACAATGTGAAAAGCACATTATGATAAAATAGAAAAAAGTCATCCAAGTCCAACAATGAAAACTGCTGTGAGATGATGTAAGATTGTCCTGTCCAGTCTGATTCTAATAGGAAAAGGAGATATAAATGACAGATTGGAAATCTATCATACAAAAAGGAAATGTTTGTGAACTGGAACTTGGAATAAGGGAGTTGTTTTTGACTGTTTCATTTTGTTGAGATCAGTATGTTGCTCTGCTATCCAAATGACACAGCGGTAGAAAAACAGTTGCCTAATGAGAAGATTTCAGGGAACTGCAAGACCTTCAGAAATTTCCAGAGCCCATATCAAACCTGGACAGGCTCTATAACCACATGCTACTAATTGTAACCACTCATGACTTAACCTGCTAAGTGGCTTTCCATGCTGTTGTAAAAGGGAAACAAAAACAGTTTTTAAATATAAACATTTGTTTCTCAGTTCATTGCCCAGGCTCACGTTCCCAGAGTACATGCTTTCTTGCTTCTTTGACATCACTCCCACCCAGTCCAACAACTGTCTTAATAAGCATGGCAGCTGCGGCAAAGTAGGACCACTATGAAATTAACACTGGAATGAGTCCCTAGGGGACGACTGGAGGAGAACAGGATCTACGTGGGAGATGGCACACTTGGATGAAGATAGTTCATCATGAAAATTTCATGATGGAGTCAGTCAGGAGTGGCAGACCTTAAAGCGAGGGCACACATCTCCGAAAAAGTACAAGGTTATTTATGGAGTGCGGAAGAGACATTCTGAGAAGTTCTATTTAAATTTTGTATTATCCCGGCCGGGCGCGGTGGCTCGAGCCTGTAATCCCAGCACTTTGGGAGGCCGAGACGGGCGGATCACGAGGTCAGGAGATCGAGACCATCCTGATTAACACGGTGAAACCCCGTCTCTACTAAAAATACAAAAACTAGCCGGGCGAGGTGGCGGGCGCCTGTAGTCCCAGCTACTCGGGAGGCTGAGGCAGGAGAATGGCGTAAACCCGGGAGGTGGAGCTTGCAGTGAGCTGAGATCTGGCCACTGCACTCCAGTCCGGGCGACAGAGCGAGACTCCGCCTCAAAAAAAAAAAAAATTTTTTTTGTATTATCCCTTTTTCATTTCTGTTTTCCCTGTATGTTTTAGAGTGAACAATATTTATTAATGTGGAAGTGCATTTTAACACACGCATATATGCTCATACGCATACACCATGGGGTGTACAACTTTTAAATTCTTACCAAGATGAATTGAAAATGAAAAATAAAAAAAAAAGGACACTATTGATCTAGAGATTATAACTCTTAAATCTTCCACACTTTAGCCTTTAATTTCTCAGGCCAACATAATAAATTACTCAGTTTTAATAAATTGACATCATCTATCACATAAAATTAGTAGTTTAAGTCCCCTGGTATTGGCTCTGTGGTTTTTTTGTATTAAATTTGAAAATACTTTTGGTTTACATTTATACAGGAGCTACAAGCCTACGAAATTTATACCTAAGGTTAGCTTTGTAAACATTTAAATCATACCATAATAAATATTTTGTTAATACTGTTGATTCATGAGGATTTCTTTCCACAAAAGGAGTCTCAACTTCTAAGTTTGAAAACAACGCTCTCAATCCAGACATGAAGCTGAATTTTTCTGTATAATTTACGGGGAAAATCAAAATGGCAATTTTAATGTAAAATCAACAGAAAGTCAATAATTTCAAAAAAGTGACTTGGAAATGCAAGGACATGAATTGTAAAAAATCTGAAGATGTCAAGAATAAAAAGTATTTGGAAACATAGATAACAATGGGATATGTTAGAAGTATAACATTCTGTAGTCAAAAGTGAGCAATAACTTTCAAAAATTAATAACCTTGACTATACATAAACATCAACTATGTGTAAGGTACTATGTGATATGTGAGAGTGAAAGTATATTGCTATTAAATAGATTATAGGAAACCAAATTTACCATCCTGCTGGTTCCTTCACTGAGTTAAATATATCTTTAATGTGCTCATTTTATATTTGCAATGTCATGTTTTAATATTTGAAAATTATATTTTGCCAGTTTTTGAAAATTCCACCAAAAAGTGCATTCCACCAAATTTTGGAAATTCCACCAAGAAGACCCAGACATGTCTTTTCTTGACTCCACAAGTGACTCCAGTGGTTATCAAAATTTCCCTTCTTAGGCTCTATTTTTCTGTTTGCTTTGCTTTTCTGACTCTGGCTTTTTTTCCTTTCCCAGTCCGTGTGCAACTTTGGTTCTGATTCTGGTTTGCTTTCCCAGTTGGTGACAGCAATGAAGAGGAATACAATTTTCTTGTCTGCCCATTCTGTAATCTCTGTCATGTAAAGATCAAGATTTATTCTCTGACAAGTGAGGAATGATAGATCATCTTTTTAACGGTATCTTACTTGTTTGTGATTGGGTTTGTTTTGGTTTTTTGTCTGTCTCACTTTTGCAAGATAAAACAGCCTTTTGAGACCTGGGCTGTCTTCTCATCCATGGGTAATTTATTTTTCTCTTCCTTGTCTCTCCTAAAAGTTCTATGAATTGGACTTTCTACAAAGAAGGAAGTTCTCAGAGCCTTGATGGAAGGATTATACCAGTGCTTCTACTCATTGATACTTCAAGTAACAGACTCTTGGATATTCAAGAAGCAGCAGAAAACCAGATTTGAATTGATGAGAGAAACTGATTGTGATTATTTGTTTGGAAAATTTTAAGTATAGTTTTAAGTTTTATGAGATAAGCACTGTCTCTTTCTTCTTCATACATTGCTATCCCTTCATTTATTAACACTATTTAAATGATATGTTATTCTCACTAACCCCTCAGAACTCATAAACAAATAAAGTCTCTTTTCTTTTAATGGTTAATGTAGTTTTTGTGCAGAGGATTAATTAGAGTCTGTCCTCCATTTTACAAGGATATAATTTGACAGAACAATTACACAACCAAATTTGTTGAATTTTCTGGAGTTTTATATATGAAAATATATGTAATTATTCTTGTGTAATAAACCTACCATTTTTTAATAAGTGCTGTTATTTGTTTGTTGTACCAGTTTCTACAAAGCCCTCCTAAGAAATTTGTCCATTCTATGACTAAGGGAATTTCTTCAGGCTAGAGAGAGAAATGATATCACATAAAGCCCTATATCAGTGTTACAGCTCTTTTAGAATTTGTCTGTCAGGTATTCCAATTATTTCTTTTTTTTTTTTTTTACCAGAAAACTCCTCATAGAAAAAGAAAAATCCTGGATCTTGAGGAAATAATGAAGAGCAAAGAATTAGTAAGCATTGGCAGTAAATAGAAAATACTACTTTTTCTTCTTATTTATAAATAATGCATATGACTTTAAAGCAAAAGTCTTAAAGCAAAAGTTTTAAGCACTGTCTTAAGGCATTTAGATGTATGTGATGTGATACACATGACACTTATGGCATAAAAATAGCAGTCTGGAGAGGAGGGCAAGTGAACCTGTGTAGTTGCAGGGTTCTACATCTTACAAAAAGCAATAAAATATTTATTCTAAATAGACTGCGAAATTTAAGGACATACTATAAAATCACTAGGAAAATCACTAAACATAAATAATACGAAGAGGTATAGCTTAAAAGCCACAAAATACCTTATATACTGTCTCCGTCCATTTGTGTTGCTATAAAGGAATATGTGAGGCTGGGCAATCTGTAAAGAAAAGTGGTTTATATTCAGTTCACATTTCTGCAGGCTGTACAAGAAGCATGGTGCTGGCACCTGCTTAACTTCCAGCGAGGTCCCCAACATGCATCCACTCATGGCAGAAGGCCAAGGAGAGCTAGCCTGTATATTGATCATATGGCGAAAGAAAAGAAGCAAGAGAGAGGTGCAAGGTGCTAAGTTCACTTTTAATAACCAGCTCTAGAAGGAACTTTTATAGAAACTAATAGAGTAAGAATTTATTATCAAGAGGATGGCACCAAGCTGTTAATAAGGGATCTGCCCCCATGACTCAAACACCTCCCATCAGGCCCCACCTCCAACACTGGGGATCAAATTTCAACATGAGACTTGGAGGGGCCAAACAAACCTCATCTAAAACGTAGCATACAGAGTTTTAGAAATATTTGAATAATTTTTAAAAGGTAGGAGAGGAACAATAGTGGAATAAAAAGAACAGCAGCAAACAGAAGAAAAAAAATGCTATGGTAGACATGAATCCAATCATATCAGTAATCTGATTAAATATTAACTATGCAATTCAAATAGAAGGCAGAGGTTCTCAGAATGGATTTAAAAAGCAAGGACAAATATACACTGCCCAAGAGAAACACAATTTATATATAAAGAAAGACATAAGTTGAAATAAAATGGATTAAAAATATATATACCAGAAGGGGGGGGCGGAGCAAGATGGCTGAATAGGAACAGCTCCAGTCTCCAACTCCCAGCGCGAGCGACACAGAAGACCGGTGATTTCTGCATTTTCAACTGAGGTACTGGGGTCATCTCACTAGGGAGTGCCGGACAATGGGTGCTGGTCAGCTGCTGCAGCCTGACCAGCGTGAGCTGAAGCAGGGCGAGGCATCGCCTCGCCTGGAAGTGCAAGGAGGAAGGGAATCCGTTTTCCTAGCCAGGGGAACTGAGACACACAACACCTGGAAAATCGGGTAACTCCCACCCCAATACTGCGCTTTAAGGAAACAGGCACACCAGGAGAATATATCCCACACCTGGCCGGGAGGGTCCCACGCCCACGGAGCCTCCCTCACTGCTAACACAGCAGTCTGCGGCAATCTATCTGCAAGGCAGCAGCGAGGCTGGCGGGGGGGGGGCGCCCGCCATTGCTGAGGCTTAAGTAGGTAAACAAAGCCGCTGGGAAGCTGGAACTGGGTGGAGCTCACAGCAGCTCAAGGAAGCCTGCCTGTCTCTGTAGACTCCACCTCTGGGACAGCACACAGCTGAAGACCAATAGGGGAAGCAGCGGGGGCCAGTGCAGACGCGAACAACTCTGTCTGACAGCTTTGGGGAGAGCCGTGGATCTCCCTACGTGGAGGTTGAGATCTGAGAACGGACAGACTGCCTGCTCAGGTGGGTCCCTGACCCCTGAGTAGCCTAGCTGGGAGACATCCCCGACTAGGGGCAGTCTGACACCCCACACCTCACACGGTGGAGTACACCCCTGAGAGGAAGCTTCCAAAGGAAGAATCAGACAGGTGCACTCGCTGTTCAGCAATATTCTATCTTCGGCAACCTCTGCTGCTGATACCCAGGCAAACAGGGTCTGGAGTGGACCTCAAGCAATCTCCAACAGACCAACAGACAGTCCTTCTGACTGTCAGAAGGAAAACTATCAAACAGGAAGGACAACTATACCAAAACCCCATCAGTACATCACCATCATCAAAGACCAGAGACAGATAAAACCACAAAGATGGGGAAGAAGCAGGGCAGAAAAGCTGGAAATTCAAAAAATAAGAGCGCATCTCCCCCTACAAAGGAGCGCAGCCCATTGCCAGCAACGGATCAAAGCTGGTCAGAGAATGACTTTGACAAGATGAGAGAAGAAGGCTTCAGTCCATCAAACCTCTCAGAGCTAAAGGAGGAATTACGTACCCAGTGCAAAGAAACTAAAAATCTTGAAAAAAGAGTGGAAGAATTGACAGCTAGACTAATTAATGCAGAGAAGATCATAAACGAAATGACAGAGATGAAAACCATGACACGAGAAATATGTGACAAATGCACAAGCTTCAGTAACCGACTCGATCAACTGGAAGAAAGAGTATCAGCGATTGAGGATCAAATGAATGAAATGAAGCGAGAAGAGAAACCAAAAGAAAAAGAAGAAAAAGAAATGAACAAAACCTGCAAGAAGTATGGGATTATGTAAAAAGACCAAATCTACGTCTGATTGGGGTGCCTGAAAGTGAGGGGGAAAATGGAACCAAGTTGGAAAACACTCTTCAGGATATCATCCAGGAGAACTTCCCCAACCTAGTAGGGCAGGCCAACATTCAAATTCAGGAAATACAGAGAACGCCACAAAGATACTCCTCCAGAAGAGCAACTCCAAGACACATAATTGCCAGATTCACCAAAGTTGAAATGAAGGAAAAAATCTTAAGGGCAGCCAGAGAGAAAGGTGGGTTACCCACAAAGGGAAGCCCATCAGACTAACAGCAGATCTCTCGGCAGAAACTCTACAAGCCAGAAGAGAGTGGGGGCCAATATTCAACGTTCTTAAAGAAAAGAATTTTAAACCCAGAATTTCATATCCAGCCAAACTAAGTTTCATCAGTGAAGGAGAAAGAAAATCCTTTACAGATAAGCAAATGCTTAGAGATTTTGTTACCACCAGGCTGCCTTACAAGAGACCCTGAAGGAAGCACTAAACATGGAAAGGAACAACCGGTACCAGCCATTGCAAAAACATGCCAAAATGTAAAGACCATCGAGCTAGGAAGAAACTGCATCAACTAATGAGCAAAATAACCAGTTAATATCATAATGACAGGATCAAGTTCACACATAACAATATTAACCTTAAATGTAAATGGACTAAATGCTCCAATTAAAAGACACAGACTGGCAAACTGGATAAAGAGTCAAGACCCATCAGTCTGCTGTATTCAGGAGACCCATCTCACATGCAGAGACATACATAGGCTCAAAATAAAGGGATGGATGAAGATCTACCAAGCAATGGAGAACAAAAAAAAGCAGGGGTTGCAATCCTAGTCTCTGATAAAACAGACTTTAAACCATCAAAGATCAAAAGAGACAAAGAAGGCCATTACATCATGGTAAAGGGATCAATTCAACAGGAAGAGCTAACTCTCCTAAATATCTATGCACCCAATACAGGAGCACCCAGATTCATAAAGCAAGTCCTTAGAGACCTACAAAGAGACTTAGACTCCCATACAATAATAATGGGAGACTTCAACCCTCCACTGTCAACATTAGACAGATCAACGAGACAGAAAGTTAACAAGGATATCCAGGAATTGAACTCATCTCTGCAGCAAGCAGACCTAATAGACATCTATAGAACTCTCCACCCCAAATCAACAGAATATACATTCTTCTCAGCACCACATCACACTTATTCCAAAATTGACCACATAATTGGAAGTAAAGCACTCCTCAGCAAATGTACAAGAACGGAAATTATAACAAACTGTCTCTCAGACCACAGTGCAATCAAACTAGAACTCAGGACTAAGAAACTCAATCCAAACCACTCAACTACATGGAAACTGAACAACCTGCTCCTCAATGACTACTGGGTACATAACGAAATGAAAGCAGAAATAAAGATGTTCTTTGAAACCAATGAGAACAAAGATACAACATACCAGAATCTCTGGGACACATTTAAAGCAGTGTGTAGAGGGAAATTTATAGCACTAAATGCCCACAAGAGAAAGCAGGAAAGATCTAAAATTGACACTCTAACATCACAATTAAAAGAACTAGAGAGGCAAGAGCAAACACATTCAAAAGCTAGCAGAAGGCAAGAAATAACTAAGATCAGAGCAGAATTGAAGGAGATAGAGACACAAAAAACCCTCCAAAAAATCAATGAATCCAGGAGTTGGTTTTTTGAAAAGATCAACAAAATTGACAGACCACTAGCAAGACTAATAAAGAAGAAAAGAGAGAGGAATCAAATAGATGCAATAAAAATGATAAAGGGGATATCACCACTGACCCCACAGAAATACAAACAACCATCAGAGAATACTATAAACGCCTCTACGCAAATCAACTAGAAAATCTAGAAGAAATGGATAATTTCCTGGACACTTACACTCTCCCAAGACTAAACCAGGAAGAAGTTGAATCCCTGAATAGACCAATAGCAGGCTCTGAAATTGAGGCAACAATTAATAGCCTACCCACCAAAAAAAGTCCAGGACCAGATGGATTCACAGCTGAATTCTACCAGAGGTACAAGGAGGAGCTGGTACCAGTCCTTCTGAAACTATTCCAATCAATAGAAAAAGAGGGAATCCTCCCTAACTCATTTTATGAGGCCAACATCATCCTGATACCAAAGCCTGGCAGAGACACAACAAAAAAAAGAGAATTTTAGACCAATATCCCTGATGAACATCGATGCAAAAATTCTCAATAAAATACTGGCAAATCGGAATCAGCAGCACATCAAAAAGCTTATCCACCATGATCAAGTGGGCTTCATTCCTGCGATGCAAGGCTGGTTCAACATTCGCAAATCAATAAACGTAATCCAGCACATAAACAGAACCAAAGACAAGAACCACATGATTATCTCAATAGATGCAGAAAAGGCTGTTGACAAAATTCAACAGCCCTTCATGCTAAAAACGCTCAATAAACTCGGTATTGATGGAACGTACCTCAAAATAATAAGAGCTATTTATGACAAACCCACAGCTAATATCATACTGAATGGGCAAAAACTGGAAAAATTCCCTTTGAAAACTGGCACAAGACAGGGATGCCCTCTCTCACCACTCCTATTCAACATAGTGTTGGAAGTTCTGGCTAGGGCAATCAGGCAAGAGAAAGAAATCAAGGGTATCCAGTTAGGAAAAGAAGAAGTCAAATTGTCTCTGTTTGCAGATGACATGATTGTATATTTAGAAAACCCCATTGTCGCAGCCCAAAATCTCCTTAAGCTGATAAGCAACTTCAGCAAAGTCTCAGGATACAAAATTAATGTGCAAAAATCACAAGCAATCTTATACACCAGTAACAGACAAGCAGAGAGCTAAATCAGGAATGAACTTCCATTCACAATTGCTTCAAAGAGAATAAAATACCTAGGACTCCAGCTTACAAGGGATGTAAAGGACCTCTTCAAGGAGAACTACAAACCACTGCTCAGTGAAATCAAAGAGGACACAAACAAATGGAAGAACATACCATGCTCATGGATAGGAAGAATCAATATCGTGAAAATGGCCATACTGCCCAAGGTTATTTATAGATTCAATGCCATCCCCATCAAGCTACCAATGACTTTCTTCACAGAATTGGAAAAAACTGCTTTAAAGTTCATATGGAACCAAAAAAGAGCCCGCATTGCCAAGACAATCCTAAGTCAAAAGGACAAAGCTGGAGGCGTCACGCTACCTGACTTCAAACTATACTACAAGGCTACAGTAACCAAAACAGCATGGTACTGGTACCAAAACAGAGATATAGACCAATGGAACAGAACAGAGTCCTCA
Organism: Trachypithecus francoisi; assembly: GCF_009764315.1. Lineage (NCBI taxonomy): Eukaryota > Metazoa > Chordata > Mammalia > Primates > Cercopithecidae > Trachypithecus > Trachypithecus francoisi. The sequence continues at coordinate 111,430,392 of NW_022681456.1, forward strand.
GAAATAATACCACACATCTACAGCCATCTGATCTTTGACAAACCTGAGAGAAACAAGAAATGGGGAAAGGATTCCCTATTTAATAAATGGTGCTGGGAAAATTGGCTAGCCATAAGTAGAAAGCTGAAACTGGATCCTTTCCTTACCCTTATACGAAGATTAATTCAAGATGGATTAGAGACTTAAATGTTAGACCTAATACCATAAAAACCCTAGAAGAAAATCTAGGTAGTACCATTCAGGACATAGGCATGGGCAAGGACTTCATGTCTAAAACACCAAAAGCAATGGCAGCAAAAGCCAAAATGACAAATGGGATCTAATTAAACTAAAGAGCTTCTGCACAGCAAAAGAAACTACCATCAGAGTGAACAGGCAACCTACAGAATGGGAGAAAATTTTTGCAACCTACTCATCTGACAAAGGGCTAATATCCAGAATCTACAAAGAACTCAAACAAATATACAGAAAAAAAAACAACCCCATCGAAAAGTGGGGAAAGGATATGAACAGACATTTCTCAAAAGAAGACATTCATACAGCCAACAGACACATGAAAAAATGCTCAGCATCACTCGCCATCAGAGAAATGCAAATCAAAACCACAATGAGATACCATCTCACACCAGTTAGAATGGCAATCATTAAGAAGTCAGGAAACAACAGGTGCTGGAGAGGATGTGGAGAAATAGGAACACTTTTACACTGTTGGTGGGATTGTAAACTAGTTCAACCATTATGGAAAACAGTATGGCGATTCCTCAAGGATCTAGAACTAGATGTACCATATGACCCAGCATCCCACTACTGGGTATATACCCAAAGGATTATAAAATGCTACTACAAAGACACACGCACACGTATGTTTATTGCGGCACTATTCACAATAGCAAAGACTTGGAATCAACCCAAATGTCCATCTGTGACAGACTGGATTAAGAAAATGTGGCACACATACACCATGGAATACTATGCAGCCATAAAAAAGGATGAGTTTGCGTCCTTTGTAGGGACATGGATGCAGCTGGAAACCATCATTCTTAGCAAACTATCACAAGAACAGAAAACCAAACACCTCATGTTCTCACTCATAGGTGGGAACTGAACAATGAGATCACTCGGACTCGGGAAGGGGAACATCACACACTGGGGCCTATCATGGGGAGGGGGGAGGAGGGAGGGATTGCATTGTGGAGGTATACATGATATAAATGATGAATTGATGGGTGCTGACGAGTTGATGGGTGCAGCACACCAACATGGCATATGTATACATATGTAACAAACCTGCACGTTATGCATATGTACCCTAGAACTTAAAGTAAATAAAAAAAAAATATATATATATATATATATACACCAAGCAAAAAGTCAGAATAAGAAGGTTGAAGTGCCCATATTAATATCAGATAAGTTACACTTCAAGGCAAATAGTATTATCAGAGTTAATAAAAATAATAAAGGAAGACATAAAATTATAAACGTGTGAATCTACTACCAGAGATTTGAAATATATAAGATATGAAAGCAGAAATTGGCAAAATTAAAGGGAGGATTATACAATTCTATAATCAAAGTTGGAGATGTTACCACCTCACCCACAGCAATTGATGAAAGAACCAGACACAATCTCAGTAAAAACGTAATCTGAAAAATACCATGGACCACCATGACATAATTAACAAAATCAGCAACTGCAGAATTCACATGCTTTTCAAGTGTACATGTAGATGATATATTCACTGTATTAGTTTGTTCCCACACTGCTATAAAGAACTACCTGAGACTGGGTAATTTATAAGGAGAAGAGGTTTGATTGGCTCACAGTTCCACAGGCTGTATAGAAAGCATGGCTGGGGAGGCTTCAGGAAACTTACCATCATGGCGGAAGGCAGAGGGGAAGCAGGCACATCTCACCATAACAGAGCAGGAGAGAGTAAGCAAAAGGGGAAATGCCACACCCTTTGAAACAACCAGATCTCATGAGAACTCACTCACTATCATGAGAATAGCAAGGGGAAAATCCAACCCCATTATCCAATCAACTCCCACCAGGTCCCTCCTCCAACACTGGGAATTACAATTTGATATGAGATTTGAGTGGGGACACAGAACCAAACCATATCTTTCACCAATATAGAGCATAGAACCATAAAATAGGTTTCAATAAATTTTAAAAAATCAAAATTCTACAGAGTATGCTCTCTGATTGCAATAAAATTAAGTTGGAAATCAACAATGAAAACATAAATATTATTGCAATACCTCTGAGATTTTAGAGCAAGCAAAAATTTCTCAGAACTCAAAGACCACAAATAATTTTAAATTGTATACATTGGGCTTCATCAAAATTAAAAATGTTTCTCTTTGAAACACATCAAGAAAATGAAAAGGCAAACCACTGAGCAAAATATTTTGCAACACATATGTATGGCAAAAAACTTTGATTCAGAATAGCTAAAGAACTCTCACAACTCAATGAGAAGACAAAAACCCAGTTTTAAAAGTGGGTAAAAGTTGTGAACACTTCGCAAAAGAAGATACAAAGTATATGAAATATAAAGTATATTAAAAGATGCTCAACATCACTAATCAGAGAGATTTCATATTAAAATTACAGTAAGATACAAGTACACATTCATTAGAATGACTTTTTTTTTTTTTTTTTTTTAATGGAGTCTTGTTCTGTCACCCAGGCTGGAGTGCAGTGGCACAGTCTCGGCTCACTGTAACCTCTGCCTCCTGGGTTAAAGTGATTCTCCTGCCTCAGACTCCTGAGTAACTGGGATTACAGGAGCCCACCACCACTCTCGGCTAATTTTTGTATTTTTAGTAGAGACAGGGTTTCACTATCTTGGACAGGCTGGTCTTGAACTCCTGACCTCGTGATCCTCCCAACTCAGCCTCCCCAAAGTGCTGGAATTACAGACGTGAGCCACCATGCCCGTCCAGAATGACTAAATTTTTAAAAATAAAAATAACCTTACAAAGCCTCAGTGAGATACGAAGCAACCGAAAATGTCATTCACTGCTTTGGGTTTGTATTAGTCTGTTCTCACATTGCTATAAAGAACTACCTGAGACTGGCTAATTTATGAAGAAAAGAGGTTGACTCACAATTCCTCAGGCTATACAAAAAGCATGACTGGGGAGTCATCAGGAAATTTACAATCATGGCAGAAGGCACAGGGGAAGCAGGCACATCTTACATGGCCAGAGAAAGAGGAAGATAAAGATGAGGGAGGTGCTGCACATTTTTAAACAACCAGATCTCATGAGAACTCACTCACTATAATGAGAACAGCAAGGGGGAGATCTGCCTCCATGATCCAATCCCTTCCCACCAGACCCTCCCTCCAATCCCCTGTGTATAGGGGATTACAATTCGACATAAGATTTGGGTGGGGACAGAAATTCAAACCATATCAGATTTTATGGAACAGCAGGGCTGCTTTGGAAAACAGTTTGACATTTCACAAAGAGTTAAACAGTTACCTGCCATACAACTTAGCTATTCTACTGCTAGGTATTTACACAAGAGAACCCAAACATAAAAAATTTGTACATGAATGCTCATAACAGCTGTATTTTTAACAGTTAAAAACTGGAAACAACCCAAATGGCCATCAATAGGTGAATGGATAAACAGATCGTGATACATCCATATCATGAAATACTAAACTATCGACACACACAACAAGGATGAACATCAAAATTATTGTGCTTAGTGAGAGAAGCCAAGCAAAGAAGAGTACATACTACATGATTGAATGTAAAAAACATTCCAGAAAATGCAATCTGCAGAGACAGGAAGTAGGTCAGTAGTTGCCTGAAGACAGATGAGAGACAGATTACAAAGAGGAAGAGAAAACTTTTGGCTGTGCTGAAAATGTTTTGTATCTGGATTTTAGAGATGATTTCATGGGTGTATACACACGTCAATGACATTGACATTGCCAGTGTCACTCGATCGAATTACACATTTTAAACATATGCATTTTATGCATGCTGGACTTAATACCTGGGTGATGCGTTGATAGGTGTAGCAAACCACCATGGCACATGTTTACCTATGTAACAAACCTGCACATCATGCACATGTATCCCAAGACTTAAAATAAACCTATGAATTTTATTATACTTCAATAGAGACATAGGAAAACTTTAAAATAATTCAGTGTTGAGAGGGCAACTATAGAAAAAATAAGATGAGCCATGGGTTGATACTTTATTGAAGCTGGGAAACAAGTGCAGGGGTATTTATTACAGAATCATCTTTACTTCTGCATATGCTTAAAATGTTGCTAATAAAATGTTTCTAACTTTCTGTAGAGAGCCTATGCAAAATACAATCTTGGTTTCTTAAGAAATCTGCAGAATTTTCTGGTCTTGGTAGTTGCTTAGCACTCTAATCTCTGTATTTGCTGACCATATTATAAGGTGACATAAACTAAGTATATTAGTTTATACTCTTGCTATACCTTTGTAAATGAACCAGGCCAAAGACCAGGGTTTTTTGTTTGTTTGTTTGTTTTTCTGGAGATCAAGAATTATTTTTAGAGATTATTTATGATTATAATGTGGGACCGCTAAGGAAAAAAAAATCCAAAATTTGGAAAAAGGCAAAAGGATGACTACATTTTCTTTCAAGTCATGTACACACACATGTGTAGCACACACATTCAAAGATTATTTAATTCTCTAAATTATTTGCCTCTGTTTGGTTTACAATTTACTATTGATTAGGGTATTTTACCACTCAATCAGGGTAGATGTTAACTTGTAGAAAAACTTATGTTGGTGTACAGGAATGCTTGTGATTTTTGCGCATTGATTTTGTATCCTGAGACTTTGCTGAAGTTGTTTATCAGCTGAAGAAGCTTTTGGACTGAGACAATGGGGTTTTCTAGATATAGGATCATGTCATCTGCAAACAGAGACAGTTTTGACTTCCTCTCTTCATATTTGAATACCCTTTATTTCTTTCTCTTGCGTAATTGTCCTGGCCAGAACTTCCAATACTATGTTGAATAGGACTGGTGAGAGCGGGCATCCTCGTCTTGTGCCGGTTTTCAAAGGGAATTCTTCCACCTTTTGCCCATCCAGTATGATATTGGCTATGGGTTTGTCATAAAAGCTCTTATTATTTTGAGGTGTGTTCCATCAACACCCAGTTTATTGAGAGTTTTTAACATGAAGGGATGCTGACATTTATCCAAGGCCTTTCCTGCCTCTATTGAGATAATCAGGTGGGTTTTGTCCTTAGTTCTGTTTATGTGATGACTTAAGTTTACTGATTTGCATATGTTGAGCCAGACTTTCATCCCTGGAATGAAACCGACTTGATCCTGGCAGATAAGCTTTTGGATGTGCTGCTGAATTCGGCTTGCCAGTATTTTATTGAGGATTTTTGCATCAATGTTCATTAGAGATATTGACCTGAAGGTTTTTTTGTTGTTCCTCTGCCAGGTTTTAGTATCAGGATGATGCTGGCCTCATAAAATGAGTTAGGGAGAAGTCCTTACTTTTTCAATACACCCAAAGGAAAATAAATCATTCTTTTATAAAGATACATGCATGCGTATGTTCATTGCAGCACTATTCACAATAGCAAAGACATGGAATCAACTCAAATGCCCATCAGTGATAGACTGGATAAAGAAAATATACGACATATACACCATGGAATACTGTGCAGCCATAAAATAGAACAAGATCATGCCCTTTGCAGGGACATGGATGGAGCTCAAAGCCATCATCCTCAGCAAACTAACACAGGAACACAAAATCAAGCACCACGTGTTCTCACTTATAAGTGGGAGCTGAACATTGAGAACACATGCACACAGGAAGAGGAACAACATATACTAGAGCCTGTTGGGGGGCTAAGGGAGGGAGAGCATCAGAATACATAGCTAATGTATGTGGGGCTTAACACCTAGGTGACGGGTTGACAGGTACAACAAACCATCACGGCACGCGTTTACCTATGTTACCAACCTGCACATTCTGCACTTGTATCCTGGAACTTAATTTTTTTAAGAAAACTTATAATGATACAAATAATTGTTGGCAAATAACAATGAAAATAAATTTTGCCTCCTAGAGATTAGTAGAGATGTTATACAATAAATCCAAATGACTCCTGTCAGGTAAAAAAAAAAAAAAAAAAAAAAAGGTACTCCCAATATTATATTTAATTGCTCTAGAAGACATTGACTAGATTGTACCTAACTTAGCAATCTTTCATTCAATATTTATTTTTTCAGTGACTACACTTGTTCTCTACTATACTCCTTTGAACCAGATTTATCACACTTAGGGCTAATTAAAAAGGTCAATCTTTAATGTGCTCACTTAAAAAAGAAATTGTGTAGAAATACCCAAATCCTGTATTAGTATCAGGCACACTATCTCTCCTTGAGGATCCAGTGGAGAGATAAAGGAGCAAAGGCAAAATCAAATGACACTTTATTGATATTGGCACAGCCTGAAACCCCAGTGTGGAGCTCTATGTTAAGGGTTCAAGAACTAAAGAGTGATTTCTCCTTCTGCCTAGCCCCAAATCTAAATTTTATTATCAGGCTGCTACCCCAGATTTTTTAAATGAGGAGAGTAAGGTGGGTGGCCAGACTGCCCTATGGATCAGCCTGCCTGCCACTTGGAAGAAAGAGAGAAGAAAGGGTCACATCCATAGGTAACCTTTTAACGAGTATCAACCCTTTGGCAACTATGGCCTAATCCGCATCCTGAAATTTGATAAACCAAATTAGCCACAAAATTCTTTTTATTGTGGTAGCAAGGATTAGGAGAGGGGCTGGGCCTTGAGTTAGCTAATCCCCTAGGATAGATGCCTATCTTCTATAGCAAAACGGATGTGAAAATAACCTGGGAGGCCGGGCGCGGTGGCTCAAGCCTGTAATCCCAGCACTTTGGGAGGCCCAGACGGGCGGATCACGAGGTCAGGAGATCGAGACCATCCTGGCTAACACCGTGAAACCCCGTCTCTACTAAAAAATACAAAAAAAAAAAAAAAAAAACAACTAGCCGGGCGAGGTGGCGGGCGCCTGTAGTCCCAGCTACTCGGAGGCTGAGGCAGGAGAATGGCGTGAACCCGGGAGGCGGAGCTTGCAGTGAGCTGAGATCCGGCCACTGCACTCCAGCCCGGGCGACAGAGCGAGACTCCGTCTCAAAAAAAAAAGAAAAGAAAAGAAAAGAAAATAACCTGGGATGAGTTACAATCTAGTTGGAGAGGTCAGACTTGGACATTAAGTAGTGTTAAACTAAATTTGGGCTGAGGATGTGAGTCCCTTCCTAACTGCAGCCTCACTTAGCACATAAACTAACAGAAGACCTAATTTAGGAGAACTCCTGTAACAATACCTGAGTCTCAGCCAGTGACTGACTAACAGCTGAGCTTCAGTTAATTGCAGGTGGCCAACTGATCAGATCTTGTTCGAATAAGGCAAACACCGACTTGCAACCAAAAGAGCTATCTCTGCATCTTACTTCCTCCTCTGTTCATTAGTGCTGCCTGACCACATTGTGGGCTGGAGTTCTCCGAACCTGTTCTGGTTTTGAGGGTAGTGGGTTCAAGAATTATTCTTTGCTCAATGAAGCTCTGATAAATTTAACTTGATGAAAGTTTTTCTTTTAACAATAGTAAGAGAAGAGCTATTAATACAGATGTTCTAGGGTAAAGGAAGGAAATGTTACTATGGACTGGGGTGTTGTAAATGAACTTTGATGGGTGAAATGCGAGATTTTTTTTTTTTTTTTCTTGGAAAGAAGCAATGACAGGAAAATCCAGGAACGCTTTGGGGTTCTAGGAAGTGGGAGAGTACAAGTTCTATCCTGAGATACCAATTTTAATTATTAAGAAAGAAGAGAGACTTTAATACAAATTCATGTATATTTAAATAAAATATAAAAAGATGATGAGGGGGAGGGGAGAGTCAGTGCAGCAGGACCAGAGGCACCATGCTAAGTTCTAACACACACTGACATCACTGCAATACCCTGGGATAAAGGAAGCCCTAGCTTCCAGCAGTCAGGACCTTCTCTCTCTGCAAGCATAGCCTCAAAGCAACTCTGAGGGATGGCTCCCAAGACGTTTCATTGCTTGAAGTTTGACAAGTTTGAATTACCCTCTAGACATCAACATTAACTTCAGAGATACTCATCGTTAATCTCCTTCTAAAATAAATTGGATTGGATGAAAGAAAATAAATGGTGGAAAAAGGATGTATTTGGTTGGGAAAAAGAAAAGAGGGTGTTACAGAGGCTCAACCCCAGACTGAGCAAACACTGAAGCTTGGTATGACACAGAACCTGCAGTGGAAAAGCCAGTCCTGGCTATGCCACTAGCTGTCTTGGACAAGCCATTTAACCACTCTGATCTTGTTTCCATATCTGTAAAATCAGAGAATCAAATCAAGAGAAATGATCTCCTAGCTTCCTCCGACTCTAATATTTTAAACTTTAATTGTGAGCACAAGAAATTAAATTTAACAGTAGACAAACAATAGAAAAGGAAAGGGACTCAATTTCACAGAAGTAAATCAGCAACAATCACTGGTTCTAACCCCTTTACAACACCTTTAAGTTGTTTACTTTCTGAATAGAAACCAAGCATATTAGAGAATGAGACAATCATAGTCCTATTCACAATACTGAAACAAACATAAAAAGAACATCAAGGACAACAACAAAAACACATGGTCATTGTTTTATTAATGAGATGCTGCCTCCTGCAGTACAAGGTCAACATAACACTTAAGCTTCAAATATTTGCTCACAGCAAAACTATTTTATTTTAGTGGTCCTGCTTTAGGGAGGGTTTTTTTTTTTGTACTTTTTTTGTTGTCTTTTTAAAATTAGGGTGATGGGAGAGAAATGGGATATCAGCTTTTAAAACTTGCAGTCATTTGAAGGAAAATGCTCTCTAACTAATTATGCAAGTGTCTCTGAGAGTTGGTTGCCTTTACACGTTCTCTGGAGCCTGGCTTTCTTCTCTGTGCTTTGTGCCACCTGGTTTGCAGCTGAACAAAGAACAATCCTCTCCATTTCGCATTAGTCTTGCTTGAAGAGTTCATAAGAAAACAGTGATACCAATTGTGGCAGGCTCTTGAGAAAGTGTAATTACACAGAAACAAATAGGGTATGTGTTAGCCTAAATATGTCTGGAGTGATTTATTATTCTTGTTACAGTTCAATAAGTTTTTGTCTTTGATGTGGGGGTTTTCACTGAAGAAAATGTATGGTAAATTCTAACAGTAAAATCAGCATTACAAGAGCATGAACTCTGGATCCACACTGCCTGGGTTTGAAATCCAGCTCTGGCCCTTACCAGCTATGTGACCTGGGTTAAGTTACTTAACCTCTCTGTAGCTATTTCTTCAGTAATGAAATAGGAATAATAGTAACATTTATATTCCTGTTGAATGAGTTAATATTTATAAAGCCCTTAAAACAATGACCGGCATGTAGTCAGTGCTATATAAGTATTGACTAGCACTGTATAAATATTTGTTCAATAAACTCAGAGAGGGATGAATGAAGACCTAAATTCTTACTTTCTCATATATTAATATTTTTCCTTTCATAACCAGCAATCATGTCTCTTTTCTGCATCTATCTTTAATAATTGCTATCTTTTTCCTATCCTTTTCTTCTCAGATTTATTCTTTCTTGTTTTCCCACCATTAAACAAGAGGAGAAAATAAGAATCAAAGTATTACAGAGCAGGAAAGTATTTCTAATGGGGTTTAGTCCTTTCATCCACAAGGAAAAGGAACTGAAACCTAAAGAGTTTAATTGACATGCCTAGGGTCAAATAAGCTGATAAATGGCTGCTTCCTATCAGACATTCAAAAACTCCTTCCACTCAAAGGAAATTATTTCTGATACTGAACTTCCCATTACTGCCCACCTCTCTTCTCTCTCTACCATATCTTCCTCCAGCATAGGGCTGGGGACTGAGTATCTTGCACAACTGTATTCTTCGTTACCTTTCTAATCTGGTTACTGCAATTCCCTTTTGCTGGCGTATATAACATGCCCACAGTTCTGGAACAAAAATGAAGACACAGGATAGGATAAGAGTTTCTCTTTTTTTGTTGTTCATAATATATAAATTAACATACATAAAATGAGTTAGGAAAACATAAAATTTAAATCACAGATGATTTTGCATTTAGAGAATTAACTTTATTTAAAAGGTGAAGTTGCATGAAATTCATACTGTTCTAAAATTCAGATGTGTACTATCCTGTATGGGAGGGGAAAATGGCCTTCCCTCCACCCTTCTAGATTCTTTGGGCAAAAAGTTAAATTAGCATAAGGCAGATTAACAAGAGAAAAACCATTTAAATTACCTACATAGAATATGGGAGTTCCACAAAATATGAGACTTGAGGAAAGGTCAGATGATTGAAGCTTATGTAGCATACTGAGCTATAGAAAGTAACAGGAACTTGAAGCTGCTAATGGGGAGGAAGGATGAGGATCACAGAAGTCACAGAAAGATGAGAAGAGGAAATGTATAATGAATAAACGTTGTCCTATAATGCATAAAAATAAATAAAAGGTCCCTCAGAGCAGCCCTCTTTTAGATAGACATTTTTGCTAATGTAAATTTCCTTCATGGATATAAATTTATTTATTATCACACAGATTTTCAGTGTTAACAGCTTTTCAGGGGTACTCCTCTTGTGTCTGCAGTTCTCAGCTTAAAGTATGCCAGAGAAGTATATTTTGGGGTGGCATATGTTTGTTAGGGTCATATTTTGGGATGATGTGTCCTGAGCCCCAACTGTCCCATATCTACAGGTGTATACCGTATACAATTTTAAAAACATGCATATTCAAGCCTCTAGAATCTTATTGGTTCCCATGTTGTGTTCTTTCAGTCACTGGGCAATAGGACCTAGGACCACCAAGGTATATACACCGGCACGATTTAATTATTCATCATCATTTATTGAAGTAACTACTATCTGCAAAGATTTGGTGATACATTAAATTGAAAAAAAGAAAAAAGGCCCAGCAGTGTAGTTCACAGTTCAGTGGAGAAAACAAAACAAACAAACAAACAAAGACAATTAAATCAGTTTGTTAGCTGTTAAAATAAAGAAAAACACACAAAAGTATCGGGACCTCAGTTAAGAGTTAAATGTAGAGCAAAAGATATAATAGCATAATCCAGTCTGGTTGGAGAGAGATAAATAATTAATAAACAAATACACATAATTATCAATTGAGACTACCACTGTGAAGGAAAAGATCAGGGTATGAAAATGAATGAGAAAAATAAACAGGTGAAGGCTACTTTATTCGGTGTATCTGGGAAGGTTTCTCCTGGAAGTGACCTGCAGCTGAAACCTGAACAGTGAGTGGAGTGGAAAGTGCTCTAGGCAGAACAGCATGAGTGCAAAGTCCTGATTCAGTAAAGAGCTCAGTGCTCCTGAGCTTTGGAAGGAGGCCAGCTGTGTTTGCTGGTTCTGAGCAATGAGTGATGGTACATGATGAAGCTGGAGGTCATGCAGTTTGGGGGGGGTTGGGGGAGGGCACAGCAGGAGCCAGTGTGGGGTGGAGAGATGTTGGTCAAAGGGTACAAAGTTTCAGTTAGACTGGGTAAGTTCTGGAGATCTATTGTAATGCATGGTAACCACAGTAAATAATAATTTATCTTCTACTTTAAAATTACTAAGAGCTTAGAACATAAATGTACTCATCACACACAAAAAATGGTGTGAGGTGATGAATATGTTAATTAGCTTTAACCATTTCATAAAGTGTACATATATCAAAACATCATGTGGTATACTGTAAATATATGCAATTTTTATTTATCAATTATTCCTTAATAAAAAAGATAAAAATAAGATAAAATGAAAAAGATGGGCCGGGCGCGGTGGCTCAAGCCTGTAATCCCAGCACTTTGGGAGGCCGAGACGGGTGGATCATGAGGTCAGGAGATCGAGACCATCCTGGTCTACACGGTGAAACCCCGTCTCTACTAAAAAATACAAAAAACTAGCCGGGCGAGATGGCGGGCGCCTGTAGTCCCAGCTACTCGGGAGGCTGAGGCAGGAGAATGGCGGGAACCCAGGAGGCGGAGCTTGCAGTGAGCGGGGATCGCGCCACTGCACTCCAGCCTGGGCGACAGAGCGAGACTCCGTCTCAAAAAAATAAAAAAATAAAAAAAAATAAGAAAAAGATGAAGCTAGAGGAAGAGGCAGGAGCTGGAGCCTGCAGAGACCCAAAGACAATGTTGAGCTTGTATTCTATCTTAAGTGCAGTTGTGAACCTCTGAAACATAAGCAAGGAAATTAACGATTCCATTTACATTTTAAATAAATTACTTACTGATTACTAGTATGGAGCATGAATTGCAAGGGATAATAATAAAAGTGGGAGACCAATTAGAAAGTTCATTCGGTGGTACAGTGAAGAGATGATGATGAATTTGAGCAAAGTTAGAGGGTGGTAAAAACATGGGAGAAAAATCAACTCAAGACACACTTAGGAGTTGAATGTATATTTGGTTCAGTGTGATAAATTGGATGTTAGTTTAAAGCAGTGGTCCCCAACTTTTTTGGCACAACAGACAAGTGTTGTGTAAGACAGTTTGTCCACAGACTAGGTTGGGGTGGTTTCAGGATGATTCAAGCACATTACCTTCATTGTGTACTTTATTTCTATTATTATTACATTGTAATATATAATGAAATAATTATATAACTCACCATAACATAAAATTAGTGGGAGCCCTGAGCTTGTTTTCCTGCCACTAGGCAGTCCCATATGGAGATGATGGAAGACAGTGACAGATCATCAGGCATTAGATTCTCATAAGAAGTGTGCCAGCTAGATCCCTCGCATGTACAGTTCACAATAGGGTTTGCACTCCTATGAGAATCTAACGCCACTGCTGATCTGACAGGAGGCAGAGCTTAGGCGGTAATGTAGGCAGTGGGGAGTGGCTATAAATACAGATGATACCTTGCTCGCTAGCCCACCACGTACCTCCTGCTGTGTGACCTGGTTCCTAATAGGCCATGAACCAGTACCAGGAACTAGGGACCCCTGGTTTAAAGGATACTTCCAGATTTTTGGCCTAAGTTTCCTTTCTCAATCTCACCTTGTATTTCATCACGCCCTAGTCATCTTTGTTGTGCTCCTGGCATACTGTGGAAAGATACAAGATAATGAAATCCAGGCTATGCTCTTAAAGTTTGCAAGCTCTATCATGTTGTTGGCATAAAACAGACACATAGATCAATGCAACAGTTTAAGGAGCTCAGAAACAAAGCCACACATTTACAGCCAGTTGATTTTAATAAAAGTGCCAAGAACATACAATGGGGAATAGAGGATCTTTTCAATATATGGTGCTTGGAAAACTGGATATCAGTATGTAAAAAAAAAAAAAAGAAAGAAAGAAAGTAAAAAATGAAATTGGACCCTTATCTCACACTATATGCCAAAATTAACTCAAAATGGATTAAAGATTTAAACATAAGACCTAAAACTATAAAATTACTAAAAGAATACATAGGGGAAAGTCTCTATGACATTGGTCTTGGCAATGATTTTTTGGATATGACCCCAAAACATTGGCAATAAAAGCAAAAATGGACAAATGAGATTACATCAAACTAAAAAGTTTTTGCCCAGCAAAGGAAACAATCAGCAGAGTGAAGAGACAGCCTATAGAATGGGAAAAAAATATTTGCGAATGATATATCTGATAAGGATAATGCCAAAATATACAAGGAACTCAACAGCAAGAAAACAAATAACCTAATAGAAAAAAATTTAAAATTGGCAAAGGACCTGAACAGACATTTCTCAAAAAGAGATATAAAAATGGCCAACAGATGCATTAAAAAAATGCTTGACTTCACTAATCATCAGGAATATGCAAATAAAAACCACGGTGAGTGGTTAGAATAGTTAATCACCAATGGCCTGTTAGAATGGCTACTGTCAAAAAGATGAAAGATAGCAAGTGTTGGTTGGCAAGTATGCGAGGAAAAGAGAACCCATGTACTGTTGGAAGGAATGTAAATTAGTATAGTCGTTATGGAAAACAGTAGGAGCTTCCTCTAAAAATTAAAAATAGAATTATAACATGAACAAGTAATCCTACTACTAGATATTTATCCAAAGGAAATGAAATCAGTATGTCAGATATATCTCTGCACTTTTGTGTTCACTGCAGCATTATTCACAGAATCAACCTAATGGATGAATGGAGAAAGAAAACATGGTTATATATACACAATGGAATACTATTTAGCCTTAAAAAAGAAGGAAGTCGTAGGCCGGGGGCGGTGGCTCACGCCTGTATCCCAGCACTTTGGGAGGCCCAGACGGGCAGATCACGAGGTCAGGAGATCGAGACCATCCTGGCTAACACGGTGAAACCCCAGCTCTACTAAAAATACAAAAAACTAGCCCGGCGAGGTGGCGGGCGCCCGTAGTCCCAGCTACTCGGGAGGCTGAGGCAGGAGAATGGCGTGAACCCGGGAGGCGGAGCTTGCAGTGAGCTGAGATCCGGCCACTGCACTCCAGCCTGGACGGCAGAGTGAGACTCCGTCTCAAAAAAAAAAAATAAAAAAAATAATAAAAGAGAAGGAAGTCCTGTCATTTATTACATGGATGAACCTGGAGGACATTATGTATATTGTGTCAATATAGCAAATTTATTTTAAAGATCTGAATTGGCTTTTATTTGCAATTCTAAAAGTGGACAACACCTCAATCTATAAAATAAAAAGAGTGGCCAGGCACAGAGGCTCACGCCTGTAATCCCAGCACTTTGGGAGGCTGAGGTGGACGGATCATGAGATCAAGAGACCATCCTGGTCAGCATGGTGAAACTTCGTCTCTACTAAAAATACAAAAATTAGCTGGGTGTGGTGGCGAGTGCCTGTAGTCCCAGCTACTCAGGAGGCTGAGGCAGGAGAATTGCTTGAACCTGGGAAGCGGTAGTTGCAGTGAGCCTAGATCACTGCCACTGCACTCCAGCCTGGCGACAGAGCGAGATGCCATAGATTAGATAGATAGATAGAGTTACAATTAGCTGAACAAAGGAGGTTAGCTTTATCCCCAGAAAAGGAAACAGAGAGAGCAGACACAGAAACAAAAAGTAGATTGTTTCAAAGTTACTTCCCTTGTAAAAGTTAAAGCAGAAGGGAGTCCCTTCTGCAGGTAAAACCAGCCTGTTTGGGGATTTGGCTACTATCTCTCCTGATTTCTGGGAGAATCAGCTAAACAACTTAATTTCAGCTTGGTGGTGTGGAACTTTAGCATGAGTAACTCCAGTTAGGTTTAGTCTGTTGGGCCTAGTGCAGGAGCTCGGTCCAAACCAATGGCTTCCTGTAAATTGTATTTAACAAGTGAAATGCAACAGGCACAAAAAGATGAATACTGCATTATCTCATATACATGTGGAATTTTAAAAAGTCAGACTCACAGAAGCAGAGAGTAGAATGGTGGTTATCAAGGGCTGAGGGAAAGGGAAAGTGGGAAAGGGGAAGTAGGAAAGGGGAGACGTTGGCCAAAGGATTCAAAATTCAGTTGTACAGGAGGAATAAGTTCAAGAGATTGATTGTACAACATGGTGACTATGGTTAATAACTATTATTTACTTGAAAATTGCTAAAAGAGTAGATTTTAAATGTTCTCACCACAAATAAATGATAGATATGTGAGGTAATGCATAATTAGCTTGATTTAGCCATTCTACAATGTATGCATCATATTTCAAAACATCATGTTGTCCACCATAAATACGTACAATAAAAATAAAGTTTGCAAGCTTTAGGAGGAAAATGTGGATTGGCTTTCTAAATACATTTTCACTGTGCTTTGAAAGTTCCAGGAAAAGCTTCATATGCCAAGATATCTCCTGGTATCTGTGCCTTAAATTTGACTCCTAGCATATTCATTTGGCCCTGGACATCATTTCAGCTCTTAGCAATTTCCAATTGAAATGCAAACATCTTTAGCAAGGTTAAAATCATGTATGATTCATCCACGTCAGAAAAAAACATTTGAGCAGATAGCTGGGAGGAAGTCTTTATCTTGGTTCCATCATTAGTTTGGGAAATGGAAACGAAAAAGAGGAAGGGCACTGAAAGAGGAAGTGGAGGATGCTTACTCTTGGCTTTCTCAGAGTAGGGCAGAAGAGCAGCCTTGGATATCACTTATGATTAGAATGTTATTTTCCTAGGATTTGAGTTTATGCAAATTCAAGTGGATGTTTAGTTGAACCAAATAAGAAAGGTGCATTTAGAATAGATTAGAATATTGCAAAGACTGAGAGGAAACCACACTGTGCTTGCAAACACGACAAATGTAATACTGTGTGATGTTCTTTTTCCGTGCTTGGAAAGATCAATAATGAAAGTAATTATGCTGGGAAAGCACACCCAGTTAGATATTTAGAAAAAGAAGGTGTTTGGAGCAATTAAAGTCAATGTCTTCAAAACAAGAAAATAATTGGAAGCTGAATGAGAGATCAGCAAGGACAGAGAGACCCAAGAAAAATCAGTACCAGATTCATTGTAAATCTAGATCTTGGCTTTTGACATTATATGCATAAAAAATTCTACATGAAAGACAATTAAGAAAATGCAAAAACCAGAAAGCTTACAAGCAATTATATAGAGAATGCAAATAATATTCCAAATATTTTACTCATTTATTCATAATTTTAAAACTGTTCATTGAAACCTTGCTACATTGATATCTGAGACATTTTAATCCATTTATTGTTTCACTGATACTTTTGGCAACTATTTATTAAGAAATCAGAGGATTTTAAACAGTGTAGCCAAAGAGTCCAATTTATGATTTAGACAGTGTACTCTGAAGGTGTTGTTGAAGCCAAATTTGAGACAAACAAGAATAGATACTGAAGGGAAGGTTAGGAGGCTGGTGAAATACTCTAGATAGCAGTTAATCAGAACCTGAATTTAGGTATGTTGGTACCGATAGTAGGAGCAATAACAATAATAATAAAAACAACTTGGCTGGGCACAGTGGCTCATGCCTGTAATCCTAGCACTTTGGGAGGCCGAGGCAGGCAGATCACAAGGTCAGGAGTTCGAGACCAGCCTAGCCAACATAGTGAAACCCCATCTCTACTAAAAATACAAGCAAAATTAGCTGGGAGTGGTGGCAGGCACCTGTAGTCCCAGCTACTTGGGAGGCTGAGGCAAGGAGAATCACTGGAACCAGGAGGTGGTTACAGTGAGCCAAGATCATGCCACTGTACTCCAGTCCAGGTGATAGTGTGAGACTCTGTCTCAAAAAAAAAAAAAAAAAAAAAAATTAACATATTGTAGCACCTGCTCTGTTCTGGACACCCTTTTAAGCAATTAACATGCAGTAATTCATTTAACATTCACAAAAATCCTATACAGTAAGACCTATCACTATCCCCATTGTACAGATAAGAAAACTTAAGTAGAAAATGGTTAAATAACTTGTCTCAAAGTTATAGACCAAAACAGTAATAGAACAAGTAAGTGGTAAAACTGGGAGTGAAGATGAAGGGAAGAAATTTAAGAGATATTTACATGAAAGTTTTTCAAGCAATAATTGAGGAAAAATTTGGTAACATTTTGTAAGTAGGAAAAGTTAAGAAAAACCCGATTTCCAGCTTGTGTCTCGGCTGTGGCAGTAGTTGAGATAGGATAATAGTGGGTAAGGAGCCAATAGGTCTATTGGGAAGTGGATGGATTCAGTTTGAGATTTTAAAATTTATTTTATTCTTATTTTTATAGATTCAGGGGGTGCCTGTGCAAATACATGAATATATTGAGGCACCTGTGGAATAACTAAATGAATAGTGAGCAGGAATTTGGAAAAGTAAGTGTAAATCTCAAAAGAGAGGTTTACAACAAAAGTATAAAATTGCAAGGCACTGGCATATAAATGGAAATAAAAACCATGAAGGGTTTTCACAGGAAACCTACATTTATTAATAGCCTAATTAGGGAAGGAAATTATTCAGATTTAGTAGGCATCTGTTTCTTCCCTAAGGACCCAGTAGTCCTCACAGTTCCAGATATGTTCTTAGGTGGGCGAAAAATAAAAACTGGCGGGGGGGGGAGGGTGGTGGATTATGGTCAATTTAGAGGAAGAATAAGTGCAGTATTTTAACTGCTTATAGGCTTAAAGAAAACTTCATCTTAATGTCAATATATAATTTAGAGTCAAACAACTAAAATATTTCAAGCAGTAGGTTTGCTGAAATAATGAAGACTTTTTTTTTTTTTTTTCCTTAGTGACAGGGCCTAGTTTTGCTGCCCAGGCTGCAGTGCAGTGGTGTGATCATAGCTCACTGCAGCCTTGAACTCCTGGGCTCAAGAAACCCTCTCACTTCAACCTCCCAAGTAGATGGGACTACAGGTATGTGCCAGCACATCTGGCTAATTAAAAAAAAAAAAATGCTTTTTTTGTAGAGACAGGGTCTTGATACGTTGCTCAGGCTGATCTTGAACTCCTGGATTCTCCCACCTTGAGCCCCCAAAGTACTCAGATTACAGGCATGAGCCACCATGCCTGGCCAAAGAGGAAATTCTTACTGTGGATTTATTTTAAAATTTAAAAAATGGTGGGGAGAATTCTATTTTAAAGGTGTAAAATAAGTAAGAATCATTATTTTTCTGAGAACTGCCAATCATCTAGTCAAAAGTGATAAAACTAAGTCACGACAAGAAACAAAATAAATCTTTATGTCCAGATGCCACTGAAAATCCAATATAAAATATTTTTTCTTAGGGAGTTTTTTTTTTCTAGAGTATTTGGCTTTGGATTCAGCTACAGAAATTATCTATAATATGTTGAAAACCAGAAGGTAGACATGTCCAGGGTAAGCAAGAGTGGAAAACTAAATCAAAATTAAAAGAATGCCATTCCTAGTTTGTCAAGGGACTGAAGTGATCTCTTAAGCATGTTCACTAATCCAAGGTCTCTGTCTCAGCCAGAGAAAAGATGGCGCAGAAAAAGTAAAATAATATTTAGGATATAATTAGCCTACTCTTATATTTACCAACTCATTTTAGAAAGTCCTGTGGCTGCGAGATGCCTACATCTTGATGTCCCATGGCCAATCACCAAACAGATTAGATTGACAAACGCATGCATGCATACACACATATGGAGATAAATAAATATCCCAGATATAGATATGCTTTCTAACTACTTGTCAATGAGTTATGAATACAATACTGTTTCTGCCCTAAGAGATACTCATAGTCTGGTTAAGGGAACAAGTGAGGCTCTGCTTATCTGTCTTCTTGATAACTATACATTTCCCCTTTCTCTTTTTCTCTTCCTTTTTAACAAAATGGCAGTCATTGAACAACCAGTAATATGCCCAGCTCAAACTCTTTCTTAAATTTCCTTAGTTTTCTGTATTACTAAAAATTCAGTGACACTTCCTTGTGTTGCCTTCATAGCACTTATTGTTTAAATAATATATTTGGCCATTAATTGTTCATGATCTTGTGATTACCTGTATTACCTTTTTATGTCATGTTCAGATTATATCATTTCTACGTATCTGCTATCCCCAACTGGATTATAAATAGTTTGAAGTCTGTAATATAGTTTCATTCTTGCTTTTACCTCTCCATCATGCTAAAAAGAATTATTTGCATCCAGAAAATCTCTATAATTATTTCTTGATCAATCTACTTCAATGAATCAACATACTTGTTTTAAGAAAAGGTTCATTCATTCACTCATTCAGCCAAAAATTATTCATCACCTACTGTATGTCAGCCACTGCAGTGAAAATGTTGTAATGAATTTTTAAAAGACCCTCATGTCTTGGAGCTTATATATCAGAAGGGAGAGTGATGATAATTTAATACCCCAAGAGATAATATAATGTCGGATAGTATTAAGAGCTCTGAAGAATAATAAGGTTAAGGGAACAGAGAGTGGTCAGAATGATCAGGGAAGGTCTCTCTGAATGGAAGTCTACCTGCCCAGGAAAAGGGATCATTAAGTACAACTATCTGAGAGTGGAATGTCCTAATGAGTTGAAGATACAGCAAGCAAGCAGGATGTTTGGGTCAGGGTGTGCTAAGGGAATAGGGGTGAAACAGGCTTGGAAAATGATTCTAGAAATTCGTATCTTGGACCTAATCCAGTCATTAGGTAGCCTGTGATTTGGGGCAATATTCTGATCTTAAAATCACCAGTATGGTTAATTTTAACCTTTCTTAATTCACAGATCTGATGATTATTTAAAAAAATACATTAGTGCATTTTAAACAAGTATAGAGGTTTATGACTACCATTTTAAATTCTCAATCTCGGCTTTAAGTTTTTCCAAGGGGTTCGCTTAGATAACCTCATTTTCTTTTCTTCTACAGTTTTCCTATAATATAACCTCAAATAGGCCTCACATATTTAAAGCAAAATTAACAAAGCAAAGAAATATAGATAAATCCAAAATTGTAATGAGAAATTTTAACATGCTGTTCTCACTAAGTCATAGGACAAGTGAAACAGGAAAAATTCCTTTGTCTCCCTCACAGGTTGTGTGATGGGGTTGGGGCTCGCTTCTTCAGTGTCCCGCTGCTCAAACCTCTAGGGGAACATACAGACCAGCAGGCTGCGGGGTTCCAACCCCAAGGCAGTGTCTAGGGGTGAATGTTTGCAGCTGAAGCCCCAGTGAACGTGTGTTACAGGGTGCTCTTTTAGTTTAGCTGTCCGTAGGTGGCTTGTGTTAACCAGCTCCGTTAGACCCTCTACCTTGTCACAAGGACAATGGGCTTTCTGTAGACCGGGGTTCTTGCCTTGGTGTACCGAAATAATTGGATGGTATGTGAGCTTGGAGAATGAGTGCAAGGTTTTATTGCGTGGAAGTAGTTCTCAGCAGATGGGGGAGCCAGAAGAGAGATGGTTTTCCCCTGGAGTCAGGCTGCTTGACGCCCTGGGCTCTCTTCCGACTGCCCCAGCCAAACTCCACGTCATTCTGCCAGTCAGTGGCCTGCTTGCGTGTTGGTGCCTGTCAGTGCATCCCTGTTAATGTCCAGCTACTCGTGCTTCCTCCGCTAACGTGCTCCTCTGGGTGTGTTCCTGCTGCCTGTGTGTTCCTGCTGGGGTCTGGAGGTTTTTATAGGCACAGGATGGGGGCCTGGCAGGCCAGGGTGGTCTTGGGAAATGCAACATTTGAGGCAGGAAAACAAAAATGCCTGTCCTTACTTAGGTCCGTGGGTGTGGGGGGCAGGGGGAGTGGGGGAGGTGGAGGGGTTGAGGGGGTGGGGGAAGGGCCTCTGGCCAGGGACCAGGGACCCATGCCCTGCTGCACCCAGCACTTCCCTTCAGCACCCCCATCATTTAAAGGGACCACGCTCTTCCCTTCCCTACACGTCCTTTCCATATCATAAGTGGGCTTAAAAAAGTAATGATATGGAACAATAAAACAAGATTTACAAAATTAAGTTTGGACCTATGTAACACTGTATCAATCTACTACAGAATGTACCTTCTTTATAAGTTCACATGGAACACTTATTGACGATATAAAGACTGATAAAGTGAGTATTAACAAATTTCCAAGAAAATCATACAGAGAAAGCTTTATGAACATAATATAATCTATAAATTAGTGTTTTTAAAATACTAGAAAATTTCTCTTGAGTTAGAGCCATGTTACAAATCAGAAAAAGTTATAAATGAAAAAAATTAAAATGTAAGATACCAAATTAAGAACATCTTCTTATTTTAGAGAAACTTGAGTCTTTAAAGCCATATATTGAGAAACAATAAAGGCTAAAAAAAAAAAAAAAATGAGCCAGGCCGGGCACCATGGCTCATGCCTGTAATCCCAGCACTTTGGGAGGCTGAGGCGGATGGATCACGAGGTCAGGAGGTTGAGACCATCCTGGCTAACACGGTGAAACCCCATCTCGACTAAAAATACAAAAAATTAACGGGGCGTGGTGGTGGACGCCTGTAGTCCCAGCTACTCGGGAGGCTGAGGCAGGAGAATGGCGTGAACCCAGGAGGCAAAGCTTGCAGTGAGCCCAGATGGCGCCACTGCACTCCAGCCTGGGAGACAGAGAGAGACTCCATCTCAAAAAAAAGAAAAAACAATTAACTAAACATCCATTTCAATACATTAGATAAAGAACATCAAATTAAACTCCTAAAGTGTAGGGGTCGGGCATAGTGGCATATGCCTGTAATCTCAGCACTTTGGGAGGTTGAGGCAGGTGAATCACAAGGTCAGGAGTTCGAAACCAGCCTGGCCAACATGGTGAAACCCGTCTCTATTAAAAATACAAAAAAATAGCTGGGTGTAGTGGTGGGCACTGTAATCCCAGCTACTCAGGAGGCTGAGGCAGAATTGCCTGAACCTGGGAGATGGTGGCTGCAGTGAGCCGAGATCGTACCACCGCACTCCAGCCCTCCAGCCTGGGAGACAGAGTAAGACTTTGTCTCAAAAAAAAAAAAAAAAAAAAAGTAGGAAAAAGACTAAGTAAAGGAATTTATGAACTAGAAAGTATACACACAATAGAAAGAATCAATGCCAAATGTTAGTTCTTTGAAAAGAATAATAAAACTGATAAACCACTGGTAAACAAGTAAAAGAGAGGGAAGACACAACCATATTAGAAATGACAAAAGGAACAGCTTGTAGATATTAAAAAGGTTAAGGAATATGATGAATAGTTTATAACAATAAATATAAATTTAGGACAAATGGACAAATTCCCAGAAAAATATGACTCAACAAAGAAAGAGGAAATAGGATTTTACAACCATGAAAGAGACTGATTCAATAAAGAAGACTTCCCACAACTAAACACCAAGCACAAATGGTTCCATTGGCTAGCTATCCAAACATAATTGATGCTCATTCTAAGAGGATGGCATAACTTTGATACCAAAACCCAAAGAAACAGTAAGAGAAAATTCAGATCAATCTAAGTATAAACAAAGATTCAAAAACTCTTAACAAAATAGTAAACTAAATCCAATAATATGTTTTAAAAATAGTACATTTTAACAAAGGAGAGTTTCTTCCAGGAATATAAGTTCAGTTTAACATGAGAAAGACAATTTAATTCACTATATCATCATCTTATCTCAATGCAGAAAATGTGTGAATCTCATTTGACAATATTCAATATTTATGAATGATAAAAGATATTTAGCAAAAATAGAAAAGAATGTTTTAATCTGGTAAAACAGGAATTGGCAAACTTTTTCTTGTTAAAGAGCCAAATAATAAATAATTTCAGCTTTGCAGGCCATATAATCTGTCACACTAAACAACTGTGCCTTTGTGGCGTGAAAATGGCCATAGACAATATATACATGAATGAGTGTGGCTGTGTTCTGTAAAACTTCGTTTACAGAAATAAGTGGCAGGCTGTATTTGGTCCATGAACCATACATAGACTACCAACTCCTGGGTTAGAGAGTATCTAAAAAATGTGGTTTTTTGGTACTTACAACAATTAATGATGAAATAATTTCCTTTAATATAGGAACAAGACAAAATATCCATTGCTACAATGTTGATTCACATTGTTTTGGGGTTCCAGTTAGTACAATAAGACAAGAAAAACAAATAAAAGGTATAAAGATTAAAATAAGGGAATAAAGCTGTCATTATTTGCAGAGGAAATAATTGCATTTATATAAAATCCAAAAAAACCTACAGATAGTTTTTAATGAGGAAAACTTAGCATTGTTCCTGAATACAAAAATCAATATAAAAACTTATTTCTACAGATAAAAATAAAATTAAAAGTGGTACTATTTACAATAGTATCAAAAATACAAAGTACCTTAAAATAAATCAATGAACATATGTATAAGACTTCTATAGAGAAATTTATGCAACTAATTGAGAAACAGTAAAAACGACCCAATAAATGGAAATTAAAAACATGTTCGGGGGTTGATATCTCCCTATTATTGTGATGTCAATTCTTCCCAGCTGAATGGATTCAATTCAATCACAAACAAAACCTCAATAGTCATTTTATAGAGTT
Source organism: Trachypithecus francoisi (assembly GCF_009764315.1). Lineage (NCBI taxonomy): Eukaryota > Metazoa > Chordata > Mammalia > Primates > Cercopithecidae > Trachypithecus > Trachypithecus francoisi. The sequence continues at coordinate 111,454,436 of NW_022681456.1, forward strand.
TGACGAGGTGATTCTAAAATATACACAAAAGTTCAAAAGTCAAGAATAGCCAAAATAGTTTTGAAGAAGTACAAGGCAGGGGAACTTGCTATAACAGATGTCAAGACTTATTTTAAAACTGAAGTAAATAAAACAGTGTGGTACGAGCCTAGTGACAGAGAGCTCAGAGTCAGGCCACATTGGTATGGGCGTCTGTATATGACAGAAATACCATAATCTATTAGTAGTGTCACAGCACTTTTTAAGTAAATGGTGCCAGGAAAACTGAATATCCATGTAGGGTAAAATAAATTAGGCTCATATTAAAACATCAAAATTATAAATATTTATAAAATAATAGAGAAACATATCTATATGACTTTAGGGTAGGGAAAGGTTTTTTTTTGTTTTTTTTCTCCTTTTTTTTTTTTTTTTTTTTGAGATGGAGTTTCACTCTTGTTGCCCAAGCTGGAGTGAAATGGCACGATCTTGGCTCAGTGAAACCTCCGCCTCCCGAGTTCAAGTAACTCTCCTGCCTCAACCTCCCAAGTAGCTGGGGTTACAGATGCATGCCACCACGCTCAGCTAATTTTTTGTAATTTTAGTAGAAATGGGGTTTCACCATATTAGCCTGGCTGGTCTTGAACTCCTGACCTCGGTGGTCTGCCTGCCTCAGCCTCCCAAAGTGCTGGGATTATAGGCATGAGCCACCACACCCAGCCAAGATTTCTTAAATAAGATGCAAACAACGTTATTCATGAAGGAGTGATTGATAAATTGTGTATGTAACATTAAGGACATCTTCTTATCTAAAGAACTATAAAGAAAAAAATTACAAAAAAAGAGAAAGATATTTGCAATGCATAAACACAAAAAAACTGGTAACTGGAATATTTAAATCATTTCTATAAATAGATTTTTTAAAGATAATACAGAAGAAAAATGGGCAAAATTGTAACTAGGCAAAATAACAACAACAACAAAATCATTGAATGTTGAAATGCTGAAATGTATGAAATGTTGCTCAATTTCTTTTTTTTGTTTGTTTTTTTTGTTGTTGTTGTTTTGTTTTGGTTTTTTTTGAGCCAGAGTCTCACTCTGTCGCCCAGGCTACAGTGCAGTGGCCCCATCTCAGCTCACTGCAAGCTCCGCCTCCCAGGTTCACGCCATTCTCCTGCCTCAGCCTCCTGAGTAGCTGGGACTATAGGCGCCCGCCACCTCGCCCGGCTAAATTTTTGTATTTTTAGTAGAGACGAGGTTTCACAGTGGTAGCCAGGATGGTCTTGATCTCCTAACCTCGTGATCCGCCTGCCTCAGCCTCCCAAAGTGCTGGGATTACAGGCGTGAGCCACCGCGCCCGGCGCTCAATTTCATTAGTAATAAGGGACATGCAAATTTCCATAACATTATATGTTCATCAGGCTAACAGAAATTTTAAAAAGTTATACTAAGTGCTGGTAAGAATGTGGCAATGGGAAATCCCATATATTGCTGGAAAACCATTTGACATTTTTTAGTAAAATTGAAGATTTGCGTTCCTTCCACTTAACAATTTCATGTCCAGAGAAAGTAGTATAAATGCACACTTGAATAGAAGTACAAGGACAGTCATAGCTGGAAACAAGTCAAACGTCTTCCAATGGTAGGACAGATATAAATGTGGTGTATTCATACAATGAAATACTATACAGCAATGAAAATAAACTTTATGCTATAGCATATATAACAACGTGAACATGTCTCATAAATGTAATACTGAGATACAGTTGGTAGGCAAGAAGAAATATATAAGGCCATTCAAGCAGAGTTTCTTTTTTAAAGAAACAACTAAACTAAAACGTAGTTTTTAGAGATGGATATGAAGGATTAGTACTCCCTACCTTTCTTTACAGTTTGACGAGAAAAGACCACAGAATGCATACCTCTACGTCAAAGAGATGAAGTTGTGATGAAAGAGGGACACAGTTGGGGACTTCCTGGGAGCTGGCTACATTATATTTCTTGACCTCAGTGGTGACTATACAGTGTTTACCACATATTTGTCCACATGACAAATATTTGTTTTATCCATTTTTCTACATACATATTATACTTCATAATAAAGAAAAAACAACAGAAAACAAAGTAATATATTTTCTAGGTTCTTCTTCACTGAAATCTTGAGTTTTCATTTGTTCTACCAAATAGCTATCATTCAATTTCTTATATTTTATAGGTTACATTTTCCCATTTAAATGTATTCACTGTATTATTGAATTTTGTTCCCTGAAGAATATAAGACCTTTCATCATGTTTAGCTGTATTGTAACAATCTGAATTTATAGACATTTAAAGATGCATAATATGTGGAATGGCAGTCTTCTCCAATGCCCACCTCCAAAGCTAGGTAATATGAAAATCTGACGGGACATGGAAAACACAACAATAACATGAATATGCAAAGGATATATCAGGTTTTTTTCTATCTACCAACAGATGAAACTTTGTAAGGTGGCAAGGCTACTTTTGTACAGATATGACATAGATTTCAAATACACATAAAGGCTTAGAGCAATCTAACAAAATTGAATACCCAAAAGATGTTTTACCCTTGTACATAGTTTTCCAAACTTCCACCAAAAATATTATTATACAGAAGATATAAGACCTTAGGGTTTCAAATAAATGGTTTTAAGTGCTGGACTTTTGCCCAGTTTTAGAAAATATCAGTCCCACGTATTCTGTAAGAGGCAATTACACTCAATCCCATAGTATCATCTCAACCCCGTACATTAAAAAAATGAAAATGAAAAATGACATTAATGGACACACTAAAAAACATTGAAGTAGTAACACTTTTAGAATACAGTTATCATGTAGCTATATTAGTCTGACATTATCCTGTGCCTAGAATCTGTCTCCTCAATTCTATTTTGAGACTTTTGGTCATTTCTCTGATAGCAATGCCAATAAAGCTGCCAGTTGCCATTAATCTCAGTTCTATGAAAGAATAAATCATTCTCACAAGCAATTAAACAATAAACACATTAAAATAAGACCAATTAGAGCTAAGACTAGACATTTACCATGTATTTATAACACAGGCTTGTCACAATCATTTCAACTTTAACTGGACATTTCTTCAATAATTCTTTCCAACAGAAGCAAGATAAGATTGTGCTGTGGGAGTACTCAAATTCAGTAGAATTGAAATACTTCATCAAGAATTTCAATCATACATCTGCAAAACTTTCCTTTGTGCATTAATTTGTAGGCCCAGGATTCGTCCTATGCTTTGTTTGCCAATAGTTTACCATGTGCAGTATGCTCTGAGGTTTGTAACTGTGCCAGCTCTCTTTCACATTTCCAAGCTTTTAATAAATTGCCTTGCAAAGACAATGAAAGCTCACAGTCAGTGGCCACATGTAATTTTTTTCCTTTAGGTAGTCGTCATTATATAGACAACTGGTTTCAAGTTATTTTAATAACTTGGCCCTTTGTGAGTATCAAAATGTTAAGGTCTTCTTGAATTCCTTAGGCAGTCTTTACAAACGTATCAGTTATTGCTTCATATGCAACTTTGTAATACTATAAATATATGAATAAACTTAGGCAATTTTCAGAGGAACTATAAATAAATCCTTAAACTAATTTCTCAAGTTTTTATTGTTGCCCAGTTACATACGCCATATTTTATCACCAAAAAAATACTCATTCATCCTCCTAAGGAAATAGAGAAATAGTGTAGCTCTTTATTGAATGGCTTGTAGGCAACAGCAGATTCCAATGTTTTCCACTCACTAATAGAGAAACTGCTTCTCATTAATCTAGCAAAAGGAGAGAGAAGCTATAAATACAGACAGAGAACTCCAGTTTTGTTAAGAGATTAGGGTTTGGGAGAGGGAGTTTGATGAGGCAAAGGGAGCTCTCACTGAAAACTCAAACAAAAATAAAACTGCTTAGGTGTAGCAAGTGCATCTGGGAATTATGAAATACCAGGGCCAGGAATGGTGGCTCACACCCATAATCTCAACACTTTGGGAGGCGAAGGCAAGAAGATCGCTTAAAGCCAGGAGTTCAACACCAGCCTTGGCAACATCTCTACGAAAATAAAAAGAGCCAGGTATCGTGGCATGCATGTCCCAGCTACCAGAGGCTGAGGTAGGAAAAGTGTTTGAACCCAAGAGTCAAGTCTGCAGTGAGCTATGATCGCACCACTGTACTCCAGCCTGAATGACAGAGTGAGACCCTGTCTCTGGGGGGGAGGAGGAGGAGGAGGAGGAAGAAGAAAGAAGGAGGAGGAAGGAGGAGGAGAAAGGAAGAAGAAGGAGGAGGAAGAAAGAAGAAGGAAGGAGGAAGAGAGAAGAAGGGAGGAGAAGGAGGAGGAGAAAGAGAAGGAGGAGAAAGAGAAGGAGAAGAAGAGGAAGAGGAAGGAGAAGGGGAAGAAGGAGGAGGAGAACAACAAGAGGAAGAGGAGAAGGAGGAGGAGGGAGGAGGAGGAGGGAAGAAGATAGAAGAAAGAAGAAGAAAAAGAAAGAAGAGGAGGAGGAAGGAGGAAATAAATGCCATGTTTTCATGTACTGTCATTGATAAGATATTTTTCAATAAAAGTGATTACAATGGAGAAAAGTTTTGAGAATTTGCCCTGTGTATAGTGCCAGTGAAGCAGCTTGAGAGAGTACAGGGGTCTTATACAGGTACAGAGAGAGACCAAGGAGAGACCCCACTCCAATCAGGGTTGAGCCAAAACACCAAACAGGTTCCTTATACAGGTCAGCCTTACTAACTTAAAAGTATACTACCCAACATTTCCATAGCAACCTCACAAGTTGCTAATGGATCAATGGTGTCTAATCTGGATCCTTGAATGTGCATAAGAAGGTTCACAAACAACTTGAATTGTAAGCAAAATACCATACGTGTGTACATATATATAACAATTTTCTAGGGAGAGAATCTACAGCACATGTAAACGCATTTTTAAAATATATACTACCTAGCATAATGTTAAACATATTTGAGGTTTATGCCTCATTTAGTTCTGGATCCCATCAGAATAACCTGTACCTATGCAGGCAGAAGAAAATATCTCATTAGGGTTATGTAACTAAACATTTCAAGGCTTTTCCTTTTATCTTCAAAAAAAAAAGTTTGAGTGGATTTGTTTTTCATCTAACCATATCAAGTACTATAAACAATATACTGTAAAAATAACTAAGGAAACTATGTCTTCTTGAATTGTGATTTTGCCAACACAAAGAAATAACTCATATTTTCATCTATCATTGTAGGCTGGTTATGAGAATTAAAAGCAAGACTGTAATGAGAGGAACATGAACTTTTAACAATGATTGAATCACGCTCTAGCCTTGCTCCAAGTCTGCTGTCACCAGCAAGATCTTGTTATGACAGTTTAAAATGTCTTTTCTGATAGCAGCATTTGAGGGAGTAATTTAAGATGAAATCTACATTTGCATGTACATGTAATGGGGGGTTAGTATGGAGGTTAATAAATGTATATTTCTCAAGGACTTTAAAAGAGAAGGACAAATTGTTTCTACTAAGAGAAAAAAAACCAGATAAGAGAAAATATATGTGACATGAGTATTCAAAAATAACTCAGTCCACTCTTGAAAATTAGTCTACGCCTGCTAAAGCAATTCCTAAAAGAAATCAAGTCTGACTAAAATGTCTTAGCCGATAGTCAAAGGAAAAATTCACTAGAAATAAGAAATATAATTTGGCAACATAATACTTCATGTGTCTAGGCCCCTAGAAATAAAAGCTGGAAAAAATGTGTGTAAAAATATTCTAAGCTCTGTTATTTTTCAGTAATACAGTATTACAAATATACTAAAGTCTAATACACATTTGTTGAAATACAGTTCACCTTTGTATATCAGCATCAGCGTTAATATCTGATTCTCTTTACATATGAAGGAAACACATTACACAAAATCAAAATAACTGGACCATCACACTGTTTAACCCTTCTTCAGCATATTTATTACATCAGCAAATATTCTAAATCAAGGCTTACTGCCAATCCTGTGCTACACCCATGATTACTCTCCTTTACTCATTCTACAGCATTTATTCTTTCTTAAACAGCAGCATGTGACAGAAATCTTTGTTCTTTGCAGTGGGGAAAACGCGAGTTCTAGTCTCAGATCCACTGTTTACTAATTTTTTTTTTTTTTTTTTTTTTTTTTGCATTGGAGTCTCACTTTTATTGCCCAGGGGCTGGAGGGCAGTGGCTCGGGTCACTGCACCCTCTTCCTCCCGGGTTCAAGCTATTCCACTGCCTCAGCCTCCCCAATAGCTAGGACTACAGGTGCCTGCCACCACGTCCGGCTCATTTTCTAATGTTTTGTATTTTTAGTAGAGATGGGATTTCATTGTGTTCGCCAGGATGGTCTCGATCTCCTGACCTCGTGATCTGCCTGCCTCGGCCTCCCAAAGTGCTGGGGTTACAAGCGTGAGCCACCGTGCCTGGCCCTTTTACTAATCGACTTTAAACAAGTAACTTGATGACTCAACTTTTCTTTCTTTAAGATAGAGGCGACAACAGCTCCCTTGTAAAGATGCTCTATCAACAGGAACATTGTTTCCTTTAACCCACACGTGTCACTCTTCTTTAATCTTCTTAAACGCTCATTCCAAGTTTATTGTGAAAAATACTCAGAAAAGTGACTGGCTGACACATATGGCCCCCAATACAACTGATGGTTAGTATAAAATGGGTATAGAACTTATGCCTCTGAATGATATCTTCGTTTTATATTTCATCTTTAAAAACATAAATATCAGGCCAGAAACTATGGCTTATGCCTGAAATCTGAGTACTTTGGGAAGCGGAGGTGGGAGGATTGCCCGAGGCTAGGAGTCCAAGACCAGCCTGGGCAACATAGCGAGCCACTGTCTTTACAAAAAATAAATTAGCCAGGTGTGTTGGGTGAACACCTGAAGCTGCAGTGAACTGTGATTGCACTGCTGCACTTTAAAGGAAACCCCCACACCGCCACACACACACACACATACACACACACACAGAAATATCCTAAAACTTATACCTGGAGTCCTAAAACTTGGAGTGATTCTATTGCTGTACATGAATTGACAGCAATGTAACTCAAAATTAAATCACACCTATGTAACTTCAGATTTTATTCACATGTATTACCATATCCATGGAAGATCTGACTCATCATCTCTTATTTGCAAATTAGTTCAGCTATGTGGGAATGATTTACAACCAATCATACTAAATATTAAAATTTCACAATACCCTGTCATCTGTCCTTGTCATCAAGAAGACCACTTCCTTCATACTGACTTCTGTTGTGTATTTTAAAACTGAATACACAGTCTTCCAACACATTAAGAATAGAGACCCTTAAAACAATTTGCTTTTAGATAATAATGTAGTGAAAGAGGTTCAGTGTGTAGAATATTATTTCCTCTTAATGGATGTCCTCATTGTTTTCATAGGTTTGACTAAACAGTTACTATCAAAGCTTCAACCCTGCCTTTGTCAAAATTCTTTCATTATTAACGTACTCCTTACAGTAATATTCTGTAGGACGTTACAAACAAATTGTTGGAAAACTCCTAATTAAGAGCACGCCCCTAATCATAATGAAGGTCTGTGTCCGAAAGAGGCAGAAACAGGGTCTGACAAGGGGGTTTTATCCATTCATATCTGAAGACTGGAAGTCATAAGTGTATGAACCTGGACTCTGGGATTGCAGACAAAAATCCAAGCTGACTAGTTTAAGCGCAAGAGTAAACAGTAGGTGGAGTCTCGTCCCTTCTGGTGTAACCTTACCACTGTGATCAGGATCATGTGCTATGGATTCTTTTGGTTCCATCATCTTCTTTTAGCTGTGCAGTCTTTGGCAAGTGAATTAAGCTTTCCTTCCCTGGCATCTCTAAAATGGGGACAGTAATAAAAACCATCTCATGGAATTGTTTTAGGAGGATTACATGATTTAATACATGCAAAGCACTTAAAAATCATCTGGCACATAATAAATGTTCAACAAATTGTATTAAAAGAACAGAGGTGAATCTAATTTTAAGAGAGAACTGAAACCAAAGGACAAATGCCATCAGGACCCACTTACTGTGTTTTCTACCTACATTTAAATATTTCCCAGCTTCAGACAAACAGCTTAGCAACCAGTCTGTAGGAGTCTTTTTTTCTCAGATCAATTTAAAATACTTAAAAAAAAGAACTCCTATTGGCCCATTTCAGATCCTGTGCCAATTCCCAGACTAGCCATTTTGGCTGCAGGTGGGGTTCTATGATTAGCATGGCCAAGCATTCCGGTTTATATCTGTCGTTTCAGCATAATGACTATTAGTGCACCCTCCCCCTCTCTAAAGTTTGACAGTTTCCATAACATTACTTATTTAGTGTTCTTGCCAAAATGTTTAATCTAGAGCTAATTATAAGAAAGAAATTAGAAAAATCCAGATTGTGGGACTTGCTGGATTAATATAATCATCATGGATTCTTGAAAAATGTCAGATGCATAAATGATATTGAAAGGAGATTTAAAAAGAATAGAAAACGTAATAATGGAATGAAATACATAATCCTGGGAAGTGGAGGAACACCTACAAAGAATGTTTGGGAAATAGCTGGGTGTGATGGCAATACTGGGCTTATGAAAAAGAATATTCTTTGTGTCTGTGAGATAATACATGTTGCAGTATTTAAGGAAAAAGTGTCATAATGTCTGCATCTTGCTTTCAGATGAATTGGAAAAAAGGACATATCGATAGAGAAAGAGCTATAGAGCAAATGTCACAAAATGTTAACAGTTGCAGAATCTAGGTAATTCAGCATATTGTATTTATTGTATTATTCTTTTGAGACTTCTGGTATGCCTGAAATTTTTCAAAATAAAAAGTTGAGGAAAAAGTGACCCCATTTGGATACTAAATTGTAATCCTGTCTATGACTAGACTAGCTGAAGTTTGTTGTCTACTCTTGAACAATGACCAATTATTGCCTGGCAGGGAAGCGAAGTCATAGAATGATATGACTAGTCCCTTTCACAACATATGTTTAAAATACAGGGAATTCAAAACACATTCCCAAAGAATTTGAAACTGGGGAAGAATCATTGCACATCAGGCAGTGACCAACTTATGTACTGTAACATGCAAATTATATCTAATCCAAATGCTCTTGTTCTTCTTTTCCATGTGTAAGAAAGAATAAGCCGAACTAGTATCCTTTTAGCAAAGGAAATACCTCTTCCCAACTGCTTCCCTTAAATTGCCACAGTTACTTCCGTGTGCCTAATAGTCAGAAAAATTTCACTAAGGGAGGCTTAGAAATTCTTTCAATTCTGGTCTTAAAATCTGAGTCCCACCCAACCTGAAAACTAAGGGTAGTTATCTCTTATTGCTGCTATTTCTATAGAGCCTCCTCTTCCAACCAAAGCATATCAGGACCTGCAAACTTTCCTGTCACAAAGCTTTTTTTTTTCTTCCTCCCCACCCCCGCACCCTCCACCCCCAAGACGGAGTCGCCCTGTCGCCAAGCTGGAGTGCAGTGGCGCGATCTCGGCTCATTGCAACTTCTGCCTCCCAGGTTCCAGCAATTCTCAACCTCCAGAGTAGCTTGGATTACAGGCGCCCGCCACTGCGCCTGGCTAATTTCTGTATTTTTTAGCAAAGACTAGGTTTCGCCACGTTGGCCAGGCTGGTCTTGAACCCCTGACCTCAGACGATCTGCCCGCCTCTGCCTCCCAAAGTGCTGGGATTACAGACGTGAGCCACCGCGCCCGCCCTTTTTTTTGTTTGTTTGTTTCTTAACATTCAATAAACATTTAAACAATGCCTACTATTCTTCATTTTATAATTTTGCAAGGTATTTGAGAAGGCTGTCAACAGAAATCCAAGCTTGAATCTCAAATCTTGCATTTCTAAAGTGTCACTTTGGAAAAGTTACTTTACATATCTAAGCCTCAGTTGCACCATCTGTAAAATGAGAATAACTAATACTTTAAAATGATTTAATAATCATTTTAATAATCACCTGCTTTTCAGGGTTGTTGTAAGTATTGGAACAAATGCGGTAAAATATGTAATAGCTGTTTGTGTTTCTAAAATATGTAATGGGAATAATGATAATGATGGCACACTTCCTGCCCTTAAGGAGCTCACTGTCTAATATAGCCTGTCTCTTCTCACTCATGTTTGCTACTTACCCCAACTGTTAGAGCTTGTGTCCAAAACAAGTCAGTGTTCCTCTGTGTAGGCAAGTACAACATAAATATACAGACTTTTGATGTCCGAGGCAATCTAATTGCACAGCATCCTTTTTTCATTTGCGTCTTGCTTTGTTTTTTAAACATACCTCAATCAAAATGTATTATAGTGCATCAAGTTATTAAACAGGCATTTCAGATCTTTCTATATGAAATACACTTTCTCTTTGCACAAAGATAAATATTCTTCTATTAAATTAATATAGATTGCCAGGCGCGGTGGCTCACGCCTGTAATCCCTGCACTTTGGGAGGCCAAGGCGGGCGGATCCCGAGGTCAGGAAATCGAGACCATCCTGGCTAATACGGTGAAACTCTGTCTCTACTAAAAATACAAAAAATTAGCCCGGCGTGGTGTCGGGCACCTGTAGTCCCAACTACTCAGGAGGCTGAGGCAGTAGAATAGCATGAACCCAGGAGGCGGAGCTTGCAGTGAGCCGAGATGGCACCACTGCACTCCAGCCTGGGCAGCAGAGCAAGGCTCTGTCTCAAAAAAAAAAAAAAAAAAAATTAATATAGATTTTTTTCCATCACTAGATATATCTACATGTTTTTGAGAATAAGTAAGACCTTGCTACAGAGTAATACATCACCAGTAAAACAGAAAACACCAGCTGGTGTATTATCCAGTGAAAATCCATTTTTTCCCAGATTATACTCTTTGCTAGCAGTAAATGTGAAATAGATAGAAAGAATGTAGTTATCTGATAGGTGGCTTGGATTCACAAAATCTGAAGAAAATTATTTTGGTTAGGAAATTTTTAAAAACCTCAATATCAGTGCATGAAACAATATGCAGTGACTAAAAGTCACTAATTTTTGTTCTGCATTGAATATGGGAATTTCAAACACAGATTGTGAACTAGTCAAGGTTGGAGAATACAATTTATTCATCTTTATACCACAAATATTCTAATCCAGAGGTAAACCTGGATAAACTAGATGATCAACAAATAAAAGGAAAAGTGCTATAGGATGTCAGAGGATAGAACGAAGAATAGCTCCAGGAAAGAGAGGCTCTTCATATGTGCTTTGGAAGATGCGTAGAATTTTTAGAGTGGAAAATGGGAAGAAAAGGGCATTCCACATGGAGATAATGATGCAAACAATAAAAAATGCGGAACTTTTTCCAGGAACAGAAAATAGAACAGTTTGGCAAGTATTTATGGTAGGTGAAGAATAATAGTGAAACATTCAAAGCTGAAAACATACATGGGACTGTCACTGAAGTGCTAAAGATTTTGGATTCTATTCCAAGGCCTTTAAATATTTTGCTCAAATATTCCTCAAAGAATTTTGAAAAAAGCTGTATACTTCCTTGCACAATTTTTTCTTTGCCATGTTATATTTTATATCATAAATAGTTTAAATAGTTGCAAGAATACAATTTCCAGCAATATTATAAATGCTGACTTTAAAAAAAGCTTGCTACAGCATTCTTTTAATGTATCCACTGGAATTCAAAATCATTTACTTGAAAAATGTACGTTCATGCTCTCTTAGAAATTCTACAGTTTGTCTTTCTTTCTTGAACTTCTGTTTTCATTCCCTTTCCTCCACAGTTTTATCCTAAAATTCCTCTTTTGTCAATCACGCTTTTTTACTTCTACGAAAAAAAAATGTTTGAGATGTAAAGGAAATTTATTTCCTGTTACCAAAGTGTTCTAGGTAAAGTTATCATTACAATGATTATCAGAACACAATTGGTTAAAACATAAGTATTTGACAAATTTTGATAAATCATTATTAAATATAAAAGTAAAAATATTATTCAAAATGTATTCCTTAATAAAACAGATGTGTCTTTTTATTCATTTTGTAAATGTTTGAAAATGTCTTTATTGGCACTTGATTTATAACCTGACTAGTTATATAGCCTCATTTAAACATCACTTTCCCTCATTATTTTAAAGGCACCGCACCATTGTCTGCCTTTTTTTTATATTAAGCCTTTTTAAAAAACTTATTTCATATATAAGTGGATGAATATTATTTATTACAAAAAGTAGATTCAGCATCAATTCTCTGCCTTACTTTTTGCTTTCATAGATGTTTATAAGCATCATATAAATAAGTATATGAGAGAGAAACGAGTTCTACTATAGAAATAACACGTAATTCTTTGAACCTTTGAGTTATATGGCAGAAATTACAACGAGCTATCATTAAAAATTATTTGGGACTATCATCTAACAACTCAATTAGATTCACCTTAATTTTATTTACAGCAAGGAATGAGATACTATCTTCTCAACAAGAGAATGTTATTAGAGTCCAATTATCACCAGCATTTCAAGCTGCACCTTTTTTTTTCTTTGCTTTCTTTCTATTATTATTATTATACTTTAAGTTCTAGGGTACATGTGCATAATGTGCAGGTTTGTTACATATGTATACTTGTGCCATGTTGGTGTGCTGAACCCATCAACTCGTCAGCACCCATCAACTCGTCATTTACATCAGGTATAACTCCCAATGCAATCCCTCCCCCCTCCCCCCTTCCCCATGATAGGCCCTGGTGTGTGATGTCCCCTTCCCGAGTCCAAGTGATCTCATTGTTCAGTTCCCACCTATGAGTGAGAACATGCACTGTTTGGTTTTCTGTTCTTGCAATAGTTTGCTGAGAATGATGGTTTCCAGCTGCATCCATGTCCCTACAAAGGACACAAACTCATCCTTTTTTATGGCTGCATAGTATTCCATGGTGTATATGAGCCACATTTTCTTAATCCAGTCTGTCACAGATGGACATTTGGGTTGATTCCAAGTCTTTGCTATTGTGAATAGTGCCGCAATAAACATACGTGTGCATGTGTCTTTATAGCAGCATGATTTATAATCCTTTGGATATATACCCAGTAATGGGATGGCTGGGTCATATGGTACATCTAGTTCTAGATCCTTGAGGAATTGCCATACTGTTTTCCATAATGGTTGAACTAGTTTACAATCCCACCAACAGTGTAAAAGTGTTCCTATTTCTCCACATCCTCTCCAGCACCTATTGTTTCCTGACTTTTGAATGATTGCCATTCTAACTGGTGTGAGATGGTATCTCATTGTGCTTTTGATTTGCATTTCTCTGATGGCCAGTGATGACAAGCATTTTTTCATGTGTCTGTTGGCTGTATGAATGTCTTCTTTTGAGAAATGTCTGTTCATATCCTTTCCCCACTTTTTGATGGGGTTGTTTGTTTTTTTCTTGTAAATTTGTTTGAGTTCTTTGTAGGTTCTGGATATTAGCCCTTTGTCAGATGAGTAGATTGCAAAAATGTTCTCCCATTCTGTAGGCTGCCTGTTCACTCTGATGGCAGTTTCTTTTGCTGTGCAAAAGCTCTTTAGTCTAATTAGATCCCATTTGTCAATTTTGGCTTTTGCTGCCATTGCTTTTGATGTTTTAGACATGAAGTCCTTGCCCATGCCTATATCCTGAATGGTACTACCTAGGTTTTTTTCTAGGGTTTTTATGGTATTAGGTCTAACATTTAAGTCTCTAATCCATCTTGAATTAATTTTTGTATAAGGAGTAAGGAAAGGATCCAGTTTCAGCTTTCTACTTATGGCTAGCCAATTTTCCCAGCACCATTTATTAAATAGGGAATCCTTTCCCCATTTCTTGTTTCTCTCAGGTTTGTCAAAGATCAGATGGCTGTAGATGTGTGGTATTATTTCTGAGGACTCTGTTCTGTTCCATTGGTCTATATCTCTGTTGTGGTACCAGTACCATCCTGTTTTGGTAACTGTAGCCTTGTAGTATAGTTGAAGTCAGGTAGCGTGACACCTCCAGCTTTGTTCTTTTGACTTAGGATTGTCTTGGCAATGCGGGCTCTTTTTGGTTCCATATGAACTTTAAAGCAGTTTTTTCCAATTCTGTGAAGAAAGTCATTGGTAGCTTGATGGGGATGGCATTGAATCTATAAATAACCTTGGGCAGTATGGCCATTTTCACGATATTGATTCTTCCTATCCATGAGCATGGTATGTTCTTCCATTTGTTTGTGTCCTCTTGATTTCACTGAGCAGTGGTTTGTAGTTCTCCTTGAAGAGGTCCTTTACATCTCTTGTAAGCTGGATTCCTAGGTATTTTATTCTCTTTGAAGCAATTGTGAATGGAAGTTCATTCATGATTTGGCTCTCTGTTTGTCTATTATTGGTGTATAAGAACGCTTGTGATTTTTGCACATTAATTTTGTATCCTGAGACTTTGCTGAAGTTGCTTATCAGCTTAAGGAGATTTTGGGCTGAGACGATGGGGTTTTCTAAATATACAATCATGTCATCTGCAAACAGGGACAATTTGACTTCTTCTTTTCCTAACTGAATCCCCCTGATTTCTTTCTCTTGCCTGATTGCCCTAGCCAGAACTTCCAACACTATGTTGAATAGGAGTGGTGAGAGAGGGCATCCCTGTCTTGTGCCAGTTTTCAAAGGGAATTTTTCCAGTTTTTGCCCATTCAGTATGATATTGGCTGTGGGTTGTCATAAATAGCTCTATTATTTTGAGGTACGTTCCATCAATACCGAATTTATTGAGCGTTTTTAGCATGAAGGGCTGTTGAATTTTGTCAAAGGCCTTTTCTGCGTCTACTGAGATAATCATGTGGTTCTTGTCTTTGGTTCTGTTTATATGCTGGATTACGTTTATTGATTTGCGAATGTTGAACCAGCCTTGCATCCCAGGAATGAAGCCCACTTGATCACGGTGGATAAGCTTTTTGATGTGCTGCTGAATCCGGTTTGCCAGTATTTTATTGAGGATTTTTGCATTGATGTTCATCAGGGATATTGGTCTAAAATTCTCTTTTTTTGTTGTGTCTCTGCCAGGCTGTGGTATCAGGATGATGTTGGCCTCATAAAATGAGTTAGGGAGGAGTCCCTCTTTTTCTATTGATTTGAATAGTTTCAGAAGGAATGGTACCAGCTCCTCCTTGTACGTCTGGTAGAGTTCAGCTGTGAATTCATCTGGTCCTGGACTTTTTTTGGTGGGTAGGCTATTAATTATTGCCTCAATTTCAGAGCCTGCTATTTGTCTATTCAGGGATTCAACTTCTTCCTGGTTTAGTCTTGGGAGAGTGTAAGTGTCCAGGAAATTACCAATTTCTTCTAGATTTTCTAGTTTATTTGTGTAGAGGTGTTTATAGTATTCTCTGATGGTAGTTTGTATTTCTGTGGGGTCCGTGGTGATATCCCCTTTATCATTTTTTATTGCGTCTATTTGATTCTTCTCTCTTTTCTTCTTTATTAGTCTTGCTAGCGGTCTGTCAATTTTGTTGATCTTTTCAGAAAACCAACTCCTGGATTCATTGATTTTTTGGAGGGTTTTTTGTGTCTCTATCTCCTTCAGTTCTGCTCTGATCTTAGTTATTTCTTGCCTTCTGCTAGCTTTTGAATGTGTTTGCGGTTGCTTCTCCAGTTCTTTTAATTGTGATGTTAGAGTGTCAATTTTAGATCTTTCCAGCTTTCTCTTGTGGGCATTTAGTGCTATAAATTTCCCTCTACACACTGCTTTAAATGTGTCCCAGAGATTCTGGTATGTTGTATCTTTGTTCTCATTGGTTTCAAAGAACATCTTTATTTCTGCCTTCATTTCGTTATGTACCCAGTAGTCATTGAGGAGCAGGTTGTTCAGTTTCCATGTAGTTGAGTGGTTTGGATTGAGTTTCTCAGTCCTGAGTTCTAGTTTGATTGCACTGTGGTCTGAGACACAGTTTATTATAATTTCTGTTCTTGTACATTTGATGAGGAGTGCTTTACTTCCAATTATGTGGTCAATTTTGGAATAAGTGTGATGTGGTGCTGAGAAGAATGTATATTCTGTTGATTTGGGGTGGAGAGTTCTATAGATGTCTATTAGGTCTGCTTGCTGCAGAGATGAGTTCAATTCCTGGATATCCTTGTTAACTTTCTGTCTCGTTGATCTGTCTAATGTTGACAGTGGGGTGCTGAAGTCTCCCATTATTATTGTATGGGAGTCTAAGTCTCTTTGTAAGTCTCTAAGGACTTGCTTTATGAATCTGGGTGATTCTGTATTGGGTTCATATATATTTAGGATAGTTAACTCTTCCTGTTGAATTGATCCCTTTACCATTATGTAATGGCCTTCTTTGTCTCTTTTGATCTTTGATGGTTTAAAGTCTGTTTTATCAGAGACTAGGATTGCAACCCCTGCTTTTTTTTGTTCTCCATTTGCTTGGTAGATCTTCCTCCATCCCTTTATTTTGAGCCTATGTATGTGTCTGCATGCGAGATGGGTCTCCTGAATACAGCAGACTGATGGGTCTTGACTCTTTATCCAGTTTGCCAGTCTGTGTCTTTTAATTGGAGCATTTAGTCCATTTACATTTAAGGTTAATATTGTTATGTGTGAACTTGATCCTGCCATTATGATAACGGTTATTTTGCTCGTTAGTTGATGCAGTTTCTTCCTAGTCTCGATGGTCTTTACATTTTGGCATGTTTTTGCAATGGCTAGTACCGGTTGTTCCTTTCCATGTTTAGTGCTTCCTTCAGGGTCTCCTGTAAGGCAGGCCTGGTGGTGACAAAAATCTCTAAGCATTTGCTTATCTGTAAAGGATTTTATTTCTCCTTCACTTACAAAACTTAGTTTGGCTGGATTTAAAGTTTGGCTGGGTTAAAATTCTGGGTTTAAAATTCTTTTAAGAATGTTCAATATTGGCCCCCACTCTCTTCTGGCTTGTAGAGTTTCTGCCGAGAGATCTGCTGTTAGTCTGATGGGCTTCCCTTTGTGGGTAACCCGACCTTTCTCTCTGGCTGCCCTTAAGATTTTTTCCTTCATTTCAACTTTGGTGAATCTGGCAATTATGTGTCTTGGAGTTGCTCTTCTGGAGGAGTATCTTTGTGGCGTTCTCTGTATTTCCTGAATTTGAATGTTGGCCTGCCCTACTAGGTTGGGGAAGTTCTCCTGGATGATATCCTGAAGAGTGTTTTCCAACTTGGTTCCATTTTCCCCCTCACTTTCAGGCACCCCAGTCAGACGTAGATTTGGTCTTTTTACATAATCCTATACTTCTCGCAGGCTTTGTTCATTTCTTTTTCTTCTTTTTTCTTTTGGTTTCTCTTCTCGCTTCATTTCATTCATTTGATCCTCAATTGCTGATACTCTTTCTTCCAGTTGATCGAGTTGGTTACTGAAGCTTGTGCATTTGTCACGTATTTCTCGTGTCATGGTTTTCATCTCTGTCTTTTCATTTATGACCTCTGCATTAATTATTCTAGCTATCAATTCTTCCACTCTTTTTTCAAGATTTTTAGTTTCTTTGCACTGGGTACGTAATTCTTCCTTTAGCTCTGAGAAGTTTGATGGACTGAAGCCTTCTTCTCTCATCTCGTCAAAGTCATTCTCAGTCCAGCTTTGATCCGTTGCTGGTGATGGGCTGCGCTCCTTTGCAGGGGGAGATGCGCTCTTATTTTTTGAATTTCCAGCTTTTCTGCCCTGCTTTTTCCCCATCTTTGTGGTTTTATCTGCCTCTGGTCTTTGATGATGGTGACGTACTGATGGGGTTTTGGTGTAGGTGTCCTTCCTGTTTGATAGTTTTCCTTCTAACCATCAGGACCCTCAGCTGTAGGTCTGTTGGAGATTGCTTGAGGTCCACTCCAGACCCTGTTTGCCTGGGTATCAGCAGCAGAGGTTGCAGAAGATAGAATATTGCTGAACAGCAAGTGTACCTGTCTGATTTTAACTTTGGGAGCTTCCTCTCAGGGGTGTACTCCACAGTGTCAGGTGTGGGGTGTCAGTCTGCCCCTAGTGGGGGATGTCTCCCAGTTAGGCTACTCAGGGGTCAGGGACCCACTTGAGTAGGCAGTCTGTCCCTTCTCAGATCTCAGCCTCCGTGTTGGGAGATCCACTGCTCTCTTCAAAGCTGTCAGACAGAGTCGTTTGCATCTGCAGAGGTTTCTGCTGCTTTGTTGTTGTTGTTGTTGTTGATGTTGTTGTTTAGCTGTGCCCTGTCCCCAGAGGTGGAGTCTACAGAGACAGGCAGGCTTCCTTGAGCTGCTGTGAGCTCCACCCAGTTCGAGCTTCCCAGTGGCTTTGTTTATCTACTTAAGCCTCAGCAATGGCGGGCGCCCCTCCCCCAGCCTCACTGTTGCCTTGCGGTTAGATCACAGACTGCTGTGCTAGCAATGAGGGAGGCTCCGTGGGCGTGGGACCCTCCCAGCCAGGTGTGGGATATAATCTCCTGGTGTGCCCGTTTGCTTAAAGTGCAGTATTGGGGTGGGAGTTACCCGATTTTCCAGGTGTTGTGTGTCTCAGTTCCCCTGGCTAGGAAAAGGGATTCCCTTCCCCCTTGTGCTTCTGAGGTGAGGCGATGCCTCGCCCTGCTTCAGCTCTCGCTGGTCGGGCTGCAGCAGCTGACCAGCACCGATTGTCTGGCACTCCCTAGTGAGATGAACCCAGTACCTCAGTTGAAAATGCAGAAATCACTGGTCTTCTGTGTCACTCGCACTGGGAGTTGGAGACTAGAGCTGTTCCTATTCGGCCATCTTGCTCTGCCCCCCCAAGTTGCACCTTTTTTAACACCAGAAATTCTGCAACCTGGCCTGATGCACAAGATTCAGAATAAGTAGGCTAGGCATTTCTTTTGTCAGGTCGGAGATGGGCAATTGTATAAGAAATCACTGGAAAGGAAAACTCACAAATTGTATCCCATCTTCACAGCAGGCAGGTCAATTTGAAAAAATTGACAATTTGGATACTAATAATCATAAAATTATCTATGCCTAAGAATCTCTTGAGAAGTCCTTGTGAGCCTCCTGCAACACGTGTACCCCAGTCAGGATACTGCTGCAATAGGGGACAACTGACAGGTTTTGAGCAGGGAAGTAATACAATAATAACTGTGCTTTGGAAATATTAAGCTAGAAGCAATATACATACTGGATTGAAAGGGGAAACTGTTCAAAGCAGGGAGATAAATGGAGACCTTATTCCAGTTGGTCAGGAAGTATTAATATTAAGGAGAGTGTGAACTAAAATACTAACTTTGAAATAGAAAGGAGCAGAAGACATTACAGAATAAGAATCAAAATGATTTAGCAACCATCAATTCTAGTGCTACCCTTTGGGGTTGTAAAGCATTGAATATGCTTGCGACCCCTCTCTGCCCTTTAAATATTTGAAAATTACTTTATATTTCTCTTAAACATTTTCTCGTCTATGGGCTAAATATGCCCAGTTCCTTTCACTGTACTTCATATGACACAGATATTAACTCATCTTCTTGGTCTCTTTCTTGCCCATGTATGGCTTATCCAAGTGTGACTCCCCCAGAAGAATACAACCCTATACATGTCATACCTGCCAGTGGAGAATACAGCAGGAAACTCTCCTTCCCACTTCTGGATGCCATAACTCAATGCAGTTGAGACAGTGGGAACAAAAGGTCAAATAATATGAACATCCTGTTAGTAAAAATAATCCAAGAAAATGGCATGACTTCACTGCACTGTTGTCTTCCATTTACATATACCTTTTACATGCTAAAGTTTCCATCTTACAAAAAAGCACAAATGTTAAGTACCCTGAAGACATTCACCATTTGAATTGCCAGTTTCCATTTCTCAACAATCTTACCCAGAAATCGAAATCTTAAATTATGACATAAGAAACACTATTGCTTTAAAAAAGCTCAATTTTCTTATCTAAGTAATCTGAAGCAAAAACCTTTCAATACTTACAGGATCCATTCATTTACTTAAACTCTGAAATGCTAATGAACATCATATGAGATAATCTCATACGAGATAAGATAGTGTTCCCCTCTCTCTGGGAAAAGTTCAAGCAAAGAAGAGAAAAGGAAAGATTATCCCCAAAATAGAAAATACAACAATGTTTTAGATCCAGACAAGTGTTTATACCTTGATATGCTATTTGCAATATTTCAAAGAAAAAAATATGTTTGACAAAAAAGAAAACAAAACTTTCATTTTTTTCTGTCCTTTTCTATTATTAGCAAACCACTGAAGCAGAAGTATATTTTCTAAATTCCTAGAAGGGAGGAATCATTATTTAGAGCAGAAGCAGTGAAGTGTTAAAGGCTCTTGCAGAGATCTTAAATGCAATGAACCCCAAACCATGGGTTTAGTTTCTCTCATTGCAAAATGAAATGCTCAAAATCTTAGAAGTCCAGGGATGACTGGCAGAAGCACTGGAAGGTTCCAGTATAAAGTCTGGAAGAATGAGATCACAGTTTCTAACTTTTTAAATGTTTCATTTCTCAAAAGAACCAAATTTTCATATGGTTTAAACTGGCCTTTCTTTATGATCTCAAATAGGTCCCTTAATTGTCCACAACTAAATGTTCTCCATTCAAACTTTCTAGATATCCAAAAGACACTGAAAACAGATTTTATACACAGTTTTTTAGTTCCTTGGAGGCAGACAAAACTTGTAATCAGGATATTGCTATTGACCTTACTCCTGCTATGTATTTTAAACAATTCCTGTAAAGGAATTTGTGAAGAATAAAGTCCTACATAGTTTTAAAAAATAAAAAGTTTTTAGAGGAATTAGGCCCAATTCTTATTGCCAGGCAAGTTTAATGGCTAATAAAATTTCAGAGCTAAAGTTTCATCTGCTGATTAGGTGACTTCATCTTAATAACTGTTGATAAAGAATGTACACTTTAGAGGGTAAAGTGGAAGAGGAAAAATATGGCTACCATGACATTAATGTCTACAGCCAAATAAACATTATAAATATTTAGTGATGTTACAAAAGACTGAGAACATTTTAGCAAGTATTTCCATGAGCAAGCCTACTGGGATGCTAGAAATATTCTTTATCTTGATCTGAAAGGTGGTTGCATGGACGTATACACGTATACAGGTTAGCCACTTACATTTCAGGCACTTCACTCTACGTAAGTTATATCTCAGTAAGGAAGGAGAATTTATCTGCAAGGTAATGTTGTCTCAGTGACTCTAAAACTCACTTTTTGTTTGTTTTGCTTTGTTTGGAGTTAAGCCCTTCAGAGCACACAGGTCCTCCATGGGTTTTATGCACCAATGACATTTACACTAAAACTCTAAAACATTTTTGAATGTCCCTTCAAGTGTGTTTTAGACATCCCTTCCAGTCTCGTCAAAGTTCAGAAAACAGAAGCCAACACTTGACTTACAAATGGACAGAATAGTCACCTTTGTTGTGACTCATGTTATAACAAATGATTACTGTGCTCAAAAGTCCTTTCAACCAACCTGACAGAACCCTAGAAATTTCCAGTCTTAGTCAAACCTTTGGGTAAATAGCCTGAAGTATTTTGTTAAAATACAATTCTTTCTTCAGTTTTCCAAAGTCACCTAAAAGAGATTTAAAGGAAGAGAACATTGGGCAAGTGTTTATTGGCGTGTTATAAAACACACTTCATGAAGGGTATAGTCCAAATGCCATATCAGAATGTTGTTTAAACGTTCACAGAAAAGAGTCATGTGGTAGGGTGGGAGGGAGGAGAGAGAAGCAAAACTCAATTTTTTCCTGCCAATACATGAGAGATGGTTCAAATACTAGCAATGCCACCAGCTCATCCCCTCATCACCAGGGATATCTGCTGGAATTCCGAGTGTAGAAGGCATGGAGAAGGGCAGGAGGCAGGGGGGAAAAATTGTTTCTAAAAATTTTTCAGGCCTACTGAAGAAGACACCACACTGGAATAATAAGCCAGGAAACCCAGCTTCAGTCCCAACTCTGTCACTACTTGGCTGTGCAGCTATCACTTAATTTCTCCCCTCTGCCATTTTTTCATCTATAAAAGGAAGAGGTGGAATAAAATGATATATAAGCTCAAGGATTCCAAGTGCTCCCGGTCTTACTGAATTATACTATCTCCTACTGTGTCCTGTTGGGTTCTATAATTTTTCAGTAAGAAGAGAAATGTTTCCACTTGGAATAGGAGGTTCTCGTTGTTTATTTTCACGTCTACCGTAGCAACATTCAAACACACTGGGATCACAGAAATGTCTGGCTCTCTCCCCACCGTGCTCTTGCTGGCATGTTTTCCAAAGAAGCAGACTTAAAACAATGAAGTACAAAATCAGGGGAACTTTCTACATCTCCCCCAAGATTCGGAATTGGCCTACGTTAATATTTTTGCCAGTGGTACAATTTTTCTTCAAGTTTTTTGTATTGGAATTCAAAGGTGAATATTCCCAGGTGATATTCATTGAATTTTACCAAAAGTATGTACTCTGTGCACTTACAATTATGAGCATTATACATTTCAAAGGGTAAATCCGTGAACAGCGTTAAAACTGCACAGCTAGCAAAAAACCAAGGATTTTCAGTATGAGTTCTACTCTGTACATTTCAAAGCAAGTCCTCCAAAAAGTGCTATTCTTAACGGGTTAGAGTGCAGCTTGCAATGTGAGGAAGACCTCAAGGAATTTGAGATATATTCTGTCAATGACGATAACATCCAATGACAGAGGATGTAAAGTGTTGCGGACCTGTGGATGTGGAAGTCCTGTCACATTATCTCGGACCATACACTATCAAAATTACTCAGACACACAACAAATGCATGGAAAAATAAAAAGTCGGCATTGCTTCTGTTCAGAAAACAAATTTCAGAGATAGGATCAGGACCTTAGGTACTGTGGCATCCATCAAATGATGGACAATGCATGGTTCTATTTTATTTGGTAAGCACTGCCCAGGCGGGCTGGTGTCCATCCACTTCTGCCCTTACAAACACCTGCCCTACCCCTGGACTGGAGTTGAGAGAGGTGGGCAAGAAGGGGCTTAAGAGAGTTGGTTTAAAATAAAAATGTTGGCTAAAGATGTGGGATCCAGAAGTAACAGGAAAAATCCCTCAGTTATCTTTATTCTGACACTAGCACCATAAATATGCTCCATGAAATTCTACCAGAAACACAAAAGAGGCAAAGACATGTTTAAGTTGGTAGTAGGGTCTGTTTAATATTTTGTTTACCAATTTCATTCGTGTTTTCACAATGAAAATGCAAAACTAAATTTTACTACCCAGCATGTTTGCTAAAAATAAAAGCATAGTTTAATAATAAGCTTACTTTCAACTGCATACCGTTCTCATTTCTGTAAATCCAGTCCTAAGCAACCCTGATTTTAAATTAAAAGGGAAGTTCACGCTCCTTTTTGTGTAATTTCTAAAAATAGTTTGCTTAGCTAAATATGTAGGTCCTGGAGAATTGGCTAGATTTATGAAACATTCTTTAATAAACCAAACAATGACTATATAAAAAGCAGATGCAATACCTTTGTAATTCAATTTTATAGTTTAAAAATATTCTACATGGAAGTGCCAAATTCTGCCCTCCAGAGACCCAGGGCTCCCACTGACGTCAATGAGAGCCAGGCACCCACAAAGGAGGGCAAAACTATGCCCTGAGCACTTAAATTTAGTAATCCATTAGGCACGGTGAGGAAGAAAAAGATCAGTTCAAATACCTCTCATCAGCATTTAAATTTGCCAGTGTTAAATGCCGTTGGAAGCATGTTTAAACCTACAGAGCTTATAGCTGTAGGAAGAAACACAGGAGCGGAAGGATTTTTTCACATAATAATTTCATTGGAATTTTATGTACACTTCTATTCCCAAGGATAACTATGCCTTTATTCCTTCTCAGACATTTTTTAAACCATTTCAGATGACTGAAGAGTCTGATTTCCTGAAATAAAAGGTAGAACTTGTGGTTGTATATTCAAGGAAAAGCGTCTTTCCTTAAATGAGTAAAAAGAGGATTTACACATAACTAATGACTGCTTCTGATGTAAGCCAGCACTCCTGTATTCCCTTGAATTAGAGAGACAAAGGAAAGACAATGGGAAGAGAGAAATGTTACAAGTTGCAAAATCTGAGTGATATTTCCAGGGAAGCCACTTACTTCCTGTAGAACTTTAGTGCCCCAGCTTACAGCGAGGTATTATCTTAACTGTACATTGTTGAAATAAATTGAGGATGCAGTACCACACTTTAAATGTAAAAACACTTTAAAGAAGTAAATGTATCCTAGAAAAATGAAGTCGTAGTAGCAAAAACATCATCTGGATGTCGAAGTGAAATTCAAATACTCTATCATTAATGATGTTATCTTGCCAGACTCTGTCATTAATGGAATTTTCCACAAGAGAGTTAACTCCCTGACTGCCCTGTAAATCTTAAAAATCTTAGAGTTGTACCAGCTGAGTTTAATTTTAAAGCATGAAAAGAGTTAGACAGTCTTTTCCTCAACTACATCTTCCCTCTTTCTAGTCTCTTCCCTTTTTACTTCTTGCTGCCAGAATAATCTTACTAAAAAAAAATGTCCTTCTCAGTTAAAATACTTTTACTGCCTCTCCAATTAACCACAGAGCAAGTCTGAATGCCCTAAGCTAAGAACCAAGGTTCTCTTTAATTTGGACCCCAATCTCCAGTAGCCAATCTACACTATTCATAGTCCTCCTATAAAGGCGTCCGTACTCACCCTTCCTGTGCCTTTGCCACTTTGCTCTGTCTGCACACACCTACATCTCCAGAGGTCACCATTTAGATTTATTTCCAAGTCAGATTCACAAATCACCTTCTCCACAATGTCTCCCACAATCTCGTACTCCCAGCTAGAAGTGCATTATTCCTCAGCTGAACTACCCCCAGCAGTTAGTTTGTACTTCCCTTACTGCACGAATGACTTTCCTTTCAGTTTTAATTACTAACGTGTGATTTATTTTTCTTATTAGCCTATATACCCCTTATAGACAAGTTGTATATTTAATCCATACTTTTTTAATCATAAAATACCTAGAATAATAATTTACTAGCATTACAAGAGTCAAAGATATTTGCCAGCAAAGAAAAGGATTGGTATACAATGTTATAATGATTGTTGGGAAAACAATCATTATAACCCAAGTCAAAATAGAGTAAAATGCTGGCTCCACCTCAAGAGTGATCAGAGAGCCAAGGAGGACTATAAAATGTTCTGGCGCAAGTGGCTTCTAGTCTGGCAACAGCTTGCAGTGAGAATTTCCTCCCTGGGATCATGACTTTAAATGTGAAAACATCATTTGTTATATTATTACTGGTGAAAGATAAAAGAGAGAGGTAGCTGAGGAGACATTTGCACCATCACCATCTAATCCTCACAACTCATCTGAATGCTGCTCTCACTGACTTGGGAAGCACGGTAGTTTTATACAAGACAGACTCACAATAATGCATACCAGGAAAGCTCTTCTTCTTTTCCCTGACACAAGCACGTCCATGATATAGTGTTCCATCTCTTGTCTCTGTCCCCTAGGGGATCGAGAATCAGAGACCTTGGGCACAAAACCAGGTTGAAAAGACAAGAAATATGATGCCTTGGCCAGATGGCTGCTAATTAGTCTAAAGGAAACATTTTTCAGAGGAAGTAATAGAGATGCCATTGGAGATTCCTTAACCATTTCCAGCCCAGTGGAACCCGATCAGCTGATTCACCTGTCACACTTATGGAGCATGCAAATACTGAGATCACCTTTTCGGGTTTCTGGTTTAGTGAAAGAGTCCTAGAGATTGAGCATTTGTACTTTTAAAAAGCACTCAGGACACTATGTTGCATCAACTGGAGATAAAGATTCAAGCTGAGTTTAAAAGCTATTTTCTGTTTCAAATTCCAGTACCCCCATGCAGTAAAACTAGATCATCGTGTCAACAACATAAAGTGTCCAGTCATGGTTACTAGGTTCACCAAAGTAAGGCAATCAGAATAAACAGTGGATATATACAAGATAAAAATATTTTATTAAGTGTATTATTGATTAATCAGTGATACTCTTGGGCAGAATTTGCAAGGAGGGGGCATGTATATAAAAGTTAAGTAAAGTTTGCTAACTTAAAAGCAAAACTACTTTCATTTACTTTTTTTTTTTTTTTTTTTTTTTTGAGACAGAGTCTCTCTCTGTCGCCCAGGCTGGAGTGCAGTGTCACGATTTCGGCTCACTGCAACCTCCGCCTCCCGGGTTCAAACGATTCTCCAGCCTCAGTCTCCCGAGTAGCTGGGACTACAGGCTCATGCCCCCATGCCTGGCTAATTTTTTGTATTTTTAGTAGAGACGGGGTTTCACCGTGTTAGCTAGTATGTTCTCGATCTCCTAACCTCATGATCCGCCCGCCTCGGCCTCCCAAAGTGCTGGGATTACAGGCGTGAGCCACCGCGGCCGGCCTTTTTAACATTTTGTAAAAGAATCACCTCTCTGGCCATAATACAATAGAATTTCATTAATATAATCAATACTTTTGCTTTGAAACAACACTGTTTCAAGTAGGTAAAGTATGACATACATATTTATCAGATCACTTCGGATATTTGATGCAGCACACAGCTGCCTAAATCATTTCTCTCTGCTCCATTTTCCACATTTGCATAAGTAAAAAGGCATATCTAAGGCTTATTTTTTCCTGCAAATCCTACTGTTTTCTCTCTCCTCCTCTTCTCCAATTATTTCTTTCTTTTCCTTCACTATTAGAAGCAACAACTGTGTCTCATCATTTACATGTTGTTGCTAGAAGTCACTCTGAATTATACATCTGAATCTAATCTATCTATAATCCCTGAGCCTCAAAAAATGTGGCTGCAAATTTTGCAAAAAATGTGGCTGCAAAATTTGAGCATTCTCTCAAAGGGTATTTAGTCCTTCCTGCTACATGTTTTCTGCCTGTTGTATTACTTAAAAATGAAGCAATGGAAGATAAGACGGTAAAAGTTATTCATAACGAAGAAACTTGCAAGAGGCTATACTTCAGGTTTGTTCTTTATCATGATGCTATTTGGAACAATGTTCTCTTTCCTTCTTTCAATCAGATCAAAATTTTGTCACAGCTCTGGTTAGATTTTCCATATGTAAAACCTTTCCCTTTTCCTAATCATCACCAATATTGCTGTATTTCATAACTCAACATGTTTTAAAGTTTACTTGAAAACTTTTTTTTTCTCCATTTAGCTATATTAGATAGGTACCAGAGTGGTTCTACAGTAAAAATAAGAAAAAAGCAATAGTTATAAAAACAGAGAGAAAAGTTAGCCTTGTTTAACAAATTTCTTCTCACTCAGTCTAAGTAAAGGTTATTGTAATATTATAGGATAGAGGGTGTATAAGCCAAAGAAAAATAAGAACAAAAGGAAAAACAAAGAAAGTATCACCCAGGAGACACCAATTCAAACAGGCGGGTCATGATTCTGAACCATTCCAATATCAAGTTGAGCCTTTCAGCAATTTCTAGCCCATGTAATAGCATTTTAAATATGCTGCCCATGGCTTAGTACAAAGTCAAACACTACTTGGAACTCAAGTCAACTCCAAAAGTTCTGATGCTACAAAAATCCTTCTTCAATTCTTTCTCTGATTACTCTCTCTTCCTGACTTGAGGTCCAAAATGACAAAGGAGAAAAGGGTCACATAGGTGGGGAAAATAAGGAATACTCAGCTCATATGTGGAAAATGAGGCAAGAAAGGAAAATTATCTCCTTAAATAAGCTTGTGCACCAACTAAAAATGACCAGTGTGGGAGGCCTACAGACCAGGTATATTTTACACACACAAAAAGTTTACCTTCATCTACTAGCTGAGCCTGACCTATACCTGGTTTTTACTTGCTCACATAGGCTTGAAGAATAAAAACACAAACGTCAACTCCAAGAATGCTAATGATTGTGCATTTACCTTTCCCTCAATACTTCCTCCTCAAATGGTCTAGAAAACATATATGCACACACATGTAACTGTTCATGCCTAAGCGGGGTATCTTTTAGCTGCAAGAATTTAATAATATTTGGGTGACAAAGAAAAAGAAAAAAAGAAAGGAGGAATAATGTCAAATTATAAAATGTAATGGGTTTTTTGGTGAGGGGAGGTTTTTTTGGTTTGTTTTCTTAGAGACAAGGTCTTGCTCTGTCACCTAGGCTGAAAGTGCAGTGACACAATTATAGTTCACTGCAGCCTTCAACTCCTGGTCTCAAGTGATCCTCCCACCTCATCCTCCCAAGTAGCTGGGACTACAGGCATGTACCACCATGTCTTGATGTTTTAAAATTCATTGTAAAGAAGGGGGTCTATTATTGTCCATGCTGGTCTTGAACTCCTGGGCCAAAGTGATCCTTCTACTTCAGTCTTTCAAAACAATGCAATGTTAGAAATTGGTTATATTATTAATAATTATATAACATTTATTTTATTAATAATATAATAAATACATTATGTTTCCATTAGACATAGGCACTATGGTTACACATATGTGTTTCAGTCTATGTCTATCTGTGTCTCTGTGTACACATTGTTTGTTCAAGTATGGTTTATCAGCCCTTCTTTTGATGAGTGCAATGTTGAACATTTCTGCTCAAATGGAGTCTTATTTAGAAGGCAAACGTTCTAAAATACAAATCTCCTTATGTGACTTCCCCACTCCTAATACCCAGAGGAAAGAATCCAAACATTCTTCTCTGACTACATCCCATCATTTCTTTTTCTATTTCACAGCAACCTATTAGAAACAGAGCTACAATTACTCCTTCTTGAAACTTCTTATGCCAGTCTCAGGCATTCAACCCCTTCATCTGGCCAATTCTTGTTTATCCTTCAAGATAATGCTTTATCCTGGAAGCCTTTCCTGATTGCTTCTTCTCTCAACCCAGATTGGACTGCCCTTCTTTTGTGCATCCAGAATATAAGATGACTTGTTAACACTACCTCATTATTACCTGTTCACTTCTATATCTTTCAACTAGATTTTAATCTCTGTGATGATGTCAACTATATGATATCATCTCTATTCGTAAGGCCTAACAATGCCTAGCATGTAGTAGATGATCAACAAACATTTGTTAAATTACTAAATGAAATCTCAGCTGATCCACTTACAAACAACTTACATACCAAATAGATAAAACAACACAAAATATAGAAAATCATGGGGTCCCAAAACCACTTTACACTTAGATGTATATTAAACTTCAAGTTTAATGACAATATACATATAAAGCTATATATTTATAAATATATCTGACAATAAACCTTTCTAAACTTCAGAGTCCTTAGGAATATCTCTCAAATTTGTACCACCATTTAACTTAATTACAATTATTTGAAAAAGTATCCTTTTTTCCCCCAGTATGAAAGTATCTTAATGACAGGGCTATTTCTTCCTTATTTGTGTGTCTCTATGTCCTAGGTCTGTTCCTACACTATCAGTAATCCTTAATAAGTGATGGTAAATTAATGTTGCTCACTTATTCTTGATTCTTAATCTCTTTAATGTAACTTCTTATATACATGAGTCTAAATCTCAATTAAGTAGGAAGGCAGATTGCAGTAAAAGAATTTCTAGCCCCCTTATCTCAAAAAGTCCTCTGTGTATAAACACTCTAGTTTGAGAAAGCACCACCTTTTTTCTCCTTGGTTTTTAATGTATATGCTTCTGTGTGTATGTTTACCACATCTCTCAAGGACTTCCAGTCTGTAGCTTACATTATCGTAAAAACATCATGAAATATCAAACTGTACAAAGCAGCTATTTCTCTGATCACTGTTTAAGGCAGAGCTAGTATAACTTCTTTTCCTACAATATCTTGTATTGTGGTGAACACAGTGCAAATGCTCAATTTAGACTTTTGTGTGACAAAGAAAACAGTCAACTTTCAAATTAGTGTCTCAAGTCACATCTTTCTTTCTGCTAATTCAGGCTAACACAAGTTAAGTGCGATGTCGATTTTCTGCCTAAGTGATGCCAACCAACTTTCTGAAAGCTTTGTTCTCATGTTTCCCTTTGCCACATCAACAATGTTTTACAATGGATGACCACATTTTAACTTAGACATATATATCACACGTCCCCACCTTTTATGAATGAGAGACATAGTGACTTCCAAGTCTTCACCCTTCTCCAACTCCAGTGGTAGCACCATGTGCACCTGCTGTCTGGGAAGAGTCAGCTACAGGTGGCAGAGTGCCTCCATTCACTGTGTTTGGGGAAGGAGCTCAGGCAAGAGGTGCTGGAGGTGGAATCCCCTGCAAGCAATCTGCCACAATTAGAGCAACAGTATTCATATTATCCTAAGAAAAATGCTTAAATGTGGCAGTTTTCCAAGATAGATTCCTTTTCAGAAACCAGAGTGATCTGAGTAGAGTCCTTTTCCAAATTTTAGAAACTCCTCAAGGTTCAGGTAGCTTTTGTCAGAGTCCTTATCCAGACTAAACGAAATCTCATTTCCTATCCTAAAGTTCCTCAAGGCTTTTTTTTTCTGGATCCCACTGAGTTTTCTGTTACAAAACTTAACACCACCTGACAGCTCTTGTTGTCACCCTCATCAAATATGGAAAGGCCACTATTGAAGCTCTTACAAGGAGTTCCAATCTAAAAAAAGAAAGGCAAAAAATATATAAATAAAAGGTATAAAGATCAAAAAGAAAGTAAAACTGTCTTGATAAGGAGATAACATGATTGTTTACATAGAGAAAACTAAGGAATAAACACACACACATACACGAACAAAGTCATAAACAGAGCTAGATTGCAGGGTATGAGGTCAATCAGCAAAACTAAATTGTGCTTCTATATTATAGCAGCAAACAAAAGGAAAATGTAATTTAAAAATAATTCTAGAATACAAATGAAAATATAACTTTTCAAAATTTGCGTGATCCAGCGGAAGCAGTGCTTAGAGGGAAATTTAAAGTATTCAATGCATATATTGGAAGAAAAGAAAGATCTAAAACCTTATAAGTGTCTACTTAGGTTTTAGAAAACTAGAAAAAGAAGAGCAAATTAACTCCAAAGTACACAAAAGAAAGAATAAAAATTAGTGCAGAAGCAATGAAATCAAAGATAGGAAATCAATAGAGAAAATCAACAAAACCAAACGATGAATCTTTTAAATGATCAAGAAAATTGATAAGCTTATAGTCAGGCTAAGAAAAATGAACAGAAGACACAAATTATTAATATCAGAAATCAAAGTGAGGACATAACTACAGATCACATAAACATCAAAAGGATAACAAAGAAATACTATGAAGAATTCTGTGCCCACAAATTTGATAACCTAGAGGAAATCGACCAATTTCTTGAAAGACACAGTCTGCCAAAACTCACACAAGAAGAAACAGATGATCTGAATAGCCTCGTATTTATTAAGGAAATTGAATCAATAGTTAATAACCTTCCAAAACAGAAAGCACCAGGCCTAGATGGATTCCTTGGTGAGTTCTACCAAACACTTAAGGAAGAAATTCTGACAATTCTCTACAATCTTTTTCAAAGGATAGAAGCACAGGGAATACTTTCTAATTTATTCTATGAGACCAGAATTACCTCAGTACCAAAATCAGAAAAAGATACTACAAGAAAACTATAGACCAATACATAGACGCTAAATAAACATAGAGGTAGAAATCCTCAATGAAATGTTAGCAAATAGAATTTAACAATTTATGTAAAGTATTATATACCACAACCAAGTAGGAGTTATCCCAGATATGCAACGCTAGTCCAACATCTGAAAATAAATTAATGTAATATAATACATCATATCAACAGGCTAATGAAGAAAAATCATATGATCACATCAATAGGTACAGAAAAAAAATGACAAAACCAAACACCCATCCATGATTTAAAAAAAAAAAAAAAAAAACTCTGCAAAGTAGGAATAGACAGGAACTTTCTCAACTGGATAAAGAGTACACACAAAAAACATATAGCTAACATCATACTTAATGATGAGAAACTAGAATCTTTCATACTAAGATCAGAAACAAGGCAAAAATTTCCCCTCTCACCATTCTCTTTTAACATCATACTGAAAGTTCTAGTAACGAATACAATGGCAATAAGTATAGTTTGCTGCCATTGCCTTGATTCATAGTAAGGCATCAACAATTTAACCCATTGTTGCTCTTACACAATTAGTACGAATATCAATTTAGTGAAAAAAATAAATTTTATTTTAGTATTCTTAAGAAAATAATTTGTCCTCACAACCCTCTGGAAGAATTTCAGAAACCCCCATGGATCTGTGGACCATACTTTGAAAACCACTATGATGGGCAAATAGAGCAATAAAACAGAATCAAATTTAAGAAATATATTCACACAAATACATTTAATTGATTTTCATGGCACCAAGGCAATCAATGGAGGAAAACAGTTTTTTCAACAAATAAAACTGGAATAATCACATATACACATTGGGAAAAGTGACCCTTGACTCTACCTCAAGCCATATGTAAATAACTAATTTGAATTAGACCATGAACCTAAATATAAAAGCTGAAACTACAAAACTTCTAGGAGAAGCCTGTAATCCCAGCACTTTGGGGGTGCCAAGGCGGGTGGATTGGTCCAGGCCAGGAATTTGAGACCAGCCTGGTCAACATGGCAAAATCCCATCTCTATTAAGTACAAAACAAATAACCAGGCATAGTGGCACAC
Source organism: Trachypithecus francoisi (assembly GCF_009764315.1). Lineage (NCBI taxonomy): Eukaryota > Metazoa > Chordata > Mammalia > Primates > Cercopithecidae > Trachypithecus > Trachypithecus francoisi. The sequence continues at coordinate 111,487,112 of NW_022681456.1, forward strand.
GCCTCTAATCCCAGCTACCTGGGCAGCTGAGGCATGAGAATTGCTTGTACCCAGGAGGCGGAGGTTGCAGTGAGCGGACAGCATGCCACTGTCCTCCAGCCTGAGAGAGACTGTCTCAAAAAAAAAAATCTTCTGAGAGAAAAGAGAATATCTTTATAACCTTGGGCTACATAAAGATTTTTTAAAAGAATTAATCATAAAAGAATTATCCAACTAAAAACTTCTGCACGGCAAAGAAAGCAATCAACAGAGAAGCAACCTACACAACGAGAGAAAATAGTTGCAAACTATAGATATGATAAGGGGTTAATATCCAAAATACTTGAAACTCAGAAAAACTCAATAGAAGGGAACAAATAACCTGATTTCAAAATGGGTAAAAGAGCTGAACAGATTTTTCTCAAGAAAAAAAAAGACACACAAATGGCCAAGATATGTATATTTAAAAATGCTCACCAGTCATGCAAATTAAAACCACAACGAAATATCACTCATATTTGTTAGAATGGCTATTAACAAAAAGACTAAAGATAACAAACATTGGAGAATATGTGGCAAATCTTCTCAGTATTGCACGCTATTGGCAGGAATGTAAATTAGTACATGCATTATGGAAAACAGTATGTAGGTTCCTCAAAATGTTAAAAATAGAACTATCATATGATCCAGGAATTCCACTACTGGGTATATATCCAAAGGAAATGAAATCAATAGTAGGTCAAAAAGATAACTGCCCTCCCCTATGTATTGCAGTGTTATTCACAATAGCCAGGATGTGGAAACAAGCTATGTTCATCGACGGATCAATAGATTTAAAAAACATGGTATACACACACAAAGAAATTCTATTCCGTCATTAAAAAGAAGGAAGTCCTGTCATTTGTGACAACGTGGATGGACCTGGAAGACATTATTTTAAGTGAAATAAGCAGGCACAGAAAGAAAAATACCACACGATCTCAAATTTATGTGGAATCTAAAAAAGCTGATCTCATAGAAGTAGAGGAGAGTGGTTACCAAAGGCTGAGGTGGTTGAGATCAGGGGCGGAGAGATGTTACTCAAAACCACACAAAATTCCAACTAGACAGGATGAATAAGTTAGAAACCTATTGTGCAAAAACACTGACTATAGTCAACAACATGTCATATTCTTTTCTTTTTCTTCTTTATTTTTTTTGAGATGGAATCTCACTCTGTCGCCCAGGCTGGAGTGCAGTGGCCGGATCTCAGCGCACTGCAAGCTCCACCTCCCCGGTTCCCGCCATTCTCCTGCCTCAGCCTCCCGAGTAGCTGGGACTGCAGGCGCCCGCCACCACGCCCGGCTAATTTGTTGTATTTTTAGTAGCGACGGGGTTTCACCGTGTTAGTCAGGATGGTCTCAGTCTCCTGACTTTTTGATCCACCCGCCTCGGCCTCCCAAAGTGCCAGGATTCCAGGCATGAGCCACTGCGCCCGGCCTCTTTTCCTTTTTTTTTTTTTTTTTTTTTTTTTTTTTTGAGACAGAGTCTCACTGTGTTGCCCAGGCTGGAGTGTAATGGCATAATCTTGGCTCATTGCAACCTCTACCTCCCAGGTTTCAAGTGATTCTCCTTCCTAAGCCTCCCAAGTAGCTGGGATTACAGGTGCCTGCCACCACACCCAGCTAATTTTTGCATTTTAGTAGAGACCGGGTTTCACCAGGTTGGCCAGACTGATCTCGAACTCCTAACTTCAGGTGATCCACCCACCTCAGCCTACCAAAGTGCTGGGATTACAGGTGTGAGCCGCTGAACCCCACAACATAGTGTATTCTTAAAAACTACTGAGTGGATGTAAAGTATTCTCATTACTAAAACAATAACTATGTTAGGTCCTGTCTATGTTAATTAGCTAGATTTGGGCATTCCACAATGTGTATATACTTCAGAACAATCTGTTGTACATAGTAAATACATGCCATTTTATCCTTAAATTAAAAATAAATAAAAACAAAATATAAAAAATCATTCAGTCTTTTCTATGAAAATGTATATGCCACAGCCTTCCTCCCCCTTAGACACCACTACACAAATTGACTGATATGGACTTAATTGGATAGCCTTAGTGTGTCAGCAATTTTTACTAAATTGCCAGCAAGAGGAGGACATCACTTTTCTCCAATGTCATGACCTCATCACATGCTTGCTTGCCTGTCATAGTTGAGTCAGATCTAAAGCATCTACCCATTACATTTAAGGAAAAGTAATTGAAATTTCATTATTAAACTTTGCAGAGGAATCTCTACTTCTAGTTTCGAGCAGATTTCTTTCAGGAATAGATGAATTGCTTAGCCTGCTGCATGGTAATGGTGACGCATTTGAATAACTAATTTGAGATGGGAGATATGAGGTCACAACAGAGGAAGCTGTAAATAAAATTATCACCAGAAGTATCTTACCATGCACTAACAGCTACAGATACAAAACAATCACGTTTAGTTCCATCTCCTACATTGATGCCAGTGGCACCACCAACAAAGCACAGATGCACACCACATGAGCAGGTGCAAGGATGATTTCATGAGCAGTGTGGTGGCTGTTTGGAAACAGTAGTGGGCCCATCCCACACTGGAATTGTACATCTGTTATATATCTAGCATTTCATAGTAGAAAATCTTTGCATTCATTTAACCCCTTTGATAGAGCGTTCATTTAGCTGGGCTAAAGATTTCATGAATATTCATTAGTGTACCTTATTTACATAGTCACTAAGCTATTAAACACTGCAGCCAATTTTCCAAACCAAAACTCTCTATTAGCCATCACTCATGTGCAACCACAGTACTATGATGATTGATGTTCATAATGACCCTAAAGTATTACATGATTTTTAAATCCTTTCCATATTAAAGGAAGTAAATTCATCTCCAAATTAAATTTCAACTAAAAATTAAAATGGTAATGAGATACTATCTCTGGTCTATTAAATTGGCAAAGATTAAGAGAAATGGTGAAAGTATGGGGACATGTGTCCCCTAAAGACTGCTTAAGAAAATGTAAACTAGTACAAACTTTTTGAAGAACAGTTTTTCAAAATATGTTGTCTTTTTAAAAATTTTTTTTATTTCCGTAGGTTTTTGGGGAACAGGTGGCATTTGGTTACATAAGTCAGTTCTTTAGTGGTGGTTTGTGAGATTTTGGTGCATCCATCACCTAAGCAGTATATACTGAACCCAATTTGTAGTCTTTTATCCCTCACCCCTTCCCAGCCTTTCCCCACTGAGTCCGCAAAGTCCATTCTTACTCCTTTGCATCCTCATAGCTTAGCTCCCACTTATGAGTGAGAACATACAATGTTTGGTTTTCCATTCCTGAGTTGCTTCACTTAGATAATAGTCTCCAATCCCATCCAGGTTGCGATAATTGCCATTAATTCATTCCTTTTTATGGATGAGTAGTATTCCATTGTACATATACACCACAGTTTCTTTATCTACTCATCGATTGATGCACATTTGGGTTGGTTCCACATTTTTGCAATTGCTAATTGTGCTACTATAAACATGCTTGTGCATCTTTTTCATATAATGACTTATTTTCCTCTGGGTAAATACCCAGTAGTGGGATTGCTGAATCAAATGGTAGTTCTACTTTTAGTCCTTTAAGGAATCTCCACACAGTTTTCCATAGTGGTTGTACTAGTTTACATTCCCACCAGCAGTGTAGAAGTGTTCCCTTCAAAAGATGTTGTCGGCCAGGCATGGTGGCTCACGCCTGTAATCCCAGCACTTCAGGAGGCCAAGGCGGGCAGATCACCTGAGGTCAGGAGTTCGAGACCAGCCTGGCCAACATGGTGAAACCCTGTCTCTACTAAAGATACAAAAATTAGCCGGGTATGGTTGCACCTGCCTGTAATCCCAGCTCCTCGGAAGGCTGAGTCAGGAGAATTGCTTGAACCCAGGAAGCAGAGGTTCCAGTGAGCTGAGATTGCTCCACTGCACTCCAGCCTGGGTGACAGAGTGAGACTCCATCTCAAAAAAGAAAAAAAAAGTTGTCTTACAAATAACAATAGTGAATATTTATATGGTAATTATAAGTCATATAGTATTATAAGTGTTTTGCATTTATTAACTAGTCTTAAAAATTGCCGTATGTTATTATTAGTCCAGTTTTAAAGAGGAAGAAACTGGGTCTCAGAGAGGTCAATTAATTTACCAAGGCCACACAGCTGGTAAATGGCAAAGCCAAGATTTGAATGTGTAAAATCTGTCCTCAAGAGCCTGCATACTTGATGGTCACATTATGTTGTATTATATTTCATCTCAAAAATGCAAAGACCTTTGTATGCCAATTCATCTTCCAGGAATTTATTCAAAGGACATGATAAAAGATATTTACAAAAGTGTTATCTACAAGATGTTTATTATAGCATTAATTATAATAATAGCAAATGTTCAAATGACCTAAATATTCCATTGTAAACGATTACAACATATTCAGGTGGCAAACTGCTATTAAGCCATTTATAAATGTTCATTTTACCGAAACAGAAAACGATTACGCATAGGAAAACCTTGTGTTGGCTTTTCACCACTTGCACTCCTCCATAATTCTTTGCCCTTCTCTGTGTTCTCAGAGGCTAACCCTGCACCAGGGCTCCCATCAAGACTGGCTTCCCGCTAGGTTCTGCCAATAAGAAGACCAAAAGGAGATTAAAACGAGAGGAGGCAAAGAGAGTTGGAAGTCAGGTTATTTCTTTCCAGTCTTGCCCTGTGGCTGTGGCAGTGGTTGCATCCCTTCTAGACTACGGTTCCTGGTATGAAGCTCCTCCTCCAGTATTCCAGCTTTCAGTGGGCTTCAGTGACATTATTTTTTGCCAGATCTTCTTAGGCTAGGGAGGTCATAGGCTGCCATCTCAGTTTCCTCATGACCCCAGCGCCCCCTGCTGGTTCCGGCAGCTCTATCCACACTTCAACAAATCATCCCTCCATTGAGGTCTCCTCAACTGAACCATCTGATTGGAATTCTGTTGCTGACAGAGACCCTAACTGTGAGAGGCGGGGAGTAGGGTGAGACATATATTTTAGCTTTTAAAAAAGTATAAATTATATAAGAAAATGCTGCCAGTGTCTGCCTTTGGGTGTGAGATTATGAGTTATTTATTTTCATCTTTTTCTTAGGCTTTGGGGAAGAAAAGGACTTTATTCAAATCCCGATTTAAAAACTTTTTGTTGAACACACTAGACAAATGTCATGTAGCCATTTACAAAATAAAAATAATGTCTACCTCTTCAAGTTATTATAAATATTAACTTAGATAACCCATGTAAAGTCCTCAGTGTACAGTAGGTGTTCATAAGGTGGTCTTTTTCACAGCTTCCTAATAAATGATTATCTGGATGGTGAAAATGCATGACATATGATAAAAGTACATATCCAAAAATGTTGAAATTACTAAAGGCCATGTAAATACATAGTTGGAAATTCTTTAATGAGAGGAAAAAATACTTCCACACAATTAATAATAATTTGAAATACTGTGGGTAGTTTTTTGAAATGCTCATACACTACCCATTATCATATAGAATGCAGGTGTAAAATGAAAGCAAGGGAAAACCATTCTTTGTTTGCATAGATAGCTAAGAGGTAGTTCCATAGAGAAGCAAAGAGGATTTTCTTCCAAGTATTCCAAACACCATTTCCTAGAAATGAATGTGTTCTTGACAGATATGAGTGGGTAAGACTGTCACAATGAGAGTAAAAACCACATTCTAATGTATTCAGAAGAGACATAGTCCCTCTTTTGAAAATAAATGAAATTTTAATTTCTCTTTGGAGCTACTCGCAGCCAGACACGCAAGCGTTCATCTTCCTGGTCCTGTAGCCTGTGTATGATTCACAGTATTCTTTCCATCGCTTTCCCCACACACCCCCACCCCAATCAGTGCTGGGTGACGTCATTTAACCCAAAAAGACCAAGAGTATGAATGGTAACTTTTTCCATTGCTTTCACCAACAATGAGCAACTGAATAAAAAAAATTTTTAAATTCACAATAAAAACAAATAAAATTTATGAGAAGTCCTCCAAGCTGAAGGTTTGAAAGGAGCCAACACCATTGAAATGTCTGAAGCCAGGAGAGTTCACAAGTTCAATCATTATGTGAAACTGAAGGAAATGTGGCCAGACCTGCTGTCAGTTTAAAGAATATCACTGAAGCTTTGCAAAAATGATATATGTTCCCATTCAAACATACCAGAAGCTATTGAACTTAATTTCCTTTTTAAACATGTACTTTGCTGTCCTCAATTGCTGATGGGTGGGGAAATGCTTTAACCCACAGGGCATTTTTGGTTCACTAACAAATGTGTTCGCAAGCAGTAGACTTTTCCCACAAACATGCATTTATGTGTAAGATCTCAAGTAGACTGCCATTTCAAAGTTCTTACTTCTCTTTATTCATTCCCCTATTCGAGAATCCAGCCATCTTCCCATCCTACTTGTCTCCTTCTTCATCATGTGAGACGTTTGTGCTGCCCTCCTAAAATCTTCTATGATGATTATCTTGATCATCAAAATTGAGTCCCATTATTTCTCTAGTTGAATCTTTTTATGTGAGTGCTTTGATTTTTAAAGGGATTTTTAGTCTAACATTGTGCAAATGACTTGTTATACTGGCTTCAATTTACTCTGCAATACCAAGCAAACTCAGCTCAGCAGCAGGACATCGGCTTAGCACCCAAGACCTTCATACTTCACTTAATTCACTGTCATGGGAATCTCTCATCCACAAAATAAAAGTCAGAAGTTGCTTCCAGGCTGATTCTAAATAAATCTACCAGGGAAAATCAACTTCTACTCTTCTATCTGGCAATTGGTGAAGACTAAATTCTCCAAAACTCACAGGGTAAAATGGGGAGTCTATTTGCACTGTTTTCCCGCTTTTCTTTTTTCCTTGTTTAAAACTAATGGGAAAAAGGTAGGTTAATGTGGAAAATTTCCAGGCATAATGAAATATATAGTATGAAGTCCTATGCACATTTAAAGATACATACACAATGTTTCTGTGCATTATGACATCTTAATTATGAACTACTGTAGAAGATAGCATGGCTCAGCCTCTAGCAGCTCAATGGCTTATAAGTAACTAAATGTCAGTTGGATGGAACAATTCTTCTCTAATTATCTCTTAATGTGCATTGGAGATTATTAGAATAAAGAAGTTACAGGAGAGAATATGAATATAATTTGATGAATTCTAATTATTGCTGTCATGACTGATTGTTTTTCCTCCAGTTGTGTAAGCTGATTCACAGCTAGTTTCTGTTACTTCTAAACTGCATATTACTAACAGCACGTACTCCAAGAGGCCAGGCATATGTCAACCAACCATAAGTACAAGGAACTCTGGTCCTAGAAAAAAATAATAAAAGCCTTAGTTGCTTGTGCTCAAGGAGAGTTTCCTTTCTAAAAGTTGTAAGCTATAAAATATAAATTTAGCCTTCTTTAATTCCTAATGGAAAAGTAAATACTTAAACTCCAAGACACAGTGATAAAAGGATTACTTTGTCACCGTCAGTCCTCCCTCTCTGTAATGCTAGGTTGCATTGAGCCAAGAAGAAATATTGACTATTTGGTGCCAATTCACTTCTTCTCTCCTGTAATATTTGCTTAGACCATGCTCATGTTCTGTTACCATTACCTGTTCCCCTCAGCTGTTTAATCAGATTTTAAAGGACTTGGGATAGTGCAATATCACAGACAGAAGGTACTTACATATTTACTCAGTGAATGAATAAATGAACTGATTGCAAATTATTAAATGCAAGAAAATCGGGGTGGAAACTATTTAATACTTCACAGGGAAGTCCAAGGAAAATCCATATAAACATTGTTAGTCTCTCTTTAATATTCAGTGTTCAATTATTAAAACACAGCTCACTCGCTCTTTTATCACTATGTTTTGTATGCTTTCTTAGATCTAATAAAGTTTAGGAATATCCAGCACATTCTAGTTATTTTGTTTTCTACTTGGTATCCCTAAATTTGTTGTGCAGCTTTATCCTAAGGGCCAAGTTGAAAATAGAAAAAAAAAATGACTCAAGGTTTTAGCTACCTTTAATATCCCTATTTTTACACGCTCATGTATATTCCTATTCCCTGGAAGCTGCCACCCACACAGGCTTCAGACTCTGACAGCGCTGCTCAGTGAGTAAGTGACTACATGAGACAGAAATTCTTATTCTGAAACTGTTCATTGAAAAAGCTTTCTACTGTGCCATGTTTTATTAACGTTCTGCTTCTAACTTCAGATTGCATTAAAAATCATCTAAAACCCCTATCTTTTATTTTTATCTTTTCTATCACAGCCAAATATAGAGAAAGCTAGTTGCTACATATATAAGACAACCACAAAAAACAGGGACAAGCTTCAAAAAGCTAGTGGTGAATATGTGCACATATTCAGGCACTAATGATGCTCTCCCGCCACTGTGTCTTTCCTATTAGGGTGCTGCACAGACTGGGCTCTCATACCTGACTGCATTCTGTTATACTCCTTCAACTTGGACTATGTGACCAACTCAAATTTAGATATAAATATTTCCAAATTCCAAAGAGCAGCTCAGACCTGGTTTGAGCCAAAATTGGTCTAGCCTTAGAGAGTATTTTGCCAGATCTAAAAGATTATATAGAAGGTTGAGGGGCAGGTGTGTACTTGTGTGCATTTGTGCAGAAAGTGCCTCAGGAAAATCTGTGTAGACAAAATGCCACTGGGTTTTGCAAAGGATTTGAAAACTGTATCACAATCAACTTCCACTTGCAAATAACTTATCTAAAATGTTAGATTATTGAATTCTTTTTCTTGTTTACGCTCTGTTAGTATATATGTTTTACCCCCATTAATCAATATTCCTCATTCACTCTAAAATACCCAAGAGTCCTTAGAGTCTCAGAACTGAGAAGCACTTCTGCTCCTTAAAGGACTGATAATAAAAATCTGCTCTATTTGTTCGCATACCTACCCTACTTCATCATAATTATGCAATTTAAATTTATAAATGATGCAATGTAAATACGAAAAAACATTGAAATATGAGTGTTTTGAAAAATATAAAGATGAGTTGATTTTGAAAATTAATAACAATTTCTAGTGAGCTAAATGTAGGTAAAACAACAATAACTTTTAGGGAAAAAAAAAGTTAGAAAGATCCTGAATTCGTATTACTCTAAAAATGTATTTAAGAGCTCACTGCCCTTTTTAAAAAATAAAATTAGAAACTGCAGACTATGAATAATGACTTTTTCAAAAAATTTGAACTCCAATTAATACATGCATATTGAAAGAAGCTTGACAATATAACAAAATATTGCTCAGTGAGCCAGTGCGCGCGTGCACATTTGTGAATGTGTGTGTGATAAAATAAATTGTTGGAAGCATTTACCATCAATTTCATCTATGTAGCTTTCTTTTCAATGAGGTCATTTGGGCTTTGATAACAGGGCTCCACTATATGTAAAAGACATGTTTAAATTATAAAACATCTATTGGCTTTCATAGCCACTCCCTTTTCACGCCTTTACAATAAAGATTCCAGACCTAAGACAAGATATCCTCTGCAATTCTAACCTGGACCAGTCAGATTCAGGACAGTGTTTTTACCCTTGCTTTAGTGCGTGGAGACAACATTAAGTTAGGTGTCTACACTTATCAGAACAACACTTCTTTTTTTAGATTGTTTTCCTTCTAGAAGCCCAGGTGACTACAACAAAGCCCAGGTCTCACTGACCATCAGAACAATGCCTGTGTCTTTTTCTTACACTCCCACCTTTCTTGCTCTTCCATTCATGCAGCCAGAATGCTAGTAAGGCCAGTGAGAAGACCTAAGCACCTATTTCTTTGACTTCACTTTCCAATTCTCTTCTTTATATGAGGGTCAGAACTGGCTGAGTCCAAGCTACTCCAAAGACCTAGTCATCTTGCTTTCCTTGAAATCTTTATGCACTCTCTCTCACCGGCTAAGGCTACTCCTATCTTAGGGAAACCCAGGCCAGCAACCTAGACCCATCCCAGGCTCTAGGCATATGGTCAAATGCTTTTACTCACTCTGTCTTTGTTTTCTATGGTAGTTGCAAGTGTGTCTTCTTTTCCATTAAGATGATAAGTTTCTTTTTTTGAGACAGAGTCTTACTCTGTCACCCAGGCTGAAGTCCAGTGGCACAATCGAGGCGTCCTGCAACCTTCATATCCCGGGCTCAAGTTATCCTCCTGCCTCAGCCTCCCGAGTAGCTGGGATTACAGGCATGCACCATCATGCCTGGCTAATTTTTGTATTTTTAGTAGAGACGGTGCTTTGCCATGTTGGCCAGGCTGGTCTCAAACTCCTAACCTCAAGTGATCTGCCTGCCTCGGCCTCCCAAAGTGCTGGGATTACAGGCGTGAGCCACCACACCCAGCCCAAGATGATAAGTTTCAAAATTTGTCATCATAAGAGTAAAGGAAAATAGGCAAAGGTCTATTGTCTGGCTTTGTAATAGTGTTCTTTAGGCTTACCTGGTATAGAAAACAGAAACCTCCAGTCTTGCTTAATAGAGTCCTACAATGAAGATTAGATCCAACATTAAGCTGATAATAAAATTATTTGACCTTGCAGTTTTGAGGCACAAATTTCCCTTAGAGAATTCATACAAAAGTGTAACCTCAGGGCTGGGAGTGGTGACTCGTGCCTGTAATCCCAGCACTTTGGGAGGCTGAGGCCAGTGGATCATCTGAGGTCAGGAGTTCAAGACCAGCCTGGCCAACATGCAGAAACCCCGTCTCTACTAAAAATACAAAATTAGCCAGGTTAGTGGTGCATGCCTGTAATCCCAGCCACTTAGGAGGCTGAGGCAGGAGAATCCCTTGAACTCGGGGGGCAGAGGTTGCAGTGAGCCGAGATTGCGCTATTGCACTCCAGCCTGGGCAACAAGAGTGAAACTCCATCTAAAAAAAGAAAAAAGAAAACAAAAAAGTGTAAACTCAGGAAAAGGAAGGATCTGCATGTTGCTATGGCCAATCACAATCATAACATACTAATATTATTTCTTAAAACAATGTCAGTGATCATAACCAGTAGTAATACACAGATCATATTTTATGACTTTTAGTTAAGTTAGCATTACCCTACCAGGGGTTTCTAAACTTACCATTGATACATTAAAAAAAAGCATGCTTAATCATTGATGAATAATGTGTTAGCATGCTAATATTCTAATCCTATTACTTCTTCTGAAAGTGTTACCACCAGTATAAGGAAGCTAAAACGCAAGCTTTAGAAGAAGTTATTTTTTTGTATTTCTTAATGCAACTGTATTTTTATTCACTTTCTATAATAACAGCTACATGACTGCAACGCTAGCAAATTTTGAACATTACTACAGGGTCATTTCATAACTTCTAGCACTTTAAAAAATTTTTATAAAATTCACCATTTCAAATATTAGACTACAACGATTTCTCAAATTGCCTATGTAATATTTTGAGGAGTTCCTGTGTGCCAGATACTTTTCTAAGTGCTATATATATATATATATATATACCCATTTATTTAATCTAGAGCAAACAAATGACCATTTTAAATATGAATAAAATAAGGCAAAAGAGTTTCAGCAAGTTGTCCAAGATCTCCAACAGTAAGAGGTAGAGGTGAGAATCAAACCAGGTACTCTGGGTCCCAAAGAGTCTGCTCATACCACTGTAATAATCTAAAGCACAAAATTAACCTAAACAATGTTTTGTTCCCCAAGTGTATGTGCTAGGCAAGGAAATAATGATGCCATCAATAAAATTACAATTTAGTTGTGGAAAAATATAAGTCATAAATGATTGAAAATAAGGTTCAACTTGATTAACTGAAATGGCCTTGAGAAGAAATTTGCTTTGTTTGATTATTGTTGTTTACTCTTGGTCTGTTTTATAAAGTATTTGTAAAAATTTATAGGAACCTATATAAAAAACAAATACACAATAAGAGTTAGAGAACATACCCATCAGAATAAAAGCTCAAGAATAGTTAAGAACAACACAAATAATAGACTTAATACATTTAATATTAAATTTTATTAAAGTGAAACTCTTGGTAAACCATAAAGAGAAATTATCATTTACAAGGCTCCCATTATACAGAAAAAGAAAAAATAACCTCAAAAAGAAAAAATAATCTCAAAGAATCTAATGGCATTTGGGATGGTTTTTCTTTAACTTCAGAGAATCAAAGAATCTTTAATAAAAGAAGTAGAGTTTGGTATGATTTCAGTAGACAAAAGAAGTATGGGCATGGTCATTCCGGGCAGTGAGGAAAGAAGTTCAATAGCATGAAAGTACGAAATACTTGTGCGCATCTGCGAAGTGATAAATAGACTGACACACGATTGGGGTAGTGTTTCCTAAACGATCTTCTGTGAAATGCTCATCCAATGACCACAAGAAAAAAAGTTCCTACTATAAACATAAGTTGAAGAAATGCCAGGTTAAGAAAACTAATAACTGGAGGTTTCTTTTTTTTTTTTTTTTTTTTTTTTGTGGCTGTGATAAAGCAGCTTGTACCAAACTAATCTGCTCCAACAGAAAAACAATACAAAAAAATATAGAAAAAGCTCCTTGAAAGCATTGGAAAGCAGCCAAAGCAACCAAGACCTAAAGAGCCAAACTCTTAAAGGGAAAGGAGTAAATAGAGAGGAGCCCTACCTTAGCCTACTGATTTGTTCCTTTGGGACATTTGCCACTTCGCAGTTTAAAAGACAGAATCAAAACCGAGAGGAGTGGCTTAATACTTCTCACTGCATCTCTAAACTGAAGAAAGAAAAATAGGAGTTCAGAGATACCAACACAGCCAGGACTTGAGGGGCCAAGATACTGAAGAAAAGAAAACCATGCAGTAGTGACCTCAAAATTCTATGTGCAACTTCCATTTCAAATTACTTGCTGACTCTTTTTGTTATTTGTATTTTTTTAAAGACTAGTTCTCACTATGTTGCCCTGTCTGGCCTTTAACTCCTGGGCTCAAGGGCTCCTCCTGCCTTAGCCTCCTGAGAGCTGGGACTACAGGAGTGCACCAGTGCATCTGGCTATTTGCTGAGTCCTTAATGGTATAGTGCAAGTTGCTGAATAAACAATCAGAAAGAAACTGCTAAAATATTCAGAAGTAGAGATTTTGGCAGTCTGGGGAAAAATTAATTTGGGTTATGGGTTCTGTCTATAAAGAAAGGCACTGATAAAAACCTCAGGCTTTCTGATGATACCACTGAAAGACTAAACTCTTAGGTAAAGGTGAAACTGAAATTGGGATCCAATTGGATCAAGGTGATTTTCCTGTGCCTCAACTGCCTTCTAGAAGAAAATTAAAATCTCTCTGAAAGAATAAAGCATAAGCCAGAGCTTCTAGAAATATTTATACAAATGTCCAGCATTCATTTAACAATTACCAAGAAGCCAGAAAACAGAATCATGAGACTAAAAATTGGGGTGAGTGGGTGGACAATATAAAGGTAACCCAGATAGTGACATTATTAAGAAAAAACTTAAAATATCAATAATTAATATGCTCAAAAAAATAGAAACAAAGATAGAGAATTTGACCAAAGAACTAGAGTTTCGTTTTTTAAAGATAAATTTTAATTCTAGAAAATAGCCCAAACTAAGAGTGGGATAGATGAATGTAACAGCGAATTAGACAAAGCAGAGAAAAAGAATAGTGAACATAGATGAGTAGAAAATATCAAGATTAAAATATAGAAAGAAAAGAGGATGAAAAATACAGAAAAATATAAGAAACATACAAAACCAAGTGAAAAGACCTAAAATTTATGCAATTACCGTCTCGGAAAAATAATGAGAGACTAGACTAAAAGCAATATCTAAAGAGGTCCTAAATAACAATTTTGTAAAGCTGATAAGAATCTTCAGACTATGAATTCAAAACATATTATGAGATTCAAGCAGTTCAAATATAAAGAAAAGCATACCTAGGCACATTCAACAAAGAAAATTCTTAAAAGTGGCCAAAGGAAAAAGACACACTACTTTTAAAGAAATATTAATAGCACCAGGGCTGATGAATGAGTTTTCAGTAAAAATGATGAAGGTCAGAAGGCAACATAATAACATTTGTAAAGTGCTAAAAGAAAATCATCATCAAGGTCTTACTCTATATCCAGGGAAAAAAATTCATTAAAATATATGGCAATTATAGCACAAAAGAAGAAAGGTGATGATAAATGAAATAACATGTGCTATAATTTCAAGATTATTTGGAAATGAAAAATATACTAATTTAAGGTCTCTAAAATATTAAGGATATATATTGTATATAGGGATTGAAATAAAAAATATACTTTTAAATAATCCATGGGTCAATAAAAAAGCAACTTATATAAATAATACTTTCAACTAAATGATAAGACATATCAGAATTTGTGGGATACAGCTATTAAAAATGTATAGCCTTGTAAGATTGTTTAATGTAAAAAACAGCACAAGCTGTTACTATGAGGTATGAGAAAAGGAGACATCACTACAGAATCAACGTAAAATGTAAAGAAATGTACATTACATGTACATTTACATGTTCTATGGTGTCTATTACCACTTACTTCAAATATGGAATTCTGTATTAAATAAAAGATACAGAAAGTACAGCCTGAGAAGTTTCATAAAGAAGTGCTTAGAAGGGGCAAACTGTTAGAAAAGGGGCCCTTGAGGGCTTGTCTATGATTATATTTGCATAGTAATGCTCAGTTTTTATTTATGTGAATTTTTGTTTGGGATGGCCTAAACCTACATTTGCAGAGCAAGAACTGTGCTTTTACTTATAATGTGTATTTATGTGAATGATGACAACTTGGAATGTGAAAAGTTTCCCTTCTGGCCACTCCCCTTTTCTCAACATTTAAATTAATTTGTTCATGAGAGAGTTTCAAGCAAAGGCAAAAATAGAATCAAATAAAACAATTTGTAATGTTGTAATAATAACACTTCTGTGAAATCAGCAGTTTTGCATGTTTTGTTATCTGCCACTGAACTGTCAAAGATCATAGTCATATGTAAATGTTTTTATTCAAATGCCTTTTTTTAAAAATAAGCACAAAAAAGGCAGGTGAATACATCATGAATTAAGCATGACCCCCTGTTATTGAAGCTCATTTACATCTATGGTTTCTACATGAGCTGTTATCATGGGGTCTGTAGTGAATTGAATAATAATAGCTCCCCAAATGTATTCACATCCTAATTCCAGGCACCTGAAAATGTCGTTTCATATGGCAAAATGGACTTTGCAGATGTGATTAAGATAAGGATCTTAAAGTGAGAAGATTATCCTGGATTACCTAGGTGGGCTTTAATCTGATCACAATGGTCCTCATAAGAGGTTCACAGAAGTGAGAGTCAAAGGGTGATGTGATGACACAACAGAAACTGGAGTGACACACTTTGAAGATGGCAAAAAAAGGCCACAAACCAAGGAGTATAAGCAGCCATTAGAAGGGAAAAGGCCAAGAAAACAGATCCTCCCTTCAGAACATCCAGAAGTAATCAGTCCTGCTGACACCTTGATGTTAGCCCAATGAAACTAATTTTGAACTTCTGACCTCCAGAAATGTATCAGAATAAATTTGTGTTGTTTTAAGCCATTACATTTGTGGTGATTTTTATAGCAGATACAGGAGACTAATAGAGCATCCTAGTGAAATGGTTATCAAACCTGGTGCACAGCAGAATCTCACCTAGGCAGTTTGTGAAGAATACAGATCCTTGGATCCTATTCCTAAAAATTCTGATTCTCTATATACCTGTGATGAGCCACAGGAATCCAAAATTTTTAAGTTTCTCGGATGACTGTTGTGCTGCAAACCAGGGTACAAGTCAAAAGAAGGGTGTTTCGGAAGAATTCACTACCTGAATTAGTTGCCTTGGGCTGCTGTAACAAATTAACACAAGCTAGAAATCTCAAAACAACAGACAAGTATTCTCTCACAATTCAGGAGACCAGAAGTCTGAAATCAGTTTCACAGAGTGAAAACCAAGGTGACCGCAGGGCCGTTGTTCTCTGCAGAGGCTCCAAGAAAAAATTATTCCTTTCTTTTCCAGTTTCTGGTGGTTGCCAGCATTCCTTGATTTGTGGCCACATGACGCCAATCTCTGCCTCTGTGGTCCCATTGCCTCCCCTTTGTGTAGCAAATCTCCCTCTGCCTCTTTCTTCTAAAGACACTTGTAATTGGAATTAGGGTACATCCAGTTACCAGGACAATATCCCCATCTCATGATCTTTAGCTAAATCAACTGTACAATAACTCTTTTTCTTCATAAGGTAACATTTGCAGGTTCCAGAAGTTGTGATCTGATATCTCAGTTTGACAATTATTCTTCCTAGTGTACTGCCTTACTGCCCTTCAAGGTTGTTTAGGGATTAAGACAGAAGAGCTGAAGAAACTTTCTGCAATCTTTTTATATTCATATCCCTTTTGACCCTTTACAAATTACAATTATTCCATTAAAAAAAAAACCAGTCTGAGGAGGATACAACAGAATTCAGACAGTGGCCAAAGAAATGTATATATTGTAGTGATGATCCACAGAAATAATGATAGTATAGATTTTATTTTCAAAAAAAGTCCTCTTTCTTTCAGAAGGGCCAGTCCCCGATTCTAATATTTTTAACATCTCTGAAGAATAGGGCTTAAGGCCTTTCCCAACTGTAAAACGGTACCCTTTTTTCAAATGTACATTTTTATATCTTATTCTCTTTAAAACCATTTATAGTTCCACTCCTTTTACTATTCTCTACTGAAAATCTAAATAATTATCCCCCTTAAAATACTTCATGGCACGGCTCTCAACCATCTAATTTTCATTTTAGCAGGCCATTATTCCACCCTGAATAGCTTTTAGAAAGAAAAAAAAAAAATCTAATCTGTCCCACCTGACATTGGCCACACTTTTATTCTCTCTCTGTCCCTTTGGTATTAAGGTGCCTACCTTTGATATTAAGGCATTTGATACTGTCATGCCTACATGGCATTATTCGCTTGTCTTACTTCAGTTGGTAGAATGGGCTTCAAACTGGGCTCTGAGCTGATCTGCCAATCTGCATCCTTTAAAATCCCCACAGCAATAGGGAACAGTGTTGACTAAGAACCACCTCAGCAGAATGACCTAAGAAGCTTGCAAAAATGCAGATTCCAACGCACTGCCTCATATCTACTAAATATAATTTCTGGAAAAATAACTTGGGCATTTGTACTTGTGAAAAGTTATTTTTCCAGAAATTATATTTAGTAGATACAATACCTGCTTCATGCACTCTCTTCTGCTCATAAGCACCCAGGTTTTAATGGTTTGATGGCGCTCTTCTGAAGGAATAAATTTGTCTGGGTTGGTGCCTATGAAGTTAAGCAACATCTACAAGCCACTCAGTAACTGTGACATATCATCACTGCACTTTAAATGCCAACTCCATTTTTCATCTTCTTGAATTCCTATCCAGTTTGAGTCCTTCTTTTCAATCACCATAACTTCATCATTTCCCAGAGAAATCCACTTCATCATTTCCTGGAGAAATTCATCCTTACTCTTCACTATTTCAGTGCCCAGTTTCATTTTCTAGAAACTTCTCCCTCATGGACTTATCCCCGTCCAGTAATCCCTTCCAGAAAAACTAGGAGGGTGATCAGGCAAAGAAAAATCAAATCTCTAGAGGATATATTATTTGAAAACTTTGTTCTGACAAATGGAACAAGCAAAAGTAGCAATTTACATGCTGTGAGCATATTTCAGACCAGAGAACTTAGCAGCAGGACCTAATTTCTCCTTGGTTAGCATAATAGAGAAAGCTAATTACAAGAGATTATTCTTAGGAAAAAAAAATCTAGTTCTGTGTTGTGTGACACAGAGAAACTCATTCTATCTGTAGAGATTTTTGGTCTATATAGCAACATGAGAACAATTTAATCTTGTTCTGCTCTACTGAGAAAAAACATTTTTTCCCAAAAGCAGTTTAATTTGTCCACCACAGACACAACTCTACACAAAATGCCATTGAAAGGAATAATTACTGTCCATGCTCGTCACACAAAAAATACCGTAAACATCTTGAGCAAAACACTGAGAAAGAAAACACAGTCATAACCGGGACAGAGAAGACAACTTTGCCTTAACACAAAGTAAAGCTCCTATGTTCAAACTGTCTTGGTAAAGTGTTTCGCGGCAGAATGTTGCTGGCCAATTTACATGGCATTTGGATTTGAAGTTATATGCCATTTGGGGAAGATTACTATAATTAGAAAAATGGCCTAATTACTTTGCTGGCAACAGCAAAGAAGGAGAACAGACTCGTCGGCTTACAGAGACAAGTCCTTGAGAAACCTCAAAAGGTTTTGGGATCCTGTTTGACAGGAAAGAACATCTCATCTGAACCTCTTGGATCTGTTGAACAACCAAGCTAGAAAGCCAAAACCACAAGAGAGGAAGAAAGAGCAAGAAGAGAAAAATACTTCTTCCTATTGGATTTTGAGACAGCTGACAGAAATGCTCCTTTCCCTGACATTGCAAAGCTTCATCTGCTGGCCCCTGTAAGACGCACAAACAGAAAAGAATGAAGTTGGGAGGAAAGAGTGGATTTTCACAGCAATGAGACTTGGAAGAAGGTTTCATGCTAGTGTTGTTTGATGGCTGTGTGTTCTAACTGTAAATAATATGACAACATTCGAGATTCAGAGATTGAAAGAGTGCCTCCTGTTATTTGAGGCTTCAAGTTAACATTTATGATATAAAAAGCAAAATTCCTCTTTTCCTGTGCTGAGGGAGAGAGACACTGCCACACTGAATCAAACACCCATTCCCCATGCCTCAGCCTCACGGAACATCGTCTTTCACCCAGAAGGAAACTGGGGATGGCGAGAGCTCTGTTAGAGAAAAATGACCCTGAGCTTTCACTATTTAGGTTCTGTTTCCTGCATTTAGCAATTGGAACACCTGCACTTGATCAAATAGGTCTTCACAAAAGTACAATTTAAATTGGTCACGAATTTTTAAAGGATATAAGAGTAAAATCAGGACAATGAAGCAACTTCAAAATGTACGTGGAAGAAAAAAACAAACAACCCCATCAAAAAATGGGCAAAGGATATGAACAGACATTTCTCAAAAGAAGACATTTACATGGCCAGCAAACATATGAAAAAAAGTCCAGCATCACTGATCATCAGAGAAATGCAAATCAAAAGCACAATGAGGTACCATCTCATGCCAGTTAAATGGCAATTATTAAAAAGTCAGAAAACAATAGATGCTGGAGAGACTGTGGAGAAATAGGAACACTTTTACACTGCTGGTGGGAATGTAAATTAGTTCAACCATTGTGGAAGACAATGTGGTGATTCCTCAAGTATTTAGAACCAGAAATACCATTTGACCCAGCAATCCCATTAGTGGGTATATACCAAAGGAATATAAATCATCCTACTGTGAAGACACATGCACATGTATGTTTATTACAGCACTATTTACAACAGCAAATCCTAATGCCCATCAATGACAGACTGGATAAAGAAAATGTGGTACCTATACATCATGGAATACTATGCAGCCATAAAAAGGAATGAGATTATTTCCTTTGCAGGGACATGGATGAAGCTGGAAGCCATTATCCTCAGCAAACTAACACAGGAACAGAAAACCAAACACTGCATGTTCTCACTCATAAGTGGGAGTTGAATACTGAGAACACATGGACACAGGGAGGGGGACAACACACACTAGGACCTGTTGTGGGGATGGGGGATGAGGGGAGGGAATTTAGAGGGCGAGTCAATAGGTACAGCAAACCACCGTGGCACACATACACCTATGTAACAAACCCGCACGTTCTGCACATGTAGCCTGTTTTTTGTTTTGTTTTGCTTTTTAGAAGAAATAAAGAAAAAAAAAAGAATCGTCACTAAAAAAAAAAACTGTACGTGGAAGTGGGGGCGATGGGGCTGGTGGCTGGAGAGAAGCAGAAAGGGTTATTAAATGATTGCTGCTTTCAAGTCACGAGCTGTCTAATGAAAATGTTCCCTGAGTAAATGTGGCTCTCATTATCCTGTTTCCTATCATTAGTGACTTCTGAAGTGTCCCCTCCCCTTCCTAGGCACTTTATCTAACACAGAGAGGAGAAGCTGGACTTCAAGCTGTGCTAAAAGTGAAACAGCAGCTCCATCCTTCACCACACTTAGAAGAGTCATCATATTAAAGTCCCTTTGATCTAGAATTCTCAGGGTTTGTTTTTCATTTGACAGCCTAAATGGAAAATGTAAATACATAAAAGCATTACCCCCTCCACCAAAATAGTGATTTTTTTCCCATCTTTTTCCAATTTCAATGTAGCCTTTAAAAATCATTTATTAAATTACTTTTTACTTTGTACCAACCAACTCATGTGACAGTTTTACAGCATGAATATTGTTCCAACCATAGTATCATTCATTTTATTTGTTTTCCAGAAAAAAAAAGGATTTGGTATACAATATCAAAGCACTAACCAAGTAAATCTAGTGTGGTATCTTTGGTGGTAATCAATTCTTCTGGAAGAAAAAGAAAATCTTCTACAATTACACACACCAGATTAATGTTTTATGTGTGTTAGAGATGTTAACTAATCGAAATATAATCTTCCAGTACAATTGGAAGATGTCTACTACAGTGAATGAACTCTATAAAAATACAGGTTAGGCTGGGCATGGTGGCTCACTCCTCTAATCCCAGCACTTTGGGAGGCTGAGGCGGGCAGATCACAAGGTCAGGACTTCAAGACCAGCCTGACCAATATGGTGAAACCCCATCCCTACTAAAAATACAAAAATTAGCCAGGCGTGGTGGTGTGCACCTGTAGTCCCAGCTACTTGGGAGGCTGAGGCAGGAGAATTGCTTGAACACGGGAGGTGGAGGTTGCAGTGAGCCAAGATCGTGCCACTGCACTCCAGCCTAAGTGACAGAGCAAGACTGTCTCCGAAAAAAAAAAAAAAAAAAAAAACCCACAGGTTAAGAATTATTTTCAATGGAAAGCATATAGGCCTTTTTTATTGCATTGCTCTAAACAGGTTAATCAAAGATGGGTTATCATCCCGAGTCAACAATTTTGAAAGCAAACTGTTACTAGTTGAATTGAGTCCCCTCAAAATTCATATACTAAAGTCCTAACCCCCCAGTACTTCAAAATAAAGTTTTATTCAGAGATAAGGCCTTGAAAGAAATGATTAAGTTTAAAATGAGGGTTCTTTTTTTTTTTTTTTAGGGTAGACCCTAATCCTGTCTAACTGGTACCCTTATAACAGGATATCTGAACACACACCAGAGACCAAGGATATTCACACACAGAGGAAAGACCGTGTGAGAACATGATGAGAAGGCAGACATCTGTAAGCCAAAGAAAGAGGCCTCAGGAGAAACCAATGCTGCCATTGCCTTGACCTTGGCCTTTTAGCCTCCAGAACTGTGAGAAAATAAATTTCTGTTGCTTAAGCCCCCCAGTCTGTAGTATTTTGTTATGGCAGCCCACACTGACTAATACATAAACCATCAAGTAAAAGGAGTGATCTGGAAGCAAGACCCTAATACCAGGTTGACGTTGACAACAACAAGAGCTGGTGTAGAACAGACAGCAAGGAATGAAGTCAAGATACAGGAGAAAAGAGTCAGGTTGCAGAGTCAAAGCAAGAGACCAAAGAAATATACCCCTTGGCTTCCAGTCCGTGAAGGGACACGGTGGGAGACATGGCTATTTCTTCCATTAGACAAGGATTCTGTCAAATGCAATGTTAAAGAGTCTCCACTTCATTCTGTGAAATACAGTAGCAGTGTGATCCATTCTGGATTTTATGAGATGTTGGTGAGATAAGAGTATGAACTGTTGGTACGGCAAGAGATTAGGCAAAAGATTACTTAAGTCCTAATGAAGGCATGTTCTGAGACATCTCAATGGTTACAACAGGGATGGAGGCTGACAGAATCAACTCAGGGAGGAAAGAGAGAGAGAGAAAAAGAGAGTAGACTAAGAAAGTAAGTGAAATACAAACCTGGGTACACCGAGAAATCCATAAATTTGACTGAGCTTACTTCAAAGTTCCTTGACTACTTCTGTATCAGGAAGGACAGCACTCAGAAATTAAGTTGATTATAGGAATCTAACATTACATTGACTGACGCCTGAGTCTGTGACTGTGAAATTTGTTGATCTCTTTGGCTAGCCTTGGGCATTGCATGAGGCACTCACTCCACAAACACTGGTTGAGTGGTTGAGTGGGTGCAAGAATGTGGGGAGTATAAGTAAGAAATGCAAAGCCAGTGGCTTTGTCAGTCACAGTGAGTTTCAAAATAAAGAAAAATGCACTCATATGAGTTGACTCTGCTTCTAATATTATTTCTGTATTATTTGAAAAGCATGTGAATTCAATGAAAGGCAAAAGATGAGACGTGTTTGAAAGTTGAATCCTGGCTCTAGACGTTTACTTGATATGGTTAACTCCCTGTGTTGACTATGCACATCTTAGGGAAGTAAACCAAGGAAGTCTTTATGTAGACATAAAGTTATGTATTTGTTACCAGGAAGCACAGGAAAATAAATAAGTGAATTAATTAATTAATTAAAATAAAGTCATGTGAATGTCATTAGCAGAATTGAGACCTTAAAAGTAATCTATAAAGAAGCTTTCCATTTCCTATTTTCCTCTCCTTTTTTGTTTTTCCCTCCCAAAGAGTGAACCCCCATTCCTGTAATCCTGGTAGACCCTCCTCAGAGTCACCATGTTTTCTTTGTTAATCTTTGAGGCTGCCCTGTATAACACATTGTGTAGGCTGAAAAAAAAAAAAATCTCCACAGAAAGGATTAATCCATTGATATTATTTCTCATTATTCAAAGAATTAGACATTATTTCATAAAGTATATCTTCTTTGTTACAAAGAAGACGAGAAACTCATTCACACCTACAGGCAGCCTCAGACAACTAGTAACACCAACTAGATTACTTAGAACCTATGTTTCTGTGGTGGGTGAGTTATTCCCAAGCAATTCAACAGCACATCTCTTTTGAGCAAGAAAACTACAGCAGGGACAGTGGGATGTAGAAAGATAAACAAGATATGGCTTTTGACCTGCAGGGCCTGACAATCAAGAGAAAAGACACATATACAAACACTGCTAAAACTAATCATGATGAAAAGCACCATAGTCTAATGCAGGCAAGCGCTGAAGGAGTTTAAGGAGGCAATGATTGATTCTAAATGAGGATGAAGGAGACTCTTTCCTGAGGAAACTATTCAACTTTGAGAATTCTAGGGCAAAACTCAATTCCTGATAAGAGACCTGTTTTCACATTGGTAGTTTGAGATTCCTGGTCAAGACTGAAAAACCTTCAGTTGCAGAGGAAAAACATGAGTGTCATGTTAACTTGTCTTGATGCCTAATTCTTCTGAAATTAAAAACCCAGAGAGGCATACATATCCAGGTTTATTAAAAATAAAGTCTCAGTGACTCATGAGTAGTTTCATTCCACTTACTTTTTGAAAGTCAATTTTAATGGAAATATTACAAGATAAATATTAAGAGATTGCTTCAGGGCAGCCCGCCTCAGAAATCTGAAGCTGCCACTCTCAATATGTCACACACTGCCCGCTGTGATTTCGGAGCAGCCGTAGATTTTGGTGGTTTTTTTTTTTGGTTTTTTTTTTTTTTTTTTTTTTTTTGCAGCTGTTATGTACTGTACTGACATGGTTCATCGAGTGCCACAGAACACCTTGTACATGTGCGTGTGTGTGTGTGTGCACATGTGCTTGTGTGAGCACACGTGTGTTCTGATACAAGATTTGAAACTTAATGGAAAACGACGAACTTCCAATAATAGCCCTAAGAAAAGATAAGCCTAACAAGGAATAGTCTGGTTCTTTCTGACTTACAAATTTGCTATAACTGTTAAATTACAAAGGGAACCAGATGAGCCAACTCCTGAAACTAAACACACATATTTGGAATTGTTTTCTGCAGTCTCCATGGCTACCCCTGGGGTTGCCTAGTCTTCTCAGAACCTTGTTTTCACACACATGAAGGAGTGCAACCACACCACCCACAGACTTCAAAATTTACACTGGCTCCTCATTCAGTTAAGGATCTTTCCTAAATTCCCTTCCTTGTTATTTTGAATTTTCTCCCTGACCTTCGTCCAGTTCCCTGAAATGGCTTCACCTCTGTCAGTTTCTCCCTCACTCTGTGGCTTCAATATCAACCATCAAGTCCTGGAAAGGACTGGCTTCCTGTTCCACCAATAAATAACTGTCAACTGAGGCGGGTGCATAGCGAGAACTCTCCTTGCTGCCTTTTTTCCCAGCCCAGTTATTCCTGCTCATCCCTACAAAATTGCTTTTCTCCCAGAGAGGTTTTTATGACATCCTTGCTCCAAATCCATTTACAAGATTCAGTCCAAAATCATCAGCTGGATATAATGGACCCCCCACAATCTGGCATCTTAAGCCTTATCTACTGCAATTGCTCTTGTACCTTGATTCCAGTTAGAAATGTCTGTTCTCTGTTTTAAACAACGATTAATTTCTCCAGCTCTATTCGTTTGTTCAAATTACTTTGCTTGCCTACAATAGCCTCTCAATGTTTTTCCACTCAGTGTAAGTACAGTTAATGATTATTTGTGGTAGTTATGTTCTACAAAGTCACCTTGGACACTGAATTAGTGAATATGAAACAATTGCTCTTAAGAGGAAATACAGGGTTAGGTTCCTGTCAGCCTCTGGTCACAACATTTTTGTCAATCCATCAATACATGACCTTGTTTTATTTGTGTTTCGGTTTAACAACATCATATTTAACATACATAGTGTTGTTTCATTAACGTTGATCTTACAACCAACAGCACTGTGACTCGTTCCCGAACGAAGCTTATCTAACACAACATTTTCTCCACAAGACACATCACAGCCCCCTTGTGGTTGGGAACACTAGACAGCACTCCAACACTATGGTTGGGGGATGTTTACACAGAGAAATCATCAACAAAATGTATAAAAATGCTAAAAGTCTGGCACTAAGTAGACTGCTAGAAGGACACTTGTTTATAGCATGAGAACAGAAAGAAGGCAGAGTGTCACCTTGTTTGGCCTCAGCCAGGAGGGTGCCCGCTGGGCAAGTGAACTCTTTCACCCCTCTGCATATGACCTCAAATGACTGCAAATGGGTCACAAGTATTGATTTGAGGGTTGCAAATAAACATGAGCAGTTGGCAAATTTCAGATAATGAAGATTAAGCATATTACCTATTTATCAAGGAGGCCCCAGAACTGCAGAAACAGTCTTGGACATTAAGTGAAAAACTTGGATGTGAGGACTCATTACTACCTGTATGAAAGTTAGCCAGTATTTCCTCTCTCTCGAGGCCTAAGTTTCCTCAACTTTAAATGGCAGTAAAAACGTGAAACTCAAATAAGAGATGATGTATGTAAAATCCACATTTCCATAAAGCACTATATGAATGTGAGGTGGTATGAAAGGCCCCCGTCTTCCACAAAAACTTTCCTGATTAGCCTGTTTGATCTCTACCTCCCTTGAATTCAGAGCAATTGTTACTTAAAATGCTAATTTGTCATTTAATTAATCTTTGCACTTCCTCAATTTGGATGATTAAATTTTTACTTCTCTAACAGATGATGAGTTTCTTGAGGACAAGGAACTGTTGTTTGCTTGTCTCACCCACACCTGAGCAATTCTACTCATAAATGAACGCATAAATGCAAAGTCCACGTAAACCATTCCACAGACTTCTCTCGGAATCCTGATGGCAGGAGAATGTGGTTTACAAATAAGCGGCATCCTTCATCATGCCAGACTAGGGCTCTTGGCATCTAACTGGCAAGCAGTCAGACCATCAAACTTTTGAAACCTGCTTGCAAAAGAGCTTATCTTTCCCTGGAGATAATTACCTGGCACTGAACCAAAGCCAGTTTATATAAGTTAAGAAATTTCAGTTAACTTTCTGATAGCTTCTATGCTTCAGCTTTTTATTTTTTAAGAGACAGGGGTCTACGCTATGTCACCCAGGCTGGAGTTGAACTTTTGGGCTCAAGTGATCTTCCCACCTCAGCCTCTCAAGTAGCTGGGACTACAGGCATGCACCATTACACCTGGCTTGCTTCAGCTTTTAGACAGAAACCAACCCCAATTATGCTAACCTCAGAAGAGCAAATCTTCTCATATTGCAGATGACCTAGAAAAACAACTGAGATATTATCCCTCATGAAATTGCTATGCAGTTTTTTTTCCCAGATATTCAACATTCATTAAATGGCCTCTGATTTAAATTAATGTTTGGGCATTAATTAGAACCCAAACATCCTGATACTCTCCCCTTTCCTAATAATTTATGCCGTCTTCAACCCCTTCCAATTCCTATTTACAGCAGCCCACTTTCACGTAATCCCATGATGGAAAAAGCTGGAGAGATGAAAGAGAGAGGTGATATTCAATGGAAAGCCATCAGTCTGGTATAATAGGGGAGGATCACATCACACGGATAGCTCGTGACGTGCTCTTGGCTGTTGGTCGATCCTTCTACTTTCTCAGTGATTTATTCAAGGGCTCTGCTTTGTTTCACTTGCAAACTATTTTAACATTGCTGTGGATAAACAGAGTGTCACCAGATTTCCCGTCTTTCCTGGGTCATTTTTCCTGGTTATATAAATGTTTGTCTTAATCCTCCTTCTTCCTTTGCACTTTTCAAAATGTTTTTTTATGCTTCTAGTCTGCACAGGGTCAGTGTGCTAATTACCAAATGAGATGAAGATGAAAGAGTCTCCATATTCACAGGCCAAATAGCTGGTTGTAGTCTTTAGGCAGCATCATATTTTTTAAATAACATTCATAGTTATCCATCCAGGCACCCTTCACCCTCACATGTTGTTTCAAATTGTTAACTGACAGCTCCAAATAGGCTCAGAGCAGAAAACTCCACGTCAAGGATCCAATAATGGCAGCTTCTGGTTTTCAGAAGTAGGGGAGGTGGCAGGCAGGTATGTTGATTTATCAGCATGTTTTCTTCATCTCTAAACTTATACACTGGGGGAGAAGTCTAGGTTAAATGTGAACGCTTCACAGTTTTCCCACCATCTGAACTGTGTTATATTTGGCAAATAGTTTTCTGGAAGGGGAACAACGCGTTAAGCTCTGGCCATGACATAGTTTGTGATAAGCTTAACTGAATTCAAGAAGAAACGATCTATGCCAACTCTTCTTACACTCTTTCAATTTCTCAGGCATCCAGGAAAGAAAAATAAAACTCAAACAAAGCTTGAGTATTTCAAAAGAAATTTGACATATTAACTGTATTAATTAATCCTGATACTGTTCTGAAACAACTTTAAAATTATAAACAATCTTGATTATTTCCAGAGAGAAATATTTAGACTAAAATATTCACGATCAAAACAGGTTTAAAAATTCCATTAACTTGGGTTTTTAAAAATATTCAACTCCAAAGTGGACCAAAAAAATAGGCCATTTTCTGCTATAAATTAACATAGCAGAAATAATCACACACATTAAGTTTCCTGTTTCTTTATAAGAACTGCTTATATTTTTGTGAGCTTCACTACCAGAACATTTCTATTTAAAGTGTTGAATGATAGAGACTAAAAATTCTATAACCTAAAATCTAGCAGCTTCCACGTTTCTCTCAACTAAGCACAGCATACCTTTTGCTAAGGGGAATAATTCTAGCCGTAAGGAGATGATTCATTCATGAGCAACCATCCTCCACATTCCATTTTATCTTTAGTGAGGCTGACAGACAACTGATCTTTACTCAACCATGTTTAGTACTTGGTTCAAAGAGAAAATACCGATAGAAACTTTTTAGACCCATAGCCATGTTATTTCTAATGATTTTAGAGTATCTTAGAAGTAAGGCCAGACATCACAAAAATGACACAGGCCAGCTTACATAAATCTTTTTTTTTTTTCATTTAGCATTACAGTTGTGCTGTTTGTTGCATAACAAGGAAACTCTCTTCTAGGTAGGTAAGTGGAGAGATACTAACTCAGGTAGGACTTCAGAGGTGTAAGATATTGGAAGGGTGGCCATTAAAGTGAGTATGAAGGGAAAATGGCTTTGAGATTCTGATAAAAATTATGAACTTGGTTTCTTAAAAAGATGATTATATGCACAATTTGGTAAATGTGCAGAAGATTTTTTAGTTCATGAAACTCATCTAGGGGCGGAGCAAGATGGCCGAATAGGAACAGCTCCAGTCTCCAATTCCCAGCGCGAGCGACACAGAAGACCGGTGATTTCTGCATTTTCAACTGAGGTACTGGGGTCATCTCACTAGGGAGTGCCGGACAATCGGTGCTGGTCAGCTGCTGCAGCCTGACCAGCGTGAGCTGAAGCAGGGCGAGGCATCGCCTCACCTGGAAGCGCAAGGGGGAAAGGAATCCCTTTTCCTAGCCAGGGGAACTGAGACACACAACACCTGGAAAATCGGGTAACTCCCACCCCAATACTGCGCTTTAAGGAAACAGGCACACCAGGAGAATATATCCCACACCTGGCCGGGAGGGTCCCACGCCCACGGAGCCTCCCTCACAGCTAACACAGCCGTCTGCGGCGATCTATCCGCAAGGCAGCAGCGAGGCTGGGGGAGGGGCGCCCGCCATTGCTGAGGCTTAAGTAGGTAAACAAAGCCGCTGGGAAGCTCGAACTGGGTGGAGCTCACAGCAGCTCAAGGAAGCCTGCCTGTCTCTGTAGACTCTACCTCTGCGGACAGCGCACAGCTGCAGTCCATTAGGGGAAAGAGCCGGGCCGCTGCAGACGCGAACGACTCTGTCTGACAGCTTTGGGGAGAGCCGTGGATCTCCTAACGCGGAGGTTGAGATCTGAGAACGGACAGACTGCCTGCTCAGGTGGGTCCCTGACCCCCGAGTAGCCTAGCTGGGAGACATCCACCACTAGGGGCAGTCTGATACCCCACACCTCACAGGGTGGCGTCACCCCTGAGAGGAAACTTCCAAAGAAAGAATCAGACAGGTACACTCGCTGTTCAGCAATATTCTATCTTCGGCAACCTCTGCTGCTGATACCCAGGCAAACAGGGTCTGGAGTGGACCTCAAGCAATCTCTAACAGACCAACAGACAGTCCTTCTGACTGTCAGACGGAAAACTATCAAACAGGAAGGACACCTATACCAAAACCCCATCAGTACGTCACCATCATCAAAGTCCAGAGACAGATAAAACCACAAAGATGGGGAAGAAGCAGGGCAGAAAAGCTGGAAATTCAAAAAATAAGAGCGCATCTCCCCCTGCAAAGGAGCGCAGCCCATCGCCAGCAACGGATCAAAGCTGGTCAGAGAATGACTTTGACGAGATGAGAGAAGAAGGCTTCAGTCCATCAAACCTCTCAGAGCTAAAGGAGGAATTACGTACCCAGCGCAAAGAAACTAAAAATCTTGAAAAAAAAGTGGAAGAATTGACAGCTAGACTAATTAATGCAGAGAAGATCATAAACGAAATGACAGAGATGAAAACCATGACACGAGAAATACGTGACAAATGCACAAGCTTCGGTAACCGACTCGATCAACTGGAGGAAGAGTATCAGCGATTGAGGATCAAATGAATGAAATGAAGCGAGAAGAGAAACCAAAAGAAAAAAGAAGAAAAAGAAATGAACAAAGCCTGCAAGAAGTATGGGATTATGTAAAAAGACCAAATCTACGTCTGATTGGGGTGCCTGAAAGTGAGGGGGAAAATGGAACCAAGTTGGAAAACACTCTTCAGGATATCATCCAGGAGAACTTCCCCAACCTAGTAGGGCAGGCCAACATTCAAATTCAGGAAATACAGAGAACGCCACAAAGATACTCCTCCAGAAGAGCAACTCCAAGACACATAATTGCCAGATTCACCAAAGTTGAAATGAAGGAAAAAATCTTAAGGGCAGCCAGAGAGAAAGGTCGGGTTACCCACAAAGGGAAGCCCATCAGAATAACAGCAGACCTCTCGGCAGAAACTCTACAAGCCAGAAGAGAGTGGGGGCCAATATTCAACGTTCTTAAAGAAAAGAATTTTCAACCCAGAATTTCATATCCAGCCAAACTAAGCTTCATCAGTGAAGGAGAAATAAAATCCTTTACAGATAAGCAAATGCTTAGAGATTTTGTCACCACCAGGCCTGCCATACAAGAGACCCTGAAGGAAGCCCTAAACATGGAAAGGAACAACCGGTACCAGCCATTGCAAAAACATGCCAAAATGTAAAGACCATCGAGGCTAGGAAGAAACTGCATCAACTAACGAGCAAAATAACCAGTTAATATCATAATGACAGGATCAAGTTCACACATAACAATATTAACCTTAAATATCAATGGACTAAATGCTCCAATTAAAAGACACAGACTGGCAAACTGGATAAAGAGTCAAGACCCATCAGTCTGCTGTATTCAGGAGACCCATCTCACATGCAGAGACATACATAGGCTCAAAATAAAGGGATGGAGGAAGATCTACCAAGCAAATGGAGAACAAAAAAAAGCAGGGGTTGCAATCCTAGTCTCTGATAAAACAGACTTTAAACCATCAAAGATCAAAAGAGACAAAGAAGGCCATTACATAATGGTAAAGGGATCAATTCAACAGGAAGAGCTAACTCTCCTAAATATATATGCACCCAATACAGGAGCACCCAGATTCATAAAGCAAGTCCTTAGAGACCTACAAAGAGACTTAGACTCCCATACAATAATAATGGGAGACTTCAACACTCCACTGTCAACATTAGACAGATCAACGAGACAGAAAGTTAACAAGGATATCCAGGAATTGAACTCATCTCTGCACCAAGCGGACCTAATAGACATCTATAGAACTCTCCACCCCAAATCAACAGAATATACATTCTTCTCAGCACCACATCGCACTTATTCCAAAATTGACCACATAATTGGAAGTAAAGCACTCCTCAGCAAATGTACAAGAACTGAAATTATAACAAACTGTCTCTCAGACCACAGTGCAATCAAACTAGAACTCAGGACTAAGAAACTCAATCAAACCGCTCAACTACATGGAAACTGAACAACCTGCTCCTGAATGACTACTGGGTACATAACGAAATGAAAGCAGAAATAAAGATGTTCTTTGAAACCAATGAGAACAAAGATACAACATACCAGAATCTCTGGGACACATTTAAAGCAGTATGTAGAGGGAAATTTATAGCACTAAATGCCCACAAGAGAAAGCAGGAGAGATCTAAAATTGACACTCTAACATCACAATTAAAAGAACTAGAGAGGCAAGAGCAAACACATTCAAAAGCTAGCAGAAGGCAAGAAATAACTAAGATCAGAGCAGAACTGAAGGAGATAGAGACACAAAAAACCCTCCAAAAAATCAATGAATCCAGGAGTTGGTTTTTTGAAAAGATAAACAAAATTGACAGACCGCTAGCTAGACTAATAAAGAAGAAAAGAGAGAAGAATCAAATAGACGCAATAAAAAATGATAAAGGGGATATCACCACCGACCCCACAGAAATACAAACAACCATCAGAGAATACTATAAATGCCTCTACGCAAATCAACTAGAAAATCTAGAAGAAATGGATAATTTCCTGGACACTTACACTCTCCCAAGACTAAACCAGGAAGAAGTTGAATCCCTGAATAGACCAATAGCAGGCTCTGAAATTGAGGCAACAATTAATAGCCTACCCACCAAAAAAAGTCCAGGACCAGATGGATTCACAGCTGAATTCTACCAGAGGTACAAGGAGGAGCTGGTACCATTCCTTCTGAAACTATTTCAATCAATAGAAAAAGAGGGAATCCTCCCTAACTCTTTTTATGAGGCCAACATCATCCTGATACCAAAGCCTGGCAGAGACACAACAAAAAAAGAGAATTTTAGACCAATATCCCTGATGAACATTGATGCAAAAATCCTCAATAAAATACTGGCAAACCGGATTCAGCAGCACATCAAAAAGCTTATCCACCATGATCAAGTGGGCTTCATCCCTGGGATGCAAGGCTGGTTCAACATTCACAAATCAATAAACGTAATCCAGCATATAAACAGAACCAAAGACAAGAACCACATAATTATCTCAATAGATGCAGAAAAGGCTTTTGACAAAATTCAACAGCCCTTTATGCTAAAAACGCTCAATAAATTTGGTATTGATGGAACGTACCTCAAAATAATAAGAGCTATTTATGACAACCCACAGCTAATATCATACTGAATGGGCAAAAACTGGAAAAATTCCCTTTGAAAACTGGCACAAGACAGGGATGCCCTCTCTCACCACTCCTATTCAACATAGTGTTGGAAGTTCTGGCTAGGGCAATCAGGCAAGAGAAAGAAATCAAGGGTATCCAGTTAGGAAAAGAAGAAGTCAAATTGTCCCTGTTTGCAGATGACATGATTGTATATTTAGAAAACCCCATGGTCTCAGCCCAAAATCTCCTTAAGCTGATAAGCAACTTCAGCAAAGTCTCAGGATACAAAATTAATGTGCAAAAATCACAAGCATTCTTATACACCAGTAACAGACAAGCAGAGAGCCAAATCAGGAATGAACTTCCATTCACAGTTGCTTCAAAGAGAATAAAATACCTAGGAATCCAGCTTACAAGGGATGTAAAGGACCTCTTCAAGGAGAACTACAAACCACTGCTCAGTGAAATCAAAGAGGACACAAACAAATGGAAGAACATACCATGCTCATGGATAGGAAGAATCAATATCGTGAAAATGGCCATACTGCCCAAGGTGATTTACAGATTCAATGCCATCCCCATCAAGCTACCAATGACTTTCTTCACAGAATTGGAAAAAACTGCTTTAAAGTTCATATGGAACCAAAAAGAGCCCGCATTGCCAAGACAATCCTAAGTCAAAAGGACAAAGCTGGAGGCGTCACGCTACCTGACTTCAAACTATACTACAAGGCTACAGTAACCAAAACAGCATGGTACTGGTACCACAACAGAGATATAGACCAATGGAACAGAACAGAGTCCTCAGAAATAATACCACACATCTACAGCCATCTGATCTTTGACAAACCTGAGAGAAACAAGAAATGGGGAAAGGATTCCCTATTTAATAAATGGTGCTGGGAAAATTGGCTAGCCATAAGTAGAAAGCTGAAACTGGATCCTTTCCTTACCCCTTATACGAAAATTAATTCAAGATGGATTAGAGACTTAAATGTTAGACCTAATACCATAAAAACCCTAGAAGAAAATCTAGGTAGTACCATTCAGGACATAGGCATGGGCAAGGACTTCATGTCTAAAACACCAAAAGCAACGGCAGCAAAAGCAAAAATTGACACATGGGATCTAATTAAACTAAAGAGCTTTTGCACAGCCAAAGAAACTACCATCAGAGTGAACAGGCAACCTACAGAATGGAAAAAACTGCTTTAAAGTTCATATGGAACCAAAAAGAGCCCGCATTGCCAAGACAATCCTAAGTCAAAAGGACAAAGCTGGAGGCGTCACGCTACCTGACTTCAAACTATACTACAAGGCTACAGTAACCAAAACAGCATGGTACTGGTACCACAACAGAGATATAGACCAATGGAACAGAACAGAGTCCTCAGAAATAATACCACACATCTACAGCCATCTGATCTTTGACAAACCTGAGAGAAACAAGAAATGGGGAAAGGATTCCCTATTTAATAAATGGTGCTGGGAAAATTGGCTAGCCATAAGTAGAAAGCTGAAACTGGATCCTTTCCTTACCCCTTATACGAAAATTAATTCAAGATGGATTAGAGACTTAAATGTTAGACCTAATACCATAAAAACCCTAGAAGAAAATCTAGGTAGTACCATTCAGGACATAGGCATGGGCAAGGACTTCATGTCTAAAACACCAAAAGCAACGGCAGCAAAAGCAAAAATTGACACATGGGATCTAATTAAACTAAAGAGCTTTTGCACAGCTAAAGAAACTACCATCAGAGTGAACAGGCAACCTACAGAATGGGAAAAAATTTTTGCAACCTACTCATCTGACAAAGGGCTAATATCCAGAATCTACAAAGAACTCAAACAAATATACAAGAAAAAAACAAACAACCCCATCAAAAAGTGGGGAAAGGATATGAACAGACATTTCTCAAAAGAAGACATTCATACAGCCAACAGACACATGAAAAAATGCTCATCATCACTCGCCATCAGAGAAATGCAAATCAAAACTACAATGAGATACCATCTCACACCAGTTAGAATGGCAATCATTAAGAAGTCAGGAAACAACAGGTGTTGGAGAGGATGTGGAGAAATAGAAACACTTTTACACTGTTGGTGGGATTGTAAACTAGTTCAACCATTATGGAAAACAGTATGGCGATTCCTCAAGGATCTAGAACTAGATGTACCATATGACCCAGCCATCCCACTACTGGGTATATACCCAAAGGATTATAAATTACTCTACTACAAAGACACATGCACACGTATGTTTATTGCGGCACTATTCACAATAGCAAAGACTTGGAATCAACCCAAATGTCCATCTGTGACAGACTGGATTAAGAAAATGTGGCACATATACACCATGGAATACTATGCAGCCATAAAAAAGGATGAGTTTGCATCCTTTGTAGGGACATGGATGCAGCTGGAAACCATCATTCTTAGCAAACTATCACAAGAAGAGAAACCAAACACCGCATGTTCTCACTCATAGGTGGGAACTGAACAATGAGATCACTTGGACTCGGGAAGGGGAACATCACACACTGGGGCCTATCATGGGGAGGGGGGAGGAGGGAGGGATTGCATTGGGGAGTTATACATGATATAAACGTCATGCACATGTACCCTAGAACTTAAGTATAATAAAAAAAAAAAAAAAAAGAAACTCATCTATTGGATTTAAATAGTTTATGGACCTCATAGCAAGACTCCCAGAATAAAGGCATTTTCCTCTAGTAAAAAGCAAATGTCTCTAATATCCAGAATCTACGAGGAACTTAAACAAATTTACCAGAAAAAAACAACCCCATCAAAAAGTGGGCAAAGGATATGAACAGACACTTCTCAAAAGAAGACATACATGCAGCCAACAAACGTATGAACAAAAGCTCATCATCACTGGTCATTAGAGAAATGCAAATCAAAACCACAATGAGATACCATCTCATGCCAGTTAGAATGGCAATTATTAAGAAGTCAGGAAACAACAGATGCCGGAGAGACTGTGGAGAAATAGGAACGCTTTTACACTGTTGCAGGGAGTGTAAATTAGTTCAACCATTGTGGAAGACAGTGTGGCAATTCCTCAAGGATCTGGAACCAGAAATCACCATTTGCCCCAGCAATCTCATTATTGGGTATATACCCAAAAAATTATAAATCATTCTACTACAAAGACACATGCACAAGTATGTTCATTGCAGCACTATTTACAATAGCAAAGACTTGGAACCAACCTAAATGCCCATCAATGATAGACTGAAGAAAATGTGGCACATATACACCATGGAATATTATGAAGCCATAAAAAGGAATGAGGTCATGTCCTTTGCAGGGACATGGATGAAGCTGGAAGCCATCATTTTCAGCATATCAACACAGGAACAGAAAACCGAACACTGTATGTTCTCACTCATAAGTGGGAGTTGAACAATAAGAACACACGGACACAAGGAGGGAAACATCACACACCGGGGGGAAAGGGAGGGAGAGCATTAGGAGAAATACCTAATGCATATGGGACTTAAAACCTAGATGATGTGTTGATAGGTGCAGCAAACCACCATGGCACATGTATACCAATGTAACAAACCTGCACGTTCTGTACATGTATCCCAGAACTTAAAGTAAAATTTTTTTAAAAAAAGCAAATGTCACTGAATGAAACAACTTCAAATTGTTTGAATCATCTGTACATATTGATTTTCTTTCAATAAATTCTTATTAAGCACCTACTCTCACATAAAGCACTGTACAAAATGCTGTACACCCTTAGACTGTCTCAGCAGAACCTCAACATCCAAAAGCAGTCTTGGATAAGAGGCAGTGTATTGCTTTACAGTAGTAGAACTGTTGTAACCAAAGGGTTTTGTTGTTGTTATACTCAAGTATAATTTTTATGCTTACTTTTTAAAGAAAGATTTCTTCAAGTCCAGAAACCATGTTAACTTTTAATTATGCAATTACTCACTGACTCAGTCAAGGGAGCATTATTATCAGTTATGCTTTTGTATTCATCAAGGTTCTCCACAGAAACAGAACCAACATAATATATATAGATACACAGAAAGAGAGGTATTACAAGGAGTTGGCTCATGAAATTATGGAGGCTGAGAAGTCCTACAAACTGCCATCTGCAAGCCAGAGGCCCAGGAAAGCCAATGGCGTAGTTCTGGTCCAAATTCAAAGGCCTGAGAACCAGAGGAGCCAATGTTCCATGTCCTAGTTTGAGTCCAAAGGCTCAAGAACCAGGAGTACCAATGTCCAAGGCCAGGAGAAGATGGATGTCCCAGCTCAGAGTAAATTCACTCTTTCTCTGCCTTTTTATCTAATCTGGCTCTTAGCAGATTAGATGATCACCACCACATTAGTGAGGGTGATTCTTTTTTTCCTTTTCTAATTTTAGGTTAAATTCACAAGGGGATGATCTTTACTCAGTCTCCCGGTTCAAATGCTGATCTCTTCCAGAAACACATTTACGGACATACCAGAAATAATGTTGTATCAGTTATCTGGGCATCCCTTAGCCCAGTCAAGTTCTCACATAAAATTAAGCAGCACAAAGTGTCTGCAAAAATTCTCACTGACTCAATACAAGGAACATTATTATCAGTTACCTATTCCAAAGTCTGGGCTCAAACCTCATACAATATTGCCTTCAGCTATGCAATAGTACCCATAGTTCTATTGGAAGCATAGTCAGAAAGAGGTTTTCAGAGTTTCACTTAGATCAGATACTTGACTTCTGGTCCTGAAATACAAGCAATTTTAGACAGCAATGCCTGTAAATGAAGGCACTGAAAAAGTTACTGATTCCTAGCAGACTGCAAAACACAAATTTAACACTTAACATTAAAACCTTTTAGCTGAGAACTCCCAAGATCCCTTCAGCTGTCTCTACTACCTTTGGAAATGGAATTTCAACATAAAAAAGCATTTTTCAGGTAGGTGGGTTTGAGCCCTGTCTCTACATACTATTTCCTGGCTCTGTAACCCCAGGCCAGGCAGTCAACATTTCAAACCCCATAGGATCCCTATCATGGAGGCTCTGGTAAAGACTAAGTCTTCTAAAGGGTTAGTGCAGTACCTGACAAAGAGAAGCATTCTACAGGTAGAACTCTTTTCTTTTCTTTTTTTTTTTTTTTTTTTTTTTTTTTTTTTTGGAGACAGAGTTTCACTCTTGTTGCCCAGGCTAGAGTGCAATGGCGCGGTCTCAGGTCACCGCAACCTCTGCCTCCCAAGTTCAAGCAATTCCCCTGCCTCAGCCTCCCAAGTAGCTGGGATTACAGGCATGCACCACCATGCCCAGCTAATTTTGTATTTTTAGTAGAAATGGGGTTTCTCCATGTTGAGGCTGGTCTCGAACTCCTGACCTCAGATGATCCGCCCACCTTGGCCTCCCAAAATGCTGTGATTACAGTCCTGAGCCACCGTGCCCGGCCTAGAACTCTTTTTCTTGTCTTACATTACTCCCACTGATCTTTCCAACCTCTGAAATTTAGATAGGATCTGGCTCAGAAAAAAATAAAATCTGTTCAAAGTCACATAGTTAACATATCTAGAAGCTCAAACCGGACACTGCACCTCTTCATCCTTTATCAGCAAGCACACTACTAAATGCAATGTGGGTGCATATAAACATGTGCACAGGCAAACTGTTCTAAACATTGCTGGCACTGTCATAAATAGGACAGGGTCTTTGTTTTCAGGATGCAACAGAGTCCAATAAGAGAAACCTCGGACATGCACGTGTTTATGTGTATAACATAATTCTTCAGTAGTAAATACAAGTCCATGGGTCTCTAAGAGAAAGAATGTGGAGGATTGGGTCGGCAACAGTTTTCCCTAAACAGTGACACTTGATCTGAGCATCAAGGTACACAGAACACATCTAAAGTCAGAACACCAGGATAAAATTACTCAGTCGCTTATAAGCAATGAAACTTTAAATTCCCTCATATTTTCCAAGTTAGAGTTTTCATTTGAAAAATAAGGGTAATAACATCCACCGCATAGAATTGCTGTGAGGATGAAATTAAGTAATTTTGGCTAAAGCCCTGATCATCATATAATTCATCATCCAAACCAGGATCCGTTTGACAATATAAGAAGATACTATTAAAAACTACACCAGGACAAGGGGCATACACCTAGCCACATGGTCACCCAGTTTATCACGGCATCTAATACAAAGATAATATTCAAAATATATCAGTTCTTTTCTTTGTTCCTAAGTCTTGAACAATGTAATTTCTCAGGCAGAGGAGAGGGGTAAAATATGTAACCGCAGAGGGAACTTGATGAACAAATGAACATTCCAATATAAAATGTTATGAAAAGTTTCACCACGTTTACATATCCACATAATTATAAAATATTACAGTGGGGAGGAATCGAGATGTTATTAATCCAAACACTTCATCTTAGAGATTAAGGAAATGAATCTCCAAATGGTTAAATGACAGGGAGATTTGGTTCATAGCCAAGAACAGCACCTAGATTTTCTGAATGCTCACCCAGGGACCTCACCATCCCTCATCTCTAAGAAAGACTTCTCCTAAACCAGAGCTGTTACAGAAATGAAAGCAAATCCATACTCTCCTTAATAGCTTATCTCACAGTGCTTAAATTCTTACTGATTCAATCCAACCAACTGCAATTCCAACTAGTACTGTCTTTGGGGACAATGAGTAAAACTAGCAGCTCCCTTAGCCAAAGAAGAGGAGTGATTTTACTCTCCTCTCTGTTATTTATTGCTACGTTATGAATGAACAAATATGTTCTTCCTCATTTATGTAACATATTTCCTTTGAATTTGGAGATGTCATTGAGAAGACATATTTTATAGAGCAAACAGTTTAAAAACAGAAGTTCAAAAATAATGCACTTCACATTGAGCTAGTTCTTCCAACTGATGAAATAACTCTCTAGGACAGAAATTATTAATTTTTTTCTGCACAGCATGAGTGAACTAGCAGATACACATCATCATCATTAACAGTGGTTCTCAAAAAGGGATGGAGGATAGAAGAATTTTGGGGAGATGTATATAATTTTTTTCTCAAAGGTCCCCAAATTGTTCTGATACTCTCCTAATATCCTCCCTACATCCCCCCAACATACACACACCCCAAGCCATTTCTCATAATTCTGGAAAGTCAGTTGAACATTAAGAATGTTTCCACCTGAAAAGTAAGTTGGAGAGAGGGAGATTTCCATCTGTTTTGTTGTATTGTTAAGACCTTGCTCAACAGTTTCCTCTAAAAGTTTTACAGTCTCATCCTCCAAGCAGTTAATTACTCAGTCTCCTGTGATCCAAGAGCATTTGCGTTCACCCCTATTACTGCCTCAGCCATCCTATTATAAAAATTGCTCAGGTCTCTCTGTAGATTGCTACCCAGGGATATGTACCGGGCTACATACTGCTCTGTAAACTCAGTCACAGCCTGGCACATAGTAGGAGCCCAAATAATCTCCCATTGAAGGAATTATATGAGGTGCCTAGGAAACAATATACTAATTCAGAATAATACTTAGGAATGTTTTTAGCACAAAAGAGATGGTCTGTGTATAAGTACTGTAAGTCCTTTGGAAGATAGTGTAAAACTACAAGATACAATTCTCTATGGTATGGCAAATTGCTACACTGCTTTCTTTAAATGGTACTTAGTGGCCTAAAAGCTAATGTCTCTCCCAAAGTGCCCGGCCCCCAGAGAGTCACTTAATGTAACTAGAAGCATTTGAACTATTTCATTACATGAAGTCATTTTGGTTTTAAAAGTGCTGCACACAAGTATTTCTTATCTTACTGAGCTCATTATTTATAATCTCAGGGAAATGATTTAAAAAAAAAAACTTGTATGATAGAGAAATGAGACGGAGAGAGAGAGAGAGAGAGAGAGAGAAAAAAAAAGCTAAGGTCTGTGAAAGAAAATGTTTAGGAGGTAGAGTGGGAATGAGGAACTACCCAAATCCAGCCTATTAAATTAACCACATGAAGATTCTAGGCTCTCGGGCCTTGAAAGAATGCCTGAGATTGAAAAAAACTTAACTAAATATATATATTATCGGCTTCCATAAACATGCTTTCTGGTTTATAGAGGTGACAAATAATTGCCAGATGACGTGGACAAAGAAAGGACTATGATATAGACAAAATTTAAATTTCACTTTACATCATTTCTCCCAGAGTATAAAAAGTTGTCAGATTCAGTAAAATAATTGCTGGATTTTAGGTCCTATAGCTGTTTTATTTTCCTTATGGTCAAACTGAGTGGACACAGTCATTCATCTGTTGGTCTACTGATATTAATTTCTTAAAATCCTTTATAACTGTGGACACAGTCATTCATCTGTTGGTCTACTGATAT
Source organism: Trachypithecus francoisi (assembly GCF_009764315.1). Lineage (NCBI taxonomy): Eukaryota > Metazoa > Chordata > Mammalia > Primates > Cercopithecidae > Trachypithecus > Trachypithecus francoisi. The sequence goes on from NW_022681456.1 coordinate 111,527,732, forward strand.
TAATTTCTTAAAATCCTTTATAACTGTGTTGTACAAAAATAAATAGCAAGCAAACTTCCTTGTGCTATCAGTAGAGGTTTAAATTCAAATATCTGTTCTTCCAAGCACCAAATGTAGTCACTGATGTCACAAGTTAATAAAAGGATTTTAGTATCATCTCCCATACTACCACCACCTCCAGAAAATAAAAAAATAAAAGCACATTTTCAATCTATTGGTTGATTCATACACCAACATATTCATTTATCACTGAATGTGTTTATTCCAAACTGTCTCTCAGTTTTATGAGTTTTAAATGCATATTTCAAGATGTGTAATCTGAATTATAAACATTCAGGCACTATACTAATATATTATTAATTCCCTTTTTTTTTTTTTTTTTTTTGAGATGGAGTCACTCTGTCATCCAGGCTGGAGTGCAGTGACATGATCTCAGCTCACTGCAGCCTCCATCCCCGTCTCCCGGGTTCAAGCAATTCTCCTGCCTCAGCCTCTCAAGTAGCTGAGACTACAGGCGTGCGCCACCACACCCGGCTAATTTTTGTATTTTTAGTAGAGACGGGGTTTCATCGTGTCAGCCAGGCTGGTCTTGAACTCCTGACTTCAAATGATCCGCCCATGGCCTCCCAAAGTGCTGAGATTTACAGGTGTGAACCACCATGCCCAGCCTTATTAATTCCTTATTAAAGAGATACCTGAAGAGCATCCTTATGTTATCAATGGCTTCCACTGATATCATCAGCAAGCAATTATTGAGCTGCTATTATATCTAATTGGGCTACTGGCTATAAGTAACTGTGAAACTTGATTTTAGCCTCAAGGAGTTTCCATCACTATATATGTTAAAGAAAGAAATGTAGAGCAGAGGAATTAAAATACTTGAGCCTGTTTGTCCTAAGAAGAAGGAATCTTTTATCTTATGTTAACATTTTAAAATATAGTCAGTCTCCCTATTGATGATCCTATGAGTTTATGTTTTTTCTCTTTTTTAGTTTAGTGACTATTATATAAACATGAAACTAGTAACCTATTACACACAAACTTCTTTATATAATGATGGACACTCCAGGGAGCTGAATAATGATACAAACATTTTCAGGCTTTAGAACATAGATCATATGTTCTATTGGCTGCAGAGAGATATTTTGCCTTTCGAGCTCTGGATTTTTATTTTTAATTCAACATTGTGTCACGCACCATCTGCCTACTACATTGTTGTAAGCACTGCAGATTTTTTTTTCTTGAGATGGAGTTTTGCTCTTGTTGCCCAGGCTGGAGTGCAATGGTGCAATCTCAGCTCATCGCAACCTCCGCCTCCTGTGTTCAAGCAATGCTCCTGCCTCAGCCTCCTGAGTAGTTGAGATTATAGGCATTTGCCACTACGCCCAGCTAATTTTGTATTTTGAGTAGAGATGGGGTTTCTCCATGTTGGTCAGGCTGGTCTTAAACTCCTGACCTCAGGTGATCTGCCCACCTCGGCCTCCCAAAGTGCTGGGATTACAGGCATGAGTCACCACCCCTGGCCAGCACTGCAGATTTTTAAAAATATAAGTATGTTCCCTGCCCTCAAGAAATCACAGCCTTCAGAAGGCTAATAAATAATAATAGTCTAAAGAAATTGGCAAAGACCAAACTTCATACCTTTTTAGGGCCTTCTATTTCTTTCTCAGAGAATGGCCACATCATCTACTTAGCCATCCCAAGAATTATTGTAGACTCATTCCTCTCCTTTAATCCAAACATTTAAACAGAGTGCAAGCTCTAGTAAGTCCACCTTTTTAATTCCTCTCAAAGCAATTTCTACTACAACGGCAATGTCTCAGATCTGCTTCTCCATCCACCCAGAATGGTACAATAATTCCTGTATTTATCATAATTGTTTTAGTAGGAAGGAACAGAAACCTAACTCAATATAGCCTAAGGAAACAATGGGGAAGGGAGAAAATTTTCTGAAAGAAGGAAAGTTGGGTAGTCCATAAAACGAAAAGAATAACTGTGGAATCCAGTGCAATCAAGCACACAGTGACAAGTAACCAGGACTCTCTCCACCTGCTGTCTCTGTTTCAATGAGGACTATGGTGTTTTTCTGTCCTACTGCAATCAGTTTACCCGGGCATCAGGAAAGAAGGCTCTCCTGGGCTGCAGAGTCCTGTCTCACACCCTCCGAAATTAATGTCTACCCAGAATCTGTAAATGTAACCTTAATTTGAAATAGTGTCTTTGCAGATATAATCAAGTTAAGATGAGATCACACTAACTTAGCATGGGCCCTAATTCAATGACTGGTATCCTCCTAAGAAGAGGGAAATTTGGACAAAGACACATCCAAGAGGAAGATGGCCATGTGACAATGGAGGCAGATATTGGAGTGATGTATCTAGAAGCCAAGAAATGCCAGATTGAAGGGAACCCACCAAGCTGGAAGACACAAAGAAGAATCCTCTTCTGCAACCTTCAGAGCACCACCCTGCTGACACCTTCATTTTGAACCTCTAGCCTCCAGAATTGTGAGAGAATAAATTTCTATTTCAGAAGCCACCCAGTTTGTGGCATTTATTTCCCAATGTCATAGGAAAGGAATATAACAGCCAGAGGAAGACCTAGATTTTCATGATTTCAGTTTAGGAATCCTAAAAGAAAGAGATTGCTTCTGTCTTCCATATAAGCATATTTTAAAATCCTAACCTCAGAATTTGATGGACCTAATTGCAGTCACACACTGTTGCTTGGACAGATCAGAGCGCCAAGGGATGGGACACCATCACTGCCCATGCCTAGGAAATGTGTGCCTCTCTCTGACTGCAGAGTCAGGAGTAGGGAACTGTGACTGGAAGTTTTCCCCAAAAAAAAACATCTGGAGTAGGAGAGGAGCAGTTACTAAGCCAAAAAGGGAAGGGTTCTGATGCCAAAACGGGGCAGGGATGCCGAGCAAACAAACTGACATCAACTATGGCCTCATAGGTTCTCTCTCCGCATCTTACCTTGTCCCCCTACTAGTCCACTGCCAAGGCTGTACTAGACTAGTCTTCCCCAAATGCATCTCTCACCATGTGGCCTCCTCAAAATCTGTTTTAACACTTCCCTTTAATTTTTAGAGTAATAGATATCATCATCTTCTCGCTCCTTCCTGAAAGGTTCTTTCTACTTTCTCCACTTTGTTCATTCCTGCTCATCCTTTTATTATTATTATTATACTTTAAGTTCTAGGGTACATGTGCACAACGTGCAGGCTTGTTACACAGGTATACATGTGCCATGTTGGTTTGCCGCACCCATTAACTCGTCATTTACATTAGGTATATCTCCTCATGCTATCCCTCTCCCTGCCCCCACCCCACAATAGGCCCCAGGGTGTGATGTTCCCCGAACTAGAAATGCCATTTGACCCAGCGATCCCATTACTGGGGTATATACCCAAAGGATTATAAATCATGCTACTACAGACACATGCACACTTATGTTTATTGTGGCACTATTCACAATAGCAAAGACTTGGCACCAACCCAAATGTTCATCAGTGACAGACTAGATAAAGAAAATGTGGCACATAAATAACACGGAATACTACGCAGCCATAAAGAAGGATGAGTTCATGTCCCTTGCAGGGACGTGGATGCAGCTGGAAATCATCATTCTGAGCAAACTATCATAAGGACAGAAAACCAAACATCGCATATTCTCACTCATAGGTGGGAATTGAACAATGAGAACGGCTGTTCATCCTTTTAAGATTGCACTCAACTATCAATAGTAACTGCTTCTCTACTCATCACCTTGAAAGAGGAAAGATTCCCCTTGGCCCCCTTGCGGGGCTGCGATGGGGGTGTGGCTCGCTTCTTCAGTGCCCCGCTGCTCAAACCTCTAGGGGAGTATACAGACGGGCAGGCTGTGGGGCTCCGACCCCCACAGTGTCTAGGGGTGAATGTTTACAGCTCCTGAAGCCCCCGTGCACGTGTGTTACAGGGTGCTCTCTTAGTTTAGCGGTTAGTAAGCCCAATTAGACCCTCTGTCTTGTCACAAGGACAGAGGGTTTTCTGTATCCTGGGTTCTTGCCTTGGTGAACCGGAAGAATCGTATCACACGTGGGCTTAGAGGATGGGTGCAAAGTTTTACTGAGTGGAAGTATTTCTCCCATGATGGGGAAGCCAGAACGGAGATGGTCTTCCCCTGGAGTTGGGCTCCTCAGCGGACCCAGGTTCTCCTCTGACCGACCCGACCGAACTCCGCATCTTCTGCCGGTGGATGGCCTGTTGGCCTGCTGGTGCCTGCCCTGCTCTTCTGCCAGCAGGCTCTCAAGGACCAGCCGCTTGCGTCTTCTTCGGCCGATGTGTTCCCCTCGACGTCTGGCTGCCTGTGTGTCTGCCCGCTAGGGTCTCGGGTTTTTATAGTACCAGGATGGGGACATGGCAGGCCAGGGTGGGCTTGGGAAATGCAACATTTGGGCAGGAAATGCCTGTCCTCACCTAGGTCTGTGGGGCTGGAGCCCTAGCCAGGGACCACGCCCTCCTCTACCCAGCACTTCCCTTCCCCCTTAGGTATCATTTAAAGGCACTGCGCTCTTCCTTTCCCAGTACTTCTGTATCAACCTCACCTTCTAGATTCATCTCTCCTCTGTAATACAAGAACAGGAATTATTAACTTCCAGGAGAAATCCCTTCAAACCTCAGTGTGCTTCTTCAATAATTGAAGGGTAGATTTCTGATTTCTTTTAGGAGGCCTGGGGGCCTCACAAGAACCACAGAAATACATCAAATGACTTATGGAAAAAGTATCTTTCTCTAGCCATAAAATACTGTGTAATTCTGAAATCCCAGACTTGGCTATAAGTTAAAAATTTGGAAGCTAGGAAGACTTGTTATGCAGTAGATAAAATAAATGTTGCTATAAATCAAATAAATCAATTATTAATTCAAAAATGAATCGAAAGAGAAAATGAAGATACAATCTACAGATACGATTAGAGGATTATTGTGAAAAGTCTGAGTACTTCTTGGATACCTAATCTCATTCTAGGATCTGGAAATCCCATCTAGCTCATCCCATCAGCAGCATCATAAAATTCAGATCTGATAGGAAAAAGTAGCACATTAAGCTAGGATCATTGATTTTATACTTCAGCACTTACTGTAATGCTCAATATGGTAATATAGTAAATAATATAAGCTCTAGATTCAAACTAGTTTGGTTCAAATCTGTGTTCTGCCATTACAATATGTGGCCCTGGTGAGCTTATTTAAACTCCTAAATGTTTCTCACCTGTAAAAGTGAGACGAAAATACTACCTCTTAATAGAACCCAAGTACTTAAAACAGTAGTTGACATATGGTAGGTGTTTGGTAAATCTTTGGATTACACTCTCTCCAGTCTTTTAGCAGGACCATAAAGAATAAAGGAAAGCCAAGGGAGAAGATACAAAGAGCATGGGGCAGACCTCATGCAAGACAGGGGCTGGCAAAATAGTTAGTGAGAAGGAGGGCACAGATGCTGAACCTGGGCTCTGGAGGCACCCTTGTTTTAGCAGGGGCTGGCATTAATTGGAAGCAAGCTGAATGACAGAGGTCTCAGTTATTTATTCAGGGCCAGTCATTTCTCTTGTGATGGCCTTTCTCAAATTAGAAGTTCCTTTGGATAAGTCTGAAAGTAGAATTTCTACCTTCCGATTTTTCACTATTTCTCCACTCTTCTGGTAGGAAGGGGAAACATTCAGTGATGCAATTCACAGATGCTCTAGAATCCAGCAAGAGAAAAAACAGTTATTGCTGGGATGTGGCAATTCACCTCACTGCCCTACACAGAATGGTGTGAGGGACAACTAGTTGTGGCTTTAAAGAAATCACTTTTGAGTAGAATGTATATTTTTGTTGTATTTTTTGTGGGTATTTTTTTTTAGAACCCTCCACAGCAACATACGAGACCACGGAGTTAATGAAACCCAGAGAAATTCATCAATTAATCGTACTGTTTGTGAATTTGTATAAATAATAACAAAGAGCTTCTTAAAATGTTTATTTCTCACTACCATAAAAGGTTGAACTGATATTTATATAATAAAAGAGGAAATATGAAGTACGTTTTTGGAAGGAAAAAAAACTGCCTTGTATCTGCAAATTATTTTTAAGGCATTGTGTGCTTGGGTACATGCCAAGGTAGGAGGTGCTGTTCGTATACTCTAAAGAGGACACAAGGTAGGGTTTGGTGCATCCCATGTGGTGGGTGACTCAGCTCATGGGTAAAATTTTATTCTGTGTAAGATTTACTACTGACAAATGTTTTGTTTCTAGAAATGTGATTAGACTGGAGATTTATAAATTTTTTGGCTTTAAACTGTCAACATGGAAATTTAGAGAAATTGAACAAAATGAAACTTAAAAAAAAGATTTGGATGTAAGTCACAAAAAAAAGTTTTAAATGACAGTTATGAAAACAAAACCACAAAAACTGTTAAGAGATGTCGTTTTAGACAGGCTTAGTATATTAGTCAAGGTTCTCTAGAGAAATGGAACCCTGTGTGTGTGTGTGGTGTGTGTGCGTGTGTGTGTGTGTGGAGAGATCAATTGATTTTTAAGGAGTTGGCTCTTGCCATTGTAGGAGCCAGCAAGTTCAAACTCTACAGGGTAAGCCAGTAGACTGAAGCCTCAGGGGAGAGGTGATATTGCAGTGTGAATTTCAAGGCAGTCTGTTGGCCAAGTCCTCCTCCCTAGAAGAGGTCAGTCTTTTCCTCTTGAGGCCTTTAAGTGACTGAAAGGGGTTCACATACATTACAGAGGGCCAACTGCTTTACTCAGTCTGCTGATTTAAATGTTAATCTCGTGTAAAAGATACCTTCACAACAATCTCCAGACCAGTGTTTGACCAAATATCTGGGTACTGTGGCCTAGCCGAGTTGACATAAAATTAACCATCACAGTTATTAGTCTTCCTTTCCCAGTTCCCAAGGAAATGTCATCACTTTAACTAACTGGATACTACAGATACTAGTTAGGTTAGAGTTTCCTCTCTTTCTCTCCCTCTGAAATATATATATTTATATATGCATATGTGTATATATATTTTTATATATGTATATTTATATATGTGTGTGTATATATATTTATATATTTATATTTATATATAATAACTTTTCAACTATAAATTTTTGGGTTTTTTGCACTCTCCTTTGTAAAAATAAGGCCCACAGCCCCAAATTCTCTGAATCCAGTATCACTAGATTTCAGACTCCATGTGTGCCTTAAGACATACTACGGAGAACCATGCCCCAGAGTGATCTCCCGAATGTTGCTGTGGATTTTTATTACTCAGTTACTTAAAATAAAGTCAAAGGATGCTAATGGAATTTGACACTTTATTGCTCTTAACTCATACTGAACTTAATACATTCTGATGTGAAACACAAATTAATGCAAAACAATATGTACTAAGACCACAGAATGGATTCGGTGAATTTAAAGTCATAGTCAATATAATATTAATGCCAAGGTGAGCAATACACTATATTTGCTTTTATATTGCCTACAATGTCTTGGATGCCACCAATACAAATTTTTAAATTGCCTTCCTAAAAATTCGACTGGAGAATTCGCTCTAAAATCTTTCATATTCCCAGAATATTTTATGTCAGCATCACCAAGCCCTACACTACTGGGTGCCAATTACTTCTCATGTTTGTCTGCATGCTGTGTCTATGCCCTTTTCACAAAGGATTTCAATCATTTTAGAAAGACAAGAAAAGAATGTCATTCATTATTCCCTGAATTACTGGAATGTGCATACTGTGCTAGGTCCTAGAACCCACTGATGGATAATAAACATTTTAAAACCTCTACCAGGATTTGGAGAAATAGGAACGTTTTTACACTGTTGGTGGCAGTGTAAATTAGTTCAAGCATTGTGGAAGACAGTGTGGCACTTCCCCAAGGATCTAGAACCAGAAATACCACTTGACCCAGCAATCCCATTACTGGGTATATGACCAAAGGATTATAAATCATTCTACTATAAAGACACGTGCACACGTATGTTTACTACAGCACTATTTACAATAGCAAAGACTTGGAACCAACCCAAATGCCCATCAATGACAGACTGGATAAAGAAAATGTGGCACATATACACCATGGAATATTATGCAGTCATAAAAAGAATGAGTTCATGTCCTTTGCAGGGACATGGATGAAGCTAGAAACCATCATTCTCAGCAAACTAACACGGCAACAGAAAACCAAACACCACATGTTCTCACTCATAAGTGGGAGTTGAACAATGAGAACACATGGACACAGGGAGGGGAACATCACACACCAGGGTCTGTCAAGGGGCAGAGAGCAAGGGGAGGGAGAGTATTAGGACAAATACCTAATGCATGCAGGGCTTAAAACCTAGATGATGGGTTGATAGGTTCAGCACACCACTATGGCACATGTATACCTATGTAACAAACCTGCACGTTCTGCACATGTATCCCAGAAGTTAAAGTAAAATTTAAAAAAGAAAAGAAAAACAAACAAAAAACCCCTCTACCAGCCTGTAGGATACTGGGGAGAGAAAAGTCCTCCAGAGTTTACAAACTAATATAAAAAGAAAAACAAGTATTTAATTATACTTTGGTGTGTGCTTTTCAGAAAATAGACAAGTACTTATCCTTAAATCTACAGGTTATCATGAGAGTGAGCCAAGGAGGAACAACTAGAGCATGGAGTGCAGGATCAGACAAAGCTTACCCAAGAAGTAAGATAAAGGCTGAGAAACCGAGGCTTGAGAAGACTTTAGGCAGGGTAACAGTAAAAGAAGGAGCATTCCTGGGACAAAGAACATAATGGTACAAAGGTCTTTACCTAAGAAGCAGCAGGACAAGTACCAGGAACAGAGAGAGTAGGAGTGAGATAGAGTGTGGCTGGACAAAACAGGGTTCCATCAAGCCAGGCCTCACTGGACCATCTTAACCTAAAAATGCAGCTGAGGCCTGAAAGAGCCATGCAAGCTGGAACATCTAAAAAAGCTTTTTCCCTCCATTCATTTAAGAGGTTTAAGTCATTTGGAAAAAAACATGTATCCTAAAATATCAATAAATTATATGCAACTTCTCTCCCTTTATACTGGAAGTCCTAGATCTATAGCTATAATCTAAGTATCTGTGCTTAAATCATTGAAAGCATATTTATAAAACACTATTTCTAGAAAACTAAATATTCTCTCTTAACTATAGTATAAGTTTGTGGCTATTACCTCTAGCAAATTTTGAGAAACGTAGGAAGAAGGTCATAGAAGCTTTCAAATGCAACAAAATGCATTTCAACAAAATACTAAAGTTTGAGTAAAATACAAGACAGAAAAAATTTAATCATACTAATGGAGTCAATAATGAATTTTCTGCCGTGATAGCTGAAAGCACACTTTAGTCTAAAATAAAGAACATTACTTTTTTTCCACTTATTGAAGTTTATTAGGTATAAAGAAATGAATCTGCAGAGATAATCATAATTCAATAAAAAATGCAAGTGAAACACGGGAGGAATGGCAGACTGTAGTGTCAGTGAGAATTTGTGAGGGATGTTAGGAATACTGCAACCCAGATGCCTCTGTACATGAATTTATGGGTACAGGGCTAAACCATATTGCTGTCAGAGGGAACTTAGTACACTGAAGATCTGCTTGAATGGTAGCACATTCAGTGATGTATCTTTAGAAAAGCTGTGAAGCCAGATTCCCAAGCCATGTCCCTAATTGTGGTTTTTGCTTTTTGCTCATTTCTTCCCTCTATCATTCAGAATCAAGGAGCCCTATTATCTAAATACAAGTGATTACTCTCTATTCCCTGGGATGTGAATGTCTTCATTTTTCTATGTTGAGACTAAGAACTGCACTATATAAATCAACATATGCAATGAAATTCTGAAACTAGAAGTGGGGAGTAGGGGTTAGTTTCTCACCAGAAAATGACCTCCAAGGTCTCTCTTTGAGTCTTAAGATGCTAGGACATGATCCATTTGTTGTACATCTATCATAAACAAGGGCTAAGGTCAAGGCTGCAAGAACAAGAAGCACTGTTCTAGGTCAGACACTAAAATGTTTGGGGTAGGGGGTGGAATGTGTTCTCAGCATCTTAACAGCTGATAAAATTCAACATATGTCTTATGAGTGAATAATAATACTGAAAGGAAAATTAATTTTAAAACTCAAAATGGAATTGGGACAGGGTGGGGAAAACCCCACTTGGGAGACAAAAAGTCAACCCCAACTGTCAGGAAACCATAAATTAGCAAAGGAGAGAGAGAAACAAGTTACTTTTTTACTATGAAAAGAAGTTAAATAGCTACATTTCCTTCAAATCAGGAACAGATTTGAGCAGTTATAATTTGCCAGGATGAGTGGGCCACCTAAATTACCTAGTTGGATAAGGGTCATTTGATCAGATTAACTGACATTGCATTAACTCCATGTAATTCTCCAACCAAAACAAATCAACTCAGAATTTTTCAGTGGTCTTAGCTGACGACAGTATTGTTTGTCTTTAACATACTACTTCTTTGGCACTTGAAAATGTAACCAACAACACAAAAAGTAAAATAAAAAGCACATTTTCTGTAGCATTTTAAAAATACAAAAGATCTTTTAAAGGCCTTGGATATTCTAAAATAAGTACCAATACATCTGGAAAGAAAAAAAAAAAAAACACCATAACAAAATTCAGAGCAGTAGCCCAGAAGAATACAGAAAGAAAAAAAAAAAAAACTATTAGAATTAATAAATGAATTAGGCAAAGTTGTAGGGTACAAGATTAACATGCAAAAATCAGGTGTGCTTCTATACACCAACAATGAACAAAAAAGGAAAATTAAAACAATTCTATTTACAAAGTACAGTGATTACAATCCCAAGTTTTGAAGACAGGCTTCTTGAGTTCAAGGCCCAACTGCCACCACTGATTTTTCGATGGCTTTGCTGCCACTCATGGTACCTACACGCTACCACACAAGCCAATGGAGAGTCACCAAATTGTCATATAAAAACTGACAGGATTACATGTAAGAAAGCCCACCCTGGCAGCAGTACCAAAAGTGGAGAGGAAGAGGGCTGGACTGGAATAGGGGAGAGACAATGAAATGTGTCCATACAAGCATTTTCATTCTAGTGAGATGATTTCTTTAAGTGTCATAGGTTTGCATGCAACGTCAAATTTTGTAATATTTTTTAAAAATAAATTCTGTCCTCATTAATTCCTCTCATTGCTAATATATACACTATCCAAAAACTCATCCCATTCCTTCATTTAGCATGGCCAAACTACATGTAGAGATACTAAAAGAATTCACTGAGTAGATACTTATTATTCCAATTAATCATATACATGAAAGAGGTCAGGGACCCTGGGCTAGGCACCTACAACTTTTAAAATTATTTAGAATTTCATGAAAAAAGTAGAATATTACAGAGATGCAAGTAGACATACAAATTAGTAGAACGGAATTGAAGTCCAAAAATAAGCCCAAATACATACAGCATCTCATATCAGTGAAGAAAACATAAAATACGTGATGTGGTGACAATGAATCATGATCTGGAAAAAGATAAAGTTGAATCCAAGAGAATTACAAATTTAAATATAGAAAAATCAAACCATAAAATTACTAAAGCAAACATGGACAAAATGCCTCTGTAACTTTGGACAGAGGAAGGCCTTTCTAACCAGCTATCAAAATTCAAAAGCCATAAGAGATTGACAAATTTATTATATAAAAAATTTAAAAACTTCTACTGAATACTTTCAGTGAAGCCAAAAAATAAGTAACAAACTGGGGGAAGAAATTGTGACTCACATCACAGACAAAAACCTCATAGAAACAGCTACTAGAAATTCAGGGCAAACCGACCCACATCCTGAAACATGTGCAAAGATACTCAACATCACTCAAACTAAATTTAAACCCAAAATTGCACTAATATACCACTTCTTATGTACAAGAGGTCAAAAGACTATCGTTTGATAACATACTTTGTTAGTAAAGCTGAGAAAGAAGAACTTTCTTCTTTGCTGATTGACACGTACAGTGCCCTATGGAAAGCCACTTGGCCATCACTATCAAACCTCAAAGTACGTGATCCCTCCACCTATGCAATCTCAATTCTAGGAACTTATCCTACAGATAAACTTCCCACATGCTGGATGACATACATGTAGGTTGGCGCAAAAGTAATGGCAAAAACTGCAATTACATTTGCACCAACCTAATATGATGCTATTCACTATTTGCAGCAGCAAAAAAATGGAAAATAACTGAAATCTATCCAAGACCGATTATATAAACAATGACATTCACTTATCTCTTATCTCTAGATATGAATAAGGGAAGATGTCTATAACACATTGTTAACAAAAGCAAGTTGTGTAACAAATGGATGAAATATGGATATATATTAATCTTTGCTTTTATTTGTATATTTCTAAGATACATACAAATTTAATATAAGAAGATGGGGCAAGTGTACAAAAATGAACTTTATCAAAAACAAGAGTGAGACTTTTCAATGCTACCTCTTTAATATTTATTTTTAAAAGCCATATGAAAATGTCATCTGTTCAAAAAAGTTTAAATTCTAAAGTGTCAGTGGATAAATAAAATAATTGCCAAATTTTCTTAAAATTAAAATACTTGGCATAAAAATGGAGAACTGAGACCTTAAAAATTAAGCTATAGAAGTGAAAGATCCAGCGATAGATTTTGTGTTTCAAACACATCATTTCTCCCTCTGATGTGACTGTTTTTATGACAGCAGGTTTCTTGCAAAATTGTCCTTCACACCGTTTTGTCTGGCTAGCAAAAGGTGGCTAATAAATTTAGTAATCACTAATTTAGGTAGAGAAGGAGCTTAAAAGCTGATGTAAGCTTGTTTTCACACCTAACAATTCATTTAAAGAAAACTGTAGAGTGTTTTCCTTTTAAAAATTTGTATCATTATTTACATTTCATTATTCTTAGAGCAACAATATGCTTTATGCAAGTAACAAAAAGAACCAAAGGAAATTGGCTTGAATTAAGAGCAGTCAGGAAAATAGAGAGTAGAACTCAACTATTTCAAGAACTGATGCTTACAATCAATTTCAACAATATTAACGTGTCAAAAAGTGGTAACTGAAGCCAGCCTGCCTTCCCCACAAAGGGCTGGAGAGATAGAAATGCTTTCTCCCTTGGGGAAACCTTTCCTTGCCAAACCACCCCAAATGATGGCAACTGATACACCAGATCTGCCAGTAATAAGAAATGAAAGACAAATACAGAAGACATAAGCGATCAAGCATTTGGGAAAAATAAGAAGGAATGAATAAGTTGGTTCTGACCAAATTTAAAATGCTGAAGTAAGTAGACAAACATGGAAATAAAATCATAGAAAACATCACCTACTATGTAGGTTAGATTGAAGACATCTGAATATATAGAATATTTTCTCAAAATTCTTATCCAGATTACAAAGGGACAATATGATACTGTGAAATGTGTGGAACTGTTTCAATAAGAATATAGATCCCCATTTTACAGAAAAAGAGTTGTGGCTTACAGAAGTGACATAGATTGCCTCTCACTGGATAAACCTGTAAATAGTGAAGCCAGGATTTCTGGAGCCTACATTCTTGACCAGTCAACATCAAAAAGTGACAACAGATGATCAATGAGGAAAAGACTATAGACGCATACTCAAAAAAATTAGCAATTTGAGGGCCATTTTTCAGGTGTGCAAATAGTTCTCCACATCACAAACCACTTATAGATTCTCACTCTTTTACATGACAGGGGTAATAAAAAGCAACAACAAAAGTTAATATTTCTTGATGTGCTAAGCTCTTTGCCTACAGTATATCATTTCTTCCTTGCAACACATGGTGATGTTAGTGCCATTATCATCCTCATTTTAAGATAAGAAAATTGGAACTTAGGAAAGTTAAGCAACTTACTCTCTTTCAGCTTCCAAGTAGCAAAGCCAAAATTCAAACTTGACTCTGAACCCGCACTTATCTTAGAAGCTGTAACGCATGAATGCTGAGAAGTTAGGCTCTGGGAATGAACTGCCTGAAAGTGAATTTTGGCACTACACCCTCTTAGCTGGGCCACTTTGGTTATGGAACCTTTCTGTGCCTAGGCCTCAGTTGCATCATCTGTACCGTGAGAATAATACTAGTACTTACTTCACAGTGTTCTTATTAGAATTAAATGAGTTAATACAAGCAAGCCCTTGGAAGGATACCTGTGCACAATATCCTATATAATCACAAATATTCTGATGATTGTTATTGCTATAATATCATTCACAATTTGGGCTATCTTCTAGCACCACAAAATAATAAATGCTCATGAGATTTCCCTGAACCATTAGCAAAAGTTGAATTTATTTGTAATAAGCTTAACAGAAAAGAAAGTTTTCACAATATTTTAGAAAATTTTCTGTGAAAAACATTCATGTGCTTAATGGAGTCTGCCTTAATTATCCCAAAATGTCATGATAAGGAACAATGAAGTTAGATAAATAAGCTACCATTTTTTGTGAGAACATGATTTGACTCACAATAATAAGGGCCATGCACCAACATTTGATTACATTTTTCTGCATACTTTTGATTACCAAAGGGTTGGCAATGAATATTAGTTCTTTTTTAAAAATTACAGCTACCTAATTATAGAATATTCTAATTCTTTTAGAGCTTATATTTGATATTAAAAAAAATTCATCCATGCTAACCTGAAAAGTAAAATACCATAGTAAACTAAGGTTTCATCCCTATTGAATGTAGCTGCCAAAAAAAAAAAAAGTTTTTGTTTCAGTCTGCAAGTATTATTTCCAAAGCACGGTGCACTGCCTTATGTAAATTCCAAACAAAATAATAAATTCTTACCTTGGCAATAATGACAATATTTTTAGAGAAATATCCTATTCCACTTCTACGTAAACATTCAATTAAAAAAAATTCTCTAAATTTAGAGACATGTTAGCAACAAGATTTCACTGAATTCCAAATTGGTCCAATTTCCCAGCTGGACCATTCATTCTTGTTTGCATAGATGGATGTCTTTTAATTAACTGCTTGCCTGACTTCAGATGGCCCTACATCTTCTGCTCATAAAAATAGGTTTTTTTTTTTATTTCCTGTTCAATACGTGTCAGATACACTTGTCTGTTTCACCACACTGGAAAATTAAGTTAGAACACATATATTTTCAAAGACATGTAGGGGTCACAAAGAAATGAGGGAGAAAGGAATCACTCCTATTGTCATTGAATGAGAAAGAAATATGAATTTGCTATTTTCCACAGAAGAAAGAACTAAAAAACCTATTATTTGCTCATTTTTAAACTAAACTTACTGGGTGGGGGATGGGGGAGGAAACATACCACTTGTTTAATTATAAAGAAGGAGAAAGGCAGGGGAAACTATTTGAAGGCCGTATCTTATTAATCCCTGTGACAAGGTCTTCACACTTTATAAGTTAGCAAGTCAAAACATGAGCAAGGTGTGGATAAGCAACGGTCTGCTTTGCTTTTGTCTTGTGTTATATTTTAGGTTTCTCACCACTCTGTCTCTACCAGCACCTTCTTGCAACGAGAAGACAAGTACAGATGGCCACAACAGGACACAGAATGGGTGAGATACCTAAAATGCAGCGCAAGGCAGTACATGCCATTGAAAGGCTTCTCATTCAATTGATAAACTACATCATTTCAAGGAAGAGTGCTGCCATAAGACTGAAAAAATGGAAAAAATGAATGAAATACAAACTGAAAATTTTGCAACCCATTAAAGAACTAAAAGTCTGCATAAAATAATATTAAAAGGGTTTTGTTCCAGGTGATTCAGTAAATATTTTGTCTACTATGTGCCTTGCTCTGTGCTAAATAAGCCAACTAACATCCTTTAGTACATTCACACATACATATAGTCTTCTCCCCAAAGAGATTTTCTGCTGTAAAATTCATATTAGAATTTAATGATCAGAAAAAGAATGGAAGAATCTATTTTAAAACTGAGTGGAAATTGGAAAGGACCTGAAATCATCCCAGACAAGAGGATAGTGCAATAAACCAGAAGATCAGGGAGAACAAAGCTCATTCCAGGAACAATGAGTAGATCAGATCAGGTGGAGCTGATGCTCCAGAGGCAATGTAGAAATTGAAAAGAGTATGAGAGTCTCAGTAAAGCCAGGTTTCAAGTCCCACCTCTAACCCTGGCCGTATAACTCTAATTAAATTGCTTCTTAGTTTCAGGCCTCAGATTTCTCATGCACAAAGGTGGCAATAATATAAATTGTTAGGTTACCTACCTCAAAAGATTTTTGTGAAAGTTAAATTAGGTAATATGTGTAAAAGATTGAAAGCTCTCCCTGGCATGCAGTAGATGCTCAATCAAATATATCATTAAACTGGAGAATAACAGCAGAAAAGGGAGAAGTCTGGAAAAGTAGGATGGTATTAGATAACAACCTAATCTCTCAAGCTAGGAAGAAGAGCTAAGAAAGAAACATGCGGCCGGGCGCGGTGGCTCAAGCCTGTAATCCCAGCACTTTGGGAGGCCGAGACGGGCGGATCACGAGGTCAGGAGATCGAGACCATCCTGGCTAACACGGTGAAACCCCGTCTCTACTAAAAAATACAAAAAAAAATTAGCCGGCGTGGTGGCGGGGCGCCTGTAGTCCCAGCTACTCGGGAGGCTGAGGCAGGAGAATGGCGTGAACCCGGAGGCGGAGCTTGCAGTGAGCTGAGATCCGGCACGCACTCCGCCTGGGCGGCAGAGCCAGACTCCATCTCAAAAAAAAAAAAAAAAAAAAAGAAAGAAACATGCGAAGATGCTCAATATCACTAGGAATCGTGGAAATGCATGTAGTAACAGTGAGATTATATTTTTGCCCCTAAGATTAGGAAAAAATGAAAAATACATAAGAAAACAGGCATTTTCTTGCACAATCGATAGTTGTGTAGATTGAGGATAATTTTTAGAAAAAACTGACAGTATGCACATGTTGTTTGAACCAGCAATCAAACCCAAATACTTTATATGTACAAAAGTATTGCTACTACCCTAGTCCAAACCACAATCATCTACCTTACTGCAATAGATCTCTTTATTAGTCAACTTTGCTGCAATAATAAACCCTAATATCCTAATGGCTTACAATAACAAACATTTATTTCTCATTATACTATGCATAAGCTGAAGATTTGCTACAGGCTGTGCTCTTGTTCATATGTCTTCTCATTCTAAGATGCAGCATGAAAGAGAATCTCCTGTCTGTTATTCTCATGGCAACAAACAGAGCCAAGGGGTGGAGCTGAACCATGTAATCTAATATAAGGCTTTTCATAGGTCATGTCTCCACACATTCTATTAAACAAAACATACTATAAACATTCTATTAAATAAGTATTACATGGTCTAAGCTTGACAATTTGATGGGTGGGTGGGTGGCATAGTGGGGGTAATCCTCCAACAGGGTGTCTCTGCATATCACACAGCAACAAATCAGGACACATAATCCTCTTTTAGGATAGGAATAACTGGGAACAATCCATACCCTCACATCCCATCTGGTTTGCCTGCTTCTACACAGCAGCCAGAGCAAGTCAATAAAAACAAGTCTGACTCTGTCCTTCTCAAAACCTTCCAATAGCTCTCCATTTCACTCAGTAAAAACCAGACTTCCCTATGGTTTAAAAGGCCCTACATGGCTGGACTTTCCTCCCTATCCCACTACCTCTCTGATCACTCTTCACTCCAGAGTTCCTCTTCAGCCTCTCTAGCTTCCCACCTGCCTCAGGGCCTTTGCACTGATGATATATTTACTTCATTCCTGTTTCTACTGGGCTCTCTGCCTGAAGTCCTCTGCATCCAGATATGCCCTGGCTCAGATCCTTATTTCTTTAGGTTTCATCCAAATGGCAACTTAAGAGTAGATAATTTGTGGTTATATCAATCTACACGCGATAATGTGATAAAACTACATAGAACCACACATACACATACCCATCACACACACACAAATGTGCTTGTCAAAGCACACACACAAATGTGCTCGTCAAACCTGGTGAAATTTCAATAAGGTCTGTAGACAGTATTGTCCAGTTTGTTTGGATATTTGTATTAGTCCATTCTCACACTGCTATGAAGAAATACCCAAGACTGAGTAATTTATGGAGAAAAGAGGTTTCATCGACTCACAGTTCTGCATGGCTGGGAAGACCTCAGAAAATTTACAATTATGGTGGAAAGGGAATCAAACACATCCTTCTTCACATAGTGGCAGGAGAGAGAAGAATGAGACCTGAGCGAAGCGGGGAGCCCTTTATAAAACCATCATATCTCATGAGAACTTACTCACTATCACAAGAATAGCATGGGAGAAATCGCCCCATGATTCAATTACCTCCCACTGCATCCCTTCCATCACACATGGGGATTATAGGAACTACAATTCAAGATGAGATTTGGGTGAGGAAACAGCCAAACTATATCAATATTGTACTACAGTTATGTAACATGTGACCACTGGGGAAGCTGGACAAAGTGCACATGGGACCTCTTATTATTTTTGCAACTTCGAGTCTATCATTCCCAAAAAAAGACATTGTTTTAAATAACGAAAATACCTATGATCAATCACCTAGTTATACCATATACAATGGCACCCCCATAGCATCTATTCCTTTACTCTATTACTCTTCATTGCCCCATAGATTTACTTGTTTTGCTGTAAATAACACAGTTACTTCATTACTACGTCTACAACTGGAAAATACATCCTATGACATTACAGGCTTTGTCTGTTTTGTTCACTGTTCATTCCTTAACACCTACAAGAAGTCCTAGCACGTTGTAGGTACTCCATAAACCCATCTGTTGAAGGAAATGAATGTGCCCAGCAGTCGGAATTAGAAACTACCTAAATGCTCATATATAGGCACATAATAAAATAACTTTTGATATATAGTAGAATATAGTAACTTAAAGAATAAAGTCGATCTATACGTAGTCACATAGAAAGATCTCCATGATAGGTCACTAAATAGGTCACTAAGAGTGAAAATAAGTTGTAAAAGGTTAGTATAGCATTATCCCAATTAGTGAAGCAGAAAATCATCATAATGCTTAAGAGTGGGGACTCTAAGTGCACATCCTGGTTCCATTTCCTACTTGCAGGGTGGCCTGAGACAAGTTATGAAATCTCGTTTGCCTCAATTTCTTCATCTTTAAAGTCGAAATAAAAATACTACAGGAATTAAATGAGTTAACACATGTAAAGTCCATGACACAGATTAATATATTTCATCTACAGTACTTAGCATATTGTAAACATTTATGTTAGCTAAAACAATTTATGTGTAAAATTCTACAAGTATATATTTACAAATGTTTTAAATTCATAGAAAAGGGTCAAGAATTACATACAGGAAAGTAAGTGCTAACAGCAGTGACCTCTGGGGAGAGATTAAGGGAGGGATGTGGAATAATTTTTTTTTAATTAAAAAAAAATCACACACCCGAGAGCCAAATACAAATTATTTTAATTACACAAACTAATCCTTTCTTCCATGACTATGGATAATCAAAGATTAAGTACATCTGCACCACCTAAATTTAGAGTGGAGTTTACAGGGCCCAGGACCCACACACACAGCTGAGGCAGTCTGCCCCAGGGCCCTGACCTTATGCTTCTAATTGCTGAGAAATCCTGATGTGGGCTCTGGTGCCCAAGGTGTGCTGACGGGCAAGAGTCTATGAGCACACACTTCTCTTTCTCTCTCTGATCTCTGCCTATTAGGGACTCTATTAAATTGACCCTCACGCTACAAAATATTGTTTCCAACTCATAGAATTTTGCTAAGGATTTCTGTCACTGGCTGGCTTCCAGCAGATTGGTCAATTGATTCCTATTTTACTCAGATTACACTTTGTCTTTTGAAAAATATCTCTACATCTCAGCATTATTTTAGATTATTGCCCTACTATGCTACTAAATTTTGTGTGTGTGTTTACCTTCCATCTCATCTTTAAGATTTTTGCTTTTACTTTTTTCTCTTAAATCACACAATTCTGCTTAATCACTTTTGTTTCTTATCAGTCTTTTTCTCATCATTTTTTCCTATTAATTTTACCTGCCATTTTTTTTTAAAAAAATGATCTGGTCATTCTAATTTTTATCTTATTTTTAAGTCTTTTGTCCATTTATTTTTAAATTCAACAAATTCTACAAAAACTTTCATCTTTATTTGAGCTTTTTCTTTGGGTTGTTAAAATACTTTACCTCATTTTTTAATATAATTATGTGTTTTGTATTTTGTGAAGGATTTAATCTTTTTTTCTTGTCCCTCTTAAATGTTAATTAGTTGGTATGTCACGATCTGTCTTGATGATGGCCAGCAGGAGGCATGGGCACACTGGTGCTTATAGGAGACGTACATACCACACCAACAGGAGAATGTGGAGACCTTTTGTCTTTCAGCTGTCCCTGGAGTCTCCTCCACTCCTATGCTCTCTCAACCTTTACTTAGAAAAAGGCTTCCTTTTATAATATTTGTTTGTTTTCCAAATATCTTACTCCAGAGTAGTCATAAGAGGATATGTACTGTCCCATCTCCTTGTGAGGTGATCCTTCTTCTAAAATTTAGAGCTCAAACCTAAGGAGTTCAAGTTGGGCAAGAAATTATGGGAAGAGAAGGTTGCTTCATTAACATGGTCAGCCTGACTTTGCTGAAACCACCTATAGCTTTCCATCAAAAGAAGCAAAGTGTCCATAATCAGATTTCCAGTATCACTTCTACATCAGCCTGATTCTGATATACGTATTCGAGTTTAGTCTTCTCTCAACCAAGCTATAGAAGGATCTTCCAATGTATCAGTCTCCTCAGCTACCTTTCCTCATTAGAAGAGACAAGGAGAAATTCCAGAGAATTAAGCTGATCCTCAATGCAATAGGGGAAGTTCATTTTGTTTCATCTTGTGTCAGCTCTGCTTTAACTGAATGACATATAAATGTATGCTATTATTTTTAAGTCTTTAACTCATTAAGTAGGGTGGTTTATTTAGCCTATCAAAATCAAATGAAAAGATAATGCTCCTTAAACTGAAGAGACTTATAAGATCCACAGAAGGTCTCAAGATATAGGAAAAAGCTGAGTTTGGGTTTCTCCTTCCCAATGTCACTTCCCCAAGAGAAACATAAAGTTATCCTGAGAAAACAACCTGGTTAGTTCTCTTGGCTTGAGCCAAATCTTGACCATTCTAATTTCCTGCAGTTTTCTTCCATTATGCCTCCTGTTTATTCTTTTTGGATTCTCTCCTCTCTGTAGACCCAGCCTGCTGTTGTGCAATCTCTACTGTTTTATTCCCCCATCAGTCTTAGGAAATGACATTAGTCAACTATCCCGATTTAAGGTCCAAATCATCAAGCCGGTTTTTTGTTTGTTTGTTTGTTTGAACAAAGTTTATTAGAGCAAGACAAAGATTTTTATACTAGGCAGCATTCCAGACCGAAGATGGTTCAGAATTCCCCAACCTCCAACTCTGGTGAGCTATTTATTTATTTTCATTTTTAAGCACATATATTTATAAAGCACTTCCAATAAATAACTTCTTGCACTTCACACATTAATTAGGAGCTAGTAAACACCACTTTATTAATATGTTTTCATACTGCTACAAAGAACTGCCCAAGACTGGGTCGTTTATAAAGGAAAGAGGTTTAATTGATGCACAGTTCAGCACGGCTGGGGAGGCCTCAGGAAACTTACAATCATGGTAGAAGGCGAAGGGGAAGCAAGGCAACTTCTTCACAAGGCGCAGGAAGGAGAAGGGCCAAGCGAACGGGACAAGCCCCTTATAAAACCATCAGATCTCATGAGAACTTACTCAGTATCATGAGAAAAGCATGGAGGAAACCATCCCAGGATTCAATTACCTCCACCTGGTCTTTCCCTTCACACATGGAGATTATGGGGATTACAATTCAAGATGAGATTTGGGTGGGGACACAAAGTCTAACCAATCAACCTCTTTTTATAAGAGTTGAGTAGATTTCTTTTTTCATTTGTTTGCTTCTATAATACTTATGTAATTTTTTAAAATAATTTCAACTTGAATTTTAGATTCAGGGGGTACATGTGTAGATTTGTTACATCGGTATATTGGGTGACGTTGAGGTTTGGGGTATAAATGATCCCATCACCCAGGTAGTGAGCATAGTACCCAACAGTTAGTTTCTCAGCCCTTGCCCCTGACCCCTCTCCTCCCTCTAGTAGTCCCCAGTATCTATTATTCCCATCGTTATATCCATATGTACCCAATGTTTTGCTCCCACTTATACATGAGAAGATACAGCATTTATTTAGTTTCCTGTTCCTGCGTTAATTTGCTTAGGATGGTGGCTTCCAGCTGCATCTGTGTTGCTGCAAAGGACATGATTTTGATTTTTTAGGACTGCATAATATTTCATAATAGTGTATATGGAATATTAGTGTATATGTGTACATATACACTATGTGTATATGGAATAATAGTGTATATGTGTATATGTATACACATAATATACATAATAGTGTATATGTATCACATTAATCTACCATTGATAGGCACCTAGGACCTAGGTTGATTCCATGTCTTTGCTATTGTGAATAGTGCTGCAATGAACAGATGAGTCTTTTTGGTATAATGACTTGTTTATTTTTGGATTATACCCAGTAATGGGATTGCTGAGTCAAATGGTGATTCTGTTTTAAGTTTTTTGGAAAATCTCCAAACTGCTTTCCACAGTGGCTGAACTAATTTCTATTCCCACCAACAGTGCATAAGTGTTCTCTTTTCTCCATAGCCTCGCCAGCATCTGCTGTTTTTTTGACTTTTTAGTAATAGCCATTCTGACTAATGTAAGGTGATATCTCATTGTGGCTTTCATTTGCATTTCTCTGACAATTAGTGATGTGGAACATTTTTCACATGTTTATTGGCTGCTTGTATATCTTCCCTTGCAAAGTGTCTGTTCATGCCCTTTGCCTACTTTTTAAAGGGGTTGTTTTTTGCTTCTTGAATTGTATAAGTTTCTTGTGGATTCTGAATATTAGATCTTTATCAGATGTATAGTTTGCAAATATGTTATTGCATTCTGTGGCTTGTCAGGCAATTCTTATCTACCTCCCACACTATTTCATGATGACCCCATTCATTCAGCTTACTAACAAAGGTCCCTAAGACCAAGTATCTTTTAAGATCTGTCCATTTGTGCTATAACCCAATCCATCTGAGCCAGTCTACTAAACCAGCAACTGCAATTCCAGTTGATGCTAAGCCACATAATGATATTGGTGTTTACATTTCATTATCATCAGGAATGCACTACCTTGTGAATGTGAATCCCCAGGAAGTGGTTGCAAAGGAATTTAACAGTAAGGATCCTTGTGGGTTAATCTATATTAATAGTAGATGTCTGCTGCAAGAAGTCTGTATTTTAGAAATTCATTTGCTCCTACTCAGTGCTTAGGGTCCTCCCTTTTCTTCCCTCCAACTAACAGGGAGAGAGATTGGCAGTAAAGTATCTACCTCTGCTAGCTACTCACTTCAGAGATCAACTGCTGTGCAGTTCATGCCCTAAAAATATGTTCATTTTGCTCATTCTTTCAGTTCCCTGATAAGTTGTACACACCTGGCCCACCTGTGCCATCACAAAAAACAAAGACCTTTGCCATTATCTTTTCCAATTTTTTGTTTCATTTCAGACTCTGACAAGAAGGCATTTATTAAATAAAAGTTCTGTCTATATTCCAAAAAAAGTATAAGTGTTTAGGTTTACGCTGCTAGGTGAACAAATTAAAGAAGCCTAATCAGGGACCTCCACCATGGTTTCCACAAAAGACATTCACAAAGCTCTCCAAAATTTACCAATTTTGTTGTTCCAAGTTGTTGGAATTCAGGGAAGTAACCTTGGTCTTGGATCACAGAAAGTGTAAATTGGTTGACATAATTCTGAGATTTTCAGAAAGCTTTTGCCAAAATCCCAGCACCAAAATAAATATATCACTCGCTGCCAAACCATGAAAATAAAATATTAAATCATAAAAATATTCCACTCAAAATTAGCTTAGAGACAAAGCCTAGCTAAAACCAAAAGGAAGAATTTAACATCTCTCCCAGGGTCAGAGTTGATAACCATCTAGAAAAGATAACCAACACAAAATTACAGCTGTATTTAATACAAAATGTTGTCCAAGGTTCTGAGAAACTAAGCTCAGTAACTCCAGCCATCATTCAGAAAGTAGTTATTGCTCATACAAATGGAATAATACAAGATAGAGGGGGGATAATGTATGTCCAATGGTATTCTTCTCAGCATTATTTACAATATTTTTTATCTGAAACCATCTACATGATCCAAAATTATGAAATGATTAAGTAATGATTAATTGTCAAGTGAAATGATCAATATCAAATACACAATGGAATAATTTTCTGCACTGGAAACTATTTTTATAAGCCATTCACAATAGCATGAGGAAATGATTTTACTAACACTTCTAATCTTAAAAACCATGAGAGAAAATTGAATAAGCTGTGTATATAAAATGATAATGACTTTAAAAAGAAATTGTTTAGTTTTTTTAATTTTTTTGCCATTCTTATATTGCTATATAAAAAAAGAATTTTAAATGACAAAATACCCACAACCAGGTATGGAAGCAGGTGACATTTAATTTTTTCTCTGTTAAACATGATGTTGAGTGATATTTTTTCCATTGTCCTAGAATTAACAACGAGAACCCCAAATTGAGGACAAATGTACTAAGTGATTCAGTACAGTGTCCTAAAGGAGCCAAAAAATGGGGACAAACACCATCTTGGGGTTGATTAAAGAGCAGCGAAGCTGGTTCTGCCACCAGATCCGAAACCCAACACAACTCTAATTCAAATAAGCAGACAACAAACAGAAAGAGAAATGAATGGAAGAGATGACCCAGGTGATAAAGAATAAAGGTAAATGTCCTATGTAACATACACACCCTGTACATGTACCCTAGAACTGAAAGATTAGAATTAAAAACAAACAAAAAAAAAGATAAATGGGGTTTTCTGCATCCTGAAGCCAAGTGAGGCAGACCCCGCCAGGGAATCACTCACCTGTAGGAAAGGAGGTCACTCCCTCACTCCCTGGCAGGGTGCTAATGGGGCTAGAGCACCCAAGCAGGTGCTCCTACCATTAGAATAAACTGATGGTCTTCATGAGGGAGCATGATATGCGTTTGGGACGTATATGAACTTAGACACTTTGGCCTGCTTCTGGACTACATATTTCCAAAGAAAGGAGGCATGCTAGAGGAGCTGTTCCTACAAGGCAAAAAGGGACATGTCATAGTGTGTCTTAGATGACGATGGGCAACAACGCCACACACAGTCCTCTTGCACTCTCTAGGGGCACAAAGAACATCAGAGAGGGTCCCAGGAGCCCATGTGAAAAAGCACAGAGGTGAAGACATGAGCTGTGGAGCGGCCAGTCCCTCCACTAGGAAAGAAGGATGGCACCACAGCCCCCATGAAGCCCAAAGATGCCCTACTCCTTTGAAGCCACACACTCCCCCAAGAAAACAATATTCACTATCACCACAGAAAACAGCACATGAATGGAAGCCACCAACAATGGACAGACCAATCTCAGCCCATGCAAGACCAGGCAGCCTTCCCAGAACCAAAGGCAGCGCGTTATGTAATTCAAGAATGCAATTGTCCTGTGCTTCCTCCAGCTCACTCAATACACCTTAGGGACCCATCAAAGACCCCCTCCCCCGCCCAAAAAAAAAGAAGGGGAGGAGGTGACCCAGTGGCAAACTCTGTCCCTCCCAATCCTGCCATCTCTCCTCCCAACTGAGAAAAGGATAAAAGGAATCTTTGAGGCCGAAGCCTGGCTAGTGCTGGGGAAAGGGAAAGAGACATCCATGGAATTGGATATGAGATCAATCACACTGGGCCAGACAGAGTGTTTAATAACTGAAAGTGCCTGGAAAATGGGATAAATACAAGGTATTATCAAGCAATGTGAGGAAGAGACTCACTGTAACACAGCAGAAGTGACTGGAGTTCACAATGTTCAATAAACTAGTTATACATTTTTAAATGTGTTTTCTGCCACAGGCACATAGGGGATTTGTATCTGTTTCTTTTTTGTTGGGTTTCAAACTCTATGACTAATCACTTTTAATTTGGTCATGTCAAATATTTTTGAGGATTCAGCATATAAATGATAAATTCTTAAGTCCCAGGCAAGGCCCTTTATCTGCTCCTCTGTTAGGGCCTTATGTATTTTGTGAACATGTCTAATTTTCCCCCTTAAACTGTAAGCTCTTTGAGTGCAAAGTTTGATGCACATTTTTATCCCTAAAGGACCAATGTTGTGCTTTGCACATAGAGGGTTATCAGTAAATATTAATAGAACAAATTATTTGTTCATGTATTTGACTGCTATTTCAAAGTAAATATGAGAAAAACTTGCTTACATTTTTGTTAAAGAGGGATCTGAGTGATGGGTCACTTAGTCCCAGAATTGTAATTTGGAGACCTATAGAAAGTCTTGCACCCTGGTAGACCACTGGTTGACTGAAATTGTTGTGTTAAATATTTACAATCCAATCCAACACATAAGGCTTCCAACTTACTCTAAATTTAGAAAAATGCCTCCAAATTAGTTTTGATTGGGAAAACCTTGGAGTTTAAGGCAATTGTCTCTATTATCAACTTCTCAAAATTCTAATTCATCTAATGCCAAAACATGAAAATGTTACTCATCCTTAGTTACCCTAATGACTAATGATTAATATGAGAAAGTTCTTTCTTATAAATTATCATTCTTTTTGCATGTATCAAAGTTAAATCTAAAACTTGAGAAAATTAAGGTCAGTGTCCTCATTTCTTAGGAGGGAGGTAAATTATATTTACTCAAGTTGAGCAAGAACAGTTGGCCAAATAAGTTGTATGCACATAACAGCCTGAAAGTCATCTGAACATCATGTTATGAAGCTTACATTCAAATTGCTGAATGGAAATTCTACAGGATGTAAGAATTAAGGTCAAATGTTATTTTAGATACATAGTTAAGAACTGTTTCATAATTCCATGTTTTAACAACAAAGGAAATTATTCAGTCTGGATTTTTAAAAACCAGTCTAGATTTTTCCCAAACCAAAAATCTACCAGGAAAAGTAATATATGCAGCATTAATTTTTTTCCTCAAAATTATGTTTACTCCAAATTGCAATTTAAACATCAAATTTTGGGCCAAGTATGATGGCTCATGCCTGTAATCCCAGCACTTTGAGAGGCCAAAGCAGGAGGATCACTTGAGGCCAGGATTTCAAGACCAGCCTGGGCAACATAGTGAGACCTTATGTCTACAAAAAATTTGCTAGGAGTGGTGGTGCATGCCTATAGTCTCAGCTACTCAGGAGGCTAAGGCAGGAGGATCGCTTGAGCCCAGAGATTTGAGCCTTCAGTAAGCTCTGATTGTGCTACTGCACTCCCACCTGGGTGACTGAGCAAGACCCCATCTCAAAAAACAAACAAACAAAAATCAATTTTTTAATTATGTAAATATCTTATGTGGTTCCTTCCCAGAAACATGTATGTAAAACATGTTGTATGGTTGCAAATGTTATTATATGTATAAACAGACTTGATCTAAAGGAGCATAAGTGATAGTAGATATTTGTGTCATCATATATTTAGTGAATATGTCAAAAGTCTAGGATTTAAATTAGGAACTCAACTCATAACTGTAATAGAATGGCACTAAACAAATGGGATTAAATGTAAAATTCAATTTTTGTACCATATTTCTTTTTAAAAATCACTAAATATTCAAAAAAATCACTTAAGAAAGGATGAATGCAACTATTTTTTAAGGGTGAAAAAAGTTGAAAGGAGAAAATAACGTGAAAAATAAGTCAGCCGATATATAACAGTGGCCTAAACTAAAATCGAGTCATTCTCATTGAGTGTTTCGGAGTTCTAAGCAAGGCAAAATACATGTCTTTTCCACTGTTGTTTGATGTTGTTTTATTTTGTTTACAAAAGGAGAGGTCAGTCAGTCGCTGTGATTGAGCTTAAAATTTTGCTCTAAGCTTTCTGGCACTAAGAAGGAGTGGAAAATTTAAGAGACTGTTACTTAACCTCACAGGTGGAATGATGACCGTACTTTCTTCAAAGAGACATTGTAAGAACACCCTGAGAAAATGTAGGCGAAGCGCTGGGCATAGTGCCCGGCACATGGGAGATGTCTGAGGATGTTATCTAGCATTACTCCATAAATGGAGAAACAGGTGATGTTTCTCAAAGAAGACACAGTGAATGCTAGTACCAAATCCTAAGAGACATTTCCTACATGGATCATGTAATAGGGACTTAAATAAGAGTCATATCGTTAAACTTGACTGCAGTAGAGTTTGAATTACAAAGATGGCTTCTTCCTTCAGAGAATGCTCATTGCATTAGGGCATGCAGTGCCTTGCACATAATAAATAGTCATGTTTCACTGATCTTTTTACAAAGTAATTCTCTTCAATAAATATTCCTGGGTATCAAAGCTTTCTCTTATTCCTCCAGTCCGTTCTCAGTCTATAAATGTCCAATGAGTTATGGCCAGTTCTTTCCTCCTTAACTCTTCCAAAAGGGGGAAAAAAAATCCTAAATTCCTAGTCTCTGCCACCAACCATAAATAGAGCACATCAAGTGATCTAAAGCTAAGAAAGGGAACAGAGTAAATACAGACGACATCATCCGTATTGTCTTACAAGCTGAAATCCTATCTTCTCTAATAAAAAAAGAGAGAGAATTTGAGTGAATCTCAACTTTCTGATTTTCCCCTTATCTCTCATTATCTTTATAATCAGGTTCAAACTTGCTACCCTGTTTCCTCGTTACGCCCTTGCACCCACCACAGTCGGCGTTTGTGCCCACCAACTCTCCACTGAAATGGTTCCTGCTTTGCAAGGTCTCACACGACTTCTATCTACCAAACCCTATAGATACTTCAATTTCTATATTTTTGACAAACCTGAATATATATACTTTGGACTACATTCTCTTTCTTGAAATTTTCTTTTTTTGTGATTTATAGGACATCACAATTCATGGTTCTCTTCTTCCTGACAATTTTCTGTCTCTCTTCCTTGTCAGGTCCATATTCTCCATCTAACTCTTAAATGCTGATGTTCTCAGGCGTAGCATCATTGGCTGCTTCTCTCACTTTTACATTTTTTTTTCTAGGGAAATTCACCCTAGGATTAGGTTTAGGTTTTACCGTATACAAAGTTCCAGTTAATAGTAATTAAAATGTTACTATGCATTCTTCAACTACTCCCCTCTGCCCAAAAAACAATCCCTGGGCCACCTAGTCTATACCAGTAGGACATGGACTATCCTCTGGGGGGGGGGTGTGTACTTTGATACAGCTGTGGAGGAGAGGACAGTAAAAATGACTAAATCCCAAAGGATATAGTCAGGCATCACAGAGAACATGGGACTAGGGAATTATCAGAAAGCAAAGCCAGCAGCTACCAGATAAACTAAATCCAGGACCTTTTCTAATGCCAGAGAAGAAGTCCATAATTTTCATAATTCCTATCCTGCAGGTTTTGATAATTGCTATGGATAGTGACTCCTATGCATTTCTTGTTTCCCAGAAGTTATTCTACTCCTCCTGTACCATTATATTTTTAGCACTTATGGGGCAGATAGAACATCTTTTAGTTTGTAGGTCACTAAACCACAAAATGCTACATCTGGCCCTGATGGAGAGCAACTGGCATACACAAAGGTCAAGGACTTTGAGTAGATGAGTAATTTTATGGTATTTGATGGCTGCTTTCTTTATGGAGGGGCTAATGTTGTTTTTGTAAGAACAGAAATGAGTAGTGTGTTCATGGAAATTTGGGAATGCACAACTTATACTGCAATATCCATTCTCCCCTTTTTCAACGGTGATCCAGCCTCCAATTTGGGGCACATGGCTTCCCAGAATGGAAACTACAGCTCCCACTTTCCCTTTGCAGCTAGATATAGCCATGTGGCTAAATGCAGGTCAATTGGATGGTAAGCAGAAATGTTGATGCAGCAGCTTCTTGAAATCTTTTTGATGAGATAGAGATACATGCTCTTTGCTCTTCTTTCTCTCTTCCTTTAACCTGCTGCCTGGAACTTGGATGCCACCATCCATAAAAGGCAGTAAGATAGATAGATAGATAGATAGATAGATAGATAGATAGATAGATAGATACATAGATACATAGATACATACATACATACATACATACATAAATAATTAATTAAAAAGTCCATGTAATAGGGCACCATACAGTTGTCAAGTGCCAATCCAGATTTTCACGCACAGCTAAAGTAAATTTCTATCTCATTTTAGTTACTATTAACTGGAACTTTCTATACGCTAAAACCTAGTCCTAATTGACACAGGTACATGAAATCAAGACAGTTTCCTGCTTGAACAACTAACCAGAAGAATGATGGTACCACTCACTGAGACAGGAAAGGGCAAGTTTGAGTGGAAGACTCAATTTTGTACATGTTGAGTATGGGGTGTCCATGAAAATCCAAGGCACTGCAAGGTCTAAAGTTGTATATATAATCTAGCAGTCCGCAGAAATGTATCAGAAGAGGAGTTTAGGCAAGAACAAAAAAATCTGAGAATCCATAACACGTAAATGGTATATAAAATCTCAAGAATGAATAATTTTATCCAAGGAACCTACAGAGCAGATGGGCATCCATAATATGAACTGAAAACATTATTTCAAGCCTGCACATCTCTGTCATTTCTCATACTCTGGCTTTCATTCTCTTGTTGAGTCAGTATATGCAGTATTTGAACTGAGCTAATCTATCAGATCTGACCCTGCCTCTCAGGAATAACCAGTGGAAAACACTGCTCTAATTAAGTCGGTGGAAAGTTCGTAGACTTGTCCAAATCTTATTCATACCATTTATAGTCTAAGAAACAGAACTAGAATACCTAGGGTAAAATAGGCTTTTCTGAAAAACTCTCATCATTCAATCATAACTAAAAAAAAAAAAAAAAATCATGAAATGTCTGGATAGAGAGGGCCCTCAGATCCTTCTAAACCAACACACCACCAAAAATGTTACCACTACATAAGGATTACATATCATAAATATAACTTATTTAATAAGAATCCTAAATGAATACATATAAGAGCTATTCCTACAACATTGAAAGAATTTTAAAAAAAACTGTTTCAGGAAATAATTTAGTAAATGCAAAAGTGTTATTTCAAGTACTTCTCATGTAGTCTCAAGATAAATCTTTTCCATCTCTGATATTTATAAAAACAAACTCACAGGTGATATTCTGACACCAGCAAAGAGGTTTAGTTTAAATATTAAGAACTGCCTTTGACTGCAAGGTCATTCAAACATTGCTAAAGTTTACTAAAGGAGTTTATGGAATCTCCCTCAGAGATTTTTAAGAATCAGTTAGACATTCATTTGTAGGAATTAGTTTAAGATAACTTGAATGTACGCCTTTGGCAGCAAAGAGTTGAACCACAAGATTGTTGGTCTATGGCACTATTTCCTGGCAGGAAATTGAAGGTGGGAAAAGAAAATAACAGTGAGTTTGAAGTTTAGGGTTTTATTATTTAAATCATTTCCTCATATTTAATGAGCTGCAAATTTCACCATTTATGGCATTTAAATATATTCAAGACCCTGGGATATTTTTCATGCCCTTGCCAAATGGGATTTACTTAATTTCTGACTAATTTATACTGAGGATTGATCTGAAGCAAGCATAATATCTTGGTTCTGGCTCCAACTTTATAAGTTCCAGTCAAGAAAGAGAACCACAAGAATGAGCCACCGCAGTGAACTGACCTCTATTGTTAGAGGACATCTTGGCTGGCCCGGACACTCTTTGATACTTGAAACTAGTATTTGAAGTCATACAGAGGAGCCACCTCTGTGGTTTGGAAGCAGTTAAATTTCCAGTGGAAAAAATCTATGCAGTCAACTTTTGATGAGTGGATTAATGAGGTGGAGAAAGGTAATGACTAATCCCAAATCACAGATAAATCAAAACTGCAATTAAGCATGGTTAACCCACACCCAAGTCATCACCTTAGTACTCTAACAATGAAAGAATATATACAAAACATTAAGGGGAAACTGACTCAAAGACTCAAAATGCAACCTTGGAAGTTAAGGCTATCAAGTGTAAAGTTTACAGGAGAGTGCAGGACTATGGTCTACATCCTTGTTTTTTATCTGAAGAAGAAATAGAATACAGAATTCTCTACTAAGGGGTGCAGGGGGAAAAGTCACTTTAAATCTCCAACAATATTGTGATTTAGAAACAAATTATTTGTTGAGCAAACTATGAAATGACTGAAAAAAACACCGCTATGGATGACTGCTACGTATGACACCATTTTAAGATTCATAAAGTACCTGGTAAGTGAAATATTTATCTCAGCATTCCCCTTCTAAAAACAGGGGACTACTTCCACTCAGTAACTCTAGCCCAAGACCACAGCAAGTAAAAATGAACAATGCTCCTTTGAGCAAGGATGACGAGGCTGTTGCCACAGACATTTATAACCAATGATTAAAATATACAGGCATTGTGGCCAAAGTATCATGGTCCTCAAAGCTTTCCATCTAGAAAATCAGCAAACAAATGTAACGTTCATAAGTGGAAAGAGACTAACACTAGATGGGCTTTTTTTTTTTTTTTTTTTTTTTTTTGAGACAGAGCTTCACTCTTGTTGCCAAGGTTGGAGTGCAGTGGCACAATCTCGGCTCACTGCAGCCTCCGCCCTCCAGATTCAAGCTATTCCTCTGCCTCAGCCTCCCGAGTAGCTGGGATTACAGGCATCTGCCACTGGCTAATTTTTATATTTTTAATAGAAACGGGGTTTCACCATGTTGGCCAGGCTGGTCTCAAACTCCTGACCTTGTGATCCCCCCTCCTCAGCCTCCAAAATGCTGGTATTAGAGGTGTGAGCCACCGCACCTGGCCTAGACAGTTTTTTTTTATAAAGAAGGAATATGAGGAATGAGTGCATGGGGCTGGCTTATCTTAGACACAGCAAGCAGTGGGAGATAAATTGGGGTCCACATGTAAAAGCCTGTGATCAAGTCTCCAGATCTTCCATTTCCTGTGTGTGTACCTCTGAGCAAGTCTTTTATTCTCCCTAAGGCTCAGTCTTCTCATTAAAAAGGAGAAAGAGAAGAAATCACCATGCTCCACTGCTATCTCATAATTAGTAGGTAGAAAGAGACTAACACCAGACGCTCTTCTTTTATAAAGAAGGGGATTCTTTTTTTTTTTTTTTTTTTTTTTTGAGACAAAGTCTCGCTCTGTCGCCCAGGCTGGAGTGCAGTGGTGTGATCTCGGCTCACTGCAAGCTCTGCCTCCCAGGTTCATGCCATTCTCCTGTCTCAGCCTCCCGAGTAGCTGGGACTACAGGTGCTTACCATGCTCGGCTAATTTTTTGTATTTTTTTTAGTAGAGATGGGGTTTCAACATGTTGGCCTGGATGGCCCCGATCTCCTGACCTCGTGATCCGCCTGTCTCGGCCTCCCAAAGTGCTGGGATTATAGGCATGAGCCACAGCACCTGACCAAGAAGGGGATTCTTAACGGACTGTTGTAAGGGTAAAAAAAAATCAATTACATGAAAGTTCTTTGCAAAGTACAGAATTATATAGAAAACCAGAAATGACCATGTTTATTATTTGATTATTGTTACTTGAGTAATTATCAATTTGATGTCCCCTTAAGTACCACCTAGCTCTCTCCCAAAATTCACATGGAAGTTGGAATAATAAAACACTTTGTAATGCAGAATGAAGACAATACCTAAGACAAAGGGAGCTACATACAGATGGTCCTGACTACTGATAATTGGACTGTAAGTGGGTTTATCAGGCATAATCCCATTGTAAGTCAAGGAGCATTCGTATCCACAATCCATAGCTCACATATATACAGTGTGTGCCAAGTACCAGGCCCAGCACATAGAACACTGTTTATTATATGTACATTATCACATACTTAATCTATAATTAGCCTGACAAACTGTATGAAAATATGAAGTATTTTTATAAAAACTAGATGCGTAGTGATTATATCAAATAATTTGTGTAACAATTGCCTAAAATTTTTTTTTTTTTTTTTGGGGACTGAGTCTCACTCTGTTTCCCAGGCTGGAGTGCAATGGTGTGATCTCTGCTCACTGCAATGTCCACTTCCCAGGTTCATGCCATTCTCCTGCCTCAGGCTCCCAAGTATCTGGGATTATAGGTGCCCACCACCACGTCCGGCTAATTCTTTTATTTTTTGTAGAGACAGAGTTTCACTGTGTTAGCCAGGATGGTCTCGATCTCCTGACCTCGTGATCCGCCTGCCTCGGCCTCTCAAAGTGCTGGGATTACAGGCATGAGCCATCGTGCCCAGCCGCCTATTTTAGGATGGTAGTCAATTCTTTTCTGTCATACTCTATAGAGTAATTATCTCCTTCTCTGAGATTACCAAAACCAAAGCCTCATCTAATAACTGTTATTTAATAATAAAATGTATTTTAAAAGTAAGATTTATTGTGCCCCTATCATGGGCAAAGCACTTTATATATAACTCTATGGATGCAATAGTGAAGCTTAAAGCTTTCTGAGAAACCACCATGCTCCAGGCACTGTATTAAGTAATTTACATAAGCTATCTCATAATTCTGACAGTAGTGATGAAAACATACCTATTTTTCAGATGAGAAAGGTAAGCCTCAGTAAGATTAAGGCTTTCCCAAATTCATACAATAGGTTGCAAATTTGGGATTTCAGCAAACCAACTTTCTCATTCCAAACTTGTTTATGTATTAATCAGTTAATTAATTTGTATGGAAGAAATGATATTCACAAAAGCATTCCTAAACCATACAACTCTTTATAGAATAACCACATCAATGGATAGCAGCCTGAAACTTCCCCAAAACTCTAATAACAATGGATAAAACTCAAATACGGCAATACTATTAAAAGAAAGTTACCACATTTGACTCCGTCTTTTATATTTCTTTCACTTACATTTTCCTTGGGCTTTGAATTGTGGATCATTTCTTAGCTTTGCTAAAGGTAGATGCCCGGCCAGGTGCAGTGGCTCACACCTGTAATCCCAGCACTTTGGGAGGCGGAGGCAGGCTGATTGCCTGAGGCCAGGAGTTGGAGATCAGTCTGGGCCACATGGTGAAACCCCATCTCTACTAAAAATACAAAAAAGTTAGCCAGACGTAGTGGTGTGCACCTGTAATCCCAGCTACTCGGGAGCCTGAGGCAGGCGAATTGCTTGAACCATGGAGGTGGAGGTTGCAGTGAGCCGAGATTGCGCCACTGTACTCCAGCCTGGGCGACAGAGCAAGACTCCGTCTCAAAAAAAATCACAAGAACAGAAAACCAAACACCACTTGTTCTCACTCATAGGTGGGAATTGAACAATGAGAACACTTGGACACAAGGTGGGGAACATCACACACCAAGGCCTGTCGTGTGGTGGGGGTAGCGGGGAGAGATAGCATTAGGAGACATACCTAATGTAAATGACGAGTTACTGGGTGCAGCACACCAACATGGCACATGTATACACATGTAACAAACCTGCACATTGTGCACATGTACCCTAGAACTTAAAGTATACTTTAAAAAAAAAAAAGAAAAAAGAAAAGTAGATGCCTATTCTTTCTAGGCTATTTTGAAAGCCAAGAAAAGATTGGGAAGAATTTGAGAAGTGAAAACTTCATGAATTAAAAAATTTTCAAAACTCTTAAATCTGTAACGATGCTATTGGCATCCAATCAATCAAAAGTTATTTGTTATATAACTATATTACCAGGCTCAGCAAAATGTTACCTTCACAGGAGACTAGGTTCTCTCCTTTATCATTTTACTACATCCTGTCCTTTTCCTTTGCAGATGTTTAATGCCTTTCTGCCTCATGATATCACAAGATAGTCTAAATGAGGGTAGTAACTACGTATTTGTCTTACTGCCTGTTCCAGTCCCAGGCTTCCAGAGGTTTACACACACACACACACACACACACACCGCATTTGCTAAACATCTGCTGCACGAGTGAATGAACTAAAGTATTTAGCCATTGGCCACACAATCTATTGTAGAGTACTTTGATTAGTGTTTCCTAGATGGACACTGACATAATTAGGATATTTTTCCCCTCCAAATCTCATGTTGAAAATTGATCCCCAATGTTGGAGGAGGGGCCTAGTGTGAGGTGTTTGAGTCATGGGGGTGGATCCCTCGTGAATGGCTTGGTGCCATTCTCAGGAGACTGAGTGAGTTCTCTCTGTTAGTTCCCATGAGATCTGGTTGTTAATAAGAGTCTAGAACCTCTCTCCCCTCTCTTCCTTTCTCGCCATGTAATGCACTGGCCTCACTTTGCCTTCTGCTGTGAGTGGAAACTTCCTGAGGTCCTTACCAGAAGCAGATGCTGGAGCCATGCTTCTTATATAGCATGCAGAGCCATGAACCAAAGAAACCTATTTTCTTTATAAATTTACCCAGTGTCAGGTATTACTTTATAGCAACTCAAAATGGACTAAAACAGATACCAACTCAGTGAATTTTGAGGATAAACAAAAGACCATCTGGCTTCAATATTTTAAAAATAACATTAATGTACATTTTTTCCTTATCAGAATGTTTCCTATGGCTTTTCTGACTGTAAGATGATTAAAGTCAAACTCTCCAAACTGATCTCATCCAAAAATATGAGAATAATCTGCCATCACACCTACATCAAGCCATTTCTGCTCATTTCCAGGGCCGTAGTCACTTCCAAAGATAAGATCCTCCTTTGCATTCTCAGGATTTTTTCCAAATTTATTTCTCAACAATCACACCTGCCTGGCTTTATCTCCTGTTAGTTGCTAATTATTAATATGCCAAGTGCAATTCACCTACAAACTGGTCAAAAGTAACTGTCCTGAGACAGAGAATGTGAAAACTATATAACATAAAAAACAAAGATCACTAGTAAGAAAAAATGTTTGTCAGGTTAAAATTTTCAGAGAGCTCTAGGGAAAAAATATTCCAACCCCTCCCCACTGAGTTATTAACAGTATTTGAATTTTTTTAAAAAAAATTTACCTTTGTAAAAGTGAGTTTTTTTTAACTAGGTTCATTTTTAAGTCTAGAATCACAGCAAGTGGAGTGGTGTTCTACATAAAGAAATCAACATTCCTATTTCCAAAACGCTCTTTTTCTCTAATGTCACCTGTGCTGGCCTTTATATAAGACTGTCTTCTCTTACATTACTCTCACTAGAGTTGGCAGCTTCCTTTGCAGACTAAGCCTCCTTTCCTGAAATCATCATGTCCTTTTTCCTGAATTTCCTTCCATAAATGAATCTTGATAGTAATAACTCATTCAGGAGTTTTCATGTAATGAACTTTACTGCCTCTGTTTCAAATGACAACACACATTCCTTTTCTGCATGGATGGACTAACTAATGATCTATGAAGCATATTTTTTATGAACTCCAGATATAAAAACAAATTGCCCCTTTGTGTAATCTTTGGCCCATGGCTCTGAAAATTTTTTTCAATGTATTTTGGTAAGACACACTCAACTAGTAGTATCAACTATTATTCTCCTTTCTTGAGAATTTTCTTCTGATATTTTTGGCCTTCTTTTTCCATTGTGCAATGGCATCTTTTCTTTTCAATGGATATTGGCAAATCATATTACAAAGGTGGAAATAGAAACTTCAAAGATTTGTCAAGATACTGATTTCCAAGTTTAAATTTCTTCTCTTTATTACTGAGGTTAAACAATGTTATCATTATTATACTTTCTATTTTTTAATGAAAATTACTTTTATTTAATTTTTTCTTTTACACTGTTGCTATGAAATATACCACCTATGTAAAAGGTGGTATATACATTTCAGGGAGAAATAATGAAATGATCACCCTTGTACTTACCCCCCCACCTTAAAAAAAAATAGAGCTTTTCTGGTAATTATAGTCTCCCTGAGGGCCCCTCTTAGTTGCAGCTCCTTCCCTGCCTCCTCGCCTTGTCACCACTCCCCAAGTAACTACTATTCTGAACTGAATGTTAATTATTCCCTTGCTTTCTTTATAAGTTTGCCACATACTTATAAATGCATTGAGTTTTGAGTCTTTTAGAACTTCCTATGAGGGGGATCATACTATATATCTTCTTCTGCAATTTGTTTTACTACACGTTTTGAGATTCAAGCATACTAATATATATAGCTGACTTCATTAATTTTTACTGCTGTATGATATTCCAGTGTATGAATAGAGTGCAATTTATCCAAATTTTTCATACTTGTCAATTTCACAAGCGTTAGCATTTCCCAATTATTAACGAGTTTGAACATCTTTTCAGATGGTTACAAGGCATTAACATTTCCTCTTCTACAAAATTCCTAGGAATTTGTTTGCCTAGTGTTTTTTTTTAACCTTTCTCATCTTTTTGTTTCTTTTTATTGATTTCTTCCTACTATTGCTACTATTATTTATTGCTATATTAGTTCATTTTTTTTTTTTTTTGCTTTCTTTCAATGGATAAGAATACTTGACTTTAGTGTGACTGGATTTGTAAATCTTTATGGTTTATACATTTTGTGTCTTGCTAAAGAAACCTCCCATACCTTGGGATCATAATGATATTCTTCTATATCTCCTAAAATGTTTATAGTTTTGCTCTTCTCACTTAAGTCTTTACTAGGTATTATTTGTGTATGACATGATGTAGGGATCTACTTTTTTTACATTATTAAACATTTAGCCCCCCACAATTTATAGAAAAGTTCATCCTTTCCCACTGATCTGCAATGGCACTACATCATATATTGAAGGTGCATATAACCACTGGTCCCTCTCCATTTCTGACTTCTCTGTTCTGTTTCTATGCCACTACCATATTGCATCGATACCATGCTGTTGTAATTCCTATAACTTCATAAATAAAAGAATGTTAATTTCTTCACATTAATAATGTCTTGAAACCTGGTAGGACAAATTCATATCTTACTAACTTTCTTTATTAGTGACCTATGATTGGCCCTTTGTTCTTATAGATGAGTTTTAGAATCATTTCCAAGATGCTTTGGGACTTTTATTGAACTTGCATTACATGTATAGGTAAATACATATGAACTTGGCATCATTACAGTATTGAATTGTGATCTTTGTACATGGTTTATCTCCCCATGTGTTTGAGTAGTTTTAATGTCTTTAAAGAAAGTTAATGATTTTCTTTCATACAAATCTTGAACACTTTTAGTTAGATTTATTCTTAGAAACTTAGCTTTTGCTGATATTACAAATGGCAAAAATATATAATTGATGTCATTTAGAAATACAATTGGCTTTTTAAAATGAAATTTCCATTGAAGTATATAACATACACACAGAAAAATACACAAATTATAACTGTATGGCACCATGAATTATCGCAAAGTAAATTTGCCCAGGTGACCACCACCCCTATGAAAACAGAACAATAATAGTACCCAAGAAAACCCCAGTGCCAAAACCACTATCCACTTCCTCTCCAAAAATAACCATTTTCTATCACTAATTTCTGTCACTATTACTTTTGCTTGGTTCTCAAGGTTGTATAAGTAGAATTATATATTCTATATTATTTTGTGTATCTACTTTCTCTCAATTATGATGTTTATAAGATTCATCCATGTCGTTGCATGTTGCTATAGTTCATTCTTTTTCATTTCTTATAGTATTGCTTTGTGTGAACATGTGAATATAATACAATTGATTTATTCATTCTCCTGATAGTGGATATTTAAATCATTTCCAGTTTCTGATTACTATAAATGACACTGCAATGAACATTGGTGTGTGTGTGTGTGTGTGTGTGTGTATGTGTGTATGTCTTTAGGTGAAAATATACTTACATATTTATGTTGGCTATTATAAATAAAGCCGCTGCTATGAACATTCTTGTATATGTCTTTCCATAAACATATGTACCCAGGAGAAGAGCTGCTAAGTCATAGAGTATCTTCCTATTCATCTTTAGTGAATAGTGCCAGTTTTCCAAAACAAGGACAAAAATTTACACTCTCACTATCAATGAGAGAGTTCTATTTCTTCCACATCCTCCTCAACACTTGGGATTATCAGTCTTTTTCCTCTTGACCATTCTGGTGGGTGCTTTATGCTACATTATTGTGATTTTAATTTGCATCTCCCTGGTTACTAATGAATTGGCATATCTTTTTATTTATTAACTAGTTGGATATCTATTTTTTGAAGTGCTTGTTCAAGTCAATCGTCCATTTTTATTCAATTTTCTGTCTGTATCCTGTTGATCTATAGGAGTTCTTAATGCTCTGGCTGAATGCCTTGGCAATTGTGTGCATCGCTGATGTCTTTTCCCATGTTGCGGCATGCCTCTTTGTTTATTAGATCATACCTTTTGATGAACAGAAGCTCATCATTTTAATGTTGGACAACTTACTAATATTTGCCTTTATAGAAAGCACTTTTTGTGTCTTTTTCCAGAAATCACTCCCTACCCCAAGGTCATGAAGATATTCTCCAACGTTACCTTCTAGAAAAGTTAGGGTTTTACCATTCACCCCTAGCAACAGATTCTACCTCAAACTGATTTTGAGGTAGCATATGAAGCAGGTCTTAAATTTTACTTTTTCCCATATGGGGAA
Organism: Trachypithecus francoisi; assembly: GCF_009764315.1. Lineage (NCBI taxonomy): Eukaryota > Metazoa > Chordata > Mammalia > Primates > Cercopithecidae > Trachypithecus > Trachypithecus francoisi. The sequence goes on from NW_022681456.1 coordinate 111,568,498, forward strand.
CCACTTATTTTTAAAACTGTCATATTCCCACTGCTCTTCAGTGTCATATTTGCCATGAATTAGAGGTGGGTCTGTTGTTGAATTTGTGTTTTGTTCACTGATTGATTTGTCTAGGCTTACATAAATAATACACCATAATAATTAATTCAGGATTAAAATCAGTCTTGCTAACTATTAGTATAAGCCTTCCAACATTTTTGTCCTTCTTCAAGATTGTCTTATATTTCCCCATAAATTTAATAATCAGCTTGTCAATTTATATACATGCCTTGTTTGGATGGCTTTGCTAAATTCACTTATTAATTATAATAGCTTATCCATAGGTGGTTTTGAATTTTTATGTATACAGTTAAGTCATCTTGGAAAAATTACAGTTGTATTATTTCCTTTCTAATCTTTAAGCTTTTTTTGCCTTATTTGTTGTAATTTTTTTTCCAGTCTTGCCTATGAAACATGTCAAAACGAAAGAAAAAAAAGAAAAAAGAAAAACTATTTTAAAAGCAGGTTTTCTGCTATCAAGCTCTTTCTTCAAAGCCTCCTTTTATCTACCCTTCTCTCCTCCTAATTAAAGGTGTTCAACCATATTCTTCTGCTAACAGATTTCAGTCACTTCTCTAGCTTCCTAATCTGGACCATACAATCACTCAACTACTCCTTCCCTCCAATGTAGACTTCCCTCCCTCTTTGGCTTTCTGCTCTATCAGTCTGTAAGTCTAATATTACCAGTAGCTAATATTTATTGCTCATTCATGAAATACACAGTATTGTGCTCAGTTCTACATATTTAATCCTCACAACAAAGCAATGAAACTGATACTAAGTTTAATATATTTGTGATCTTTTTGCAATAAAATGTGTGTTTTTCTTCTATAATAAGAAAAATAAGTCTGGGTGCAATGGCCCATGCTTGTAATTCCAGTGCTTTGAGAGGCCAAGGTGAGAGGATCACTTGAGGCCAGGAGTTTGAGAACAGCTGGGCAACATACAGAGACCCCATCCCTACAAAAAAAAAAAATTTTTAAGTTAGCCAGGCATGGTGGTGCACACCTGTAGTCCTAGCTACTCATGAAGTGAGGCAGGAGGATAGCTTGAGCCCAGGAGTTTGAGGTTATAGTAAGCCATGATCATGTCGCTGCATTCCAGCCAGGTGACAGACCAGGACCCTGTCTCTAAAGAGAAAGTAAAGGAAAAAGATGAAAACCAGTTTAAAATAAATATTTGTTGATTGAAGACCATATTGGAAAAATCTAAACATTCTTAAAATGTATATACACATACACGCATCAGTCTAGAGTTCAAGGAAAATAATATGGAAAAAGACCAAGACCCTGTCTCTCAATAACAATTTTTATATCACTCCAGGATCAAATCTATTTAAAATATGCGTAAATGTATCCAAGCAGGAAAACTGCACATGCTAATCTGTTATTTACATGAATTCTTTAGAATATCTTAAAATGAGGGAATTTCAACTTTATGCCCTTTCAGTCCTTCTCCTTTTTGCTGCAAACCTATTATAGAGGAGACGTACTTGTGGCATCTATAATTTTTCCCTTTGCTATAAGAATAGTTTTCTGATAAAAGTTATATTAAGGTCACAAAGACACAGCAAGTTAGATTTTTTTAAAAAGTAAAAATTCCATTTAGGGCTCTGTCAAACCCTAGTTAAATGAATGTGAAGACGAGCATTAGCTCCATTTCCTTCACCTATAATAATTTTACCACCTACCTTAAAGAATTATGTAAATTAATGTGATAAAATAATTTGAGTTCCTTTAAAATAGGTACTTTAAATGTAAGTAGTTATTTTACACTGTTCTATTAACTTTAGGTCTTCTCATAAAAAATAAAATATAAAAAGAAAAAAAGACAAATGTAGGTTATATACTAACCACTCAAAAAAAAGTAATTTTTTATGCACGTCTCTATATTATAACCTATTTCTGCCATTTCTTGAAAAACAACATTAAAGAATTAAAAATGTTTGCTCTTTGATTCAGTAATTCTACTTTTGTGGGTATTACCTAACACAAAGCCAAAATATCAAAAACAAGTTTTATACACAAATACATTTACTGCAGTCTTCATGGCATCAAAAATAATAATCCATTAACACGAGAATGTTTAAATTGTGATTTAATCACATGATGAAACATCGTATGCTAAAATATATGTTTTAAAATATATTTAATAATATAGAAAACATTTTAATAATGTATTAAATAAATTTAATTTTAATCATAAAATCTATTTAATTTTGCTAGAGAGTTAGACATCCAGATATTTTTTAAAAATCCTGGGAACACCTGTGAGATACTACACAAAATGCACATCACCAAGGCATATAGTCATCAGACTGTCCAAGGTCAACACTAAAGAACAAAATCTTAAAGGGAGCTAGAGTAAAAGATCAGATCACATATAAAGAGAATCCCATCAGGCTAACAGCAGACATCTCAGCAGCAACTTTGCAAGCCATGACAGATTGAGGGCCTATTTTCAGCATTCTTCAATAAAAGAAATTCCAAGCAAGAATTTCATATCCCACCAAACTAAGCCTCATAAGTGGAGAAAACAACAACAACAACAAAAAACCTTTTGCAGATAAGCAGGTGCTAAAGGAATTTGTTACCACTAGACCAGCCTTACACAAGATCATTAAGGTAAGTTCTAAACATAGAAATGAAAGAACAATTTTCTGCTACCACAAAATATACTTCAGTACATAACGTGAAGACCCTATAAAGCAATCACACAATGGAAACTACAAAGCAACATACTAACAACTTCCCAATAGAATCAAAACCTCACATAACAATATTAGCCTTAAATGTAAATGATCTGGCCAGGTGCGGTGGCTCACTCCTGTAATCCCAGCACTTTGGGAGGCCAAGGCGGACAGATCATGAGGTCAGGAGATCGAGACCATCCTGGCTAACCCAGTGAAACCCAGTCTCTATTAAAAATACAAAAAATCAGCCAGGCATGGTGGCAGGCACCTGTAGTCCCAGCTACTCAGGAGGCTGAGGCAGGATAATGGCCAGAACCTGGGAGGCAGAGCTTGCAGTGAGCCAAACTCCAGCCTGGGGGACAGAACGAGACTGTCTCAAATAAAAATAAATAAATAAATAATAACTTTTAAAAAGTAAATGGTCTAAACACTTCACTTAAAAGGCACAGAGTGCCAAATTGGAATAAAAAAATAAGACCCATCCCTCTGCTGTCTTCAAGAGAATCATTTCACATATAACAACACTCATAGTCAAAGTAAAGTCTACCATGCAAATGGAAAACAAAAGAGATCAGGAGTTGCTATTCTTATTTCAGACAAAACAGACTGTAAACAAACAGCAGTATAAAAAAAGGCAGGGAAGAGCACTACATAATGATAGTGAGTTCAGTTTAACAAGAAGGCTTAACTATTCTAAATACATATGCACCCAACATCGGAACACCAAAATTCGTAAAATCAGCAGCTATGAAAAGACTTGGACAGTAACAAAACAATGGCGGGGGACATAAACATCTTAATAACAGCATTAAACAAATCATTGAGGCAGAAAACGAGCAAAGAAATTCTGGACTGAAACTCGACCACTGACCAACAGGGTCTAATAGACATCTACAGAATATTCCACTTATAAACCACAGAATATACATTCTTCTCATCTGCACATAGAGCATACTCCAAGATCAACTACATGTTCTGCCATAAAGCAAGCCTCAATAAATTGAAAATATCAAAATTATACAAACTATACTCTCAGACCACAGTGAAATAAAAATAGAAATCAATACCATGAAGATCTATAAAAATCAGACAACTACATGGAAATAAAACAACTTGCTACTGACTTTTGGGTAAACAACAAAATTAAAGCAGAAATCAAGAAAAAATTGAAATAAAGGAAAACAAGGACACAACATACAAAAATCTCTGAGATGCAGCAAAAGCAATATTAAGAGGAAAGTTGATAGCACTAACTGCCTGTCTCAAAAAGTTAAGTAGATCCCAAATTAACATCACACCTAGAAGAATTTGAAAAACAAAAATAAACTGCCCCCATACTAGCAGTGGAAAATAAATGACTAAAATCAGAGCAGAACTGAATAAACTTATGACCCAGAAATCCATACAAAGAATCAGTGACACTAAAACTTAGTTCCTTGAAAGGATAAACAAGATTCATAGACCACTAGCAAGCTTAACAAAGAAAAAAGAGCAAAGATCCAAATAAACACAATCAGAAATGACAAAGGTGACATTACAACTGATCCTACAGAAATACAAACAATCCTCAAAGACTTTATGAACACCTCTATGCCCACAAACTAGAAAATCCAGAGAAAATGGATAGAAATGCAGATAGAAATTGATAGAAATACAGAAATACAAACAATCCTCAGAGACTTTATGAACACCTCTATGTACACAAACTAGAAAATCCAGAGTAAATGGATAAATCCCTGGAAACACAATCTCCCAAGGATGAATTAGGAAGAAATTGAAACCTTGACCAGAACAATATTGAGTCCCAAAATTGAATCAGTAATTTAAAAAAAAAAAAGCTACCAACCAGAAAAGCCCTGGACCAGATGGATTCACAAGCAAATTCTACCAGATGTACAAAGAAGAGCTGGTACAAAAATTGAGGAGGAGGTACTCCTCCCTAACTACAAAGCCAGCATCACCCGGATGCTAAGACCTGACAAAGATAAAACAAGAAAATTAACTACAGACCAATAACCCCAATGCAAAAATCCTCAACAAAATACTAGCAAACCAAGTACAGAAGCACAACAAAAAGCTAGTCTATTGTGATTAAGAGTCATTCCTGTGGTTCAAGGTTGGCTCAACATGTGCAAATCAATAAAAATAATCCACTACATAAACAATTAAAAACAAAAACCATAAAATCATCTCAATAGACACAGACAAAGCTTTCAATAAAATCCACCATAGCTTAATGATTAAAAAAAAAAACCCACAAGAAACTAGGCATGTAAGGAACATACCTCAAAATAGTAAGAAGCATCTCTGACAAACCCACAGTCAGCATCATACTTAGTAGGAAAAAACTGAAAGTATTCCTTCCGAGAACTAGAATAAAACAAGTAACAGGCCCATTCTCACCATTTCTATTCAACATAGTACAGGAAGTGCTAGCCAGGGCAATAAGGCAAGAGAAGTAAATGAAAGGCATACAAACAGGAAAAATAATAACTTAAACTATCTCTCTCTATAGATGATATGATTCCATACCTAGAAAACCCTAAAGATGCAACTAAAAGGCTCTTAGAACCGATAAACAGCTTCAATAAAGTTTTATGATACAAAATCAATTATAAAATTCAATAGCATTTATATACACCAATTACATTCAAGTTGAGAGTCAAATCAAAAATGCAGTTTTATTAACAATAGCCACAAAAATATACCTAGGAATACATCTAACCAAAGAGATAAAAGATGTCTATAAGGAGAACTACAAAACAGAGCTGAAAGAAACATGACAAAACAAATGGAAAAACGTTCCATGCACAAGGATTGGAAGAACCGAATTAAAATATCCTTACTGCCCAAAGCACTCTACAGATTCAACGCTATTCCTATCATCTACCAATGTCATTTTTCACAGAACTAGGAAAAACTATGCTAAAATTCATATGCAACCAAAAATAAAAAAGAGCCTGAATAGCCAAAGCAATTTTAAGCAAAATAAACAAAGCTGGAGGTATCACATTACTTGACTTCAAACAATACTAGAAGGCTACAGTAACCAAAACACCATAGTAGTGATACAAAAACAAACATATAGACCAATGGAATAGAATAGAGAACCCAAAAATAAAGCCACGCACCTACAGTCATCTGGTCTTCAACAAAATTAACAAAAATAAGCAATGGGGAAAGAATTCCCTATTCAGTAAATGGTACTGGGACAACTGGCTAGCCATATGCAGAAGAATAAAACTGGACCCCTTCTTTGTACCATATATAAAATTAACTAAATGATGATGAATTAAAGATGATGATGAATTAAAGATTTAAATATAAGACATCAAACTATAAGAATACTAGGAGAAAACCTAGAAAACACCATTCTGCCCATCAGTCTTGGGAAAGAATTTATGACTAAGTCCTCAAAAGCAGTTGCAACCAAAAAAAAAAAAAAAATTGGCAAGCGGGACCTAATTAAACAAACGAGCTTCTGTTCAGGAAAAGAAACTATCAATAGTAAACAGACAACCTACAGGGTGGGAGACAATATTTGCAAACTATGCGTCCAATAAAGGTCTAATATCTAGAAGCTATAAGGAACCTAAATAAATCAACAACAACAACAAAACTCCATTGTCCATGGGCAAAAGACACAAATAGACACTCCTCAAAAGAAGACATGAAAGCAGCCAACAAACATATGAAAAAATGCTTAACATCACTAATCACTGAAGAAATGCAAATCAAAACCACAATGAGATACCATCTCACACCAGTCAGAATGAACAGCCAAAGTCAAAAAACTAAAAGTCAAAAAACAGATGTTGGCAAGGATGTGGAGAAATGGAACACTTGTACACTGTTGGTGGGAATGCAATTTAGTTCAGTCACTGTGGAAAGCAGTTTGGAGATTTCTCAAAGAACTTAAAACAGGATTACCTTTTGACCCAGCAATCCCATTACTATGTATGCATCCAAAAGTAAATAAATGATTCTACCAGAAAGACACATGCATTCATATGTACATTTCAGCACCATTCACAATTGCAAAGACATGGAATCAACCTAGGTGCTGATCAACAATAGACTGGCTATACCATGGAATACTATGCGGCCATAAAAAAGAATGAAATCTTGTCCTTTGCAGCAACATAGATGCAGCTGGAGACCATTATCCTAAGCAAATTAATGCAGAAAAGAAAACCAAATACCATATGCTCTCACTTATATGTGGGAGCTAAACACTGGGTACATATGGACATAAAAATGGCCACAATCAGAAGTGGAGACTACTAGCAGGGAGAAGGAGGGAGGGCGCAAAGAATAAAACACTACTGCGTACTATGCTCCAGCACCTGTATGAGGGTGTTAACTGTACCCCAAACCTCAGCATCATGCAATATACCCAGGTAACAAACCTGCACATTTACCACCTGAATCTAAAATAAAAGTTGACTGGAAATCGCTAGTGTGCACCACTTTCATGGAGAGAAGAGAGTGACAAGTAACTACTAGATCTTCAATGGGACACATTGAAGATCTGGTTGTGGACACATTGGGATCTATCAAGGAAACGACCCATGGAGAACGGAGAGGAGTGAGACACGACAATCTCATACCGGAGAGTGGCACAGAGTCAGGGGGAGCTTCTTGCCTTCACGGGAGAGGCGGGGAGAATAGTGAGTGAGAGTCCCTGGGGACTCACACTTCTGCAGCCTGGGCTCAGGTGATTCCCCTGTGAGCCCATCCCACCGGGACCTCCAGTCTGACATGGAGAACTATGTGGAGCCTGGGCATAGCCCCGACTCAGGCACACGCCACACGTAGAGTCCCGGAAGCCTGGAATCCCCAGGCATCTCTGCATTAGCAGCTGCATCTGGGGCAGCAGAGAAAGTCAGGATCCCCATGCACTCCCCAAAGAACGGAGCCTGATCTAGTCGCTGAGAAGCAAATGCAGACCTTGCCTCCCCTGCATCTTAACGGGGTAAGGCCCACTGGCCTGGATCTCCAGCCACGCCCCGTCTGGACTCTCAGGCCGGTAGCAGCTCTGCACTTCCCTGGAACAAAGCTCCCAGAAGACGTCAGCTGCCAGTTCTGCTGACAGCCCCCGTCGCTGATCTCCTGCATAGCCCAGCCATTCCACGGAAAAGCAGCCAGACTATTTTTCACGTAGTTCCCCAATCCTGCTCCTCCTCACGGGGCAAGACCTACTCCCCCGCACACACACCCTGGACTTCAGCCACCCCCCAACCAGGGCTCTCAGGCCGGTAGCAGCTTTGCACTTCCCTGGGTCGGAGCTCCCAGAGGAAGAGACCAGCTGCCCTTGTAGCTGTCTTGCAGCCCTCGCTGCTGTGGCATTCTTGCTCTGGAGAGCAAGCAGCAATTAGGGGGTGGCAAGGAGCCCCTGCACAGTGCAGCTCTCCCACAGAAAAGAGGCCAGACTGGTTTTCTTTCTGGGGTTTTTTTTTCCGTGTGTGTGTGTGCGCGTGTGTGTGTGTGTTTTAAACTTTTATTTTAGGTCCACGGGTACATGTGCAGGACTGTTATGTCACGAAGATCTGTTGCACAGATTATTTCAACACCCAGGTACTAAGCCTAGGACCCAATAGTTATTTATTCTGTTCCTCTTTCTCCTCCCACATTCCACCCTCAAGTAGGCCCCAGTGTCTGTTGTTCCCTTCCTTTCTTCCATGAGTTCTCATCATTTACCTCCCACTTCTAAGTGAAAACAGGTGGTATTTGGTTTTCTGTTCCTGTATTAGTTTATTAAGGATAATGGACTCCAACTCCCACAAAAGACATGATCTCCTTCTTTTCTACAGCTGCTTGGTATTCGCTGGTGTATATGTACCACATTTTCTTTATCCAATGTGTCACACTGATGAGCTTTTAGGTTGACTCTGTGTCTCTGCTATTGTGAACAGTGCTGCAATGAACATTTACATGCATATGTCTTCGTGGTACGATGATGTACACTTCTCTGGGTATACACCCAGGAATGGGATTGCTGGATCAATGGTAATTCAGTTTTTACCTCTTTGAGGAATGGTCACACTGCTTTCCACAATGGATGAACCAATTTTCATGCCCACCAACAGTGTATAAATGTTCCCTTTTCTCCACAACCTCACCAGCGTGTTACTTTTTGACTTTGTTTTGTTTTGTTTTTGTTTTCGTTTTTGAGCAGAGTCTTTCTCGGTTGCCCAGGCTAGAGTGCAGTGGCACGATCTCAGCTCACTGCAACCTCCACCTCCCAGGCTCAAGTGATTCTCAAGCCTGAGCCTCCTGAGTGGCTGGGATTACAGGCATGTGCCACCATGTCAGACTGATTTTTATATTTTTAGTAGAGACAGGGTTTCACCATGTTGACCAGGCTGGTCTCAAACTCCTGGCCTCAAGTGGTCCATCCCTCTTGTCCTCTCAAAGCACTGGGATTACTGGTGTGAGCCACTGTACCTGGTCTTATTTTTTGACATTCAATAACAGGCATTCTGACTGGTGTGAGATGGTATCTCATTATGGTTTTGATTGGCATTTCTCTAATGATTAGTGATGCTGAGCTTTTTTCATATGCTTGTTGGGTACATGTGGAAAAAAAAACTTGTATGTCTTCTTTTGAAAAGTTTCTGTTCATGTCCTTTGTCCACTTTTTAATAGGGTTGTTTCATTCTTGTAAATTTGTTTAAGGTCCTTATAGATAGATGCTGGATATTAGATCTTCGTCAGATGCATAGTTTGCAAATATTTTCTCCCCATCTGTAGGTTGTCCATTTACTCTGTAGATAGTTTCTTTGGCTGTGCAGAAGTTCTTAAGTTAATTAGACCCCATGTGTCAGTTTTTGCTTTTGTTGCAATTGCTTTTGGCATCTTTGTCAGGAAATGTTTGCCTGTTCAGATGTACAGAATTATATTGCCTAGGTTATCTTCCAGAGTTTTTTTTTTTTTCTTTATTATACTTTAAGTTCTAGGGTACATGTGCATAATGTGCAGGTTTGTTACATATGTACACTTGTGCCATGTTGGTGTGCTGCACCCATCAACTCGTCAGCACCCATCAACTCGTCATTTACGTCAGTTATAACTCTCAATGCAATCCCTCCCCCCTCCCCCCTTCCCCATGATAGGCCCCGGTGTGTGATGTTTCCCTTCCCGAGTCCAAGTGATCTCATTGTTCAGTTCCCACCTATGAGTGAGAACATGCGGTGTTTGGTTTTCTGTTCTTGCGATAGTTTGCTGAGAATGATGGTTTCCAGCTGCATCCATGTCCCTACAAAGGACACAAACTCATCCTTTTTTATGGCTGCATAGTATTCCATGGTGTATATGTGCCACATTTTCTTAATCCAGTCTGTCACTGATGGACATTTGGGTTGATTCCAAGTCTTTGCTATTGTGAATAGTGCCGCAATAAACATACGTGTGCATGTGTCTTTATAGCAGCATGATTTATGATCCTTTGGGTATATACCCAGTAATGGGAGGGCTGGGTCATATGGTACATCTAGTTCTAGATCCTTGAGGAATTGCCATACTGTTTTCCATAATGGTTGAACTAGTTTACAATCCCACCAACAGTGTAAAAGTGTTCCTATTTCTCCACATCCTCTCCAGCACCTGTTGTTTCCTGACTTTTTGATGATTGCCATTCTAACTGGTGTGAGATGGTATCTCATTGTGGTTTTGATTTGCATTTCTCTGATGGCCAGTGATGATGAGCATTTTTTCATGTGTCTGTTGGCTGTATGAATGTCTTCTTTTGAGAAATGTCTGTTCATATCCTTTGCCCACTTTTTGATGGGGTTGTTTTTCTCTTGTATATTTGTTTGAGTTCTTTGTAGGTTCTGGATATTAGCCCTTTGTCAGATGAGTAGATTGCAAAAATTTTCTCCCATTCTGTAGGTTGCCTGTTCACTCTGATGGTAGTTTCTTTTGCTGTGCAGAAGCTCTTTAGTTTAATTAGATCCCATTTGTCAATTTTGGCTTTTGCTGCCATTGCTTTTGGTGTTTTAGACATGAAGTCCTTGCCCATGCCTATGTCCTGAATGGTACTACCTAGGTTTTCTTCTAGGGTTTTTATGATATTAGGTCTAACATTTAAGTCTGTAATCCATCTTGAATTAATTTTCGTATAAGGAGTAAGGAAAGGATCCAGTTTCAGCTTTCTACTTATGGCTAGCCAATTTTCCCAGCACCATTTATTGAATAGGGAATCCTTTCCCCATTTCTTGTTTCTCTCAGGTCTGTCAAAGATCAGATGGCTGTAGATGTGTGGTGTTATTTCTGAGGACTCTGTTCTATTCCATTGGTCTATATCTCTGTTTTGGTACCAGTACCATGCTGTTTTGGTTACTGTAGCCTTGTAGTATAGTTTGAAGTCAGGTAGCATGATGCCTCCAGCTTTGTTCTTTTGACTTAGGATTGTCTTGGCAATGCGGGCTCTTTTTTGGTTCCATATGAACTTTAAAGCAGTTTTTTCCAATTCTGTGAAGAAACTCATTGGTAGCTTGATGGGGATGGCATTGAATCTATAAATTACCTTGGGCAGTATGGACATTTTCACGATATTGATTCTTCCTATCCATGAGCATGGTATGTTCTTCCATTTGTTTGTGTCCTTTTTTATTTCACTGAGCAGTGGTTTGTAGTTCTCCTTGAAGAGGTCCTTGACATCCCTTGTAAGTTGGATTCCTAGGTATTTGATTCTCTTTGAAGCAATTGTGAATGGAAGTTCATTCATGATTTGGCTCTCTGTTTGTCTATTACTGGTGTATAAGAATGCTTGTGATTTTTGCACATTAATTTTGTATCCTGAGACTTTGCTGAAGTTGCTTATCAGCTTAAGGAGATTTTGGGCTGAGACAATGGGGTTTTCTAAATAGACAATCATGTCATCTGCAAACAGGGACAATTTGACTTCTTCTTTTCCTAACTGGATACCCTTGATTTCTTTCCCTTGCCTGATTGCCCTAGCCAGAACTTCCAACATTATGTTGAATAGGAGTGGTGAGAGAGGGCATCCCTGTCTTGTGCCAGTTTTCAAAGGGAATTTTTCCAGTTTTTGCCCATTCAGTATGATATTGGCTGTGGGTTTGTCATAAATAGCTCTTATTTTGAGGTACGTTCCATCAATACCGAATTTATTGAGCGTTTTTAGCATGAAGGGCTGTTGAATTTTGTCAAAGGCCTTTTCTGCATCTATTGAGATAATCATGTGGTTCTTGTCTTTGGTTCTGTTTAGATGCTGGATTACGTTTATTGATTTGCGAATGTTGAACCAGCCTTGCATCCCAGGGATGAAGCCCACTTGATCATGGTGGATAAGCTTTTTGATGTGCTGCTGAATCCGGTTTGCCAGTATTTTATTGAGGATTTTTGCATCGATGTTCATCAGGGATATTGGTCTAAGATTCTCTTTTTTTGTTGTGTCTCTGCCAGGCTTTGGTATCAGGATGATGTTGGCCTCATAAAATGAGTTAGGGAGGATTCCCTCTTTTTCTATTGATTGGAATAGTTTCAGAAGGAATGGTACCAGCTCCTCCTTGTACCTCTGGTAGAATTCAGCTGTGAATCCATCTGGTCCTGGCCTTTTTTTGGTTGGTAGGCTATTAATTATTGCCTCAATTTCAGAGCCTGCTATTGGTCTATTCAGGGATTCAACTTCTTCCTGGTTTAGTCTTGGAAGAGTGTAAGTGTCCAGGAAATTATCCATTTCTTCTAGATTTTCTAGTTTATTTGCATAGAGGTGTTTATAGTCCAGAGTTTTTATAGTTTTAAGTTTTGTACTTAAATATTTAATCCATCTTGATTTTTGCATGTGGTTGAATTAAGATAGGAGTCCAATTTCAATCTTTTGCATATGACTAGGCAACTGGCTAGTAACATTTATTGAATGAGAAGTCCTTTCCTCATTGCTTTTGTTAGTTTTGTCAAATTTCAGATGGTTGTATGTAGCATTATTTTTGTGCTTTCTATTCTGTTCCAGTGGTCTATGTGTCTGTTTTGTACCAGTGCCGTGCTGTTTTAGTATCTGTAGCCCTGTAATAAAGTTTTAAGTTCGGTAATGTGATGCCTCCAACTTTGTTCTTTTTGATTAGGATTGCCTTGGCTATTTAGGCCTTTTTGGATTCCGTATGAATTTTAAAATAGTTTTTCCTAGTCCTATACAATGTTATTCCTATCAAACTACCAATGTCATTGTATCTGTTTTGTGCAGTATGACCATTTTAACCATATTGATTCTTCCTATCCATGAGCATGGAATGTTTTCCATGTGTTTGTGTTGTCTCTGATTTCTTTGAGCAGTTTTATAATTCTCATTGTAGAGATCTTTCACCTCCCTGGTTAGCTGTATTCCTATTTTATTCTTTTTGTGGCAGTTGTGAATGGGATTGCATTCTTGACCTGGCTCTCCACTTGGATGTTGTGTGTTTATAGAAATGCTACCCATTTTTCTACATTGATTTTGTATCCAGAAACTTTACTGAAGTTGTTTATCAGTTCTAAGATTTTTTGGATAGAACCTATGGAGTTTTCTAGGTGTAGAATCATACTGTCTGCAAAGAGAGATAATTTGATTTCCTCTGTTTATATTTGGATGCCTTTTATTTCTTTCTATTGCCTGATTGCTCTGGCCAGGACTTCTAATACTATGTTGAATAGGAGTGGTGAGATAGGATATTGTTGTCTTGTGCTTGTTTTCAAACAGAATGCTTCCAGATTTTGCCCGTTCAATATTATGTTGGCTGTGGTTTTCTCATAGATGGCTCTTATTTTGAAGTATGTTCCTTCATTGTCCAGTTTATTGAGGGCTTTTGACATGAAGAGATGTTCAATTTTATCAAAAGCCTTTTCTGCATCTATTGAGATAATCATGCGGTTTTTGTCTTTTGTTCTGTTTGTATGATGAATCACATTTATTGATTTGTCTATGTTGGACCAACCTTGCTTCCCAAGGATGAAGCCTACTTTATCGTGGTGAATTAACTCCCTGTGTATACACCATTGATGTGCTGCCGGATTTGTTTTAAAAGTATCTTGTTGAGGATTTTTACATCAATGTTCATCAAGGATATTCGGCCAAGCTGTTTTTTATATGTGTCCTGCTTCCTCTCACTGGGTGGGACCCCACAGCCTGGGACTCCAGCCAACCCCAACGAAGACTCTCAGGCTGGTAGCAACTCTGCAATTCCCTAGGATGGACTGTGCAGAGGGAGAGTCCGGCCACCAGTTTTTGCTGCCTTGCAGTCTCTGCTGCTATAACCTTCAGGCTCTGGAGAGCAAGTGGTGATTAGGGAGAGGCTTGGATCCCCCACACAGCGCAACTGACCCAAGGTAAAGTGGCCAGACTGTTTTTTACATGGGTCCCTGATCCCACTTCTCCTCATTGAGTGGGACCCATCTATCTGGGACTCCAGGCACCCTGCACCCCCCGCGACCGGGCTCTCAGGCTAGTAGCAGAGCTACACTTCCCTGGGACGGAAGCTTGCAGAGGGAGAGGCTGGCCACCATTTTTGCTGTCTCCCAGACCCTGCTGCTATAGCCTTCTGCTCTGGAGAGTACATGGTGATTAGGGAGTGACATGGTTACCCCAGAACAATGCAGCCCTCCCACGGAAGAGTGACTGGACTGTTCTCCACCTGGGCTTCTGTCTGGGCTTCTCATCACTGGGCAGGGCCACCCAACCTGGGACTCTAGCAAAACTACCCTGCCCCTTCCTGAACACTTTAGTCAGAGGTGGGAAGTAATCCCAGAAACAACCCACAACCCCTCTGCCTCTGCAGCTACAGTTAATATCTCCCTAACCTTCCACAGGTTGGGGAAGGAACAGAGGGCACAATAGCTACGCTGGCAACTGCAACATACTGCAGCCACCAGACAAAAAGGAATCCAGTCTCTCTTCCTTGTGACGCCCTCCCTCCCCACTACCCCCACAACTCTTCACCACACAGGGCCCCTGGCTTGGGACTGCAGAACAGCTGCCTCACCCATGGTTCAGCATATCCACTGGTAGGGACTGTTTTTCCCTAGTGAGGGGCTCCCAGAAGCCCCCCTGCCACTGCCACAGCAATGATTCTGCCTCTGCTGCCCTCAGTCTGGAGAAAAAACAAAGAATCTAAGGGCTTCACCTGAGCTTCCAGCACACCAAGCAGAGAGAAGCCCAGGCTCTCATCCCTGTGAGCCGTGGACTAACCTCCTGCTCTTTAACAAGCAGAGCCTGGCTCAGGCTAGCAGAGAAGCTGCCCCACCCCCTGGCTGAACCTTCCTGGGAGCAGCAGCTTCGCATTTCTCTGAGGTAGAAGCAACCAAAAACCCCCTTGCCACTGCCACTGCAGTGGTACTGCCCTTGCTACCTTCAGACCAGGAAAGAAGCAAAGACCCTGACTGCTTTAATCACACTTCCAGCAAGCGGCAGTTGCCTTAAAGAGAAGAGGCCAGTCTGTCTCCCCCAGGTCCCACCCAAGGCCCCTGCTCATCACCAGGTGGGGCCTCATTAGTGTGGACCCACCGTTCAGCTGCCCCATCCCAGGCTAATTAAACTGATTGACAGCAGCTCTTCATGTTTCTCGGCTGGAGCCCAAAGAGACAGGTCAAAGACCCTCTGCCACAACCACTGCTAAAGTCCCTTCCCCTGCTGCCTCCAAGCTGGGAAAGTAACATAAAGCCAGATATCACCCTAGAGCTGTGGCGTGCAGCCCAGGAGTGCCAAGTTGAGATCTGCAGCCAGTACTCAAGTGGGAGATAAACCCACACTTTCAGAGCACTGAGAGGGAGTACAGCTGCAACTGGGAAGAAATACAGGGGAGCTATGTTAACTGAGCAAGTGCCTACCTACAGGCCATTACACTTATGTGCCACCTACTGGATCACAGCACAAGACATCAATACCAAAAAAGACTTTGCTAATATACTCGCCCTGTGAAACCAAAAACAAGAATTCAGCTACAAATAAACACCCTGAACAAAGCTTTGGTCCTCTGAAAACATCCAGAAAGGAAGTCAACTGACTGTACTCAATTACCACCACAGTTAAAAGAACATCAGCTCGCTCACACAGATGAGAAATAACCAGCACAAGAACTCTGGCAACTGAAAAAGTCAGAGTGCCTTCTTTCCTCCAAATGACCACACTATCTTAACCAGGCTGAAGTGGTTGAAATGATAGAAATAGGATTCAGAATATGCATAGGAACAAAGATCATCGAGATTCAGGACGACATTGAAATGCAATCCAAGGAATCTAAGAATCACATAATACAGGAGCTGATAGATGAAATAGCCATTATAAAAAAGGACCAAAGTAATCTGGTAGAGCTGAAAAACACACTACAAGAATTGCATAATGTTGGGGGACTGGTCCGAAAAGAAAAAAAAAAAAAAAAAGAATTGTATAATGCAATTGTGCATATTAACAGCAGAATAGACCAAGCTGAGGAAAGAATCTCAGAGCTCAAAGACTAGCTATCTAAAATAACCCAAACAAAAATAATGAAAAAAGAATTAAAAAGAACAAAAAATCCTTCCAAGAAATGTGTGATTATGTAAAGAAACCAAACCTATGACTCATTGGCATCCCTGAAAGAGACAGGAAGAAAGCAAGCAACTTGGAAACATATTTCAGGATATCGTCCATGAAAACTTCCCCAACCTCACTAGAGAGAACTACATTCAAATTCAAGAAATACAGAGAACCTCTGCAAAACACTACGCAAGAAGATCATCTCCCAAACACATAATCATCAGATTCTCTGAGGTTGACATCAAAGAAAAACAATTAAGGGCAGCTAGAGAGAAAGGGCAGGTCACCTACAAAGGGAACCCCATCAAGCTAACAGCACACTTTTCAGCAGAAACCCTACAAGCCAGAAGAGACTGGGGGCCTATATTCAACATTCTTAAAGAATTTCCAACAAGAATTTCATATCCAGCCAAACTAAGTTAAGGAGAAATAAGGTCCTTTTCAGACAAGCAAATGCTGAGAGAATTTATTACTACCAGAACTGTCTTAAAAGAGGTTCAGAAAGGAGCGCTAAATATGCAAAGACCATTACCAGTCACTACATAGACACACTGAAGTACATAGACCAGTGACACTATAAAGCAACTACATAAACATGCCAGCATAATAACCAGCTATTAACATGATAACAGAATCAAATCCATAAATATTAATGCTAATCTTGAATGTAAATGGGCTAAATACCTCCAATTAAAAGGCACAGAGTGTCAAGCTAGATCAAGAAGCAACACCCAATGGTATGCTATCTTCAAAAGACACATCTCACATGCAATGACATGCATAGGCTCAAAATAAAGGCATGGAGAAAAATCTAAGCAAATGGAAAACAGAAAAAAGCAGGGGTTGTGATCCTAATGTCAGACAAAATGGACTGTAAGTCAACGAAGATCAAAAAAGATAAAGAAAGACATTACATAATGGTAAAGGGTTCAATTCAACAAGAAGACATAACTATTCTAAGTATATATGTACCCAACACAGGAGCACCCAGATTAATACAGCAAGTTCTTAGATAACTACAAAGAGACTTATATTCCCACACAATAATAGTGGGAGACTTTAACCCCCGACTGATAATATTAGACAAAACAATGAGGCAGAATATTAACAAAGATAGTCAGGACCTGAATTTAACATTTGACCAAATGAGCCTAATAACATCTACAGAACTCCCCACACAACAACAGTATATTCATGTCCTCTACACATGGCACATATTCTAAAACTGACCACACAATCAAACATAAAACAATACTCAGCAAATTCAAAAAATCCAACAGTATACCAGCCACGATCTCAGACCACAGGGCAATAAAAATAGAAATCAATGCTAAGGAAATCACTCAAAGCCATACAATTACATGGACGTTAAACAATCTGCTTCTGAATGACTTTTCAGTAAATAATGAAATTAAGGCAAAAATCAAGAAATTCAATGAAACTAATGGGAACAAAAATACAACATACCAGAATCTCTGGAACACACCTAAGGCAATGTTAGGAGGAGAGTTTACAGCACTGAATGCCAACATCAAAAACTTTGATCTCAAATTAACAGTCGAATATCACAACTAGAAAAACTAAAGCTAGAGCAAACCAACCCTAACACTAGCAGAAGACAAGAAATAACCAAAATCAGAGCTGAACTGAAAAAAACTGAGACATACACACAAAAGACAAAGATTAATGAATCCAGAAATTGGTTCTTTGAAAAAATGAATAAGATTAATAGAGCTAGACAACTAAAAGAAAAGGAGAAAAGATGCAATTTGGCACAATCAGAAATGACAAAGGGGACGTTACCACTGACGCAACAGAAATATAAAAACAAACCCTCAGAGACTACTACGAACATGACTATGCACACAAACTAGAAACTCTAGAAGAAACTGATAATTCCTAGACACATAACAACCTCCCCAAGACTGAACCAGGAAGAAATTGAATCCCTGAACAAACAAATAACGAGTTCCAAAATTCAATCAGTAACAAAAAGCCTACCAATAAAAATAGCTCAAGACCAGATGGATTCTGAGCCAAATTTTACCAGACGTATAAAGAATAGGGAGCAGGGCCAGGCGCTGTGGCTCACGCCTGTAATCCCAACACTATGGGAGGCTGAGGTGGGCGGATCACGAGGTCAGGAGATCAAGACCATCCTGGCTAACGCGGCGAAACCCCATCTCTACTAAAACAAAAAACAATAATAATACCAAAAATTACCTGGGCGTGGTGGCACACGCCTATAGTCCCAGCTACTCGGGAGGCTGAGGCAGGAGAATCGCTGGCACCCGGGAGGCGGAGGTTGCAGTGAGCCGAGATCGTGCCATTGCACTCCGCGTGGGCGACAGAGCGAGACTCCGTCTCAAAAAAAAAAAAAAAAAAAAAAAAAATGGGGAGAGGAATCATCATGTTGGACGGGAGGCAGGACTAGATTGCAGCTGTGACTCCAACGGACAGGGCAGGGTGCGGAGGCTCGCATCATGAATTTTAGTTCCATTATCAATGGCAAGAACAAACTAGGAATCCAGAGAGGACCCACAGACCCTCTGAAGGAAGCGGATTGCTCCTGCAGGACCCGGGAGACAACTAGATACAATGAGTCTGACCTTACCTGGAACTGAGTCAATCTCGAGAACCCAGCGAAACACAGAGGTAGAGGAGCAGCGGGAAAGGCCCTGGGAGCTCACTGGGTCCCCAAGCAGCCCATTCCTGCCTGGCACCACAGGAATCCTTCAGGAGGGCGGCCAGAGGAGCAGGGAAAAGGCCACAGGGAGAAGGAAGTCTCCAGCTGAGCTCTGTAACAAGTGGAATCCAGCCAGAACCTCCTAGCCAGAACTCCGGGGAGGGCACGAATCTGGTGCATTTTGCTAAGGACTTAAGACCTGAAACTATAAACATTATAGAAGATAAACATAAGTTCTGGCTAGGGCAATCAGGCAAGAGAAAGAAATCAAGGGTATCCAGTTAGGAAAAGAAGAAGTCAAATTGTCCCTGTTTGCAGATGACATGATTGTATATTTAGAAAACCCCATTGTCTCAGCCCAAAATCTGCTTAAGCTGATAAGCAACTTCAGCAAAGTCTCAGGATACAAAATTAATGTGCAAAAATCACAAGCATTCTTATACACCAGTAACAGACAAGCAGAGAGCCAAATCAGGAATCAACTTCCATTCACAATTGCTTCAAAGAGAATCAAATACCTAGGAATCCAGCTTACAAGGGATGTAAAGGACCTCTTCAAGGAGAACTACAAACCACTGCTCAGTGAAATCAAAGAGGACACAAACAAATGGAAGAACATACCATGCTCATGGATAGGAAGAATCAATATCGTGAAAATGGCCATACTGCCCAAGGTGATTTATAGATTCAATGCCATCCCCATCAAGCTACCAATGACTTTCTTCACAGAATTGGAAAAAACGGCTTTAAAGTTCATATGGAACCAAAAAAGAGCCCGCATTGCCAAGACAATCCTAAGTCAAAAGGACAAAGCTGGAGGCGTCACGCTACCTGACTTCAAACTATACTACAAGGCTACAGTAACCAAAACAGCATGGTACTGGTACCACAACAGAGATATAGACCAATGGAACAGAACAGAGTCCTCAGAAATAATACCACACATCTACAGCCATCTGATCTTTGACAAACCTGAGAGAAACAAGAAATGGGGAAAGGATTCCCTATTTAATAAATGGTGCTGGGAAAATTGGCTAGCCATAAGTAGAAAGCTGAAACTGGATCCTTTCCTTACCCCTTATACGAAAATTAATTCAAGATGGATTAGAGACTTAAATGTTAGACCTAATACCATAAAAACCCTAGAAGAAAATCTAGGTAGTACCATTCAGGACATAGGCATGGGCAAGGACTTCATGTCTAAAACACCAAAAGCAACGGCAGCAAAAGCAAAAATTGACACATGGGATCTAATTAAACTAAAGAGCTTTTGCACAGCCAAAGAAACTACCATCAGAGTGAACAGGCAACCTACAGAATGGGAAAAAATTTTTGCAACCTACTCATCTGACAAAGGGCTAATATCCAGAATCTACCAAGAACTCAAACAAATATACAAGAAAAAAGCAAACAACCCCATCAAAAAGTGGGCAAAGGATATGAACAGACATTTCTCAAAAGAAGACATCCATACCGCCAACAGACACATGAAAAAATGCTCATCATCACTGGCCATCAGAGAAATGCAAATCAAAACCACAATGAGATACCATCTCACACCAGTTAGAATGGCAATCATTAAGAAGTCAGGAAACAACAGGTGTTGGAGAGGATGTGGAGAAATAGGAACACTTTTACACTGTTGGTGGGATTGTAAACTAGTTCAACCATTATGGAAAACAGTATGGCGATTCCTCAAGATCTAGAACTAGATGTACCATATGACCCAGCCATCCCACTACTGGGTATATACCCAAAGGATTATAAATTACTCTACTACAAAGACACATGCACACGTTTGTTTATTGCGGCACTATTCACAATAGCAAAGACTTGGAATCAACCCAAATGTCCATCAGTGACAGACTGGATTAAGAAAATGTGGCACATATACACCATGGAATACTATGCAGCCATCAAAAAGGATGAGTTTGCGTCCTTTGTAGGGACATGGATGCACCTGGAAACCATCATTCTTAGCAAACTATCACAAGAAGAGAAAACCAAACACCGCATGTTCTCACTCATAGGTGGGAACTGAACAATGAGATCACTTGGACTCGGGAAGGGGAACATCACACACTGGGGCCTATCATGGGGAGGGGGGAGGAGGGAGGGATTGCATTGGGGAGTTATACATGATATAAACGTCATGCACATGTACCCTAGAACTTAAAGTATAATAAAAAAAAAAAAAAGAAGATAACATTGGAAAAACCCTTCTAGACATTGGCTTAGGCAAGGATTTCATGACCAAGAACCCAAAACCAAGGGTTAAGGACATGAACAGACAATTCTCAAAAGAAGATACACAAATGGCCAACAAACATACATAAAAATGCTCAACATTACGAATGATCAGGGAAATGCAAATCAAAACCCACAATGCAATACCACCTTCCCCCTGTAAGACTGGCCATAATCAAAAATTCAGAAAACAGTAGATGTTGGCATGGATGCGATGATCAGGGAACACTTCTACACTGCTGGTGGGAATGTAAACTAGTACAGCCACAATGGAAAACTGTGGAGATTCTTTTAAAACTAAAAGTAGAACTACCATTTGATCCAGCAATCCCACTACTGGGTATCTACCCAAAGGAAAAGAAGTCATTATTCAAAGAGACACTTGCACATGCATGTTTATAGCAACATAATTCACAATTGCAAAATCGTGGAACCAACCCAAATGCCCATCAATCAACAAGTAGACAAAGAAACTGTGGTATTTATAGGATGGAATACTACACAGCCATTAAAAGGAATAAATTAACAGCATTTGTAGTGACCTGGATGAGATTCGAGACTATTATTCTAAGTGATGTAACTCAGGAATGGAAAAATGAAACATCGTATATTCTCGCTGATATGTGGGAGCTAAGCTATGATGATGCAAAGGCATAAGAATGATACAATGGACTTTGGAGACTTGGTGGGGAGAGTGGGAGGGGGACGAAGGATAAAAGACTACCAATATGATAAAGTGTATCCTGCTTGGGTGATGGGTGTACCATAATCTCACAAATCACCACTAGAAGAACTTACATAACCAATACCACTTGTACCCCAATAACTTATGGAAAAATAAAATTAAAAAGAGAAAATGTGGTACACATACACTGTAGGATACTATGCAGCCATAAAAAAGAATAAGGTCATGTCTGTTGCAGCAACATGGATGGAGCTGGAGGTCATTACCCTAAGCAAACTAATGCAGAACATAAAACCAAATACATGTTCTCACTTGTAAGTGGGAGCTAAACACTGAGAACACTTGGACACTAAGAGAAGAACAACTGACACTGGGGCCTACTTGAAGGTGGAGGGTGGGAGGAGGGAGAGGATCAGAAAACATACCTATCAGATATTATACTTATTACCTGAGTGACACAATAATTTGTACTCCAAACCCCCATGACATGTAGTTTACCTATATAACAAACCTGCTCTTATGCCCCAAACCTAAAATAAAAGCTGAAAACAAGACAAAGAAAATACATATGAAATGATTTAGAACATCCGAACACTGATTGGATAGTTTATAAAATTAAAGCATTATTAGTTTAAATATATATTTAATTTTAGAACAAAAATGGCTTATCTTATGCAGTTAAGTGAAGGAAAAAAGAGACAATAAAATTGTTTATAAACCCTGAGTTCAGCTGTAACTAAGAATTAACATTAAAAAGGTTAGTAATTATCACTTAGAATGACCAAGTTAAAATTATTGTATCTTTTAATTTTTCCAATTATCTTTAGTGAATTTTTATTATGTTTACAATGAGGAAATTTGGAAATCATATTTAAAAAAATAAAAAACTTTTGGGATACATTTTAATTTCAATGGATTAAGTTTACCAAGAAATTGAAGCAAGGTAATACATGTATCTCTGCTTACAATACATAGACACTATTATTAGATTTATCAGCAGTTTCATTTTATCAACAAGGGGTAGAATCAGTCAATTCATGGGCCTCAGTACCATGAGGTCCCACAGTGTTCTATCACCAAAAAAAATCTCTCTTAGTAATTCTTACTAAGAATTCTACAAAGTAATTCTTAGACCTCGCTTAATTGCTGTAGATATATTCATTCAATATCTGCTGAATAAACATTTTCTCTGCAGCTTGAGCTACACAGGTAAAGACCATATATCTGCTTCATCTGGTACACAAGTTCTTTTTCCCCAAATTAGCCTAATGGGCAACTGCTTCCCAACTCCATGACAGAGAGCTAAATTATTGACTCTTCTGAAGTTTCCAAGTAAATTATCTTAGTCCTTAGACCACTAATAATTTGTTTTGTAGAATGAAATTATCAACCAACCTCAGTGGCTGAGTAAATTTTTAAGAACAATCCCTTCTCCTTTTTCCACCTTTTATTCTGTGTTTAGTTTAGGACAGGTACAGTTCTGCACATCTCAAGAGCCATAAGCTTACAATAGAATCCCTTAGGCTTCAAACAAGCTTTGGTCACCAGACTTGAGATCTCCATACAAATATTTCACTCCGATTTCAGCAAATGGGAGAGACTTGGAAATCTGACATGGTCAGCAATTGCAATGTTGTTACATATTTTGCGGTGGCCTCCAAGTTGTACTTATGAGAATCCTTGTTCTGAGACTGAGAATTGTCTATATGGAAAAAGCATGGGCTATGAAGTCAAAGAATTTTGGGTCTAAATTTTGGCATAGCCATGTACTTGTCCTGCAACGTTAGGCAAGTTACTCCATCCCTAGAGACTTGGTTTCCTCATTTGCAAAATGGGGTTGACAATTCTTAACCTTTTTGAGTTTGTAGGAAGATTTCTTGAGATAATGTAAGTAAAAGGCTTATCATGGTATTGGACATTATTATTCACTAGATTGTAGTTAAAATGAATGTACGTGATAAAACAAAAATTTCAACTGAGGCACTTTCTAAAGTGAGAAGCTACAACAAGATGCAAAATTATTCAAAAAAAAGAACCAGAGAGAAGATACGTCATAAAAAGTGTATGAAGGTTGTGAGTTGGAGATTAGGATTTGTTGCATTGCTTTTAGCACCAGATGATATTATTTTGACTAATTTTTTTCTGAATGAGTATTATGGGGTCTAACATAGAGAAAAGTTATAAAATATAAATGTAAATCATAATAAATTATCACTAAATACACACCAATAAAGCTGGCACTTGGGTCAAGAAACAGAACATTGCCAGCACCACAGAAACCCAGAAAGGGATTTTTTTGAAAGGCTTTTCAGAGAATTGCCCTACCCTTCACCTAAAGCCAGCAAAAAGTAACTGTAAAAGGAGGCAACATCCTTAGCTGCTGGGAACATAGTGGCAAGAACCTGACTGAAGTAGCTGATGCAGGAAAGGAGCTGTTTTCTGGGAATTATCAGTGCCAATGTATTAGTGCTGAGTATGAGTGTTTCTCTTGGACCAAATGTGGTCTCATGTGGGAGAGATAACTGTATGGGGAATTTTAGATGCTAAAAGAACCTACAAGAAAAATGAGCAAGCATCAACAGAAAGAAACAAAGGTTTTCATTCCTTGGAGCAATGTAAGAAGTAAACAACTAGACTAAATACAAATTGCACTTGCCCGTGTCAGAGGAATTGCAATGCAGGGCTCATCTCTGAAGAACCACATGTGCCCATGCAGGAAAGAATCAGCTTTAATGTGTGCTATGTCCAGAGTATGGCCCCATCACCTTCACAGTACCAGACAAGTAAAATTTCCTGCCTCTGTCCTCTCCTTCCTCCCCAACCACCAACATGGGAGAGTTCAGAAATCAGGTAGCAAGTGAAGAGAAAAAGAATTGAAGGCTAGGTGGGCATGAGAGTGAAAGTCCATCCCATAGCCAATGAATGCCTCTCATTCTGGGGACACAGGGTTCTCAGACTATAGTAGGTTTGGACTGCAGGAGGAAGAGGATCTTCCATTTTAAATCAACTTTTATCTTTTAACGAAGATTGATGGCTCTTATGTAGAATGGACTGTTTTTCTTTTTGGATATCGACTCTGAATTACTTAAGATTGTCTAGAAAATTCATTTGACCGCACACATTTTCAGGACAAGAAAATAATGAGCTTCACTGAATAAATGTTAAAGAACAATGAAATTTTGAAGAAGTTACTTTCTGACTACATGGTTCAATTTATATGTGTTCAGTATACTGGGAATATCACTAATCTTATCATAACAAGATTTAAGAGAGGTGAACAAAAGAGCTGCATCATATCCAACTCTGCTGGCCTTTGGTGGGATTAGGACCTCCAGACCCACCAGCAGAATATACAATTACAGAAGAATATCTGCCCTGGTGAAGTAGCTATCCATGGAATATAATTTTTAATGGTTTTTAAAAATATCATTACCTATTTCAATGTATTAAATGGGGAAAACATCCTCATGGCTTCAAGTCATCTACCTGAATACTAGGACACTGTACATGTATATAGCAATGAGGAAAAACACCTGTAGACCAGGTATCCGGGTTACTGCTCAGACCCAGAGCACATCCATCTGTTCTTTGCTTCAGTGCATTGCTATAATTTAAATAAGCAACCTCAATGAAGCATAATGAAAAAGTTCATCCAAGAAAGTGTCTTTCCTGGGCTCTGATATTGCTTGCATTTGTCACAGTGATTCTTGGAGCACTGTATCATATCAAAAAAAGCAGGATCCATAAATGAAAAGTCATTTAAAAATAATCAAAAATGTAACTTTCTTCCTTTGTTTAAAGCCTACAATATAAAATTTGTATCTCAGTGATTATAAAAGAAGGGAAAAATATCAAACGCCAGAAATATGCTGTCAATTAACTCCCATAAGCAGATGTAGATTAAAACAGGATTCCTAAATATAAAAGCTGGTACCTGGCTTATATTTAATAGACCTTTACAGTTATGGAACTTAAAAACTGAATACAACAAAATTATCCTCCAGATTTTTGTATATTTACAAATTAAAATTTAATTTTACCATAACTATAAGCCTTTGACCAAGTTTTATTTTCAATCTAATATGTTGCGTGTCTGTCTTCATTAAAAGGCCTTAGTCCAGAATCTGAAGATATCAGAGTCAGAAATTCTCTTAAAACTCATTTGATTTCACCTCCCCATTTTCTACACACAGAAAACAAAGACCTAGAGAGGTAAAATTTGTTTAAAGTTGCCTAACTAGTTGTAAAGATGAATGTATAACTTCAACTAATGCCTATGCCTATGGAATTGTCCCAAGGGACTTTAACTCCTGTGGAATATAAGGTGTTTAAATCAGATTCCACACCCACACCCACCCCCATGTAGATTTCATCTTCTTTCACTTGAGCTATCATTTGGACAGAAAGTAACTCCAGAGGCTAAATTAGCTGTGTTAACTGTTAAAAAGAGTCTTAATGACAGGGAGCACCTAATACTGCCCTGCCAACAAGTTAAGGCTTCCTCCAGGTGGACTGGTGTCAAATGTGGCTATGGTAGTTTTGTGAGCCTGACTGTTTAGTTGAATGTAGAGAACCATTGGTGGATGATGCAGTTCCTCCAGAGAAAAGAACTCAAAGAGATTATGAATGGTTCTCATGGATGCTTACAATTTGAAGAGACCTAATCAAAACTACTATCCTAAATATCATACTTCCTCTACAGGAACACTAACTATAATTTCCCCCTTTGTCTTCAGAGGAATAATATCAGTTAGTATAGACTGGGTGAAGCTATGAGAGGAAAACAAGCAAAAATTTAGTAGCTTACAATAATATTTAGCTCTGTTTTTTTTTTCTTTTTCAAGTTTTATTTTAGGTTCAAGGGGTACATGTGCTGGTTTGTTACATGGATGCGTATACTGTATGCTGATGGGGTTTGGTATACAAATGATTTCATCATGCAAATAGTAACATAATACCTGATAAGTAGTTTTTCAATCCTCTCCCCTCTCATCCTCCACCCTCAAGTAGGCCCTGGTGTCCATTATTCCTCTTTGTGTCCATGTGTATTCAATGTATAGCTCCCACTTACAAGTGAAAACATATGGTATTTGGTTTGCTGTTCCCACATCCATTTGCTTAGGATAATGGCCTCCAGCTGCATACATGTTGCTGCAAAGGACATGATTTCATACACTTTGTGGGTGAGTAGTATTCTATGATGTATATGTATCACAGTTTCTCTATTTAGTTCAGCATTCATGGGCAGCTAGATTGATTCTATGTCTTTGCCATTGTGAATACTGCTGTGATGAACATATGCATGCATGTGTCTTTATGGTAGAATGATTTATATTCCTTTGGGTATATACCCAGTAATGGGATTGCTGGGTGAAATGGTATTTCTGTTTTTAGCTCTTTGAGAAACAATCTCCAAACTGCTTTCCACAGTGGCTGTGTTAATTTACATTCCCATCAGCAGTGTATAAGCATCCCCTTTTCTTGGCAACTTCACCAACATCTATTATTTTCTGACTTTTTAATAATAGCCATTCTGACTGGTGTAAGATAGTATCTCAATGTGGTTTTGATTTGCTTTTCTCTAATTAGTAATATTGAGCATTTTTTTCATATGCTTGTTGTCCACATATCTGTCTTCTTTTGAGAAGTGTCTATTCATGCCCTTTGCCCATTTTTTAATGGGATTATTTGTTTGTTGCTTATTAAGTTCCTTATAGATTCTGGATGTTGGACTTTTTTCTGATGCATAGTTTGCAAACATTTTCTCCCCATCTGTAGGTTGTCTGTTTACTCTGCTCTATTTTGTTTGCTGTGCAGGAGCTCTTTAGTTTAAATGAATCCCACTTGTCAATTTTTATTTTTGTTGCAGCTGATTTTGGAGACTTGAAACTGATTTTGGAGTCATGAAATCTTTACCAAAGCCTATGTCCAGAACAGTATTTCCTAGGTTTTCTTCTAGAGTTTTTATAGTTTTAGGTGATACATTTAAGTCTTCAATCCATTTTGAGTTATTTTTTGTATATGGTAAAAGGAAGGGGTCCGGAGTCAGTCATCTGCATATGGTTAGCATTTTCCCCAGCACCGTTTATTCAATAGAGTGTAATTTCCCCATTGTTTTATTTTTGTAGACTTTGTCAAAGATTGCATGGCTGCAGGTTTGCGGTTTCATTTCTGAGTTCTCTAACCTGTTCCATTGGTTTGTGTGTCTGTTTTTGTACCAGTGCCATGCTATACATAGTATCACGTAGTATACAATGTAGCTTCGTTGTATAGTTTAATGTCAGGCAATGTGATGTCTATGGCTTTGTTCTTTTTGCTTAATACTTTGGCGGTTTGGGCTCTTTTTGGGTTCCATATGAGGTTTAGAATAGTTTTTTTCTAATGCTGTGAAAAAACATAACATTGATAGTTTGATAAGAATGCCACTGAGTCTATAGATTGCTTTGGGCAATACGGCCATTTTAATAATATTGATTCTATACCATGAGCATGGAATGTTTTTCCACTTGTTTGTGTCATCTCTGATATCTCTCAGCAATGCTTTTTAATTCTTGTGTAGAGACCTTTCACCTCCCTAGTTAGCTGTATTCCTGTGTGTGTTATTTTTGTGTGGCTATTGTAAGTGGGATTGCATTTTTTATTTGGCTCTCACAACTTGGACATTATTGGTTATGGAATGCTACTGATTTTTCTATATTGATTTTGTATCCTAAAACTTTATTGAAGTTATTTATCAGTTCTAGAAGCCTTTGGATAGAAACTATGTAGTTTTCTAGGTAGAGAATCATACTGTCTGCAAAGAGATCATTTGACTTCATCCCTTCCTATTTGGATACCTTCTATTTCTTTCTCTTTCCTGACTGCTCTGGCTAGGACTTCTAGTACTATATTTAATAGAAGTGGTGAAAGTGGGCATCCTTGTCTTATTCTAGTTCTCAGGGGGAATGCTTCCAGATTTTGCTTGTTCAGTATGATGTTGGCTGTGGGTTTGCGATAGATGGCTCTTAATACTTTGAAGTATGCACCTATGATGCCTAATTTGTTGAGAGTTTTTAACATGAAAGGATGGTGAATTATATAGGAAGCCTTTTCTGCATTTATTGAGATAATCATGTGGTTTTTGCTTTTAGTTTTGTTTACGTGGTGTATCACATTTATTGATTTGTATCGGTCAAACCAACCTTGAGCTCCAGGGATTAATCCAACTTTATTGTGATGGGTTAGTTTTTTGATGTGCTGGGGGATTGGATTTGCTCGTATTTTGCTGAGGATGTTTGCATCTATGTTCATGAAGGATATTGGCCTGAAGTTTTCTTTTTTTGTTGTGTCTCTGCCAGGTTTTGATATCAGGATGATGCTGTCCTCATAAAATCAGTTAAGGAGGAGTCTCTCTTCCTCCATTTTTTTTTTGGGGGGGATGATTTCAGTATGATTGATACCAGCTCTTCTTTATACAACTGATAGAATTTGGCTGTGAATCCATCTGTTCAAGGGCTTTTTCTGGTTGGTAGGTTTTTTTTATTACTGATTCAATTTTATAATTCTCATTAGCCTATTAAGGGAGTCATTTTCTTCCTGGTTCAATCTTCCAAGGTTGTGTGTTTCCAAGAATTTGTTCATTTTTTTCTAGGTTTTGTAGTTTGTATGCATAGAAGTGTTCATAAATATCTCTGAGGAGTTTTGGTATTTCTGACGGGTCATAGTAATACCACCTTTGTCATTTCTGATTGTTATTTAGATATTCTTTTTCTTTATTAGTCTAGCTGGCAATCAATCAATCTTATTTATTCTTCAAAAAAAAAAACTTTTGGTTTCATTGATCTTTTGTATGTTTTTTTTACATCTCAACTTCATTCAGTTCAGCTCTGATTTTAGTGATTTCTCTTCTTCTGCTAGCTTTGGGGTTGGTTTGTTCTTGCTTTTCTAGTTCCTCTAAGTGTGATATTAGATTGTTAACTTGAGATCTCTGAAACTTCTTGATGTGGGCATTTAGTGCTATAAACTTTCCTCTTAACACTGTTTTAGCTGTGTCCAGAGATTCTGGTATGTTGTATCTTTGTTTTCATTAGTTTTGAATAATTTCTTGCAGTCGGCCTTAATTTCATTCTTCACCCAAAAGTCATTCAGAAACAGATTGTTTAATTTTCGTGTAATTGTATGCCTTTGAGAGATCTTCTTGGTATTAATTTATATTTTTATTGTGCTGTGACATGACAGTGTGGTTGGTATGATTTCGATTTTTTGGAATTTGCTGAGGATTGTTGTATGGCCAAATGTGTGGTCAATCTTAGAGTATGTGTTATGTGCAGATTAGAAGAATATATATTCTGTTGTTAGGTGGTGATATGGTTTGACTCTGTGTCACCAGCCAAATCTCACCTTGAATTGTAATAATCCCCATGTGTCAAGGGTGGGACCAAATGGAGATAATTGAATCATGGGGTCAGTTTTCCCCATGCTGTTCTTATAATAGTGAGTGAGTTCTCATGAGATTTGATGTTTTTAGAAGGGACTTCCTTCTTCACTCAGCACTCATTCTCTCCCCTGCTACCATGTAAAGAGGTGCCTTCCACCATGATCGTAAGCTTCCAGAGGCCTACCCAGCCATATGAAACTGTCAGTCAATTAAGCCTCTTTTCTTTATAAATTACCCCGTCTCAGCTATTCACGGCAGCATGAGAAAGAATTAATACAGGTGAAGTATTCTGTAGATGTCTGTTTGGTCCATTTGGTCAAAGTGTTGAGTTTAGGTCTTGAATATCTTTTTTAGTTTTCTGCTTCAATGATCTGCCTTGCACTGCCAGTGGGGTGTTGAAATCTCCCACTATTACTGTATAGTTATCTAAATCTTTTTGCAGTCTCTAAGAACTTATTTTATGAATCTGGGTTCTTCAGTGTTGGATGCATATATATTTAGGATAGTTAAGTCTTCTTGTTGAATTGAACCCTTCATCATCACATAGTGCCCTTCTTTGTCTTTATTATCATTGTCTGTTATATCCGAAATAAGAGTAACAACCCCTGCTCTTTCTTCCATTTGCTTGATACGTCTTTCTCCATACCTTTACTTTGAGCCTATGGGTGTCGTTGCATGTCGGATAGCCTCTTGAAGACAGCACAGAGTTGGGTCCGTACTTTTTTTATTCAACCTGTCATTCTGTGTTTTTTAAGTGAGGTATTTAGCCCATTTACATTTAAGGTTAACATTGATATGTGCAAATTTGATCCTGTCATCGTGTTGTTATCTGGTTATTATGTAGATTTGCTTTTATAGTTGCTTTATAATGCCAGTGGGCTATGTACTTAAGTGTGCTTTTGTAATCACAGCAATTAGTCTTTTGTTTTCATGTTAAGCACTCCCTTAAGGACCTTTTATAAGGCAGGTCTGGTGGTAACATATTCCCTTAGCATTTGCTTGTCTGAAAAGGATTTTATTTCTCCTTCACTTATGAAATTTACTTCGGCTGGATATGAAATTCTTGATTGGGATTTCTTTTCTTTATGGATGCTGAACGTAGGCCCCTTGTCTTTTCTGGCTTATAAGGTTTCTGCTGAAAGATCTGCTGTTAGCCTGATGGCTTTGTGGCCTGCTCCTTTTTTCTAGCTGCCTTTAATATTTTTTATTTTTCATTGTCTTTGAAGAATCTGACGAATATGTCTCTTGGGGAGGGTCATCTTGTATAATATCTTATGGAGGTTCTCTGGATTCCCTGAATTTGCATGTTGACCTCTCTAGTGAGGCTGGGAACATTTTAGTGGACAATATCCTTAAGTATGTTTTCCAGGTGGCTTGCTCTGTCTTCGTCTTTTTCAGGAATTCCAATGAGTCATAAGTTTGGTCTCTTTATGTAATCCCGTATTTCTCAGAGGCTTCGTTCCTTTTTTATTCTTTTATTTTTGTCTGCCTGCATTGATTCAAAGGAAAGGTCTTAGAGCTCTGAAATTCTGTCCTCAGCTCGGTCTATTTTGTTATTAATGCTTTTAATTGCATTAAAAGTAATTAAATTCTTAAATACTTGTAGTACTTTTTTTATTTCCAGAAGTTCTGTTTGTTTCTTAAAATGACTGTGTTGTCTTTCAACTCTTGGACTGTTGAACTGTGTTCCCTGGATTGGATTTCAACCTTCTGTATCTCAATGAGCTTTCTGCCATCCAGATTCTGAATTCTGTCATTTCAGCCCTTTCAGTCTGGTTAAGTACCACTGCTGGGGAGCTAGTGCAGTCAGTCAGAAATAAGTAGACATTCTGGCTTTTAGAGTTGCCAGAGTTTCTACACTGATTCTTTCTCATCTGTGTAGGCAGATGTTTTTTCAATCTTTGAAGTTACTGTCTTTTGAATGGGGCTTTTTGCTTTTATATTCTTTGATGCTCATAAGGGTTTGACTGTGGTACAAGTTGAGTTTAGTCAATAGCTTCCTTTCTGGATGCTTGCATGTTCTCACTTAGCATCCTAGGCTGCATGCTCTAATCCTGGGGAGCTAGGACAAGGCCTGGGGCTTTGTTCTCTGCCCCTTGAGGTTAAGCATCTGCTGCACTGGAGGGAGTGAGATGTTCCTAGTTCACTGGCAAGAATACTTCAACAGGGGCTGCTGGAGAAAAACATTCTGGCAGGGCAGCAAAGGTCCTAGCATATGTGTGCACCAGTAAGGTGGTGGGGAGGTCCATGTATACATGCATACCAGCAAGGTAGCCCAAGGAGGCTACAGGCAAGAGCTTACAACATTATAAGGTCTTGCATAATGTTTTTTGTGGGGAGAGGCTGCGAGTGGGTGTGTGCCAGTGGGGAGGAGGCTGTAGGTGAGTGTGCACTGGCAGGGGTTCATCTGCAAGAGTACTCTGATGGGTGTGGGGAGTCAGTGAAAGATGATGTCACTGGCAAGCTGATGCTGCCCATGCAGGGAGCCTGGGAGATCAGACTAGCTCTATCCCCCAGGCAAGACTTCCTGTTCTGTCCAGGTCTGGCAACTAACAAAGGATAAAGCCACCTAGGGGAGTATGGCTATCCTTGGGGGATGGACACCCATGGCTTTGCACCACTGCAGCTCTTTTTGCACCAAACCTTCTGGGCTCCACAAAGGCTGGAGATCAGTCCCTACCAACTCTCTAGGCAGCTCTCCCTGCCAGCTCAGATGTCCATGGGTGTCATGGGGTCTCCTACATCTAGGACCCTGGAGGTCTGTGGCAAGAGTAGGCCACTGTATAACTATTTCACTCGCCTCTTCCCTAGGAGCTACCCAGGGCCAGGAATGAGTCTTGGTGCTTGGCAACGACATGCAGGGTTCCCAGTTTCCTCCTCTTTCAACCTGGGGTCCATGTCCTCACTCAGTCCATTCTCAATGCCTTCATTCCAAAGAACTATCTGGAGTGTTTGGAGTGTGCCAATCTACTTGATGGTCTGGCCTATTTTCTCTTTTTTTTTTTTTTTTTTTTTTTTGCTTACAGCAACACAAATTTATTATTTTATAGTTTTGGAGATCAGAAGTCCAAATAGGTCTCAGTGGATTAAAATCAAGGTGTCAGCAGGGCTGGGTTTCTTTCTGAGGAAAGAATCCCTTTCCTTGCCTTTTCCAGCTTCTAGAGGATACCTGTGTTCCTGGGGTCATGGTCTCCTTCCTCTATCTCCAAAACCAGAATCAGCAGGTTCTTCTTACACTATAGCACTCAAACTTTGATGATCTGGTGCTTTTCAATGGGAGAACCTCTTCGTATCTAGTCAGCCATCTTGGGTTGTCTCCTGTGTGTCAACATTTATTTCTTGATCACAGTAAAAGTTCGTCATGGATGGGCCTGTATGTACACATCATCTTTAGGTAGACTGACAGAGCAGCCTCTATTGGGAACAATGCTAATCATCTTGATAGAGGGAAAAGAGGACAAAGAATACCATGGGCTGGATCTTCCACTCACATTTCATTAGCCAGAACAATTCAAGTGGCCAAACCTAATGCCAATGAGAATGGAAAAATATAATCCACACTCAAGGGGTGGATGAGGAATACTTTTTAACAATAATCAAGCTACCTCAAGAACTTACAATTTTATGAGGTTTTATGTAATGACTTTTGTCCTCATATTCAGACAAAATCTACTACCTTGTAACTTTTACTAGTTGGCCCTCAATCTGTCTTCCAATTTGACACTTAAAGCCTAAGTCTTCTTCCCTTCAATAAATCTATATAACATTGAGATTTATATGAGCACTTCATAGCATCCTACAGAGCATAAAAAAATAACTATAGAAAACCATCCCACCTTCAGAAATCTAAGGCTTAAGTGTACCTAATTTTTCTCTGAACAAAATTATAACAGTCTCAAAGTACTACGGAGACAGAGAAGAGGAAGTTGATTACATCAGACTGGACATCAAGAGAAAGTGTCACATTTCCGACCCAAACTTCCCCACTTCCTTCAACTTTACTTTTATGCTATGATTTCCAGACCCTTTTCTTCCTATAGCCAATATCCTTCATGTAGTATGTTTACCAGAAACAAAGATAATACTACAGGCTTTTCTGACCTAATCAGTGTAGAACAGAATTATAAAGGCAGGTTAAGACTCTGTTGGTCTTTTTTCTTCTCTCATAAGCTGTTCATTCATATTAAGATTATAATAAACCAAAGCTATGAGGTTTTACACATGTATAAATATTAGCCATATTATCCTTTTTCCTGTGCTATTGGTTTCTTATTAGATCCAGCATTTCAACCTAGCAAAATCATCTTAGATTCTGGTTCTGGTAGTCAGTATATTTATAATGCCTCCTTATTTCACATCCTCTGAAATGTGGTCAACATGCCATTGATGGCCTTCTTAGCCACATCACTAGTTTAGAAAAAAAAAAAAAAAAGAAATACAGTATTAGATAACATGAACACCAGAAGACTTTCAATAACCAGCTTACTTTCTGGATCATTCAGTCAATTGTTACTATATCATCCAAATTATTTCCCAACCTACAGCATCCTAAATCCTCTCCAGGATATCAAAAAGAAATGTTATCAAAGAATTATGTTCAAAATTATGCCTGTAAATTGCAAGAGATAGGCATTTTCCTCATTGGAATGGTGGAGAAAAGGGAACAAAAACAAAAGTAGAAGGTGTGATTTACCCCTCTTCAGAATCCCAAAGAGGAAAGGCTCCAACTCAAGGACAGAGGGAACATGGGGACCTCAAGGGAATAAGAGCAGCCACCAGCTGAGGCAGCATCCACATATATCGGGGGAATGAGAATCCACATTCTGGTAGAACATGTGAGAATGACTCAGGATGGCACATCTGCTTTAAGGTCTAGAACTACTGAACCCTCTTCAAGTTCTACTGTATGTGCTCTAGAAAAATGCATGCTTATTTTTTTTAACAGCTTTATTGAGATATAATTCACATGCCATACAATTTACCTGTTTAAAGTATACAATCAATGGCTTTTAGTATATTCACAGTTGTGCAACAATCACCTAAAGCAATTTTAGAACATTTTTATTACCCTCCAAATTAACCACATGCCCCTTACGTATCACTTGCCCAATCCTCCCCTTTCCATTAGCTTTAGGCAACCACTAATCGACTTTCTGTCTGTGTAGATTTACCTATTCTGGACATTTTCTATAAATGGAGTCATACAGTACATGATCATTTATGACTTCCTTCTCCCAGCCAGCCTCATGTTTTCAAGGTTCATTGTGTTATATCAAGTAACAGTATTTCTCTTCTTTTCTTCTTTAAATAGCTTTACTGATATATAATTCACACAATGTACAGTTCACCCATTTAAAATGTTCAATTCACTGGATACAGAAGCTCATGTCTGTAATCCCAACACTTTAGGAGGCCAAAACAATGGAATAGCTTGAAGCCAGGAGTTTGAGACCAGCCTGGGCAGCAAAGCAAGACCCTGTTTCTACTAAATAAATAAATAAATAAATAGGCTCAGCGACATGTACCTGTAATCCCAGCTACTCAAGAGGCTGAGGCAGGAGGATCATTTGAATCCAGGAGTTTGGAAGCTGGAATGAGCTATGATCACGACACTGCACTCCAGCCTAAGGAACACAATGAGACCCCATCTCTAAAAATTAAATTAAAAAAAATAAAATGTTCGATTCAATGGCTTGTAGTATATTCACAAGTATGTGCACCAACCACCATAGTCAATTAAGAACATTTCACCACCTCAGAAGGAAACCCTATACCCTTGAACTATCCCACCTGTATTGGCCTATCTATCCCCCCAGCCCTAAGCAACCACTAATCTACTTTGTCTACATGGATTTGCCTCTTCTGAACATTCACGTGAATCGAATAACATAGTATGTGGTCTTTTGTGACTGGCTTCTTTCACATGGCATGATATTTTCAAGGTTCACCCATGTTGTAGCATGTATTAACACTTCATTTATTTTTATGGTTAAACAATACCCCACTGCATAGATATATTACATTTTGTTTATCCATTTGTCCATTAATGGATGTGTTTCTGCCTTTAGGCTATTATGAATGATGCTGCTATAAACATTGAAGTGCAAATTTTTATGTTCGCATATGTTTTCATTTCTCTTGGGAATCTAACCAGGCGTAAATTTGCTGAGTCACATAACTCTATGTTTAATCATCAGAGGAACTGCTAGACTTTTCCAAACTGGCTGCACCACCTCACATTCCTAATAGCAGTGTATCGGAATTCTCATTTCTCCACATCCTCTCCAACACTTGTAACTGGACTTCTTTATTCCACATCCAATGATCACTTTCTCCTTCTTTAAAGGACTTACAAACTTCATTAAATAGTATTTTCAAGAGTTGTGTCCAGGATATCAAATTCCTCAGCCTTTAGATTGTAGAATTTTCTTTCTATTTTTAAGAGACAGTATGGATAACTGTCTTTGTGAGTCTCCTGCAATCACTCCCATTCTCCAAGCTTGCCATTTCTCAAAGATCGCTTTGTATTAAGGCAAACAGAAGACTGGGTATGCACTGTGTCTTTTTCTTCAACACTGAGAAGAAAGTTTGCACAAAAGCCACCTCTGAAACATAGATTACTTTTATTTTTAGATTTTTAAAGTGACACTAATTGTGGTCATTTGACATTAATTTATTTTTTTATGTCCCTAGGTTGAGGTATAATAAGTAACATGTCATGAAAGACTAAATCAATATTATAAAAGATTATTTAACCACAAAATCAGATAAAATATATCCAATTAATAAATGAATGCCTATTGTAAATACAGGGTCTAATTTTTTTAAATGATCTATTATAATAAATAAGTATTGTCCCAAAAGTTTTTAATCAATTCAGATTTTAAATGATTATTTATATTAGCATTGTATTTTACTACTAAAAACATATTGAGTCCAATAATTTCAAAACAGAGTATAAAAAGATATTTATTTTACTGTTATTCCAGTCCAACATTATGACTCCATACAACCTAAAATTGAACAAGAGACATTTTGAAACAAAACATTCAGTTATCTCCTTTTGTAGGTAAACTAAGAGCTAAAAATCATACTTATGAATAAATTAGCTTGGGTAAATCTATCTTGTCACATTTTTCTGGAAGCTGACATGGTCAGTCTTCATCAAGTATGGAAAACAGTGAAGAGTAATGAAGTAAGAAGCTGCGTAAGAGATTTCAACAACTACAAATTTCCTTGAAGATCAATTATTATCTGTATGAGTCTATTACGGAAATTTTCATTCATTCCCAGAACACCATTCTCATATTCAAAACATAAATACTATGCAGCCATAAAAAAGAACAAGATTGTGTCTTTTGAGAAAATATGGATGGAGCTGGAGGCTATTATCCTTAGCAGACTCATGCAGGAACAGAAAACCAAATGCTGCATGTTCTCACTTATAAGTGGGAGCTAAATGATGAGAACTCATGAACACGAAGAAGGGAATGACAGACACTGGGGCCTATTTGAGGATGGGAGGCGGGAGAATAGCAGAGAAGATAACTATTGAGTGCTGGGCTTAATTCCTGGGTGATGAAATAATCTGTACAACAAACCTCTGTGACACAAGTTCACCTATGTAACAAACCTTCACGTGTACCACTGAACCTAAAATTTTAAAAAACATAAATACAAACTATTTTATTACCAAATATAACTTTAAATTAGCTGCCATTTTGATTATGTAATTCAAATTCAAGCCCCTACTCATTTTAGCATGTTTAAAATTCTCTGTCAATCTAAACTATACAGCTTCTCACATTTTCTAGGCTGAGTAGTTAATAGATGCATATATTTAGGCCAACGCCTAAACCTAATTTTACTTGCATTTCGTTTAATTCCATTCCTGTCCAGTTCTCAGGAATTAATCCTCTGGAAAGAAGGGGTTCCTATCTGGGAAGTCCCAAGCTGCTAACTTAGAGGAAGGAAACAGACTTGAAGAGTAGCAAACATCTCTGATTTTGTTAGTTTGTTTTCAAAGAAGCCTCTGAGGTAGAAGGTGCATCAATACAGGGACATCTAGTGGCAAAGATAAATCAATGCAGTGATTGGCTCCTTGACAACATAGGAATCTTACCTTTGGTCTATCTTCATATTTAAGGGAGAAAAAAATTCCTGAACTCTCAATAATGGCCATTCACAGTATTTATAACAGCAACTGAACAATAAAAAATGCATGAAAAAGCAAAGAATTTGAAGCAAATTTTCTTTTTTACATGATAACATAAAACTAGGCTTATAGCCAAGATGAATTTGTACTTATCAGGCTTCTATATCTTTTCAAGTCATGGCACTATTAAGAAGTAAAATAATCATTATACCAAAATTAATCTTTCTAGAAACATTAAAAGTCACAATAAGCCAATTCCCTTTTATGTTGTAGAACATTAGTTTAATAGTATTACACTATAAAGCCATATGGCAATAATAAAAAAACTAATAGAAAACTAA
Source organism: Trachypithecus francoisi (assembly GCF_009764315.1). NCBI lineage: Eukaryota > Metazoa > Chordata > Mammalia > Primates > Cercopithecidae > Trachypithecus > Trachypithecus francoisi. The sequence continues at coordinate 111,607,266 of NW_022681456.1, forward strand.
TGATCTATATCCCAACTGAAATCAATAAAATAACAGTGACTCTTAATTAAGCCATTCAGCATCCTTAAGATATTTTCATATGTGCCTCTTTTATAGAACTCTTTTTGCTTTTTTCTTTAAAATGAGATGGAAAATTAAGGAAAACTTACTTCAAGGCAAATACTATTTTCCTCATTAGCTTTCTTTCTTGCTGGAATGGAAAAAGCAACTGCTTCTCAGGTATTTAGGTATTGCTGGAGGGTGGTGGAGCCAAAAAAAGAGTGAGCATTTAGATCTGGATTTCAGAGAGTATATTATTAAGGAAACTGATACAATGTTTTTATTTTACAAGTTAATAAATAGAAATGACTAACATCAATACATTAGTTATTGGTGTCAGTCATTTCAAAAGACCAGTCTGGGATCTTGCTGGAGGCTGAAATGCAGAAGAGGACTTTAACAGGTATTTTGTTTTCACTTTGCCTTCCACTTGTGAGTTATCCTTCACCAGCAGGGAAAACCCGCCTGCAGCACTTCTGGCGTACTGGCTTTTCCCATCTCAATGCAGTTCCTTTTTTCCTAATAATTACCCTTCACTATAATTTCTCTTTTTTACTGACGTTAAAGTGGACTTGAATATTTTGAAGGCCAATTCACTCACATGGGTTTATGAAAACACTAAGGTTGTATTTGGAATTGTTACTCAGTCATCAGGCAGAGCTCATATTTTCATTTTTGTGGACATCTTATTTCTGACCTTTCAAATGTTTACTGTCCTCCCACTCAGCTTCTCAGCACTTACCAGTCATGAAATTATTTGTCATTGATTTTTACTGAGGAAGCCTGAAATTGCTAAACATCTCATTTATTTGCCCATTCCCACATCGCAAGTTGATCCTATTTTTATACAACGATCTCATATTACATAAATATATAATACAATATATTAAATATCTATAAATAACAAGTAAATAAAGCAGTAAAAGGTTTAAAAGTATTGAGCAACTTATTGTAGCTAAAAAAGCAGCAAAAGCATAACCAGTGATTACTTGAACCCAGGTGGGGGGTATGGGGAAAGGGTGCAGCATTCTACTGAAAGTAAACAAATAGAGTATAATTGTGGAAATGTATTATTATACATGCATTTCAATATTAAGTATACATTTCTCTATCTTTTCCCCTATGTGTTCCCCCAAAATGTCACTTCTGCCAACACTTTTTCTCAGATTTCAATCGATACAATACCCATCATGAATAAGACTTTTTAAATTTGTAATCAAGAGACAGACTAGACTTAGAGTACAGTTAGGCTGACAAAGTCATTACCATGTAAACTCACCCAAAGGGGCATATTAGGATATGGTTAGAGAGGATTAGAACTGGAAGAAATATGTGAAGTTATGGTTTTTGATATACACACTGTATTTATATGTATATACACATACATATATACATGCACATGCATATATATACACACACACATATGGAAATAAGTATAGCTATAAATATGTAAATTTTATATATGTTTATTCCCTTATCTGCCCATTGGAAGACCTGGAGGCAATGATACCTCAATATCAATGAACATACCTAACGTCCAGACCTTGGCCTTTAATTACCATTCTTCACTAAAAGAAACAAAGTCTTCATAGAGAAACAGCAGACTATAAACAGAATTAAAACAAGGGAAGTATAAAATGAGCCTGGAATGTCTGTTATGCCAAAAATCAAGAAAACACACAAAAAATGGTAAAGGCATGTCAAAAGGACACAAAAGCCAGCTTGAGCAAATTCCTGGCTAAATTGGTAGGAATTTGAGCATTATATCAAGTAAAGACAGTAACAAAGTATAACCCATTGAAGAATAACATAGAAAACACACATATTTAAATAAATGAATAAATTGAAATTTCGATGAGAAAAGAGATGTGTCATATAATCTGAAGAGACTGTTCCACAAAATACTATTACGAAAGGAAAAGAGAATAAATTTACAGTGGAGATATCTGGCAGATACCACATTAATCAAATGGTCAAGGTAAATACCATCAGAAACAGGAACAATTAAAATCAGGTGCCACATGATGGGATGCAATGAGAACTTAGCATCACATCTATCATGTTCCTCACAATTACAAATTAAAGAACATTCTTAAAAATAATTGGCCTTTTATTTTCAAAAGTGTCAAGGTCGTGAAAGTTAAGATAAGACTAAGGAACTGTTCCAAAATGAAGAAAGATAAAGAGACATGAGACCTAATTACAATGAGTGATTCTACTGGATCCTTTTTGCTATCAGTGGCATCATTGGGACAACTGATGAAACTTCAATGGATTCATAGTAATGTATCAATGTAAATTTCCTGATTTGGTAGTTGGATTTGGTTATGTAGGAGAATGTCCTTGTTAATAAGAAACACACATGAAAGCATTGAGCAACATACTACTAAATGATTCAAGAAAAAAAAAAATAGTTCCAGTACTATACTTTCAACTTTTCTATAAGTTTATGCTTATTCCAAAATTTTAATACTGTGTATGAAAGTCTATCCAGGCATTTCAGTAAAACTGTATTCAAAATATTTGTATAAAATATATTCAAAACCAAGTTTCTATGTCCATTTCGTGAATTTACTGTTTGTTTGGAAAATGTATCACCCCGTAACTATTTAGCAAGTAGTACAATTTTTTTTTTCTATTTGACATGATTCACTTAACGAAGAGTCAGTGAGTTCATTTCAGAGCAGATATGGTCATAGCAGAGAATAAGGTAGATAATGCCTTCATCTTATTGGGTTTACATTCTTTTGAGGGGATGGGCAATAAACAAGTAAATAATTTCAGGCTGGGAATGATGGCTCACCCCTCTAATCTCATACTTTGGGTGGTTGAGGCAGGAGGATTGCTTGAGGCCGAGAGTTTGAGACCAGCCAAGGCAACACAGTGTGACTCCATATCTATAAAAACAATTTTTTTAAATTAGCCAGGCATGGCAGCATAACTCTCTAGTCCTAGCTACTCAGGAGCCTGAGGTGCAAGGATCACTTGAGCCTGGGAAGTTGAGGCTGCAGTGAGCCATGATTGTGCCACAACACTCCAGCCTGGGTGATAAAGTGAGACCTTGCTTCCAAAAGAAAGAATTTCAGGTGACGTTGTGATATGAAGAAAATAAAACAGGTAATATGAGAGAAAGTAAATAGGGTAGAAGAGAAGTAAATAGGGTCAAGAGGGTGACTTCAGGGAAAGCAGTCAGAGAGAGCTTCCCTGGGAAGATGATATTCAAATGATGAGAACTAGCCCTGAGAAAATCTAGACAAAGATGGCCCAGACAAGGGAAACATTGTACAAAGACCCTGAGCAAGAATGAGCATGGTGCTTTGCAGGAAGAGAAGGGCAGCCATTGTGGCTGGAAAGAACAAACAATGGGAGTTGATAAGAAATGATGTTTTAAAACCATCTTCATAAAATTAATAAAAGACCACAAGATCAGAATCATGGTAAGGGCCTAAATTTTGTAAACTATATTCCCTTCTCGCTGACCTTTTCTTCCTCCATATATGATTGCTTGCACAAGTCATTTCAATAAACGGTAGTCACTAATAACTGATAATCTTCCTATCCTAGCCTCTGGGCAGGCTGCCTGCAAGATTAATGAACTTGCTTTTCTTTTAAAGAACAATGATTCTTGGGTCATGCAGACCCCTTTCGTGTCTTCCAGAAGTCAGATTGGCCAAGGAACCAAGCAGCTGTGACCACGGGGGATTTCACCTCTTGTAAACGTCTCTGCTAAACTATAGGCATAGTTAACAATAGCCTGTCATTGTTTCCTACCTTGCTTTTCCATAGTAATCGAGATCACAAACAATACTGTGAAACCTAAGACTGGTCTTTGAGATATTTTTCAGATTCTGCATGTAAGTGGACCAACTGACACCAACCAGACCAGTGACTTATAATCCCAACTAAGGAACTAATTCCACTGGTCTCGTGACCACCACCCCAACCCAGGAACTGACTCAGCACATGAAGACAGCTTCAACACTCCTATGATTTCATCCCCAATCTTCCTGACAAACCATCCTTTAAAAACCTTAGCCTCTGGATTCTCAGGGAGACACATTTGAGAAATATCTCCTGTTCTCCTCATTCAATTGCCTTGTGACAATTAAACTGTTTCTTTGCTGCAATACCTGCTGTCTCCATGTTTGGCTATATCTGCGCAGGGGGTAAGAACTTTAGTCAGACAATAACAGTCTGAGATAAGATGTAGAGGCAAAATCATATGGGGCCTTGTGGGTCATGTTGAGAAGTTACGGTTTGGTGCTAAGGGCACTGGATAACAGTGAAAGGGTTTTAACCTTTAACGATCTCGCTTGCCTTTTAAAAAACCACATTGTCAATACTACTAGACAAATGACTTGAAAGAAAGGTAGCAGAGTGATAAATTAGGAAATTATCACAGTACAAATGGAATTTATTTTGTAAAAAACAAAAACATAATAGTTGAGACATAAGAAGTAGACAGATTGAGGATATATTTTGGACTTTTATAAGATATATTTTATACTTCTATAAGATATGTATTATCTTTTATAAGATATGGATTTTTGGTTGAGAAAATTCTATGTATTTGAACTAACTTCTTTCTATTTTAGTACTTAACTCCCTAATCTTGGCAAGAATAATGTAATTGGAGCCTGTGAGCCTAGTTAGACCAAAAACAAAAGAAATTAGGACAAAGTAAAAGTGAAAAAGGAAAGCACTTATTTTGATGTGCACGTCTTTCAAGAAAAATTATTGCTATATGTGGTATAAGAAGTGCTAAGTAGTATTAATTTTTATTCAAAAGACGTATTGGCCAGGCGCAGTGGCTCATGCCTATAATCCCAGCACTGTGAGAGGCCAAGATGGGTGGATCACTTGAAGTCAGAAGTTCAAGGTCAGCTTAGCCAACATGGTGAAACCCCACCTCTACTAAAAATACAAAAATTGGCTAGGTGCAGAGTCTCACGCCTGTAATCCCAGCATTTTGGGAGGCCAAGGTGGGCAGATCACAAGGTCAGGAGTTTGAGACCAGCCTAGCCAATACAGTGAAACCCCATCTCTACTAAAAATACAAAAATTAACTAGGCATGGTGGTGGGCACCTGTAGTCCCAGCTACTTGGGAGGCAGAGGCAGGAGAATTGCTTGAACCCAGGAAGTAGAGGTTGCAGTGAGCCGAGATTGTGCCACTGCACTCCAGCCTGGGGGACAGAGTGAGACTGCATCTCTCTCTAAAAAAAAAAAAAAAGCCAGGCATGGTGGCATATGCCTTTGGTTCCAGCTACTCAAGAGGCCAAGACATGAGAATTGCTTGAACCTGGAAGGTGGAGGTTGCAGTGAGTAGAGATCATGTCACTGCACTCCAGTCTGGTTGACAGAGCAAGACTCCGTCCCCTCAACAAAAAAGTATCAATTGACACAAAACAAGCACAAATTTGTCATTTGAAAGAAGAAAAAAGAATGCATTTACAGTTGAGGAAAAAAAAAAAAAAACAGGAAACGAGATGCCAGGAAATCCTATAACCCTGAAAATTTAAATGGTAAGTTGGAGACAGAAAGTTTTAAGAAATCAGAATGTCAGCCCAGCACTCTGGAAATTTAATTAGGGAATACATCATTACTAACTAAGAGAAGGATGTGTCAAGCTATTAAATTTAACTAAAACTTAGAGAAATACATTTCTGGAACCCACTCTAACCCACAACCAAATTTTGCAATGTCCAGTGGTTTACCCAGATGAACGTACCCTCCCAAGAGCAGTTTCTTCAGAAATGAAGGTACCTAGAATATACCAGAGTTGGATTTGTTTTTTTCCCCTGAACTCCCCTTATCTGCCTGAAAGAAGAACGTTCCAACAGAATTCAGCTGTCATAAATGCCCTCCCTGAGGAGTTTCACAACCAGGGAAGATTGACTTCTACAACCACAAATGAGAAGCCAGCACAAAGATAAGAACTTGCCTAAACAGACATCGTCACAAACTCTCATATCTCCCATCTATTCTCCTAAGTCTTCATTTACCTTTCCTAAAAATCATTTGTTTTCCCATAAGTGCCATTCTCCCTCCTCTTTCTCCTGTTAATACTGTATATAGGCCTCTAAATCTAATCTCATCTTTGAGTCACATGATTCTGTGAACTCCAGCATAGGTACAGGAATGAAAATCTGTCTTTTCCTTCATTGATTGATTTTGCTAATCAGTTCTGTCAGTTTAATTCACAGGTCCCCAATAACTAAAATTAAAAGAATAAAGAACAAGATTTTTCTCCCTGACAGAAGAAAAATTCCTTTCATAAAAGAAGCCTCGCCTCATAAATTTATCCAAATAAAGAACAAAACTCATTCCTTACCCAGTTGTTATTCTTGCAGCAAATTAGATTTATAGAGTGTTTTGTACCCCAACCAAATCCCACAAAGAATTTTAAGCAACATGCAACAAAAATGGACATAGCAAAATAATAAAATATCAGTAATAATACATTCTTGGAAAGCTTTAAGGCATGAGTAGGCAGGGAAAAAGCAAATATTCAGATCGTAAGTGTCAATATAATTCATTTTTCTCTCTAAGGTAGTCAAAGAGAAATGAAAGTTGTGGTTGATTTATGTTGTTAAAATGAGGAATAAAGATATAATCACTTCTCAGAGAAAGCAGAACTTTTCTTATCTCTTAGAGCTACATGGAAATTTCTCACTTGGGACTTTCCTAATGGAGCACTGAGCCATACCGTAGGAAACATCCTTGACAGCATTTCTACTGCCAATCGAGCATCAGATTTCGTAAGACTATTTCTTGTAATATCCCTCCAAAAATATAAGAATATCAGCTCAATGGAGGCAATACTTTACAAGGAAGCAAAGTGGGGTGAATTAGCTAATTAACATTCCAATTTTCAAACCTTTCTCTTTCCTGTCTTGCCAGTGTGACTTCTTAATCTTTATCATCCCTGGAGATACTGATCAAGAGTTCAACAGAAACCAGAGCAGGAGTTCCACAGTTCCTGAGAACATAGCAGAACTTATATTTGGTACATTTTCAAATATACATATAAATGATAAGCCCTCAAAGAGACAGAACACTTCAAAGCACAGTTTTTGCTTGACTAGTATCTACAATGATTAAAGTGCAATTTAGATGAGAGAGGAAGATAAATTTAGCTGGAAGTGGTCTATGCTAAGAAAGTGACTCCAGGCCGGGCGCGGTGGCTCAAGCCTGTAATCCCAGCACTTTGGGAGGCCAAGACGGGCGGATCACCAGGTCAGGAGATCGAGACCATCCTGGCGAACATGGTGAAACCCCGTCTCTACTAAAAAATACAAAAAACTAGCCGGGCGAGGTGGCAGGCGCCTGTAGTCCCAGCTACTCGGGAGGCTGAGGCAGGAGAATGGCGTAAACCCGGGGGAAGGAGCTTGCAGTGAGCTGAGATCTGGCCACTGCACTCCAGCCTGGGCGACAGAGCGAGACTCTGTCTCAAAAAAAAAAAAAAAAGAAAGTGACTCCAGCTCTGCCTTTCTAAATACATGAGCTTTGAAAAGTCATGTACCTTCTATACATCCTAAGTATCTAAAGCATCTAAAATATGCTATGGGGAAACTTAAATTTACACACAAAAAAATTTCAAAAACTAGAGGAAGTAAACTCTTCTTATCATTAGCCACTACCAATCTACTTTTTGCCCTCTGAGGAGGAGCACAGTTACATTCTAACACAGAGTCCATGAACAATGAGCAACCAATTGGAACAATTCATTTGAGAATTTGTCACTTCCTAGAGTGTTACAAATGTGAACTAGAAAAAAAGAATGAATACATTCTTGAGACTCAATGAATTATTTTCATAAGAATGCAGTAAGGTAAAAAGTATGGGCTATGCAAAAGCTTCTTAAGCAGATAACCAACTTCAGCAAAGTCCCAGGATACAAAAATCAATGTACAAAAATTACCATACATACACCTATAAAAAATCCTATATACCTACAGGCAAGCCAAGAGCCAAATCATGAATGAACTCCCATTCACAATGGCCACAAAAAGAATAAAATACCTAGAAACATGGCTAAAAAGAAAAGTGAAGAACCTCTTCAGGGAGAACTACAAGCCACAGCTCAAAGAAATCAGAGATGACACAAACAAATGGAAAAATATTCCATGCTCATGGACAGGAGGAAACAATATTGTGAAAATGACTATACTGCCCAAAGCAATTTATAGATTCAGTGCTCTTCCCGTTAAATTACCATTGACATTCTTCGCAGAATTAGACAAAACTACTTTAAAATTCATATGGAACCAAAATAAAAAGCGCAAATAGCCAAGGCAATCCTAAGCAAAAAGAACAAAGCTGGAGGCATCACTCTACCTGACTTCAGACTATACTACAGGGCTACAATAACCAAAACAGCATAGTACTGGTACAAGAAGAGACACATAGACCAATGGAACAGAATAGAGAATCCAGAAAAATAAGGCCACAAACCTATAACCATCAGATCTTCAAAAAAGCTGACCAAAAAAAAAAACAAGCAATGGGGAAAGGACTCCCTATTTCATAAATGGTGCTGTGAGAACTGACTAGCCATATGCAGAAAATAGAAACTGGACCCCCTTCCTTACACCGTATACAAAAATCAACTCAAGATGAATTAAAGACTTAAATATAAAACCAAAAACTATAAAAACCCTAGAAGAAAATCTAAGCAATACCATTCAAGACATAGGCACAGGTAAAGATTCCATGACAAAGATGCCAAAAGCAATTGCAACAAAAGCAAAAATTAACAAATGAAATCTAATTAAACTCAAAAACTTCTATACCGCAAAAGAGATTATCAACAGAGTAAACAGACAACCCGTAGGATGTTAAAAAAATGTTTGCAATCTATCTAACAAAGTTCTAACATCCAGCATCTGTAAGCAACTTAAACAAATTTACAAGAAAAAAACAACCCCATTAAAAAGTGGACAAAGAACATGAACAGACACCTCTTGAAAGAAGACAAACATACAGCCAACAGGCATATGAAAAAAAGCTCAACATCACTGATCATTAAAGAAATGCAAATCAAAATCACAATGAGATACCATCTCACACCAGTCATAATGGCCATTATTAAAAAGTCAAAAAACAGCAGATATTGGTGTGGTTATGGAGAAAAAGAAATACTTTATACACTGTTGGTGGGAGTGTAAGTTAGTTCAACCATTGTGGAAGACAGTGTGGCAATTCCTCAAAGATGTGAAGGCAGAAACACTATTTGACCAGCAATCCCATTACTGGGTATATACCCAAAGAAATATAAATTCTTCTTGCATAAAGACACATGCACGGGTATGTTCATTGCAGCACTATTCACAATAGCAAAGACATGGAATCAACCTAAATGTCCATCAGTGAGAGACTGGATGAAGAAAATGTGGTGCCTATACACCATGGAATTTTATGCAGCCATAAAAAAAGAATGAAATGGCCAGGCGTGGTGGCTCACGCTTGTAATCCCAGCACTTTGGGAGGCCGAAGCCGGCGGATCACGAGGTCAGGAGATCGAGACCATCCTGGCGAACACGGTGAAATCCCGTCTCTACTAAAAATACAAAAAAATCAGCCAGGCGTGGTGGCGGGCGCCTGTAGTCGCGGTTGCTCTGGAGGCTGAGGCAGGAGAATGGCGTGAGCCCGGAAGGCGGAGGTTTCAGTGAGCCGAGATCGCGCCACTGCACTCCAGCCTGGGCGACAGAACGAGACTCCATCTCAAAAAAAAAAAAAAAAAAAAAGAATGAAATCATGTCCTTTGCAGGGACAAGGATGGAGCTGGATGCCATTATCCTTAGCAAACTAACACAGGAACAGGAAACAAAATTCTGCATGTCCTCACTTATAAGTGGGAGCTAAATGATGAAAACACATGGACACATGGAGAGGAACAACACACACTGGGGGCATTTGGGGAAGGAAGAGGATCAGGAATAACAGCTAATGGATGCTGGGATTAATATCTGGGTGATGGAATGATCTGTGCTTCAAATCACCATGGCACACGTTTACCTATGTACCAAATCTGCACATCCTGCACATGTACCCCTGAATTTAAAAGCTGGAAATACTTTTTAAAGTATGGAATATGGAATTTTCATCAGATGGTTCTATTTTTGAGCACATGCAAAGTGAAAGTGTCTCAACAAACAAGAAATGAAAGAAAAAAATCAACTGTCAATTTTGCCCACATGTTTTCAATAGAGCTACAAAACTTATTTATCTTTCTCTAATTGTTTCCAAGAAATGATTTCTTCTGGTCTGACTTTTGGTAATGAGGTAAGGAAAACAGTCATTGTCATTTGAAGGCTGGTTGACCAGTTAGTTGTTGACCAGTTAGTAGGCTGATCAGTTAGTGGTTCCAAAAAAGAAGAGGTCACTTAAAGACCAATGAAACAGGTCACTTTCTTTTGAAGGATGGTAATACAGCATCAGGGTTAAAAGTATAGATCTGGAGTAACAAATCCTAGGTTCACATACTAGCTCGCTAGGTGACAACAAGCAATTTGCTCACCTCTCTATACCTTTGTCTTCTTATCCACAAAATGGGATGGTAACTATAAGCACACCATCAGGTCATTTTGAAGGCTAAATAGCGCAACTAATATAAAGCACTTGGAATAGGCTCTGCTTTGACCCAAGTGCTCATAAATGTTCATTGCAATGATTATATCTTCAGCAGAATGACTAGTGGTTACTAAGTTATACACTTACCCAATAGGTCATCTCACTAAGTAACTGCTGAGAAAAACTGGAGGGGAAGCTCCGGTGCCAACACAGCCTAAGCTAGACTCAGAAATTCAATCATTTCTATCTTCAAAGAACATTGTTTATTCTAAATAAATTTTCTCCCCAAAATGGTCCCCCTCAAAAAATGTATTCCATGTCAAATGCAGCATAAATGTATTTTAACTAGCTAAAGAACACGCCATCTGACATAAACACATTTTTAAAAAAAATAATTAAAAGAAACAATGAGATTCCATATGGAAAAAGAAGACAATGAAAATGTGTTCACGATCTGAACTTTATAAATTATAGTTGGAATGTTTGTCCAGCTGTGTTATTTAATTGGTTTACTATCTGCTCAGAATTATGCACAATACAAGGGGAATATTGCTAGACTATTCTTTTTATCCTGTGGGAAGTTTGTGGAAAGCTTGTCACAGAAGCAGTTTAGCTTGTACATGGAGATAGTTTGTTTATCTTGAATTTAATGGACTGGGGGAAAGATTAGAAAGCTCCAGAACACAGAGGAACACTTCTGTACATTCAGTGCATATTAAGAATGTGGCTACTGTATCCAGAAAAGGATGCAACAAAATTTCATAAAAAGAGACAATAAAAAATATATAGGAATAAAATAGGAGTGTGCCTTCTGCTCCCATAATTAAACCCAATTCCTATTGATGGGTAAACTTAAGCCATTTAACCCATATTAAATCTTTCCAAGTAAGAATTGCTTGGGGAGAAATTAGACTCTAATATCCCAAGACAAAACTTCCCTCCCTTGAACTCAGCAAATCACAAACCTCACCTACCTTCAAGATATAAGAACAGAAACCCACAATTCCCCATATAGGTTAGATTGGCATGTATACCAAGTCGCTGTTGCTCCTGGGGATAATACCACATTATCATCTTCTCAATCCTGTGTCTCTGCAGCCAAGTAAGAAGTAAACAATGAAATTCCAAATCAGAAAGACCATTCACAAATAGAGGTATTTCAAAAAGGACACTGGATTCTGAGCCTGACTCACTGGAATCAACTCCTACTTCTGTTACCAATTGGATAATCCTGGGCAAATAGTAAATTCTATCTAAAGCTCAATCTCCTCTATTGTAAAGTAAGAATAATAATAATGCCCTACCTCAGAGTTTTTTGAGATGATAAAATATATAACAGATGTCAAAATTCTTTGTAAACTCTTAACATGCTATAAGAGTTTGTTACAATGATTGCTTGACAAGGTTTCCAAAAACTGCCTAATCTCCCTCAAAGAAATTGTGACTTCTTTGGAAGCATGTATTGCTTTCCCATTTCTTTTTTGCTCACCAATTTCTTTTTTGTTGTTGTTGTTTCTATCTATTTTTAATAAATTCTATTGTGCATATTTGAGGTTAATAATATTATGGAAAACATAAGTAGTAAAATGGTGCATTCATATTGTGGCAAATGGCAGGATCTCATTTTTCAAGGTTGAATAATATTCAATTTTAAATCTCATTTTTAAAGTTGAATAATAACCTTAAATTCTCATTTTTTAAGATTGAATAATATTCCATTGTGTGTGTATGTACGCACACATCTCACATTTTCTTTATCTGTTCCTCCATCAATGAACACTTAGGTTCTTTTCATATTTTGGCTATTGTGAATAATCCTGCAATGAACATGGGAGCACAAAGAAAGAAAATGTGTTCAAATCAGAAAGGATGAAGTAAAATTATTTCCAGATGACATGATTCTACATGTAGAATATCCTAAAGACTCCACAAAAAAACTGTTAAAACTGATAAATTAATTTAGTAAAGTTGCAGAATACAAAGTCAACATACAAAAATAGCACTTTTTTTTTTAATGAAAACAAGACTCAGTTCAATCAACAGCATTTCTATACACAGATAACAACATAGCTGAAAAAGGAATCAAGAAAACAATCTCATTTTTGTAAATAAAATTCTTAGGAATAAATTTAACCAGAGAGGTGAAAGACCTATACACAATAAAATATCGATAAAAAGGCCGGGCATGGTGGCTCACACCTGTAACCCCAGCACTTTGGGAGGCCAAGGTGGGTAGATCACAAGGTCAAGAGATCAAGACCATCCTGGCCAACAAGGTGAAACCCCATCTCTACTAAAAATACAAAAATTAGCTGAGCATGGTGACATGTGCCTGTAGTCCCAGCTACTTGGGAGGCTGAGGCAGGAGAATTGCTTGAACCCAGGAGGCGGAGGTTGCAGTGAGCCAAGATCACGCCACTGCACTCCAGCATGGCAACAGAGCAAGACTCCATCTCAAAAAAGATGGATGGATGGATGGATGGATGGATGGATAGATAGATAGATAGATAGATGAAAGTTAAGAAGAAACAAATAAATGAAAGATATCCTGTGTTCACAGATTAGAAGAATATGGTACAATGTCCATACTATCCAAAGCAATATGCAGATTCAATGTAATCTCTATCGAATTGAAACAGCATTCTTCATAGAAACAGACAAAAATAATCCTAAAATCTGCATAGAATCCCCAAAACCTAGAATAGCCAAAGCGATATTGAGAAAGAAAAAAATAAACTTAGAGGCCTCATACTTTCTAATTTAAAATTACACCACAATGCTGTAGTAATCAAAACAGTATAGTACTGATATAAAACAGAAGCATAGAGCAATGGAAAAAATGGAGACCCCAGAAATAGGTCTAAACATATACGGTCAACTAGTTTTCAACAAAGGCACCAAGAGGACAAAACGGGGAAAGGATAGTCTTTCAATAAATGGTGCTAGTAGAAAGCAATTTTCACATGCAAAAGAATTAAACTGGGCCCTTATCTTATACCAGACAGAAAAATCAACTTAAAATGGATAAAAGACCTAAATATAAGATCCCAAACTATAAAACTCTTAGAAGAGAACACGGGGGAAAAAACCCTTGAAACTGGCCTTGGCAATGCTTTTTTGGATGTCACATCAAAAACTCAGGTTACAAAAGCAAAAATAAATGGTATCATATCAAACTAAAAAGTTTCATCACAGCAAGAAAGCAGTCAACAAAATGAAAAGGCAACCTATGAAGTGGGAAAGAAAAGTATTTGTAAATCATGTATTTGATAAGGGGTTAATATCCAAAATTTATAAAGATCTCTCTCAACTCAATAGCATAAAAATAAATAATTCAATTAAAAGGACTTGACAGATACTTTTCCAAAGAAGACATTAAAAAGGCCAACAGGGGTGAGAATGTAGAATAGGACAGCCATTATGGAAAATAGTGTAGAAATTCCTCAAAAATTAAAAATAGAACTACCATACAAGTCATCAATTCCACTGCTGGGTATCCATCCAAAGGAATTGAAATCAGTATGTCAAAAACATATCTGCACTCCCACATTTACTGCAGCACTATTCACAGTAGCCAAGAGTCAACCTAAATGTCCATCAACAGATGAATATATAAGGAAAATGTGGTATAATTACACAGTGGTATACTATTCAGCTATAAAAAGGAATGAAATTCTCTCATTTGTGGCACATGGATGAACCTGAAGGTTATGATGTTAAGTGAAATAAACCAGGCAAAGAAAGACGAATGCTCTATGATCTCATTTATTTGTGGAATCTAGGAAAGTGGATCTCATAGAAGCAGACTTGAATGGTGGTTACCAGAGGATAGAGAGAGGTGAAAAGTTAGTCAATGGATACAAACTTACTGTTAGATAGGAAGAATAAATTCTTGTGTTTTATTGCAAAGCAGGGTGACTATAGCTAATAATAATGTATTGCAGGAAGTCCTTGCTAGAGCAGCCAGGCAAAAGAAAGAAATAAAAGGCATCCAAACTGGAAAGGAAGAAGTCAAATTATCCTTGTTGGCAGATGATATGATTTTATATTTGGCAAAACCTAAAGATGCCACCAAAAAGCTATTAGAACTGATAAATTCAGTAAAGTTGAAGGACACAAAATCAACATACAAAAATCAGCATTTCCGTATGCCAACAGTGACACATATGAAAAAGAAATCAAGAAAGTAATCCCACTTACAGTAGCTACAAATAAAATAAAATACCTAGGAATTAACTTAACCAAAGAAGTGAAAGATCTCTACAATAAAAACAGTAAAACATTGATGCAAGAAATTGAACAGCACATTAAAAAATGGAAAGATATTTTCATGTTCATAAGTTGGAAGAATCAATATTGTTAAGATGCCCATGCTACCCAAAGCAATCTACAAATGTAATACAATCCCTATCAAAATACCAATGACATTCTTCACAGATATAAGAAAAACTATCCTAAAATTTATAAGGAACCACTATAGAACCACAAAAGACCCAGAATAGCCAAAGCTATCTTGAGCAAAAAGAGCAAAACTGGAGGAATCACATTACCTGACTTCAAATTATACTACAGAGATATAGTTACCAAAACAGCATGGTACCAGCATAGAAACAGACACACAGACCAACAGAACAGAATAGAGAACCCAGAAGTAAATCCATACATCCACAGGGAACTCATTTTAGACAAACAAGCCAAGAACATATATTGGGGAAAGGACAGTCTCTTCAATAAATAGTGCTGGGAAAATTAGATAACCCTATGCAGAAGAATGAAACTAGATTCTCTCACTGTATACAAAAATCAACTCAAAATAGATTAAACACTTAAGTCTAAGATCTCAAATTATAAAACTCCTAAAACTTTGGGGAAAATCTCAGACATTGGACGGGGCAAAGACTTCTTCAGTAATACCCCAAAAGCACAGGCAAACAAAGAAAAAAAATGGACAAATGGGATCACATCAAGTTAAAAAACTTCCACACAGCAAAACAAACAATTCATGAAATGAAGAGACAGCCCACAGAATGGGAAAAAATATTTTCAAACTACCCATCTGACAAGGGATTAATGACCAGAATATATAAGGAGCTCAAACAACTCCATAGGAAAAAAATCTAATAATCTGATTTAAAAATGGGCAAAAGATCTAAGCAGACATTTCTTTAAAAAAGACATATAAATGGCAAAGTATATGAAAAGGTATTCAAAATATCACTGATCATCAGAGAAATGCAAATCAAAACTACAGTGAGATATTATCTTACCCCAGTTAGAATGTCTTTTATCCAAAAGACAGGCAAAAACAAATGCTGGCAAAGATGTGGAGAAAAGGGCACCCCCATACACTGTTGGTGGTAATGTAAACTAGTACAACCACTATGGAGAACAGTTTGCAGGTTCCTCAGAAAACCAAAATTAGAGCTACCACATGATCCAGCAATCCCACTGCTAGGTATATACCCAAAAGAAAGGAAATCACCATATTGAATTGATATCTGCAATCCCATGTTTATTACAGCATTATTCACAATAGCCAAGATTTGGAAGCAACCAAAGTGTCCACCAACAGACAAATGGATAAAGAAAATGTGGCACATATACACAATGAAGTACTATTCAGCCATTTAAAAAGAATTATATCCTATCATTTGCAACAACATGAATGAAACTGGAGGACATTATGTTAAGTGAAATGAGCCAGGCACAGAAAGACAAACTTTGCATGTTCTCATTTATTTGTAGGATCCAAAAATCAAAACAATTGAACTCATGAAGATAGAGACTAGGAAGATGGGAAGGGTAGTTGTGAGGGTCTGGGGAAATGGGGATAAATGGGTAAAAATATGCATTTAAATAGAATGAATAAGATCTAGTATCTGATAGCACAACAGGGTGACTACAGTCAACAATAATTTATTGTACATTTTAAAATAAGTAAAAGAGTATAATTGGATTGTTTGTAACACACAAAGTATAAATGCTTGAGGTGATGGATACCCCATTTACCCTGATGTGATGATTATGCATTGCATGCCTGTATCAAAATATCTCATCTACCCTACAATATATACACCTACTATGTACTCATAAAAATAAAAAGAATGGGGAAAAGCCAATGAATTGTGTATTTCAAGATAGCTAGTAAAAAGGATCTTGAAAGTTTTTACCACAAAGAAATGATAAAAGGTTTGAGGTGATGGACAGGCTAGCGATCCTGATTTAATCTTCGTACAGTGTACACACATATTGAAACGTCACACTGTCCCTCATAAAAATGTACAATTATTGTCAATTATAAATATAATTTTTAAAAATGAAAAATATTTAATTAGTGTATACCATTAAAAAAAATGGCCCACAGGTATATTAAAAGGGGCTTAACCTCACTAACCATCAGGTAAATAAAAATTAAAGCCACTATGAGATATTACCTCACACCTGTTAGGATGGCTATTATCAAAAAGATAAGTGATAACAAAGGTTAGTGAGGATGTGAATAAAAGGGAACTCTAGTATGTTATTGGTAGGACTGTAGAATGTTAATGGCCAGTAAGAAAAACAGTATGGAGGTTCCTAAAGACATTAAAATAGAATCACCATATGACTCAGCAATTCCACTTCTGGGTATATACCCAAAGGAGATGAAATCTCACCAATTTTTTTGACAGGTATCTTCATAGGCTGCACAGAAACAACACCGAACTGTAAGACTTAAGTTTTAGTTTCCTCCATGTGTCATTTAATCCCTTTGATCCCAGTTTCTTCAGCTCAGAAATTTATTTTCTTAAATAACAAGAAGTCCAGAGGTAGGGCAAATTTAAAGGTTAATTGATTCAATGGCTAGAGATGTCATCAGAGAGCATTCTTTCTGCTTTTTTCTCCAAAGCATCAATTTCTTCTGAAGGATGGTCATGAGATAAGAGTCATCAGCAACTTGGACCACATATGTTCACTTTGCCCTTAAGTGTGAATGTGCACCCTTACTTAATGAGTAAACCAATCACAGCCAGTAGGGTAATTGTCAGAGTACATTGACAGACTGAGGCGTAACGATTCTCCATTACTACTGCACTTTAGAATTGCCTAGGAAGTATTTTTTAAAACACCCAGTTCCCATACCCACAAAGACTCCAATTCAGTATGTCTAGGGTGGGCCTGGAACTTCTTTATGTTTTTAAGGCTCTCCAGATGATCTGAGTGTATAACCATGAATCAAAAATACTACTTTAAAGTAGACTGTACCCCAAAAACTAGAGATTGGGGTGATCAGAAGGCAGCCAAGTAGTAGATGCTGTAGTAGGTGCAGCTACATAGTATATACCCCCTTTTAATAGTCAAAGTGTACATCTGCATGTCAAATGTTCAACAGTAAAGAAAGTTAACATTGTTTTTGCTGGCTACTTAACAAAGAAAGATCATAGAAAACAGAATAAAGGGAAGAGCTAATTGCTGAGGGGAGCACCAATGACAAAAGCTCCTTTTAGCAATGCCAGATATTCGTCTAGAAATTTCTGAGATAGATTACACACAGATAAGCTACAACCAAGATAAAATGGGGTTGTTTACCATGGTTGTGGCTCATCTATAAAATAGGGTGTTTTATCCTGTTTTAAGGAGCATATAGCCCAGAGGCTAAGGTTAAGGCTGTCATTCAGGAATCTGAACAGACAGGAAAGTTGATACCAGGACCTAGGAGACCATGAGGTGATCTGAGACAGAAGCTATTTCCCTTAAGAAAGTAACCAATTCCAAAATTGTTTAACTTTTGGTAATATTTCCTTTTAGTCATTTTCAATCCATATACTTTATCTCTTTATATAAAACTGTGGTTGTATTGATCAGAATTTTTTTTTTATTATACTTTAAGTTCTAGGGTACATGTGCCTAGTGAGATTGAGGTGTAGATAATTTTTCTTCTTTATACTTATCTGTGTTTCTGAGCATTACCATGAGCATGAATTGCTTTTGTAATCATTAAAAACAAGAAATGTTATTTTAAAAATAAATAAATAAATAAAATAGAGGGAAAATATTCTTTACCTAACTCAATAAAACTACCCTGTTTTTGTTAAAAAAAAAAAAAAAAAAAAAAAAGTAACCAATTCCAGAAAGTAGGAAGTTCACATCCCATAGAAGAGACTATTGTGGAAATGAAATTAGCTAGAATTGGTACAAGAAAAAAAACCTCACCTGTGGATATTCAAGTCTAATTGGCTGTGTTTATTTTATAGAATAGAAGTACAGAGAGGAAAAGTGACTCTTCCCGACATAACACTGAGGGAGGGAGATGAACTACATGAGAACTCTGGAGAGACAATACTTCTCTCATTATGGTGCCTTAAACAGAATTTTTCTTGTCAAGGTGCAACACTTATGACCTGGCACATCAAACATTTGGGTTCTAGCCAGAAGGATTAAAAGTACAGAACACTAACAACTTGCAAAACACCGCATCAAACAAATATGTGGTAAATGAAGGATGTGGGGAAATGTAGAACAGACATTCCAATATGCGTCAAAAACAAGATATAAGAGAAGCAATGATGTAAACGTTTTATCAAAATGGCATTAATGAGGTCACTAATGATGTCTGAATGTTGGCAACTCAGTAAGTCTAGGGTGTGTAATCGGAATCACGCAGAACACAATTCTGGCAAAGTTACAAATAGGAAGCACTTGTGTAAACATTGTGTGACAATGTCCCTTTGGGAAAGGCATGAATGGATTCCAAAAAGGAGTGCCTTTGTCCAGTCTAAAGAAGCAGTTAGCTGATTCCTGACCACTTACTTCTACAGACACTCCTTTTAATTCTTTCAGTGTCAAATCATCAGCAGATTCTCTCAGGCAGCCATTGATAGAACAACTATTCAATACACACCACTTAAACACAAATGAAAATCAGAAAGCCCTTCTGTCTAAATTGAACCCTTCATCTTTCAAGACAGTCCCATCTCCTGTCTTAGAATTGTATCCACTGCAAGTCTTGGAAGGAATAGTTGCTAGTAATGCTTCCTACCAATCTCATTAAGAGCTCAATTTTATATATTTTCTGTGTTTGCAAGGGAAGGGAGGGAGGGAGTTTGGAATGAGGTTTGATTAATGAAAACGAAGTGGCTGTGAAAACAAAAAAGACAATTGAAGACAGAAATGAAACAATCATTAGAATTTATTCAACCAAAGTCTATAAGAGCCTCTGATAAGCCAGACATCATAAGGACTAAGATCATGAAGGTTTTCTGTTAACAGACAGAAGAGGCAACCTATATGGATTTGTAAACCTAAGCTTGGGAAGGTGATGATGGGAAGGTTTTTGAGTTGAAATGACAATTCATGAATATTTTCTCAGTGGTGTTTTGGTGGACTGGAGAGATGAAGGAATGGGACTTGGAGGTAAATTACTTGTGCTGTAAATTTAAGTTAGTACATGTGGCATCTATTCCTTCCAAAATTTTAACTGATTTTCAAATTTGTAAATCTATGTACTTTAAATTGTTAATATAATCTATAGCATGGAACCATAAGATCATATGTCAAAATTTGGCTCCAAATGTGCCTTTCAAGAAGTCTTTTCTCCTCAGATCATTCTGCAGCTCTTCCATTGGTGCCCGTTTACACTATATTTTGTATAGTGTGATAGTTGTATTGTGGGGGTTAAACCCTTAGACTCAGTCCAGTTGTACTAATAGGCTGACTCTAAAATTTATAAGATGTGTGATCCCAGATTTTCTTAATGAAAAATCCCTTCAAAGCCCTTATCACAGTTCCTGGCACAGGAAAAGCAGACAGTAAATGTGAGGCACTATTATTTCTAGCTTAATTGTTTTAAATTTTTTTGTACCATATACATACATTTGGCCCCAAGAAATGTCTATTGAATAACTCTCCTCATAAATAAACTTCAATGCATGGGCATAGCATAATCAAACTTGAGTATCTTCACTTACAAATGATCAAATGTCTAAAATTCAGAGCATTCTTTTTATAGTGTTTCAGAAATCTGGAACATGTTTTAAATATTGTGTAGGTTTAGTAAGATCAGATTTGAGGGTTATACTGACTATAGCAATTTGTGCCTAATTCCATGAACTTTAATATCTGACATGCAGAGATTCAAATCCAGTCACTCATGTGCCTCTTACCCTCAAACATCCAAAATCTCCCTCCAAATAAGAGATAAGAAATTGAGGGATAACTTCTGTATAACCATTTTAAGGCTAGAAGGCACAAGAATAGAAGACAATGAAGTATAAACATTATGATAAATTTTCAGTACTCTAGCCAGACTCCATACCAGGCCATCTCTTCCCTAGAAGGTCAGAAGAGGGGATTCAGCCATGTCTGTAGAGGTGTGTATTTGAAAACCAAATGCAGAGAAACATCTCCCTCTCCGATATTGAAGCTCGGGACCCTAGTTTATCTGTGGTTCGTGATGGATCCTGAGATATCTGACAAAGTCAACATGAGATGCTCCTAAAGTTAGAAGGCTTTATGGCTGACTTCTTGAGGGATTTGGAGGCATTGTTTTGTGATTCTACAGCTGTGTAGTTGACAATCCTTGAAGTGTGAATGTTAGCAACTGCAGAGACAACAGAATCAGCAATGATTCAGGGCTCCTTATCTTAAAGAAAGCCTCTTACCATTCGTACTTTTTTTTTTTTTTTTTTTTGCTTTTCAAACTAATACTTGATACCTGCGCTTCCTGAAGGCTTAACAGAATCCTTGACTTATATATAAATATATGTTGTTTAACAATCCTGCATTGCAATATGTATATGACAGCACTATACAAAAAACAATGTCTTTGCCATTCACCATGCTTCTAATGAAAATAAAGTCAGACTTGATAGTGATAAAACATTGAGTTATACAAATAAGTTGTTCTTGTTTATGGATATGGTGATTTGGAGGAAGAAAGGGGCTTTTTCTTCAACAACACATTTTGTAGTCACTAATATATTATTTCATTTAATCTAGTTGCTTCCCTAAGGCTTACCACAACATTCCTTAAAATCTGTGATAATTGTCAAAGTAATTTAGGTTTAACAGGAGTTATCTCTGGCAAAGCTTAGGGGTGAAGCAATGAGGGTTAAGGTACAAATAACTTCCTAAAAATATCACCTGCAATAGCATTCAGATGGTATTCTTTATTATCTCTCCACCTACTTCTTTAAACATTAACTCAAAAGACTTTCTTGCTCGTTTTCTTATATTTTTCTTTGAAGGGAGCAAAGCTGTGGCATGCTCTAAAGATATGTTATCATTGGTACACAGGCAATTAATTTTTATTTTAAAAAAGTGGTGCTGGAATTTTAAAATTATAATTAATATATGCTGAAGCAGGGGGAATGAATTGCCTTCCCATTATGAATCACCCAAACTCTCTAGGTATTCTCTTCATATAAAGTTGAAATGAAAATCCTTTAGGTCCTTACAGTTGGTTTTTTTTAATAAATTATTCAAAAAGCTGGTTCACATGTGATTTTTTAGTAGTAGTGTGCTTGTTTATCAACCAGCTATTATTTGTAGTCTTTGCCCCTCTTTATAAATAATTCCACCA
Organism: Trachypithecus francoisi; assembly: GCF_009764315.1. Taxonomy (NCBI): domain Eukaryota; kingdom Metazoa; phylum Chordata; class Mammalia; order Primates; family Cercopithecidae; genus Trachypithecus; species Trachypithecus francoisi. The sequence continues at coordinate 111,629,438 of NW_022681456.1, forward strand.
TGGCAGATTTCAAGCTACAACATGATGCCGCCAACATGCTGTTGAGGAGAGAGTCACCCAATCAGTTCTCACGAGCAGGTATGAACCCATGGGGGCTGAGTTAGAAGAGGAAGCACAACTCCAAGTTTCAGCTGTTCTACCACCACGTGGAGAAATGGGCAGGCATGTCAGAAATAATCTTTTTCCTTACAAACCTGACAAACTTTGCTCACTGGGATATTTTCTAGGAGTTTACAGTTATCTCAGATCCTAGTCTAGGAGATACATCAAAAACAACTAAAACAATGCACTCTAGCCTGGGCGACAGAGCGAGACTCCATCTCAAAAAAAAAAAAACAACTAAAAAAAGGTCGTTGGGTGGGGGGGACATTCACTTGTCTAGATGATGCCTTAATAGCCCTGATTAGTATGATTATTGACTAGAATAAAGCACCTAGTATAAATTAACCTAGGGAATTCTCAAGGATCCCTAAGGAGTAAGTAGGCAGTAAGTGTGGATTCTATTTTATAGGAAACTAAGGGTTTCTGAGAAGATAAGAAATCAAGTTTGGCCATAGAACATTAAACAGTAATAAACATTTTTGGCTGCATAGTAGAAGAGGCCCGCTCCTCTGGGGGAAAAAAAAAACGCTGCTCTTTATTCCCCCCACGTACTCCAGTCTTTGTACTTTTAAGAGTTGTTCCACTTAAAAGCAACCTACTTTCTACCCAGCAAGAGCTCAGGGACCTGGTTAGGATCAACACTTAGAAGCAGCAGCTTCTGTGAATTTGGATCTTCCTTTCACCTCCTCCTGTACTGTCACCCATCATAAAAACATATTGCTAGAATAAAGTGTCACCTTATGAAATAGGCCACGTTATTGAGAAATTAAAATTTGTTCTATCCTTACTGAAAACTCACTTTCCAAAAAAAAGAGAGAGAGAGAGATTTTTTTTTTCTTCTCTCAGACTTCCTTTTGTGTTCTGAATTCCCCAGGAGAAGAGAAACCATTTTTGGCTTCAGACCCGTTGGAACAAATTAAGCAACAGAGTCCCAAAGGGCCTGGAGGGTTTTGCCCCACTAGACCCTGAAATGAGCTGGATATCCAGAGACTGGAAGCTTGGGATGGTGGACTCTGGAGCAGTGGTGGTAGGTTGGGAGTAGAAGACACGCTGATCCTTCACAGCACCTAAGAAGTAGCAGAGCTTCTGTGTGAATGTCTAGAATTCTGCACAGCTTGACGGTTCTGGGTCAATGTCCCATGGAGGCGGTGAATGGTAAAGGGGAAACGCCTCCAAAGGACCACACAAGCTTGAACAACGAACATCTCAGCGACTATCAACAAAGGCAGAGAATAGAGGCCCTGGTCCAATTTTCCTGGTTCATTTAAGCCCCTTGGGTCTTTTTCCATCCTGAGTGAAGTAGGGAAGTTCTCCTTAAAAAAAAAAAAAAAACTTGGGTTTGGATGTACGGCTAGCCTGCTAGCCAGGCAAATGGAATAATCCATATTTAATTTGATTCATAACAATAAAGAAATGAGATGCTTTTTGTATACTGATATTCTTGAACACCAACTGGATACCCTATCCTACTAATCCCATACTGCTTATGAATATTCCCTGGTTCCACAAATATCTGCACTGCAAATGAACTAACTACTCAGTTAACTAATTCAGGGATTGGACATTTTATACCTGCAACATGTAGATTACCCTAGTCTTGGTATGTCCCTTTTTTATTAAATTTTATTTAAAATGTATGCATCCCTCTTTAAATTTGTAATTACCATGAAAAAAGATTCCTACCATATGTTTTTTGCCTGATTTGGATATTTAGATATATCTGAGGGGCATTTCTGAATTCTTAGCTGCTTTGTGCTGAAGTTTTATGAAAAAAAGCAAAAGCAGAAGAAGCATGACAAATGTATTGATCTCCACCAATAAGTCAAGTGGCCAAAGCTCCCTTGCCTTCTATGCCGTCAGAGAATAACAGAGCACGATGCAATTATAAAGCAGAAAGTTCTTGTGCAGCTTTGTTCTGCAGATAGTAAGTCCTGTTTTCTGCTTTTAACCAAAAGCAGGTATTTCTACCTTCAAATTGGACAAGTCATTTCACTTCTGTGGGCCTTGGTTTCCTCACCCAAAAGTTTGCATATTCAACTAAATGATCTCCAAGGCTCTTTATAGCACTAAAATCCTGATTTCAATATATTACATGAAATCCCAGAAACAAAGGACAAGAAAAGCATTGTTCTCATTCTATTGTTCATCCAGCTGGATTCATCAGATTAAGATTCTGAATTTATAAATAAGAAAAATACTGATACAATATAGAACGCATTTGCAGGAACAGCAATTTTCATCCATATGGATCTTAACTATTTCACGTGCTAACAAATAATTGAACAGACTATAGAAATGGTTTTGTCCATTCATACACTTTTCTCTATAAACATAAAAATAACCTTATTGCTTTGTTATAAAACTTTGTTTGAATAAAAATAGGAAAATGCAATTCTCAACAGTTTCTGAGATCTAGTTATGAGAGAAGTTGCCACGACCCCAAACATCTCTTTAAATGAGGACAAAGGTAAGAGTGCCATCTGCTGGCCTAAGTTGTCTAATTGTGTCTTTACAACGTCATACAATAAAATACTTGTAAAACTTATCTACATTCTGCTTTGATGAAAACCCTGAACTTTTCAATAACTTGATGTGTGGGGCTTAAATACAATAATCATTTTTCCAAGTGTCCAAAATACACAAAGCAGGTGAGTATACCAAAATATTACTCTACAAACTAAATAAGTACTTACTTTAAATATATCCGACAATATTTACCATATCGAAAAGCTACAAATCTATTGGGTCCAAAGGTAAGTAGATAGTATCTTTCTTTAAAAGCTTCTGAGAAAACTAGAATATGTGGAGTGTTTGTACAGCAGGAAATGGTGTCAATCATCAAAAGATCCCTCAGTTTAATAGCAGCCACCTGAATGGTAACTCTATAGACAGGGTTTAATTAAGGAAGAAAGAACACACAGTTAACTTGGAAAATCATCTATCCGATTTAAGCATAACTTTATGCCTCCACACTGACATCAATAGGCAGATGAAGGCCACAATGAAACACTGACTCTCCTCTGTGGGATGTTGTGGTATATAACTTCTGGGCTACCAAGAGCAAGAAAAAGAGTTATTCTTTTTAACCCTTTCTTCCCCCCAAAATCCCCTTCAGAGAAGATTCTCTTCCAACAGGATCCCCTGTAGCAGTGGAGATGCTCAGAGAATGCTTCACATAAAACAAATAAAATTCAATCATATAACTTATTCAAGTAAGTCCAAGGTAATCCCAGAAAAATTTGCTCCATTGCCGGAAATGTTGGATAACTGTATAGGGCAATGCTGAAAACACATCTAAGGAGGAGTATGAAACAACTGGAATATTTTTCATTCAAAAAAAGTACTGGAAACTTTCCATGTATAAAGCATTTAACTAAAAAGATGAAGTTCAATATTACCAAGAACCCAAGAGACAGACAAGCATAGCTCTTAAGGATCCTTGGCATTCCTATTAATTTTCTGTCTTATTTATAAAAATAGTCTCCTAACAATTCAGTGATTCTTGGCTTTAAAGGTGCTTTATTTTCTCACAATGATATCCTGTGAAGTTGTATGGAAAAGACAATTATTAAAATACTAAAGTGTGGTGGTTCATGCCTGTAATCCCAGCATTTTGGGAGGCTAAGGCAGGTGGATCATGAGGTCAGGAGTTCAAGATCAGCCTGGCCAAGATGGTGAAACCCTGTCTCTAGTAAAATTACAAAAAAAAAAAATAGCCAGGTGTGGTGGTGGACACCTATAATCTCAGCTACTCGGGAGGCTGAGGCAGAGAATTGCTTAAACCCAGGAAGCAGAGGATGCAGTGAGCCGAGATCGCACCACTGCACTCCAGCCTGGGCGAAAGAGCAAAACTCCGTCTCAAAAAATATTATTATTATTATTAAAGCAAGTAACTAGTATACTGTGAACTTAGGCATAGGCAAAGACAAGATCTATATGGAAAATAACAATATGCTTTACTATTCTTTTGTTGAAAGTTGATATCAATTCTGTTATTTCCTCTGTGTATGAATGTGAATGACTAATGAGTAAGCCACCCTATACATTACTTGTGGTCTGTATATTGAATTAAAGCTGTTTCATGATAAAAGGGCTGTTTCAGTTAGTATTGGTGCTGTATCTTCATACCTTTTCCATTTCTGTGTCCGAGGATGTGTGAATGCAGTTGCCTAAAACTCACATGCTGCTTCTGATCTCTGAGAGTGTCTTTAGATCATTCTGTGTGACTCCACCAATATTGCAAAAGTCCTAATAACAGAGCTCCAAAATCACACCCACAAGAATGCAGGAAACCAGTGAGTTTACAAGTCAATGACAATAGACAACTTGGAGGAAATTCGTTCACATAAAACATGTCACTCTTCATATTTTCTCAGCATTGAAAAACAAGGCAGGTCAACTGCATTAATGACATTCAGACCAACGAGAGTAATTTATATTTGATTATACGTCATAATATTATTTCATTTCCCCATACATTATTTTTCCATGTATTATTTCACCAGGATACCCTTTGATAGGAAGACCATTTTACAAACCACTTGACATCATTCATTCAATTTTTTACAGTCAGAAAATGGCTACTGAGTTTCTCCACTTGAATAATGTTTACTGTAGGACTACAAATCCAATAGAGTTTGTCAAAGAGATACTAGTAAACACTAAACCATAAACCAGAGGTTGGCATAATCCAGTGAAACACAATGCTGCTGTGTGCTAGAACTATCACATTCTCCACTGATGAAATTCATCAGTCATCCACATGGCTGATGCTGCCACAGATAGCAAGAGATGACTACAGACAGGTGCCAAAAACAGATGTTTCCTTCTAGACTGAGGGATGCCAGTGCGGAGTTAAGACAATGAAATGACAGAATAAAACTTGCTTCTTGAATATATCAAACTGATAACAGTACAAAATACATTTTATATTGTCTATTCATTAAGATCCCACAGTTAGCAGCAGAGTTACTAGCTAGAACCCAAGTCTTCTAACATTGAGTACAGAAATTAGGGTTGCACAGTAACATCCAAACTGAGAGCCAAATCAAGAACACAATCCCATTCACAATAGTCACAAAAAAATAAAATACCTAGGAATACAGCTAACTAGGGAGGTAAAAGATCCCTACAATGAGAATTACAAAACTCTGCTGAAAATCAGAGATAACACAAACAAATGGAAAAACATTCCATGCTCATGGATAGGAAGAATCGATAATGTTAAGATGGCCATACTATCCAAAGCAATTTACAGATTCAACGATATTCCTATGAAACTACCAATGTCATTTTTTGCAGAATTAGAAAAAATTACTCTGAAATTCATATAGAACTAAAAAAAGAGCCTGAATAGTCAAAGCAATCCTAAACAAAAAGAATAAAGCCATAGGCATTACACTATCTGCCTTGAAACTATCAGGATACAGTAAACAAAATAGCATGGTAGTTGTACAAAAACAGACACACAGACCAATGGAACAGGTTAGAGAACCCAGAAATAAAGCCATACACCTAAAACTACATGATCTTTAACAAAGCTGACAACAACAAGCAATGAGGAAATAATTTCCTGTTTAATATATGGTGCTGTAATAACTAGATAACCATAGGCAGAAAATTGAAACAAGACCACTATGTTTGACTATATACAAAAATCAACTGAAGATGGATTAAAAACTTAAATGTAAAACCAAAATTATAAAAATCCTAGAAGAAAACCTAGGTAATAACATTCTGGACATAGGCCCTGGAAAAGACTGCATAACAAAGACTCCAAAAGCAATTGCAGCAAAAACGAACACTGACAAGTGGGACCTAATTAAACTAAAGAGCTTCTGGACAGCAAAAGAAACTATCAACAGAGTAAACACACAACCTACAGAATGGGAGAAAATATTTGCAAACTATGCATCTGACAAATGTGTAATATCCAGCATCTATAAGGAACTTAATTCAACAAGCAAAAAACAATGAACCTCATTTTAAAAATGAACTAGACATACTTCTCAAAAGATGACATACATGCAGCAAACAATCATATGAAGAAACTCTCAACATCACTATCAGAGAAATGCAAATCACAACCAGATACCATCTCACACCAGGCAGAATGGCTATTATTAAAAAGACAAAAAGTAACAGATGCTGACAAGGTTGCAGAGAAAAGGGAACACTTACACACTGCTGGTGGGAATGAGAATTTGTTCAGCCACTGTGAAAAGCAGTGTGGAGATTTCTCAAATAACTTGAAACAGAATTTCAATCCAGTAATCCCATTACTGAGGATATACTCAAAGGAATATAAATCTTTCTACCAAAAAGACACATGCACACATATGTTTATTAAAGCACTATTCACAATAGCAAAGACATGGAATCAACCTAGATGCCCATCAGCAGTGGACTGGATAAAGAAAATGTGGTACATATACACCATGGTATATCATGCAGCCATAAAAAATAACAAAATCATCTCTTTTACAGCAACATGGATGCAGCTGGAGGCTGTTTTTCTAAGCAAGTTAACGCAGGAACAGAAAATCGAACACCACATGTTCTCTCTTATAAGGACAAGCTAAACATTCAGTACACATGGAAACAACAGACACTGCAGCCTACTTGGTGGTGGTGGGTAGGAGGAGGGTGAGGATTTAAAAACTGCTTATCGAGTATTGTGCTCATTACCTGGGTGACAAAATAGTCTGTACACCAAATCTTAGTAACAAACAATTTACCCATGTAACAAACATGCACATGTACCCCCCACACCTAAAAGTTGGAAAGAATAAATAAATAAAAATAAATTGGGGTTCCAGATGGAAACAATGTGAAAGAAAACAGGATGACTCACCTGTAAATGGTAAAAATAAAAATATATATGGCCAATAAATTAGTAAAGAATAAATTTAAACAGTGAAGTGCTATATATAATTCGCCAGTCTAGCATTGTTGTTAATTTAATTATTGAGAACATGAGGAAACAGACTACTCACATAAGCAGCTGGCAGGAAAATAGAGTGATCCAACATTTAGATATGTAGAAATAGAACTAGACATAGATATAGATATATATTCTTAAAAATATGCAAATATTCATACCATTTCACTCAGCAATCACATTTTCAGGATGAACACAGAAGTATTCATAAGGTTGTTTATCTTAGTTACAGACAAAAAATAAACGTCTACTTACACTCAATTGGGAAAATGAAAATAAATTTTTGTCTCTCGATACAATGGAATTTCATGAAGCCAAGATAATTATGTTTATTAATAGAAGAATGGTTTACTGGTTGAGAAAATGCCTTTGATACACTGTTCAGTGAAAAGAAAAGGTAGGTGATAAGTGTGATCCCAATTAAGTCAATATTTGTGAAAACGCATATTTAGCAAGTATACGGTAACTAACATAGAAAAAGACATGGAAGAAAATGCAATAATAATAGTTTTCTTTGGAATAGAAATTACTGATTTTTTCATCATATACTTTTCTATATTTTCTGTTGTGAACACATTCTTTTTACCAGAAAAATAGTTTTACTTAAAATAAACACAATGCAAGATGAGTCATTTGAGAATAAAGTAGAACTTATGTTTTGAGAGGATCAAAGGCTGCAGTACTTTCAGGCACCTCAGTTAAACAGTGATTAGTACTTGGGCAATTCATCTGGCTCTTAATTTCTTGAATATTGAGCCAAAAATGGAGTAACAACTTCCATTTCTGTCTGCAGAAAACATATTGAGTTACTTACATGTTTTTTTCCCAAGAACTATAGTCAAACAAGAATTATTTGAATCCTTATATAAAAGATCTCATGAAATATATTGAGTTATCACTTCAACAGTGGTCTTAAAAGTAGGCCAATTTCAGCCAGGCATGGCCTAGCATTTTGGGAGGCCGAGGTGGGAGGATTGCTTGACCCCAAGGAGTTGAAGACCAGCCTAGGCAACATGGCAAAATCCAGTTTCTACAGAAACATACAAAATTATCTGGGTGGCATGCACCTGTGGTCCCAGCTATTTGGTGGGAGGATGGGTTGAGCCCACGAGGTTGAGCTTGATCACACCACTGAACTCCAGCCTGGGCAACAGAGCAATACACTGTCTTTAAAAAAACAAAAAACAAAAGTCAATTTCTTTTGGCATCTTTTAGGCATCAACCCTGTAATAAATCATATTCCACTACATGAAATTAAGTAGAAATACAAATTTATATGAGATCACTGTAATATATGGCAATAGATGGGTCCTTGTAACATGCATTCGGGTAACAAGTATTTTTAATAAAATCATAATTATCTAATACTACTCTACTCTGAAAGAATCATTTTGGTTGTAACAAAGCCTTAGTTAGAAGCAGAATGTTCCCTTTTACTCAAAGGGTATGTTTTAATATCTGAACATCTTAGATTAAAACAAGCACTTCCATTATTTCCCAAAGGAATTATAATGGGTAATCTACGTGTTTTTTTGTGTGCTACACATTGGCATTTATAACATGCTTTGATTCACATCAAAACCCATTTGCTTTACATTTGAAAAAGATCTTATAGAAAGCATCCAGCTGCATTCTTATAAATAGCATAAAAATTCCCTAAAAGGGAGGATTAAGTTGATCATGTCAACTTTATCCTACCCTTACATACAATAACCATTTCATCGATCGCACAAAGTCAAAACAAAACAAAGGAATGGATCTTTCTCTTAACCAGTCTAGATATGTCAACCTCTCCTTTGCCTAAATGCTAGTATACAATGTAGTGAACACTCACTTGGCCTTGCTTCCAAATCCATGGACAATTCACTCTCTCATCTATATTTCTCACTATGATATCCTTTCAGTATGTTTAGGAAGAACCTTGCTGGTACCTATGATACCTGTCTCAGAAAACTTATGAGCATACCCCAGACATCCCTGTTCACATTGATGTTATTTCTTTTCAGATAAAGTCTCACTCTGTTGCCCAGGCTGGAGTGTAGTAGCATGATCACCCCTCACGCTGAGAAATTCCTCCCACCTCAGCCTCCCAAGTAGCTGAGACCACAGGCACGTGCCACTATGCCCAGCTAATTTTTGAAATTTATTTTTTGTAGAAACAAGGTCTCACTATGTTGCCCAGGTTGGTCTTGAACTCCTGGGCTCAAGCAATCTGCCCACCCAGGCCTCCCAAAGTGCTGGGGTTACAGGCATGAGCCACCACACCTGGAGGATACTCCTATTTTATTCAGCAAATGTCTCAATATCTTGCCATGTACCAGCACTAAACCCTACATAAAGCAGACTAGAAACACGAGGCAATATGTAGAATAAAGTGTTACAATTGCTACGATAGCATTAAGTACATGGTTCAACCAAGAGCAAGGGAGAAAACTGTCAAATTTATCAAATACGGGTAGCAAGTTTACTATTGTAAAATATGTATTCATATTTATCCTTCAATGACCTTGAAAGTGTTTTTCATTTTAATATATTGTGATTGAAGGATCAAGTGAATAGTCTAACCATTTTTCTAGCCTTGATTCTTTTACTCCAGCATTTTTTGATATAACATAAAATACAGAACAGACATTCTTATTATGGTGTTTTATTATGTTTAACTAACATGAAATAGTATTAATTAAATTACTGGTATACAAAGCTATCATACCCTCCCTTTATGCCACTTTGGGGGGCTATCTTGTGAATATTTGTCATGTTTGTGGCAATCCACCATCTTTTAAACACTCTTCTTATGTTGCAACACTTTGCCCATTCTCATTCCTGTCCCTTCAATGAAGAAACCAGAACCGCAGTCTTATTTGCAGCTGTATAAAAGTATGTAATGCACCCACACCCAGGACTTCAGTCTGGAAGTTAGTGACGTTACAAAGCACATGTACTCTCTCTTTCACAGCAACAGAAGTATCTGGGTTTTCAAGATCAGCAGCCCCAGAATTTTGCACTCCAGGCCCCAGTACTATCAGTGGAATTTGCAGTGTCTAGGACAAAATGCAATGTCTGTGCTAAGCGGCAGCAGCATTGGTGCCTTTGCTGGAGTAGCCACCAAGGTCTGGTTTGGGCACTGTTTCTGGCTTTGTAGTGGCTGAGTCAGATACCCTAAATCTATCGGCAATTCTTTAATGCCAAAGATGTGTATATTTTTTAATTTTATTTATTTTCTTTTTATAATAAAGATTTTTTTTAACTTTCATTTTAGGTTCAGGGTTGCATGCTCAGGTTTGTTATATAAGTAAATTCATGTTACAAAGGTTTTGTTATACAGATTATTTCATCACCCAGATAATAAGCCTAGTACCCAACAGTTATTTTTTCTGTGCCTCTCCCTCCTCCCATCCTCCCCACTGAAGTAGGCCCCAGTGTCTGCTGTTCTCTTCTTTGCGTTCATGGGTTCTCATCGTTTAGCTCCCACTTATAAGTGAGAACATATGATATTTAGTTTTCTGTTCCTGCATTAGTTTGCTAAGGATAATAGCCTCCAACTCCATCCAGCTTCCCACAAAAGATATGAATTTGTTCTTTTTTATGGCTGCATAGTATTCCATGGTGTATATGTACCATATTTTCTGTATCCAATCTGTCACCAATGGGCATTTCAGTTGATTCCATGTCTTTGCTATTGTGAACAGTGCTGAAATGAACATTCACATGCATGCATCTTTGTCATAAAAGGATTTATATTCCTTTGGGTATATACACCCAGTAATGGTGATGGCAGTGGTGGACTGTCTGGAGTGGTGGCTGCCACCACACCAGCTGTAGCAGGGAAGCATGGTCAGGGATGCATGTTCCATGCAGCTACTGGGAGCCAGAGAAAACAGGGAGCCTGGCCCCTTCTGAGTTGGGGCAGGAGCTCCCCAGGTACACTGCAGCCACCCAAGCTGTGGCTGTGGACCCTGACATCCCTGTGTTCTCAGGGCCCAGGAGCAGGCGGGAGGCCTACCCTTCTGGGCTCAGCTGCAGCCACCGAAGTCGTGGCTGTATATCCAGGCCTCCCACTCCACGTAGCAGGCAGAAGCCCTGCCCTCCCAGGTGCAGCTGCAGCTGCCTAAGTTGTGGCAGTGGACCTAGGCCTCCCTGTGTTCTTGGCAGGGACAGAAGCAGGCAGGAGCCTCATGCTTCCAAGTGCAGCTGCAGTTACCCAAGTTGTGGCTGCAGACCCAAGCCTCCCACACCATGGAGGAAACAGGACCCCCACACCCCCAAGGCATGGCTGCAGCCACCCAAACGGCAGCTGTGAACCCAGGCCTCCCTGTGCTCTTGGGGCTCAGGAAGACCCACCCTGCCCTTGCAGGCTCAGAAGTGCCTTCTCCCACTGCCTGGCTTCTCCCTACTGTTGGCACCCACTCTGATCTTGGAGCAAAGTCAGGACTGAGCCCAGGAAATGTCACAGCCTAGCAAGATGTGCACATGCTCAGGGCAGTTCTGACTCACCAGCTCCCTGCTGCCTTGTCCCCCTCCAGACTTTGGGCACTGACAATCATAGGAGGGAAGCCGAGGTGGGGGCTGAGGGCAGCTCAGCACTGGCCTGTAGGTGTCCCTTGGCACAAAGATCCTAGGCACCATGAAAAGCAGTGGGAGAAAGGCTCCTGGGCAGAAGGAAGTGGGTACCCAGTGAGGCTCCACCTTCAGGCCAGGGGTGGGCCTGAAGGCTGAGGGCTGGGCTTCCAGTCTCGCAGACCAGAGTAGAAACTTGTGGTGCCTTTTCCAGGTCTGCCCATGCCCAGCCATGGACCAATCAGTACTCACTTCTTCCCCTTTGAGGCCCATAAAAGCCCTGGGCTCAGCCAGAGGTGAGCAAATGTGGGGACAACCAGCTGCAGAGAGGAGCTACCCACTCCAGGACCTCCTCTCTGCTGACAGCTGCAGATGTCAGGCAACCTACCTGCAGAAAGGAGCAACCCACTCCAGGGCCTCCTCTCTGCTGAGAGCTTAGAGACAATGGGACAACCTGCCTGCTGAGATGAGCTTCCCACTACAAAGTCTACCCTCTGCTAGGAGCTAAATGCTCATTGGGCCACCCTGACTGTGGAAAGGAGCTACTCACTGCTGGTCTCCTCTGAGCTGTTCTATTGCTCAACAGAGCTCCTCTTCATCTTGTTCACCCTCCACTTATCTATGTACCTCATTCTTCCTGGTCACAGGACAAGAACTCAGGACCTCTCAAATAGTGGGGATAAAAGAGCTATAACACAAACAAAGCTGAAACATGCCCCTTGCTTACCATGTCATGGGTGAAGAGAAGGAGAGAAGAGCTGCGGCCCTTCAGGTAGCCCAGACCTGAGAGCTCCCTGAGCCAGGGCTGTGACTCCCTCTTTGAGGCCCTGTGGTTCCTGGCATCTCCAAGCTTCCAGGTGCCACCATGTTCCCAGTGTCAGCTGTGGAAGTTGCTTGCAGTGCACCTGGTCCAGTCACAGCCTTGCAGAGAGCTGGAGCTGTGCATGCCAGCACCTGGAGTCGCCCACCCCACTGCAGCGGCTGGTATGTCTGACTGCACAGTGACCAAAACCCATGCTCATTCACAAACCCCTCACTGCTCCACACCTGGCTTGCCCTTGACAGGGATGGGATCGAGGCCAGTAGCATGAGCCAAGCGCAGCCTGCCAGGCTGAGTGGACAGAACAAGCCCAGTGGGCTCGACAAAACTCAGGCAAAAGCACCACCAGACACAGAGGTTTCTGGCCAGAAAAGCAGCACCCCAAAGATCCCATGACAATGGGATTGCTTTGAGGTATCACCATACTGCTTCTACAATGGCTGAACTAATTTACACTCCCACCAGGAGTGTATAAGTGTTCCTTTTTCTCCACATCCATATTTTTTTATTTTTTATTAATAGCCATTCTGACTGGCATGAGATGGTATCTCATTGTGGTTTTGATTTGCATTTCTCTAATGATCAGTGATGTGGAGCTTTTTCTCATATGCTCGTTGGCCACATGTAAGTCTTCTTTTGAAAAGTGTCTGTTCATGTCCTTTGCCCACTTTTTAATGGGGTTGTTTTTCTCTTGTAAATTTAAGTTTCTTACAGATGCTAGATATTAGACCTTTGTTCAAAGCATAGTTTGCAAACATTTTCTCCCATTCTGTAGGTTGTCTGTTCACTCTGTTGACAGTTTCATTTTAATTTTTAAAAATTATTTAACAGTATACAAAGGGAAAGCACAAACACAGTCCCCTCACCCAATGACCGCAAATTACGTAGTCAAGTTTCTTGCATTTGGGAAAATCACAAGGGTCAGCACACCCAGAGTGCAATAGGTGAGCCTTACTCTGGGAAAACCACCTTTGGGATCACAGTACCTCCCCTGCTAGGTAACTAAGGTTACCTTTGCTGTACAGAAGCTCTTAAGTTTAATTAGATCCAATTTTTCAATTTTCACTTTTGTTACAATTGCTTTTGGCATTTTTGTTATGAAATCTTTGTCCATTCCTATGTCCAGGATGGTATTGCCTAGGTTGTCTCCCAGGGTTTTTATAGTTTTAGGTTTTACATTTAAGTCTTTAACCCTCTTGAGATGATTCTGTATATGGCGTAAGGAAGGGGTCCAGCTTCAATCTTCTACATATGACTAGCCAGTTATCCCGGCCCCATTTATTGACTAGGGAGTCTTTTCCCCATTGCTTGTTTTTGCCAGCTTTGTTGAAAATCAAATGGTCGTAAGTGTGTGGCCTTATTTTTGGACTCTCTATTCTGTTCCACTGGTCTATGTGCCTGTTTTTGTACCACTAGCGTGCTATTTTGGTTGCTGCATAACTGAGCTAAGGTGGATTTATTGTTGGAAGCACTGACACACTTCCAGTGGCTACAGACTATGGAGGGTGACTTCCCCTCAAGGTTATCTAATTCCAAATACTCCTAATGATCACAGAGCACTACACTTGGAGTACTCCACTTTCTACCCTTCAGGAATACAGACAATGCATGAGTAGTTCCTAGTTCTCTTAGCAGCTTGCCCTCCTACTTCTCCAACTGTGAAACACTTAGCTCCAGAAGCACTGAGTCAGCCTTGGAAAAAGAGACTATCTTTCTTTGCTTCTTGGTATGTACACTCTTTCATTTCCCTCCCTTTAAATCTAAGCATACCATACTATTAATTATCTAAATTATCTGTTTCTCTCTACTATTTTTCCTCTATCTCTAAGCCAGTTCTCCCTGCAGTATAAGGCATTTTTCAGTTCAACCGTCTCTGTTTTGATAGCCATGGTTTAAAATATTCTCAGAGTTTTAAAAGTCTTAGATATTTAAACTTTCCCTTTTATTTCTTAATAGACCTGATCATTTCATTCAGAGAGAAATTCCCATAGGGAAATTTTATTACATTTCCCCTAATAAATTTATCCTGTTGAAGTGTTTGTTCATGGGGTCTATCCATTATTATAATAGATTCTAGAAGTCTATTTGATATCCATGTGGTTTTCTGTGGAATACTAGTTTTAGTGGTTTACTTTTTGCATGGTACATACATTTTTTTTTTGACACTTTAACATTTTCACTTGCAAACAGAAGTCTCCACAGGTTGTCACTTTTTTTTTTTTTTTTTTGAGATGCAGTCTCACTCTGTTGCCCAGGCTGGAGTGCACTGGCATGATCTCAGCTCACTGCAACCCGCGTTCTTCGGGTTCAAACAATTCTCATGTCTTGGCCTCCTGAGTAGCTGGGACTACAGGCATGCACCACCACACCTGGCTATTTTTTGTATTTTTAATAGAAATGGGGTTTTACCATGTTGGCCAGGCTGGGTTCAAACTCCTGACCTCAAGTGATCCACCTGCCTCAACCTCCCAAAGTGCTAGGATTACAGGTGTGAGCACCGCACCTGGCCAGCCGTCACTTTTTATAAGCATACGTATGCATGTGCAGAAGCATACATACTCATTTTTGCTCTGAACTCTTGGAATTTATAATTCATCAAGACAAGACTGAAATTTGCTTTTTCACACAATACATGAAAGAAGGCATCACTGATCAAAGGGTAGTATAAAGAAAATGGAGGAAAGGGTTATACTAATTAAGAAAACAAATTATTCTCAAGTCCTTGAACAGCCTTCATTCATATAAAAAATACTACATCAGCTCAGGCCAGTGGCATCTCATACCACATGGAGACTACGTGTGGGATTGAAAGAGCTCATTCTGATACTCTGTATTAGGTATTATAATCTACCCACCACCTCATGGATATTTGGTCCAAAATTCTGTGGACTGACAAGCCTAATTGCTTCTGTTTTTTTGTTTGATGTTGCTATACATTCAAATTGAGCGAGTACAATTTAGGAAAAAAATCAAGTGACACAGAAATTAAGCAGAATAGAAATGAAAGGATACCCTTCTTCATTGGCCATAGACACTCCCTTTCTTAAATGAAAGCTAAAAGTTGGATTTTAGAATGGAGGTCGAGATGACAAATATTAAGAAGCATTAATCAAAGGGCACATAGAGGATCTTGGCACTAACTCTTTATGTTTCTGGTGTGAATTATAGGACAGTGTGATTTCCACTGTACAAGGTAAGTGTGAATGAATATTTTTCATCATCTACAAAAGAAGTCAAAACTGATATTTGACCTCAGAACTATAAATGAATAATAGAATTATGACATATCAAGGATTTGTCTAGGAAATTTACAAGTATGTCACTTAATCCTACAACAACACTAAAATATATCTTTATAACCTCATTTTAAAATGAGGTACATAGAGGGTAAGTAACTTCCCCAAGGTCATACAGTAACATTGAATTTGGGACTCAAACTTAGACACCCTAAGCCCAGAGACTGCTTTATTTGATTTATAGTATTATCTCCCTACTTTTCCCCCTAGGTCCTTAAAATTATTTGACATTATATGTCATAGACTTCTAAGTGTATGATTGAAGGAGAGGCAGGAAGAAGAGGGAAGAAGGGGGAATGCTTAGAAAAATATCTAGCATAAAGAAATTTTCCTCCTCTGGGCTTGAATGAAGCTATTACCCCAAGTACAAAATTGTGAACCAATTGTACTCAAATATTGGTAAATACAGATCCTGGCAAAATCTGCTTCCAGCTGTTCAAGCTAATTGCTTTTGATTTTTTGGACTGGCTTTTTCAGACATAAGTGATATTTTTAGCTGTGTTTTTCATTTGCATCATCAACTTAGATTGAACAAGAGGCTATTCCTTTAATAGTCAGCCAAATCTCAATAATTAACCATGTGCTTCAACATAAAGTGTATTTCACCTGCAGTATATACCACTGAGAATTTCTAAATTGTGCTCCCAAGGCTCATAAACTTCCCTGTGCCCAAATCAAAAACATGCACATGCACTTGACCCTTGGTAACCTCATGTTCTGCATGTGTATTCTCTGCAGTTAATTTCCTGATGACTAGAGTCCATAAAGCACAACTGTGGAGACAACACCTTGGTAAAACAGACTTCCTAAAGTAATGAAAACGATCACTTCTAGAAGTGGAGTCCCATAGCATCATTAATTCCACAAGCAGGTATTGAGTGTCTACTTTGTAATACAGGTCATGGAAATACTGCACAAATAAACCCCAGAGCCTGTCATCAAGGGGCTCAGTCTACTTTATAAACTAAACAAGAGAGTCAAATATCATGATATGGTGATAAATATTATAATCAAGAAAGCAAAAGACATTATGAGTCCAAAGGAGGTATTCAGATGAGAGATACAGGGAGTATATGAATCATACCTCGGGGTTAGATAGGGAAAGGCTTTCAAAATAAAGGGCACTTAAACCAGATTTGAAAGAATAAGAAGAATTTAGCTCGAGTGAAGGGAATTCGAAGCTCAGAGAACATAATCAACAATAAATAGCCCTTAGAAAACTGTCAAAACAGTAAACTACAGGTAGATTGGTGTATGAAATGATGATGTGCTTATGGAGGTGTGGGGAATGATAGAACCGGAAAGACACATGAAAGCACCAAATATTGTAATCATACCAGAATTAATCCCTTCTCACATTGCTGATAAAGACATACCCATGACTGGGTAATTTATAAAGAAAAAGAGATTGAATGGGCCCACAGTTTTACATGGCTGAGGAGGCCTCACAATCATGGCAGAAGGTGAACGGCATGTCTGACATGGCAGCAGAAAAAAGAGAAGAAAAGAACAAAGTGAAAGGGGTTTGCCCTTATAAAACCATCAGATCTCATCAGAATTATTCACTACCATGAGAACAGTATGACGGAAAGCACCCTCAGCATTCAATTATTTCCCCCCAGCTCCCTCCCACAACACATGAGAATTATGGGAGCTACAATTCAAGATGAGATTTGGGTGGGGACAGAGTCAAAACATGTCAATACCCAAAGCCATTTGCCCTAATAAATAGAGGCTGTGAATTGTTCACTGATACTCTGATGGTTGCATATCCCTTCAGTTAAATAAGTATATACCAAAGAGCATAAGTAGAAAACCATGGCACAAGTTTTGATGAAACATGGTAGACCGAAGAAACAGAAAACTGAATAAATGAAACCCTAATATTATAAATAGACCAAAAGAGATTAATAAATAAAAACATAGTGATCCACAGGACAATAAGAACACAATGGATATAACAGCAAATGAGAAATGTTTACGAAGTTTTAGAAGATAGAAAGCAAATGGAGGGATGGTAACTGATTTAATGGGTCTAAGAGAGCTGAGTGCATTCAAAGGAATAATGAATCTGACCCAAGATACTGCACTTCAGGATCCCAGAAAAGCCTAGGGAATAGAGGCAGAGTGTCCAGGAAAATGGTTATGAGGGTTGGGACAAGTACTACTCCTATCCTTGGAGAAAAATGGAAAGTCTGCCATGGAGAATGTGAACCATAAAGGCTCTGAAAAGGCATGCATGCCACCACTCCCAACTCTGTGCTCATTGAAGGAGCTATTAAAGCGCTCTCTATTGTTAAGCCCTTTTGTGACTGCAAAAACCTCAGTAGTGCTCTCCCAGCATCTGCTACCAACCAACTAGAGTTCGCACTTGAGATAAAAATGCATTTGGCTTCCCTGATGTAAACAAGAAAAGATAATCAAGGACTGGATCCTGAGAAACAGGTTTTCAAACATCTCACAAACCATCAGCTCTGTGTGTGTGTGTGAGTGAACATAGATGTGAACTCAGGATGAAAGTATTGTAAATGTATCTTAAACCAACCATAAAGCATGTCCACATCCATAGTCTTTGCTAACACTCCTTCTCATCTGGACATCTACAGGAGCCTCACAACTGCTTTGCCACACACATTCAGGACCCTCTATCATCCATCCTCCAAGTTGCATCCAGAATAATATTTCCAAAGCAGAGACATGGTTGTATCACCCCTCATCCACCCTCACCCCTGCTATCAAAATCATTTCATTGTTCTTAAAATAGACCACAAGATTTTTGCCTGGTCTACAAGCCTCAGGGTTTATCCCCTGATTCACCAGCCTATTTTTGTACCATGCACCCCATTGTGTACTGCTACCCTCCACCATGAACTTGTGAAGATGCTACATGCCATACTTAAGGACTCTTGTTCTTACTCTTTACCTACGTAATTCCTATTCATCCTTTAGATCTCAGCTTTAACAACGTATACATGAGAAGCCTTCCATGAATGTCAGATACCGTTGTAGCACCATGTCCCTTCCCTGCATAGCACTTCCCAACGTTATCATTTTACATGTGGCCGAGTGACCCATTGCTTCAATGACTGTCTCTACTGCCAGTCATTAAGCTCCATGAGTTCAGAAAAAAAAAATTAAAGTTAGTTTTTGTTTTCCCAATACCTAGCATCATGCATGGCACCATAGGAGGTACTCACTGTCTATTTATTTAATTTGGTTGGCTTTGGTGATCTGGATTTTGATAATGTATTTTCAGTCCTAGAAAATACGTCTATGGAAAGTATTTACTAAGAGTTTATTTTCATTATAAAGTGAATTAATATGGTTAAATAGACAAGAAATAACACTTGGCAAATAGTATGACATATATTTCAATAGCCACTTTAATTTCATGAGAATTATTCCATCATTTCCCAGGAAATTTGCAAAGCATTATTGAATAAATAGTCACATCACTTCCTGAAATTACATCCAGCTGGAAATCCTGCTGACTCCAAAAATAAGAAAACGAGAAATCTTTTCTCCCCTTGAATTGGATTTGCAGGCTGCTTTTCAAAAATATTACAATCCTTATTGTCCTCAGTATTATTTCAACAGTCATTAAGAATCACATTCTCATTTAGCTAGCTATGTGAAACCCTCTTATTTTCCACCTCTAAGTAGCCCTTCTCTATACTATAATAGGTTTTAAATTGGGACCACAAAACTAGCCTGGCAGTTTAAATGAAGCAAAAATATCATAAAGTACTATTTGCTTCATTTCTTCCCTTAATTCCTCTTTAGGTGAAAGATGGGCAGTATGGAGAAGTAGCTACTTTTATGAAAATACATGACTGTATTTAGGTAATGAATAACATACAGTACTGGTCTACTAACACATTGTTGACCCAGCCTAACACAAAAACTATAACGGCATCCCATGAAATGAAAGCACCACATAAATGGTGCAGTCTTTTAAGAGCCAAATCCAAAGAGAAAGGAAGCTTAACTGAGGTGCTGTTTTCTTAGTAGTTACAAATGGCAACTCTCAGATATGAATAGCGCTTCAGGCAAAACTGTGACACGCACACATACACATACACACACACACACACACACACACACATGCAGATACACTTCCCATATATCACCCAAAGCTCCTTAGCACTTTGTCTTGCCTTCACATACATCTTCACCCCCACTGCCCTAGACCTGGTGATTTGCCCTAATTACTTAGACCATACTCGGGTTGCCTTGCAGAAAAAAGAAATAGCCTCAGCCAGAACAAAATATCTGGACTTTTACTTTCTTGGAGTATACTTCAACCTGTGCCCCTCTAGTGAAAACAGTCACTGTTACTTATCGATGAATTCATTTGTGCTGAGATATCAATGACAAGTTCCTAGATTATGGTTTCTTATACCATATTACGTTTGACACCTAGAAGGGGGAACCAGAAATTAGAGAACCTTCAGCTAAATAACCCCTGATGGGAATTTGGGAAGAAGAAAAGTCACTGGAGGAAATCAGCTTAGGAGGGGCTATCCATCTCTTCTACCCACGCATATGTATCTACCTTTTCAAACATCCAGTAAGGAGGAAACAACAGGTGGCAGATACAAATAAATCCTAATTGTCAGAATTTCATTCAGTTCAGTAACTGAATTGATACAGTCCATGGATATGGTCTCTACTTTCAAGGATGTTATAGTATGGGTTGCTCAATTACATGTCAGTGCTAAAGTCAAAGGCTCTGTGATGTAGATTCCACTAGAACATAAGCTCCATGAAGATAAGAACCTCTTTTTGGCAACCATAAACTCAGTGTCTTAAACTGAGCTCAATAAATATTTGGTGAATGAGTGAACGCTGGTAATATGGTTTTTCAAATAATAAGATCTTTCTTAGCTCATTTTCTCCTTTACAAAATGGAAATGACAACACTCACCTCATAAGACTTGTGTGGATTAAATTAGATAATACATGCAGAAGTTCTTAACAAGTCTTTAGAAAATA
Organism: Trachypithecus francoisi; assembly: GCF_009764315.1. Lineage (NCBI taxonomy): Eukaryota > Metazoa > Chordata > Mammalia > Primates > Cercopithecidae > Trachypithecus > Trachypithecus francoisi. Next base: position 111,650,148 of record NW_022681456.1, read on the forward strand.
GTTAAGTGCTCCCCTTTTTTATTAGGTAGACTATACTAACTACGATAAGAACAAAAGATACAACAAAGGGAGAATATAGTCAACCTTCAGGCATTTATAACAAAGATGGGTTCCTTTGACACAGAGAGCTTGCAACATATAGATCATCCAAAACCTATGTACAAGTGCATAGAACAGGAAAGGAAAACTGAGAGTGGAAGAGCAAGCTTAGAATCACCTACTTTGAGAGAACTAGAAATCAACTATGCTCTCCCTAAATAGCTAAGCAGAAAAGTGGTAAAAAGTAAAGTTAGTCTTTAACTCTAGAAATCCCACAATAATCTCAACATGGTTATTAGGCACATGCGTATTTGAATATATGTGGTACTCAGTCCTTAAAACAGGCATGATAATGTGGCTGAGGATCCAGAACATTCTGTTTTGTCTCCAGCTTTCACGATGTTAACAAGTCATTAATCAATTCTGTGTCCAGGTTATCTTTAAAGGGATTCTTACCAATTAAAGCAGTATTTAAGATCAGTAAATATGGAACATAGAAAATAGAAATTAAATGAAAAATATTTTCCAGGGCTTTGCCTAACTGCAAAATGTCTTCATTTCTACACATAGCGTAAGTATCCCTCCCCATTAAAAATTCAAACAAGAGATCCTTTTTAAGATAATTTAATAGTGACTTATGGAATATATTATTGTATTCAGTACTATGTCAGTTTTGACTATGCTTAACAGGGTACCTAATAAAATCACTAAATCATGTTACAACCATGATTATGACAGAGTACCTAATATAATTGCTAAATGACACATGATACCATATCTAACATAATCACTAAATTATGTTGAGTCATTATTATATATAATCTAATTCTTTACAAAAAGTCCTACCATCCAAAGTAATATACAAATACTTTAAATTATTTCTCCAAAAGGAGAAAAAAAATACTGAGTTATTACCTTCCCTCAAACATACCACAAAATAATCAGAGCCATCTATGACAAATCCATAGCCAACATCAAATTGAATGGACCAAAGCTGTAAGTATTCCCCTTGAAAACTGGCACAAGACAAGGATGCCCTCTGTCACCACTCCTATTCAACACACTATTAGAAGTCCTGGCTGGAACAATCAGGCAAGAGAAAGAAATAAAAGAGCATCCAATTAGGAAAAGAGGAAGTCAATCCCTGTTTACAGACTATACCATCCTATACTTACAAAATCCCATAGTCTGAATCCAAAACCTCCTTAAGCCAATAAACAACTTCAACAAATTATCAGAATACAAAATCAATGTACAAAAATCACTAGCATTCCTATATACCAACAGCAGTCAAGCCAAGAGCTTAATGAGGAATGTAATCCCATTCACAATTGCAACAAAGAGAGTAAAATACCTAGGATTACAGCTAACTAGAGAGGTGAATGATCTTTGAAATGAGAATTTCAAAACACTGCTGAAAGAAATCAGAGATGACACAAACAAAAGGAAAAACATTCAAGGCTCATGGATAGGAAAAATTAATATCATTAAAATGGCCATACTGTCCAAAGCAATTTACAGATTCATTGCTATTCCTATTAAACTACCAATGACATTCTTCACAAAACTAGGAAAAATTATTTTAAAATTCATGTGGAACCAACAATAAGCCTGAATAGCCAAGGCAATCATAAGCAAAAAGAACAAAACTGAAGGCATCACACTACCTGACATTAAACTATACTGCAGGAATACAATAACCAAAACAACATGGTACTGATACAAAAACTGACATATAGACCAATGGAACAGAATAGAGAGCCCAGAAATAAGGTCACACACCTACAACTATCTGACCTTTTACAAAGCTGACAAAAACAAGCAACAGGGAAAGGACTCCCTATTCAATAAATGGTGCTGGCATAACTGGATAGCCATATGCAGAAAATTGAAGCTAGACCCCTTCCTTACACCATATACAAAAATCAACTCAAGATGTATTAAAGACTTAAATACAAAATCCCAAACTGTAAAAATCCTGGACGATAAACTAGGCAATACCATTCTGGACATAGGAATGGGCAAAGATTTCATGATGAAGACACCAAAAGCAACTACAACAAAAGCAAAAATTGACAAATGGGATTTAATTAAACTTAAGAGCGTCTACACAGTGAAAGAAACTATCAACAGAGTAAATAGACAACTTACAGAATGGGAGAAAATTTTTGTCAACTATGCATCAGTAAAAAGTCTAATATCCAGAATCTATAAGGAACTTCAACAAATTTACAAGAAAAAACCAAACAACCCATTAAAAACTGAGCAAAGGACATGAACACTTTTCAAAAGAAGACTTAAATGTGGCCAACAAGCATATGAAAAAAGGCTCAATATCACTGATCATTAGAGAAATGGAAATCATCACACCTGTAATCCCAACCCTTTGGGAGGCCGAGGTGGGTGGATCACCAGAGGTCAGGAGTTCGAGACCAGCCTGACCAACATGGTGAAACCTCGTCTCTACTAAACATACAAAAAATTAGCTGGGTGTGGTGGCGCATGCCCATAATTCCAGCTACTCGGGAGGCTGAGGCAGGAGAATCACTTGAACCCAAGAGGCAGAGGTTGCACTGAGCCAAGATTGTGCCATTGCACTCCAGCCTGGGCAACAAGAGTGAAACTCCATCTTGAAAAAGAAAAAAGAAAAAAAAAAAGAGAAATGCAAATCAAAATCACAATGAGATACCATCTCATATCAGTCGGAATAGCTATTATTAAAAAGTCAAAAAATTACAGTTGCTGACAAGGTTGCAGAAAAAAAGGAATGTTTATACACTATTGGTGGCAATTCCTCAAAGAGCTAAAAACAGAAATATCATTGGACTCAGCAATCCCATTACTAGGTATATACCCAAAAGAAAATAGATCATTCTGTCATAAAGACACACGCACGTGTATGTTCATTGCAGCACTACTCACAATAGCAAAGACATGGAATCAACCCAAATGCCCCTCAATAACAGATTGGATAAAGAAAATAAGTTACATATGCAGGATGGAATACTATGCAGCCATTAAAAAATAACGAGATCATGTTCTATGCAGGAACATGGATAGTGTGGGAGGCTTAGCAAACTAACACAGGAACAGAAATCCAAATACCACATTCTCACTTACAAGTGGGAGCTAAAGTATAAGAACACATGGACACATAGAGGGGAATAACAGACACTGGGGCCTACTTGAGGACGGAAGGCAGGAGGAGGGAGAGTATCAGGAAAAATAACTAATGGGTGCTAGACTTAATACCAATGTAACAAACCTGCACATGTACCCTTGAAATTAAAATAAGAGTTTAAAAGAAGAGTTATTACCTTCTTTCAACTGGTTCATTTTAGGAATGTGTAAAATATTGAGCCAGAACTTCGTGGTGCAGTCAATATTCTTGGAAGAGAGTTGTTTTCTCCCAAGTGACGGAAAGAACTTTATTAGCACCAGAGTTTAGCATTGTGATAAGTGGTTGAGTCTAACAATTTGTAACAATGAAACGTATCACTGGTTTTCATCTTGAAAACTGAAAACAAAAGGAATATTTCTTGGCCTAGTACCTGTGGTGTTTGACTTTTCACTCTTGCTTCCAGTTCTTTAGTTGTAGCCCACAGAGAGAATATGGTAAACAAATCATTAAGCTATCTGGTTCATCATAAAATACATCCATTTGATCATTCAGCACACATTAATTGAGTACCTATTACATCCAGGAACTAGACCAATACGAAGATGAGTAAGATAAGATCTTGTAAGAGAGACAGACGTGGAAACAACTGCCCTACAGCACACACAATGTGAGCATTGTAGAACAAAATGGAACGGAAATGTGGGACCGTATTATAGGCAGCAACACACGTATGCCAAAGACATGGATTGAGATAACCAAACGAATTTGGGGAACTGTGAGCAACTTGTCTAGGTAGACATGTGGAGCTAGGGAAGATGGTTAGGAAAAGTAATTGGAAGTATAGATTAAGGCTGAATCATGTATAACTTTTATTAATTCATGAATGAGTATTACTGGGCACTTACTATATGCTAGAAATCATGCTAGATAATGCAGTCACAGCAATGAACATAGCAGACAAGATCCCTGCCCTAGATTCTGGTATATGCAAGGCTGAGACCTTAGTCTAAAGGCAACAGAGGTAAGCAGGGGAAATAGCACAAGCAGATTTAGAAAGGTAACTCCTTTAAGAATATAAAGAATAAGTGAAACAGGAAAAACTAGACATAGTAAGATGAGTTGGAAGACTACTACAATAGACCATATGAGTCCTGTTTCTGATCTCTTCCATGAAATATTATGGTCTTCTCATACATGAGTCTTCATCAGGAATTTGTAGAGGATTTTAATTCAAAATATCATTTCACTTGACTGAGTTCTCACAAAATGTTAGTCCTCAAACCTTAACAATGTCTACACCAACAATATATTTTTGTTGGATCCACACCATGTTGCACCACTAGCAACTCTTAGTCATCCTGACTCATTTCCTGAACTTTCAGTTGTTTCAAAGGAACTTCATTTTGTCTAAGAGTTGAGACAGACAGAAGCCACCTATAAGGGCCCAGTGAATTCTCAATATCAGGAGACCTTCCAAAGTAGTAGCTGAGTCAAGACTCCTAGCCTTATCAAGATAATTAGAACCTCCAGGATTTATGATCTTCCAAACTCTATTATCCATTTTGTATATATCACAGAGTCCCCAGAACTACCCAAAGTCCTGGAATTTGTATGAAAGGGCCTAAGAAATTCATTCTTTTTCACATGGAACTTTACACATTTACATCCATTGTTTCTTTTGTTCCCCGTAACAATCAAAGGAATAAGGCAAATTTGACATAATCAGACCCATTTTAAACATGGAGAAACTAAAACCAAGAGAGATGAAAACTTTGACTCAAAGATGCATTCTGGTAAGAAGCAGAGTAAGAACTAGAATCCAGAGTTTTTGACTCTTGGACCATGTTTTTTGCCCTACCTCCATGCCATCTCCTCAGCCATCAATCATTGTCTCTCTCCTACTGTGCCTACACAGCTGCATAACAATTCCTTGCTTTCTTAAAGGTTAATGAACAACCTCTTCTATGTTAATCTACCTTCCTGAAGCAATTTCTCTTGTTTTGTAATGCTCAGGCAAAGCCATCCATGTCTACCGCAAATAAAATCTCTTATTTCTCTTCATGACTCCCTTCATCCTCCTCTCCAACCTCCTCAGGGTTCCAGAAAAATTGACCTCTAGTCAACCCACACTGACCCTAGTAGGATTCAGGCTATTTTTAGATCAAGACTGACATACTCAGGCAGCAAAGACAGCCAGTGAGACGCCAAACTCAGTATTCACCCTGGAAATGAACAAAAATGGGAAGCAAGCTGGCCAGTTCGGTGTTCAGATTTATAATAAATTGTCTGAGAGAACTTGGTGAATTAGCAATGACTCCATGCCAGAAATTCTTTGCCTCAGCCAATCCTGGAACGTACTCTCTTAAACCTAGGCCACCTGAGGTTTTTCAAAAATATTACTTTCACATAAAGTTCACATAGCTCAGCCACTGCTGCCAAGAACAAGGCCTAGAGAACATACTGGCAAGCTGGGTGCTGGTCCCACTGGGTAGTCACGTGAGCTGAGAGGCAGCACATAAAAGACAGAAACTCTCCTAAGTAGGCGTCAGAAATCCTAGATTCCTTACCACTTCTGAGCCATGTGACATTGAGAGAGTCACTAGGAAGATCTATGACCACAGCTGTGGAGTGTACAGCCTTTGCTGTCAGCCGCTTCTGGGACTGTCTCAGAGAACCCTCAGCCACAGAGAACCCTCTCCCCTAAAAGTCATATCCTTCTAGGGGTAGCCCACAGTCAAATGACTGATTAGGGTTAAAAGGATTGGAAGTGTTGGCCCAATACAAGACGTCTCTGCCAGGCCTTTTTAGCTCCAGAGCTCCACATGGAATCAGCTAAGACTGCTGGGCTGGGTCTACATCACAGCTAGACCCCTCTCCATGCCAACCCTGCTGCTTCTACCTCTCTTCCAAGGTTTGATCCGAAGGGTACTCCTTCATGCACGACCTGAAAAATTAACATCATCTCAGAGTATGCTTCCTGGTGAACCAAACATGCAGCATCAATAAATAAATGCCACTGACATTATTAGTGAACTCCAAAAAAAGACACCCCAAATAAGAATCTTCTGAAAACAGAGTTCTTTTAAGTGGGTTAAAAAATGTCCACAAACCATGCCAAGTCACACTATGTTGGAAGTTAGACAAGATCTCTGCTAAGCTCCTGAAAGACAAAACACAAATAGTAATAATAATACAGCCTTCTGCTTCCATTTCTTCACAGTTGAATTCCTAGATGCAATCGTGGAATCAGAGAAGAGTTTTTCTTTCTCAGCAGTTTTACCTTCCTCTGCAATCCCATTAGATGTCCTATACTCCCTCCAATGCCTAATGCCTTCCTGCTCTCTAGCTCCCTTTCATATGAATAAGAAAAAATTATGCAAAGGTCTGTAACTGTCTCAGACATATCATTGAAATTACATCTGTTAGTGGCTAAGTATTAAGTGGGTTCTGTGATGGCTCCCCAGATCCCCACTTCAGGACTGAAAGGTTTATATTCCCCAGCAGCTGGAAGTGCTGCTGGCAGAGAGCCCTCAGCTCTCCAAGAACAGCCCTCAGCTGAAGATAGCTGCATCACCCATGAACACAGCTCCATAAAATGAATGGTCAGTGCCCAAGACTAATGATACCTTCATCCCAATTTAGGACAACTTTGAAAAGCCATCCCACCTTCTGAGCCCCTGTGAAGCTGGCTGAGGCTATGTGAAGACTGAATCATGGCCTAACTTCTCCTTCTGCCCAGTCCTTTTTCCTATCCTTCCACAAAAATTGTTAGCCCTGAAAGTACTCCCACATAAGTCTCCTACATACTAATCTCTATTCCAGAGGCTGCCTCAGTTGGTAGCAGTAGTCTTCCAGAAAAGCAGATGCTAACATGGAATATTGGGGTTCAAATATCGTCTGGCTGGCAATGAAAATCTCATCACTGGTGGTGGATTCCTGATAATTCTAGGTCCACCATACACCTCTCACCTACCCAACACATACTGGAAGAAGTCAAAAGAATATGTATGAAACTGGATTCTAAGAAATCTGTATCAAAGTGGATAATAGACTTGTCACTTTCACCAGTGCTAAACTAGGATGATAAACCAATAGAAAGAAATGTACTAGGACTTTGAGAATTTGAGGAAAATAAATTCTAAGAAAAATATAATTAGATGGCAATTGCTGGGGACAATTGATGCTCTGGAGAAAAAAGGCAATGAAAAGCTGATGGTTATAAATCACCAATTAAAAGCTAAGTGTGGCCAGGTGCAGTAGATGACACCTATAATCTCAATGCTTTGAAAGACCAAGGTGGGAGGATTGCTTTAGAACAGGAGTTTGCAACCAGCCTGGGCAACATAGTGAGACCCTATCTATACAAAAAATTTAAAAATAAAACTTAGCTGGGCATGGTGGTGCATGCCCATAGTCCTGGTTACTCAGGAGACCAAGGCAGGAGGATCCCATTGAGGCTGCAGTGAGCTATGATTGCGCCACTGCACTACAGCCTGAGTGACAGACTGAGACTGTGTCTCAAAAAAAAAAAAAAGGTAAGTGTGCAGAGTTGACATTTTCTATGGGTATAAAGTTTCAGTTACGCAAAACAAATAAGCTCTAGAGATCTACAACATTGTGCCTGTAATTAACATTATTGTTTTGTATTGTACACTTAAAAATTTAACAGAGCAGATCTCACATTAATTGGTCTTACCACATGATTTTCTTAAACCAAGGGGGGAAAAAAATCCAAATGTGAAACAAAGAGGACTTACACTTCTCAATTTCAAAACTTACTACAAAGATAAAGTAATCAGGACAATGTAGTACAAGATAGATATACAGATCAATGGGGTCCAGAAATAAACCCCTACACTTCTAGCCATTGATTTTTGACAATGGTGCCAAGTCCATTCAATGGGGCAAAAATTGTGTCCTCAACAAGTGGTGTTGTAACAACTGGATAGCCTCATGCAAAAGAATAAAGTAGATCTCCTATACCATAAACAAACATTAACTCAAAATGGATCAAATACCTAAGTTTAAGAGCTAAAATGTTAAAACCCTTAAAAGAAAACATAGAGGTAAACATTTATAACCTTGGATTTGGAAATGGTTTCTTAAATATAGACCCAAAAGAAAAATCGATAAATTAAACTTGATTAAAATTAAAAACTTTGTGCATCAAAGCACATTATCAAGAGAGCAAAAGGACAATTCACAGAATGAGAGAAAGTACCTGCAAATGAAATATCTGCCAAAGGTTTAATATCCAAAGAATGTCTACAACTCAACAAAAGACAACCCAAAAAAAATGTGAGCAAATGACTTGAATAGACGTTTCTCTGAGGAAGATATATAAATAGACAATAAGCACATGTTATTCATCATTAGTCATCAGGGAAATGCAAATCAAAACTCTGATGTAATACTACTTCACATCCACTAGGATGCCTATGGTCAGAAAACAGACTATAACAAGTGTTGGCCATTATGTAGACAGGTTGGAACTCTCTCATATTACTGTTGGGAATATAAAGTCATGCAATCACTTTAGAAAACATTCTAGCAGTTCCACAAAAAGTCAAACATTGAGTTACCATATGATCCAGCAGTTCTCCTATGTATATGCCCAAGAGGACTGAAAACATGTTCACCAAAACGAAAACAAAAAAATCTTGTATATCACTGTTCATAACATTATCCATAACAGCCAAAAAGTGGAAACAACCTAAATATCCATCAACTGATGAATAAAATGTGGTATGTCCATAAAGTAGAATACTATTCAATCATAAAAATGAGTAAGTAGTAATGAGAGGTGAAGCCAGCTGGACTTCCTGGGTCGAGTGGGGACTTGGAGAACTTTTCTGTCTAGCTAGAAGATTGTAAATGCACCAATCAGCGCTCTGTGTCTAGCTAAAGGATTATAAATGCACCAATCAGCACTCTGTAAAAACGCACCAATAAGCACTCTGTGTCTAGCTAGAGGATTGTAAATGGACCAATCAGCAGGACATGGCAGGGACAAATAAGGGAATAAAAGTTGGCCACCCAAGCCAGCAGCAGCAACCCACTCGGGTCCCCTTCCACACTGTGGAAGCTTTGTTCTTTCACTCTTCACAATAACTCTTGCTGCTGCTCACTCTTTGGGTCCAAGTCACCTTTAAGAGCTGTAACACTCACCACAAAAGTCTGCGGCTTCATTCTTGAAGTCAGCGAGACCAAGAACCCGCCGGAAGGAACTAACTCTGGACACACTAACACATGCTTCATGGATGAAGCTTGAAATAATTATCCTGAGTGAAAGAAGCCAAACATAAAAGACCACATATTTTATGAATACATGTATATGGAATGTCTAGAATAGGCAAACACATAGAGACAAAACTAGATTCGTGGTTTCCAGAGACTGGGAGGAGGAGAGAATTACTGATTGCTAATGGGCTCAGGGTTTCTTTCTGGGGTAATGAAAATGTTTTGGAAATAGTTATGATTGTACAACTTTGTGAATAAACCACAGAATTTCATACTATGAAGGGTGGGTTTATGACATATGAATTATACCTCAATTTTGTCAAATTTGTGGTTTAGTGGGAAAAATTAACTAAGTGTGAAAGCCAGAGTCTCCTTGGCAGCACATAAAATCTTTATGGGTATATGTGCAAGTTTGTTATATAGGTAAATTGTCTGTCAAGGAGGTTTGGTATACAGATTTAATATACAGATTTCATCACCCAGGTAATAAGCATAGTACCTGACAGGTGGATTTTTTTATCATCACCCTCCTCCCACTTTGCACCCTCAAGTAGGCCCAGGTGTCTGTTGCTCCCGTCTCTGTGTCCATGTGTACTCAATATTTAGCTCCCACTTATAAGTGAGAACATGTAGTATTTGGTTTTCTGTTCCTGCATGAGTTCACTTAGGATAATGGCCTCCAGTTCCCACTTATACTTGAGAACATGTGGTATTTCCTTTTCTGTTCCCACATTAGTTCACTTAGGATAATGGCCTCCAAATCCATATATATTGCTGTGAAGGACATTATCTCATTCTTTTTTATGGCTGTATAGTATTCCATTGTGCATATGTATATACATGCCTGTGTAATATACCCCATTACTGGGTATATACCCTTTTAAGCTCTTTGAGAAAGGCTTAACTGCTTTCTACAATAACTGAACTACTAATAATTTACATTCCCACCAGCAGTGTATAAGCATTCCCTTTTCTCTACAACCTCACCAGCATCTGTTATTTTTTCACTTTTTAATAACAGCCATTCTCACTGGTATATAACAGTATCTCATTGTGGTTTTGATTTGCATTTTTCTAATGATTAGAGATGTTGAAGTTTTTCATATGCTTATTGACCACATGTATGTCTTCTTTTGAAAAGTCTGTTCATGTCTTTGTCTACTTTTCAACAGGGTTGTTTTTTGCTTGCAAAATTAAGTTTCTTACAGATTCTGGATATAACCCCTTCGTTGAATATGTAGTTTCCAAATATTTTCTCCCATTCTGTAGGTTGCCTGTTTGTTCTGTTGATAGGTTTTGCTTGTTTGTTTTTGTTTTGCAGAAGTTCTTTAGTTCATTACGTCCCACTTGTCAATTTTTGTTTTTGTTGTAATTATTTTTAGCATCTTCATCTCTTCATCATGAAATCTTTGCCAGCCAGGGTCTGTGTCCAGAATGGTATTTCCTAGGTTTTCTTCTAGGATTTTTGGTTTTAGATTTTACACTTAAGTCTTCAATAAATCTCAAGTTGATTTTTGTATATGGTATATAAGAAAGGAGTCCAGTTTCAATCTTCTGCATATGGCTAGCCAGTTTCCCCAGTACCATTTATTGAATACAGAGTCCTTCTCCATTGCTTGTTTCTGTAGACTTTGTCAAAGATCAGATGTTTGTAGATGTGCACCTCTATTTCTGGGCTTTCTGTTCTATTCCATTGTTTTATGTGTCTATTTTTATACCAGTACCATGCTATTTTGGTTACTGTAGCATTGTAGTATCGTTTCAGGTTGGGTAGTGTGATGTCTCCAGCTTTATTCTTTTTGCTCAGGATTGCTTTGGTTATTCAGGCTCTTTTTTGGTTCCATATTAATTTTAAAAGTTTTTTTTCTAATTCTGTGAAGAATGTCATTAGTAGTTTGATAGGAATAGCACTGAATCTTTAGATTGCTTTGAGCAATGTGGCTATTTTGACAATATTGATTCTTCCTGTCTATGAGCATGGAATATTTTTCCATTTGTATCATCTGATTTCTTTCAGCAGTGTTTTGTAATTCTCATTGCAGAGATCTTTCACTTCTCTGGTTAGCTGTATTCCTAGGTATTTATTCTTTTTGTGGCTTTTGTGAATGGGGTTGCATTCTTGACTTGGCTGTTAGCTTGGATGTTGTTGGTGTATGGGAATGCTACTGATTTTCGTACATTGATTTCGCATCCTGAAACTTGGCTGAAGTTTAACAGATCAAAGGACTTTTGGGCAGAGACTATGGGGTTTTCCAGGTATAGAATCAGATCATCTGTAAACAGAGATAGTTTGATTTTTTTCTCTTCCTCTTTGGATGCCTTTTATTTCTTTCTCGGGCCTGATTACTCTGACTAGGACTTCCAATACTATGTTGAATAGGCATGGTGTCTTGTTCTGATTATTAAGGAGAGTGCTTCCAGCTTTTTTGTTCAGTATGATGTTGGCTGTGGGTTTGATAGATGGCTCTTATTTTGAGGTATAATCCTTTCATGCCTAGTTTTTTTTTTTGTTTTTTTTTTGAGAGTTTTTAACATGAAGTGGTGTTGAATTTTATCAAAAGTCTTTTCTGCATCTACTGAGATGATCGTTTGTTTTCATTTTTAGTTCTGTTTATGTGATGAATGACATTTATTGATTTACATGTTGAACCAACCTTGCAACACAGGGATAAAGCCTACCTGACTTTACGGGATAAGCTTTTCTATATGCTTCTGGATTCAGTTTGCTAGTATTTTGTTGAGAATTTTTGCATTGATGTTCACTAAGGATGTTTTCTTGAAGTTTTGTTTGATTGGTTGGTTGGTTGGTTGTCTCTGCCAGGTTTTTGGATCAGAGTGACGCTGGCTTCATACAATGAGTTAGGAAGGTGTCCTCCTCCATTTTTCAAAATAGTTTCAATAGGAATGGTACCAGCTCTTCTTTATATGTCTAGTAGAATTCAGCTGTGAATATGGCTAGGCCTGGACTTTTTCTGGATGGTAGGCTTTTAATTACTGACTCAATTTTGGAACTCAGTATTAATTTGTTCAGAGATTCAGTTTCTTCCTGGTTCAATCATTGGAAGTTGTACTTTTCCAAGAATTGATCCATTTCTTTGAGGTTTTGTAGTTTGTGTGCATAGAAGTGCTCATAATAGTCTCTGAGGGTTTTTTGTACTTCTGTGGGATCAATGGTAATGCCCCCTTTGTCATTTCTGATTGCATTTTGGCTGGGGGGATCTTCTTGTCCTTTTTAGTCTAGCTAGCAGTCTAAAATCATTGAATTTTTTTTTTTTTTTTTGAGTTTTAGTGTCTATTTCCTTCAGTTCAATTCTGATGTTGGTTATTTCCTGTTTTCTGCTAGCTTTGAGGTTGGTTTGCTCTTTTCTAATTCCTCTAGGTGTGATGTTAGGTTGTTTATACAAAATCTTTCTTTTTGACGTGTTTATGTGTTATAAACTTTCCTTTTAACGGTGCTTTAGCTGAGTCCCACAAATTCTGGTATGTTGTATCTTGCTCTCATTATTTTCAAAGAATTTCTTTATTTCTGCCTTAATTTCATTGTTTATCTAAAACTTATTCAGGAATAAGTTGTTTAATTTCCATGTAATTGTAAGGTTTTAATTGATCTTCTTAGTACTAATTTTTATTTTCATTGCGCTATGGTCTGAGAGTGTGGTTGATATAATTTCTATTTGCTAAGGCTTGTTTTATGTCTGATTGGGTGGTCAATTGTAGAGTAAGTAGCATGTACAGATAGATGACAACACAAAATTGGTTCTTGCTTCCTTATCAAACTTTCCTCTCCATGTCTTTTAATTGGGGCATTTAGCCATTTACATTCAAGGTTAATATTGATATGTACAGATTTGATGCTGTCATCTTATTGTCAACTGGTTATAATACAGACTTGATTGTGTGTTTTGTTGTTGTTGTTTGGTTTTATTTATTTTAGTGCTCATGTTCTATGTTCTTAAGTGTGTTTTCATGGTGGCCAGTAATGGTCTTTTTGTTATTTAGTACTCCCTTAAGGGCCTCTTGCAAAACAGGTCTGGTGGCAACAAATTTTCTTAGAATTTGCTTGTCTGAAAAGAATCTTATTTCTCCTTTGCTTATGAAGCTTAGTTTGGCTGGATATGAAATTCTTGGTTGGAATTTCTCTTAGGAATGCCAAATATAGGCCACCAATCTCTTCTGGCTTGTAGGGTTTCTGTTGAAAGGTTCGCTGTTAGCCTAATGGGTTTCCCTCTGTAGGTGACCTGCTGCTTTTCTCTAGCTGCCTTTAACATTTTTTTTATCTTTCATTTAGATCTTGGAGAATCTGATGATTATGTGTCTTGGGGATGGTCACCTTGTATATATCTTGCTGGGGTTCTCTGCATTTCCTGAATTTAAATGTTGGTCTCTCTAGCAAGATTGGGGGAATTTTCAGAGATAATATCATCAAATATATTTTGCAAGTTAATTTCTCTCTCTTCTTATCTTTCAGGGACACTAAGGGGTCATGGATTTGATCTCTTTACATAATCCCATATTTCTCTAAAGTTTTGTTTATTCTTCTTTTTGCCTTTTTATCTTTGAGTTATTTCAGAGTAGTCTTCAAGTTCTGAGATTCTTTCCTCACTCAGTAGATTCTGCTTTTAATACTTGCAATTGTATTATGAAATTCTTAAAGTGAGTTTATCAGCTTTATCAGATCAGTTTGATTCTTTCTTAAAATGACCATTTCATCTTTCACCTTCTGCATCATTTTATTGTATTTCTTAGATTCCTTGGATTGATTTTCAACTTTCTCCTGAAGCTCAATGATCTTTTATCTTTTCCATATTCTGAATTCAATTTCAGTCATTTTAGTCATTTCAGCCTGGTTAAGAACAATTGATGAGGAGCTAGTGCGGTTGTTTGAAGGTAAGAAGACACTCTGGCTTCTTGAGTTGCCAGAGTTCTTGAGTTCTCATATTTGTGGGCTGGTGTTCCTTCAATATTTGAAGTTATTGTCCTTTGGATGGGGTTTTTTGGGGGTTTTTTGCTTTTATCTTATTTTATATCCTTGGCTATTTGATTATGGTATAAGGTGGATTCATTAGGGTGCCTTCATTTCTGGACGATTTTAGGAGGCCAAGACTCAGCTCACCATTCCTAGGCTGTGTGCTCTATCCCTAGGAGGCTGATATCCGGCCCCCAGCTTTGTTCTCCAGCCCCTCAAGGTTAGGAACCTGCTGCACCAGGGGGCAGGGGATGAAGCGTTCATGGTCCCCTGGCCACAACACTCCAATGAAGGGTGCTGGATAAAGTGCTTCCTCAGGATAGTGGCAGCAGGATCTGTGCTCACTTGTACCTGCTAGCAACCATAGCAGTGCAGTGGGGTGCATCCACATTGGCTGGGGCAGGGTACCAGCAGGAGTGGGGCTGTGGCATTCCTATGGGCATTCATGCTGGCAGCAGCAGCATGTGGTGGGAGCAGCATGCTGATGAGGTTCCCAGCATTTATTTTCACCCTTGCACCATCAACAGTTGTGGCAGGGGCAGAGTGCTGGTGGGGGCAGAGCTGCTGATATCCATGTACACATTTGCACCAGTGGCAGTGGTGGTGCGAGGGGGTGCAGGGTTGCCAGCATCAGTGCACACGTTTGCACCTGTGGCAGCAGCATAACCAGGTGCCTGCACATCAGTGGGTAGGGTGGCTGGTATGATGTACCACCACCAGCAGCAGTGATGTGATGGGATGTGCACATACACCAGCCAGGGAGGGGAGGCAAGGTCTGTCCATGCACCAGCAAAGCAGTAAGTGGTGGCCATGGGCAACTGCATGTTGGCAAAGCAGCAAGGGGAAGCTGCGGTCGGGGGAGAGTGTGTCGGCAGGTGCCACAATGTTGGCAGGTGCCACAATGCTAGAGCTCTCTAATGGTCAGGCAAGGTCTGCTGGCAAAGGAGCTATGAGAAGAGTCCCAAAGAAGCACCCCAGTTGGGCATCTGAGGCTGCGCTGCAAGCGGGCATGGGCAGGTTGGGGCCCCAGGAGAGGTCAGCAGACAGTGAGGTGCTCAGATTGGACTGGCCCCATTTCATGAGCCAGGCTACCCTACTCTGTCCAGGTCTGACAGTCATCCTAGGCTAAAGTGTCCTGGAGGAGCATGGTGGGCATTGGATGATGGGCATCCCTGGTCTCACTCTATTGCAGACATTCCCGCTTTGCCCCATGAGTGGCAACCATCTGGGCTTCTTACTGGCTAGCGTCCTGCCCCTACCACCTCTCTAAGCAGCTCTCTCTGCCAGCTCAAGTGTCCACAGGAGTCATGGGATCTCCTGCTGCCAGGATTCTGGAGGTCCATGGCAAGAGTGGGTTGCTCCTCGCCTGTTCAAACTCATTCCTTCACCAGGAGTTGCTGGGGGTCAGGAACAAGTCCCAGTGCTCAGTAGCCTTGTGCAGAATTCCCAGCTCCTCCTCCTCCGGCCTAGCATCTGCATCCTCCCTCCATCTCTTCTCAATGCCTTCCCTCTGAGGACCTGCTCGGAGTGTGCCAGTCTTCCTGAGATGTCCCAGTCACTTAATGGGAGAGCTTCCTCCTGGCTGTCTCTAGTCAGCCATCTTGGTTCCTTTACTAAAGAGAATTTTATCTCCTGAACCTGGAGGGCAGAGAAAGCTAAGAAACAGGCCCAGTACTTAGCAAAATTCCAAAGAAAGTTAAATTCTCAACCTAGGTAAATCCGCTATGTCAAGGTCAAGACCATGAATGGCAAAAAAATGAACATCTAAGATATAGAATTGGAGTCATCAAGGTTGATGTATTACAAATCTGAAATCTCCAGATTCCTCGAGTTATCCAAGACTGGAGAGGCGTGCACTCTTCCCCCTCTTAAGGACAAATACTTCTGCCTTGCTCAAAGACAATGTGGAGGCCTCCCTTGTGCAAGAAAACACATGCCCCTACTCCAAGATGTCTCTCCACTTTCCCCGGCTATAAAGTCAATAACTAGGATTAAGTCACAACATTTCTCATCCAGGGAAAAGCCAGACTTGCTAAAGGAGAAAAGAGACTATATCCCAAAGTAACTGTGGAACCTAGCCTACATGTATTATCAATAGCAAGGAGAATAAATACAAAAATCAATGGGGGTGGGGCCAGAACATATGGAAGAGATCATCAATATTGGTATACTTTGTTTAGGATATAGAAGTTAATATTCTGGCAGTGCTCTTGGACATGGTACTACTATGCTGCAAGCATGGTTCTCAGAAGTTTATAGAAAGTGATGACCCACACTTAGTAAAGTAGATTTGTCAGAACTCCCATGTCAGACAGCAGAAGGGGCATGTGGCTCTGAGAAGTGAGGATGTAAGAGGAGATGAAGTCAGAAAACCCACCAAGTAACGATTATCCGTGGAAAGACCCAAGCATTACTCTATTTACCAAAGAAATAAAATATGTGCTGGTAAGAGGGGCACCAGTGTCACTGAGAATCACAGTGGTGGCACTCATCCACAGGCCATGACTGATGGTACAGGAAGAAGTTACAAAACTGGGTTCATTGCTAGTAATGGGAATGATATAATCTCAAAATAATAAAGGCCAGGTGGCACCGCTTATTCACCAGAGGTGAATTAGGTAATTTTAATAATTAGTGACAAGCTAGGTGGACACACAGTTATGGAGATGGCTCATAAAACATGCATCCCTTGAAGCAAAGTAGATAGGGTGCCAAAAAGATCATTGTTCAAACTGTACAAGCAAAAAAATAAACAACTGAGATGAAGGATCAGGACACTGAGGGCAGCCAACTGAATAAAAAGGCACAATCCTTTGTCCTGTTTTCAGACTCACTACATTCACTGAAGTAGAGGCTGGGTTTCCAAGAGGAAGAACCCTGCAACATGACAATTGTAAATGGCAACAATTCTCCTAGCCTTTCTGCAAAGGAGCTTCCACCATTTATCTGGGCAATCATATGTTGAGGAAAAGGAAATACTGGAATATTTTGAGGACTGTAGGACAGAGTCTGAGATAACATCTGTACCCAGGGAATCACAATACTTTAATTGGTTAGAGGATGGTATCTGAGGCCAGGTAATAAATACAATGTTGGCCCATTCCAGTTCATAAGGGTCCCGTGGGTTCATGGATCTGCACAATGGTCATTTCCCTGGTCCTCAAATATATTAAAATACAGTTGGTAGTTTGCAGAAGCCCAGTGTTTGTTCCTTGGCCTATGGAGCAAGCACTATTGTAGTGAAAAGGAAGGCCAAGTGAAAGTCTCTGAAACTGCCTTGCCCACCCTCTGGCCAAGATGGTCAGTTAAAATAGTATCACATCCCTAAGAGAATGATAGAGGTTACTGCATTTTTAAAGACCTGCAGGGGTAACGCTCCCCATCATATAGCTTCGTTTAATTTACCAGTGTAGTTTGTACAAATCCTAGAGCGATCCTGAAGGCTGTCTTTGAAGATACTGTGTCAGATGTGATATCTGCCTTTGATGTGATGAATTTATTCTTTTCCATACTTATCTGAAAGGAGAATCAGAAGTTTTACTTCACTGAGAATGGACAACAGTATACATTTGTCACCTTGTCCCAGAGTTAGATGGAAATGGTCCATCCAGGATTAGTAGAAAGCAGGGCTGGTGGAATGTTACTTGTGCCCCAGATGCTCCTTATCATCTGCTACTGTTTACTGGAGTTTCAGCTTACCCAGTGGATGACGATTGATGAAGGAATCAAACTTGAGCTTGGTTCACAGATAGCCAGCTCACTCTATGACAGACAGTAAAAAACAGACTGCAGCTGCATAACAGGGTGATCTTAAAAGACAGCAGTGAAAGGAAATCCTAACAGACAAAGCTGCAGTCAGTGTGCCTGGTCATATACTTTGTGTGAAAAAGAGAAGTGGGCAGCAGCATATGGCTTAGCCAGTTGGTAAACAGTTACCAGTTGGTAAACAGCTGATTGCAGAAAATTTGAAGGATCAGAGAATCTTCAGACAGGAAAAGGCATTTGGATATACTTACAGGAATGGGCATTAAGTGTAAATATATTTGCATTATTAATGCCCTCCAAAGAGCATTCAACACAGGAAAGACAATTCAACAACCAAATAGAATCAGTCAACCAGATAGTATCAGCCAGAGTCTGTTACTGGCCCGCCCAGTATTGAATTATGGGTGTATAAATGTAGTAGCAATAGTAGAAGGAGATTACAAAGGCTCCAACAGGATGTCGCCCACTCACCAAGGGTAACCTACGTTCTGCCACTGCAGAATGTGCAACCCTCCACCAATACTAAACTCCATTTCTCAAAGAAACCAACCAGACATCTGATAGCAAATAGAAACAATGAACCCTTTCCACTTTGAAGAGGACAGTGATTAATTTTGACTACAATAGCCACATAATATGAGTATGAGTTTGAATTCTGTGCCTACAGGGCAAGAGCTAATATTATATGAGGGTTTTCAGTGTATATGATCTGCCAACACATAACTCACAGTAGACTCAGAGACCCACTTCACAGCAAAAGTGTGGCAGTGGAATCCCCTATACCACTACCAACCAAACCATCCAGAAGCTGTTGGCCTAACAGAGCAACCAAGAGGCTGTTAACGTCACAGTTGAGCTTCCAGTTCAGAGACAATACCTTGCAAGAATAGGGCACCATCTGTGAGGACTCCATGTACTCCAAATCAGTGACCCTTATATGGTACTCTGTCTCCTAAGGGAGGAACTCAGTGATCTGGGAACCAAGGGGTTGAAGTAGGAGGTGCTCCACTTACCTTTAATCCTAATCCCAGTGCCCCATCTGTGGAACTTGTACTTCCCATCCTTGCAACGCTGGTTTCTATAGGTTTAGAGGTTCCTGGATCTCAAAGGAGACCCAATAATTTTTTTTTTTTTTTTTGAGATGGAGTTTTGCTCTGTTACCTGGGCTGGAGTGCAATGGCACGATCTCAGCTCACTGCAACCTCCTTCTTCCGGGTTCAAGCGATTCTCCTGCTGCAGCCTCCTGAGCAGCTGGGATCACAGGTGCCTGCTACCATGCCCAAATAATTTTTGTATTTTTCAGTAGAGATGGGGTTTCACCATGTTGGCCAGGCTGGTCTAGAACTCCTGACCTCAGGTGATCCACCCACCTTGGCCTCCCAAAGTGCTGGGATTACAGGCATGAGCCACAACACCTAGCCAAGACCCAGTAATTTTTAATCTATGGTTGATAATCAGGCACTTTGGAATCCTTGTACCAAGGAAGCAGTATACAAGAAGAACAAACACTGTCCTGTCAAGAATAATTGACTCTGATTATCAGAAAGAGGACAGGAAGGAATATAATATTTGGCATCCAGCTAATCCATCTGGGCATCTCTGAATGTGTGCTTTGTCCAAATTTGAAGGTAAATTGGTGAGTCCAGCAGCTATTGCCTGAAAGGGGCATGGTAACCAGGAGCTCAGATATCTCAGAGATGAGGACCTAAAGTATCCCAAAAGATAAGCCACCAAAACCAAAAGAGATACAAGCTGAAGACAAGGGGAACCTATCATGGATAACAGAGAAAGGAGTTGATTAGAATCAATTGCCACTCAAACCCAGCTCAGTGAAAGAGACAGCAGTTCCATCCCACTAACTTTCCTCTTGTAAGCTTCTCCCATGGAAAGGAGCCCAGCACAGTCATAGAGGACCTGCTCCCAGAAGTTATATGAGAATAAAACTGGTTTTGAGTGGCAAAAGGGATGGTCCAAAGTGGATGCTGTGATGTGGAACCCAGTCCCTCCGGTGCTGAGATTTATTTTCCCTGCTGCAGATGTGTTGCCAGCTAGCAGCCCTCAACTAAGAAGAGGTTCCTTGCCAAGTCACACTTCCTTACTAGGGGCTGCCTGCATCAATGATAGATCAACATGGCTTTATAACAGCCTGGCCCACTCACCTCAACACAAGATATCTGCAGGACACCTACCCCAACCATTGGCCTGTGTTGAGAATGCATCATAACCTAATCAACTCTTTTTTTTGCACAATCCTGCTTCCTTCTCTTCTACCACAGGTGTTAATCCTGAGAGTACTCTCCAGTCAACTTCCTGCTTACAAATTTCTATTTCAGAGTTTTGCTCTCTGGGAGACCTGGCCTAAAATATATATAATTATACCATAATAGAAACAAATTTCAGATGACACTGCATTTCAGCTCATCACTTAATTCTGCTAAGTTGTGTTTTAATCATCCTTGATTAACTTATCATCAGACACTCCCAAAGAAAATTAGAGAATGTTTCCTACATTTTTTAAGTCTCTAAAAGCCTACTCATGCTATCTTTAATCTCAATAAATGACCTCACTTCACAGAAATCAAGGCTAAATATTATTTCCCTTAACCTTCCTCCTCCCACTCCTAAATTTCTTTGTATGCTCACACATACTTTTCTCCTTTCTTCCTTTCTTAGAAAATAAAGTGTCCCTTTCCATTAAGATTAATTCATACTACTTAGTACTTTACCCTGTGGTTTCCTGACTTCTCCAAAACAATATTTTATCAAAGTCTTTAATCTCTCCATCTGAAAGCTTCCTTCCTTTTACTTTATAAATATCTAAGACTTTATTTCATTAAAATCTTTAATCTCTCCATTAAAAAAAGTTTCTTTCCTTTTAGTCTATAAATACCATTGCCTGTTTCAAAAACAAAAACAAAAACAAAACCTTGAGGTCTATTTTTGTCCTTAACGTGCATCTGTTGCTCTCCTACTCTTTACCACTAAACAAGGTGAAGTCTATAATGACTGTATCTATTTCATTTTCAGGCTATATCTCAGTAAACTACAATCTGGATTCTTCTCTATTAAGACACCTCTCTGAAAATTCACCAATAACGTCCTAATAGCCAACTTCAATGGCTTTTCCTTCGTCCTTCTCTTTCTCAACTACTCTATGGTATTACATTATTTGGCCTTGTCTTATTCTTGAAACACTTTCCTCACTACATTTTCCGATAAGCTATACTGCCCAGGTTCTCTCTCACCACAAGCTCTTTCACCACATTTTCTCAGTTTCTATCTACCCATTGCAGGCACTCCCAAAGTTCTGTTCTCCAGTGCTTTCTCTCAACTACAACCTTCCTCTCATTTAGTGATTTCATTTTTTCCCATTTTGAGCTACAAAAATTATGATTCTTAAATGAAATCACCAATTTGACATTTTTTCTTTAGTTCTAAACCACATCTTACCATGAAGTAATACATTAATTATTGATTTCAAAATAAGTACATTTAATTATGCTGTGAGTGTTTCTATTCCTGGGAACTAAACAATTATGCTAAATGTGTGCTGAATATTCTCAATACTTTTTCTGGAATTATTGAGATAATAATATAGATTTTTATTAACATGTCATACTATAATGTCAGATTCCCTGATTATGTTCCTGAAATAAATCCTGTTTAAAGATGTCGTTTGTTTTAATAGATGGGCTGTCGCTATGTTGATCAGGCTGGATTCAAATTCCTGGGCTCAAGTGATCCTCTGACCTCAGCCTCCTGAGTAGTTGGGACTATAGGTATACTACTGCACCCAGCCTGATGTTGTATTTATTTTTTAACATATTGCTTGACAGAATTTTGTTCAAGATTTCGAAGTCAATATGCATAAATGAAATTGACCCAGAAATTTTATTGGAACATCTTCACTGGGTTTTGTGTTAGGATATTCTTTTCCTATGCTCTGGAAAATTTTATAGAACATGAAGAGTATCTGTTTCATAACAATTTTCGGGTACTCACTCAAAATCTTCTGAATCTAGAATTCATTTTTTAAGATAGTTCTTTAAAATATTACATTTCTTCCATGGTTTCTCATCTATTTAGATTTTTTATTTCTTCCATACCAGGTTTATCTAGATAAAATACAAAAACAACTTTTTTAAAAATTTGAAGCATGCGTTTTTTAAATTTTTTTTTTTATTTTGATAGGTTTTTGGGGAACAGGTGGTATTTGATTACATGAATAAGTTCTTTAGTGGTGATTTTGGAGATTTTGGTTCACCCATCATCCAAGCTGTGTACACTATACCCAATGTGTAGTCTTTTATCCCTCACCACCCCTAATTCTTTCACCCAAGTCCCCAAAGTCCAAGTATCATTCTTATGCCTTTGCATCCTCATAGCTTAGCTCCCACCTATGAGTGAGAAAATACAATGTTTGGTTTTCCATTCCTGAGTTACTTCACTCAGAATAAGTCTCCAGTTCCATCCAGGTTGTTGTGAATGTCATTGTTTCATTCCTTTTTATGGTTGAGTAGTATCTATCTATCTATCTATCTATCTATCACATTTTATCTACTCATTGATTGATGGGCATTTGGGCTGGTTCCATATTTTTGCAATCACAAATTGTGCTGCTATAAACATGCAGGTACAAGTATCTTGTTCATCTAATGACTTATTTTCCTCTGGGTAGATACCTAGTAGTGGGATTGCTGGATCAAATGGTAGTTCTACTTTTAGTTCTTTAAGAAATGTCCATACTGTTTTCCATAGTGGTTGTACTAGTTTACATTCCCATCAGTAGTGTAGAAGTGTTCCCTTTTGACCACATCCACACCAACATCTATTATTTTTTGATTACAGCCATTTGTGCAGGAGTGATATGGCATCACATTGTGGTTTTGATTTGCATCTCCTTGATCATTAGTGATGTTCAGCATTTTTCCATATGCTTATTGACCATTTGTACATCATCTTTTGAGAATTACCTATTCACGTCCTTAGCCCACTTTTTGATGAGATTGTCTTTTTTTCCTTGCTGATTTGAGTTTTTTGTAGATTATGAATATTAGTCCTTTGTTGGATGTAGAGATTGTGAAGATTTTCTCCCACTCTGTGGGTTGTCTGTTAACTCTGCTGATTGTTTCTTTTGCTGTGTAGAAGATTTTTAGTTTACTTAAATCCCATCTATTTATCTTTGTTTTTGTTGCATTTGCTTTTGGGTTATTGGTTATGAAGTCTTTGCCTAAGCCAATGTAGAATCTTTATGGTTTCAGCAAAAACAACTTTTAAAACATATGAGTAAGGTGGCAGAACAAAAATAGATTCTAAGAGACCAAAATTTGAAAGTGGGAATTTGAAATTCAAAAAAATGAAATTAGGAATCCAGCTGGATTGATCCCTGGTTGCCTGGAAATTGGGTTTTAATGGAACTTACACACAAGGTGAAAAGGACAATGCCTGAATTTTTTATTTATTTATTTATTTTTTTTTACAAAGTGGAGAATCAGATCATATAATCCTGCCTAAAGGCATAAGTGAGTGAATTAGGGGCAAAGCCTTATAGGAAGATACAATAAGTTTACTGCCATAGCCTTGACTCTGGGAGAAGAGGAATAAAAATTCTCACCTAAGATCTTATAACTACAGGCCTTCCCTTGTATGGGACCAAGAATAGAATTTCTATTGCCTCTGCCATTGGAAAAATTCCAAACTGAAAGTAAGTCTAAAATAGTCCTAGATCAATAGTGCCCCCCGGACACCTGGCAAAAGCAAAGGCAAACACATATTATCTCTGGAGAAACACATTTAAACTCACCTCTCAAATAATTTCCAAAAATAAAATTTCAAGGTTAGGAGCTCAACAATAAATAACACAATGGAAAAACAAGCAATCATGACTCAAAATCAGCAGAATCAAGAAGATGTAGGATCATATATGCAGCAATTACATATTTTTGAATAACCAGATACAGAAAAATACATAAAAAATTATACGAATGTATAAATTAAGGCAGAAGAGACTATCAAAATTGATCATGCAGACTTGAAGACAGAACCACATAGAACTTCTACAAATGAAAATACAATTGAAATTAGAAATTTAATGTCAGGTTAAATAGATGAATAAACAAATCTGAAGGGAGAATTAGAGAGCTGGGAAATATTTTTGAAGAAATTATTTAGAAATTTCTTAGATGGAAAATATGAAAAAGAGAAGATGATTAAGAAACAGGAAGAATAGAAAATAGAGTAAGAAAATGTACAGAGACATCACAGAGAAACCATCAGATGAAAAATCAAAGAATTTAATAATTACAATTTCAAGAGAGAATAGAAATAAAGGGGAAAACAATATTTAAATAACATAAAAGCTAATGATTTCCCAGAATTTTTTCAAGGAAATTATAAGTCTTCAGAATCGAGAGACAACAAATCCAAAGAAGGTAAATGAAGGAAGAATTTCACACTATAACACATGTTGTGAATTTGTAAAACCCCAAGACAAAGAAAATTTTACAGGCCACCAGCGAGGAAAAAAAAAAAAATATTACCTACAATAGGACAACATACTGAGGACTAATCTCTCAAGAGCAACAACAGAAGCTAAAAGAATAGTGAAATATCTTTGAAATGCCAAGAGAGAAACTTTCAGGTAAAACTATATTTTCCATTAACACTATCTTTCCAAAATTAAGTTGACATAAGGGCATTTACAAAAAAACAGAAACTCAAAGGGCTTATTATCAACAGATATGACTAGAGGAATGTCTAAAATGCGAACTTCATGAAAAAGAAAACAGCATTTAAGGGAGGTCTGAGATGCAAAATATGCTAGCAATCAAAGAAAATGGTAAACATGAGATGAATCTGAAAAAGCACATATAAATCAATAGCAATAATATCTAATTGGGGATTCAAATATTAATATTTTACTTTTTTTTTTTTTTTTTTTTTGAGGCAGAGTCTCGCTCTGGTGCCCAGGCTGGAGTGCAGTGGCACGATCTCGGCTCACTGCAAGCTCCGCCTCCCAGGTTCAAGCCATTCTCCTGCCTCAGCCTTCTGAGGAGCTGGGACCACAGGCGCCTGCCACCAGGCCCGGCTAATTTTTTTGTATTTTTAGTAGAGATGGGGTTTCACCGTGTTAGCCAGGATGGTCTCAATCTCCTGACCTCATGATCCACCCACCTCGGCCTCCCAAAGTGCTGGGATTACAGGCTTGAGCCACCGCGCCCGGCCTAATATTTTACTTCTTAAGAAAACTAATATTAAAATCTTAGTTCTTAAGAAGTGAAATACAAATGCTAGACTCATTTGTAAGCAGGTTGGTCACAATTTAAGCATTCTGTGTCTTTGTAATGTTCAGCACAAGGGTAACTACAAAAAGAGTACAAGAATATGTATAATATCTTTATTAATAGAGGGGGAAATAAGAATAAAGAAAAAGAGGTTAATCCAAAAGTAGGCAAAAATAGTGAAGAAAAAAGAGAAATAAAGCAGGCTATATTAAAAACCCAAAATTAGATGATAGAAATGAATACAAATATATCAGTAATTACAATAAAGACATATGTAATTGATTAGTCTGTTAAAAGGCAAAAACAGCCATTTACTGATTATAAGAGAAATATCTCCAATGTGAGGAAGGAGCAACACTAAAACTATTTTAATAATATAAAATATAACTGTCAAAATTATTATAGTAACCAGATTATAGGGTTAAAAGAAAAATAAAATGTGTCACAAATTAGAATATAACTCTGAAGGGAGTTGAAAGGCTGAATGATCTTATAATCATTAAAAATATTCAATCAATAGTTAACAGTCTTTCTCATAAAAGAATCAAGTATTCATCCCACCTTTGCTGTAAAAATTATACCTCAGGATAATCAAGTAATTGATGAAGGGCCATTCATTTTTATAAAAATATTCTAGCTAATAAGCAAGAAATAATTTATAGAATTAAAATATCACCAGGGGCACACTTGGTTTCTCAAGGCACCTGCTTGGCCCTCTGCCACATTTCCTTTTCTTCCTTTCCTTTTCTTACTGTTCTAAAGCTTTTTAATATATTTCCACTCCTGCTCTGAAACTTGCCTCTGTCTCTTTTTCTGCCTGTGACCCTCAGCTGAATTCTTTCTTCTGAGGAGGCAAGAATTGAGGTTGCTGCAGACGGATTTGCCACCATGTGACTTGGATACCTTCCACAGGTAAAATATTTAGTGCAACTCAATGTCATTAAACTACCAGAGATTGCCAGCTGGATACATCACACCTGAGTAAGCTGTGGAAAGGGTCCAAAACACCAGTGCTGGAAGTGATGCCCTCAGCTCCTGAACACATTTGTGAGGCCCTGGAAGATCTGAGGTTCCTCTTTAAGCAGAAAGTAATGTCTTTTCACCTCAAAGTTGCGCCCATCAAGCTCCAGATGGTCCTCAGTGAGCAATACCGTCCTCTCAATATTCAAGAGTCACCTGTCAGCCGGGCGCGGTGGCTCAAGCCTGTAATCCCAGCACTTTGGGAGGCCGAGACGGGCGGATCACGAGGTCAGGAGATGGAGACCATCCTGGCTAATACGGTGAAACCCCGTCTCTACTTAAAAATACAAAAAACTAGCCCGGCGACGAGGCGGGCGCCTGTAGTCCCAGCTACTCGGGAGGCTGAGGCAGGAGAATGGCGTAAACCCGGGAGGCGGAGCTTGCAGTGAGCTGAGATCCGGCCACTGCACCCCAGCCTGAGTGGCAAAGCAAGACTCCGTCTCAAAAAAAAAAAAAAAAAAAAAAAAAAGAGTCACCTGTCTACAGGGGGCCTCTAGATTGCCTCTCAGTGGGACATGACAGAGGCGAAATTCTGCCCCATCTCCCTTGAACCTGGATGAATACTGCTTTCACCAGCTCTCAGAACCAACCGTGCCCTGACAGTAAGAGGACAAAAGCCATAGAACCACACCAGCACCCCTCTGTCAACAGAAAGCAGTTATAGAAGACTGACCTTCGCCCATTTTACCCCAAAGATTTGGGGTGTTGGAATCTTGAGGGTGGAAATGGTGCAGTGGGTAACTAGTCAGGTATGAGCAGGCCAGGAGAGGGCGCAGACGCATGCGCGCACACACACCCGCACACCAGGAGTGCTGGGTGACCATCAGGTGGTCAGGCAGTTGTTAACTGTTTCTGTAAAGTAATAATTGGTCACAGCCAGTGCCAGAGAAAGTCAGTCTACTAATAGATGTAGATAGGAAACACCTGAAACTGATCAGCAGCTTCCCAGTAAGACCTCAGGAGTGAAGAGAAGGAGCGCAAGATCCCGGAAGTATGACAGCGTGTAAAACCCCCAGTCAAAAGGTCAAGCCGCACGCTTGGTTTCTAAAGTCGCCCACTTGGCTCTCTTCCAAGTGTACTTTCCTTCTTTTCTTGTCTTTCCTTACTGTTCTAAAGCTTCTTAATAAACTTCCACTCCTGCTCTAAAACAAAGGGCAAAAAAAATCACCAGGCCGGGTGCTGTGGCTCATGCCAGTAATCCCAGCACTTTAGGAGGCTGAGGCGAGAGAATCACGTGAGCCCAGGAGTTTGAGGCCAGCCTGGACAACATGGCAAAAAAAATCTCTAAAAAAAATTTTTTAAAAACACACAATAAAATACCTGGGCAATAATGATCAATGGCTGTGAAGTTCCACTGTATAGTAAGAGAGGACTTCATTGAGAAAATTGCACTTAAGCAAAGACTTGAAAACAGTGAGGGAGGTCACCAAATGGATATCTGAGGGACGAATATTCCAAGCAGTGGGAACAACCAGTGCCAAGGTTGTTCAGTGGGAATCTGTCTGAAAGTTAAGAAGTACAAAAAGCAGCCCAGTGAAGCTGGAACATGATGAGGAAAATTATGTGAGATGGAGTCAGTCAAATTATTAGTAACTGATAGAATGGAATTGACATCAATTGAATAGAGGAAGACTGGTTGAGGTAGGTTTGATGGGAGAAATGAGAAGTTTTGAATATTTTATGTTTAAGATGTTTATAGTACATCCATGTGAAGTTGTTATGTAGGCAGTTGGATATATAAACCTGAAGTTCTGGGCCAGAAACCAATTGTGGAAACCATCAACATAGAGATAGTATTTACATCCAGGGAACGGGAGTCAGAGCACTAAAAGGAGGAAACTGATAGAAAAATGAAGACAACCAGGACTGAGTTTTGGAGAGATATCCAGGACAAGTTGAATTCTTTCTTCTGAGGAGGCAAGAATTGAGGTTGCTACAGATGGATTTTCCACCATGTGACTTGGATACCTTCCACAGGTGAAATATGTAGTGCAGCTCATTAAACTATCAGAGATTGCCAGCTAGATACATGACACCTGAGTAAGCTGTGGAAAGGGTCCAAAACACCAGTGCTGGAAGTGATGCCCTCAGCTTCTGAACACACTCGTGAGGCCCTGGAAGATCTAAGGTTCCTTCTTGTTTTAATTGATTGATTGATTGATTGAGACA
The DNA here is from genome assembly GCF_009764315.1 of Trachypithecus francoisi. Taxonomy (NCBI): domain Eukaryota; kingdom Metazoa; phylum Chordata; class Mammalia; order Primates; family Cercopithecidae; genus Trachypithecus; species Trachypithecus francoisi. Next base: position 111,678,751 of record NW_022681456.1, read on the forward strand.
GGATCTTGCTCTGTTGCCCAGGCAGGAGAGCAGTGGTATGGTCATGGCTCATTGCAGCCTTGACCTTTCAGGCTCAAGCCATCCTCCCATCTCAACCTCCCAAGTAGCTAGGATTACAGGCACATGCCACTACGCCCGGCTAATTTGTGTATTTTTCATAGAGACAGGATTTTGCCATGTTGCCCAGGCTGGTCTTAAACTCCTGAGCTCCAGTGATCAGCCCACCCCAGGTTGCCAAAGTACTGGGGTTACAGGTATGAGCCACCACATCTGGTTTCATCTTCTTCTTATATACTACATAATTTATTACATATTATATTTTTTATAAAGCCTAAGAATAGAAAATTACATGAGGGGAGAGATTTTTGTATTTTCTGTTTAGTCCCCTGATACATCAAAAGTACATAGAATAGTGTCTGGCTTAGTAGGCATTCAATAAATATTTGTTAGTGAAAATCTATGGATTATGTCTTTTATGTTTGTTTTATAAATTATTCCATATGCTTAGGTCATAAAGGTAGTCCTCTTTTCTTCTAATTGTATTACATTTTTGCCTTCCACATTTAATTCCTAATCCATATGGAATTGATATTGTGTATGGAGTAAGGTAAGAATTTAATTTCATTGTTCACATCTCTTCATTTCTACAGAATAAAGCCCAAAAATATTAGCATAACATTCAGGGGACTTCATGATCAAGATCCACTTTATCTCTCCTGTGTTATCTCTGACTGCCACCCTGTGAAGCCTTGATTCAACTACACCAAACCACGGACAATTCTTGAGAACATGAAGTTATTAAAAGGTAAAATCTATATTTGGGGACAATATAACTGTAGAAAATTTCAAAAAACATCATTTGAAAAACAACTAAGCACTTAGAGCAATTGTTAAAATCTTTGCATCTATTAAAATGTGTGTAAAGATACCAAATTATGTGAGATGTGCTTATAATATTAGTTGATAAAAACAGAATTTCAAATTATATCTACCACATGGTAAAATCAAAGTTTTAAAAAACCAAAATATGAAATAAATGTTAAAGAAATATACTAAAATGTTAACATTAATGGCCATTATATTTGGGAGGAAAAATTTTTTCCCACTTCCTAGTTTTATTATATATATATATGTTAGGTTTTTTTTGTTTCTGTTTTTGTTTTTTGATACAGGGTCTTTCTCTAGAGTAAGGTAATGCGATTGCCCAGGCTAGAGTACAGTAATGCAATCATGGCTCACTGCAGCCTCAACCTCCGTGGCTCAAGCAATCCTCCCACCTCAGCCTCCCAAGTAGCTGGGACTACAAGCACACACCACCATGGCCAGCTAATTTTTGTATTTTTTTGTGGAGACATGATCTTGCTATGTTGCCTGGGCTCAAGCAATCCTCCTGCTTTGGGCTCCCAAATTGCTGGCATTACAGGTGTGAGCCACTGCACCTGGCCTTAAGTTAGTTTTACAGTAAAAAAAATTTAAAGAAAAACATTTCATATTTGAATGTAAATACCAATACCATTTATCCATAAGAGAAGTTCCACTAAATTTCAAATAAATCCTTGAAGAATAGGGACTTTAGCTTTAATTTTACATCAGTCATAACCACCAAAAAAAACTGAAATGTTTAATTTGGAATATTAAGTGTTTACACCTAGAAAGTACCTAGGTTCATTGTCACTGAGGTTATAGAACTAAATAACAAAGAGATTGGGGGGAACATTTATTACACATTTTCTATGCTCTACCTAGGCACTGTGCTAATTACTCTAAATATATTATCTCATTCTTCATTTTAATCTTCAGAGTAACTCTATGATAGAGATTTCATCATTTGCAGAGGTAGTTAAGAGCATGGATTCATGGATTTTCATCTACATGTAATAAGTAGAACCAGGAAAGTAGGTTTGCTGATGAGTCCTAAACTAAATTCTCAGGTAATATCAGGTTCTATTTTACAACTGAACGTGCCCCTAAAGATTAGCTATCCTAATATTTCACAGATGCAGAATGTATAAGTCCCTTCTCACATTTCTATAAAGATATTACCGAAGGCTGTGTAATTTATAAACAAAGGAGTTTTAATTGACTCACAGTCTCGCATGGCTGGGGAGGCCTCAGGAAACTTACAATTATGGCAGAAGGCAAAGGGGAAGCAAAGACCTTCTTCACATGGTAGCAGGAGAGAGACGTGCAAGCAGGGGAAATGCCAGATCCTTATAAAACCATCAGATCTCATGAGAACTCCCTATCACAAGAACAGCATGGGGGAAACCACCCCCATCCAATCACCTCCTCCCCGAATAGCGGGGGATTCCAATTCAAGATGAGATTTGGGTGGGGACACAGAGCCAAATTTTATCAAGAAGATTTCAGTATTCAGAGAGAAAAGAGATTAACGATCACACAACTTGTTAAAGGTAATAACACCAATTCCAGAAATATCGTTTCATTATTCTACTACAGCATGCTTTGTTTCCTGATCACTGAGTTTAAATAAAAATGATTGAATATTTGCCTTCAAAAATTACCCTGATAAGGTACTTCTTCCCCAAATGGATTCTTTTCCAAAAGGAATTTTAACAAGCTCTTCTGTCCATTCACACAACTTGAACACTGGAGACTTTCAGGACAATACCTGGAGGCCACACACTGATGCCATCTCCTTTTGGGGAATAAACATGGTATAACCTCTTGAGTAAGCATTACAGCTTTCAATATATAAATTCTCTATTAAAATGTTTATGAAGTAATTCTTTTTGTTGCTACTAAATGAAAACACTGTATCTTCTATTAAAAATTCATTAAGGAATGCCATTCCCAAAAAGATTCAATTAAGTATGTGAAACTTATCCCACTGTGACCTATATTGAGTTGTTCTATAAGACAACATAATCCCATTTTTGTTCTGAGCTCATCTCTGGGGGAAAAACTTGAATTTCATTAAGAAAAACAGCTTTGCTCTCTCAATTCGAGTCCCAGTGGAATTTGACTATGTGAACTGTCCTGGGTAGAAGGTGGGAAAGAGACCACTCATACTGTATCTCACACACACACACACACAGAGCCTTCCTATAGTATCCTTTCCATGTAAGATTAACCAGTGTCAATTTTTTTGAAGAAATATCACAGCACTCATTCATTTTTCTCTATAAGCCCAGCAAAGGTCATACATACTCTCTTCCAAGATTGATGTGCTGAAAATCATAGCTAAATGCTTTCAGGCCTTACTTAAGCATTCCCACTGAAATTATCCTCTCTCCTCTCTGATGATATAGATTCCCCATCTGTCTTTTGCATCATAGACTCTTCCAGACAATCTAATCTTCTTTCCCTGTGCAGAAATCCCTGCTGAAGGAACAACAGGCCATCCATATTCTGCTTTAACGGCCTTAAATGATGGAAAACTCACTAGTACTTCCTGAGGCAATCTGTGCATTGCAGGAGCAGCTTTAGTATGAGTTTTTTCCTGTATTGGTCATGGAGTCTGCTAATGTTTGTCTAAATGTCCCATGGGTTATTAGACATGACCACCTCCACAAGAGAGGCAATAATTAAACTGTATGAGGATGGCAGGTTTATTCTCTCATTCATTCCATTTACCCAGCACTTTTTACATGCCTCCATATTCAGTAGGACCCTAATCTTCAGTCATTAAAAATACATGTAGCGAAAATAAGGGCTTAGGCACTTGGGGTTGTAATTTTTTCTCACTTTTTTAATTTTTTATTCCTGGCCAATCATTTTTAAAGTGCTGATCTATAGACTGTTTTCACCAAAATCACCAAGAAATTATTATATTATTATTATTATTTTGAGACAGGGTCTCATTCTGTCACCCAGCCTGGAGTGCAGTGGTGCGATCTTGGCTCACTGCAACCTCCATCTCCCAGGTTCAAGCAATTCCCTGTGCCTCAGCCACCCCAGTAGCTGGGATTACAGGCTTGTGTCACTACCCCCAGGTAATTTTTGTATTTTTAGTAGAGACAGGGTTTCACCATGTTGGGCAGGCTGGTCTCGAACTCCTGACCTCAAGTGATCCGCCCACCTCAGCCTCCCAAAGTGCCAGGATTACAGGTGTGAGCCACCACACCTGCCGCAAATTCTTTTTTTAATCTTGGTTCCCACCCCTAAAGATCATGCTTCAGAAAGTCTGGAGTAAAGCTGAGGAAATCATATTATAAAAACTTAAAAAAAAAAAAACACTCTGTTGAAGACATTCTGGTACATCTTGATACAAGTTTAAGAACTACTGATCTAAAAAAACTCCTGAATCTCTAGGGTCTCTTTAATAGTCTACAACTGGGAATTGTTACTATGCTTATCAGTATTTAAACCCACTGTGTGACTTCCACCCTACAACTATGAAAATATGCCTTCTCAATACCCCATATTGCAGGTTGGATGCCATGGGAAATAGCCCTGGAGTCGGAGGTTAGCATGCAGGAAGTTTGTCTGGGAGTGATTGATAACTATGGGATAAGGAAATGAAGCAGGATTGGGCAGAGTGAGAAACTGGGCAGAGATGCCATCTCAAGAAAGACCTCAGCTGACTCACAGGCAGTTCTGAGGCTGGACTAGTTCTGTGACGTTGTTCTGAGTTGGGACGGGTGGTTGGGTCTTTACACCAAATATCAACCTGTTGTTGGATACAGGCTACCTCAGGAAGGGGTCATGACCTTGGCAAAATGGCCTTCTTCATCAGAGGGCAACCAATGGGGGAATAAAGTCCCTCAGTGCTGAAGGGGAATCTGAGTGCACTTCTCAACATCCACTTCACCCCCCTTCATAGGAAAAAAGATGGCAAGTGTTAAACCCAAGCATTCTTCAGCAGAGAACACTTTTTAAGTCACCGAAAAGAGCACATTACTATCTCTCACTTCCTCCCAGTTCGAGCACTGGATGTTTATGGAATGACTCACCACTAAAATGAAGCATGAATTTCTATGTGGAATTATTTCTAATGCCTTAAATGGCACTTCTTAGGGTTCATCATGCCTACAGTTTTGATAAATCAGGATAAGTTGTTTCCAAACAACTGGTCTTTTTTATTTGTTTAAAAGATTTATAGCTACTTGGGAGGCTGAGGAGGGAGGATCAATTGAGCCCAGGAGTTCAAGGCTGTAGTGAGTTATGATAGCGCCACTGCACTCCAGCCTAGGCAACAGAGTAAGACCTGTCTCAAAGTTAAAAGACTCAAAAATAAATAAAACAAAACAAAATATAAAATAAAATGGCCCCTGAACCCCATCTTCAGAATTGCTTATTCATAGCTCTGGAGAGAAACTAAAAACTCTGCACTTTTAACAAGCACCATGACTAGTTGTGACACAGGTAGCTCCCAGTCATATTTTGAGAAAAAAAATGAATTAAAAGATAATCTTAAAACAGTCAGTGAATATGTATATAATATACACTCAAATGAAACAAATACTGTATATACAAGCTTGCATTTTAAAGACTTCAGTGAGAAAGAGAGGATGTATATGAAAAAGAAATCTGCTTAGATCAAAGGAGGATCATGTGATGAAAATAAAGCTCCTAATCTCTTCTTACTGAGGGAAAAAAGAACTGTAGACTTTCTACATAGAAAATAATACCTACCCCAGGCAAAGAGGAAGAGAAGATACAAAAAGGATCTAGGTAGCTACCAAGAGCTGATCACTGGTCATCATCAATATGGAACAGACAACAGCTAAAAGTTGTAGCAACTTTTAAAGTATCTGGGAAATCATGCACAGATCTAGGGATCTTCTACCATCAACGACGTTTGGAGAGAGGAATTGTTACACTTCTGCTCAACGCAGAACAAGAATCGTAATCAGACTAGGCAAAGGTTGAGAACAGTTGCAGATTTTAGGTGTTGCTCTAATTGTTACCTTTTGAATATGTATGTCATTAATAGTCAATATTCTATATTAGAAGTAAATATTTGTTCCTTACTAAACTCTTATCATTTTAGCAAAAGCATGACTGTATATTATTATATATACTGGCAACAAATAGAAAATATAATTTGAAAAATAGCATTTAAAAAGCATCAAAGAATCACCATGGTGGACGAGAGGCAGGACTAGATTGCGTCTCCGATTCAGACGGACAGAGCAGCATGTGGAGGCTCGCACTGTGAATTTTACCTCTGAAACAACTGCAAGAACAAACTAGGAATCCCCAGGACCCACAGACCACTGAAGGAAGTGGACTGCTGCTCCTGCAGGACCCGGGAGACACCCCAAATACTGTGAGTGCCCAAACTGCAGAAGTGGAAAAGAGAGATCCTCCACCCCTGAACACACTCCCACTGGGGAAACTGAAGATCTAGTTTGCAAGAGAAGTTTCCAACCTTACCTGGAGCTGAGTCCATTTAGAGAGCTGAGCAGAACACAGGGGTAAAGGAAGCAGTGGGAAACGCCCTGGGAGCTTGCTGGACCCCGAAGCAGCCCATTCCGGTCTGGCACCACAGGGATCCTCTGGGAGGGCGGCCAGAGGCGCAGGAGAAAATGGCTGAGAAAAGGAAGTCTCCAGCTGAACTTTGTTAACAATTTGAACCAGGTGAGCAGCCTCCTGGTCAGGGGCGAGAAGCCTCCTGGTCAGAACTCAGGGGATGATGCAAATCCGGTGTGCATACTCCACAGGTGGGGGAAGAACCAAAACCTTTTTGTTTCACAGCTGGGAGGCCGATAGCCTGGGGAAAGTTCTTAAGCCCTGCTCTCCCACTGCCTGGAAACAGACTTGTGCACCGTAAGATTGAGAGCAGCCGGTCAGATTGCGCGGGAGCTGGGTGAAACCTGTGGACTGCTGCCTTTCCCCCACTTCCCTGACAACCTGCTTGAACTCAGAGGCAGCCATAATCCTCCTAGGTACACAAGTCTATTGACCTGGAGAACCTCACCCCCATTCCCCACAGCAGTCACAGCAAAACCTGCCCAGGGAGAGCCTGAGCTCAAACACGCCTTGCCCTGCCCGGACTTGATGGGCCTTCCCTACCTACCCTGGTAGTTGAAGACAAAGGACACACACTCCTGGGAGTTCTGGGGCCCCCGCTTACTGCCAGTCCCTCTCCATACTACCACAGCTGATGCTCTCTGGGAAGTGCCACCTCTTGGCAGGAGGCCAACCAGCACAAAGAGTCATAGAGTCAATTTCATCCCCTCCTGCCCCCCTCCTCCCCTGCCACCTCCACCAGAATAGGTGCTGGTATCCACAGCTAAGAGACCCATAGATGGTTCACATCACATGACTCTGTGCAGACAACCCCCAGTACCAGCCTGGAGCCAGGTACACTTGCTGGGTGGCTAGACCCAGAAGACAGATAATAATCACTGCAGCTCAGCTCACAGGAAGCCATATGCACAGGAAAAGGGGGAGAGTACCACATCAAGGGAACACCCCATGGGACAAAAGAATCTAAATAACAATCTTCAGCCTAGACCTTCCCTCTGACAGAGCCTACCCAAATAAGAAGGAACCAGAAAATCAACTCCGGTAATACGACAAAACGAGGCTCTTCAAAACCCTCCCAAAAAATCACACCAGCTCACCAGCAATGGATCCAAACCAAGAAGAAATCCCTAACTTACCTGATAAAAAATTCAGGAGGTTAGTTATTAAGCTAATCAGGGAGGCACCACAGAAAGGCGAAGCCCAATGCACGGAAATCCAAAAAATGATAGAAATGAAAGGAAAAACATTCAAAGAAATAGCAAAAACAAAAAACTATCAAAACTTCAGGAAACACTGGACACACTTAAAGAAATGCACAATGCTCTGGAAAGTCTCAGCTATAGAATTGAACAAGTAGAAGAAAGAAATTCAGAGCTCAAAGACCAGGTCTTCAAATTAACCCAATCCTACAAAGACAAAAAATAGTAAGAAAATATAAACAAAGCTTCCAATAAGTCTGAGATTACATTAAATGACCCAACCTAAGAATAAACGGTGTTCCTAAGGAAGAAAAGAAATCTAAAAGTTTGGAAAACATATTTTGGGGACTAATTGAGGAAAAATTCCCTAGCCTTGCTAGAGACCTAGACATCCAAATACAAGAAGCATAAAGAACACCCGGGGCCGGGCGCGGTGGCTCAAGCCTGTAATCCCAGCACTTTGGGAGTCCAAGGCGGGCGGATCACAAGGTCAGGAGATCGAGACCATCCTGGCTAACACGGTGAAACCCCGTCTCTACTAAAAAAAAAAAAATACAAAAAACTAGCCGGGCGAGGTGGCGGGCGCGTGTAGTCCCAGCTACTCGGGAGGCTGAGGCAGGAGAATGGCATGAACCCAGGAGGCGGAGCTTGCAGTGAGCTGAGATCTGGCCAGCGCACTCCAGCTTGGGTGACAGAGCGAGACTCCGTCTCAAAAAAAAAAAAGAACACCTGGGAAATTCATCAAAAAAATATCATTGCCTAGGCACATTGTCATCAGGTTATCTAAAGTTAAGATGAAAGAAAGAACCTTAAGAGCTGTGAGACAAAAATACCAGGTAACCTATAAAAGACAACCTATCAGATTAACAGCAGATTTCTCAGCAGAAACTCTACAAGCCAGAAGGGATTTAGGCCCTGTCTTCAGCCTCCTCAAACAAAACAATTATCAGCCAAGAATTTTGTATCCAGTGAAGCTAAGCATCATATACGAAGGAAAGATACAGTCATTTTCAGACCAACAAATGCTGAGAGAATTTGCCACTACCAAGCCACCACTACAAGAACTGTTAAAAGGAACTCTAATCTTCAAACAAATCATGGAAACACATCAAAACAGAACCTTTTTAAAGCATAAATCATGCAGGACCTATAAAACAAAAATAGAAGTTAAAAAGCAAAAATGAGAAAACCAAGGTACACAGGCAACAAATAGTACAACGAATGCAACAGTACCTAACATCTCAATACTAATATTGAATGTAAATGGCCTAAACACTCCATTGAAAAGATACAGAACTGCAGAATGGATAAGAACTCAGAAACCAACTATCTGCTGCCTGCAGGAGGCTCACCTAACACATAAGGATTCACATAAACTTAAAGTAAAGGGATGAAAAAGGCATTTCATGAAAATGGACACCAAAAGCAAGCAGGGGTAGCTATTCTTATATTAGAAAAAAAAAAAAAAACTTTAAAGCAACAGTGGTGTTATACATTATATAACAGTAAAAGGCCTTGTCCAACAAGAAAATATCACAATCCTAAACATATATGCACCTAACACTGGAGCTCCCAAATTTATAAAACAATTACTAACAGACCTAAGAAATGAGATAGACAGCAACAAAATAATAGTGGGGGACTTCAATACACCACTGACAGCACTAGACAGGTCATCAGGACAGAAAGTCAACAAAGAAACAATGGATTTAAACTATATCTTAGAACAAATGCACTTAACAGACATACACAGAACATTTCTTTCAACAACTACAGAATTCACATTCTATTCAACAGCACATGGAACTTTCTCCAAGATAGACCATATGATAGGGCACAAAATGAGCCTCAATAAAGTTAAGAAAATTTAAATTATATCAAGCACTCTCTCAGACCACAGTGAAATAAAACTGGAAATCAACTCTAAAAAGAACCTTGAAAACCATGCAAATGCATGAAAATTAAATAACCTGACCCTGAATGATCATTGGGTCAAAAACAAAATCAAGATGGAAATTTAAAAATTCTTCAAACTGAATGACAATGACACAACCTATCAAAACTTCTGGGACACAGCAAAGGCGGCGCTAAAAGGAAAGTTCACAGCCCTAAGGGCCTACATCAAGAAGACTGAAAGAGCACAAACTGACACTCTAAGGTTGCACCTCAAGGAACTAGAGAAACAAGAACAAATCAAATCCAAACCCAGCAGAAGAAAGGAAATAACAAAGATCAGAGCAAAATTAAATGAAATTGAAACAAAAAAAATACAAAAGATAAATGAAACAAAAAGCTGGTTATTTGAAAAGATAAATAAAATTGATAGACCATTAGCAAGATTAACCAAGAAAAGAAGAGAGAAAATCCGAATAACCTCAATAAGTAACAAAACAGGAGATATTACAACTGATACCATAGAAATACAAAAGATCATTCAAGGCTACTATGAACACCTGTACCCACATAAACTAGAAAACCTAGAAGAGGTGGATAAATTCCTGGAAAAATACAACCCTCCTACCTTAAATCAGGAAGAACTAGATACCCTGAACAGACCAATAACAAGCAGCGAGATTGAAATGGTAATTTAAAAATCACCAACAAAAAAAAGTTCGGGACCAGACGGATTCACAGCAGAATTCTACCAGACATTCAAAGAATTGGTTCCAATCCTTTTGACACTATTCCACAAGATGGAGAAAGAGGGAACTCTCCCGATTTCATTATATGAAGCCAGCATCACCCTAATACCAAAACCAGGAAAGGACATAACCAAAAAAGAAAACTACAGACTGATGTCCCTGATTAACATAGATGCTAAAATCCTTCACAAAATACTAGCTAACTAAATTCAATAACATATCGAAAAGATAATGCACCATGGTCAAGTGGGTTTCATACCAGAGATGCAGGGATGGTTTAACATACACAAGTCAATAAATGTGATACACCACATAAACGGAATTAAAAACAAAAATCACATGATTGTCTCAGAGATGCAGAAATAGCATTTGACAACATCCAGCATTCCTTTATGATTAAAACTCTCAGCAAAATTGGCATACAGGAGACATACCTCAATGTAATAAAAGCCATCTTTTATTACATTTGCAGTGACCTGGTTGAGACTGGAGACTATTATTCTAAGTGAAGTAATTCAGGAATAGAAAATTAAACACCGTATGTTCTCACTGATATGTGGGAGCTAAGCTATGAGGATGCAAAGGCATAGAGTCATTCTATGGACTTTGGGAACTTGAAGGGAAGGGTGGGAGCAGGACGAGAGATAAAAGACTACAAATAGGGTAGGGTGTATACTGCTTAGGTGATGGCTGCACCAAAATCTCACAAAGCACCACTAAAGAACTTATTCAGGCTGGGCGCAGTGGCTCAAGCCTGTAATCCCAGCACTTTGGAAGGCCGAGAGGGGGCGGATCACTAGGTCAGGAGATCCAGACCATCCTGGCTAACATGGTGAAACCCCGTCTCTACTAAAAAATACAAAAAACTAGCCAGGCGAGGTGGCGAGCGCCTGTAGTCCCAGCTACACGGGAGGCTGAGGCAGGAGAATGGCGTAAACCCGGGAGGCGGAGCTTGCAGTGAGCTGAGATCCAGCTACTGTGCTCCAGCCTGGGCGACAGAGCGAGACTCTGTCTCAAAAAAAAAAAAAAAAGAACTTATTCATGTAACCGAATACAACCTGTACCCCAATAACCTATGGAAAAATAAATTTCAAAATAAAAAAGATCCATCCTGGCTAACACGGTGAAACCCCGTCTCTACTAAAAATACAAAAACTAGCCGGGCGAGGTGGCGGGCGCCTGTAGTCCCAGCTACTCGGGAGGCTGAGGCAGGAGAATGGGGTAAACCCAGGAGGCGGAGCTTGCAGTGAGCTGAGATCCGGCCACTGCACTCCAGCCTGGGCAACAGAGCGAGACTCTGCCTCAAAAAAAAAATAATAAAATAATAAAATAAAAAAATAAAAAAGATTACCCTACAATCCCTCTTCTGCGTCTGTTGTGAAAACACAAGATTGGGAAAAGACATAACTGACATACTCCAAGTTTTTCTGCATTCCAGAATTGGCTGGGTAACCATACTGCTATATGGAGCTTGACAGCGCATTCATGACAATTTTCACAAAAATGAATAAATAAATAATTTATCCTGGAATAAATCGTCAAGTACTCAGAAATAAATCTAATGCGTGAAGTGTAACATCTCTACTCCAAAAAAATACAATATGTTGGCTGGGCGTGGTGGCTCATGCCTGTAATCCCAGCACTTTGGGAGGCCAAGGTGAGCAGATTGCTAGAGCCCAGGAGTTTGAGAACAGCCTGGGCAACATGGCGAAACCCCATCTCTCCAAAACAAACAAACAAAAACATTAGCCGGGCCTAGTGGCACACATTTGTAGCCCTAGCTACTTGGAAGGCTGAGGTAGGAGAATTGATTGAACCCAGGAGGTTAAGATTGCCAGTGAGAGATGATTGTGCCACTGTACTCCAGCATAGGTGACAGTGCAAGACCCTGTCCCCAAAAAATAAAATAAATAAAATAAAAAATAACAAAAATTATTGGGAGAGAGATATTATATTCATCAATTAGAAGACTCAATACTGTAAAAATACCATTTTCTCCCAAATTGATCTATAGATTCAATGCAATCCCAGTCCAAATCCCAGCTAAATATATTTTTAATGAATTTAACAAGCTGGTTCAAATATTTGTATAGTAATACAAAGAACAGTCAGACTTTCACTTCCATGTATCAAGACTTATTACATTGCTGCAGTAATTAAGAGAATTAGTGAAAGAATAGATATTAGTCTAACTGGAAAAGGAAAGAGTCCACTTGATGTATGATAAAAGTAACATACGATTAGTTAGGAAAAGGATATTCTTTTTAGTAAGTGTTGCTGGGTCAACTGGATATGAATCAGTTGGGTAACCACAGGTGAAAATGTGGATCTTGAGCTTCTGCCTCACATCATATGCAAATATCAGTTCCAGATATACTGTAGATCTATCTATATGTGAAAGCTAAAACAACTGAGCTTCTTGGCACAGAAAGACAAATGTCACATGTTCTCATTCATCTGTGGGAGCTAAAAAGGTGGATCCCATGGTGGTAGAGGGTAGAATGCTGGTTACCAGAGGCTGGGAAAGGAAGGGAGAAGGGGGCATGAAAAGAATTTAGTTAATAGGTACAAAAGTGCAGTTAAAGAGTAGGAATAAGTTCTAACATTGAATAGTACAGTAGGGAAATTACAATTAAGAATAATTTATTGTACATTTCAAAATAGCTAGAAGATAATTATAATATTCCCAACACAAAGAAAAGATAAATGTTTGAAGTGATGGATATCCCAATTACCCTGATTGTTACACATTGAATACATGTATCAAAACATCACATGTACCCCAAAAATATGTATAACTATTTTTGTTGAGACAAGGTATTGCTCTGTTGCCCAGGCTGTGGTACAGTGGTGCGATCTTGGTTCACTGCAGCCTCGACCTCCCAGGCTCCAGCAATCCTCCCATCTCAGCCTCCCAAGTAGCTAGGACTACAGTCACATGCCACCACACCTGGCTAATTTTTGTATTTTTTGTAGAGATGGGGTTTCACCATGTTGAACCCCTAGGCCCAAGTAATCTACCTGCTTCAGCCTCCCAGAGTGCTGGGATTACAGGCATGAACCACCACACCTGACTGTATAATTATTATATATCAATTAAATGTGTTTTTTAAAAAAAGGACTTTTGGAATAAATCATAAAATAATATTTTAGTAACATTTATAAAACAAAATATTATAAAATTTATTTAAAAGATTTATTAAACAGAATTTAAAAGGGACTAACCATAAAAGAAACAAAAATTGATCAATCATATTACATTAAAATTAATAATGTCTGTTCATCAAAGACATCACTAAGAAGTGAAAAGTTAAGCCCCAGAGTGGAAGATGTTTCCATACATCTTACTGACAAAAGACTCCGATTCAGAATACAAGAGAACTCCTAAAATCAATAAGAAAAATACAGACAATCCAATAGAAAAACTGGGCAAGAAACTTGAATAGACACTTTGCAAAAGAGGATATCCAAAGGGTCAGTAAACATATCTAAAGGCACTCAGCTTCTTCAGTTGAAACAAGAATGAGACACCATGACCATCTCCCATTAAGGGTAAAAATAAAAATGACAGTACCAAGAGTTGACAAGGATGAAAAGCAAGTGAAATTCATGTAAAACTTCTTGGGAAAAATTATTCAGCAGTTTCCACTAGAGATGATTACCATATGCTCCAGCAGTTTCACTCCTTGGTATGTATACACACACACACACACACAAATGTGTCTCTATCTTCCCTAAAAAACATATATAAGAATGTTTATAGAAACACTGTTAATATTAATGAAAAAATTGTGGACTTTTCATACAACAGAATAGTTAGTACTATAGAGCACTGAGAATGACACAGATTTGCTACATGCAACACCAGGAATAAATCTTACAAACATAATGTCCAGCTAACAGAGACAGACCCAAAAAGTACATCCTCTTTGGTTACATTTATATAAATTCCAGAATCAGGCAAAACTATTCCACAGTTTAGAAGTCAAAGTGGGCTGGGCGCGGTGGTTTACGCTTGTAATCCCAGCACTTTGGGAGGCTGAGGTGGGCAGATCATCTGAGGTCAGGAGTTTGAGACCAGCCTGACCAACATGGTGAAAACCTGTCTCTACTAAAAATACAAGGTTAGCCGGGCATGGTGGTGCACACCTGTAATCCCAGCTACTCAGGAGGCTAAGGCAGGAGAATCGCTTGAACCCAGGAGGTGGAGGTTGCAGTGAGCCGAGATCACATCATTGCATGCCAGCCTGGGCAGCAGAGCAAAACTCCATCTTAAAAAAAAGGTCAAGGTGGTGGTTACATTTGGGGCCGTAAAGACTGGATGTTTATACTAGAATAGACTTTGGGCTTCTAATAATAGTGTATTTATTTTTCTCAGGGTATTGGTAATTTCCTTTGTGGAAATCGATAAAACTATGCCCTGTGGTCTGAACACTTTTCTGTATATTTGTTATACTTCAATAAACATGTATTTTTCCTCAAACATCCAAAGCATTTCACAAGAGAGAAACACCGATTTCTCTTTGCCTAAAACAAATGTGGGATCTCAAGCACCCCTAGCTCAGGTATGAGGCCAACTAAACCATTTCACACTCACAAATGACAGATGTCTCCAGCTGCAATTTTCTAAGGCTGATATATTCCCAAAGTTCAACTGCTCCACTTAGGAGGACTTTTCCCGCTCACGCTGGTCTTTCTATTGGGCCATCCTCTTAAGCGTGAGTTTTGTTTTCTCCTTCCATACATGGTTCTGATGCTGATAAGATCAGGCTTTTTTGGATTTCAGAAATTTATTTTCCATTTCTTACTTGCAATGGCAGCCATAAAACAATTGCAGAAAGATAATTTGCCATCTAAATCTTTAAAAAAAATAAAAAGGAAAGGAAAGAAAGAACAAAGGAAAAAACAACTTAAATGCTAATCCATCTGCATTGTTTGATCCCAGCATCCTCATTTTAAATTCCCATTGAATCTTATTGTGTAATTTTAGTGTTTTGCAAAGAACCAAGTTTTTATGAATTCCTACAGGCTGGAATCATAGATATTTATCCCTTTATTCTTGATATTTCATTGTCAACGTCAAAAACAGCATTAATTCAACTTCACATTTTACCAAATGTTATGTCAATGTTCCAAAACCCCCTGGCCCCAACGTTAATTCTTTCCCACTTTTGATTAGTCTATTCCATGAGAACTACAGCAACTGAAATTGCCGCAGAAGAAAAGAGAAAGAATTAGAATTTAGTTATTGACTTTTCCAAAGGTCATGGAAATGAATATATAAAACAATCAGGTGATAAATAATTGCTGGTACAAAATGAGCAGTGCAAATGACTGCCTATTGAGATTTTTAAACTTTCTCTATGATTAAGCTATGGTAAAGAGCAGTGTCTACCAATTATAATTTCTAATAAAGAATCTGGCCTAAAAGGTTTTTAAATTACTTTTATTGAGCTATCTAGACTTGTCTCTATTTTTACAATTGGTACAATTAATCTATAAGAGCAAATTTTAGTCATCTTCCTTTAAAGACTATGTAATTCTGATACTAATTTTATCTTATATCAAGATAAAAACCTACATAAGGAGAACAAAGACTAATAAGTCACAACTTGCACTTTTATTCAGAATAATTGAAAAGAACATTTCTTATTTAAAGTAGTGGTACATAGTTAGGTTTTCTTCCACTACTAAAAAGTCTTTACCAATAAAAATATGCATACTTGTAATATATTCAGAATGCAATGAAATCACAAAATCATAGGTAAATAAAAAAATATATTTACCTGCCAATATCTGTTTTTATTACTGACAATTGGGTAGGAAAAAAATTTTGCAAGTCTGACCATTCCTTTAGAAATCACAATGACCCGGCTGGGCGCGGTGGCTCACGCCTGTAATCCCAGCACTTTGGGAGGCCGAGGCAGACGAATCACAAGGTTGGGAGATCGAGACC
The DNA here is from genome assembly GCF_009764315.1 of Trachypithecus francoisi. Lineage (NCBI taxonomy): Eukaryota > Metazoa > Chordata > Mammalia > Primates > Cercopithecidae > Trachypithecus > Trachypithecus francoisi. Next base: position 111,694,986 of record NW_022681456.1, read on the forward strand.
ATCCTGGCTAACACGGTGAAACCCCATCTCCACTAAAAATACAAAAAAAAATTAGCTGGGCGAGGTGGTGGGCGCCTGTAGTCCCAGCTACTTGGGAGGCTGAGGCAGGAGAATGGTGTGAACCTGGGAGGCGGAGCTTGCAGTGAGCCGAGATCACACCACTGCACTCCAGCCTGGGCAATCGAGTGAGACTCCGTCTCTAAAAAAAAGAAAAAAAAAGAAATCACAATGACCCTAAAGTAATATTTTTCTTCCTCTAAGTGTCAGTAATTTCCATGGCAACTCTCCATCTGCTTTTCACTATTTTCACAGACTTTTCAAATTAAGCTTACATATGTCAATGTTCCAAGATTATCTTTGTGTTTGCATAAACCATATGACTCTTTGACAAAGTTCAATGCACCAAAACATTAGAGAAATATTTAAATGTCACATCTGTTATGTAAAAAAAAAAAAAAAGACTGATGTAAAATAGAAGTGAAGTTGGGATGGGAGCACTATTTCTACAAATTCATTTGTAATCCATTTTTAAGCCAATGACTACAGGCTTCTCCTTAGTTTCTAAATCCGAAAACTGATTCAGATTACAAGGAGAAAGTATTCTATACAGAATATTCTTAAGTTTATCCCATACTTAAAATCTATAGGAAATATCCAATTTCCCAATCTAACCATATATAGCAGTCTCTGTTCCATGAATTATACAAGTTTTACTAAGGATTATATAAAACAGTAAGGTCTCCTTTCCACTGTAGTTTCAATGTTTGCCCCTCCAAAACTAATGTTGAAATTTAATTGCTACTATCACAGTTTTAAAGATGTGGGACCATTCAAAGGTGATTAGGCCAGGAGAGTTCCACCCTCATGGGTGGAATTGGTGCCATTATAAAAGGGCAAGTTCAGCCCCCTGTTGCTCTCTCTCATCCTCTCACCTTCTGCCATGTGATGATGTAACAAAAAGACCCTCGCAAATAGCCGGCATCTTGATATTGTACTTCCCAGCCTCCAGAACTCTGAGCCAATAAATATCTGTTCATTTTAAATTACCAAGTCTCAGGTAGTCTGTTATAGCAGCACAATGGACCAAGACACCTTTAAAAAAAGAAAAAAAAAACTTACTAAAAGCCAGATGGGAGCTATGTGTCAAACAAATTTGGAACATCTTTTCCCACTACCAAATCCTTATCATAATGTTAATAGAGAATGGCTTCAAAAATAGTTAGGACCATGACAAGTGTCCTGTTTTGAAAAAAAATTAAACTTTCATCCAAGATTTCTTATTTATTCTTCAGTCCTATGTGACAGAAATCCACCACAAAATCTTATAGAGAAGAAAAACCAACAGAACCCTTAACCTTTAATGATTGAGACTTTGGTACTAAGAAAGGCAATTATCTTAATGGCTACATTTCCTACCAAAAAAAAAAAACCATTAATTTTAAGAAGACTTTCTTAAAGATGCAAAAAATAATCTTATGTGGCATTGTTCAACGGATTTGTTTTCTTCTTTTTTAAGTAGGTAGATAAGTCTTGCATATAGAGAAGGCACATGTTCAATGACTTCTTGAGAAGAGTTGAGAAGAACATCACTGTTATAATCTTATCTACCACTCTAACTTGCTCTTGAGCCCCAAATCTCTACTGTTTGCTTTTATCTGTTCAGGCCATTGAAAATCCCTGAAGAAAGACTCACATCTGAGAAAGACAAACCATGACACGTCAGCTCAGTTTATTTGCATTTCCCTAGCAAAGAGTAGTGCTCTGAGAAAATAGAATAAGTATGTTTCCATAAGATAGGATGCTAGTAGGCGGGTGCAGTGGCTCATGCCTGTAATCCCAGACCTTAGAGAGGCCAAGGCAGGGGGATTGCAAGGTCAGGAGTTTGAGACCAGCCTGGCCCATATGGTGAAACCCTGTCTCTACTAAAAAAATACAAAAGTATCTCGGCGTGGTGGCGGGTGCCTGTAGTCCCAGCTACTAGGAAGGCTGAGGAGAAGAATCGCTTGAACCTGGGAGGCGGAGTTTGCAGTGAGCCAAGATCGTGCCACTGCACTCCAGCCTGGGTGACAGAGCAAGACTCAGTCTCAAAAAAAAAAAGAGATAGGATGTTAGTGTCCCTACTGGAACTCTACCTAGCAAGACCAGACTGGAGTAAGCACCTACAGAAAAAAGATCTTTTAAAAGCTGGGCAGGGAGAGTGTCATGAGCACATTAATTATCTGGAGCAGGCCCAAACATGGAATGACAAAGTCAGTCAAGTTTAATTTCTTTGAGTTTGTTCAGTGTGTTAGGCATGCCTTAATCCAGTGATGTTTAACTTTGTTTGTATGGCAGATTCCTTCCACAATGTGATAGAAAGCTAAGTTTTCCCAAAAATTTTCCCTTCAGGCATGGCTATAATTCATGTGATAGTATGTGACAGGATTTCCTTCTTTGTATGGATGAATAATATTCCATTGTATGCATGTACCAAATTTTCTTTATTCAGTCATCAATCAATAAACATTAAGGTAGTTTCCACCTTTTGGCTATTATAAGTAATGCTGCAACGAACATGGGAGTTCAAATATCTCTTCCAAATACTGATTTCAGTTCTCTTGGATAAACACCCAGAAATGAGAATGCTGGATGGTAGTTCTATTTTTTAATTTTTTGAAGAATCTCCATACTGTTTTCCACAAAAGTGGACATCATGCTACGTGAAATCAGCCAGTCACAGAAGGACAGTACTGCGTGATTTCATTTATATGAGGTTTTTAAAGTAGTCACACTCATAGAAACAAAAAGGAGAATGGTGGTTGCAAAAGCTGGAGGGAGGTGGAAGTAGGGAGTTGCTGTTCAATGAGTATAAAGTTTCAGTTGTACAAGATGAAAAAGTTCTAAATATCTGCTGTACATTATGCTTATAGTTAAAATTTTGTTAAGAGGGTAGATCTCAAGTTATAAGTATTTTACCACAAAAAAGTGGCTATCATATTTGCATTAACTTTATGGAGTTCAAGGTCTTTCTGATGCACAAGATTAAGAGTCTTTGATCTAGAGGATCCCTAGAACCCAAGGATGTTCTCTGTCCCATGATGACTCAGGCAGACAGGACATACCTGAGGAGACAGGACCTCTCCAGAAAGTCAGAATGGTGACACTAACCCTCCATTGTAACCAGCAGGATCTCTTATCTGCTGCAATTCAGAATAGCTATTGCTATTACATTTTTTGATTTAAAAAAATCAGAGTATTTGTAATCTTGTCAATTATCAATTCCCATTCTTCGTTCCATGTCATGGTAAAGAAGGTATCTGTATCACCTGTTTAGAATTATCTAAAGCAACTGTGACATCAGAAGTAATATACCTTTGCCCTTACTGATATGAAAGAATTTTTTTTTTTTTTTTTTTTTTTTTTGAGACAGAGTCTTGCTCTGTCGCCCAGGCTGGAGTGCAGTGGCATGATCTTGGCTCACTGCAAGCTCCGCCTCCCAGGTTCACACCATTCTCCTGCCTCAGCCTCCAGAGTAGCTGGGACTACAGGCGCCCACCACCACGCCTGGATAAGTTTTTGTATTTTTAGTAGAGACAGTGTTTCACTGTGTAGCCAGGATGATCTCAAACTCCTGACCTCATGATCCACCTGCCTCGACCTCTCAAAGAGCTGAGATTACAGGCGTGAGCCACTGTGCCTGACCAAGAATATTTTTTTAAAAAGTGGAAGGGAAGGACAAAGGAAAGAAGGAAAAAGGAGAGTTAACATCTTAGTAAAGATATTCTATCTGTACATAATTGATTGGTTGATGTATATATAAATCTATACACATATAGACTATATAATTATAGTCTTTTATATATATAAGAATATAGATACACATACTATATATCTTATTATACATAGTATGTATGTCCACATGTATATTTCTAATCAGAAAATGTATAACCAGAGAGATCATTGTCAGGTTCATAGGCAAAACCACTTCTGAAGTTAATTAATAATAAGGATTGTAGGAGTACATGTAAAGATTCAAAGAAGTAGAAACCAAATCAATATTTTCTAAAACTTTACTCTTCATCTTGAACCTGTCAGTGTGGCAATCTAAGGTTCTTCGTGTGCTTAAGTTACAAAGTCTTACCCTAACACACAATTCCATATGGAATAATCAAACAATCCAAATGTCAGAATTCAGACAATTCTTAATGGAAACCTAAAAAGAAACATAAAGAAAAGTGGCCTAACCTTTAATTAGAAACAAAATGTGTAAATTTTTCTTAAAGAAAATATTTTCTAACCACCTACTCTCTCTGTCCCAAAATTTCCATTTATTAAAATTTATTTATCCTCTTACCATCCTGGAAAATTCCAGATTATCTATCCACTGCCTTTGACAATGCTGCTCTCTTGCTGTTAATAGAACTCTGCCATCTTGAGGTTCTTTCATGCCTTTATCTGGATTAATCAGTGCTATTGATTTGAAAGATTCACAGAACACTTTTTGAGTGATCCTGGAGATGCTTAGTTGTGATATACTGTTTACTGTTTTTTTTTTTTTAATTCTTTTAAGGTCTCCATATTATTGTTTTTCAACTTTTATTGTTGCTCTCACTCCTTCCCCTTCGTCCTATACCCCACCACACTAGGCTTAGCCACCTCCTTCTCCATTGTATTTATGTAGCTCATATATAAATTTATCCTGGCATTTATGGCACCAAAATCTCCCCAAATTTAAATAAATTCTCTCAGATAATTAGTTTCCTAGAATATTACAAGCTAGCATATCTGGTCCTCCAGCCCCACCCACTCTACACACACACACACACACACGTTTGCATTATCCCCATATAATTTCCAAAAGATAATACAAACTCTTTCAAAATAGGCTTAGATTAACTTATATAGCACCTATTAAGTGTTAGACTCTGTTGGCTTTAAATACCTTTTCATTTCATCAACTTCCACGGTAGCTTTTACTCCCATTTTGGAGCTCAGGAAACTGACACATGGAAATCTAGGTAAATTTCCCAACGTCGCACAACCAATGAGTGACAAAGCCAGGACACAAGCTGGTCATTGGCCTCCATAATAGAGGGACATCTGACTCTTTCCTCTCATTTGATCCTATGTAGTAACAGCATCTGCAGAGTCTCCCAAATTGATCCCTTGTCAATTTCCACTGCCCAATCCAGGCTCTCACCATAAAACTAGTCTCCCCACTTAACAGTTCCCATCTCACCCACAACATGCACCTCCAGAAAAATACTTTACATACACTGTGATCATCACATAGTTCCCTCATAAAGAAGCCCTATTATTTCTCAGATTATGTCCAGATATCCAGGTTTCTCCTGCTAAAAATTGGGCTCTCTGTCCCTTGGGCTTCTACAGCATTTTTGCACCTACTTCACAAGCATCTGTTTCACACTGGGGACACAGAGGGATAGAGACCTTGCCATCAGAGAATTCACAGTCCAGTAAGAGAAAGCAGACACTTAAGAATGTGAAAGAGTATGTGTCTAAGTCCATTTTCTGTCGCTTATAACAGGATATCTTAAATTGGGTAATTTATAAAGAAAAGAAATTTATTTCTTACAGTTATGGAGTCTAAGTCCAAGGTTGAAGGGCCACATCTGGTGAGGGTTTTCTCACTGGTAGGAGAGAGCAAAGGGCATTACATGATGATGCCTGCTCAAGTCTCACTGTCTCTTTTTATAAAGTCCTACTCCCATGGTAACCCATGAATTCATTATTCCATTAATCTACTAATGGATTTATCCATACATGAGGGCAGAGCCTTCATGACCCAATTATCTCTTAAAGCCCCCACTTCTCAATGCTGCCACATGGAGGATTAAATTTCAACATGAGTTTTGGATGGGAAAAATACTCAAATCATAGCATTCTTTTACTGACCCCCCCAAAACTTATGTCCTCCTCCTATACAAATACATTCATTCCATCCTCATGGTCCCACAGTCTAAACGACTTCCAGCACCAACTCAAAAGTCCAAATTCCAGAGCCTCATCTATGAGCCTATGAAATCAAAACAAGTTATTTACTGCCAGGATACAATGGTGAGACAGGCATAGAGTAAACATTCCCATGGCAAAAGGAAAAAATAGGCCAGGATAAAGGAGTAATGGGCCCCAAAAAAGTCCAAACTCTAGCAGGGCAGACCTCAAAGCTAGAAAATAATCTCTTGCTATCATGTGCTACTTCCTGGAGATACTGGGTTGGGGATTAGGCCCCCAAGGCCTAAGGCAGTTCCATCCCTATGTCTTTACTTGGAGCAGTCCACATGGCTGGTCATAAGGGTTAGAGTCCAGTACCTGTAATTTTCTCAGACGGCGATTGCATGCTGCCTGTGGTTCAACAGTTCTGGGGTCCTGATGGCTGTCTGGCTCCCATGGCTCCACCAGGCATTGCCCCAGTGGCGACTTTCTGTACTGGCCTCACTTCCACAACTCTACTAGGCATTGCCCAGGTGAGGACTCTGTGGCAGCTCCAACGTCACATTTTCACTCTGGCATTGCTCTAGTGTGGGCCTTCTGCAGTGGCTGCGCCCTGAAACAGGTCTCTCCCTGGGCTCCCAGGCTTTAGCAACATGCCTTGAAATCTGGCTGAAGGCTGACAAGCCTCCACAGCTCTTGCTTTCTGCAAGCCTGCAGAATTAGCACCACATGGACACTGCCAAGGTTTATTTAACACCTCGGACCATTCGAACTCCAGTTAGAGTGGCCAAGAAACACTGCACCAGAATTTGGGGAGCAGAGTTCCAAGGTGGCCCTGGGCAGCAAGCCTGTGGAGCGTGCATTGGGTCCCTCCCTTGAAATCATTGTGCCCTTATAGGCATGTGGGCCTGTGATGGCCTGTGAGGGGAGGGGCAGACTCAAAGATCTGTGAAATGCCTTCAGGGTCTGTCTCCCATTGTCTTAAGAAATAGCACCTGGCTCCCTTCTATCCATGCTAATCTCTTTGGCAAAGGTAGCTGGACTATACCGTTGGTTTCCTCTCCTGAACATGCTTTTTCACCCTTTACATGGCCCGGCTGAGCTTTCCAAATCTTTCTACTTTGTTTCTCTTTTGATCATAAATTACATCGTCAAGTCATATTTTCCCTCTTGCAGCTTAGCATAAGCAATTAAAAGCAGTCAGGCAAAAGCCTGAATGCTTTGCTACTTGGGTATTTCTTCTGCCAGCTACCCTAGTTCATCAATCTCAAGTTCAGCCTTCCACAAAGTCCTTGGCCATGGACACAGTTCTGCCAAGTTATTTGGCAGTTTATAACAAGGACACAAGGATGGTCTTTATTAGTTTTCTTTCTTTCCTTTTTCTTTTTTCTTTTTTTTTTCTTTTTTGAGACAAGGTCTGGCTCTGTCATCTAGAGTGCAACCTCACTCACTGCAACCCCAGGCTCAAGCCATCCTCCCACCTCAGCCTCCCAAGTAGCTTGGACTACAGGCATGCCCCACCGCACCCAACTAGTTTTTGTATTTTTTGTAGGAACAAGGTTTTGCCATATTGCCCAGATTGGTCTCAAACTTGTGAGCTCAAGCAATCCACCCGCCTTGGCCTCCCAAAGTGCTGGGATTATAGGCGCAACCCACCACACCCAGCTACTACAGTTTTCAATACCTTGTTCCTGAGTTCCATCTGAAACCTCACTGGAATGGCCTTTACTATCCAGATTTCAATCAGGTCATGACCACTGAACCAGTCTCCAAGGAGTTCTAAGCTTCCCCTAGTCTTCTAGGAGCCTACTGAGACCCCAGAGCCCATTGAAATTATTCAAACTAGCCAATTCTAAGCCCTTAGTAGAACATAGGCTTTTTCTCGCCTACTTCTCCTAATTCTTCCAGTCTCTGCCCATTACCTAGTTCAAAAGACACCTTTACCTTTTCAGGTATTCATTATTAGCACCACCCTACTCTCAATTCCAATTTTCTGTCCTAGTTCATTTCTGTTTCATATAAGAGAGGATCTAAAACTGGATAATTTATAAAGAAAAGGAGTTATTTCTCACAATTATGGAGCCTGAGAATTCCAAGGTCAAGGGACCACATCTGGTGAGGGTCTTCTTGCCGGTGGCGACCCTGCAGAATCCCAAGGCAATGCAGGGCATCGCATGGAGGAAGGAGCTGAGTAGCCTCACATGGTTACTCAGGTCTCTCTTCCTCTTCTTACAAAGTCACCAGTCCTGCTCCCATGATACCATATTAATCCATTAACCCATTAATTTATTATTCCATTAATGAATTTATCCATTCTTGAGGGCAAAGCCTTCATGACCCAATCACCACTTAAAGTCTACACCTCTCAATACTGACACACTGGGGATTAAACTTCAGCTTGAGTTTGGGAGGAGACAAATATTCAAACCACAGATTCATGCTATAGGCACCTTTAGTAATATTTGAAAAATACAGTGAAATAGCAAAGAAGGGAGAGTGACCAGTGGGAAGGTTCGAGAGAGACTGAGGTGCTTGGAGTGCTACATCATGGAAGGGGCACTCCCACAGGAGGAAGCAACATGAGACACAGCACAGAGAAACATTACATTACGGTCTAGTTCACCCAGCATAATTGAAGTGGAAGTTGCAAGACAGGTTAGCATGAAATAAGAGATAAGGTCTCACACCAGTTAGAATGGTGATCATTAGAGAGTCAGAAAACAACAGATGCAGGAGAGGATGTGGAGAAATAGGGACACTTCTACACTGTTGGTGGGAGTGTAAACTAGTTCAACCATTGTGGAAGACAGTTTGAAGATTCCTCAAGGATCTAGAACTAGAAATACCATATGACCCAGCCATCCCATTACTGGGTATATACCCAAAGGATTATAAATCGTGCTACTATAAAGACACATGCACACGTATGTTTACTGTGGCACTATTCACAATAGCAAAGACTTAGAACCAACCCAAATGTCCATCAATGATAGACTGGATAAAGAAAATGTAGCACATATACACCATGGAATACTAGGCAGCCATAAAAAAGGATGAGTTCATGTCCTTTGCAGGGACATGGATGAAGCTGGAAACCATTATTCTCAGCAAACTATCGCAAGGACAGAAAACCAAACCCCACATGTTCTCACTCATAAATGGGAGTTGAACAATGAGAACACATGGGCACAGGGAGGGGAACATCACATACTGGGGCCTGTCGTGGAGTGGGAGGCTAGGGGAGGGATAGCATTAGGAGAAATACCTAATATAGGTGACAGGTTGACAGGTGCAGCAAACCACCATGGCATGTGTATACCTATGTAACAACACTGCATGCTCTGTACATGTATTCCAGAACTTAAAGTATAATAATAAGAAAAAAAAAGAAATAAGAGAGAAGGTGTGGGGGAAGTTTTTGTATGGATATCTAGAGTTTATCCTACACTGTTCTTGTTAGCACCTGCCTCTTTAATACTTATAATAATTGCAGCCCATATTTGTTTATTTATAACTACAAGTCAGGACTTTGCTAATTATTTTACATGTATTATTTCACTTACATCTCACTACAGTACTGGAAATTAATTATTCTGATTTCACAAATAAGGTAACTAAGGCCCAAAGATATTAAGTAACCTTATGAAGCTCATTTCAAAGCAATCTAAATTCCTTTATCTAAATTCACATTGCACTTTTAGTCTGTATTATCCAAAGCTGGACATTCATTTATTGTCCTTCTGATCACCATATCTCCCAAATTGGGGAACAAAAGAAAGCAATATTTTCTTTAATTTTTTTCTACAGCATCTTGCAAAGAGCTGGGAAAAGCATAAATATGTAAACATTCTAGCATAAAAGTCACTTAAATAAATCCATATAAGGCTCTTTTACAACTGATCTATTAAAGCTTTGCATTGAAATGCAAGTCAAGACTATTATTTTTATAGTGGTTTTCATAACTGAAAAGATCATTGATTCTATTAGCTTTTTGTCCCAGGCTGAGGATGATCACAACGCAAGTCAACCAAAGTCTGCAAAGTTGACTGCAAAGGTGGCAGACCAGCCCCTGCCCCTACCTCAGTATGTGAAGACATACCAAGAACACTGCTGGGACCCAACAAATAGCAAATAATGCTTTAGAGCAGCATTAGAAAGCTTTTTGAACTCTTCATTCAGTTATACAGGAACACAGTAATAACACTGGAAGGGATTTTAATCCATCTGTCACTTTTTTTTTTTTTTTTTTTTGAGACAGAGTCTCACTCTGTTGCCCACATTGGAATGCAGTGGCGTGATCTCAGCTCACTGCAACCTCCACCTCCCGGATTCAAGCAATTCCCATGCCTCAGCCTCCCGAGAAGCTGGGACTACAGGCGTGGGCCACCTCCCCTGCAAGTGTGCCTTTCATATGCAACCCAACTAATCCAGAGTCCTTACTTCAGACCGCCTCCTCTCTCTGGCTTTTCCACTCCAGAAGGCATTATTCTTCTGCCCTAAGCATACCAGGACCACGTACCAGAAAACGAGGGGCAGTCCCTACACACTGGAGCCCATTGAAATTATTCAAACTAGCCCATCCTAAGCCCATGTACCCTACCTCACTTGTTCCTTCCTGTGGACCCACAATAAAGGCTCTTGCTCATGCTTTCGTCCTGTTCCTTCTGCCTCCTGAGTGACCCTGGTGCTTCTCTCATATGGCCCTGTGTGGCATGCTGTGCCTCCTGTGTTTTTGGAACTGTGAGTAAAAATGTCTTCCTCCATGACAGTCATTTCCATGTCTGCATGTCTTACCATACATGATTAAAATAAATCCCAGATACATTTTTAAATTATGATATTGGGGGAGTTTCCTAACCTTCCTATGATTCAGTCTCCACATGTTTACAATGAAAATAATATCACCTGCCTCAAACAAACTGTTACGAAAATAATTAATATATAGAAAATGTTGAGTTCAGTACTCAATATGTACGGCACATTTAATAGCTGTTCGGTATTATTACGAGGATTAATAACAAATCATAAAATAATGTATTCTAAAATTAGCATCCTAGGCTGGGTGCAGTGGCTCACACCTGTAATCCTAGCACTTTGGAAGGTTGAGGCGGGTGGATCACCTAGCTCATTAGTTCAAGATCAGCTTGGGCAACATGGCAAAACCCCATCTCTCCTAAAAATACAAAAAAATTAGCCAGGCGTGGTGGCACATGCCTGTAATCCCAGCTACTCAGGAAGCTGTGGCTCCTGAGTAGCTTAAGCCTGGGAGGTGGAGGTTGCAGTGAGCTGAGATCATGCCACTGCACTCCAGCATGGGCAACAGAGAGAGACTCTGTTTCAGAAAAAAAAAAAAAAAATAGCATTCTAAACCAGTATACTTTGCAAACTATGGATTACTGCTATGGCTTGAATGTCCCCTCCTAAACACATGTTGAGATTTCATTGCCTTTGTAACAGTATTAAGGGGTGAGATCTTAAGAGGTGATTAAGTCATGAGGGCTCTGCAGATGGCTGCCATCTGTGTTCATGAGGGTTCTGCCCTCATGAATGGATTAATACCATTATCACAGGAGTGGATTTGTTTTATTGAGACTGGGTTTGTCCTAAAAGTGAGTTTGGCCAAATTTCCTGTCTCTGTCCTGGTGTCGCACATGATCACTTGCCCTTGCACCATGTTATGATGCAGCAAGAAGGCCCTCAACAGATGCCAGTACCATGCTCTTGGTCTTCCCAACCTCCAGAACTGTGAGAAATAAATTTCTCTTTGTTATAAATTACCCAGTCTTTGCTGTTCTGTTGCAGTGGCAGAAACAGTCTAAGACAATTACTTTTAGTTTTGACAGTCACACATTTAGCACGTATGGGTTCAGCAATATGTGAGAAACACTAAAGTTTCATACCATCTTAATAATGTCTAGTTTTGCAAAGGAAGGAATTAAATTGAGTACAATATGAGTATGATTTTAGTGTGAGTGGCCCCGGACGATGGCCCAAACTCTAGTTTCAACATGGCTTCCGACAGCCTAACCAATGGGTTATTAAGCAATAAAACTTTCTTTGATTCTCTGTGGAAAAAACCCTTGCAACCCACCCCCCTAAAAAAGTTGGCTGTTGATGTAAGAAAATATTAAGTAAATAAATTTAAGAAAGGGATGATTGGAAGCCAGAAAATGTAAGTTTTGGATAAATTAAAGGACAAAATATTAAACTCAGCCAAAGCTGGGATGCATGGTGTAAAGTTCACCAGAAGCTCTATATAAAAACAAGAAAGAGCCATTCTTTAGACTGTTTCAAGGATTGCTCCAACAAAATGCAAACATTGCTTCTATATGAGAAATCAAACCATATTTTAAATTAAAAAGGGGCTCAACTTACAAAATAGAGGGATATATAACAGATGACTCAGGGTAAATGTGATTAGAGAAACAGCTAGAAACTTATCTTTTTTTTTTTTTTGAGAAAAAGCTAGAAGCTTACTATTTTTTTTTTTTTAAGTTGCAGGGAAACAATAGAGAGTGAGGGCACTGGACTGACCTTTGCTGTGAATAGAAGTAGATTCAAAGTCTGAACAAAGCATTTTTCCCAGAAATACGAAGTGCACATGAGATATATCATTAACTGAGCATATTGCTATAGGAGCATTTTCTTTCATACCAAAGAATACACTGCATTATATATGAACAAATACTCAACACAGACGAAAAATCACAATCATAGATAGTAGATAATATTTTTAAATATAAAGGCAATATATTTTCTTACACGAATTTCTAGTTCCCAGTTTTCCCAGGGGTCTCCTTCACATTGAATCAAAGGTTATTAATTACTTAAAAGAAGTCAATTTTGCCCGGGCACGGTGGCTCACACCTATAATCCTAGCACTTTGGGAGGCCGAGGTGGGTGGATTGCCTGAGCTCAGGCTGGGCAACACGGTGAAACCCCATCTCTAATAAAATACAAAAGAAATTAGCCAGGTGTGGCAGCGTGCGCCTGTAGTCCCAGCTACTCAGGAGGCTGAGGCAGGAGGATTGCTTGAACCTAGGAGGCAGAGGTTACAGTGAGTCGAGATTGTGCCACTGCACTCCAGCCTGGACAACAGAGCAAGACTCTGTCTCTTAAAAAAAAAAAAAAAAAAGGGAGTCAATTTTAAGTTTTAGGTTATATTTGAACACAACAGAATCAACAGGTTTTACTTGCAGAAAAATGAATTGTTTTAATCCTAAAATCTTTTATTAAGTTCAGAATGTAGAATTTATGAGACAAGATAGAAAGAATGCAGGTTATGACATCAAAGTGGCTTCTTATACATAGAAAAGGAAGTAAAAGCTCAAGTAGCAAGGCAGGAAGTAGAAAGAACTGAAAAGTTAAAGCTAGGCCGGGCACAGTGGCTCATGCCTGTAATCCCAGCACTTTGGGAGGCCGAGGCTGGAGGATCACTTGAGGTCGGGAGTTCGAGACTAGCCTGGCCAATATGGTGAAACCCTGTCTCTACTAAAAAATACAAAAATTAGCCGGGCATGGTGATGCACACCTGTAATCCAAGCTACTTGGGAGGCTGAGACAGGAGAATCGCTTGAATCCAGGAAACAGAGGTTGCAGTGAGCCGAGATCACGCCACTGCACTCCAGCCTGGGTGATAGAGAAAGAAACCTCTCAAAAAATATTAAATATTAACAATTGAAAAGGTAAAGCTAGAGTAATATAATGCCTAGGACTCCAAGAAAGAAATTAGGGCCTACATACCACCTTCCTGGGCCACAGCCTGATAGAAACGCCACCACCACCCCTACCACACTCCTGCCAAAAAGAAAATTTCCCAAATCTCCATGCCTGGCCAGCTAGATGAGCTGGAGCTAGCATTTCTAGTAGTCCATTACTTGAGAACAGCATGCAGTAGACCCTGAAATTTCCATATGCTCACATGGGTAACATAGAAATTCTGAGAACAATAGACTTTTTAAAGGATAATTTCATTTTTTAAGGGAAGTATCATAATGACTCCCATACAAATACAAACTGAACACAATTTAAAGAGTGTTTTTAACTCATTAATTAATGAGGAGACTGGTAAGATATTACATCTGGCTATAAAAAGAATTCAAAGAATATATACGTAAATGCTGCAACAAATTTACAAATAGATGTAAAATGGAGCTGTTTGCAGGGCAATAAATTACTGCATTCCACTAGATACAATTAATTTGCATTGCTGCGGACAAGAATCATATACATCAGTTTTAGTTTTCTACAACTTACAGAATTGTAAAATAGCCCAAACACAATGAAAGGAACCAGATAACTAGAAGGATACACTAGACCATGCTTTGTTTTCCATTAAAGACTCGCAATAATCTTTTCATTCATTTTACAGTCTTTTGCAATGATTGGAAGATGCCTGTGATCTGGAGGAAAAAATGTGAGTCTACAGAGACCTTGCCTCCCGAGGCAATGGCATATCTCACAGCCACTAGCGGTGACAGTCAAGAGAATGACCAAGAATAGGATCCAGCCAGCCCACTATGAGGAACACCAGCACCGAAGGCCTGGGTACCACGGTGGGATAAGGGTCCAGTTGGTAGAGCCCAGCAAAGGCCCAGAGGGCAAAGGCCTCTTCCACTCTCATCAGGATACTAAGCTTCTCCATGAACCCAGGCACCATCTTGGGAAGGAGGAATGAGGTGAGACCCCTTGAGAGACAGGAAAAGCTTAACTTTGAATGAGTATTTAGCAGAAAGAGATTGATTTGAAACAGAAGAAACTGGGTTACTTTTTACTGACCAGGGACATATGCTGAATTGTGCCCTCACACACACACAAATTTGTGTGTTGAAGCCCTAACCCTCAATACCCCAGGATGGAACTGTATTTAGAGATAGCGCCTTTAAAGAGGTGATGAAGTTAAATGAGGCCCTAAGGGTGGACAGTAATCCAATCTGACTAGTATTATAAGTAAAGGAAAGTTGGACATACAAGGAAACACCAGATGCCCACACACAGAGGAAAGACGAGGTGAGAACACAGAGAGAAGGCAGCCATTTGCAAGCCAAAGAGAGGGGCTTCATGAGAAACAAGCACTGCCAACACCTGAATCTTGGATTTCCAGCCCCTAAAACCATAAGAAAATTAACTTCTGTTGTTTAAGCCATCCAGTCCCTGGCATTTCATTACAGCAGCCATCGCAAACTAATACAGCATTTTAAGGGTTGTGGGGTTTTCATTTCATATCAGTAGGAGCAAAAGCAAGATGAAATGTCAGTTAAATAAAATGTAAAAAGCTACTTGTTTGTTTTATGGTTTTGGACATCCTTGGGCGTTTTAATCCTGTCATATAGGATGAGTGCTTCATAGATTTTGGACACATTCTCAGACCCAAAGTTACGAATAACCTTTACTAGTTAAAGGACTTCAATAGAGCAAAGCCTATGGCCACCAAGGAAACAAGTCTCAAAGAGCTCAAAACCTCCTGGCCACTGCTCAGTGTCAGGCTTCTGCAGGATAGAAATGATGAGGGGGAAGCAGAAGGTGTAAGACTGGAAAGATGATATTCTTGAACCAGGTTCTTTCCTAAAATCATAATTGGCAGTTTCCTTCATCCATTTGTGCTACTATAATAAAGTACCTGACACTGGGCAATTGATAAAGAACAGAAATGTATTTCTCTCAGCTCTAGAGGCTGAGAAGTCCAAGGTCAAGGCACTGGCAAGTTTGGCGTCTGGTGAGGGCTGCTCCATCAGTGGCATGTTCTTGCAGTGGCATCCTCACATGGCAGAAGGAGGAGGAGTAAGGGGACCTTAAGCCACTTCCCTCCAGTCCTTTTATAAGACACTAATCCATTCTCAAGTGCAGAGCCCTCATGGCCTAACCACCTGCTAAAGGCACCCCTCCTAATACCACCACAATGGGGATTAAGTCTCAACATGAATTTTGGAGGAGACATAAATGTTCAGACCATAGCAGCAGTATTTTTTCTCGTTTTCAAACTGTTATGTGTTTCTGAGCTCTTCTGTTGGGGGAGGGAGATCACAAAGGTTTTCTGGAAAAGCAATTCTAAACAGATATCTGAAGAATATGTTTTTCATTCAGTGATTGCTAAGAAAAAAAAGCTCATTAGCTTTGACCTGAATAAGGACACACCCAGGCATAAGTGTCTGGTGCAGCAACAATGCCATGCTAACTTCAGTGAGAGAGAAAAACACAAATACAACATTTCCAAATTTAGTCAACTAGGGACATTGAGTCAGGCCAATTTAAAACCAGCCCAAAATTTCATCATTCCAAGGAGTTGAGTATTGTCTCTTATCTACTAATCTAAAATTAAATTTCCCGTTTAGCTTTGACATAGAGACTATTTATAGACATTCAAAAAAAGAAGAAAATCAAAAGGCTTAAACCCAGGTCATAATGCCTAAAACCAAAAGCAGTGAGAAGAAAGTGACATCTAATGGTTGGTTTACTTCAAAACATCTCTGGTTGCCCCTAAAACTCAAGAGATGAGGAAAGAGAGATTTTGACCTTAGTCATTAGAAAAAGCCTCAAAAGTCCTAAAAAGTCAAAAATGTCATCCAGCCCTCTGGGAAACCGGCTCGATGCATTCGAATTAATGTCATGCCGGGCTGCAGAAACTTTTGACCAGAAGACATTCCAAGGACTAACCATAAACAGCTTAAATGATATTAGATGCGTCATAAGATCTTTTTTTACTCTTGTTAAAAAATAACAATAACAAACACTTATGAAGTACAGAGATGTGCCAAATCCTGGCCTAAGTGTCTCATATATACTAACTCATCTAAAGATATTTTTGCACAATATTTATACACATGAATAAACAATAAATTCTACTAAAATTCTTAAGGCTAAAGTAGGAATGAATTAATGTTGTGAAAAGACAGGAATATTAAATGTATGTAATTACTTTCTTAGAACAGAATTGCAAAAGAACTTGAGAGGTCATCGTTCAGGAGCTGTTGAAAAATCCATCCCATGAGAGAAAACGCAGCATTTTCACTTATTTTTATTTATTCCTTCATTCTTCCTATCCTGCTCTTTGCTTTCTTGTCTTCCATCTTGTGAAAATACTTATGACAAAGTTTTTATCCTGTCGTTGAATTTTACTGGTACTTTTTAGGCTTAAAGGTGAACTCCTGAAGTTTATCTCCTTCCAGGCATCATCCCTTCAGTTCCGGAAATAGTTACCAGATAAATGGTGGTAACTAGCTTAAGCGTCGCATGACGAATGGCCAGGCTAATATCAAGAATAAGTATACGAATCACAACTATGTTTCTGCTGTAGCAAAATGTCTTCAAGTAAAAATTAGACCATAAGCATTAACTTAAACTGCCTATTAAAAGAAGATTTTTTAAAAATATTATATGTTAACTATTCAACCAGTTAAATATCAACCAATATACTGCTCCTACATTTAAATGTAGTTTCATTTTTTATACAAGTTATGGAAGTCATATATATTCTTACCTACAGTTTTATCAGTCAATAAATGACATGTGGTCTCCTGCCTCTATGTAAGTTCCGTCTGAGAGACAGCATCAGGGATTTTATTTTAATAATAACCATTCCTTTGCAATGAATAAAGACATTAATTTATCTCTTATGGACTCATAATTTGTTCTGAAGCATCTTCTGTTGTTACGTGGACTCTCTTTTTCCTCGAAGGCTGGAGGAGAGCAGGGGTCCAGGGCTTCACTGGTCTCCTGCTTTTGCAGCATATATCTCTGCTATATGTAAAATCTTTTTTCCCCTTTTCCTTTTGTAATACTCAGAACAGAAAATGCAAA
This sequence comes from Trachypithecus francoisi, assembly GCF_009764315.1. NCBI lineage: Eukaryota > Metazoa > Chordata > Mammalia > Primates > Cercopithecidae > Trachypithecus > Trachypithecus francoisi. The sequence continues at coordinate 111,712,716 of NW_022681456.1, forward strand.
GACTACATACCCTTACCAGAACACATAAAACTCTTTGCTTATATTTCTTCAATCAAGAAGAGGTTCTGTTAAGAACCAAATTTCTACATGGCCCAATCTTCTTTCCTTCAACTTTAAATATCATATATAATGTATTTTACAAAGAATACGTTAGGATTATCTATTAAGCTGGTAATCTCCATTAGAGGAATTGATTATTTTGTACTCCTCAGAACAAAAGGAACACAAATTTCAGACACACAACCTAGAACAAGCATAGGGATTTAATCAGCCCACTGCTGAAAAGACAAAGCCCTGGCCCGTATTATTGATTGGTGACTTCCAGGAGCATGGACAATACGATCTTTTGTTCTTTCTGTTTCTTAAAGAGAAAAAATGCAGGAGAAAAAGAAAATCTATCCTTTTCTCTTTATACCTGTTAAGAGGAAGAAATGTTTCAGTTACATTTCTGACTATGGAAAAAATGACAAGTTACTGATTAAAAAAAAAAAATCAAAGATGAACTCCATAATATTCTCCTTTCCTTGGAGTCCTCAAACTCTCACACAGTCCAGGCCCCAGAACCCCGCTGTCAGTTCCTTCCCAAATAAAGTCCTCCTCAACCTTTTAGGAAGCTTCCCTCTCAGCCTCACTCCAGGCATTGTTCCAGTACCCAAGAGGCCCTGGCACATGTTGGGCTCTCATACCTCTGCCCTAAGTTAATTAACTGTAAAACGAGCATTGTTACAAGCTTATTTTCAACTCGTCCACAGGTCAGTTTCTCTGGCCAGAGTCAGCCTGCAAATACGGTAATTTCAATTTCACAATTGTATTTCTAGAGCAGTTGAGGGGAAGCAATCATGTTAGGCCAAATGAGCAACTGAGCCAGGCCTTGTGTCAGAAAGATGGGGGCTGACAGTGGCTAAGACAATTTCTTCCAAAACACTAGGTATTTAGGTCAGGAGAAGCTTAAACAAAGCAATAGCTCTTCTTGTCATCAGAGGCCTTGGTTTTCACATCTGTAAAACAAAATCCTTGGTCTAAATGACTTCTGACACACTGACTTAACTTTTGCCACAGAGTTCAAGCTAGAAACGAGAAAGTAGCTATAAAAGCCAGGGTCCTTTATGGTATAGCCAAGAAAGAAATCTAACTCACCAAAAATTCAGAGAGGGGAGTGCTTCTCATGAGAAAAGAATGAGAGACTAATTCCCAAGGATTTTCTCTTCAAACAGCACGTCGTGGAGAAAGAAAGATAAATGGAGAAACGTGGCAGTAAGAAAATTCCATAGATGAGAAAAAAGACAGGGAACTTCTTAGTACCTGCCCTAGTCGTAAATTGCCAATAGAGAGATGCTTTTCAAACTATGGTAAACAACCTGTTTTGTTTTTTATTTCTAATCTTGTTATAAGCTGATCTCTGATCTTTGTAAAGGTAGAGAGAGACATCACAACACTTCCTCTCTCAAGTATGGAAAGAGAGCAAACACTATCTTGAAGGTAATAATTACAGAGTCGCTTAGCCCTGGTCTAGCAAATTGTTAAATAAATTTTGCAGAAGTGCGTCAAAATGAGCACACCATGAAGGGCCTACTTGCAAACTAACAAGTTAGCCTGCTAGAGTTTATGGATGCTGGCAGAAGACATGAGACTCCTGGATTATAGACAAATGAGAGGTTATTACTCACCATGATAGTAGTAGCCAGAGTATCAGCATCTGAGCCAATTCCTCCAAACCCCAGTACCCACAAGGTAATGCAAATAAGGCAAAAACAAAAACAAAAAAAAAAACCCTGAACTTAGAAAACCTGAATATTTTATAACAGGAAATAAGCATACCTGCTTATGTCCTGGAAAGAGACGTCATCCTTATTATATTGTGCAGTAAGCATGCTTATATATTTGCCCCAGAGGAGGATACTACCTCTATCTGCCAAGGTGAATTAGTCTCCTATGGCTGCCATAACAAATTAGCACAAATTTAGTGGCTTAATGGATACAACTGTATTATCTTGCAGTTCTGGAGTCAGAAGTCCAAATTGGGCCTCACTGCACTAAAATTTCTTTTCCATTTTGTCAATGTTTTAGCTTCTAGAGGTCACCAGCATGCCTTGGACCATAGCCCCATTCTTCCATCTTCAAAACTAGCAAAGGCAAATTGAGTCCTTTTCACATCACATCACGCTGAACTCACTCTTCCACTTTAAAGGATGCCTGTGATTACACTGAGCCCACCTGAATAATCCAGGATAACCTTTGTATGTGAAGGTCCTTTAGCTGATCAGCATTCTTAATTTCATCTGTAACATAAATTTTCATTCGTTATGCAAGGTAACATATTCACAGGTTCCTGGGATTAAGCTCTGGACATCTTCGGGGAGCCATTATACTGCCTACCACACAAAACAGTAAGAAAATCTACCCTTTGTTTTAGAGCAAGCTTGTCCAACCTGCAGCCCACGGGCTGCACATGGACTAGAATGACTTTGAATGCAACCCAACACAAATTGGTAAACTTTCTTAAAACATTATAAGGGTTTTTTGAGATTTTTTTTTAGCTCATCAGCTATAGTGAGTATGTTTTATATGTGACACAAGACAATTCTTCTTCCAATGTGGCCCAGGGAAGCCAAAAGATCAGACACCCCTGTTCCAGAGGGAGATACAATCTCTATTGTCCAAAGCTGTTAATTATACTATACAAGCATCCTTCAAAAGATAGTTTAGAACAAGGAGAAGTCGATGCTTTGCTTCACAAAACACACAGACACGTGAAAGAGCCATAGAAGATGGACCCTCACGACCAGCTGCTACTCTTACATATCCGCATAAGAAACCGAGTAAGGATATTTAATTGCTTTAAACTATATGCATATATTTTTTAAATATGACATCTGACCATTTGGATCACAAAATTATCTTGGTCTATATAGGTTAAAATCACTATATAATTGCGTATATTCATGGAAAGAGAAATTATACTGAATCTTTTGAACAGAAGTTTCCTAGTTTAATCACGGACAAAGTGTGTAATCAACCATCATCCACTCACAGAGATCAATGAACACTTACAGGAAGCAAAGCGGTTTGAACAACCCAGCAAAGTTTGTTTGGAGGTCAATGTTGGGGAAAGAGTCTTGATATTCAATTCCAGTGCTAAAGAATTTTCTGTATCAGGAAATTCTTCATACTTAACCTTAAATCTTGGTATTTGCAGCTTTAACTCATCTCTTCTTAATCTCTCCTCAGGGAGCTCTTTCACATGATACTTAGTGTCTTCTAGAAAGGACAAAGATAAGACTCTCATGATACTCTCCATCATAAATTGTTCTGAAAGAAATATTCCCTGCTGCTCTTATACCAAACCCATAAAAGGTATGCTTTGGTAAATTTTAGTTTTCTAGTGAAGATTAATTCTATCCATATTAAATTATTCTCATTGGAGTAAGGGGAAAGATGTTTAACATCTTTGAAGAAATATTTCCATTTTCTATTTTGTTTGTAATAAGAAGTTAAAACAGAAGTTACAACTGAAACACCAAGGAAAAAAATAGATGATAAAGTATGAGACCATATGCAGAAGTTGCAAAGGAGTTAGCCCAAAAGTCCTTAACAATAGCTCTTAAAATCCTTCGTGTACATCAAGGTTATAAAAGAGCATATTGTTAAATATTGGTGAGAATTTGTGAAAAGAATTTGAGAACAGCTGTTGCTCCTCTCTGAATCCCAGTGCTTCAACATCGTAAAGGAGTTTAGGGAAAACCTGACCCTTACCTCATGAGGGCAAGAGAGAGCTTCAAGAAGACTACTCTGAGAGAAGGCAATCCTCCTAACTGATGAAAGCTGGATAAAGAAGAGTTTGCTTCTGTGTTGGAATCAGCCTTCATTTCCAAAGTTCATCTAGGCAAATCATGTGTTTCTTGTATACGATGTGTGAGCCTAGGGTCACCATGCATGGTGTGCAAGTTGTATGCTGTCAAGGGTACAACATCTAATGTCAACATTTAATCACATGGTAGTCATCGTAAGTTTTTATGTTTACTTTCTGGTAGATGGCAATAGAGGTTCTTGTTCTAACAAAACCAGTGTGTATTACAACAATTTCCCCATAGGCAGAAATAAAGTATCTTGAGAAACGGGCACCTCTTTCTAATAAACACAAAGAACCACATGGACAAGCATGGGCACTATGTGAGTTTCGTGTGTGAGAGAAAGAGCCAGCAGAGAGGTTGTTTTTCATCCCATTCAATAGAGCTACCTAGAGAAGCTAATGAAACCTTAGCAAACAGAAGCCAGGGGTAGACTCCCTAATTGTAAGGATCTAAAGATGAAATAAGCAAGAGCATTCCGTTGGAACAAGAGAACTACAGGTTAGAGATCCACCATCAGGAGAAGAAGTTGCTGCCTACAGAACAAAAGAAAGCATCCCAGGCCAGGCGCCATGGCTCACACCCGTAATCCCACCACTTTGGGAGGCTGAGGTGGGCAGATCACGAGGTCAAGAGCTTGAGACCAGCCTGGCCAACATGGTGTAACCCCATCTCTACTAAAAATACAAAAACTAACCAGGCGTGGTGGTGCGCGCCCATAATCTCGGCTACTCAGGAGGCTGAGGCAGGAGAACTGCTTGAACCTGGGAGGCATAGGTTGCAGTGAACCAAGATCATGCCACTGCACTCCAGCCTTGGTGACAGAGTAAGACTCTGTCTTGAAAAAGAAAAAAAGAAAAAAATTAAAAATTAAAAAAAAAGCATCCCAGGAGAAAAAGGGTTCAGGTTAAATATTGACAAACCACCACCCCTTCTTCCTCCATCCTGTTTCAACCACTGGGGTCAGTAGCATGGTTGACAAGATGGAAGGCATGGCAGAAGCACATGTGTAATGTGCCACATCACATCTAGGTTGGAAAGTCCTAGAGGAATGTTGGTTCTCAAATGCTTCTCTCATACCCTCAGAACCCCCAGGCTTAAATAACTTCTTCACAGTCCCAAAATCTAGTTCACACACATGCAGGAGTTATGATTTATGGTGTTCCTTCAATCTCAAAATTTTAGTAAATTTTAATATTATTTTTTATAGTTTGATCATACTGGCATTTAGAGGTTAAATCAAGTTTAGCCTAAAGCTGCCTCCTTCCATATTTTAAGTTTTCCCTAAAGGTTTTTCTGTACTTCGTGAACTATAACAAGTGGAGGTATAATCAGACCTTAGCCTACACTGAGTTTTGGCCAATTAATGTAGCCAATTGTTTGAACCGTGTTCAAATAAGGCAAACACTGAGCTGTAACCAATCCAGTTGTTTCTGTACCTCACTTCTGCTTTCTGTATGTCACTTTCCTTTTTCTGCCCATAAATCTTCCACCACATGGCTACGCTGGAGTCTCTGAGCCTACTACGTCTCAGAAGGCTGCCTGATTCACGAATCGTTCATTGCTCAAGTAAACTCCTTTAAATTTAATTTGGCTTAAGTTTTTTCTTTTATCAAGAGAATCATAAAACAAAGTAATCTAAAGCCAAGGAAGGAAGTACAAAAGCAATTAAATTTAAAAGGGATAGAAGACAAAAGGTATATAAAAATAAAGCAGGAAAAATGGAAACAGGTTGAAGCAGACAAAGGGGCCAGATTTCCAAGAAGAACAATGTGATGTTTTTTAATGTAATTGGTCCTTCAAGAACTAATCAATAAAAGCAAGATGGCTGACAGACAGATCCAGCCACAGCCTCCAGCAGCTGTTCAGCCCTGCTGAGGTGATCAGATGCAATCGCACCATTCAGGGACGTGAATAACAGAACATCAAGCTGTGAAGGTAAAAAGCTGGGAAACCGAGGAAACTCCCTGAACAGGAGCCTTGAGAACAAATAAGGAAGATGGTCCAGACCCAGCATGGACATGAAACCCAAAGGATGACAATGCACCCAAATTAACAAAGTCAGAAAACAGTCGAAAACCAGAGATTTGCCAAAATTGCTAAATCAAAACCAGGTCCATGACTAGGCTATTTGAGAGAAACAGGGTAACTCTGAAACCCAGAGAAATAAGCAACAGTCTTCCAAGGAGGGCACATTTGCTCTAGAGATGCAAAAAGATTTTAGAATAGTTACTAGGTTCCAGAGGGTTTTAAAGTAATCTGTCTTCCTATCCTCTGCTTTTACAGGTACTCTTCCTATAACTGTGAACAGCCTGACAATACACTCTCCTATTTCTTGGTCACTTTTCTTCCAATTTAAAAAAAAAAAAAAAAAAAAGATCTACCTCCCACCCATCTGAAGCCGGTTCTGGAACCAAAGACACAATTAAGTTAATTCTTTTAATCAAGCCCCCATAAATAGTTTCACAAACATACCCCTCAGTGAATCTAATTGAGATGTATTTTCTATGTATTTCTCCTTTCAAAAATAATTACCAAATGTTTTAATATATTTATACCATTTTGAGTAGCTGCAGACTATTAATAATTAGTGATAATTTAATGCCAAAGAAATATTTTAACACTAATAGCCTTACTGTCACAAAAAATTATAGGTAATTTTTAACTTCAATTTTACATATTTGTTGTTGTTTTGCGTTTAAGTTTACTAGGGTGAATGTATCCAGGGACTCAAGAGAAACAGAAGATAATGGAGAGACAGAAAGAGGGAGAGAGAGAGATTTATTTTTTGTAATTGACTCATTTGATTGTGGAGTCTTGGAATCCTGAAGTCTGTTAAAATAATTTTTGGAAGGCCATTTAAACCAAGGCAGCTCCAGTTCCAACCCTAGGTTCCTATGTAAGCAAACTGAAACCCAACTAGATGTAAATGGTCATAGTCCAGGCCTATCAGAAACTACCACCTCACCTCTAGCTAGGGACTTTCCACTGAAATGGTTGCTTTGCCTTGCTTCCATATTCACCTTATAAAAGCCCCCCCTTATTCTCCTTTTCTGGATCCCTGAACTGCCTATGGTCTGGGGCTGCCCAACTTATGATTCATTGTCCACTCAAACTATAGATTTGAATGTGACTTAGTTTATCTTTTAACACATCTATAGGGTAGGCTGGCAGGCTGGAGACTCAGGTAGGAGTTAATGTTGCAGTCTTGAGTTTTCTTCTTCAGAAAATCTTTTTCAATTTTCGCTGTTAGGGCCTTCACCTAATTAGATGACTCACCACTGATATGGTTTGGATTTGTGTCCCCACCCAACTCTCATGTTAAATATTAATCCCTAATGTTGGAGGTGGGGTTTGATGGGAAGTGATTGTATCATGGCGATGGATTTCCCCTTTGGTGCTCTTCTCCTGATAGAGTGCTCAGGAGCGCTGGTTGTTTAAAAGTGAGTGGCACCTCCCCCACCTTCCTCTTGCTCAGCCATGTAAGAGGTGCCTGCTTCCCCTTCGCCTCCCACCATGATTGTAAGTTTCCTGAAGCCTCCCCAGTCATGTTTCCTGTACAGCCTGCAGAACTGTAAGCCAATTAAACCTCTTTTCTTTATAAATTGCCTAATCTCAGGTATTTCGTTTTTTGGTTTTTTTGTTTTTTTTTTTTTTGAGGCGGAGTCTCGCTCTGTCGCCCGGACTGGAGTGCAGTGGCCAGATCTCAGCTCACTGCAAGCTCCGCCTCCTGGGTTCCCGCCATTCTCCTGCCTCAGCCTCCCTAGTAGCTGGGACTACAGGCGCCCGCCACCTCGCCCGGCTAGTTTTTGTATTTTTTAGTAGAGACGGGGTTTCACCGTGTTAGACAGGATGGCCTCGATCTCCTGACCTTGTGATCCACCCGTCTCGGCCTCCCAAAGTGTCTCAGGTATTTCGTTATAGCAATGAAAGTACAAACTTATTCAACCACCCACATTATCAAGGATAGTCTCCTTTAACTAAAGTAAACTGATTGTAGATGTTAACCTTTATTTAAAGTCAACTGATTGTAGACGTTAACAGCATCTGTAAAATGCCTTCTCAGCAATACTTAGACAATGTCGACTGAACAACTGGAAACTATAGCCTAGCCAAGTTGACACAAAAAACTAACCATCGCCGTGAACAACCATAGAAGTGCAAAAAATATGTTACATTATGATAGAATTCTGTAAGAGAAGTAGAGTACAAATACAATTTCAAGGAGTAAAAAAATGCAGTTTTTTTTAATATCATGAATATCAAATATTTTAAGAGTGTTTTATTTTTAATCTTTTTTGTGTTTTTAGAGACAAGGTCTCCCTCTGTTGCCCAGGTTGGACTGCAATGAAGCCATGAAAGCTCACTGCAAGCTCAAACTCCTGAGGTCAAGCAATCCTCCCACCTCAGCCTCCCCAGGAGCTGGGACTACAGGTACACACCACCACACCTGGCTAATTTTTGTAAATTTTTTGCAGAAATGGGATCTCACTGTGTTGCCCAAGCTGTCTCAAACTCCTCGCCTCCAGAGATCCTCCCACCTTAGCTTCCCAAAGTGTTGAGATTACAGGCATGAACCACTGTGACCAGCCTTTTAAGAGTGTTTTAAAACACATATTGCATCTTTTGTAAGATTTTTGACTTACGATGAAAAACAGTATATGTCAACATAAAAGTACATACAAGTATGCAAGTATTCATTATCAAAATTCCAGTAGGGGTTATGCAAGCGAAACTGAAGACAAGTTCTAGCTAGGATAACAGAGTACAGTAAGTCCTCACTTATCATTATCGATACATTCTTGGAAACTGACTTTAAGTGAAATTACACATAACAAAATCAATTTTTTTCTCATCAATGTTGTAACAAAATGAGACATTGAAGGAAACATTATTTGAGGACTTGCTGTACCTCCTTTCACTTAAAAGTTGAAGTTTCCAGGAACGTATTGATGTTGTTAGTGAGGCCTTACAGTATTGTTGCTAAATTTATGGACTCAGATTGTACTGTACCTACAAATTAGCTGTGTGAATTTAGGGAAATAAATGAAATTCCTTGGTTCAGGGAATGTTGTTTAATATGCTATATCATTAGCACTTATTGATCAGATTTGGAGGTAGATTAAGTGACATAATATTTGCCAAGCACTTAGCACAATTTCTGGCACAGAATAATTCCTCAACAAAAGCCAGCTATTATTATTATTCAGCAAATGTCAGTTGTAGAACATAAATCCACGAAGACTTATAAATGCAAGAACTTACACCAGGCTTGTGTTGCCTGATTAGCTTTTCTCTGATCCTCTCTCCTAGTAAATCCCTGAGGCTCCACGGCTAGACACGAAAAGACTGGTCCTGAATCCCAACCTCAGTTCATAATGTGTATTATCTCCAGTTTTCCTCCAGAAAGTGCTCTAGCATTGGAACCCTGAAGTTTCTTCATCTGTCTGTTTCAGCTGTAAGCCTTGCAGACCAGGCATGTTTACTTTGGTAAACATTTTGAGAGTTTTCCTGTCATTTGGCATGTGTGGGCTGTCTTCAAACTCTCCTGTTTGTCAGCCCAAATGCAGTTCTGTGAGCGTCCTGGGGCTGCTCATCCCTCACAGGGCAAACTGTTTCTCTCAAGGCTTCTATCTATAGAAATCTGAGGTTATTGAACTATCCAACTATTTTCTGGAATTCTAACTTTTCACCCTAATGGACACTTTAAATGGTATTGAATTTGTTCTCCAATTTAAACCTCTGCATTTTTCTTTCAAGCGGAAAGAAAATAGAAAAGCGGAAAGAAGAGGAAATAGGCCTCTTCGAAGCATGAAAACACAAGATGTCATTCATATTAACCCTTCAATGTAATTGATTTTCAATGTGATCAAAGATTTCTTTTAATTCGATCTTCACAAGGCATAGACTTTTCTGAAACAACCTTACTCCTAGCTACCCCATTTAAGTTTAAAAATTAATCTTTTTTTTTTTTTTTTGAGACGGAGTCTCACTCTGTCGCCCAGGTTGGAGCGCAGTGGCGCCATCTGGGCTCACTGCAAGCTCCGCCTCCCGGGTTCCCGCCATTCTCCTGCCTCAGCCTCCGGAGTAGCTGGGACTACAGGCGCCCGCCATCACGCCCGTCTAATTTTTTGTATTTTTAATAGAGACGGGGTTTCACCGTGTTAGCCAGGATGGTCTCGATCTCCTGACCTCGTGATCCACCCGCCTCTGCCTCCCAAAGTGCTGGGATTACAGGCGTGAGCCACCGCACCCGGCCAAAAAATTAAATCATTTTTTAAATCACTTAAGTAATAATGTACTTTGAAGCCACTTCAGAGAAATGAAACAAAGAGGGATAAAATATCACATTTTCATCACCCAAAGACAACCATGTTAACAATCTTTTTAAACTCTTTTTTTGTGAGAAAAAAAAATCCTTCCCCCACTACACACACACACAGACACACACACACACACACCAAAAATAAAAAAGGGGAGTAAAAGCAGATCCAAATGTGATTTCCTGCCTTTAAATCTGTTGCAGACACTTATGCTAATTACCCAGCAACCTTCATTTCCTTAGGTCACCAAAGAGAACAAGAGCTTTTCTGAGCAGGTAGAGTGGTTCTTACCTGCCTCTCCTCTAATGAAATTCCCAGCTGTGTCTCTGGCTTTTGCTAACTAGGCAAGCCTCCTACCGTTTCTGTCCTTTAGGTGGCAGCATGATCTCTAACACTTTACAGCTTTTTTTCCCAAGTTATGCAATTCTTGTGGGAAAAAAAAAGAAAAAAAGGTTTAATTTTCTGAGGGAGTGCTGAGGAGCTGGAACAATTAGGAGGGGAAAGAGAAGCCATTGAGGGTGAAGGTATGAAAAACGGAGGAGCCAGAATTTGTGTGTGGAATTTGAGTGTTTCCAGTTACCACACCTACCACTATCCCATTACAGATGCCAAATAGGTGATGGATACACATCTATGTGGTAACTGGAAATTTTATATTTTATAGTTTGATATTTATTAACAAAAGAGGTCCTGAAAAGGATTGAGTCAAAATTACAAAGTGATAAGAGTTAAAATAAAAATCGTTCTTAACTGTATTGTCAGCTGGGCACAGTGGCTCCGGCCTGTAATCCCAGCACTTTGGGAGGCCAAGGCAGGCAGATCACTTGAGGCCAGGAATTTGAGAGCAGCCTGGCCAACATGGTGAAACCCCATCTTTACTAAAAATACAAAAATTAGCCAGGCTTGGTGGTGGGCACCTGTGGTCCCAGCTACTCGGGAGGCTGAGGCACGAGAATCACTTGAACCTGGGAAGCGGAGGTTGCAGTGAGGTGAGATCGCACCCCTGCGCTCCAGCCGGGATGACAGGGAGACTCCGTCTCAAAAAATAAATTAAACTAACTGTATTGTTTCTGGGAGGCTTTAACCAGTCCAGAAAGCTATTTTTATCTCCTGAAACAGGACTTAAATCACACTATTCATATGATAGATTGTAATAGAAACTCTTCCTCTTTCCTTCTGTCAAAGCAAAATATACTGAAGGTCTTTGTTTTTACCTCAAACCTGCTTTCCAAATAAGTGTGCATACATGTAGATGGATTGGCATGGGGTGAAGGGAGAAGTTAAACAAAAAGGTTAAAAAAAAAAGATGGGGGGGGAGGTTGGGCACAATGGCTCACATCTGTAATCCCAGCACTTTGGGAGGTTGAGGTGGGAGGACTGCCTAAGCCCAAGAGCTCGAGATCTGCCTGGACAACATAGGGAGACACCATCTCTACAAAAAAAAAAAAAGTTTTTTTTTTAAATTAGCCAGGCATGGTGGTGCGTGCCTGTGGTCCCAGCTACTCGGGAGCTGTAGCAGGAGGATCACTTTGGAAGTGAGAAGGTGAATATGCTAGGGGAAAGTCAAGGCTGTAGTCAGCTGTGATGGCATCAATGTATTATAGCCTGGGTGACAGAGTGAAACTCTTTTACAACAGCAACAAAGGCAAAATCTTAAAAACGGGAAATGAAGGCTGTTCATGGGTTATTCCTGTCATATCTCACTCACTGTTACTCGCAAGATTCTGCACAATAAAATGTGCTAATTCGTTCATTCAGTACATATCTATTGACTTCCTGCTGTGCGCTAGACACAGTAAGAGAGTAGACAGTCCAGACAGCTGTAGGGCTGCAGTCAACACTGGACACAGGTGTAAATAAAGCAGATCGTTCTCCCCTTATTCTGCTCTTGTGGATCTCATGTTCTAGTATTAGAGGCAGACCATTTAAAAGGAAACAGATATAAATTTAGGTATTGACAAGGACCATGAGGAAAAATCAAACATAACAAAAAGGCTAGAAGGGGTGTAGGGGGTGGCCATTTTAGACAGGATTATCAAGGTATGCTTCTCTTGGGAGGTGATATTTGAGCAGAGACCTGAGGAAGCAAGTGAGGGAGGGAGCCACTCGGCACCTGAGAGAAAGTAAGGCAAAGGGAACAGCAATGCAAAGGCTGTGGCATCCAGGCATCCTTGGTTGTTGGAGGAACAAGAGGAAGCTGGTGTGGCTGGAACAGGATGAGCAAAGTGAGGAGTAGCCAGAGGGAGATGAGGTCAGAAAGAAGAGGGCACATAGGGCCCTGGAGTCCCCAGAAGGCGTGCCGGGTTTTATCATAAAGGTTATGGAAAACCTTTATGTGAAGTAACATGGCCTAATTTCCATTTGAAAAGGATCACTCTGGCTATGGCACAGAGTATATCGTAAGTACGGGAAGAGGCAAGAGAAACAGAAAGGCCAGTCCAGAGGCTGTTGCAAAAGCCAGTGGAGGGATGGTGTGGTCTGTGGGGGAGGAAGGGAAACTGAGAGCTGGAAGACGGGGAGGGCTTGTGTGCTGGGAGGACTTGGAAGTGGTGTGACAGGGAGCCAATAGTTCTATTTTGAGCAGTTGGGTTTAAGCTGCTATTAGTCATTCCGTTACAGATGTCAAATAGGTGATGGATACAGAAATCTAAAACTCAATGGAAAGGTCAGAACTGGAGAAAACTTGGAAGTCCTGTGTATGTAGATCGTACACGTAACCAAATAGCTGAATATGATCATGCAGAGAGCAAGTGTGGGTAGAGAACAATCCAGGGACAGAGGCCTAGGGCGCTCCTGCATTTAGAGGGGCCAGCTAAGGAAACCGTGAAGGAAGGCCAAGCAAGGGAAAGAGGAAACCACAGCAGTTAGGGGTCCCAGAACTGAGCATTTCAATAGGGGGGAAGTGAACAATTTTGTCAGAAGCTTGTAAGCATTCAGGTAAATGAGTACCAAGAACTGACCACTGGATTTCGCAAGATGAACGCCATGGCGGATGTTGGCAAGGACACGCTAAGCAGAATGTGAGAAGAGGATTGATTAGTGTGAAATAGAGAACAACAGGCGAAGGCCATTGAGCCGAGAAATCTTGCTGGGGAGTTTTGCTGTCAAGAAGTGATAAAGTGAGGTAGAAACGAGAGGGGGTGGGGTGCTAGGAAGAACTTTTCAAGATGGGAGATACTTCAGCACACGTATGTGCTGATAGAGACGATCCAGGAGAGAGGGGGTCACAGTGATGCAGGGAGAACCAGATAAGGAGGACATCATTGCATACATGCAGGCACGGAGGGAGCACGGACCCCAGGGTAGATGTGGTGGTGGGAAGATGAGGTCGTTGTCTCTTTTTTTTGAGTTGGAGTTTCACTCTTGTTGCCCAGGCTGGAGTTCAATGGTGCAATCTCGGCTCACTGCAACCTCCGCCTCCCAGGTTCAAGCAATTCTCCTGCCTCGGTCTCCCAAGTAGCTGGGATTACAAACACCCGCTACCACGCCTGGTTAATTTTGTATTTTTAGTAGAGACGGGGTTTCACCATGTTGGCCAGGCTGGTCTCCAACTCCTGACTTCAAGTGATCCACCCACCTCGGCCTCCCAAAGTGCTGGGATTACAGGTCTGAGCCACTGCACTCGGCCCATTTTTCTTAATGACACAAGAAACAAGGTCATCGACCCCTAAGAGTAAGGAATGTAAGAGAGTGTCGAAAGCTTAATCAGAGAGGAGGAAGTGTAGAATATTCCTTTTTGGAAGTGGGAAGGTGAATTCACTAGGGAGAATACAAGAGGATTTCAAGAAAGCTCCGCAGGCTCATCTGGGGTTTGAAAGTTTAAACTGATTCCTGGCAGCACATGTTGTTGTTTTTTATTCTAGCCACAGGCCAGCAAGCAAGGCAGGTCTAAGCCATACCCCCAACCCTCCCCTCCATCCCTGTTGTCCCCAGGCCTCTCTTATCACTCCTCTGGCTTCTTCATGTCTTAACTTTCTCTCCCCTCTGCACTAACAAAAGGACCCAAATGTAGTGTGGAAGGCTCTTTCTCTGCCACCCGCTCCTATACCTCTGCACTTACGCCACTCAGAGATCTCATTCACTCCCAGACCTTTAGCTATCTTCTTCTCAATGTCGATCCCAATCTCTGCCTTCTCTCCAGACCGAAATGTTTGTCTCTTGGGCATCTGCATCTAGATATCCCTCTGGCTCATAAAACCCAGCAGGTGCAGCAGTGAATTACTTGGCACAATCATCATGCTGCTCTTCAAAGCTTGCTTTTCCTACAATATTCTATTTCGTTTAACATCATCCATCCACCCTTCAAGACAAGAGGCTTTAGAATGGTCTTCAATGTCTCCCTCTTCTTAGTTTTCTCTATTCCCCTACATATAAGAAGTTGTTGAGAATTTCTATCAATTCTACTACCATAGTGTTTTTCAAATTTAATTTCAGAATCACTGCCTCATTTATGCTGTTTCTCCTTACATTTATTTCCTGCAGTAACTATTATTTGTGAAGAAGGGTCTAGTATTAATCCCTGCTGAAAAACATTAATATATTCCTATTAACCCTTAAAATCCTTAGCCCTGAGTTCACATTCTTGCTGTAATTATTACAGCTGTTTTTTTTTTCCCAGCTCTTACCTCACATCACCCGCTTCCAGAATTGTATACACTCCCAACTGAGCAGTGTTCCTCCTACTTTCCCTCATGCTGGTCAGTCTGATGCTCACCGATATCCATGGAAATGTCACCTCTTCCAGGCCCCTGGGCACTAAGAATGGGGCCCTATGACCGGTTCTGCTCATGACAGGCATCATTTCTAGGTGAATGCAGTTGTGAGCCAAGTGCGTTCACCTCTCTCCTCCCCTGCCAGTCACCTTGAAGGCCACGTGCTTCAAATGGCATAGCTATATGATGGTGAAGGATTGTCTGACCTGTATGCGGTTTTACGTAAGTGAAAAATACATGTATTTTATTACATCACTGGAATTCGGGATTTGCCTAATGAAGCAGCTAGCGTTTACTGTCCCAATGCTGCAGCCCTGTGTCTTTGTTTATACAAATGCCTTTGCTCAAATGCTTTCTCCTCTTCCTATTCCTGACCTTTGGCTATTGAAATCCCCACTCTTGAAAGTAGACCTTCCCAAATGCTGGTATGTAGGTTGTTTGGTCCATGATTAAATTCCACCTAACTCAAAGGGGTAAAAGAAAAATTACAACATAACAAGATTCCATAAAAGTAAATATATTCAATTTAAAGCACTGTCTTTGGGCTGAGATAACTCCTTCCATATTCAAGTGACTTCTATTATAAATTAATGGTGATATTTGATGACAAGAGAGACAGGTTTTTTTTTGTTTTGTTTTGTTTGAGAGGGAGTCTCACCCTGTCGCCAGGCTGGAGTGCAGTAGCGCCATCTCAGCTCACTGCAACCTCCTCCTACCAGGTTCAAGCGATTCCCCTACCTCAGCCTCCCAAGTAGGTGGGATTACAGGTGCCCGCCACCACGCTCAGCTAATTTTTGCATTTTTAGTAGAGACGGGGTTTCATCATGTTGGCCAGGATGGTCTCGATCCCTTGACCTAGTGATCTTACCATCTCGGCCTCCCCAAGTGCTGGGATTACAGGCATGAGCCACCACGCATGGCCTAGAGAGAGGTTTTAAATTTTACCCATTATTTAGCAAAATAAAGTTGGACATCTGTATTTCGTTTCCAAAATTGTTTTCTAAATGTTATTACTTTATGTACTCAAGTTCAACAACCAGTGCTGGCACCAAGGTTAGGAAGACTTTGATTATCCTCCCAGACCAAAGTGACCTTTGATGTCTTTGACTTTGCTTTGAGCTCTTGACTTTAATGTTTTATCTCTCCTCCTGGAGAGAAAATTCTTTCAGGCAAGTGATCTTTTCTTATTCCCATACAAGAAGGGTAGGAAAAACTATTCTTATTACCCATACAAGAAGGGCAGGAAAAAGTTATTCTTAAATGAGGGTAAAACCTTCTTACTACCCACACAAGAAGGGCAGGAAAAATTATTCTTAAACAAGAGAGAAAGCTGAGCTCTAAAAAAATTAAATTACGGCCGGGCGCAGTGGCTCAAGCCTGTAATCCCAGCACTTTGGGAGGCCGAGACGGGCGGATCACGAGGTCAGGAGATCGAGACCATCCTGGCTAATACGGTGAAACCCCGTCTCTACTAAAAATACAAAAACTAGCCGGGCGAGGTGGCGGGCGCCTGTAGTCCCAGCTACTCGGAGGCTGAGGCAGGAGAATGGCGGAAACCCGGGAGGCGGAGCTTGCAGTGAGCTGAAATCTGGCCACTGCACTCCAGTCCGGGCGACAGAGCGAGACTCCGCCTCAAAAAAAAAAAAAAAATTAAATTACTTGGAAATCGTAATTTTCAACATGTATTGAGTCCTTAACTATTTGCCAGGCACTGTTCTATGCATTTCACATATATTTACTCATTTTGTTCTTGAAAAATGTCTATCGGGTAGGTTACAATTCCCATGCCCATTTTGCAGAAAAAGAAGGCGACCTGCCCTAAGTCACAGAACTAGGGAGTAGTCCCTTTAAGGCTTAAATTCTGGAGCCCATGAATTTGTGGGCTTTTTAAAACACAAACCAAGTCTCCTGGTTCCTGGCTGGTGTCCTTTTCTAGTACATCCCTTTTTCTTCAACCTACTTTTTAAAGCATTTATAATTTCAAGTAAGCTTATCAGAGAACTCAGCCTCTTCTGTCATGTCTAATCAGCATTTCAGTACAATGATCTTAGATTTCCCAGTCCATATTCTAATTTCCTACATATATCTGTTTACCTTTAAGGTCTTCCTCTTTCTGTGTGAATTTCTTTCCTGCCTGTCCCCCAGAAAGAAAGTAAATTAAATTAAGTCATCGAACATTGTTCAGGCAACTGTGACAGAAACTCAATAAAGTGGAAAATAAGCCACTAACATCAAGCTCGTTTTCATTAAGATTTTCAATACCTATTTGGTCAGGCTTAACTAAAGCTGGATTTGTTTGAGAGCCCTAGATTTTAAATGCAGCAGGTGCCTCACTGGTCGAATCCTTTGGGTGCAGGTGTGCCATTTCACACTTTAAAAGTCTTAAGAAAATGGTGGACTTCAAACAGTAGGAAAATATTAATGCTAAAAAAAAAAAATCAAGATCAGAGTGGCCCTCTTGTCAAAGAGGCCCATGTGATTTTATTTTAAAGTGGCTTCATATTTCATTTGCCTGAGGAACCCTTCTAAGAAATTTCAGGACAATTTTACCACTGGACAGCCACAATAGTATAACATTATTTCCCTAAAATTTTTTTATCACAGTAACGAATATATGTATCAAAAAAGATATCTTACTCGAAAGAAAAATTAACAAACATTTATAGGAGGTCAAAAATTACCTAAATGTACCTACATTCTCAATGTCAATGGGGTAAATATCCCTGTTCTTCCATATTAGTGATAGTCCCAAATGAAGATTCTTTGTTTTTTCTTCTTCTTCTTTTTTTTTTTTTTTTTTTTGACACAGAGTCTCACTCTGTCACCCAGGCTGGAGTGCAGTGGCATGATCTCAGCTCACTGCAACCTCTGCCTCCTGAGTCTAAGCGATTCTCCTGCCTCAGCCTCCCGAGTAGCTGGGACTACAGTCACCTGCCACCATGCCTGGCTAATTTTTGTATTTTTAGTAGAGAACAAGGTTTCACCATATTGGCCAGGCTAGTCTCAAACTCCTGGCCTTGTGATCCACCCACCTTAGCCTCCCAAAGTGCTAGGGATTACAAGCGTGAGTCACCACACCCAGCTATGAATATTCTTTTATACCAGAGAGAATGGCACTCCCGTATCCCAGCAGACTCCTGCTAAAAAGTCTACTTGCCTTCTCTTCCAGGTCCATCTTCTAAGGACCCATTTTGCACACCACCAACTGGCCCTGCTGGCAGGCAGGAGTGCCTAGGAACTCTCCTCCTGCTCTGTGCAGAGTATGACCCTGACAGCTGAGCCCATAACTTTAACAATGAAGCAAATTTCTCTTCTTGAGATCCTTTAGCCATGTTCACATATCAAATGCCCCTGAAGGGAAGAGATTCACATGGAATTTGAGAAACGGTGTCTCCTCACTATAGCACACATCCCCTCTCCTTTGAAAGACTCCCGCCCCAGCTACAGATGATCCAAAAGTACTCATAATTTGCACAGGGGATGACATACCTCCCCACAACCCAAGTAGCCTTCGTGTCTCTCAACGAGATTTTCAAATATCCTTTATCTAACAAATATGTTTTTATACCAGGCAAGAATTTGGGGTAAAGTGTCACATATTTTTACAGAAAGAAAAATATTATATTGCCAAAATCAGGTGTTATTCTACCAACATATATTTGTCTTGCCTAGAAATAGACACACAGTATTCCACACAAACACACAAAGATACAGTCACTAAAAGCAGATAATATGTCACTTTTTAAGCCATCAGGTAGCATTTACAAAAATCAACTATATAGTAAGTGGAAAAGAAAACCTCATAAATGCAAAATTCAAAAAATAATCCAGGCCACAGTTGGTGACCATAATGCTATAAAAGTAGAAAGTAATAATCAAAGCATAAGCCAAAAAGATTTGTCAACTTAAATGCATCTGTCCAAACGACTTTCAGGTAATGATCATATTTTTAACCATAACTTCAGAAAAGGTATTCTTGTTATTATTTACCAAAAAAAAAAGTCACTGAAGGAAAAATTTTTTTTTCTTCTACCTGATAGGATGCAGGAAATGCTATCGCAAATTATGGCACCTTGGCATACTGAGTGTTTTAAGATGAAGGAAATTGACAAAGCTACATAAGCAGAAATGCATCCCTGACCTCCTCTATCCCCCCATCTTCTGAAGACCCACATGTGACAGGTGTCCTGCCCTATACCTACAGGGATGGAATGTTACCCAGA
This sequence comes from Trachypithecus francoisi, assembly GCF_009764315.1. Taxonomy (NCBI): domain Eukaryota; kingdom Metazoa; phylum Chordata; class Mammalia; order Primates; family Cercopithecidae; genus Trachypithecus; species Trachypithecus francoisi. The sequence continues at coordinate 111,731,822 of NW_022681456.1, forward strand.
GAGGACAAGAAGAATCTGAACAAACATGTTTTGCTCAACACCCCCTAGTTTATTAACATTAAATCATACCCCCTTTTTGTCCAGTCATTCTTCTACACAAGTGTCCATTGTCCATTGAACCTAAGCACAAAAACACAGTTTGCCCTGGGTCTTTGGGTCTTCATTTCTGAAGACTCCCAGGTCATGTGAAACTAATATTTTTTAAATATGCCATGCTTTTATCGTGTTAGTCTGTCTTTTGTTATGGTGGTGTCAGCCATGAACCTTGCAATGGGGGAAGAAAGAATATCACTTTTTCTCCCCTACCTACCCTTCTATATTCATGGCTGGGGACCCTCTAACAAAAGAAAGACTAACAAGAGAAAAGTATACAAATGTTTTTCATATAGGTTGTATGTGTCATGAGACTCTTCATGAGGAAACAAAGACCCAAAGAAACAGTTAAATCTGAGTGCTTTTTATTGTAGGTTTATGGTGAAAAATGGAGAGTCATGGGAGACTCTCCGTGACATGTAATAGGATAAAGGGTGTAAGTGTAACCACGAAACGAGCCCAAACTGGGCCTATTCTGTTGAAACAAATTGTCAAGTTACCTTTTGGGTATAACAGAGCCAAAAACTACAAATTCGGTAGCACGTGCATGTGCAAAAGAAAAAGCTTTCACCTCTAACACCCGGAACCAATGATTCCCTCCACTCAGAACCAAGAAGTTCTAGAACATGACCAGAACCTAAACACATAGCTCTTTCAGAAGCAAGAGGTCTGTTGGCCCCGAAGATCCAGGGCTAAAATCTGCCATAACATATCTTACTGTAAATGATCAAATGTGAAGACCTCCAATCAGACCCCACTGAGCCAGCACTCTTCAATCCTTTCCCTTGCCCACTGATTCTTTAAAACTTGCCCAGACCTCAAATCAGAGAGACACATTTGAGCCCCCTCCTACTTCCTTTGCTGACTGGTTTTGCAATAAAGGCCTTCTTTTCTCAAAAGCTGGTGCCATAGTTCTTCAATTCTGTATGCATTAGGCAGTAAGCCCATTTGCTCCATAGCATAAGTAAACAAGGCCTGTTCATACAGATTCCTCTCTTGTGACCCTGTGCCTTAGGAAATAAGGATGTGCCTTTCCTCCAGGTACAGGGAAGACACTTCTCATATGAGGGACTTATGACCTGCTTCAAAGGAACATCAGAAAATCCTACCTGGGTTTTATAACCTGCTCCATGGGAGAAGAGTAAGAGCAGAATGGGAGGAGATCAGTGTGACTTTCCTACTTCTGCCATTTTCTCCAAGCCCCTCGGTTTAAAATACTCAATATCACAAGGTACCATATTTTGGGGTAGAGTGTCTTGAACCCCATTATCACCATGGCTTTATGTCTGCTAAAATTAGTTTGGTTTCCTTAGAAATCTCAAACTGCTGATCCTTTAGAAAAGCTACAGAAGACATATTGCAGAGTTTAGGGCATGTCCAAGATGAGACTAAAATATAAAATCAGACGCTGTGGCAAGTTCTATTAGAAATTTATGGCCTCTTTAAGGTGTGTGTTTGAAAGATGATGAATCCTCAAATAGAGTAACTTTATATTAACTCATACCACTTCTCTCACAGGACATTCAAGATCAAGAAAATTGCAGGCTCGCTTCTAACTTATTCTAAGATAATTTCCCTAAAGCACACTCTTCTAAAAGCAAAGAAACTCAGTTAGGCTGCTAATTAAATCTTTCCCCCAAAGTTGAAGCAAAGAACATGAAGTTGCAATTTTACATATACTATGTACCTCCCAGCACCTGAAACATTTTCACATTTGTCAAAGACATATTTACATAGAATCAACTAAAAATGCCGGGCGTGGTGGCTCACGCCTGTAATCCTAGCACTTTGGGAGGCCGAGGCGGGTGGATCACAAGGTCAGGAGATCGAGACCATCCTGGCTAACATGGTGAAACCCCGTCTCTACTAAAAATACAAAAAATTAACCAGGCGTGGTGGCAGCGCCTGTAGTCCCAGCTACTCGGGAGGCTGAGGCAGGAGAATGGCGTGAACCCGGGAGGTGGAGCTTGCAGTGAGCCGAGATCACGCCACTGCACTCCAGTCTGGGAGACACAGTGAGACTCTGCCTCAAAAAAAAAAAAAAAAAAAAAAAAGAATCAACTAAAAATACAGAAGTATTCCTTTTTCTTATTTAGAACAGGCCTCCAGAATTAAAAATAAGACTCTCCCAGGAACGATGACACACCAAAAAAGATGGGAAAGAAACTAAGACTTAAGAGTCAAATCAAATTATTCCATGATCCCTTGAAAACTCAGGCAATTTCAACAGGCTGAGATTGTTTACTATAAAGGGAAACATATGTTATCCATACAAATCTTTTCATTAAACCAAAGTCACATCTATCGTATTTGTTGGTTATAAAAATTCTACATATGGAAAGAAAATGTAAAGCCACTAAACTTTCAATTCAATGTATGTGCACATAGACACGTGCATATGATTTCCTGGGTGTGTAACTTTAAGCAGCATATAAAATGCCTTTGCATGTCTTGTTCTGATTTGCTTTGTTCAATGTTAAATGATACCAAGATTCAGAACAACAGTTTCATGCCTGGGTTTATACTTTAACAGGATTTCTTATTTTCTCTAGCCATACACCATAGGAGAAAATTTAATTTGGCCCTCAAATTCTAGGCATGAGGCACTACTGGTTTCGTTTACCTCTCAAATAAACGGCACCACCAAAAAGTTAATTATCTGCCAATCATTCTATAGGAAAGGATTGGGCTTCTTCATACATTCCAAGATAGAAGGGAAAGACCCACAGGACTTAAAGTCCAGTAGCTTCGCCACTTAGCAGGCAGCTCTGTGATTTGACTCCTAATGATCCTAAATGATACTTCATCTGTATGAAATGGAAATAAAGATTTCTTGCCTGTCTGTCCTATAGGTTTGTTGTAGGAGAAGAAATGAGAAAATGAATGTTTGACACTCAGGGAGCACAGGATCTCTGCGAGGCACTGGGGAAGCAATGATGAATAAGACACGGCCCTGCCACGTAGATTGGTCAAGACCTTCCGAAACTGCAAAGAACAATATAAGTCAACAGCATCATCATAAACCATTTGACCCTGTGCAAGGATAGCATCCCTCCCCCAGCAACAGCTCGAGTTCTTGACTGGCAGTTTAGGTGACTCACTGTTTCTCCATCTGCAAGGCTTTTCTCCAGAAAAGTGCCCCATCCCAAACCCCGCAGCCTCCCACCCTGACCTCAGCAGGTCTTGACGGTACTTTTTCAGTGAAAGCTTCCATGACCCTCAATGATCTTCTTAATCTGTAGCTTTGTAGATTAAGGATTTTTGTCTATTTTACAATGGAATCCTATTGTCTTCATTTGGGTGCATGGTTAAGATGTTCTAATTTTTATTTTTTAACTTTTTATTATGGAGGTTTCCAAAAACACACAAAAGTAGAGCAAATAGATGAATGAACCCCCCTCATACCTGTCACACTATTTCAACATTTGCGGCAGCCTCCCTGTTTAGGCTGTAACCCCTTTTCCTGGTCCCCTCCCCCAATTCTGGATTATTATAAACCTCAGACTTTTTGTACTATGAATACCTCAGTAGACTTTACCATAATACATCTGCATATATCTCTGAATGGTAAAGGCTTTTTGTTTTCTTAACAAAATCACATTTATATCAGCACACCTAAATCTGACCACTGAGAAAAGTAAAGAAACTTTATCTGAAGAAGGCTAGTCCTTTTAAATTATCAGGCCTGGCTGGGCACGGTGGCTCACGCCTGTAATCCCAGCACTTTGGGAAGCCAAGGACGGCGGATCGCCTAAGGTCAGGGGTTCGAGACCAGCCTGGCCAACATGGCGAAACCCTCCTCTCTACTAAAAATACAAAAATTAGCTGGCTGTGGTGGTGCGCATCTGTAATCCCAGCTATGCAGGAGGCTGAGGTAGGAGAATTGCTTGAACCCAGGAGGCAGAAGTTGCAGTGAGCCAACATTGCGCCACTGCACTCCAGCCTGGGAGACATAGCGAGACTCCATCTCAAAATATATATGTGTGTGTGTGTGTGTGTGTGTGTGTGTGTACGTATGTATATATCTCAGGCCCAGAAAGACATTAAAATCAGACAGCAATCACACTCTACTTCCCACTTTGAACTGTGTATTCATCTCTTGACACTGTTTGCTGTTGCCACAAGTAGATATAAATTAGCCTAATAATACCACACCGGACATTTATAACCCACCCTATAACTTAACCATGGATAGCCAATCACAAACCAATATTATTTCTGTAAATCAGTGAAAATTCGACAAAAAACTTTGCATCAGTTGTCCACTGATACACTCCCTGTCCCCTTTTGCCTTTAGAAACCTACTTGTAACAAAGGCCAAAGGAAGCTCATGTCCAAGGTTATGTGGCTCTGAGCCTTCTGGGCAACTGTCCTCACTTTGCGTCTAGTAGACTATTTAAATTATTATTTGGGCCTCAGCCTTTTCCTTTTAGCCAACACTACTCTATTCAAAATTGCAAACCCCCCAGCATTTCCCCTCTTTTCCTATCTTTCTCTATTCCTTTATTTCCTTCTGACTTACTATGTAGTTCACATATTTGTTCATTGTCTCTCTCACCCACTGCAACTAAGCTCCCTGATGGCAGGTGGTTTTGTCTGTTTTGTTTGTTCCCGGATGTATCCCTAGTATCTAGAATTGTGCATCAATAGTCCACCTGAATAAATGAATCCATCTAAGTCAAAAGAACAGATTGGATCCATATGATGAAATTAGGGGGCCGGGTGCAGTGGCTCATGCCTGTAAACCCAACAATTTGGAAGGCCGAGGCAGGTGGATCACCTGAGGTCAGGAGTTCGAGACCAGCCTGACCAACATGGTGAAACCTTGTCTCTACTAAAAAATACAAAAAAATAGCCGGGCATGGTGGCACACACCTGTAATCCCAGCTACTCAGGAGGCTGAGGTAGGAGAATTGCTCGAAACCAGGAGGCGGAGGTTGCAGTGAGCCGAGATCTCGCCATAGCACTCCAGCCCGGGTAACAGAGCGAGATTCTGTCAAAAAAAAAAAAGAAGGAAGGAAGGAAGGGAGGGAGGGAAAGAAGAAAGGAAGGAGAGAGAAGAAAGAAAGAAAGAAAGAAAGAAAGAAAGAAAGAAAGAAAGAAAGAAAGAAAGAAAGAGAGAGGGAAGGAAGGAAGGAAGGAAGGAAGGAAGGAAGGAAGGAAGGAGGGGAAAGAAGAAAGGAAGGAGAGAGAAGAAAGAAAGAAAGAAAGAAAGAGAGAGAGAAAGAAAGAAAGAAAGAAGGAAGGAAGGAAGGAAGGAAAGAAAGGAAGGAGAGAGAAAGAAAGAAAAGAAAGAAAGAGAGAGAGAGAAAGAAAGAGAGAGAGAAAGAAAGAGAGAGAGAGAAAGAAAAAAAGAAAAGAAAGAAAAATTAATTTAGGAGAAGACTCTATCCTGTTCATAAACATCATTTTTTCTCAGCCAGGCTCTTGATCAGAGCAAGATATCTGACTTTTCAAATTTGCTCTTTACAAGAATAACTGAAGTTCTTGATTCCTATGTAATTGCTCATGGGTATACTCAGGTGACAGGATAAGCAAACAGTAAAAGAAACCTGATAATTATTACCACCTTGACAGAGAGCCAATTTACTTCTGTACAGAAGTTCTTAGTCCCTGGGAACATTGAGGAACAAAGCATAATTTCCACAACCTAAATTTGTACTTTCTATGTACTAAGAGTCTAGGAATAGACACACGCTAACAGTAAAGTTTTCTTTTCTTTTCTTTTTTTTTTTTTTGACAGGGTCTTACTCTGTTGCCCAGGCTGGAGTGCAGTGGCATAATCACTGTTCACTACAGCCTGTATCTCCCAGGCTCAAGTTATTCCCTGGCTTCATCCTTCCAAGTAGCTAAGACTACAGGCACATGACACCACCTCTGGATAATTTTTTTTTTTTTTTTTTTTTAGAGATGGTGTCTCACTATATTGCCCAGGCTTGACTCAAATTCCTGTGCTCAAGTGATCCTCCCAAAGTGCTGGGATTACATGTTTGAGCCACTGCACCCAGCAAAATTTTCCGATTCCATCTTGAATTAGTGTAACAATAATAGCTAACATTTATAGAGCATTTATTATGCACTAAGCATTCTTCTAAGCATTTTACCCATATTAACTCATTGTATCTTCATAATGACCCTACACTGTTGTACAACTATTATGCTCAGTTTACAGGCGAAGTTGACTGAGGCACAGAGCAGGAGCTCTGCATAGCAGATCAATTAAGAGGACATTCTGGAGCCAGACACCAATACCCCCCAGCTGGGAAATGAGGGGTCATGACTTGACCCTCAGGGGTCTGGATGCAGAGCCTGCACCTTTGCATTTTCCTGGAAAAGTCTCACATCTTCATTCTCTGTGAGGAAACCAGTAATGCAGCAGCGACAAGCAAGCCTCAGGAATCAGTTCCACCTGGGTTAGTATTCCAGTCCCACCACTCATTGATTAGATGACCTTCAGCAAATTAATTCACCTCCCTGAGATTGTTTCTTCATATAAAATATGGATTATAGTAACACATACCTCATAGAGTCATTAGAAGGATTCAGTGAGAGAATCTATATAAAGCACTTAGCATAATTTCTGGCAGCCAATGATACATAGCAATTTAGAGTCCATTCTATGGGGTCAGATTGCCCAGACTGGAATCCCAGTTATGCCGTTCAGCTATGTCATCTTGCGCAAGTTAACTAACTCCTCTGTACCTCTCTCCTAACTTATAAAAAAGCGAGGGAGGGAATATTCAAATCAACCCACAGAGTTACGACCATTTAGATTGTTATTCTTTACAATATGCTTAGAACGGCACCTAACACATTATGAATTCTCAATGACTTCATTATGTTAACTACCTATGCCATCCTCCCTTTCCCCAACATATTCCAAGCCAGCTTTTTATACTCCACACAGCCAGATTGTTACACACTTAACAGGACATTAAAATTAACATATTCATAGATATCCCAAGAAATAACAATTGTAAAACTTCAAAGAGAGGTGCCATGTGACCACAGCCAAAATTTACAAATGCAAAGTCCCAAAACTGGTTTCCAAACTCTTGACCCCTTCCTCCTCTTCGCCACCCTTAGAAGCCTTCGCCTCTAGAATATAGAAGGACTGAGGTGGAGAAATAGAAAATCTGTAACGAGATATATTTGAAACCCTGTTCACCCTGTGAGGTTCTTCCATCTTCACCTCAAGCCCAATGTGGGGCTTCCAAGGGACCACTCAGAGAGTAGGAAATGTCTTGTGAGCCACCAGAGATGTGTGTCCAACTTGTGTCTCAGGAAATAACGCAGCCTGTAGCAGCAGGACAGAGGCAGTTGCACCCAAATAGGAGGGGCCTACATGCCCAGAGTTTGCCAGGGTGAAGATGTATACAGGTCACTTGGGGATCCCTGGGGACCAAGGGCCAGAGAAGGTGGACTTGGAGCCATTTTAATTCCCAAACAAGGGGACCACCTAGAAGGACGAGGTGCTTCCAGCAGGGAAAGTCTGTAAGGAATGGTACGCTGTGAGGACCAGCAGCAGAGGGGCATCAGCAAGCCAGAGGAGAGGCATCATCCGCATCTAGCAGGCTACTACGTGCAATGCATGGGCAGTTGCTGGGCTCACAAAAGTGTCACAAGGAAGAAAGACAGCTTTAAACATCTGTCAAACCTGGAGAGAGTGATGCCATCCAGGCACAGAAAGCACTCACCATCTCCTGGGGTCAAAATGGCGGCTAGAGAGCAGAGGAGAAGAATGGAAAGCCGCAGAAGAACCTGCCTAGGCCTCTCCTTCAGAGACTCCTGGCTCCCTTGCACCTGCCCCAGACCATCTAAGGTTGGGGAAGGAACTCATAAGAACCCCTCCTGGAAGGTGGAGGGGGAGTGGTCTTATCTTTGAATGAAGATTTAAGTGTTAATTAATATATTAAACTGGACATTTTTGTTTTTTGTTTGTTCATTTGTTTTTTGAAACAGGGTTTCTCTCTATCGCCTAAGTGGGAGTGCAGTGGCATGATTTCTGCTCATTGCAGCCTCGAACTCTTTAACTCAGGTGATCTTCCCACCTCAGCTGAGACCACAGGCACATGCCACCATGCCCAGATAATTTTTTTATTTTTATTTTTAAGACAGGGGTCTCACTATGTTGTCCAAGCTGGTCTCAAACTCCAGGGCTCAAGCAATCCTCCCACCCCTGCCTCCCAAAGTGCTGGGATTATAGGCATGAGCCACCACACCCAACCTAAACTGGACATTTTAAAATACTAAACTGGGACTGAGTGTATGCAAATTAATGTCACGGAACCAAACTGGGTTCATTTGCCTAGCCTAATGGAAAGCCAAACATCAAAGCACCAGGCTTTTGCAAAGAGAAAGATTTATTGTGAGTTGACTAGCAAGGAGACAAGAGGAAATGCTCAAATCTGTCTCCCTGAGCTGAGGACTGGGGCAAGTTTTACAGAAGAGGGCAATGAAGTGTGATCTGATTGGATCTTACAATGAGGTGATGCCAGTAGGCGTAAGGGACTGGATCCTGCCAGACGATGTCCACTTCTTCATGGAGTCCCCACTCCTCAGTCTGAGCGCTTAGGTTCTACTAGTGGTTACATGCTGGTTTCTCTGGGCATGCTCAGATTATATGACATTCAACTTGGCGGGGGTGGAGGTGGGCATGCAACTGAAAAACAACTCACAACTTTGTACATAAAAGTTGAAACAGATTGGTCTGATGCAGCTGCACTAAAGCAGAATAGTCACCTTACTAAGAGCAAGAAGAAAAGTCATAGGCCTGCCTGGGTTTTCCATCCCAAAGCAAGGGGGTCTTATCCCACTGAATAAATTATACAGGGTGATAGAAGACAAAAATAAATTTTTGTTGTGTTGACATCTAACCTATTTTACTTATTCAACGTTCAAGCTATTTATAGGCAGCATTTTTGCCTCTTGTGCCCCAGCACTGCCCCCCTTCAGACTGAACCCCCTTCAGACTGAGGAATGCCCCTGTAACCCTCATCCTGTCTCCATGCTCCCAACCTCCCATTTTTACCCAACCCTAGGAGATCCTAGACTCACTTCATGCCACCTCCACCTGAAAGCTCTAGTCCCTTAAACCTTCCACTGTTCCAGCACAAGTCATCTGTGCAAGCATCATTGTCTTTGCTTGCATCCATTCCACTGATTACAATGTCCTTTCCTCTGTTCTACACCTGTTTAAGAAAGGCATCTACCTAAGGGACACTTTTCCAAGCTTCTCCAGATACATTTAGCCCCTGCCTCATCTGCCTCCTAATGGCATGTTGTATGTGACTCCATTCCAGTACTTTTCATACTGCACTGGGTAGTGTGACTGCTTCACTGGGCTTAGGCTCCCTGAGGGCAAGGTCTTTTCTTCTATGAAGACTGACTAACTAGCACCAGTAGGTTTACAGAACAGAAGAAAATACTTGCAAACTATGCACCCAACAAAGGACTAATATCCTGAATCTATAAGAAACTTAAACAATCAAGAAAAAAAAAATAACCGCATTAGAAAGTGGGCAACGGACATGAACAGACTCTTCACAAAAGAAAACATACAAGCAGCCAACAAATACATGAAAAAGGCTCTTGACCTCACTAGTCATTGGAGACATGCAAGTCAAAACCACAATGAAATATAATCTCATGCCAGTCAAATAACTATCGTTTAAAAAATTTAAAAATAACAGATGTTCATAAATCTGTGGAGAAAAGGGAATGCTTATATGCTGTCGGGGGTAACATAAAATAATTCAGCCATTTATGAAAAGCAGTTTGGAGATTTTTCAAAGAACTAAAAATAGAACTACCATTTGACCCAGCAATCCCATGACTGGATATATACCCAAAGTAAAATAAACCATTCTACCAAAAAGACACATTCACTCATACATTCACTGCAGCACTATTCACAATAGTAAAGACATGGAATCAATCTAGGTGCCCATTAACGGTACATCAGACAAAGAAAATGTGGCTCATATACACCAATAGAATACTATACAACCAAAAAAAAAGAATAAAATCATGTCCTTTGCAGGAATAGGAATGCAGCTGAAGGCCATTCTCCTAAGCGATAATGCAGAAACAGAAAACTAAATACCATATGTTTTCACTTATAAGTGGGAGCTAAATTTTGGGTATACATGGACATAAGGATGGTGTATTAGTTCATTTTCATGCTGCTGATAAAGACCCACCCAAAACTGGGAAGAAAAAGAGGTTGAATTGGACTTACAGTTCTACGTGGCTGGGGAGACCTCAGAATCATGGCAGGAGGAGAAAGGCACTTCTTACAAGGCGGTGGCAAGAGAAAAATGAGGAAGAAGCGAAAGTGGAAACCCCTGATAAACCCATTAGATCTCATGAGACTTATTCTGTCTCACACTGTCACCCAGGCTGGAGTGCAGTGGAGGGATCTTGGCTTACTGCAACCTCCCCCTCCCGGGTTCAAGCGATTTTCCTGCCTTGCCTCAGTCTCTTGAGTAGCTGGGACTACAGGTGTGTGCCATCATGCCTGCCTAATTCTTGTATTTTCAGTAGAGACAGGGTTTCACTGTGTTAGCAAGGCTGGTCTCGAACTCCTGACCTCAGTTGATCCTCCCTCCTCGGCCTTCCAAAGTGCTGGGATTACAGGCGTGAGCCACCCCACCTGGTCTAAAATGGAATTTTTAAAAATTGCATTGCGTTTTCTTGTAAGGTTTAACTTGTACTTTTCATTACCTTTCTAGCTAGTTTTACGTTTTTTAGATTTCATATTTGATAGAAACCAAGTATTTCCAACTACAAATTCATAATAGTTGATTTCTAGATAAAACACAAAGCCCTCCCCGCCCCCAGATTGAAGGTATTTTAGAAGAGGCAGGTAGAAATGAAGAGCTGTAGTTTGTGTTGTTTCTATCTTTACTCATGGCTGGGGAGGGACAAAGGTGTCACTAGGACAGCTCATGCCAACAAGAGTTTGACTCGACGGCCCTTTCCATTTGAAAGGTGGCAAAAGTTTCCCCTCCCACTCAGAGCCTGCTCAGAAGCAATAAAGAAGATTGCCTTTAGATACAGACACTTTTCTCTGGCTTATGCTGGGGCTCCCTGCACAGACTTCCCTTTCATCTGCCTTCAGAGAGTTTTCTTGTCTGGCCCTAAAAACCCCTGCAGATACTTCATAAGACTCGACAGACGAAAGCGAGGTCAGCACATTCCGAACTGACTGAAAGAAGAGAACAGATGATGAGCACATTTTTTCAAGACCACATGTACCTCTTCTCTGCTTAAGGCGTTACCAACTAGGGAAAGTTGGGCCCTTCCTGAAAGTGGAGTCCTGCTGATAGTCAACCGATTAACTCCAATTTTGAAAGGTCCACACGACACTGCTTGTCACATGATATTTATACTCATGTTGTCATTGTGGGCAAAATTAATACCCACTAAGGGCAGCTGTATTGGAGAAGCAAGGATTATTTCAAGAGAATGTTCAACACAACCAAGCAATTTCCACATCCTGAGTATGACATAACATTTTACGTTTTCTCTCTGGTTCTACTGATCCCATGTAAGGCAAATTCTCTCCAGTTGCACATAGTTAAGTAAGTAAGTTCACTTCTTTCCCATCTCTACCATCTCATTATAGAAGTGGTGACTCACTGGGTACTGACTGTGCTGCAGGCACAGGGTGCATCCTCCCCCTCCCGGGTTCAAGCGATTTTCCTGCCTTGCCTCAGCCTCTTGAGTAGCTGGGACTACAGGTGTGTGCCATCACACCTGCCTAATTTTTGTATTTTCAGTAGAGACAGGGTTTCACTGGGTTAGCAAGGCTGGCCTTGAACTCCTGACCTCAGTTGATCCTCCCGCCTCGGCCTCCCAAAGTGCAGGGAAGATAGAAGGCCAGAATTGGAGGAAGTGGCTTAGGCAGTGACAGACATTGTTAGATGTTTGCTGCATAGTAAGCACTAGTAAATGTTTCTGAGTCTGTTTCCTGCCTACAGATTCAACAATATGGTGAATTATTACAGAACACCAAAGCCCAAGAGTTTCATTACTGTCAGATACATCAAAATACTGCATAAATGACTATAAACATAAGATGGAGGATAACTCGATTACTAGGACGTCATTTGTTGGCCCACATGTCACCTCCAAGGCCTGGTGCCAAGGCTTTGGATGCTGATAGTCATTTATGAGTCCCCGACTATGTAGCCAAAATTGCCACATGTTGCAGCACGACCCCTGCACGTTAGTTTTTCTTTTGATAACCAACAGAAGGGGCCATGCAATTCTGTTAGTTATCAAAAGAAAACAACACTACACCTCCTGGCTTAAACCAATATTCAGGGACATTTATTTATTCACTACACTCCCCAGGACTCACCAAGTTTGCAGGATGAAGGGAGAAAGAAGGCTTCTGTGCTAACAGTTACCTGGTTGTCTACTCCAATAGGCAGAGCAGAGAGACAATACTCTATTCCCAAAATGTCCTCCTGTTGGGAAAGAGGGGTAAGTATAAAGGCGTTGTCTAGATGTTCTACACCAGGACCAGTGGTGATACATTGTTACTGAGATGTGCTTTCAGATATTCTCTCTGGAGTTCATATAAAATGCCCTAACTACAGTTTCCGTAAAAGCTCCAGCAGCCAGAGAACAAAATTAAAGTGAACCTATGGCCTGAATTGTATTTGTTTTCCTAAAAAGCACACAGTACATCATTAGAGATACTAATGCAGTACAATGGAGACATCAGCTTTGCTTCCCCTCAGTAAATCATTGGCAAGGTGATTTCTGATACAAATCCCATGGGGCAGCTAACTTTTTAAGGACTTTTTCTGAACCTGCTAAATGCAATGACCACTTCTCTTGTGCTCAGACACTTCCACCCTTACTCCTAATCATCTCTCATTACCCCCATGTATCTATGGCCATGTATGTTTCAAACTCCCATGACCCTAAGTAACACCCACAGTCCAACTCCCACCACATCTCCAGGGCAGAGTCACACTCTCTCTTCCCTTAGGAAGGGAGATGCCCTTCAGATGCCATCCAGAGCAGATGCCCACCAATGTGGCTGGCACAGGCAAAGACAAGGGATGCAGAAAAAGATGTTGAGATGCTATATTCATGTGATGTTATTGATCTATATTAACAGATCATACAGAAATTCATTTGCAAACATTGGAGTTATATTTACTATAACGTTTTTTGGGAAGACAGCACATTCATGCAATGATTGTGAATAGAAGTCCACACCATTAACTTTAGCCTGAGGCCACTTGGGAAGTGAAGTGAGAGAACACAGACCCAAGAAAAGGAGTTCTATTTCCTTTTTCTTTTCTTCTCAATAGTTAAATATAGAGAGTGGAAGAAGAAAGAAAGAAGGTGAGGAGACAGGAAATTAAAAAGAGGAAGGAAAGATTAAGACAAAGAACAGAGGGAGAGAGAGCAAAAAAAGAATAGCTGTAAAGGCCAACTTAGATTTCTTATATAAATTCTATTTCTAGGGCGGGGCGTGGTGGCTCATGCCTGTAATCCCAGCACTTTGGGAGGTCAAAGTGGGTGGATCACGAGGTCAGGGGTTTGAGACCAACATGGTGAAACCCCATCTCTACTAAAAATACAAACATTAGCTTGGCATGGTGGCGGGCGCCTGTAAGTCCAGCTACTCAGGAGGCTGAGGCAGGAGAATTGCTTGAACCCAGGATGCGGAGGTTGCAGTGAGCCGATATCACGCCACTGCATTCCAGCCTGGGCAAAAGAGCAAGACTCCATCTAAAAAATAAAAAATAAATTATATTTCTAGGAATATCTTCCTGCTTTATAATCTTAATACACAGTAGTCAACGCTCTAAGCTTCCTTCAAAACAAAGGCAAGGTCATTATATGGTTTGGTGGATAGGAGAGAGAAGCCGGTGGTAAGTATCTTTTATTACGTTGCATAAAATCCCCTCTATTGAAGACCTTGGGATAAATGCCTTTGCGCTCTTAAAAGCAAGGATGCTGATGTTTCTCTTTAAGGAATTGGATTGCTTTTACCTATAGACATTCTGATTTGTGTATTTGATAAAGTTTCTCTCTTTGCATTTTTTTAATACAGTCAGGGTCTCACTCTGTCTCCCAGACTGGAGTGCAATGGCACGATCACAGCTCACTGTGGCCTCCACATCCCAGGTTCAAGCAATCCTCTCACCTCAGCTTCCCAAGTAGCTGGGACCACAGGCATGCACCACCATGCCTGGCTAATTTTATTTTTAATTTTTATTTTTTGTAGAGATGGGGTCCCACTATGTTGCCCAGGCTGGTCTTGAACTGCTGACCTCAAGCAATCCTCCAGCTTCAGCCTCCCAAAGTGCTGGGATTACAAGTGTGAGCCACTGCGCCTGGCCTGTTTGCATTTTGATTTGATAAAAAGCATAAATCCTTAAGAGAGAATACAAACCTCAGACTGGGAGAAAATATTTGCAAGACACTTATCTGATAAAGTACAATTATCTGAAATATGCAAAGAACTCTTAAAATTCAACAATCAGAAAACAAACAACTCAATTAAAAATTGGCAAAAGACCAATTTTTGGTCTTTTTTTGGCAATGAACAGACACATTGCCAAAGAAGATATACAGATGGCAAGTAATCATATGGAAAGATGTTCAATATCATGAGTTACTAGAAAAATGCGAGTTGAAACAATGAGGTACTACCACACACCAATTAGAATGGCCAAAATCTAAAACACTGACAACACCAAATGCTGGCAAGGATGTGGAGCAGCAGGAATTCTCATTCATTGGTGAGGAGAATGTAAAATGTTACAGCCACTTTGGAACAGTGTAGCCGTTTCTTACAAAACTAATCACACTCTTACCACATGATCCAGCAATTGTGCTCCTTAGTATTTACCCAAGTAAGTTGAAAACTTACATCCACACAAAAGCCTGCATGTTTATAGTAACTTTATTCATAATCGCCAAAACTTGGAAGCAACCAAGATGTCCTTCAGTAAAAAAATGGGTACATAAACTGCAGTACAACCAGACAATGGAATATTATGCAACAATTAAAAAAAAGAGTTATCAAACTATGAAAAGACATGGAGGAACCTTAAATGCATATTACTAAGTGAAAGGAGCCAATCTGAGAAGGCTACATACTGCATGATTCCAACTGCTATATATGACATTCTGGAAAAAGCAAAATCATGAAGACAGTAAAAAGATCAGTGGTTGCCAGGGCTTAGGTGGACGAGAGAGTCAATACAATTAAATTTTATATAAAATGTATATAATTTATATAAAGTAAATATAACTATATTCAATTATAATATATAACTATATATAATTATAATTTTTCAGATGCACAATGTGATGTAGGGTTTAGGGTTTTTAAAATAAATTTTATTGTGTATAATTAAGGTATATAACATGTTGTTATGAGATTATATATAGCAAAATGGTTACTATAGTGAAAGAAATTAACATATGCATCATCTCATATAGTTACCCATTTTCCCTACTGTGGCAAGAGCAGCTATAATCAACTCACTTAGCAGTTGTAGAAACTATTAAATATATTAGATAATAGCATATGTATGTGATTTTTAAATTCCATAATTTATTTTAGTCTGGTACATACATTCTCTTTATTACAGGAAGAGAACCAAACAACAAGGAAAACACATCAAGAATTCTGAATTATACAGCGAAGAAAGCCCTGATCTGGTTCTTCATGCTTTCTACCAGCTGTTGACCCAGCACAGCTTATGCTCCACAGCCTGTGCCGCTAATGTAGGACCAAGGGGCACCGTGCTGGTGAGATTCTCCTACCTCGACTTTTTATGAAGCAAGTAAGGATTGTACTTCCTCCTCCGCTGACTGTGTTGTCCGCCCCAGGTTGTTGAAGGGTGTGGTATCCTCTGCTCATCACCCTGAGACAGCACATGCATGCCACAGGGCTTACGCACTGAGTCCACCGCCTGTCTACTCGGACCTGCGCCACACTGATTGTTTCTATAATTTTGGCATCGTTTCAAGTTTCCAAAAAAGTTCCAAGAAATTCTATGTACCTTTCAGCAGATTCCACAATTACTATTATTTATTTCTGTGTGTGTCTGTGTATGTTTCATGAATTATCTGAGAATAAGTTGAGACATCGTGTTCTTTGCCCCTAAATACTTCAGGGTGTATTTCCTGATAACAAAGATTGTGTCTTTCGTTAACCACAGCATAATCACCAAAGTGAGGATTTTAACAGACTCAATACAAATCCCCTCAATGAGGGAACACTCTGCTAATGAGCCATAAAAAGCCCACTGGAGGGTGATTTTCATCCAACCAAATATGACTGGAAAAATGTGTGCAAAAGGACTGAGGGTAAAAAATTAATACATTCAAGGTAGATTTAAGGGAAAAAATAGAAGGGAATAAGCTCAGGAGCATAATATATACATATTATATGTTCTGATGACATAGAAATAAATGACTAATTTAATTTAAAATTAAAGGAGAATAGAGAGAAAGGGTAAAAATAGAAATAAGTTCATTGACTGGTATATAAGTAATAGGTGAGAGTCAAAGAAACCATTAAAAACTGGCAAACCAGCTGCACCAAGGAAAAGTTTAAAAAGAAACTGGCAAACCAAAGTCAAAGTGGATTTTTTTTTTTTTTTTTTTTTTTTTTTTTGAGACGGAGTCTCGTTCTGTCGCCCAGGCTGGAGTGCAGTGGCCGGATCTCAGCTCACTGCAAGCTCCGCTTCCCGGGTTCACGCCATTCTCCTGCCTCAGCCTCCCGAGTAGCTGGGACTACAGGCGCCCGCCACCTCGCCCGGCTAGTTTTTTGTATTTTTTAATAGAGACGGGGTTTCACCGTGTCAGCCAGGATGGTCTCCATCTCCTGACCTCGTGATCCGCCCGTCTCGGCCTCCCAAAGTGCTGGGATTACAGGCTTGAGCCACCGCGCCCGGCCCAAAGTGGATTTTTAAAACAGGGAACACAGACCCCATCTCATTAAAAAAAAAAAAAAAAATTAATAAAAATAGCCAGGCATGGTGACCCACGCCTGCAGTTTCAGCTGCTTGGGAAGCTGAGGTAGAAAGATAGCTTGAGGCCAGGTTTGAGGCAACCTAGCAAGAACCCCATCTCATTTAAAATTAAAAGAAAAAAAGAACAGGGGACAAGAGCATTAAAATAATGCATAAAAGAATAAAAGATCAAATACTAAAAGAAAACATATATTTTTAAAACACTAAAAGAAATTCTAGGCCGGACGCGGTGGCTCACGCCTGTAATCCCAGCACTTTAGGAGGCTGAGGTGGGTGGATCACCTGAGGTCAGGAGTTCAAGACCAGACCGACCAACACGGTGAAACCCCGTTTCTACAAAAATACAAAAATCAGCCAGGCATAGTAGCGCACACCTGTAGTCCCGGCTACTCAGGAGGCTGAGGCAGGAGAATCGCTTGAACCCAGGAGGCGGAGGTTGCAGTGGGCCGAGATCGCACCACTGCACTCTAGTGTGGGCGACAGAACGAGACTTTATCTCAAAAGAAAAAGAAAAGAGAAAAAGAAAAGCATAACCCAAATCTAATCGTGAAGAAATATCATGAATTAGCCCAACATCAGGCAAACCCAAATTGAGGGGCATTCTATGCAATAACTAGCCTGTATTCTTCAAAAACATGAAGGTCATGAAAGACCAAAAAAAGACTACAGAGTGGTTGCAGACGAAAGAAAGTCATGAGTGCTAACAGCGATTTGTGACCCGGGACTCCGGGTCAGTCTCTCTCATTCAAGTACCTGTACACAGTACTTGAATCCATAGCGATCCTAATTTTGGCAATTGTACTGAGGTTATGAAACACAAAATTTTTGTTATTAGTATTTCTACCCTCAAGTATTTAGGGCTAAAGCGGCATGATGTCTCAACTTATTCTCTAAATGATTCATGAAAGATATTAATTTCTTACCCTCAGTCCTTTTGCCAAAGTTTTTCCAGTCATAATTTTGGTTGGATGAAAATCATCCTCTAGTGGACTCTTCAAAAATGGCCCATTAGGAGAGCGTTCCTTCATTTTGCCGTGTTTAAAATTGCTTTTCTATAGCCTTGACAGCTAAAGAAGAGCTTAACTGGACATAAAACTTTGGTTCACACTTTATTTCCTTGATTTTTTTGAAAATGCTGTTCAGTCGCCTTTTCTCTGATGCTTGTGAGAAATCTGATGCCAGTAGAATTCTCTTGTCCTTTGACCTTTTTGCCTAAAAGTCATGAGGATTTTTGTCTCTATCTTGAAATAAATAATTTTACTAGGACATGCCTCAGAGTTTGTTGTTCCAGGTCATTATTCACAGGTACCTAATAAATTCTTTCAATATAAAGTCAGGCTGGGAGTGGTGGCTCATGCCAGTAATCCCAGCACTCTGGGAGGCCAAGGCAGGAGGATCGCTTGAGCCCAGGAGTTTGAGACCAGCCTGGGCAACATAGTGAGACCCTGCCTTGAAAAAATATATATATATTTACATATATGTGTGTGTGTGTGTGTGTGTGTATGTACATATATATTAAGTCAGTCCTTTTTTTATTTCCAGAAAGTTTTCTAGAATTATGGTTTTAATTATTTTATATGATTCCATTATTTTGTTGTTCTTCTTCTGGAATTCCAGTTATCCCTAGAGCAATTTATTTTATTTTTTTATTTTTTATTTTTTGCTTATCTTCCATTCCAATCATTTACCCTAATCCTTTTTATTTCTTTTATTATTTCATTTTCACTCTCTTCGTTGTTTATCTACTTTTCCTTTTGCTGAATTTTCATTCAAATATATTTTCTCTTAGGTGCCTTGTTATATCTAAGAATTTAGTCTTTCCTTTCTGATATTTGGTATTTTCTTCTTCTTTTTCTTTCCTAGATTCAAGCACCTGTAATTTTATTTCTCTTTTTGTAGAACAGCCTGTTGTATGGTAGGAGTGATGCCACCTTTCTTTTCCTTTCTTTTTTTTTTTTTTTTAACGGCCTCACTCTGTTGCCCAGGCTAGAGTGCAGTGGCACGATCTCGGCTCACTGCAACCTCCGCCTCCTGGATTCAAGTGATTCTCCTGCCTCAGCCTCCTGAATAGCTGGGATTACAGGCATGCACCACCACGCCCTGCTAATTTTTGTATTTTTTGTAGAAACGGGGTTTCGCCATGTTGGGCAGACTGGTCTCGAACTCTTGACCTCAAGTAATTCGCCCGCCTCGGCCTTTCAAAGTGCTGGGATTACAGGCGTGAGCCACGGCACCAGGCCAGAGATGCCATCTTGAGGGGACACCGCCATGATGACGGACGTTTAACCCCCACCTACTAAGGTGTTCTGCAGCAAGGTCGTCAATGCCTGGAGCATAGATTACTCGTCAGAAAGCTGCTGATCTAATCCACATAGTGGTCACATATCATGGCAAAAAAAAAAAAAAAAAGTCTGAGGATATAACCAGCTGCACGCGTTTTACCGTAAATGCTTTTTCTTTTTTTTTTTTTTTTTTTTTGAGGCGGAGTCTCGCTCTGCCGCCCGGCTGGAGTGCAGTGGCCGGATCTCAGCTCACTGCAAGCTCCGCCTCCCGGGTTCACGCCATTCTCCTGCCTCAGCCTCCCAAGTAGCTGGGACTACAGGCGCCCGCCATCTCGCCCGGCTAGTTTTTTGTATTTTTAGTAGAGACGGGGTTTTCACCATGTTAGCCAGGATGGTCTCGATCTGCTGACCTCGTGATCCACCCGTCTCGGCCTCCCAAGTGCTGGGATTACAGGCTTGAGCCACCGCGCCCGGCCCCGTAAATGCTTTTTCTATAAAGAGTACTTTCTGGAGAGTAGGTGCAGGGATCCAACACCTCCCGATTGCCCAGGACATTGCTTCTGTTCTTAAGTTCCTATAAAATATTACTTGTTCAGAAACTGAATTTGTCAGCCTCTTTTCTTCAGCCTCTCAGCTCCCTCACCTTTGGGGGTAGGATTTCATGCACCTGCCCACCACAGAACAATTTTTGCTCATTCTTATTCTTAGTTTGTGAATTTCTGTTTCAAGATGCCTTTTAATATCTTGAAGTACATGTTTGGGAATATTTATTTCAGTTTAGAATATATTTTTTGCTTTATGGTTGTTGGTTTTTAGACTTTTTTTCAGTTTTTAAAAATAATTTAGGGTGGACTTTCTATTTCTGGAAGTGATTTTATCTAATTTCCTCTTCTATCTCCTGTGCAATGTTTTAGACCCCTTGCCCCATCCACAACTGTCCACAAGTCTTTCAACAGAACTTCAGAGAAAACTCTATGGGAAATCGGCGTTCATTTTTGTACACTCAAGTAATCTGAAATTTGTAGTGCCTTCAGTCTTTGAATAATACTGCAAGCTTGGGATATGCATGGATTTCTTTTTCCTCATAAATCTCTATTGTTTTTTGGAGAATCCGTGAAGACATTTGAATTTAGACTGCCGGCATTACCTCAGCTACCCAGAGATGGCTTCAATAACTGATTTCAAATGAATAAAAGCATTCGATGATACTATGACTTTATTTATATGCAGAAAGTAAAAATCTTACACAGAACATATTAGATTTTACAAGATCTTCTGATACCAAAATTACAGTGATTGTCATATATTAATTATAAATTACAAAAATGCTGATTGTTTTGTTAAGAAAAATAATGTCCTCAAGGAAAAACATTACATTCAAAGTGCTAAATCTCATGTATTAGGCCAGCTTCAATTCTAACACAAGTATATGTGTGTTCCTTTTCATTTCACTGTCATCCTCAACTTAAACTAGACCTAAGATTTTTCTATTCTTTGCCAGACTTTTAGAAATTAAGGGGAGCACATTTTAAATAAAGTGGTATATTGCTTTTGTCTTTGCCCCATTTTTGCTGAATGCCTGTACAAGAGTTTAATACTTAGGCACTTAGGACCACTCTTTATGTACTATAACTAAAAGGACCAGTGTATTTGTAAACTGACTGGAGCATGGCAGTCAATCCAGATTTGCAGCAAATCTTCACGCATATTGCAAACCAGATGGAGAACTTAACTATTTCATAGTATCTAGCAGCTGTCTTCTTTTTGTGTTCACAGGCATAGAGCCAAACCCACAGCCTGCTGTGTGCCCCATGAAGTAAGAGGCTTAGAAATCATATTTTTCTAAGTTTTCCCTTGTTTCACTTCTAAAACACTCTGAAAACATTAACCAGTTTGATGGTAAACCAAATGAGCAAACGCAAGGACGTCCCATCCAAATGTAGCCTGCTGTCTATGCAACAGGTAGCTTCATTTCACCACGTGGTATACTCACAAATATCCTGCTACATAGTTTGTACACCAATTGGGACTAGAGATCATTGAATTGCCCTCTGATACAACTTATTGCTCAATAGAAGACCGTTATTTTTTTAAATGGCAACAAAATCTCACTGGCCAGAAAGACCTGCATGTGGTTCATTTCTTGCTGGTATGCGCTAAATCAGAGCCTCAAAGAGACATAGGTAGGGAGGCCCGATGTAATGTTCTCATTACAGAAGATGAATGGCAAAACAGATGGCAGAGTATAAAGCAATTCCAGCTCTTTATCACTTTGGTTCTTCCAGCATGAAACATTTAGACCACAGTGATTTTCAAATATATCCGTGAAAAGGCAAGAAAACAAAAAAGCCATGCCTATAATCCTGGAATTCAAGCCACAGTCATGGAGATGCGATTCATCTGGGCCTCAATAAAATCAGAGTGTGAAGATTAATCTTTAAATGCAAAATTCGCATGTGACTCAAAGCTCTCTGGTGCTTTCTGGTTCTTGAATGAAAACTGGTTTTGCAAGTAAGGTATTTTTTAAGGCTGACTGAACCCTTACCTAAATGCTCAGGTTCAAGCGATTCTCCTGCCTCAGCCTGCCGAGTAGCTGGGATTACAGATGTGTATGAGCACGCCCAGCTAATTTTTCTATTTTTCGTAGAGATGGGGTTTTGTCACGTTGGCCATGTTGGTCTGGAACTCCTGACGGCAGGTGTTCTACCCACCTTGGCCTCCCAAAGTCGTGGGATTACAGGCGTGAGCCACCATGCCCAGCCAATTGACCAATTATTTAAATGTTCATTTTCATAGTAGGAACCAAGAGCAGCTATAGATTAAACAAACTTATGAAACCCTCTGATTTAATTTCACTGTGAAATGTGGTCAGAGATCCATTTGCACAAAGACATTAACAGTATGACTCCAGCCTCAGCTTACAGACTCAACAAGGGTAGTGGAAAAGGACAGTGCAGAAGGAGAGAATGAATGGAAGAAGAAAAGGGGCAAAGAAAAACACTTGATGTGGGGCACCCTAAATCACTGCTATGAATGGACCTGATAATACCCTCACGGAAAGAATAGAAGGATCATACAAACACCAATCATACCAGCCTAGCATTCCTACACAATTACTGCTGCAACCTAATTAATGTGGTATTAAATTATTGCTTTAAGAGCAACAAGTGTTTACAAAAATGAGCTGATTTCAAATAAAAAATTATTTCACAGTTCAGTCTTAAGGATCATAAAAGTCAGACATCATAACAAAAGCAAATGTAAGCCTTACATCCCAAATCTGTCATTTCCAAGGGGTTCCTCTCCAGTGGTGTCAATCAATAAAAAATAGCATTTCCTCCAAAGACCCAGCTGGACAAGAATGTCCAGCTTTTCTGACACAATGCTGCCCCAATCCTACGGGTTGAAGAAAAAAATAGAGATTCTGAGAGAAACAACTTTTAGGCAATTAGGATGCTATCCCTCCAGAGTTCCAAGAAAAATCGGAGATTAGGATATCCAGAAGAAAATAAAGGTTTAAGTTTTATTACACACGTAGAGAAAAGCTAAGATGAGTCACGGAATAGGTAAAGCTTATATTATGGGCCTTGATCCTTTTGTTTCCCTCCTGTGAACAAAACAAAACAGACAGCTTCTTGGGTATGAAAGTGAATTTCATACCCAATCAAAAAGCTGGATTTAGAGACAGAAACATAACTTTGCCACTTATTAAATTACTCACTACATTATCAAATTATAATCCAAGACAGGATATAAAAGTCATTTATTCTGAACTCTGACCTCTAACTACTACTGCACTAGACACTGAAGTCCAAGAGATCACCGCTATCTCCATTCCCACGTTGGTTGTTGAGTTTGAGACAAGTGCATGTGTGCATGTCAAAAACAAAAATATGTTTTCAACAGAGCTAGGGAGCAATGATACAGCAATATGGAAACAAATGTGAAATGCAAACAATATGTTCCATAGTAAAATTTAAAGAAACTCAAAGTTCAGGTAAGACACATTTAAGAAGGTCAAGACTAAGAGTTCCAAGGTAGAAAACAGGCTCCTTTCCATCCCAGAGAGCCTCTCGATCCTCAGTGCTGCTCTCAGCTAGCTGTCTACTCTCCTCCCTTAGGTGCGAGCAAAGTCTTTAAGGTATTCCCCACTAGGAACTCACATAGATGTAGTCAAACTCTTGAACTTTTATTCGGGATAAAGCCAAGATGGTCACCTAGACACTGCCATGAAGAGCATCTTCTACTACAAGACAAGACCATCAAGCAGATCAGTACACTTCCAGGAGATCATAGGAAATAAGAAAGGCATTGAGGGTGTACCAAGGGAAGACATAGACCCTGGGCTGAAGGGGAAGGAAGCTGGGAACTCTGCACCGGACTACAGAGCACCAGGACTCATTTCTGACCCCCAGTGGCTCCTGGGGATGGTATGAGTTAAATAGGCGAGGAGTGGTCCACTCTTACCAGGAACCTCCAGAATCCTAGCTGAAGGAGACCCCATGACCCTAATGGACATTTGAGCGGACAAAGAGAGCTGCTTGGAGCGGTGGCAGAGACAGAACTCTAGCTTGTGATGAGGCCAGAAGGTTTGGCACGGAACAGCTGAAGTGGAGCACTGGCTAGGGACACCCATCCCCCAAGGCTCACCAAGCTCCTCCAGGTGGTTTGGCTGTTGTTGACTGATGGACCTGGACAGAACATGGCTATCTTATCCATGGGATGGGGCCCATCTGATTTGAGTATCCCACAGTCTGCCTGACTTTTTCAGGTTCTCTGCTCAGCAGTACCCACTTGCAGGGCAGCCTCAGATACCAGAAGGGAGCACTTTCCATTGGCCCCACTATAGCTCCTTCACAGGCTGACCTCACCTACCACAGTGCACACCCACCCGTGGCCTCCCTCCACCACTTTGCTGGCACACACTTGCCTGCAGCCCCCACCTACTGCTAATCCACCACTAGGCACTGAAGAAACATACCTCAAAATAATAAGAGCCGGCCGGGCGCGGTGGCTCAAGCCTGTAATCCCAGCACTTTGGGAGGCCGAGACGGGCGGATCACGAGGTCAGGAGATCTAGACCATCCTGGCTAACACGGTGAAACCCCGTCTCTACTAAAAAAAAAATACAAAAAACTAGCCGGGCGCGGTGGCGGGTGCCTGTAGTCCCAGCTACTCCGGAGGCTGAGGCAGGAGAATGGCGTGAACCCGGGAGGCGGAGCTTGCAGTGAGCTGAGATCCGGCCACTGCACTCCAGCCTGGGCGACAGAGCGAGACTCCGTCTCAAAAAAAAAAAAATAATAATAATAATAATAATAAGAGCCATTTATGACAAACCCACAGCCAATATCATACTAAACAGGCAAACACTCGAAGCATTCCCTTGAGAACCAGAACAAGACAAGGATGCCCACTCTCTCCACTCCTGTTCAACATAGTACTGGAAATCCTAGCCAGAGCAATCAGGCAAGAGGAAGAAATAAAAGGTATCCAAATAGAAAGAGAGGAAGTCAAACTATCTTTCTCTCTGCAGATGATACGATTCTATACCTAGAAAACACCATACTGTATGTCCAAAAGTTCCTAGATCTGATCAACAACTTCAGCAAAATTTCAGAATACAAAAACAATGTACAAAAATCAGTAGCATTTCTACACACCAAAAATATCGAAGCTAAGAGCCAAATCAAGAACACAATCCCATTCACAATAGCCACACAAAAAATAAAATACCTAGGAATAGAGCTAACCAGGGAGGTGAAAGATCTCTACAACAAGAATTACAAAACTCCGCTCAAAGAAATCAGAGACAACACAAACAAATGGAAATACTTTCCATGCTCATGGATAGGAAGAATCAATATGGTTAAAGTGGCCATATTGCCCAAAGCAATTTACAGATTCAGTGCTATTCCCATCAAACTTTTACAGAATTAGAAAAATTCTAATTTTTACAGAATTAGAAAAACCTATTCCGAAATTCATGTAGAACCAAAACAGAGCCTAAATAGCCAAAACAATCCTGACCAAAAATAACCAACCTGGAGGCATCATACTACCCAACTTCAAACTACGCTGCGAAGCTACAGTAACCAAAACAGCATGGTAATGGTACAAAAACAGATACATACACCAATAGAACAGGTTAGAGAACTCAGAAATAATACTGCACATCAACAACCATATGATCTTTGACAAAGCTGACAAAACAAGCAGTGGGAAAAGGAATCTCTATTCAATAAATTGTGCTGGAATAATAGGCTAACCATGTGCAGATGATTGAAGCTAGACTCCTTCCTTTTACCATATACAAAAATCAATCCAAGATGGTTAAAGACTTAAATGTAAAACCTAAAACGATAAAAAACCCTGGAAGAAAACCTAGGAGATATCATTCTGGACATCAGTCCTGGAAAAGAGTTCATGCCAAAGACTCCAAAAGCAGTTGCAACAAAAACAAAAATTGACAAATGGGACCTAATTAAACTAAAGAGCTTCTGCACAGCAAAAGAAACTATCAACAGAGTAAACAAATAACCTACAGAATGGGAGAATATATTTGCAAACTATGCATCCAACAAAGGTCTAATACCCAGCATCTATAAGGAACTTAAACAAATTAAGAAGAAAAAAAAACATTGAAAAATGGGTAAAGGACATGTAGAGACACTTTTCAAAAGATGACTTACATGTGGCCAACAAGCAGATGAAAAAATGCTCAACATCACTGATCATCAGACAAATACAAATCAAAACCACGATGAGATACCATCTCACACCAGTCAGAATGGCTATTACTAAAGAGACAAAAAAATATCAGATGTCAGCAAGGTGGCAGAGAAAAGGGAATGCTTATACACTGCTCATAGGAATGTAAATTAGTTCAACCATTGTGGAATTCAGTTTGGAGATCTCTCAAAGAACTTAAAACAGCACTACCATTTGACCCACCAATCCCATTGCTGGGTATATACCCAAAGGAATATAAATTGTTCTACCATAAAGACACATGAATGTGTATATTCATTGCAGCACTATTCACAATACCAAAGGCATGGAATCAACCTAAATGCCCATCCACAGTAGACTGTATGAAGAAAATGTGGTTCGTATACACTATGGAATTCTATGCAGCCATAGAAAAAGAATGAGATAATGCCCTTTGTAGCAATGTGGATGGAGCTGGAGGCCATTATCCTGAGCAAACTAACACAGAAACAGAAACCACCACATGTTCTCACTTGTAAGTGAGAGCTAAACATTGAGTACACATAGGCACAAAGAAGGGAACAACAGAAACCTGGGCCTACTTGAGGGCGGAGACTGGGAGGAGAGTGAAGATTGGAAAACTACCTATCAGATACTATGCTTGTTACCTGGATAATAAAATAATCTGGCCGGGCGCGGTGGCTCAAGCCTGTAATCCCAGCACTTTGGGAGGCCGAGACGGGCGGATCACGAGGTCAGGAGATCGAGACCATCCTGGCTAACACGGTGAAACCCCGTCTCTACTAAAAAAATACAAAAAAATTAGCCGGGCGAGGTGGCGGGCGCCTGTAGTCCCAGCTGCTCGGGAGGCTGAGACAGGAGAATGGCGTAAACCCGGGAGACGGAGCTTGCAGTGAGCTGAGATCCGGCCACAGCACTCCAGCCTGGGCGGTGGAGCGAGACTCCGTCTCAAAAAAAAAAAAAAAAAAAAAAAAAAGAAAAAAATAATCTGCACACCAAACCCTTATGTTATGCAATTTGCCCATATAACAAACCTGCACATTTACCCTCTGAACCTAAAATAAAAATTGGAAAGAGAGAAAAAAAAGTCTTGAACTTGAATAGAGCACTCATAAAGTCTAAAAAGCTACTAGATCTCAAAGGAATGAAATCTCTAACTGTAAAAAAATTACAAGGCCTTGAGCTTGGGGAACTGGGGACATGGAGCATATATGTGTGAATATATTCAGAATACCTCTCCTATCATACCTCATGGGTAATTATATGTTTTTAATAATCGTAAGACCAGTCCTTAATGAGTTGATTTAGCCTGAAAATCTTCAAAGCAAAGGATTATCTTCACCTAGGCAACTGTTTATTATTTCATTTGCTTCTATCAAGTTTACTAAATCATAAATTATTTTCTGTTTCCAAAAGTCTAACACAGTGCCTTGTACATATTTATGTCCTTGATAAAAATTTTTAACTTGAGTTTTTATCCGTAAGGTTTTCAAACCAATTCAAGAAACAGATTTCTTCTTCTAACAAATCAGTTGAGACACGAAGCATTATGGATAGAACCCAGAAACTTACAAAATGAAGAGACAATAAAATAACCTGAAAAACTGATGAATCACTGACTCACTTTTTATGCAGAACATTCAAGCAGTAATGCCTAAAATAGGACTAATACAGGCTGGGTGCTGTGGCTCACGCCTGTAATCCCAACACTTTGGAAGGTCAAGGTGGTTGGATCACTTGAGGTCAGGAGTTCAAGACCAGCCTGACCAACATGGTGAAACCCCGTCTCTACTAAAAATACGAAAAATAGCCAGGCATGGTGGCTGTAATCCCAGCTACTCGGGAGACTGAGGCAAGAGAATCGCTGGAACCTGGGAGGCAGAGGTTGCAGTGAGCCGAGATCATGCCATTGCACTCCAGCCTGGGCAACAAGAGTGAAACTCTGTCTCAAAAAAAAAAAAAAAGGTAAGTCTCTTGAAACACTTCCTAGATGGGATGGAACCTCATGGGATAGTAAACTCACAACATATTAGGTAAAGATTTTGTATGAGTTTACCTCTCCTGAACTGTGTAAATTTTCTAAAACCATGGTCTTCTTCTAAGAGAACAAAATAATCGTTCTTGGGGCATCAGCATTAGCAAATGAGGGAGGGAAAGAATGGAATAATTATCTGAACAACATAACCAGAATAAACAGCCAAGCTTCCTTTAGGCCTTCCTTTCATGTTTGTTTCCTGTTCTATTAAAGAGTGTTTTGGAAATAAAAATAGAATTTCTTTGCCTAAAAAATCTGATTGCCAGGACTCTGTTCACTTAACCTAAAATCATCAATTACCAGGGTTTTTTTTTTTTTACTTCCAAAAACTTTATGCATGGGACCCCAAGGTCATTTTGAAAGAAGTACAGAAAATAATCCTTTGCCAATGTTCTTTGACTGAAGAATTGGCTTTAATAAAACAGGACTTGGGTTTCCAGAGAATCAAAAGGCACTAGGGTAGTTATTTTCCTTAAAAATTAAAAGTAAAACTACCAACTCTTCAACCTCAGCTCAAAAAAGTCTGCTTACTATCAAAAGCAAAAGTTTACCCAAAGGTAAATCAATTGCCAGTCTTTTTAGGGAAAAGCAAGAACAAATATGTAAGTTGCTGGCTACAATCCTATTATTACAGGATAGTGTTTATAAAACATTTTATGCAATGTTTCCTTGCCAATTAAAGGTGAGTGTAGGATTTGCCTTTTAGTTTTATTATCTTTGCCTAACCCTTATGATAGTAACATAAGCCAAAGGGATTAAGGAAACCACTGGATAACATATATCTGCAAAACTGTCTTCACTGGAAATTACCATCAGGATAAAAGGAAATGGTATTAGGGCCCTGAAATTGGGACAGGTTGGATTCCTTTAAATATAATTGGTAGAACTTGAAATATGTTTGCATTTGTAATGTCAAAGCCTGATGATCTGGTCGTTGCAGAAATTCTGTGAGCTACCTAACATCCTTTAACAAAGCCCTTTCTGTTACAACTAGCAAGAGCAGATTCAAACTAAGAACAGTAAACCGCAGAATAAGGCCAAAGATTTTGCTGTCAACAGACACACAAAGAAGTCAGAATCTTTGACTAATTTTTCTTCCTCAGTTGGATTTGAAAGCAGTGACAATCCTATTACCATTACAGGACTGGTGGTTCATCTTACATGGGACGAAAGTGTTCCTTACATGATCACCTGTGGTAACCTGGAATGAGGTAACCTTCTATTGGCAAGACTGAGTGACTCCTGCTTCCACACAGGAAAGCTTAAAGAAAGAAAATCTCAAGCTCAATATTAAAGTTATCAGCTCAAGACACAATCATGATTAAAGGGTTTCTGTGACTACCTTAAAAAAGAGTCCTCTATAACTTGCAGTTGTTTGGCCGAGACTATTGAAACTCAGACAGAATTTGCCCAATTGCGAAGTAGGTTGCTTTCACAGCCCTCTGTTAAGCAGCAGTTAAGGAGCTGATTGAGAAACAGTGGGGTCCTAAGAGTTAGAATGGAGTCCACTGATACCCAAAACCCTTAAAACTACTAAACCTCTCTTGCCAGATGAAATAGTTTCCTCGTCCATTAAGTTAAGTCTGTTCTGACAGTATAGGAGCCTTGACTTTTAAATACCTCACCTAAGGTAGTTGCTTCTCAAGGGGTGCCAATCCCCCCAAAGCCTCTCTCCTCCTTGCTTCCACACTCACGACTAAAGACATATTCCAACATGCCCTTTAAGATAAGTTACAAAGTCAAACCATGGAATATACAACAACAACAACAACAACAAATTACAAGAATTGACTAATTTATATCACCAGAAACCTGGAGAATAATTGTAAAAATCGATTCTGGGAATGATAGATTAGAGGGAACCGAATGTAATTTTAGACTTTCTAAACTTATAAACCTGGAAACAAATGCCAAAACTTCTGCATCCAATATACGAGTTCTAGGTAACCCACATTGCTTTCAGCTGTTTTCTTGGTTACTTAACTCAAATCTGGAGTCAGTTGTGACCTATGCTAAATAAGGCTGAGTTCCCAGATGGGGTAATGAGAAAGGAAAAAAAAAAAAGATCTAGAGACATGAGAGTAATAAACTAAAATTATCGTATGCAACTAACTTATCTGTCCCCAGATTTGTCTCCTAAAAAGGTCCAGGTCTCCAGGTCTTTACCAGGGCACTGAGAAATATTTAAAGACTAAGGGAAGTACCAGTTCTTTTGAAAAGCACTTTAGGCCGGGCACAGTGGCTCCTGTCTGTAATTCTAGCACTTTGGAAGGCCAAGGCAGGTGGACTACCTGAGTTCGGGAGTTCAAGATCAGCCTGGCCAACATGGTGAAACCTCGTCTCTACTAAAAATACAAAAAATTAGCCAGGTGCAGTGGCACACACCTGTAATCCCAGCTACTCTGGAGGCTGAGGCAGGAGAATTGCTTGAATCCAAGAGGCAGAGGTTGCGGTGAGCCGAGATCACACCACTGCACTCCAGCCTGGGCTTCAGAGCGAGACTTAGTCTCAAAAACAAACAAACAAAAAAAACTTTGGTAATTGAACTCCATGAATTAAGATAAAGTGGGAAAAGCTTGCAATGGGCCTCATTATTTCAATGAAGATATGAAGATTGTGGCACCCAGAGTGGAAGGGGTGAAGAGAGTCACTTAAACACAAGAGATAGGGCGGGTCTGCTTACCGTAATAGGCAGTACGGCTAAAGTGGACAAGAATTTAATTTGCTTTATAGAGTTTACTCCAAAAACTGTTTTACTAATGACTTCATCAATGTCTGTATAAGACTGACTAAAATGTTTATAGTCATGCATACAAGGTCAAAATACTGGCAGAGTAAAAACAGCTCTGGAGTTAAAACTTGGGTCAGCGTGACTGGCACAATTGTCCTGAATATGGAAGACAACATAAGAGATTATTCCCCTAAACAAAGAAGGTTTGTTCCAAGTGGACTTTCTGTGTCTATTCACACTGAAAACTGGGTTAAGGTTATTTCAAGTATTTATCTAAATTTATCATTGTCATAAATTAACTTTACAATGATTTCCTAAGGGAAAGTTTGGTTCAAGCCACAGAAAGACCGATATATGCACCCAAATCTTTCATAAGAAACTCTGTGATGTCATCTTTGAATTGGAAATTGTCACTCCAGAACCCTGTTTCAAAATTATAATTGTATCTTGTATATTGTCTCAAAAGTAACAAAAAGGAGGCCGGGCATGGTGGCTCATGCCTGTAATCTCAGCACTCTGTGAGGTAGAGGCGGGTGGATCACTTGAGGTCAGGAGTTCGAGACCAGCCTAACCAGCATGGTGAAATCCCATCTCTATTTAAAATTTAAAAAAAAAAAAAGCTAGGCATGGTGGTGCATGCCTATAATCCCAGCTACTTGGGAGGCTGAAGCAGGAGAATCATTTGAACCTGGGAGGCAGAGGTTGCAGTGAGCCGAGATCATGCCACTGCACTCCAGCCTGGATGACAGAGCAAGACTCTTGTCTCAAAAAAAAAAACAAAACAAAAACTAAGTAACAGATAGTTTTCATGCCAAAACCCATGGGCCACAGGTAAAACTATACTCAAATCCAAAATTTCAAAATTATACCATTAAATGCCTTAATAACCCATCAATATTAAAAACAAAACAAGTAATAAATGGAAGAAGTTTAAAATATAGCCTCAAAAATAACAAACTAAAATAAAGGAGGGAATTATCAGAGATAAAATGTTAAATTTGTTCAGAAAGCAATTATAAAGAATACATAAAACAGAAAGCTATTTCCCCAGAAATATTTTTTTAAACAGATAAACTCTTGGCAAACCTGATTAGTGGAAAAAGAGAAAAAGCAAAAACATACAACCTTTAAGATAACAAGGTGATAAACACGTGTTTTTAAAAGTTTATTTTTCATCATGATAAAACACATATTTTTAAGTCATTTAACAATCATAAAAAAATATACATGCAGCTGGGCGCAGTGGCTCACGCCTGTAATCCCAGCACTTTGGGAGGCTGAGGCAGGCGGATCACCTGAGGTCGGAAGTTTGAGACCAGCCTGACCAACATGGAGAAACCCGGTCTCTACTAAAAACACAAAATTACCCGAGCGTGGTGGCGCATGCCTGTAGTCCCAGCTACTCGGGAAGCTGAGGCAGGAGAAATCGCTTGAACCCGGCAGGCGGAGGTTACAGTGAGCCGAGATTACGCCACTGCACTCCAGCCTGGTCAACAAGAGCAAAACTCCGTTTCAAAAAAAAAAAAAAAGAATATACATGCAAATCTATAGAAATTATTTCAGAGACACGTTATGGTCACCTCAGATTCCCAAAGTTTAACCTCTCTCTCAGCCACACGACTGCCCCTGCTGCCACAACCACCGCATCTACCGACATCTCTGGCTATCTCGTTCTGTCCTAAGGTGAATGCCAGGCTCTGGAAACACGGCCTTCCTAATGCCTTCCCATCATGTCAGAAGCTGCAGAAGCTCTGGCACCTCTTGGCCCAATTCAATCGGACCCATGTAGGTTCTGATTCCTCCTGCCACTTCCAGACTACAACGCAGACTCCAAAGAATTGGCATTCCACAGGGTGGGACGTGGTCTCCGCAGCAGCTGCCCAAAGAAGCCAGGTGATACTGCCTAAAAGTGCATGCACTGAACTCGCCATGAGGCAAACATTGACCAATAGGAGAGAAGTGAGATGGGAGGAAGGTGATGGAGCAATCTACTTCCCTTTCCCCCTGCCATGACTATTAAAGTGGACTATTCCAACATGTCTTTTCTGTATGTACAGCCTGTGTGGTATTGCCCTGTCTCAGTGGGTATCATATTCTTCACAGTTCATGAGGTGGTGGCCAGCTTGGTAACACGCCAATTTCCATTTGTTTTCCATCCTTCTCTCTCGTTTCCCTTTTCCCTCTCTCTGTATCCCAGGATATCACCTTTCAATAAAACCTTACCACTTGTCTTGCTTCAGCCTCTGTTTTTTAGGGACAGTAATACATTTGAAAATTTAGAGGACATGGTTAGTTTTCTACCAAAATTAAAACTACTATATTTTGCCAAGTAAGAGATAGAAAATCTGACCAGATCCATAATCACAGAAAACACTGGAAAGCTAAGTAAAGGTCTGCCATTTTTAAAAAGATACCAGGCCCAGAAAATATAATAGCTGAATTATATTTAAATGTTAAAGTACAAATAATTCCTAATTTATTTTCTCTATTCTCAACCACATAATTCATTTTATTTGTTGTGCATTACCATGTTATTAACATATCATAATAAAGATAATTCAAAAAAAGAAAACTATAGGCAAATTTCACTTATAAATAAAGATGCAAACATTTAAAAATGACATCAAATGGGCCGGGCGCGGTGGCTCACGCCTGTAATCCCACTTTGGGAGGCCAAGGCAGGCGGATCACAAGGTCAGGAGATCGAGACCATCCTGGCTAACATGGTGAATCCCCATCTCCACTAAAAATACAAAACATTCTCCGGGCATGGTGGCGGGCACCTGTAGTCCCAAGCTACTGAGGAGGCTGAGGCAAGAGAATGGCGTGAACCCGAGAGGCAGAGCTTGCAGTGAGCCAAGATCAGGCCACCACCCTCCAGCCTGGGCCACAGAGTGAGACTCCATCTCAATAAATAAATAAATAAATAAATAAGACATCAAATGAATTTTGACAGTGCATTAAAAGAACAATTCATCTGTTTGAGTCCATTCTCACACTGCTATAAAGACATACCTGAGACTGGTAATTTTATAAAGAAAAGAGGTTTAATCTGCTCATGGTTCTATGGGCTGTACAGGCGTCTGTCTCCGGGGAAGTCTCAGGGAACTTATCATCATGGCAGAAGGCAAAGGGAAAGTAGCTACACCTTCTCATGATGGGCAGGAGAGAGAGAGCAAAGGAGGAGGTGCTACACACCTTCAAACAACCAGATCTTGTGAGAACTCTCTCACAAGACAGTACGAGGGGGATGGTGCTAAACCAGTAAAAACCAACCTCAAGATCCAGTCACTTCCCACCAGGCCCCTCCTCCGACAATGGAGATTACAATTCAACATGAGATTTAAGTGAGGCCACAAATCCAAACCATATCAACATAATAACTGAATTTTAAATCATGTTAGCAGATCATATAAATGTAAACATGGATGAGAGAATTTAATAATTTTCTCAATATAATACAAGATCCTTCAAAAAGATATTTTTTTTTTTGAGATGGAGTCTCGCTCTGTTGCCAGGCTGGAGTGCAGTGGTGTGATCTCGGCTTACTGCAACCTCTGCCTCCCGGGTTCAAGTGATTCTCCTGCCTCAGCCTCCAGAGAAGCTGGGATTATGGGCACGCGCCACCATGCCCGGCTAATTTTTTTTGTATTTTTAGTAGAGACACGGTTTCACCATGTTGGCCAGGATGGTCTTGATCTCCTGACCTCGTGATCCACTGCCTCGGCCTCCCAAAGTGCTGGGATTACAGGCAGGAGACACTGCGTCCGGTCAAAAAGATCTCTCTTATAACACACACACTCTAACCATATGAATAAAACATTTTAAAGATATATCTAATTTCTTCCCAGAATCTTTTCAAACCTTCTTTATGCTTTTCCCTCATTCCTCAACTGCTGACACCAGAGTGTCTTTGAGGTCGGAAGGGCTAGCTCACAGTGAATTTCAACAGGGGTGGTATCAGCATTTGAGGAAAGATCATTCTACTTTATGTAAGCCTGACTTAGGCATGGCAAGACGTTTGCCTTCTCTGACCCTGGGCATTAAATTTCATAGCATACCCAAGTCATTGGCAACAAAAAAATTCTCCATTCATTTCCAAGTACTTGATGAGGATGACCAATGCCTGGTTAGGAACAACTGAGGGGCTACCCCTTACCTGTTCGGAGTAGTTACTGGGGTACAGAGAGCTACCCCTACACCTGTAGCCCAGCAATTACTGGGAACTCTCTCCACCTCCTCAGACAACCCTATTCCCACCTCTTTCCTGCCCCTCCCTTCTAATCTATCTCCTTCCGAAACTGGAGAGGGCACCCATCATTTTACTTCTCTTGGCCTTTCCTATCTGAGTGTGCTAGAACGTCGGAACCCAGAAAGCACAAATCACCAGCAAACAAGATGGCGTGCACTTCCATACACAGTGCACAAGGAAGCAGAAATGCCCATGAGGTGCTTTTAGACAGCTAAGCCATCGATTTGATTGTCACTTGTTGATTGTATGGGCATTGAAAAAACAGAATTTCCACAGAGCCAAAAATGAAAATCCACCATGTCCTATCAGGTCAAAGGATTCAGCACTGCAGAGGCTCTTCTTCTCCTCTGAGTCTCACGATAGCAAATGGTTAACAGCACAGGCCTTAGAGATTTGGATATAAATCCAAATTCCACTCTGCCCTTTCTTCTATATTGGAAAAAAATGTTGGTTTTGACAAAACATAATTTATATTTCTTATCTTCATGCAAGGTTTTTACTGAGTCCTCCATACTTTTCTTCCTGTGTCTTCCACTAATTTGCTTTGCCTCTGTTGGTCTTTTGCCACGTTTCCTATGGATTCTTAGCCACACTACTAGGTTTAGTCCTTTGGAGGGAAAAAATACCTGATTCCTCACTTCAGGAACACTTCTGGTCTTCATTTTTCACTTGAGGAATGACAAGGAAGGATGCATAACCAGGTGTTTGGCAGACTGTCACAGAGAAGAGTTCAGATTTACCCTGAGCAGTGCTGAATCCACCCTCACTGGCTGGGCAATCTTGCTCCGGTCACTTAATCTCTCTGAACTTCATTTTTCTTAGCAAAAGAAAAAAAAAAGGGAAAAAATGTGCCAAAATCACAAAGCTGTGGTAAAGAACAAATAAAATAGTGAGGTTGCAAATACCCTTTGTATGGGGTGAGAAATTATTCGTGTGCTCACTTTCATTCTCCACAAAATTTTAATTCTCAGGCTCTCTGGATACTTTCTTTGATGTTGAGTTATAGAAGTCATTTAAACAGTACATGAGAGAAGGCTTTAGATCCTTGTCTTAGTCCACCTGGGCTACCATAATAAAGTACCCTAAATTAGGTGGCTTATAAACAACAGAGTCCAGGCAAGGTGGCTCACACCCGTAATCCCAGCACTTTGGGAGGCCAAGGCGAGCAGATTGCTTGAAGCCAGGAGTCTGAGACCAGCCTGGCCAACGTGGTAAAACCCTGTCTCTACTAAAAATACAAAAATCAGCTGGGCATGGTGGCACACTGCTATAATCCCAGCTTCTTGGGAGGCTGAGGCACAAGAACTGCTTGAACTCGGGAGGCAGAAGTAGCAGTGAGCTGAAGTTGTGCCACTGCATTCCAGCCTGGGAGACAGAACATGACTTTGTCTCAGAAAAAAAAAAAAAAAAAAAAAACCCGAAATTTATTTCTCACAGTTCTAGAGATGAGGATGTCCAGGATCAAGTTGCCGGCAGATTCTGGTGAGGGCTAACTTCCTGGTTCACAGATCACCATCTTTTCACAGTGTCCTCATATGGCAGAGGATGCATAGGAGCTTTTAAGGGTTTCTTTTATAAGGGCACAAATATGATTCATGAGGGTTCTGCCTTCAGGATCTGATCACCTCTCAAAGGCCTCCTCTCCTAATACCATCATATTGGGGGTTAGATTTTAAGTCGCAAACATTGGTGTCACCTAAATATTCAATCTACAGCATTTCGTACTTAGCCCCCCAAAATTCATGTTTTTCTCACATGTAACATACACTCACTGCATTCCAACAGCCCCAAAAGTCTTAACTCGTTCCATCTTTAATTCTAAAGTCTAAAATCCAAAGTTCCTCTAAATATCATCTAAATCAGATATGGGTGGGAGTCAAGGTACAATCCACCCTGAGGCAATTCATCCTGTCCACTGTGAACCTGTGAACCCAAATGAGTTATGTGCTTTCAAAATACAGTGGTGTGATAGGCATAGGATAAACAATCCCATTCTAAAAGGGAAAAAAATAGGAAAGAAGAAAGGAGTAACAGAGCTTGAGAAGAATCTTTGACCTGATTCTCTGCCCTCCAGGCCCACTGGGGATGGATCCCATCTACCAGACCCATTGAGGCAGCAGTCAGACCCCTGCAGACTTGTTGGGCAGGGGTTGACCCAAAGCTTCAGGCAGCTCTGTACCCATGGCAGTTCTCTGCCTTGACCCTGCAGCTTTCCAGGGCTGGGGTCCCATGACTCTACCAGGAGGCCTCATCCTTTGAAATCTACAACCATACCATGACAGCTGTGCTGAACATAGCTCAGGCCACGCTGAGGTCCACCAGAACGCTACCCAGGGTTGCTGAGGAGAACAGAGCTGGAGTGTAGGGAATGGAGTCCTTGATGTGAGGCAAGGTCTGTATGCCAAACTCCTATGCACACCAGGCATCAGCAAGCCTCTTCTTTGAAACCATTCTATCCCTCTCTGCCCCCAACTCTTGTACTGTGGGCCTGTAATGGAAGGGATAACACTGATGGTCTCTGAATTGCCTCCAGGTATTCTCCATTCTCTTGGAGAATAGCTGGTAGCTTCTGTTGAGACGGTTGACAAATCTCCTTGTCAAACAGTCGTTTGGCCACCCCCTTAGTTTTCTCTCTTAAACCAGGTTTCTCATTCCAATATGGATAGGCTGAGAATTTTCCAAATCTTTAAGTTCTGCCTCCCTTTTGATGAACCATCCCATGTTTAAATAATTTCTTTTTTCTCATTTTATTATAAGCAATCAGAAGAAATCAGTCCACTCCTTCACACTTCACTTAGAAATTTCTGCAGTCAAATATCCAGTTTCATTTCTTACAAGTTCTACTTTACACAAAACACTAGGACAGGAACAAAATTCAGCCAAGTTCCTTAAGACTTTACAACAGAGACCACCTTCCTCCAGTTTTCAATAACAAGTTCTTCTTTTCTGTCTGAGACCTCATCAGAACAGCTTTTACTGTTCATATTTCTACCAATCTTCTGTTCAAGATTATTTAGGTGTTCTCTAAGAAGACTGATGCTTTCTCTACAGTTCTCTTTTCTTTCTGAGCCCTCACCAACATTGCTTTTAAAGGACTATTTACAGCAATGTAGGCTTTTTCTTGCATACACCTCAAAACTTTTCCGGCTTCTAACCATTACCCAGTTTCTTTTTTTTTTTTTTTTTTTTTTTTGAGGCAGAGTCTTGCTCTGTCGCCCAGGCTGGAGTGCAGTGGCCGGATCTCAGCTCACTGCAAGCTCCGTCTCCCGGGTTCCCGCCATTCTCCTGCCTCAGCCTCCCAAGTAGCTGGGACTACAGGCGCCCGCCACCTCGCCCGGCTAGTTTTTTTTTTGTATATTTAGTAGAGACAGGGTTTCACTGTGTTCGCCAGGATGGTCTCGATCTCCTGACCTTGTGATCCGCCCGTCTCGGCCTCCCAAAGTGCTGGGATTACAGGCTTGAGCCACCGCGCCCGGCCCATTACCCAGTTTCAAAGACACTTCCACATTTACAGGTCTTTGTTATAGCAACACCCCCACTTCTTGGTACCAATTTCTGTCTTAATCCATTCAGACTACTATAACAAAATACCATAAACTTATTGGCTTATAAACAACAGAAATTTATTCCCCACAGTTCAGGAGGCTAGAAAGTTCAAGCTCGAGGTGTTGGCAGATTCACTGTCTTGTGAGAGTCCACTTTCTTGTTCATAGATGGCCATCTTCTTTTTTTTTTTTTTGAAATGGAGTCTCACTCTGTCACCCAGGCTGGAGTGCAATGGCACGATCTTGGCTCACTGCAACCTCTGCCTCCCAGGTTCAAGCGATCCTCCTGCCTCAGCCTCCTGAGTAGCTGGGATTACAGGTGCATGCCACCACGCCCAGCTAATTTTTGTATTTTTAGTAGAGATGGGTTTTCAACATGTTGGCCAGGCTGGTGTTGAACTCCTGGCCTCAAGTGATCCACCTGCCTTGGCCTCCCAAAATGTTGGGATTATAGGCATGAGCCTCCATGCCTGGCCTAGATGGCCATCTTCTTATTCAGGTGGCAGAAGGAGCAAGGGAGGTCTCCAGGTTCTCTTTTATAAAGCACTAGTCCCATTTTTGAGGGCTCTGTCTTCATGACCTACTCATCTCCCAGATTCCACCTCCTAATATAATCAGATGGATGGGTAGGTTTCAACATATGAATTTTAAGGGAACATAAACATCCAATCTTATAGTCAGCCTTGGTTATTGGCATACAGCCTCATGCATAGGGACTTTTTCTATATGCTTCTTGTTAAAGTACCTCCAAATTATTGGTTAATATTGATATACTTAGTGTTTTCAAGTTACTTAATTGTAACAATTCTCCCTTCAGAATGAAGCAGGTCTAAAGGCTCTAATTCTTAATATGCATACTTGGAAATCCATGTTTGATTTGAATTAGTGAAATTGAGTCACAAAAACATGTGACAAGTTTTATATGTTCTTGATAAATACAGTCTGCTATTAATATTTTCTTCATATTTTAGAACAGCAATTTCCAATGTGAGTTGCACATACTCCAGTAAATCAACTGATTCGCTGGAGACATAAAAGAAGAAAATATGAGAAATGTTATTTATATTTTTAATCTCATTCTTTGGAATTTTTATTTTTGTGTATTGCCCTAATAATATATCAGTACAGTGTGTTTAAATCAGAAAAGTTTAAAAATAGTACATGTGGTGGCCAGGCGCGGTGGCTCACCCCTGTAATTCAAGCACTTTGGGAGGCTGAGGCAGGTGGATCACTTGAGGTCAGGAATTTGAGAACAGCCTGGCCAACATGGTGAAACCCATCTCTACTAAAAATATAAAAGTAGTAGCATGTACCTGTAATCCCAGCTACTCAGGAGGCTGAGATAGGTGAATCATTTGAACCCAGGAGGCTGAGGCTGCAGTGAGCCAAGACTGAGCCACTGCACTCTAGCCTGGGTGACAGAGTAAGACTCAGTCTCAAAAAAGAGAAGAAGAGAAGGGGAGGGGAGGGGAGGGGAGGGGAGGGGAGGGGAGGGGAGGGGAGGGGAGGGGAGGGGAAGAAAGGAGAGGAGTACATGTGGAAGTCCTAAGCTTTTGTTTCTTTATTCATAAAATGAAGGTATAATGATAACTAACTTATTGAGTCAAAAAAATTTTAAATATAGGAAAAAATTTATGTCATTCATTTGGGACAAATTAGTCAGATTTTCTAACCCACAACTGAGAGAAAGGCTTGTGAGACTCTGGGGTGTAACACTTTGCAGGGGTTCTGTGGGGAGGAGGATGCTTCCCTTGGAAAAACAAAATCACTTGACAAAAGTTTCAAAGTCACGTAACAAAAAAGCAGTAGAATTGCACCTTGAGCCCTCATTCTCATTCCCAAACCTGTTGTCATCATTGATTTTTGCTGTAGCTGCATCTTTGTGGATATCTAAAAACTCCATTATAGTGATGGGCGCGATGGCTCATGCCTATAATCCTAGCACATTGGGAGGCCAAGGCAAGAGGATTGCTTGAGGCCAGGAGTTCAAGACCAACCTAGCCAACATAGTGAGACTCCATCTCTACTTTTTTAAGGTGTAAAAAACAAATTAATTTTTAAAAGCCCCATGATAGCATGACACAATGTGGCATACAACAAATGTGGTTTAATTGGGGGGAAGAAAACCTAGAAAGGATTTGGGGCCAGGCACGGTGGCTCTCGCCTATAATCCCAACACTTTGGGAGGCTGAGGTAGGTGAATCATCTGCAGTCAGGAATTTGAGACCAGCCTAGACAACACGGTGAAACTCCATCTCTACTAAAAATACAAAAAAAAAAAAATTAGCTGGGCATTGTAGTGCATGCCCATAATCCCAACTACTTGGAAGGCTGAGGCAGGAGAATCGCTTGAACCTGGGAGGTGGACATTGCAGTGAGCTGAGATCACACCACTGCACTCCAGCCTGGGCAATGGAGTGAGACTCTGTCTCAAAATAAAAAAAAAAAGAGGATTCAGAAGCTTGCGTTTTAATTCTGTTTCCACCACTTACTGGATGAGTTAACTTGGAAAATTCTTTTAATTTTATTTTCATACCTCAGTTTCCTCGTCCTATCCAGAGGAGACAGTAATCTTTGCCATGCCTACCTCAATTGTTTTAGGATACAATAATAAAAACTATGTTTTCTTGGTCCATTCAAGCTAAGAAAACATTTATTGTTTTTGGACTATATATTTATTGTATTTGGACTATTTTCTTAGTAAGTATAATAAACTGGGTAGATTATAAACAACAAAAATTTATATATCATAATTCTAGAAGCTGAGACATCAATATTTAGGCGTTGGCAGATTCAGCATCAAAGATCCAGCACGGCTAGAGGCTGTGTCCTCACATGGTGGAAGAAGCTAGGAGTCTCCCCTTGGCCTCTTTTATAAAAGCACTAATCCCATTCATGAGGGCTCTGCCCCCATGACCTAATTAGTACCCAAAGGCCCCATCTCCTAACACCATCACTTTGGGGATTGGAGTCATCATATGAATTAGGAATGGGGGAGCATAAACATTAAGATCATAGCGTATGTCAAGGTATATATGTCAATATATCTTATAAATTGTGAAGAACTCACGAAAGTCAGGCATTGTTTTTGTGCACGCACATTTAGAGCGGTTGCCTTGGGCCAGGATGCATCCAGCACAGTCCTAGATATTTTCCATCTATGCGATGAAAGACACTCATCCTCAGCTCAAGTAATTTTTGACACCATTTAATGTGAAAAGCAGCAGAACCTGCGGCTTTGCTGGCCACGTGACACAGGAGAGTGAATTCCTATTCAAATTAGGCTTAATGTTAATCCAAGCAAAGAATTTAAGAAGGGTGCTAAGGGAAGGAGGAGAACCCCTGCCCATCTGCAGTTACGGAAGGCAAATCATTATATGTCCTGAAATCAGAAGGAAAACAGGGACAAGATATGTTCAGTTTCAGTATTCTTGGGAAAGTGACTGTGTACATAATTCAAAAGGGAAATTAATGCTCCCGTTCCAAAATCATCATCTTCTGGAAAGAAAATCAGAGCCGTGTTGCTTCTCTTTAGCCAAACTCGCAAACTGTCACAAAGGACCTACTGAAGGAATATTAAAAGCTATTACTTTCCTTAGAATCACTTAATTTTATAGTACACAGATGGAATTTCTGTTTTAATAAGCATGTAACGAATATTTCAGACTTTAAAATTTTCCCCTAGCCATTTTTGCAACTCACAATTTCCTACTTAGAACAGTGAAAAAATATGACCGCTAATGCTGACAGTCAAAGAAAACTCTCTCCAGCACTCTTCTCTCGCTGCTTTTTTATTGCTCATCTGGATTGGCCTGTAGGGTTTAATGGCCAAGAAATTAATTAGAAATGTCTGTTCTGGTAGAAAAGTTGCCGCTATTGCTTTGGTTAGTGATTTCTTTCTTAACATAGTTTTAAAAGCTTAATTATCACCAAGTAGTGAAATGCTCTCTCTCAGTACATCTCTCTTCATTATTCTTATAAATTAGCTGCAATTGCAGAAAGAATTTTGTCCCATTTTTCCATTATGTTGAGAAGGTACATGATCCAGAGGAGCTCTTACTATTTCTAAAAATCTTGCCAAGTCATTCCTTCCAAATCAGGGACCACACACTAAGATGGATATTGAGATTTCTTGGTTCCAAGACTAAAACAAATGATAAGTGAGCCAAGCAAAATAAGATGAGGTGGCCCTGTTTAGGCCAACTCCTTGCCTAAAACACCTTCCAAGCACAATCACCATCAAGTTGTTTACGGCTCCCCAGACAATGACCTGGCATTTCTTATTAGAAGAAAACCACTTCAGATTGACACTATTGGAAAAAGCATATGGAGTCCAAGAAATCAATAGGCAGAAAGAGAAAGTCAATGACAATGAACATAGTGACACAAGAAACCAACTAAATTAGAACCTTAATGAAGTGTTCCCCCAAAAATCTACCACTAGATTCAGTGTCTTCAGAATCAATATGACACACCTGACTTAGGCATTCAATAATAATTGAATAAATAAAACGGAAAGCTTAGCCAGTCTGCAAAATTATTCAAGGTTTCTTTTTCTCCAGAAGTTTAGTTTTCAACCCTTGGCCTTTAGGGCTAGAGAAAGTTGCTGGTATTGCTAAAGAAGTGCAAAAATAACAAGCACCTGGGCCAGCTGCAGTGGCTCCTACCTGTAGTCTGTGCCCTTGGGAGGATTGCTTGAGGTCAGGAGTTCAAAACCAGCCTGGTCAACATAGCAAGACTCCATCTCAAGGGAAGAAAATTTTTTAAAAATAAGCTGGGCAAGGTGGTGCATGCTTGTAGTTCCAGCTACTGGAGACACTGAGATGCAAGGATAACTTGAGCCCAGGAGTTTGAGGCTGCAGTGAGCTGTGATCGTGCCACTGCACTCCAGGCTGGGTAAAAGAGCAAGACCTTGTCTCAAAAAGAAAAAGAAAAATGAACACAAGCCTCTGACACAGACCGTAAATGGCAAGGCCTCCCGAGGACAACATCAACTTACGCTGCTTTGAATGACCCTTAGCACAGTAACATATGCATCTAGAATTTATATACATTTCAATGATACTAAAATATCCCAGATATGGCCGGGCGCGGTGGCTCACGCCTGTAATCCTAGCACTCTGGAAGGCCAAGTGGGGCGGATCACGAGGTCAGGAGATCTAGACCATCCTGGCTAACACGGTGAAACCCCGTCTCTACTTAAAAAATACAAAAAAATTAGCCAGGGGTGGTGGCGGGCGCCTGTAGTCCCAGCTACTCGGGAGGCTGAGGCAGGAGAATGGTGTGAACCCGGGAGGCGGAGCTTGCAGTGAGCCGAGATCTGGCCACGGCACTCCAGCCTGGGCGACAGAGCGAGACTCCGTCTCAAAAAAGAAAAAAAAAAAAGAAAAAAATCCCAGGTATAAGAAATGCTGTATAGAAGTACCTCAAAAATACTGTTTTCAGATCTCTACTTACTGAAATAAACCTGGAAAAAATATAAAGTAACAAAATGTTAATACATACTTTCTGGACCTCATTATCAGTGAATAAAGCAGAGAACTAGAGGGTTAAATGCCCATAAAGATTTTTGTGATGAATCAGAAGGAGATCGTGCTGGAATGTGCTTTTCCTTCTTCAAAACAAGTTTGCATACCCTTTTCAAATTATGTTATTTGGTCCCATGTGTGCTAGTAATAACTTTTATAGATGACATTATGTTCTCCGTCCTCGATGTTGAACTATGGAATTAAGGCATAGAGAAGTAAAGCAACTGGCTCAAGAACTCACAGCTAAAATTGGTTGGAATTCAAACCCTTGCAGGCTGGTTGCAAAGCCCACACCCTTAACTCCTGTCCTAGGCTGCCCCTCAAAACCAAGCAAGCAAACAAACAAAAAATGCAAGATACCAAGTGGTCTCTTAATAACCCCTTTCCTATGTTACACTGATTATGTTTGAAATTTTTCAATCCCTTCAGTGTGGTCTCCACTTGTTAAAGAAGACACA
This sequence comes from Trachypithecus francoisi, assembly GCF_009764315.1. NCBI lineage: Eukaryota > Metazoa > Chordata > Mammalia > Primates > Cercopithecidae > Trachypithecus > Trachypithecus francoisi. The sequence goes on from NW_022681456.1 coordinate 111,776,496, forward strand.
CAAAATAGGAGATGAGCAAAACAAAGCCTTCCATGTGGAAACAGTCCATTCAAATGTGCTCAATGAATGAATGAGTGGATGAATGAGATACTGGGCCCCTCTGCTTTCTCTCAGCCATCTACCATTATTATTCCCAGCCAGTAGGCCTAATGCTTCCCTGTTGATCTCCTTGCTCTGAACGCAGGTTTTCTGTGGACTTCTTCCCATCTCTGGCACCTGTCATGTACCTAGAGGTCATCTAGCGTTCCTCTTTCCTCGTTTCCTCTCCTCTGCAGTACATCTGCAGTTCCAGGTCTGCACTACCCGCAGATTCTCCCATGAAGCTGCAGTGGCGTCAGCTTTTCATACTTCTATTGAAATATCTCAGGCATATCAAAATATAACAAGCCCCAGTTGGCTAAAGAACTAAAACATAAAAATGCCTGCCTCAGTTGAAGCCCCTGTGAACTCTGCATGATCCTTTGTTCTTCTCTCTCCCCTGAATCAACCCCTCCCCTGAATTTGGGGTATTCTGTATGCTTTTAATATGACTTCAGAAAGAGTATATGGTTCTACTTGGTTTTAAACTTTACAGAAAGTGTATCATATTATACATATGCTATTTGCTCAGCATTATAGGTCACTTTAATAAGAGGAAGAAAATAAAAACTTTGCCCCCACGACACAAGTTAAGAGAAAGGGCATTCCTATTGCCATGCAAGTCCCGAGTGAGCGACTCCTGATTCCATTTCCCCTCACCTCCCAGAGGTAACCACTGTCCTGGCTTTGCCTTGCTTCTCTCCTTTTTTGGGTGTTTGGGGGGTTTTTTGTTTATTTGTTTGTTTATGGGGGTGGGGAGTAGTTTGTTTGGTTTGGTTTGTTTTTTGGGATTTTTGGTTTGTTTTAGATGAAGTCTTGCTCTGTCACCCAGGCTGGAGTGCAGCGGCGCAATCTCGGCTCACTGCAAACTTCGATTCCCAGGTTCAAGTGATTCTCCTGCCTCAGCCTCCTAAGTAGCTGGGATTACAGGCGTGCACCACCACTCCAGGCTAATTTTTGTATTTTTAGTAAAGACAGGGTTTTACCATATTGGCCAGGCTGGTCTCACGCTCCTGACCTCAGGTGATCTGCCAACCTCAGCCTCCCAAAGTGCTGGGATTACAGGCATGAGCCATAGCACCTGGCCTGGTTTGAAGACAGGATCTGACTCTGACTCTGTTGCCCAGGCTGCAGTGCAGTGGTGTGATGTCAGCTCACTGCAGTCTCTACCTTCTGGGCTTGAGCAGTCCTCCCACCTCAGCCTCCTGAGTAGTTGGGACTACAGGCGTGTGCCACCATGCCTGGCTAATTTTTCTGTATTTTTGGTAGAGACAGGGTTTCACCATGTTGCCCAGACTGGTCTCCAACTCCTGAGCTCAAGCGATCCCCCCACCTCAGCCTCCCAAAGTGCTGAGATTATAGGTGTGAGCCATCGAGCTTGGCCTCTACTTTTTTTTATAGTTGCTACCACTTACATATGTATCCCTAAATCAAATATTACTCAGCTTTGCCTGCTACTTTATATAATGTTTTCAAATATTGTTTTGGGACTTGCTTCCTCCATTCAATATCTCGGAAATTCTTCCACACTAATGCACATATTTTCACTATGGTATAGTGCTACTTTCTCAGTGATTCTGCAAATTACCCACTCTTCCATTGACGGGATTTTATTTTGTTGTTGTTTGTATTATTGTTCTAATCTATCTCTCTGTCTCTTTTTTTTTTTTTTTTTCTGCTACAAACAAAGTTGCTGTGAACATGCTTGACCATGCCTACATTATCTATGTACAATAATAACTATTATTGTTTTGTCTGTAACTCGGGTTTTCTGGGGAGTAATTTTAGTCATTTTTGTATTTTCTCTGTTTAGACATAAGCTCAGTGTGCCCAGCATTTTTTGCTCTGATCTTGTCATCCAAAGGGGTCAAATGTACTCCAGGTGGCCCTAGGAGGAGCCATAATTTTGTAATACAAGCAGGCTTCAGGTCCGCTGTCATACTCTGTCTTTCTCGCATCCTTTGGGATGTATGTCATCCTGGTTTTGTTACTGTTATTGTTTTGATTTTGGTCTGGGCCATTTTCTTTGGTGGCAGCCTCTGAGATGTTATAATTCCCCCTTTTAGCCTTTTCTGTGCCTCTCTCAGAACCCCCCCCCAAAAAAAACAACAGAAACAAAAAGAAACTTCCAGATGCCTCCACACCACTCTGTGACCATGGAGCAATTGGAGTGCTGCCTTCCGTGCTCTCCCCAGATGCATATTGGCAAAGGAACCTTTCCACAAGTCTCTCTGTCTCCCCTGACTTCATCAGGAAGAGAGGCTTGGAATCTCCCTGGTTGCATGAAGCATTGAGGACACAACAGAATTATCAACAAAGCCGGAGGGTGCAGTGAAATTTCAACCTGTTCTGATGATCTGAGTTAGTTTAATTCCTGGGATTACCTGGAAAGTAAAGACAGTTCTCCCTTGTAGAATAAACCAGTGAGATTATCCAAATGCTCAGTCCCAATACCTTAGAGAAAATCTGTCCAACATGGTAGCCCCTAGCCACATATGGAGATTTAAGTTCAAATTATAAATAATTAAAATTAAATAAAATTTAAAATACAGTTCCTCAGTTACACTAGACACATTTCAAGTGTCCAGTGACCACATGTGGTGGGTGGCTTCCCTATTGGACAACACAGACATAGAACATTTCCATCATCACAGAAAAGTACTGGATGGCACTGTCTTAGAGGATACTTGAGTAAGAGAGAGCAAAGTGGGTACACTAAAGACATTGTGATTGCAAACAGTAGGATCAGTGGATGACTGATATTGGCACTGGGTATCCAGATTCACAACTGCAGTAACTGGATTTCATTTCAGTATCCAAGAGAACTAAAGGCCAGAGGGTCTCACAACAGGGGTAATGGGCAGTTTCTGAGAGATTGCATTGTATATCAAACTTTTCTTCCTTGGTTTCTGACAAAGCCAGAAGTGCTTCTTTTATGCTGCATCATAACGTGGCAGAGAAGGCCAAAGCAGAAGTTGACACATTCAAAGGGAGAGGACCAAACAGGAGGAGGAACTTCACTTTATAATATAACAATCTGCTCCTGAGGGAACTAATCCATTCTCAAGAGAACCAATCTAGTCTCATCAGAACAAGAACTCACTACTGTGAGAACAGCACCAATCCATTCATGGGGGATCCACCCTCATGACCCAAATACCTCCCACTAGGCCCTGCCTCCAATACCACCACATTGGGAATCAAATTTCCATATTAGTTTTGGTGAGGATAAACCATATCCAAATTATAACACTTTCATAATATGGCCTTCTCTTCTATGGATACTTGTGATTGCCTTAGGCCCACCTGGATAATCCAGGATAATCTCTCCATCTCATAATCCTTAATTTAATCACACCTTTTGCTTTATAAGAGAGTAGTCTCGTTTTTGCCATATAAGGTAATATTTATGGGTTCCAGGGATTAAGAATAAATATCTTTAGGTGCCATTATTTAGCCTACCACAATAGTCAATAGAAAAACTGGAAAACAAAGTTGAGAAAATATTCCATAGAAAAGAACCCAAAAAAATGTATAGAAAAAAACAGGAGACACTACAGATCAATTCACGAAGTCAAACATCCTATCAGGAGTAGTGATAAGAAAAGAGAACAGAAAACAGAAAGATGAAATAACACTCCACAAGAAGGTACAATAGACCAAGTAATAAAAAAAAAAACTATACGGATACGAAATCAAATCTAGCACAGCAATAAAAGATAAACCCTCAAACCAATAAGTCAAGAAATAGCAACGTATCTGTAGATTTAAACAACAGCAATGAATCATTTTGTTCATAAATTTGCCATTTAGGCAGGATTTGGCAGGAGCTTATTTCCAGGCATCATCAACTGATATTGATCAAACTCGATCTGGAACAATGCATGTTTTAAATGTTTCATGCACAGGTAGGCCAAACATGGTGGCTCATGCCTGGAATCCCAGCACTCTGGGAGGCTGAGGGGACAGATCACTTGAGGTCAGGAGTTCAAGACCAGCCTGGCCAACATGGCAAAACCCCATCTCTACTAAAAATTTTAAAATTAGCCAGGCATAGGGGCGCATGCCTGTAATCCCAGCTCTTCAGGAGGCTGAGGCACAAGAATTGCTTAAGCCTGGGAGGCAGAGGTTGCAGTGAGCCGAGAACACATCCCTGTACTCCAGCCTGGGTGACAGGGTGAGACTCTGTCTCAAAGAAAAATAAAAAAGAAAATAAAATGTTTCATGCACATGTATGACAAGTTGATGCTCAATGAGAACTGGTAACTCAGTTGGGACTCCAGAGCTGAGGGCCAAAGGCTCAGTTCCCTCAACCTGGATCACTCTACTTGTGTGTTAGGCTTCCTCATAGCAAGGTGGCTAAGTGCCAAGGATAAAAATCTCAAAAAAAAATAAGGCAGAAGCTCATAATATTTTTAGGACCTAACCTTGGAAGTCACATAATATCACTTCTCCAATAGTCTGTTGGTCAAGACAGTCAAAAAGGCTGTCTCCAAGGTTCAAAGGAAGGGCAAATACTCTACCTCTTGATAGGAGAAAAGCCAGTTTCTAGAGAGTTATGTGGAAAAAGGAGGTATTGTTGTGATGATCTTCAGAAAACATAATCTGCGTCAGTAACCTTAGCATATTATTTGGAGATATAAAGTTAACAAACAGAAGAGCTAAATATAGAGTAAGTTCAAAAGAATTAAAAGAAGTTGACCCTAGAGGATGAGACTGTAGCTGGAAAACAGTAGCAGAGAGGGGGTGAGAGGGACTGTGATGTCTTTAATTTCAAGCCTTCTGTAATATATATATATAATATATATGTATGTATGTATTTTGAGACAGAGTTTTGCTCTTGTTGCCCAGGCTGGAGTGCAATGGCACAGTCTCGGTTCACTGCAACCTTCACCTCCCGGGTTCAAGCGATTCTCCTGCCTCAGCCTCCCGAGTAGCTGGTATTACAGGCACCCACCACAATTTTTTGTATTTTTAGTAGAGATGGGTTTTCACCATGTTGGCCAGGGTGGTCTCGAACTCATGATCTCAGGTGATCCACCTGTCTCAGCTCCCAAAGTGCTGGGATTACAAGCATGAGCCACCACGCCCGGCCAGACTTCTGTAATTTTTTAAATCAAGAGCATGTATTACTTTGATAATTTTTTTAAGAGGACATTTAGAAAAATACAAATGTGGCTAAGATATTAGCTGTGTTCTTACCTTCACACTTCTGGTCTCACATCAGTCAGTCCTCAGCTTCTTCACTGGTTTTCGTGAAAAAACAATCACTCCAAATTTGATGATTTATTACACCATGCACATGGTTCACATTACACACAATGAATTGTTACATTTAGGCTTTCCTCAAAGTAATGTTTAAATAATTTATCAAACTATTACATGTACTTGAGTTTTGAAATTCAAAAACTATAAACAGCTTACAGTGAAAACCAACTGCCTCACCCTACCTGCCTTCTATTCCCACTCCATTCTCCAGGGTCAGCCTCTTTTACTTCTTTTCAACTAATTCTTCTTCTGGTGGTGTTTATTTTAAAATCCTCCATTTGAAAGTTCTCGTGGCCAGGCATAGTGGCTCATACCTGGAATCCCAACACTTTGGGAGGCAAAGGCAGGCAAATCGCTTGAGCCCAGGAGTTCAAGACCAGCCTAGGCAACATGGCAAAACCCCATTGCTGCAAAAAAATATAAAAAACATTAGCCAGGCTTGGTGATCCATGGCTTTAGTCCCAGCTACTCGAGAGGCTAAAGTGGGAGGATCCCTTGAACACAGGAGGTTGAGGCTGCAGTGAGCTGGGATTGTGCTACTGCACTCCAGCCTGGGCAAGATAGTAAGACTCCACCTCAAAAAAAAAAAAATTATCTCCTCCCAAGTCTCCAAAGTCTCCTCTCTGTGTTCTTCAATTTTACCTTCCAGCCCCAGTCCACAGCTTCCCATTCGCCTCCCTAACAGTAACTCATGCAGAGGTTCCTCTGGTTCTCCGAGTCTCAGGACAGCTCCCACCTCAGCCTGGAGGCCTCCACTTCAGCTCCTGAACAAGCTGGTCAAAGCTGCTCCCCTTCAAAGGCTTGGATTTCCCCAAAAGGAATTTTATACCTGCTGCTCATATAAAAGAAAGTGTCTCCTTATTTTATATAAGTAAAATATAGAGTCATATAATCAATAATGAAAGTACAGTATGTTTAGTGTCAAAAAATACACACCAAGAAAGAAAGTCTAATGCTAAGCAAATCAGGAAACACATTCCAGAAGGAAGAAACAATTTAGTAACTAGAGAAGCCCTTTCAGATAGATAGAAAGACCTAGAAATGGTAAAAATAATATAGTGTCTAAGAACAACCTTATTTTTGGAGAATAAAATTAAAGAGGAGAATATGTGAGAAATGAGCCTTAAAAGTTAATGTAAACCAGATGGTTCTTATACACAAGTCTAAGAACCTGGACTTGAGCCCAACACTTAAATGCCTGTAAATACCAAATAGATCACGTAAATTAGCAAAATGAGATCATATTAATCAGAAAAAGAATAGAAAGTATAGAATCCTGTGAAAAACAGGGGAAATCGTGTCCTTCCAAACGGAACAATGTAATTATTGTTATGCAAAAACGTAAGGCTAGCATTACCAGAGCTTCTGGGTTTTGTGTTTTGTTTTTTTGTTTGTTTGTTTGTTTTTAAGAGCAGGCTATCTAGATTTTCTGTCAAATTCCCCAGTTGGCAACTATTACATATTTTTCCAGGCTCACAGTGTATGGAGGAAAAAGTGTGTCTGTGTGTATTATACACACACACACACATTTTTTAAGTAAACTACACATACATATACACATTTCTTAAGTAAACTAGCTTCAGCTAGTTTTAACCAACAGACCTCAAGTTTTCACCTCTCCCAAAACCAACAGGGAACAAACATTACAACATTTTAATACAGGGAAAGCCATGGTCAGTGTTAAAGATCACTCTGGCAGCAGGCTGTAGGATGGATTGATTGTGGGGGGAGCAATTGAGTGTAGAGAGACGAGTTGGAAGGCTCTTGCAATCTACCATTGGTAGTAGATATGCAGACAGTCCAAACTGGGACTGCCCATTTTATTTTATAATCAATTATTATTTTTCAGTCCAAAGAGGTAAAATGGCTTTGAGCATTTCTTACCAAAATTCAACCACAAATGATCACTATGAACTTCCTTATTTCTGTAAATGCTGGGTATTACATAGACTTTCAGAGACAGCATGAATTTATCTCTTCGTTACACTCCATAACTTCCATTTTCTTCTTATAAATGCATGTCAGTAGTAATAAACAGAAAGATTGTACAACTGGCTGTAGAAAGTCAGTTTGTTGAACCTCTACTCACTGCTTCTGTATTATATCAGTTTTAGAAGTAAACAGAGACATTTTCTGCAAATGGTTCCCATGTGCCCCCATCTCTGAATGTAAAATAAACAGTGCAGGTCATGAAAACAGAGTGCTTTAAACAGAGAATTCCAACTGGGAAATTTGTCTAAACGTGAACTTTATTTTTACAGTCATTTAAAGATGTCTTTAATCTATCTATTAAATTAACTTCTAAAAGGAGAAAATGGGGAAAGAAAAATAGAGGAGAGAGAGAGGTTATCCATCTATCCATCTGCTTTTCCATAACACTAAATACTTCCATTTCTATGTGCTAAAATATATAAACATGACATATATACAATTTTCAACATATAATTATTGCATCTAAGCAACAGATACAGAGAGAATTTTAGCTACTATCAGCATATTTGTAAGATTTTTCTGAACCAAATCTTGCAAGACAAATCAAATGCCATCTTAGTTTTATGTTCCAACCAATTCAATCAGTGAGAATGTCCCTAGTTCCATAGACAGGATCCGTCAGGTGCTAGCCAGGCTTAGCCCAGTCCTATTCCATGAGTTCACAGGGTATCCCTGGGCATCAAGCCAATCCCACTTGTCCCCAGAACACAAAGGAAATGAGATACTACATTAATATGTCATTTTGTGCCAGTCAGGCTTTGAAGACAGTTCAGGCTTCAGTGATATTATCAGCCATTTGCAGCCCTGACCAGCACAGGAAGAAGTCAAGAAGTCAAGACACACATGCAGGAAGGGGAGCCAGGGCCTGCTTTCCCACCAAGCCCTGGGCTCTGGGCTCTGTTCTATTTCTAAGCTTTGTTTTTTCTATAAAGATATGTATGGATATGACCTTTCACCAGAGACCCTGCGCTCATCGCTGTAAAATTCCCTTTCTCCATGGGGATAAAAATCAGCACCCCCACCCCCCATGTGTTTTGGGTAAGTTTGTTCCTATTTCTCTCTATGGAGCCTCAAAGAGGGTATAGTTCCTTCTTCTGAGATTAAAGGCAAAGCTAAATTCCTGGGAATCCTGCTGGAACTGTGAGAAAGAGAGATATGTTCCAGATATCCTGAGTTGAAAAGTGAAACACATTTTCTCAAAGAAACGATCATTAGCTTCCCAGGCAAGTTCATAAAATCCTATTTAATCCATGGCATTCTGAGAATATTTCAGAAATTCCTATGTAATTCATCTACTCTGTTCTCATTTTTTCCCAGCTTGTTTTTCCTAACTGACTAGTATGGATATGATCCTACTTTGCCATATTCTCCAACCTTCTCCTTTCAAATTTACAAAGTCCTGTATGTTTTGTGTAATCTACTAGATACTAAAAACCTACATATGTTCAATTGATGAGTCTTGCAGTTGCTGCACTGCCTGCCCCACCTCAGGTCATTGACAGAGTATGGATATGTTTCACAGCTCTTTCTTTTCCTTCTATTCGAATGACCTTTAGCTTTCATGGGAAGTATGGAAAAGTTCAGGCCCTCTTATTATAAATGGTGAATCTGCCAGAGACAGGCTCATTTCTAAAGGAAATTTTTTATGTGATATAAATTGCTTAATGAGAAAAGAATAGATGGTTTATTAGTTGGGGGTGAGAAAATTGCTCACTACATGGGGAAAAACAAATCACTCTTCTGAATCTTAAGATTACCCTTTCCTTGCATTTGAAGAGAAGAGAGGAAAAACAGGAAAAGAAGTACACTGAACTCCTGAAATGTACACACTGCACAATTTTGATAGAGCTTGTCAATCTCAGTGTGTGGGCAGGTGGTCCACTGCACAAACCACACATGGTGCATGGTCCACCTTTGATGGGTGATGAATTCTCTGTAAGCTTCAGCGTGGCTCCCATTTGCTACCTCAAGACAGCCACCAGTGAAACTCATCGGGTTCCTGATACCCACCTGATTTCTCTCCACCCTCCAGCAGAGAGCTTATCACCCCATAACTCTAATTTCCTGTAAGTAATACTCTACATCCCATAACCCGGATGTCCTCCTCTCCTCTCCCCAAGGCCACAGATGAGGCAATCTCATTCTTCCTCAAGTTTCTTGCTAATTATATAGCTATAGTATAATGTGCCTAGATTCTTTCAGGTCCTTTTTTTGGCTCTCAAAATACTGTTTGGAGGAAAACATAAGAAAAAAAGAAAAGAAAAGGTAGGGTGCACAGTGCCTAATGCCTGTAATCCCAGCACTTAGGCCGAGGCAGGGGAATTGCGTGAGCCCATGAGTTTGAGCCTGGCGCCACTGCACCTCATTGGACAAGACCCACTGGCCTGGGACCCTAGCGCAGGCAGCTCCGCCTAAGCTCTTGGGTCGGGGGCAGCTCTCCACTTCCCTGGGTCACAGCTCCTAGAGGATGCAAGCAGGCCACCACTTTTGCTGCTCTGCCATCCTCTCTCCTGTTTCCCCCCAGGTTCCCGAGGGAAGCTGTGATTAGGAACTAAGACAGGCCTCCAGTACAGCAGCCCTTCATGGAAAAGCTGCCAGACTGTTTTCCATGGGGTGACAGCCCTTGCTCCTCCTCACTGAGCAGGGCCTCCCAACCTGGGCCCCCAGCACGACCAGCCTGAACTAGGGAAGGAACAAAGGGCCTGGTCGCTACTCTGGAACCTCGAACAAGCGTGTGGCAGCCACCATGCAGAGAGAGGCCCAGTCTCTCTTCCCTGAGAACCCCCACACCCTCTCTTCACCAGGCAGGGCCCCCAGCTCGGGACCACAGAGCAGCCGTCCCACCCCTGGCTGAACACACCCATTTTGCTGGGGACTCTGAGTTTCCCTGGGGAGGGGGATCCCAAAGGCAGCCGACAGTCCCTCTGCCGCAGCCACTGCATCGGTTCTGCCATTGCTGCCCTTGGACTGGGGAAGGAACCGAGCCTGGGAATTTTACTGGCGCCTCCAGCACGCCACAGTCACCGCAGAGAGAGGGGCCCAGTCTCCTTTCCTGTGAGCCCTCGGCCCCTACTCTTCACCAAGCAGGGTCGGCTCAGGCCAGCAGCGCAGCCGTCTCACCCACTGGCTGAACATTCCCATTAGCAGCAGTTCTGCGTATCTCCAAGGTAGAGCTCCCAGAGGCAACCAGAAGCCCCTCCCTCACTGCCACCACAGCGGTGCTGCCCCCGCTGCCTTCAGATTGGGAAAGGAACAAAAACCCTGAGTGCTTTACCCACACTTCCAGCACACCACAGCCGTCCTAAGGAAAAGAGGCCAGTCTGTCTCTCCTGTGAGCCACCGGCCCCTCTGTTCATCACCAAGGCCGGGCCCCTTGGTTTAGGCCCACACGCCAGCCATGTCACTCTGGGCCAAACCCGCTGATTGGGAGCGGCTCGGCATTTCTCTGGGATGGATCTCCAAGAGACAACTGGAAGGACCTCTCCCACAGCCACCGCCAGTATCCCTTCCCCGGCTTCCTCCAAGCTGTGGAGGGAACATAAAGCCCGAGCTCGGTTCAGGACTTCTGGGCCCAGCCCGGGAGTGGCAAAGCCGCGATCTGCAGCCAGAACTCGAGGAGTAGAGGAGCCCAAACACTGGGCGCACTGAGAGGGAGTACAACCACAAACACAGGGAAATACAGAGTACCCCCACGGCTGAGCAAGAGCCTACCTAATTGGCCATTACACTTAGCGCCATCTGCTGGATCACAGCCCAAATTTCAACACCAAAAACGTTTTGCTAATATATCCTCCTGTGAAACTAAATACAAAAATTCAGCTATTAATACAAATAAAGACCCTGCACAAAGCCTCGGCCATCCGAAAACATCCAGAAAACTGACTGTATTCAAATTACAGCACAGATAAAAGAATCGGCCCAGATGAGAAAGAACCAGTGCAAGAACTCTGGCAACTCAAAAAAGACAAGAGTGTCTTCTTTCCTCCAAATGATGGCACTGGTTCCCCAGCAAGCTTTCGTAAACAGATTGAAATGGCTGAAATGACAGAGACAGAATTCAGAATATAAATAGGACTGAATATCATCAAGACTCAGGAGAAAGTCAAAACACAATTCAAGAAATCTAAGGATTGCAGTAAAACAATCCAGAAGCTGAAAGATGAAATGACTATTATAAGAAAAAAACAAACTGATCTAATAGAGCTGAAAAACACATTACAGAAATTTTATAATACAATCACAAGTATTAACAGAACAGACCAACCTGAGGAAAGAATCTCAGAAGTTGAAGACTGGTTCTCAAAAATAACTGTCAGAAAAAGTATAAAGAAGAATAAACAAAAACTATGAGAAATATGGGATTATATAAAGAGAGAAAACCTATGACTCGCTTTTCATCCCTGAAAGACAGGAAGAGAAAACAAACAACTTGGAAAACGTACCTGAGGATATCATCCAGGAAAATTTCCCCAACCTCAATAGAGAGGCCAACGTTCAAATTAAGGAAATGCAGAGAAATGACCATTTCCAAGACACATAATCATCAGATTATCCAAGGTAAACATGAAAGAAAAAATATTAAAGGTACCTAGAGAGAAGAGGCAGGTCACCTGCAAAGGGAAATACATCAGGTTAACAGTGGATTTTTCTGCAGAATCTCTGCAAGCCAGAAGAGATTGGGAGTCTATATTCAGCATTCCTTAAAAAAAGAAATTACAACTAAGAATTTCATAAACAGACAAATTAAATTTCTATGAGTGAAGGAGAAATAAGATCATTTTCACAGAAGCAAATGTCCAGGGAATTCATTACCACCAGATTTGCCTTACAAGAGGTATCTGAGAAGGTGCTAAATCTGAAAACAAAAGACCTTTACCAGCCACTACAAAAACTCACTTAAGTATACAGACCATTGACACTATAATGCAACTAAAGCAACCATACAATCAAGTCTGCATAATAACCAGCTAACAATAAGATAGCAGCATCAAATCTACATGTCAATATTAACCTTAAATGTAAATTGGCTAAATGTCCCAGTTAAAAGACACAGAGTGGCACATTGGATAAAGAAGCAAAACCCAACTCTATGCTGTCTTTAAGAGACCCATCTCACATGCGATGACACCATAGGCTTAAAGTAAAAGGATGGAGAGAAATCTACCAAGGAAACAGCAAGCAGAAAAAAGCACAGGTTGCTATCCTAATTTCAGATTAAACAGACTTTAAAGCAATAATGAACAAAAAGATAAAAAAAGCATTACATAACGGTAAAGTGTTCAATTCAATAATAAGACCTAAGTATCCTAAACATATGTGCACCCAGCCTGGGAGTACCCAGAATCATAAAACAAGTTCTTAGAGACCTATGAAGAGATTTAGATAACCGTATAATCATAGTGAGAGACTCCAACACCCCTCTGACAGTATTAGACAGGTTACTGAGGCAGAAGGCTAAAAAGAAATACAGGACCTCAACTTGACATTTGAACGAATGGGCCAAATAGATATCTACAGAACTCACCACCCAAAACCAACAAATATACATTCTTCTCATCTGCATGTTGCATATACTCTAAAATTGACCACAGAATTGGCCATAAAGTAATCATCAGTAAAATTAAAAAATCATACCAAACACACTCTCAGACCACAGGGCAATAAAAATAGAAATCAACACTAAGAAAATTGGTCAAAACTATATAATTACATGTAAATTAAACAATTTGTTCTTGATTGACTTTTGGACAAACAATGAAATTAAGGTAAAAATAAAGAAACACTGTGAAATTAATGAGAACAAAAACACAGCATACCTGATTCTCTGGGACACAGCTAAAGCTGTATTAAGAGAAAAGTTTATAGTGCTAAACACACAGCGAAACATTAGAAAGATCTCATATTTATCAGGGGAACCCACCCCCAATATTTCAACATAGGTTCTTTCTATTTTCCATAAGTGTTAGCCAGCTGAGAAATAAAGAGAAAGAGTACAAAGAGAGGAATTTTATAGCTGGGCCGCCGGGGGTGATATCACATATCGAGAGGACCATGATGCCCACCTGAGCCCCAAAACCAGCAAGTCTTTGTTAAGGATTTCAAAAGAGGAGGGGTTGTACGAACAGGGAGTAGGTCACAAAGATCACATGCTTCAAAGGGCAAAAGGTAGAACAAAGATCACATGCTTTTGAGGAAACAGGACAAGGGCAAAATCAGAACTACTGATAAGGGTCTATGTTCAGTTGTGCACGTATTGTCTTGATAAACATCTTAAACAACAGAAAACAGGGTTTGAGAGCAGAGAACCGATCGGACCACAAATTTACCAGGGTGGAGTTTTTTCCCCATCCTAATAAGCCTGAGGGTACTGCAGGGGACCAGCGCTTATTTCAGTCCTTATCTCAACCACATAAGACAGACACTCCCAGAGCAGCCGTTTATAGACCTCCCCCTAGGAGTGCATTCCTTCTCCGGGATATTAATTATTAATATTCCTTGCTAGGAAAAGAATTTAGTGATATCTTCCCTACTTGCACATCCATTTATAGGCTCTCTGCAAGAAGAAAAATATGGCTCTATTTTGCCTGACCCCTCAGGCAGTCAGACCTTATGGTTGTCTTCCCTTGTTCCCTGAAAATTGCTGATATTCTGTTCTCTTTCAAGGTGCACTGATTTCATATTGTTCAAACACACATGTTTTACTATCAATTTGTGCAGTTAACACAATTATCACAGTGGTCCTGAGTTGTCATACATTCTTAGCTTACAAAGATAACAGGATTAAGAGATTAAAGACAGGCATAAGAAATTATAAAAGTATTATTTGGGAATTGATAAATTCCCAATTAAGATTAAAATGAAATCTTCACAAGTTATGTTCAGAGATGGAAGTAAAGACAGGCATAAGAAATTATAAAAGTATTATTTGGGAACTGATATATGTCCATATTAAAATGGTATCTTCACAATTTATGTTCCTCTGCCATGGCTCCAACCGGTCCCTCCATTTGGGGTCCCTGACTTCCTGCAACATATTAAAAACATAACATCATACCTAGAGGAACTAGAAAAACAAGAGCAAACAAATCCCAAAGCTAGCAGAAGCAAAGAAATAACCAAATCAGAGCTGAACTGAAGGGAATGGAGATGCAAAAAAAAAAAAAAAAAAGAAAGAAAGAAAGAAAAACATACAAGAAGATCAAATTCAGGAGTTTGCTCTTTGGGGAAAAAAAATCAGATTGATAGATGACTGGCTAGACTAATAAAGCAAATAAGAGGCTTCTTCAAATAAACACAATGAGAGATACAAAGGGAACACTGTCAATGACCCCATAGAAATATAAAACCCCCTCAGAGACTACTATGAATGCCTCAATGTATACAAACTAAAAAACCTAGAAGAAATGAATGAGTTCCTTGAAACATACAACCTCCCAAGATTGAATCAGGAAGAAACTGAATCCCTCAATAGGCCAATAATGAGTTCCAAAATTGAATCAATAATATAAAGCCCGCCAAACAGAAAAAGCACTGGACCAGACAGATTCATAGCTGAATTCTGACAGATGTATAAAGAAGAGCTGGTACCATTTCTACTGAAACTATTCCAAAAAATTAAGGAGGAAAGACTCCTCTCTAACTCATTCTATGAGGCCAGCATCATCCTGATACCAAAATCTGACAAAGACACAACAAAACAAGAAAATTTTAGGCCAATTTTTTTTTTTTTTTTTGAGACAGTTTCATTCTTATTGCCCAGGTTGGAGTGCAATAGCTCAATCTCGGCTCACCACGACTTCCACCTCCTGGGTTCATGACTCTCCCAAGTAGCTGGGATTATAGGCATGCGCCACCATATCGGACTAATTTTATATTTTTAGTAGAGATGAGATTTCTCCATGTTGGTCAGGCTGGTCTTGAACTCCCAACCTCAGGTGATCCACCTGCCCCGGCCTCCCAAAGTGCAGGGATTATAGGCGCGAGCCACTGCACCCAGCCCCAATATTCTTAATGAATATAGATGCAAAAGTCTTAATGAATATAGATGCAAAAATGAATATAGATGCAAAAGATAAAATACTAGCAAACCAAATCCAGCAGCCCATCGAAAAGTGAATCCACCACAGTCAAGTAGCCTTTATGCCTGGGATGCAAGGTTGCTTCAACATGCACAAATCAATAAATGTGATTTATCACATAAACAGAACTAAAGGCAAAAACACATGATCATCTTAACAGACACAGAAAAAAGCTTTCAATAAAATTCAATATATCTTCATATTCAAAATCCTCAACAAACTAGGCATTAAAGGAACATACTTCAAAGTAATAAGAGCCATCTATGACAAATCCACAATCAACATTTTACTGAATGGGAAAAAGCCGGAAGCATTCCCCTTGAAAACTGAAATAAGACAAGAATGCTCACTCTCATCACTCCTATTCAATGCAGTACTGGAAGTGGTACGCAGAACAATCATGCAAAAGAAAGAAAAGGCATCCAAATAGGAAGACAGGAAGTAAAACTATCTCTGTTTGCAGTCAAAATAATTCCATAAGTAAAAAACCCCATAGTCTCTGCCCAAAAGTTCCTTGGTCTCATAAACAACTTCTGCAAAGTTTCCAGATACAAAACCGATGTACAAAAATCAGTAGTACTTCTATACACCAACAATGACTAAAGTAAGAGCCAAATCAAGAAAACAGCCCCATTCACAATAGCCACATAAAGAATAAAATACGTAGGAGCACAGCTAACCAGGGGGTTGAAAGATTTCTACAATGAGAATTATACAACGCTGCTAAAAGAAATCAGAGATTACACTAACAAATGGAAAAATATTCCATGCTCAAGGATAGGGAGAATCAATATCATTAAAATGGCCATACTGTCTATAGCAAAAATGTTATACCTATCAAACTACCAATGACATTCTTCATTGAACTAGAAAAAATATACATTTTAAAATTCATATGGAACCAAAAAAAGAGCTTGAATATCCAAGGCAATCCTAAGCAAAAAGAACCAGGCTAAAGGCATTCTGTTACCTGACTTCAAACTATGCTACAAACTATAGTAACCAAAACCATATGGTACTGGTACAAAAACAGACACATAGCCCAAAGGGACAAAATAGAGAGCCCAGAAATAATGTTGCACACCTAAAATCATCTGATCTTTGACAAAGTTGACAAAAAGAAGCAATGGGGAAAGGACTCCATATTCAATAAACACTGCTTGGATAACGGGCTAACCATAAGCAGAAGATTGAAATGGGCCCCTTTCTTACACCATATACAAAATCAATTCTCGATGGAGTAAAGACTTAGAAATAAAACATAAAACTACAAAAACCCTGGAAGATAACCTAGGAAATACTAGTCTGAACACAGACCCTGGCAAAGATTTCATGATGAAGATACCAAAACCAACTGCAATGAAAACAAAAATTGACAAATAGGACCTAATTAAACTTAAAAGCTTCTGCACAGCAAAAGAAACAATCAACAGAGTAAACAGACAACCTACAGAATGACAGAAAATATTTGAAAACTATGCATTTGACAAAGGTCTAATGTCCAGCATCTGTAAGGAACTTAAACAAATTTACAAGAAAAAACAACCAACCATATTAAAAAGTAAGCAAAGGACATAAACAGACACTTTTCAAAAGAGGACATAAATGTGGCCAACTAGCATATGAAAAAGAGTTTAATATCACTGATCATTAGAGAAATACAAATCAAAACCACAATGAGATAGTGTCTCACACCAGTCAGAATGGCTATTACTCAAAAGTAAAAAATAACAGATGCTGGCAAGGTGGCAGAGAAAAAGGAATGCTTATACATTGTTGGTAGAAGTGTAAATTAGTTCGACCATTGTGGAAAGCAGTGTGGTGAGTCCTCAAAGAGCTAAAAACAGAAACACCATTTGACCCAGCAATCCCATTGCTGGGTATATACCCAAAGGAATATAACTCATTCTATCATGAAGACACATGCACGTCTATGTTCATCGCAGCACTATTCACAATAGCAAAGACATGGAATCACCCTAAATGCCCATCAGTGGTAGGCTGGATAAAGAAAATGTGGTACCTATACACCATAGAATACAACCATATACATTATACACCATAGATAGATACGTATTATCATATATATAATCATATATATTATCAGAACTGAAGGGAGAAATAGGCAGCAATACAATAACAGTGTAAGCAGAGGGACATCAGTACCTCATTTTCAACATTGGATATATTATCCATACCAAAAACAAATCCATAAAGAAACAGCAGACATGACCAACACTACAGACCAACTGAATCTAAAAGACATATACAGAACATTCCATTTAATACACATTCTTTGCAAGGGCACATTGAACATTCTCCAGGATAGATTACATATTAGGCCACAAAACAAGTATTAACAAATTTAAGAAGACTGAAATCACATCAAAGTTGCCAATAAATAACAATGAGGAAAAGACAGTTTCCTCAATAAATGATGTTGGGAAGCTGGATATACATACACGTATGCAAAAGAATACAATCAAACTCTTATATTGCACTATACACTAAACTGATAGAGAGGTCTCAGAGGTTCTTCGTTCAGGGCTACTATGGAACATTTGTGGGTATCAGTTAAAGGGACACCTCTGGGAGGATCATAGGCATGCTACGGTTTAATATGCAAGGCATAGGCTGTACATCAGCCCCCATTCACTGACTAGGCAGGGTGTTATTTTACGGTGAACAATTTATGCAGTTGTAGGCAGAAATCCAGCTCTTATGCCACAAGGCATGGCCTGAGTCCAACCACGCCAAAAATTATGTACATTTATTAATTTAATTTCCCCATATCCATTTCATTTTGCAAATTGTACCTTCCTCCTACACACCATGTGTATCTGTAGTGCTTTTCAATCAAGGGGCCCATGCTTTGGACTACAAAGGAGGTTGTGGGACTCAAGTCGGACAAAGTACCTGATCCTTAATTACAGTAATTGGCCAAGGAATAAGCATCTGGTCCCAAAAGTGTCAATAAGTTTCTTTCCTGAAGTGAGATAATTTTCTGCTGACGAGAGTTCTGAGCTGTGGTTTTTGTCTAAAGCAGCAGATCACAACTTGATATACAGGAAGCCTACAAAGTTTTTCAAAAGCTTAGACTAAATGGGTCAATGACAGTTCAAAATGAAAAAGAGATCTCAAAATGAAATCAAGCTGAGAATGCTACTCAGATGCAAGCACAAGCCATTTCTTATGAAAAAGTAAGTGTGACTCAGAAGTTTGACCCAGAACTCTGAAGGAAGACCCCAGAGCCACAGAGAACCACTCTACAGGACCAAGAATGAGTGAGTATTCCCTCTTTCCAGAGTAAGTAGGAATGGCGACATGTGCCCAGCTTGGTTTCAAAATTGCTGTAGACCAACAACAGCTACTTGCCTCCTTTCTTCCACCTTTTAAACAGGATTGTCCATTCTGGTTATCCTACCTCTGTCCCATCTTTATATGCAGTGTATTTGGCTGTCAGACAACTTGCCACTTTTATTTACAGGACCCCTTTCCTAAGAAACCACACCAAAGAATCCCAGCCACCCTGGGATAAAGAGATAACTTTTTTTACATAAACAGTATTTGTTGATAAAACTTTTAACATTATTTTGCTATATACACACACATACACTCACATTCTTTAAAACTATTTTTTCTCATGATTGCAAAATAGTTAAATTAGAAAAATGTAAATTGCTTTATTTCTGCCATTATTACTATAGGTTCTATTCCTATAATAAATAGAGATGCTAAGATAATCTCTCTAAACATAGCTTATTTTTCCTTGGAATTATAACTACAGGAAAAATTATTAGAATTATGATTACTGGAGGGAAAAAAGCTAAAATTCTATGGTTCATTATTTATTGCCAAGTCACTTTTGAAAAAGTGAAGTAATTTACGGTGCCTCCAGAAAAAGGGAATATTGCCAGTGTCTCCAACATCTTGTCAATATTGAATTCCTCATTTTTGTTTATATTATTCTTAGTTTTTTTCCACCAATTTTTAAATTTTAGATTAATATTTGTAAGTTATTTTATGGAATCTTTCTCTACTACCATAACCATTGTCCATTTTTCCATTAACTTAATGCTTTCCTTAATATTTTTCTCCATAAATATTTTTATATTAGGTCTTAATCAATCATTTATCACATATATTTGTCATTTGGTTTCTTTCACTTTCGTTGCACAGAAGCCTTATCTGTGCACCTAAAGGGAAAAAGATTCTCACATTAGAATAAGCACATCACTTCTAATTTTTTATGAACTGTCTTTAAATACTTAACACTTATCTAATTACAGATGGCCTATTAAAAAGCTGTTAGCATAAATATTAACTAACCTAGTTCTCACTGGATCATTCTTTCAACTGTGTTAGAGAAGCATTCTCCAATTTTTGCCCTGTGGATAAGTTCCTAGCTTCAGGATAACTGTATGTAACAGCGAAATGGAAAAGAGAAAGAATATTCATGTTACATCTTCTCACTGTATTCCTTATGTATCTTTTTATTCCTTATGTTTCTTTTGTTCATACACATTTTTCTATCTTTTATTCCTTCTGTACATAATTCTGGATAATTGTTTCTCATTTATCTTATAATTTACAAACTTCCTCTTCAGCTGTGATTAATTTGTTACTAAACCCATTGATTAAGTTCTTAATTTTGGTTATTTTTTTATTTCTAGATTTTCTATTTTGTTCTTTTGAATTTTTTTTTTTTTTTTTTTTTTTTTTTTTGAGATGGAGTCTCGCTCTGTCTCCCAGGCTGGAGTGCAGTGGCCGGACCTCAGCTCACTGCAAGCTCCGCCTCCCGGGTTCACGCCATTCTCCTGCCTCAGCCTCCCGAGTAGATGGGACTACAAGCGCCCACCACCTCGCCCGGCTGGTTTTTTATATTTTTTTAGTAGAGACGGGGTTTCACCGTGTTCGCCAGGATGGTCTCGATCTCCTGACCTCGTGATCCGCCCGTCTCCACCTCCCAAAGTGCTGGGATTACAGACTTGAGCCACCGCGCCCGGCCCTTTTTAAATATTTTTCAGCTTTCTGTCACAGTTCTTGAGCTTGTCTTTTACTTACTTAGCAGAATTAGCATAGTTTTAAATATGTGTATTAAATATGTATATCCGTTATAGGAATCCTCTGTGAGCCCAGTGATATTGTCTATTGTGTCTCTTGTTTTTCACTCACATTGTCTTGCCTTCTGTGTGTCTACCAGTTATTTGTGATTAAGTGCAAGACATCATATATGTAAAAAACTGCAAAAATTATTTAAGGCTTAAAATAATTTTATCTTCCCCCAAAGAAAGTTTTACATTTGCCATAGACATAAGGCTATAGACAACAGCAATACCTAATCATGTTAATTTATCAGAAATTGAGATTATTAAAACCTGGGCTTCATTCTCTACAAGAACTATTCCACTTCTGGTTGGACCTTAGTCTTCTTGTGTAGCTCTTTAGGCTCTAACTCAAAGCTTGCGGGGCATCCCCCTCAGTGGATCTGGACTGTAATTTGTGTCCTACCAACCTCACAAGAGGGTCAATTCTCTGTTTAGCCTCTCAGCTGTCCCTTCTGGAATCCACTGATGCTTTCAGGGAAAAAATATGTCCCAATGTTGCAATGTTGGGTTCAGCTGTTTGAATTTCCTTTTCCTGAATCTTGGTCCCATAATTCCTTTACTGCCTCATTAGCTCTCCATTGCTATCAAGCATACTTCCTTTTCCTTTTTTTTAGACAGAGTCTCACTCCATCACCCAGTCTGGAGTACAGTGGCGTGATCTGGGCTCACTGCAACCTCCACCTCCTGGGTTCAACCAATTCTCATGCCTCTGCCTCCCAAGTAGCTGGAAATACAGGCATGCACCACCACACCCAACTAATTTTTGTATTTTTAGTAGACATGGAGTTTCACCATGTTGGCCAGGCTGGGCTGGAACTCTTGATCTCAAGTGATCTGCCTGCCTCAGCCTCCCAAAGTGCTGAGATTAACAGATGTGAGCAAGCAACCACGCCCAGCGAGCATACTTTGTTTTTACTCTGTCTAGTTTTCCGCTTATTCTCAAAAAAATAGACTATCTGGTATTACTGAAAGTGGTACCAATAAACTTTTCCTCATTATCTTATTTAATAAAGTTTAATTCATGTTGGATTTTCTCTTAATTTTAGTGCTACAATCTTTGTTCCCCTTCTATTGCCAGGATTAATATTATATGTGCAAGTAAGGCCTTTTTTACCTTGAGCTATGTTTTTCTCAAGATTCTGTATGTTTCGTGTCTCATTAGTAATAGGTTTTATAAGCTTTGTGAGTTTAAATTGTAAGTTCTCATTGTTTTGAAGTGGGGAGGCAAGAGGGCCGGAGCTCTTGTTTTTGTAGTCTTTTTAAGCTACAAATTTTTCATTGATTGGCACACACACTTTTAGCACGGATAAAAAAAACTGTGGTATATATATATATATATATACAATGGAATACTACTCAGCCATAAAAAGGAATGAATTAATGGCATTCACAGCAACCTGGATAGATTGGAGACTATTAATCTAAGTGAAGTAACTCGGGAATGGAAAGCCAAACATTGTATGTTCTCACTCATAAGTGAGAGCTAAGCTATGAGAATGCAAAGGCATAAGAATGACACAGTGGACTTTGGGGACTCAGGAGGGAAGCGTGGAAAGTGGGTGAGGAATAAAAGACTACAAACGGGGTTCAGTGTATACTGCTCAGGTGATGGGTGCACCAAAATCTCACAGATCACCACTTAAGAACTTACTCATGAAACCAAATACCATATGTTCCCTAAAAACCTATGGAAATAAAAAAAAAATTGGATAAATAATTAAAAATAAATAAATAAATAGGAAAACCTAGAAGAAATTTATACATTCCTAGACACTTACAACCTACCAAGATTAAACCATGAAGAAACCCAAAACCTGAACAGACCAGTAACAAGTAATGAGATTAAAGCAATTCATAATAAAAGGTCTCCCAGCAAAGAAAAGACCAGGACCCAGTGGATTCACTGCTGAATTTGACCAAACATTTAAAGAAAAATTAACATCTGAGCAAGGCAGGGGATTGGTGAGGGACAGGGAGGGGAGGAAAGAAAAAAAAGAAGAAGAACTAACATCAATCCTACTCAAACTATTCCAAAAATTAAAGGAGGAAGGAGTACTTCCAAGCTCATTCCACAAGGCCAGTATTACCCTGATACCAAAACCAGACAATTACACAATTAAAAAGAAAACTATAGGTCAATATCTCTGATAAACATTGATGTGAAAATCCTCAACAAAATACTAATTCAACAACACATTCAAAAGACCATTCATCATTAACATGTGCAATTTATTCCAGAGATTTAAGGATAGTTCAACATATAGAAATCAATCAGTGGGATACATCATATCAACAGATTGAAAGACAAAAACCATATGATACTTTCAACTGATGTTGAAAAAGCACTTGATAAAATTCAACATCCCTTCATGATAAAACCCTTATATAACTGGATATAGAAGGAACATATCTCAACATAATAAAAGCCATATATGACAGACCCACAGTTAGTATCATATTGAATGAGGAAAGACTGAAAGCCTTTTCTCTAAGATCTGGAACACGACAAGGATGCCCACTTTCACGACTGTTATTTGACATAGCACTGGAGGCATCAGACAAGAGAAATAAATAAAGATCATCCAAATTGGAAGGAAGAAGTCAAATTACCTTTGTTTGCAGATGATATCTTTATATTTGGAAAAGCCTAAGGACTCAACCAAAAAGCTATTAAATACATTCAGTAAAGTTACAGGAAACAAAATCAACATACCAAAATCAGTAGCATTTCTATATGCCAACAGTGAAATCTGAAAAAGAAATCAACAAATCCCATTTACAATAGCCACAAATAAAATTAAATATTTAAACCAAAAAAATGAAAGATCTCTATAATGAAAACCATAAAACACTGATGCAAGAAATTGAAGAGGACATCAAAAAGTGGAAAGATATTCCGTGTTCATAGATTGGAAGAATCAATATTGTTAAAAAGTCCATACTACCCGAGCAATCTACAAACTCAGTGCAATCCCTATCAAAATACCAATGACATTCTTCACAGAAAAAGAAAAAACAATCCTAAATTACAACCTGGGCAACACGGAAAAACCTCCTTTCTACTAAAAAAAAAAATTACAAAAATTAGCTGGGTATGGTGGCACAGGCCTGTAGTCCCAGATATTTGGAAGGCTGAAGTGTGAGGATCACCCCAGCCCAGGAGGCAGAGGTTGCAGTGAGCCGAGATTATGCCACTGCACTTTAGCCTGGGTGACAGAGTGAGATCCTGTCTCAAAAAGAGCAAAAAAAAAAAGTAAAACAATCCTAAAATTTATATGGAACCACAAAAAACCCAGAAAATTTTAAGCAAAAAGAATAAAACTGGAAGAATCATATTACCTAACTTCTACAGAGCTACAGTAACCAAAACAGCATTGTACTGGCATAAAAACGGACACACAGACCAATAGGACGGAACAGAGAATCCCAAAACAAATCCATACATCTACAGTGAACTCATTTTTGACAAGGTACAAAGAACATACACTGGGGAAAGGGCAATCTCCTCAATAAATGGTGTGGGGAAAACTGGATTTCTACATGCAGAAGAATGAAACTACGCCCCTATCTTTCTCCATATACAAAAATGAAATCAAAATGAATTAAAGACTGAAATCTAAGATCTCAAACTATGAAACTACTAAAAGAAAATATTTTAAATACTATGATGTATAATAATAATAATAATAATAATAGAGAGAGAGAGAACATTGGGAAACTCTCCAGGACATCAGTCTGGGCAAAGATTTCTTGAATAATACCTCACAAGTACAGGAAACCAAAGCAGAAATGGGCAAATGGGATCACATCAAGTTAGAAAGCTTCTACACAGCAAAGAAAACAATCAACAAAAAGTGAAGAGACAGCCCACAGAATAGAAGAAAATATTTTCAACTACCCATGTGACAAGGGATCAATAACCAGAATATATAAGGAGCTCTAACAACTCTATAAGAAAAAAATCTAATAATCCGATTAAAAATGGGCAAAATATCAGAATCAACGTTTCTCAAAAGACATACAAAAGGCATACAGATATATGAAAAAGTGCTCAACACCATTATCACCAGAGAATGCAAATCAAAACTACAATGAGATATCATCTCACTCCAGTTAAAATGGCTTTTTTCCAAAAGACTGGCGATAACAAATGCTGACAAAGATGTGGAGAAATGAGAACCCTTGTACACAGGTGGTGGGAAGGTAAATTAGTACAATGACTGTGGAGAACAGTTTGGAGTCCTCAAAAAACTAAAAATAGAGCTACCATATGATCCAGCAAGCCCACTGCTAGTTTTCTATCCAAAGGAAAGGAAATCCCATTCGGGCGCAGTGGCTCACGCCTGTAATCCCAAGGCGTGAGCCACTGTAGGAGACCAAGGGAGAATTGCTTGAGCTCAGGAGTTCAAGACCAGTACGAGCAACATGCCAAAACCTTGTCTCTACAAAAAATATAAAAAATTAGCTGGGCGTGGTACTGCACACCTATAATCCCATCTACTTGGGAAGCTGAGGTGGGAGGATTGCATGAGCCTATAAGGTTGAGGCCTGAGTGAGCCATGATCACACAAGTCCACTCCAGGAGCCTAGGCAGTGGAGCAAGACGCTGTCTCAAAAAAAAAAAAAAAAAAGAGCAAATCAGTATATCAAAGAGATATCTGCATTTGCATGTTTACTGCAGCACTATTCACAAGATTTGGAAACAACAAAAGTGTCTGTGGATAGATGAATGCATAAAGAAAATATGGTACTTATACACAGTGGTGTACTATTCTGCCATAAAATAAGAACAAGATGCTGTCTTTTGCAACAGTATGGATAGAACTGGAGGTCATTATGTTAAGTGAAATGAGCCAGGCACAGAAAGACAAACTTTGCCTTCTCACTTATTTCTGGGAGCTAAAAATTAAAACAATTAAACTCATGGAGATATAGAGTAGAACAGGGTAAATGATGGTTACCAGAGGCTAGGAAGGGTAGAGGGGGAAGATTGGGGAGGAAGTGGGAATGGGTAGTAAGTACAAAAAAACAGAAAGAATGAATAAGATCTAGTATTTATTATAGCACAACAGGGTGACTATAGTCAATAATAATTTAATTGTACATTTAAAAATAACTAAAGAGTATAATTAGACTGTTTATAATGAAACAATAAATGTATTGAGGTGATAGATACCTCATTTACATAATCATAATAATGTGATCATTATGCATTGTATGCCTGTATCAAACTATCTCATGTACCCCATACATATGTATCTACTATGTATTCACAAAAATTAAAATTTAAAATGTTGTTAAAAGGCCAGGTGCAGTGGCTCACACCTATAATCCTAACACTTTGGGAGGCTGAGGCAGGAGGATTGTTTGGGCCCAAGAGTTTGAGACCAACCTGGGCAACGTAGCAAGATCCTGTTTTTTGTCTGTTTTTTGTTTGGGGTTTTTTTTTTTCAAGACATTGTCTTGCTCTGTCACCCAGGCTGGAGCGCAGTGGCATGATCTTGGCTCACTGCAACCTCCGCCTCTCGGGTTTAAGCAATTATCCTGACTCTGACTCAGCCTCCAGAGTAGTTGGGATTACAGGCATGCGCCACCACGCCCAGCTAATTTTTTTTTTTTTTTTTTTTTTTTTTAGTGGAGACGGGATTTCACCATGTTGGTCAGGCTGGTCTCAAACTCCTGACCTCGTGATCTGCCCACTTTGGCCTCCCAAAGTGCTGGGATTACAGGTGTGAGTCACCATGCCCAGCCAGCAAGACCTTGTTTCTACAAAAAATGTAAAAATTAGCCAGGCATGGTGACACCTACCTGTAAGTGCCAGCTACTTGGGACTGCAGTGAACTGCACACGCCACTACACTCCAATGAGGTCAAGGGTGCAATGAGCTATAGTCGTGCCACTACATTTCAGCCTGGGTGACAGAGCAAGACTCTGTCTCAAAAACAAAAAACAAAAAAATTTTTTTTAAATCAAAGGTTGTGGCACAGGCCTCCTGACATAAATAAAGGAGGACACAGCTAAATTAGAAGGCTTTCATTTTTGCCAAGGTGTTTGGGGTGAAGCAAAGAAACACAGACAGACTTGCCATCAACCAAGGAAAGACCACAGAAGGAAGTGGTCCCTCCTCAGGCGATGGCAAATGTCAATTGTGTCAGCCCTTGGGAATTCAGAACTGGGACCCATGTGAGGGAAAAGGAGAAAATCTTAGGGAGCTACGTCTGTGCTTGGTATTGTTGTGAACTGAAACTGACAGAGCAATTGCAAGATTGGACTGAGGAAAAGAAAAGGATGAAATTGATTAGATCAAGCTGTCTAACATTAGACAGGCTGAGAGTTTAGTCTGGTCAGAAATCAGTCATTATATATTTTAGCTATTTTTTAAGTGTCATAAAAACACCAGCTTTGAACACATTGCAGACTACCAACGTGTTAATTTCCATGCCAGCTTCTTCATGTTTTTGCAGACCTTAAAATATAGCTGCTTTAGCCATCTCTGGGATATATATAATGTATTGAGTAGGTAATAATTCTTCACGAGCCATTTTCTTTTCTTTTTTTTAAATTCAGACTTGCACATGGCCTCTCCCATAAAATTATACAGGGGAGTAGACTCACCATAGCACACATTAATCAAATTCATCAAATGCCAGATGAGGCTCAAGTGCTTCTGCTTGGCAGTTGCTCTTGTCAGAAAGCCAAGGAAGGCTGAACAGCAATAAGCACACAAGTAACACATGTCATGATAATTATTCAAGATTAAGGCTTATCATAAGTTTTGGATACTTTTTGTTTGAATGTTTACATTTTTTTTTCTAGTGAGATAAAGTAATCACCTGTAAAAGCAGAAATGAATCATTGGTTTAAAAATTAAACTTGGCCAGGCGAGGTGGCTCAGGCCTGTAATCCCAGCACTTTGGGAGGCTGAGGCGGGTGGATCACCTGAGGTCGGGAGTTTGAGACCAGCCTGATCAACATGGAGAGACCCAGTCTCTACTAAAAATACAAAATTAGCCAGGCCTGGTGGTGCATGACTGTAATCCCAGCTACTCAGGAGGCTGAGGCAAAAGAATCGCTTGAACCCAGGAGGCAGAGGTTGCAGTGAGCCGAGATCGTGCCACTGCACTCCAGCCTGGGCAACAAGAGTGACACTCCATCTCAAAAAACAAAAGAAAAGAAAAAGAAAATTAAACTTAATGAGGAAATATGATGATAAATAAAACAAGACTGCACCTCCTGATGAGAAATGCAATCCGGCATTGTTACTCAATTACTGGCCAACCACACCACTCTAACAAATCATATGCTAAGAGAACAAGTGCCTGTAAGTTTCACAGAAAATCTTTTGAAGGCAAGAAAGTACAATGAGAATGATCTGTCACGCAGTTTCATTTTTAGTGTGACTAAAACTGCTCAACTTGTATTTCATGCAGTGAAATCTTACACAACAGTTCCATAGTCCTCCCAAATTACATGATTTTCAAACAAAACACAGTAAGCTCAAAAGTAAGTAACTCAGATGTTCCTGCCTAACTGAACTACTCAGTGTTATCGACAAAAATTTTATATGAACAAAATTTAAATGTGAAAATGAAAGCTCTTTATTCTATCAAAAAGAGCTTATTAAAATCTAGGTTATGTTAAATAAACAGACATTTACAAAAACATAATTACTCTCATTTTCTGATAAAGTCCAAGCCCTGTTGGCATTTAAGGTGGGACAGGTACAAGTCACCCAGCATCCTTGGCGCTAGAAAACTAAGCCCCAGTTGCACTTTTAGGTATTAAGACAATCAAAACTGCCCCCACGTATCTGCAAATATCCTTGAGAGACCACATCATACTGGCTGGTATCACTGATCTAATTCAAAAATACACATCCAAAATAAATATCTGCTGGGTGCAGTGGCTCACATCTGTAATCCCAGCACTTTGGGAGGCTGAGGTGGGTACATCACTTGAGGTCAGGAGTTCAAGACCAGCCTGACCAACATGGTGAAAGCCCGTCTCTACTAAAAATACAGGCCAGGTGCGGTGGCTCATGCCTGTAATCCCTGCACTTTGGGAGGCCGAGGCAGGTGGATCTCCTGAGTTCAGGAGTTTGAGACCAGCCTGATTAACGGGAGAAACCCCGTTTCTACGAAAAATACAAAATTAGCCAGACGTGGTGGTGCATGCCTGTTATCCCAGCTACTCAGGAGACTGAAGCAGGAGAATCGCTTGAACCCAAGAGGCGGAGGTTGTGGTGAGCTATCATGCCACTGTACTCCAGTGTGGGCAACAAGAGCGAAACTCCATCTCAAAAATAAAACAAAACAAAACAAAACAAAATTAGCTGGGCATTGTGGCACACACCAGTAATCCCAGCTACTTGGGAGGCTAAGGCAGGAGAATTGCTTGAACCCAGAAGGAAGAGGTTGCAGTGAGCTGAGATTGCGCCATTGCACTCCAGCGCAGGCAACGAGAGTGAAACTCCATCTGAAAACAAAACAAAACAAAAATATGTATCTAATGAATTCCTTTAAAACTTATATTTTTTCAAAAAATAAAATTTAAATTTCACTTCACCTGGATGAAAATGTGGATTTGCTGATGTCTGTATTTTGCTTGTTTTTATATTTAGCCACACAAATGAGCATAAAGAAGAGTTATTATTTAAAATACAACTGGAGGGGTAAAAAGTGTTTAGATTCAGTTTTAATATACCATTGAGTAACTTGTTGAAAATGTAACCAAGTCTATTCTGGTGGAGTGAAAAGACTTGCTGAGATAAAGCAGTTGCTGAAATACACTTATGGTCATTGTATTTGTGCTGAATAGTTGTCTCTGCAACATTTTTAAAGATGTTGGGTAAAGCTTCATAATTGTTAAATTTATTAAGGCATTGCCTGTAAACTGAGCACCTTTCAGAGTTATTTATACTGATAAGGATGGTCAGTTCTAGAATGTATGTTTTAATATTGAAATTTTTAATAGTTTCAAGACAAGGTTCTGGTACAGATATTTCAAATAAAAATATAAATAACATTTTTTTTTTTTTTTTTTTTAAAAAACCCAGTAAGTAAACATCTCTGGAACATAGCTGAACCAGGTGAAGTACCTAGATGCTATTTTTAATTCAGCAGATGGGCTTATTTGGCAATAAATGGTTTCCACATCGCTGCTCACAACAGCAGGAATGTGTCGGCAACACAACTGAAACCAAGTTTACACTCAAAATACAAAACTATTATTACTCTTTTGAAATCTCAAGGGAACGTCTGACAGAACATACCACTAACAAGATGTTTTCAAAAGTCACCATTGAGACTGAGCCCAGTGGCTCACACCGGTAACCTCAACACTTTGGGAGGCTGAGGCAGGTGAATCACTTGAGGCCAAGAGTTTGAGGCCAGCCTGGCCAACATGGTGAAACCCCATCTCTACCAAAAATACAAAAATTAGCAGGGCATGGTGGTGTGTGTCTGTAATCCCAGCTATTCGGGAAGCTGAGGTAGGAGAATTGCTTGAACCTGGGAGGCAGAGGTTGCAGTGAGCCAAGATGACACCACTGCACTCCAACCTGGGCAACAGAGTGAGACCCTGTCTCAAAGAAAAAGTCACCATTGAATAACTCAGGCTATTATGACATTTGAACACACAGCATCGGCCAAATATGATGATGATTTAAGCTTCCCCGGGAATCCATTCATCAACTCCTTTTAAAAAGTGAATACTCCCCAGTAAGCAAGATGAGCTTTTAAAGATATTGTCAGTGATTTAACACTGGTATATAAATTCCCTAATGTTGTTCTTTCACACTTCTGGATCAATTTGACTGAAGGAATTGACATTGAGATTGCAAAGTGACATGGTTAAATGTTTAAAAAAAAAAAAAACTACCATTTTAAATTATCACTGTGGGCCAAAATTTTTCTCAATATGGTACCACCAAACAAAATACCAAAATAAGTCAGATAATAATGTTAGTATAACACTGCAGTTGTTATCTGTAACTTTTACTGTGTATTGATTTGCAACAAAACAATATGTTGCATTCCTAACTTGAATCAGATATAATCAAGTTAAGATGAGGTGACAGTCAATTAGGAAAGGCCCTTAACCCAATATGAGTGGTGTCCTTATAAGAAAAGAAAACAGGGCCGGGCGCGGTGGCTCAAGCCTGTAATCCCAGCACTTTGGGAGGCCGAGACGGGCGGATCACAAGGTCAGGAGATCGAGACCATCCTGGCTAACACCGTGAAACCCCGTCTCTACTAAAGAATACAAAAAACTAGCCGGGCGACGAGGCGGGTGCCTGTAGTCCCAGCTACTCGGGAGGCGGAGGCAGGAGAATGGCGTAAACCTGGGAGGCGAAGCTTGCAGTGAGCTGAGATCCGGCCACCGCACTCCAGCCTGGGTGACAGAGCCAGACTCCGTCTCAAAAAAAAAAAAAAAAGAAAAAAGAAAAGAAAACAGGGCTGGGCGTGGTGGTTCATGTTTGTAATCCCATCACTATGGGAGGCCAAGGCGGGTGGATCACTTGAGGTCAGGAGTTAGAGACCAGCCTGGCCAACATGGTGAAACTCCGTCTCTACTAAAAATACAAAAATTAGCCAGGTATGGTGATGCACACCTGTAAACCCAGCTACTTGGGAGGCCGAGGCAGGAGAATTGCTTGAACCCAGAAGGTGGAGATTGCAGTGAGCAGAGATCACACCACTGTACTCTAGCCTGGGGAACAGAGTGAGACTCTGCCTCAAAAAAAAAAAAAAAAGAGAGAGAGAGAAAACAGAGACACAGAAAGGAGAATGCCATGATAACTCAGACACACAGAGAAGGCAACCATATAAAGGAAGTGATTTGAGTTTTGCTGCCACATGACATGCCAAGTCTGGCACTACCAGATGCTGGAAGAGGCCATGAAAGATTCCCCGCTAAGATTCTAGATGGCAGATGGCCTGACAACCTTTGATTTTAGACTTTTAGACTCCAGAATGGGTAAAGAACAAACTTCTGTTGCTTAAAGCCACTAGTTTGTGGTAGTTTGTTAGGGCAGTCCTGGGAAATGAATGCAACTTCCATTTCAACTGTTTATGAACATCAAAACAGCCTCTGTTCTCACTGCCTAACTTTTGAATACACAAGTTTGAATTCATAAATTATCTAATAAAATATAGTTTTTAATCTGTTACATACTAGAGTTTATGTAAAATTGCATTTGACAAGAGGACACCACAATGAAAAAAACGAAATTAAAAAAGAGAGTTTAAGTTCACTGCCTTAGAGCAAGATGGATGCAGCTGGAGGCCATATCCTAAGCCAATTCCCACAGAAACAGAAAACCAAATACCGCATTCTCTCATTTATAGGTGAGAGCTAAATCTTTGGCATACATGGCCATAAAGATGAGAACTATAGTCACTGGGGACTCTAAAAGGAAGAAGGGAAGGACGGAGGGGGCCAGAGGCTGAAAATCTTCCTATTGAGTAATATATTCACTATCTCTGGGAAGGGATCAATACAAGTTCAAACCACAGAGGTTCCAAGATGGCTGAATAGGAACAGCTCCAGTCTGCAGTTCCCAGTAAGTGATGCAGAAGATGGGTGATTTCTGCATTTCCAACTGAGGTACCAGGTTCATCCCACTGGGGCTTGTCAGATAGCCCACAGAGCAGGGTGGGGCATCGCCTCACCCAGGAAGCACAAGGGGTTGGGAAATTCCCTTTCCTAGAAAGGGAAGCCATGACAGATGGTACCTGGAAAATCAGGACACTCCCACTCTAATACTGCACTTTTCCAATGGCCTTAGCAAATGGCACACCAGGAGATTATATGCCGCGCCTGACTTGGAGGGTCCCACGCCCACAGAGCCTCACTCACTGCTAGCACAGCAATCTGAGATCGAACTGCAAGGTGGCAGTGAGGGTGGGGGAGGGGCATCCACCATTGCTGAGGCTTGAGTAGGTAAACAAAGTGGTGGGGAAGCTCAAACTGAGTGGGGCCAACTGCAGCTCAAGGAGGCCTGCCTGCCTGCCTTTGTAGACTCCATCTCTGGGGGCAGGACATAGCTGAACAAAAGGCAGCAGAAACTTCTACAGACTTAAATGTCCCTGGCTGACACCTTTGAAGAGAGTAGTGGTTCTCCCAGCATGGAGTTTGAGATCTGAGAACGAACAGACTGCCTCCTCAAGTGGGTCCCTGACTCCCAAGAAGCCTAACTAGGAGACATCTCCCAGTAGGGGCCAACTGACACCTCATACAGCCAGGAGCCCCTCTGAGACGAAGCTTCCAGAGGAAGGATCAGGCAGCAACATCTACCATTCTGCAATATTTGCTGTTCTGCAGCCTCCACTGGTGATACCCAGGCAAACAGGGTCTGGAGTGGACCTCCAGCAAACTCCAGCAGAACTGCAGCTGAGGGTCTTGACTGTTAGAAGGAATACTAACAAACAGAAAGGACATCCACACCAAAACCCCATATATACGTCACCATCATCAAAGACTAAAGGCAGACAAAACCACAAAGATGGGGAGAAACCAGAGCAGAAAAACTGAAAATTCCAAAAATCAGAGCACCTGTTCTCCTCCAAAGGAACACAGCTCCTTGCCAGCAACAGAACAAAGCTGGACGGAGAATGACTTTGACAAGTTGAGAGAAGGCTTCAAATGATTGGTAATACCAAACTTCGCCAAGCCAAAGGAGGACGTTTGAACCCATCAGAAAGAAGCTAAAAACCTTGAAAAAAGATTAGATGAATGGCTACCCAGAATAAACAGTGTAGAGAAGTCCTTAAATGACCTGATGGAGCTGAAAACCATGGCACAAGAACTACGTGACGCATGCACAAGCTTCAGCAGCTGATTCGATTAACTGGAAGAAAGGGTATCAGTGATTGAAGATCAAATGAATGAAATGAAGTGAGAAGAGAAGTTTAGAGAAAAAAGAGTAAAAAGAAACTAACAAAGCCTCCAAAAAATATGGGACTATGTGAAAAGACCAAATCTATGTCTGATTGGTGTACCTGAAATTGATGGGGAGAATGGAACCAAGTTGGAAAACACTCTTCAGGATATTATCCAGGAGAACTTCCCCAGCCTAGCAAGGCAGGCCAACATTCAAATTCAGGAAATACAGAGAACGCCACAAAGATACTCCTCAAGAAGAACAATTCCAAGACATGTAATTGTCAGACTCACCAAAGTTGAAATGAAGGAAAAATGTTAAGGGCAGCCAGAGAGAAAGGTCGGGTTACCCACAAAGGGAAGCCCATCAGACTAACAGCGGATCTCTTGGCAGAAACTCTACAAGCCAGAAGAGAGTGGGGGCCAATGTCCAATATTCTTAAAAGAATTTTCTTTTTTTTTAAATTTATTTTATTTTTTATTATACTTTAAGTTCTAGGGTACATGTGCACAATGTGCAGGTTTGTTACATATGTATACTTGTGTCATGTTGGTGTGCTGCACCCATCAACTCGTCAGCACCCATCAATTCATAATTTACTACAGGTTTAACTCCCAATGCCATCCCTCCCCCCTGCCCTCTCCCCATAATAGGCCCCAGTGTGTGATGTTCCCCTTCCAGAGTCCAAGTGATCTCATTGTTCAATTCCCACCTATGAGTGAGAACATGCGGTGTTTGGTTTTCTGTTCTTGCGATAGTTTGCTGAGAATGATGGTTTCCAGCTGCATCCATGTCCCTACAAAGGACACAAACTCATCCTTTTTTTATGGCTGCATAGTATTCCATGGTGTATATGTGCCACATTTTCTTAATCCAGTCTGTCACTGATGGACATTTGGGTTGATTCCAAGTCTTTGCTATTGTGAATAGTGCTGCAATAAACATACATGTGCATGTGTCTTTATAGCAGCATGATTTATAATTCTTTGGGTATATACCCAGTAATTGGATGGCTGGGTCATATGGTACATCTAGTTCTAGATCCTTGAGGAATCGCCATACTGTTTTCCACAATGGTTGAACCAGTTTACAATCCCACCAACAATGTAAAAGTGTTCCTATTTCTCCACATCCTCTCCAGCACCTGTTGTTTCCTGACTTTTGAATGATTGCCATTCTAACTGGTGTGAGATGGTATCTCATTGTGGTCTTGATTTGCATTTCTCTGATGGTCAGTGATTACGAGCATTTTTTCATGTGTCTGTTGGCTATATGCATGTCTTCTTTTGAGAATTCCATACCCAGCCAAACTAAGCTTCATAAGTGAAGGAGAAATAAAATCCTTACAGACAAACAAATGCTGAGAGATTTTGTCACCACCAGGCCTGCCTTACAAGAGCTCCTGAAGGAAGCAGTAAACATGGAAAGGAAGAGCCAGTACCAGCCACTGCAAAAACATGCCAAAATGTAAAGACCATCAATGCTAGGAAGCAACTGCAACAACTAACGAGCAAAATAACCAGCCAACATCATAATGACAGGATCAAATTCACACATAACAACATTAACCTTAAACGTAAATGGGCTAAATGCTCCAATTAAAAGATACAGACTGGCAAACTGGATAAAGAGTCAGCATGCTGACTGAATACCCATCAGTGTGCTGTATTCAAGAGACCCAACTCACATGCAGAGACACACATAGGCTCAAAATAAAGGGATGCAGGAAGATCTACCAAGCAAATGGAAAACAAAAAGAAGCAGGGGTTGCAATCCTAGTCTCTGATAAAACAGACTTAAAACCAACAAAGATCAAAAGACGAAGAAGGCCATTACATAATGGTAAAGGGATCAATTCAACAAGAAGAGCTAATTATCCTAAATATATATGCACCCAATACAGGAGCACCCAGGTTCGTAAAGCAAGTCCTTTGAGACCTACAAAGAGACTTAAACTCCCACACAATAATAATGGGAGACTTTAACATCCCACTGTCAACATTAGGCAGATCAACGAGACAGAAAGTTAAGAAGGATATCCAGGAATTGAACTCAACTATCCTGATACCAAAGCCTGGCAGAGACACACACAAAAAAAGAGAATTTTAGACCAATATCCCTGATGAACATTGATGCAAAAATCCTCAATAAAATACTGGCAAACCGAATCCAGCAGCACATCAAAAAACTTATCCACCACAATCAAGTTGGCTTCATCCCTGGGATGCAAGGGTGGTTCAGCATATGCAAATCAATACATGTAAGCCATCATATAAACAGAACCAAAGACAAAAAACACATGATTATCTCAATAGATGCAGAAAAGGCCTTCAATGAAATTCAACAGCCCTTCATACTAAAAACTCTCAATAAACTAGGTATTGATGGGATGTATCTCAAAATAATAAGAGCTATTTATGACAAACCCACAGCCAATATCATACTGAATGTGCAAAAACTGGAAGCATTCCCTATGAAAACTGGCACAAGACAGGGATGCCCTCTCTCACCGCTCCTATTCAACATAATGTTGGACATTCCGGCCAGGGCAATCAGTCAGGAGAAAGAAATAAAAGGTATTCAATTAGAAAAAGAGGAAGTCAAATTGTCCCTGTTTGCAGATGACATGATTGTATATTTAGAAAACCCCACTGTCTCAGCCCAAAATCTCCTTAAGCTGATAAGCAACTTCAGCAAAGTCTCAGGATACAAAATTAATGTGCAAAAATCACAAGCATTCCTATACACCAATAACAGACAGAGCACCAAATCATGAGTGAACTCCCATTCACAACTGCTTCAAAGAGAATAAAATACCAAGGAATCCAATTTACAAGGGATGTGAAGGACCTCTTCAAGGAGAACTACAAACCACTGCTCAATGACATAACGAAATAAAAGAGGACACAAACAAATGGAAGAACATTCCATGCTCATGGATAGGAAGAATCAATATTGTGAAAATGGCCATACTGCCCAAGGTAATTTATAGATTCAATGCCATCCCCATCAAGCTACCAAGGACTTTCTTCACAGAATTGGAAAAAACTACTTTAAAGTTCATATGTAACCAAAAGAAAGAGCCCGCATTGCCAAGACAATCCTATGCCAAAAGAACAAAGCTGGAGGCATCACACTACCTGACTTCAAACTACACTACCAGGCTACAGTAACCAAAACAGCATAGTACTGGTACCAAAACAGAGCTATAGACCAAGGGAACAGAATAGAGCCCTCTTAAATAATACCACAAATCTACAACCATCTGATCTTTGACAAACTTGACAAAAACAAGAAATGGGGAAAGGATTCCCTATTTCATAAATGATGCTGGGAAAACTGGCTAGCCATATGTAGAAAGCTGAAACTGGATCCCTTCCTTACACTTTATACAAAAATCAATTCAAGATGGATTAAAGACTTAAATGTTAGACCTAAAACCATAAAAACCCTAGAAGAAAGCCTAGGTAATACCATCCAGGCCATAGGAATGTGCAAGGACTTCATGATTAAAACACCAAAAGCAATGACAACAGAAGCCAAAATTGACAAATGGGATCTAATTAAACTAAGGAGCTTCTGCACAGCAAAAGAAACTACCATCGGAGTGAACAAGCAACCTACAGAATGGGAGAAAATTTTTACAATCTACCCATCTGACAAAGGGCTAATATCCATAATCTACCAAGATCTTAAACAAATTTACAAGAAAAAAATCAAACAACCCCATCAAAATGTGGACAAAGGTTATGAACAGATACTTCTCAAAGGAAGACATTTATGC
The DNA here is from genome assembly GCF_009764315.1 of Trachypithecus francoisi. Taxonomy (NCBI): domain Eukaryota; kingdom Metazoa; phylum Chordata; class Mammalia; order Primates; family Cercopithecidae; genus Trachypithecus; species Trachypithecus francoisi. Next base: position 111,813,687 of record NW_022681456.1, read on the forward strand.
AGCCAACAGACACAGGAAAAAATGCTCATCATCACTGGCCATCAGAGAAATGCAAATCAAAACCACAGTGAGATACCATCTCACACCAGTTAGAATGGTGATCATTAAAAAGTCAGGAAACAACAGGTGCTGGAGAGGATGTGGGGAAACAGGAATGCTTTACACTGTTGGTGGGACTGTAAACTAGTTCAACCATTGTGGAAGACAGTGTGGCGATTCCTCAAGGATCTAGAACTAGAAATACCATTTGACCCAGCCATCCCATTACTGGGCATATACCCAAAGGATTATAAACCATGCTGCTATAAAGACACATGCACACTATTTTACTGTGGCACTATTCACAATAGCAAAGATTTGGAACCAACCCAAATGTCCATCAATGATAGACTGAATTAAGAAAACATGGCACATATACACCATGGAATACTATGAACCCATAAAAAAGGATGAGTTCATCTCCTTTGTAGGGACATGGATGCAGCTGGAAACCATCATTCTCAGCAAACTATCGCAAGGACAAAAAACCAAACCCTGCATGTTCTCACTCATAGGTGGGAACTGAACAGTGAGAACACTTGGACACAGAGTGGGAAACATCACACACTGGGGCCTGTCGTGGGGTGGGGGGAAGGGGGAGGGATAGCATTAGGAGATATACCTAATGTAAATGACGAGTTACGGGTGCAGCACACCAACATGGCACATGTATACATACGTAAAAAACCTGCACGTTGTGCACATGTACCCTAGAACTTAAAGTATATATCATTTCACCCAGCCATCCCATTACTGGGTATATACCCAAAGGATTATAAATCATGCTGCTATAAAGACACATGCACATGTATGTTTATTGCAGCACTATTCACAATAGCAAAGACTTGGAATCAACCCAAATGTCCATCAGTGACAGACTGGATTAAGAAAATGTGGCACATATACACCATGGAATACTATGCAGCCATAAAAAAGGATGAGTTTGTGTCCTTTGTAGGGACATGGATGCAGCTGGAAACCATCATTCTCAGCAAACTATCGCAAGAACAGAAAACCAAACACCGCATGTTCTCACTCATAGGTGGGAATTGAACAATGAGATCACTTGGACTCAGGAAGGGGAACATCACACACCGGGTCCTATTGTGGGGAGGGGGGAGGGCAGAGGGATAGCATTAGGAGATATACCTAATATAAATGACGAGTTAATGGGTGCAGCACACCAACATGGCACATGTATACAAATGTAACAAACCTGCATGTTTTGCACATGTACCTTAGAACTTAAAGTATAATAGTAATAATAAAAAAGAAGTTCAAACCACAGCATCACACAATATGCCCATGTAACAGACCTGCACATGCACCTTCTGAATCTAAAATAAAAATGGAAATTTCAAAATAAATAAATAAATTCACTGCCTTAGTTACACCACCTCATTTTACCTATTAGTTCACTAAGGTGTAAAGGAGAGAAAATGACTTGCCCAAGACCACAAAGAAAATTTGTGGTGGCTCTCATCTGTAATCTCAACACTTTGGGAGGCCTAGGCAGGCAGAGTGTTTGAGGTCAGGATTTTGAGACTAGCCTGGCCAACATGGTAAAACTCCATCTCTACTACAAACAAAAATTAGCTGGGCATGGTGGTGCATGCCTGTACTCCCAGCTACTTGGGAGGCTGAGGCAGGAGAATCACTTGAACCTAGGAAGCAGAGGTTGCCATGAGCTGAGATCATGTAACTGCACTCCAGCCTGGGTGACAGAGTGAGACTTGGGAAAAAAAAAGAAGGAGAGAGAGAGAGAGAGAGAGAGAGAGAGAGAGAGAGGAAGGGAGGGAGGGAGGGAGGGAGAGAGGGAGGCAGGCAGGCAGGAAGGAAGGAAAAGAGAGAGAGAAACAAAGAAAGAAACAGAGAGAAAGAAAAAGAAAGAAAGAAAAGAAAAGAGAAAAGAAAAGAAAAAAGAAAGAGAAAATTTGCCATTGAGATTGAGGCTAGGACTTTTACAGCTCCTGATTTCTAGTTTAGTATTTTTCTCCTGACCCTGTGACAAGGCTTCACTCTCCAGAGTTGGAAGCTTGGAATTATTTAAGAAGACATTCTTTCCAGCATAAAGATATTTAAATAGCATGGTTCCCATATAATGCTCTCCAGAGATTGCTTTTCATATTTAAATAAAAACACATTTGTTATCCTAGACAGGTCTAGAATTTATCATAAATCTAAAATTATGTATTATTTATTCAGATGAAGAGTTAAAATCTGCCTTTCATGATGGCAAAAGCAAACTTCAAACAAAACTGTTCTGTTGCTTCAGGAAAAAAGGGAGAAAGGAGGGAGGGAGGGAGGAAAGGAAGGAAGGAAGGGAGGGAGGAAGGAAGGAAGGGAGGGAGGAAGGAAGGAAGGGAGGGAGGAAGGAAGGAAGCGAGGAATGAAGGAAGGTAGAAATGGAGGATTTATGTCTACCACTTTCTATATGAACAAAATAATACTTTTTTTTTTTACCCTGGGATATTATACTTATTTAAAAGGAAGAAAAAAGTAGTAACATCCCCCATATTTCCTACCATGCTTGTGCTGCTGAGGACAGTAAATTTTAGGGGTCATTTTGGTCCTTATTCAGGATGATAGAAGCCCCAGTATAGTGTTTTGGACACTATTCAGAAGTCTGATCCAACTTAATGCTTGGCCCAGTTCTTGCCTTTGTTGAATTCTCTCCAGAGGTCAAGGTCAAAGGGGCCTCACTGAGAAAGGACTTGAATTGGGAAAAGAATGCAGGGGCAGCACTTCCTTTTTTATTTCTCAAATCATCAGTGCTATGGAAGGTCAAGTATGCAGGGCTGAGATGCAAACAGTGTGCTTCCCTTTCAAAGAGGAATGTTAACGGGATGAGAAAACAGACTTGCAAATATGAAGAAGGGTGGAGTTTTACCCAGGCTCAGGGAGTTAAAGGCTGCAAGCTTTTGAGTTTCCAGCAACATAAAAATATCCTAAGTAAAACATTATTTGCAAATGGGGCCACTACTTAAGGAAAAGGTCTGGAGCCAAACGTGATAAAGGAAAAAGTTCAGTCCTTGGTTATAGGGGGAAGAAACAACTTTGAAGGAGCTTGTCCCCCTCCTTGAACTACATGCCCTTGCAGGTCTGAACTTGAACCTTACTCTGAGAGGCACTGGTTGTTAACTCCGCCCCAGAAGTACTGACGGCTCACTTTGGGGGGCGTGCTGTATCTCTAGTCAGATCTAGAACTTGCTATAAATGTCAAAACCATCACCACCCACTGGAAGCTATTCCAATTAGCCAGATGGTCTTTGTACCATCATTTGGCTGCACAAAAGCAGAACGGCAAGGGCTGAATTTGTGCTTTAGACAGGCTCTGCGAACTCCATACGAAAGGCTGACGGGTGGTTGCCATGAACACAATTTTAGATTCTCTCCTTCATTCAAGCTTTCAGAAAGAGCTTGCCACCAGATTTGTTAAAAGGATCCCAGCTCACGTGAGTGATTTCTTGGCACAAAAAGCCTTCCTTTCCTGTTATATTACAGCTTGTGTGCCGCATTTCTTCAATAGGCAAGTTTTCCTTCGCAAACAGAAAGCAACCTCGTGCAACCGACAGCAATCCTAAAGCTACATGTAGATGGCCCAATTCCTCAGCTTTAGCTTTAAAACAATTAGAATGATTTTACGTCAAACATCTTCACCTGAACTGGCCAATATTTTGTAATGGTTTTTTCTTTTCTTTTTTTTCTTTTTGCTGATAAGGCTAATAAGAAAACAATCTTCTTGGGTATTTGGTGCTAACACCGTAAATGGTCTCTCTTGCAGCACTGGCAAATGTGACGATAACTGTGAAAACTATGCTCCCTGCCCAGCAAGCATGCAGGTCCCAATACTCTGGAACAGAAATCAAAGGCATTTCATTGCGTGAATGGCTTGTAGCTGGAATCTCTCCAGGCAAACAAGGAGATGAAGACACAGAGCAGGACCTCAGGCAGCATTCTGAGGATGTGAAGCAAGTTGATTTGTGACTGGTAATAAAAAGTATAATCTTGTCTCACTTCACAGAGATGCATCCAAAGCAGTGTTCTCTATTTACCTCCTCGTGAATGATGTGAGCCGAGAGCCAGAGAAATCAGCGACCAGCTCATAGTCATGCAGATGAATATATCACATATCACATTGCTCTCTGTTCTGATTTTCACCTGAAATGACCACTGAGATTTTAAGGTCAAACAAAGGATTTTCTGCAAAACATTGAGAAATGCAAAGTTCTCTAGGGACTTTTCAGATGCAATGTTTTGAAATAATTTACTCCTCCACAAAAAGATTGTGAGGCAAATGGGCATTTTGTGCCATTTATTACATCTGGTGTGGACACAGAAGTGTTAACATTTTTACATAGGAGTTTCTGTTTTCTCCTCTCTACTTCCTATTTGAAGCCTTAGCCTGGAACATAAGTAAACAGATCATGTTTCATCTTTATGTGTGTGTATGTGTGTGTGTGTATATATATATACACACACACATACATACACACAGACCAAAAATGAGCTTTGTACTTATGAAGGAATTCACAGCATAAGATCTTACACCCTCTGTTTCTAGGACAAAACTGGTAGAAAGACAGGAGTCATGTGAGATGGGACTGGGCTGAAATCATGGCTCCGTCATGCACTTGCTGAGTTATGGGCATGCATACTTAACCCCCAGGAACTTCACCGTAAAATAAAATTAATATCATCTTCCCTTCAAGGTTGGTGTGACAATTAGAAATAATACACTGCGTAAAATGCCTGGCTCATTATACCACTCTCCTTGTATTATTCTTGTTATTATGACCAGTACTACTAATGCCTAATAAAAATTACATGCTTAAAAGATATTTGCTTTGTGGACGAATGAATGAATGTTTACAAACATTTCTCCTTGGGGACCCTCAATTGCCTGTGAAATATAATCAATATACTAAAAACTTTAAGGGACACATTAATCACTCGGAAATCTTGTTAAAATGCACATTCTGTGGGCAAGGTGGGAGGAGCACTTGAGGCCAGGAATTCACCTGGGCAACATAGGAAGGTCTCATCTCTACTAAAAACTTTTAAAAAAATTAACTGGTCGCAGTAGAGCATGCCTGTAGTCCCAGCTATTCAGGAGGCTGAGGTGGGAGTATCACTTGAGCCTAGGAGATTGAGGCTGAAGTGAGTGATGATCGTGCCATTGCACTCCAGCCTAGGCAACAGAGTGAGACCCTGTCTAAAAACAAAAACAAACAAACACACACAAAGCATATTCTGGGTCAAGAAGTCTGAGGTGGAGTCTGAGATTCTACATTTCTAATCAGCTCCCAGACCATGCTGACCATACTTTGACTAAATTCCTAGATGATCCCATTACCGAGAAATAGATCAGTTCTTCGGATACTCAGGAGACACCAAAATATATTCTACCCTAGTAAAACCAGAACACCAGTTAGACACAATTGGTTTTTCTCACCACAGCAACTAATAACAGATTCTCAACAGTGTTATCTTTGCTCAAGTGATCAGGGAGTTGAGCTCCAATAACCTCATCAATGAACTTATCACCTGCAATGAGCTAAGAATCAAATTACACCCCATGCTTATGAACAGGGCCCAGGTCACACCTATCTCCACCTTTGTGTTATGAGTCAAAAAATATCTGCCATTGTGGTAACTGAAAACTGAGTTTTGAAGGTCTCCATAATAAAAGGCAAGAATACCAGTGAAAATAACATTTATTTGCAACTTCACTTCAGTTTGTTTTATGCCAACTGAGTGCCAGACAACACAAACACTGGAAAGGGGAGCAGGGAGGACAAGAGAAATAAGCCCTTGGCTTCATGGAACTTACAGTCTAGGGAAGAGGCCGTGCTCACTGTGCCATGCCAGGATGTTGGCCCAAAGCCCAACATCCTCCACATTGCCCGGAAAGAGCCATGGTTGTACGTTTCTGCCCAGGGGGGCTTTCTCTTCTACTCAGACTGCTGACACAGATAGAAACAAATATGGTACTTGGGTGCCACAGGACATTAACCTAAAACAGGGGGACTAACCCAGACAAAAGGGCACCAAAAAGATCAGAAGGATGAATGATCAAGGCCAGGTTTGCAGAAGGAAAGGCTGTGGAGAGTGGAGTGGCAGAAGGAAGAGCATGCTCAAAGCTGCAGAAGCATAACAGTGTATTTACCATCAACAAATATCATTGTGTTTTCTTAAAAATTAAAAAAAAAAAAAGCTGAAGGGTAGAAAATGCTGGAAGAACAGAAACAAATCCAATATGGCTTCTCTCCACTAGCTAAATACTCATATAGGGAGGACAAAAGGAGGAAGCAAGAATCCCCACATAACCCATATGCCCAGATATATGCAGATTTTCAACTTTATAAGGAGTGTAACAAGTGCTATAGAAGTGCAAATAAGTAAATAAATAAATACCTAAATACATTTCTGGCAGGCATCATTCAGCCAGGAACACTTGCCATCACCTGGCAAATGAAAATGACAGACAGCCCCTCTATCAAAAGTTGGATTTCTGGCCTGGCGCAGTGGCTAACGCCTGTAATCCCAACACTTTGGGAGGCTGAGATGGACGAATCACATGAGGACAGGAGTTTGAGACTAGCCTGGCCAACATGATAAAACCCCATCTGTACTAAAAATACCAAAATTAGCCAGGCATGGTGGCATGCACTTGTAATCCCAGCCACTTGGGGGGCTGAGGCGGGAGGATCACTTGAACCCAGAAGGTAGAGGCTGCAGTGCGCTGAGACAGTGCCACTGCACTCCAGCCTGGGCGACAAAGTGAGATTCTGCCTCAAAAAAAAAAAAAAAAAAAAAGATATATTTCCAAAAAGAGACCAAACAATCTGGTTTCACTATAAGGCTGAAAATTAATGAACAGGTTATATATTTGAGGATGGGATTTTTTTTCTTCATTAGAGAACGAATGAGAGAAATTAATCGTTTAAAAAAATACTTCAAAAGCAAAGTGCTTTGCAAAGCATCATTTGCAAAGCGGTTTTCATTTGACTCCCATAGGTTTTAATTATAAAAAGGTGAGTAGGTATGAATTTGCTTCATGATATTTAGTAGTAAGACAATGTTTCATTTCTATATCTTTATTAGTCAAATTAACTTTGGTTCCAATCTACCCTTAGCTAGTAGGGCTAATGGAAAATTCAGTTTAACATGGTGTAGAAGGAGGGGTTCTCCCTCTTGTTATTTGGAGTAAGGTCATCCTATCTGTTTGTCCAGGATCATATAAGAATTCGGGGGGTTCATCATGCTTGGAAAATAGGGGACTGTGGTGCTTGTCATGGTTACCATTGTTTCTCCTGCACCTGAAGATACCACAAGCACTGCCCACCATCACATCAGGGCCCCCTGAGATGCAGTCCCAGCTGTTCCTTCCTCTTCTCTCAGGCTCTATAGAGAGATACTCAGAAACATCCTCAAAACCAAGGCCCTCCATGTCTAGCCTCCACAGGCTTCCTACAGTCATTCTTACACACACAGTCATGAGGGCTGCAGGCCAATGGTTACAGGTTTTCACCACCCTTCCCAACATCAAGGGAGTGTCTTCCTACAATAAGCCTTCAACCAACCCTGCCTCCATCCCCTTATTCTCTGAGTCATCACTTTGGACCACATCAGTGGGCCTGAAATACAAAACCCAACACTTTTTCCATTGGGACTGAGGTAAAAACAGGTTGTACAACTACTCAAACCTTTAAGACACAATGCTGCACCGTTCCTTGCGGATAAGAATGGTAACAGGAGATGCTTTCTGCTTCCTAGGTAGAAACAAAGCAGCAAAATTACAGTTTTAAATGTCACTTATTTTCTTAATTTCCTTAATAATTCACAGCTGTGACAGAGGTATTTCCAACATCTCTTTACAGAAAAATTTCTCCATAAACCAAAAATGATTTCCACAAACATACAGTCACACATTAGTTCAATATAAACATTAACTCATTTTCATTCCCTCTCCATCGTGGCTCTCCATGCCTATTTGTATTCATTCTTTCCATTCATGCCACATGTAAGCTGATTGAATTAATCCTATGAGACTCATCCAGTTCTACCTGGATGCAAGGGTCTCATTTCTAACTCCCAAACTCATCTAGGCTTTCTTGATCTCCTATGTCCTCAAAGGATGGTAGAAACTAAGACTTCTGGCCAGGCGCGGTGGTTCACGCCTGTAATCCCAGCACTTTGGAAGGCCGAGGCAGGCGGATCATGAGGTCAGGAGTTCAAGACCAGCCTGGACAACGCAGTGAAACCCTGTCTCTACTAAAAATACAAAAATTAGCTGGGCGTGGTAGTGTGTGTCTGTAATCCCAGCTACTCAGGAGATTGAGACAGGAGAACTGCTTGAACCTGGGAGGCGGAAGTTGCAGTGAGCTGAGATCGTGCCATTGCACTCCAGCCTGGGCTACAGGGCAAGACTGTCTCAAAAAAAGAAAGAGAGAAAGAGAGAGAGAGAGAAAGAGAGAAGGAAGGAAGGAAAGAAGGAAGGAAGAGAGGGAGGGAGGGAGGGAGGGAAAGAAAGAAAGAAAAACTAAGATAAGACTTCTGTTCAAATCATCAGGACTGACTCACCATCCCATTGCACTCCACTCCCACACAAACACACAGACAAGCATACACACAGCCACAGAAACTATCACCACTGTCATTCTCCAGGGCAACATCAACTTATGCTAAGAAGGACCTGCGGGATGGCCTAATTTGTCATATTGCTGGAGCCAAAATTCTCCTTCTATATTCACTTCCTTAATAGACACATAAGATCCATTTAGTTAGCAGAAAGTGGGCCATCCTGTATTTCTAAAGAAATAACCACTGAGGCAGGAGATAAAAAACCAAATTTAAAAAAATGAAATATGTTCAACTGTGAAAAGAGAAGAAAGGAAGAAAACATAGGCACTTAAAAACCACAAATTTTTATGCCGAGAGAGAGGAGCTTTGATTAACCAGGAATAAAAAGATGTTTCTGGGAGTGACTTTTCTTATCAACATGGGCAACCTTATAAAAACTTCTAGGGAGAGAACTTTAAAGGAAGGGGCTGAGAAGCCTTGTGTGTGTGAGAAAAACCCTGGCTTTTCCTGGTTAGCGCTCACTCGCAATCTCTCCAAATCTTCACACCTTCTCCACTAGTAATAGCTCAGAAATGTTGTCATAAGAGGGATTTAGGACCACCAATGTGAATTATGGAGAGGCTAAAAGAATTATCTTGAGCAGAGTTTGCACAGGAATCACACAATTTGTACAGAGATTGTTATGTTACAGACCAACTAAAATAATGCCTTTGAAAGGCATTTTCATTTGTACTTTACGTAAGTTTGAGAATATGTTCATTGCCCTTGTCAAGTGTGTTTGTGTTTTTTCTTTTTTTAATTTGAAGAGGTTTTGAGGATGAGGATGGCTGGGTTTTGAAAAAGCTATTTCCACTTCACCTCCATCTTCAATCTCAGTAGATGACCTCATTTCCAGTTTCTAGGAGAAAAGTGAATTCACCAAGAATTTCTGGCCAGATGTGGTAGCTCATGCCTGTAATCCCAGCACTTTGGGAGGCCAAGGAGAGTGGACCACTTGAGGTCAGGAGTTCGAGACCAGCCTGGCTGATAAAGTAAAACCCTGTCTCTACTAAAAAAATATAAAAAATTAGCCAAGCGTGGTGGTGCACACCTGTAGTCCCCAGCTACTCAGGAGGCTGAGGCAAGAGAATTGCTTGAACCCAGGAGGCGGAGGTTGCAGTGAGCCGAGATTGTGTCACTGCACTCCAGCCTGGGTGACAGAGAGAAACTCCATCTCAAAACAAACAAACAGAAAAAAAGAATTTAAAAAGAAAAAAAAAGAATTTATTTTATTTCCTCATCTATAAAATGGGGATAAAAATATTACCTATTTTGTGAGGATTAAATAAATTATAATACACAAAGCAATTAAGTCAGCAATAGCACACAGTAAGCACTAAAATTTGCCATTATAATTACTGCTCCTTAATTTCCCTCTAGCAAATCTATAAATCTACCTACATCTGCACCCATCAATTTCCTTTCCTCCTCTTGCTACAAGAGTAATGTCCCTCCTCCTATCCGAGCCATTTGTGCTCTGGAGATCCCATCTTTTCCAGGCTTCAAGAAGAAATTGTATTATCTTCCCTCATTTCTGTATCTTCAATCTTTTCCTCTCCATTCACTCCTTACCAGCATGAGAAACTAAACTTTAGGCTCATTTATATTTCTAGAATAATAAACCTACATTTTAAATACATACAATTTTCACCTTTTAGACAGACTGTTGCTACTTAATGATTACTATCCAAAATTGAACTCAAGATCTCCTCATAACTGTTCTGAGACTCTTGGTTCAATTTTTCTTTAGGTTATGCAACAGCAACAAATAACCCTTAATTGTCAATTGCTTAAGACAATAGGATTTATTTCTTACTCAACTTATATATCCATTGCATGCTAGTGAGGCCTCTGCTCCATGTCTCCTCAATTAGGACCCCAGGCTGACAGAGTCTCTGCCATTTGGAATAGTATTAGTCATAGCAGCAGTGAAAAGGAGATGCAGTGAAAGAAAGGAAAAATTTCCAACAGTTCTTAAATGTTTCCATCTGAAAGTATATGTCCCTCCACTCATATTTTGCTGACTGTATTAGTTCACTCTCACATTGCCATAAAGAACTGAGACTGGGTAATTTATGAAGAAAAGTTTAATTGACTCACAGTTCCACAGGTTGTACAGGAAGCATGGCTAGAAAGCCTCAGGAAACTTACAATCATGGTGGAAGGCGAAAAGGAAGCATGTCTTCATATATATGTATAATATATATCATATCATATATGTATATTATTTATATATTATATATAATTATAATATACAATATTTATTATATATATATAATTATAACATATAGTATAATATATAATATATAATATATAAAATAGATATATACAATATATTAAAATGTATAATAACATATTAAAAATTATATGTTACTTATATAATTTATTATATATTATATAATTATAATATATTTAATTTATATTAATATATTATAATATATAACAAATTATATAATTATATAGTGAGGATTAAATAAATTATATATTATATATAATTATAACATATAGTATAATATATAATATATATATATATAATTTTATATAATATATAATATATAATTATATATGATTATGTAATTATATAATATATAATTTATATTTACATAAATATAATTGGATATTATATAGCAAATTTATAAATCTATATAAAAAATCTGTATTATCTATAATATACAATCTATATTATATATATATATTTGCCACCCACAAGGATGAAAACATAAAATGCATCCGAAACTCCTGTAAGAACTCTGTCCAGAAATCACGCTCACCTCCTGTATATGTATACTTTTAAAAGCCTATTTTATTTGAATCTGTCGTGTTGGGTCATCACCTCTACCTCAAGGGAGACAGAAAAGGTACCAAACCCTCCCCATGTTTTTTTTTTCCAAAGAGCTACATGTTGAGTCCAAACTGTCTACCCTTCAAAATCAAGTGAGCCATGCGAGACCAAGAGTTTCTAGTGTGTTTAAACTCTTTTTTTTTTTTTTTTTTTTGAGGCGGAGTCTCGCTCTCGCCCGGACTGGAGTGCAGTGGCCAGATCTCAGCTCACTGCAAGCTCCGCCTCCTGGGTTTCCGCCATTCTCCTGCCTCAGCCTCCCAAGTAGCTGGGACTACAGGCGCCCGCCACCTCGCCCGGCTAGTTTTTGTATTTTTAGTAGAGACGGGGTTTCACCGTGTTAGCCAGGATGGTCTCGATCTCCTGACCTCGTGATCCGCCCGTCTCGGCCTCCCAAAGTGCTGGGATTACAGGCTTGAGCCACCGCGCCCGGCCGTGTGTTTAAACTTTCAAAGCAAGTCTACCTTCAAAGATTATTACATATAGGCAATGGATGGGAAAGAGGTAGAAAGAAAAAGAATGAAATGGGACTAATTACTACTTTTTAAAATATTAGTTTTGACTGAACAATGCTAAATTTTATATATTCCAAATTAAATAAAAGTAGGTTCTTTTAAAACCCACACAACTGGAAACTGAAATTTTTTCTTTTTTTTTTTTTTGAGACAAGTTCTCACTCAGGGTGGAGTGCAGTGGTGCAGTCTCGGCTCACTGCAATCTCTGCCTCCCACACTCAAGCAATCCTCCCACCTCAGCCTCTGAGTAGCTGGAACTATAGGCTCATGCCACCATACCCAGGTATTTTTTTGTTGTTGTTTTTGCTCTGTCACCCAGCCTGGAGTGCAGTGGCGCGATTTCAGTTCACTGCAACCTCTGCCTCTCCAGTTCAAGCGATTCTCCTGCCTCAGCCTCCCAAGTAGTTGGGACTACACGTGTCTGCCACCATGTCTGGCTAATTTTTTCGTATTTTTAGTAGAGACAGAGTTTCACCGTGTTAGCCAGGCCATGGTCTCAATCTCCTGACCTCGTGATCCACCTGCCTCAGCCTCCCAAAGTGCTGAGATTACAGGCTTGAGCCACCGCACCTGATGAATTTTTGTACTTTTTGTAGAAATGGGGTTTCACCATGTTGTCTAGGTTGGTCTCGAACTCCAGAGCTCAAGCAATTCTTCCACCTCAGCCTCCCAAAGTGCTAGGATTACAGGCATGAGCCACCGCAGCTGGCCAGAATTTTTAAAAATATTTTTAAAAATTTTAAAATTTTAGTGAATTTTTAAAAATATCACTAACAATAGCACTATGAAATGCCTAGGGATATATTTAGCCAAATACGTACATGACCTGTCAGAAGAAACTATAAAGTATAGCTGAGAGAAATTTTAAAACACCTAAATAAACGGAGAGATATGGTATATACATGGATTGGAAGCCAATAGCGTTAACTGACAACTTTCTCCAAATTAACCTATAGATTCAGGACAACTTCAATCCAACTCTCAGTGTCTATTTATAGAAACTGACAAGCTGATTCTAAAATGTATATAGAAGTGCAAAGGAACAAGAGCCAAAAACAATCTTTAAACAAGAGTAACAAAGTTGGAGGACTTATCATCTGATTTCAGGACTTACTTGAAAATTTCTGTAACCAAAACCTGCAGTATTGGAAAAAAGATAGGCATGGAGATCACTGAACAGAATAGACTATACAGAAATAGATCCACATACAGATGGTCCCCAACTTACACTGGTTCAACTTACAATTTTTCACATTTACGATGGTGCAAAATCTATACACATTTTGGAGAAACTGTACTTTGAGCATCCATATAGCCATTCTGTTTTTCACTTTTAGTATAGTATTCAACAAATGACACAAGATACTCAAAACCTTATTATAAAATAGGCTTTGTGTTAGATAATTTTGCCCAACTGTAGGCTACGATAAGTGTCCTAAGCATATTTAAGGTAGGCTAGGCTAAACTCTTGATGTTCAGTAAGTTAGGTGTATTAAATGCATTTTCAATTCACAATATTTTCAACCTACAATGGAAAATAACCCCATCATGTCAAGAAGCATCTGAATATATGATCAATTGATTTTTTTTTTTTTTTGAGACGGAGTCTGGCTCTGTCGCCCAGGCTGGAGTGCAGTGGCGGATCTCAGCTCACTGCAAGCTCTGCCTCCCGGGTTTATGCCATTCTCCTGCCTCAGCCTCCCGAGTAGCTGGGACTACAGGCGACCGCCACCTTGCCGGCTAGTTTTTGTATTTTTAGTAGGGACGGGGTTTCACCATGTTAGCCAGGATGGTCTCGATCTCCTGACCTCGTGATCTGCCCGTCTCGGCCTCCCAAAGTGCTGGGATTACAGGCTTGAGCCACCACGCCGGCCATGATCAATTGATTTTTTTTTTTTTTTTTTTTTTTTTTTTTTTTTTTGAGGCGGAGTCTCGCTCTGTTGCCCGGACTGGAGTGCAGTGGCCGGATCTCAGCTCACTGCAAGCTCCGCCTCCCGGGTTCCCGCCATTCTCCTGCCTCAGCCTCCCGAGTAGCTGGGACTACAGGCGCCCGCCATCTCGCCCGGCTAGTTTTTGTATTTTTAGTAGAGACGGGGTTTCACCGTGTTAGCCAGGATGGTCTCAATCTCCTGACCTCGTGATCCGCCCGTCTCGGCCTCCCAAAGTGCTGGGATTACAGGCTTGAGCCACCGCGCCCGGCCGATCAATTGATTTTTGACAAAGGTGTTAAGGTAATTCAATGGAGAAAGGACAGCCTTTTCAAATGGTGCTAGAACAATTGGGTAGACAAATAGAAAAAATAAACCAAAAAATAAAAATACAAATAAAATTTAAAGGCTGGGCATGGTGGCTCACGCGTGTAATCCCAGCACTTTAGGGCTCTGGGAGACCAATACGGGAGGACTGCTTGAGCCCAGGAGTTCAAGACCAGCCTGGGCAAAACAGGGGAATCCTGTCTCTACAAATAATTTTTTTAATTAGCCAGGTGTAGCGGCACACACCTGTAGTCCCAGCTACTCAAAAGGCTGAAGCAAGAGGACCGCCTAAGCCCAGGAAGTAGAAGCTACAGTAAGCCATGATTGCACCACTGCCCTACAGCCTGGGCCACAAAGCGATACCTGGTTTCAAAAAGAAAAAAAAGAATGTAGAAACCTCAATCTTTACCTCATGCCACACACAAAAGTTAACTTGAAATGGATCAAAGACCTAAATACAAAAGCTGAAATTATAAAACTTTACAAGAAAATATAAAAGAAAATCTTTATGATGTTGAGGTAGGCAAAAATATTTTTAGACAAGACACAAAAAATACAAATCATGAAGAAAAAGCCAGACTTTAAAAGAATCGAAAAGTTCTGCCTTTCAAGACACTGTAAAGAAAATGAAAAACCAAACTCAAGATAGATACATAGATAGATAGATGATTGATAGATAGATAGATAGATAGATAGACAGATCTGACCAAAAAGAATGTGTATCCAGAATACATATAGTAAACTTTTACAATATAACTTTTTAAAAGCTAATTTCAAAACAGCAGAAGATTTGAACGTAAACTTCAGAAAGACATGCTAATGGCCAACGAACATGTAAAAAGATGCACTACCTCATTAGTCATTGGGGAAATACAAAATAAATTCACAATGAGACAACACTTCACAGTTAGAATGGTTAAATAAAAAATGCAGGCCAGCCAGACACGGTGGCTCATGCCTGTAATCCCAACACTTTGGGAGGCCAAAGCAGGAGAATCACTTGAGCCCAGGAGTTCAAGATCAGCCAAAATAACATAGTGAGACTCCGTATTTGCAAATATAAAATTTCTTTTTGCTTAGCCAGGCATACTGGCGTGTGCCTGTTGGCCCCGCTACTCAGTGAACGAAGGCGGAAGGACTGATTGAGCCCGGGAGTTCAAGTCTGCAGTGAGCTAGGATTGCACCACTTTACTACAGCCTGGGTGACAGAGCAAGACCTTATCTCAAAAACAAACAAACGAATAAACAACAAAATACTTACACTAACCATATGACCCAGCAATTCCACACATAGGTATTTACCCCACAGAAATGAAAACATATGTCCACACAAAGACTTATACACAAATGTTCATAGCCAAAAACTGAAAACCCAAATGTCCACTAGATGTGAATTGTGTTTATCCAGACAACAGAATACTATGCAGCAATATTGATGAAAACAACATAGATGAATATCAGAACATGCTGAACAAAAGAAGTCTGACACAAAAGAGTACACAATACCTGATCCCAATTACACAAAACTCTAGAAATCAGTTTATGGTGACAGGAGATAAGATGTTCTTGGGGATTAGGGGTGAGGGATAGACTGGGAGATAAGAACACTTTTTAGAATGATGGAAATGTTCTACACCCAGACCTAAACACTGGCTTCTAAATACTCTTCTCACTTAAGAAGTCAACACTCCTCCTTGGAAATCATCAGAGAAAGCATAAAAATGAAGAGGGAAAGTAGACAGTAAGCCTAGAAAAACTTGTGCCACAAAGGAAGTGCTCAAAAAACTAATGGGGATATGTCAGAAAGAGGGAAAGGAAGATGAAAGCACGCCAACAAATAAGTATAGAAAGATGATAGAAATAGAAAATCATTTATAATCACAAAAATAATATCTGATTCAGGCTATAATTATCAATGGATACTAAAACCACTGGATTTAAGTTTGATGGAGAACAGGATGTAGAGAATCATGGCAGAAAACAGCTTACCAAATCATCAAACTAGCACCAACAATAACTGGGCAAACTTGATATCACGTGCCTCTTCTTGCATTACACCGAAATGGCTAAAATATCGCCTATGTACTACCAGCTGAATCATGAGAAAGCTGTTGGACAAAACTAAATTGAGGGATATTCTGTAAAACAACTGGCCTGGATACTTCAAAAACTATCAATGTCATAAAAGACAAATAATTAGTTTAAGGAACTGTTCTAGATAAATCAAAAGAGATTTAAAGAGATACAATAAGTAAATATACCACTTCCTCCTTGATTGGGTCCTCGTTTTGTAAACAGCTATAGGCCAGAGGCAATGGCTCATGCCTACAATCCCAGAACTTTGGGAGGCCAAGGTGGACGGATCACTTGAGGTCAGTTCAAGACCAGCCTGGGCAACATGGTGAAACCCTTCTCTATTGAAAATGCAAAAATTAGCTGAGAGTGGTGGCACGCACCTGTAGTCCCAGCTACTTGGGAGGCTGAGCCACAAGAATCAGTTGAACCTAGGAGGTGGAGGTTAGTGAGCCAAGATCATGACAGAGTGAGACCCTGTCTCAAAAAAATAAAGGGGGAAACAGCTATAAAGGTCATTAGGATGAGAAAGGGAAATTTGAACACAAGTTACCCATTAGATATGTGTGGTATTCATATTAAATTTTGTGAATGTGATGATTGTATCTTACAAGATACAACCTGGAGCATTTAGGAGTGATATCTACAACTAACACTCAAATTATTCCACAAAATATGTGGGAGGGCATGCAGAAGAATGGAATTAGACCCCAATCTCTCACCATACTAAAAAACATTAACTCCTTCGGGTGCAGTGGCTCACACCTGTAATCCCAGCACTTTGGGAGGCCAAGGCAGGTGGATCACAAGGTCAGGAGATCAAGACCATCCTGGCTAACACAGTGAAACCCCGTCTCTACTAAAAACACAAAAAATTAGCCGGGCGTAGTGGTGGGTGCCTGTAGTACCAGCTACTCAGGAGGCTGAGGCAGAAGAATGGCATGAACCCGGGGGGGCAGAGCTTGAAGTGAGCCCAGATCTTCTAGCCTGGGTGACAGAGCGAGACGCCATCTCAAAAAACAAACAAACAAACAAAAAATAACTCAAAATGGATTTAAGACTTAAATGTAAGACCTAAAACAATAAAACTACTAGAAGAAAACATAAAGGGAAAGCTCCATCACATTGATCAAGGCAAGGGTTTATTTTTATTTTTATTTTTTAGTCCATTTGCATAAAAGAATTTTTTTAAATAAAACCTCAAAGGCATAGGTAACAAAAGCAAATACAGATAAGTGGGATTACATCAAACTAAAAAGTTTCTATACAGTAAAGGAAGCAATCAACAGAGTAAAGGGGCAACCTACAGTATGGGAGAATATATTGGCAAACTATACACCTGATAAGGGGTTAATTATTCAAAATACATAAGGAATTCAAACATCTCAGCAACAAAAAACATATAACCTGATTTAAAATTGGGCAGAAGACCTGAATAGACTTTTCTCAAAAGATATATAAATGGCCAACAGATATGTGAAAAAATGCTCATATTGCTAATCACCAGGGAAATGCAAATCAAAACTACAACTGAGATATTACCTCACTCCAGTTAGAATAGCTACTATCAAAAAGATGAACTATAACAAGTGCTGGTGAGGACATGAAGAAAGGGAACACTTATACACTGCTAGTGGGAATGTAAATTAATACAGCCATTATGGAAAACAAGATGAAGATTCTTCAAAAACTTAGAATTACATGATCCAGCAATCCCACTATTGGGTAAATAACCAAAGGAAATGAAATTAGTATGCAGATATCTGCATTCCTATGTTTACTGCGGCACTATTCACAATAGCCAAGATATAAAATCAGGACTAAATGTCTATTAAGGGATAAATGGATGAAGAAAATAACAATGGAATACAATTCAGCCATAAAAAAAATGAATGAAATCTTGTCATTTGTGACAACAGGAATGAATCTGGAGAACACTACATTAAGTGAAATAAGTCAGGCACAGAAAGGCAAATACTGTATGATCTCACTCATGTGTGGAATCTTAAAAGTTGTTCTCACAGAAGTACAGAGTAGAATAGTGGTTACCAGAAGATACGGAGGTACGGGGAAGGTTAGTCCATTGGTATAAAGCTACAGTAAGACAGGAAGAGTAAGTTCTGGAGTTTTATTGCACGATAGAATAACTAGAGTTAACAATAATGCATGATATATTTCAAAACGGCTAGAAGAGAGCTATTCAAATGTTCACAAAGAAATAAATGTTTAAGATGAGGGATATGCTAATTACCCTGATTTCTTCATGACACAATGTATACATGTATCAAAACATCACATTATACCTCATAAATATGTACAATTATTAAGTATCAATCAAATTTTTTTTATAATGAGGTGAACTGAGTCAGAGAGAAAGAAGAAACAAATGGGACAAGATGTAAAACAAAAAAAAAACCAAAAACACCCACTCTGTAATTCACATACATCTTTATCAGAGAGCTGAAAAGCAGGTCAGGTAATATCTGATTGGTGATTAAGGTTCTCTGCCTTAAGTAGAGAACAAAGGGACAATGGAAAAAATCCTCCAACTAGTCTGTCTCTTGGTCGCTGTTTATAAACAATCAATGTAGCTCAAATCTAGGGATTAGTCCTCCAGAGCTTGCTTTCCTATCTCAACACAATGGGACCAAGTCATGCAGTCACTCAAGCCAGAAACCTCACCTAATCCTAGTGATATATTTCCCAAGTATTTCCTAAATCCATTCATTTCTTTTCATCATTACTGCTACCAGTCTAAGTTAACATCTTCCTTCACCTGGCCCATGGCAATGGCCATCCCACAGGCCTTGTATCCACACGCTTCCTCCTATCTATTCTCATAACATTATAAAGTAACATCTGATCATGCCCTACCATACTAAATGCCCTGCAATGGCCGTCTCGGGCTGAAATCCTGTGACCTCTAAGGCCCTGCATGATCTAGCACCTAACTTTCCAGCCAGGCTTTGTGCCACTCTCACTCTTGCCATGGTCACTCCCATCTTTCGCACACAGTTTTTTCGCCTGGCTAATCCCTTCATCAGAGACTAGGTTATTGTCCTTGCTTTATAACTCCATAGTTGTTTTTGCTAACTTCCCTTTTGTTCATACTCACCCAACTTTTAATTACTTCAATATGTATGTCTTCCTGGCTAGACTGTAACTCCAATGAAGGCAGTATGGTGTGTTTTGTTTACTTCCATAACCCTAATGTCTAGCATAAGGCCTGGAATTTAAATATGCAGGAAATTTCTGTCAGTTGTACTCTGAATTTGACTGCAAGCCTAGCCTAAATGGGGAGGAGGCCAAAATCCCCTTCAAGTCCTCCTCCTGCAAAGCAGCACTGTGCTGGTTGACGTATTCATCATGGGAATGAATGAAAGTCTAACGGGATAATTGGCACTCCCCAGATGAAGCGAAATGACATGAATCTCTAATTTCGGGGAGGGATATGGGGAAAAGAGATAAATGCATAGCCTATCTAACTAGAAAAATGCCTGGAGATGACTGTAACAGAATTCATTTTAAAAACATCAAGCAGCTACAGTAAGGATCACAGCTGATTATTACAATCCACCTACCCGTGGTGACTATTTTTAAGGTTTTATTTTTCTTTTCATAGACTTTAAGAAGTAAAAATCTCTGACCTTCATATTTAGCAAAAAAAAAAAATTTTAAAGACTGATAATATCCATGATCGATGAAAGTGTTAAAAAAAAAAAATTCCCTTTCCTGAGACTACAAATTGGTATTGCCCTTTGGGAGGGTAACTTGCCAGCACTGTATGTATCAATTTTGACCCAGGAATCCCACTTCTAAAATGCATTCTTCAAAATATCTCTATAGGCTGGGTTCAGTGACTCATGCCTGCAATCCCAACACTTTGGGAGGTGGAAGGATTGCTTGATCCTAGGAGTTCGAGACCAGCTTGGGCAACAAAATAAGACCCTGTCTTTAAAATTATAAAAAAAATTAGCCAAGTGTGGTGGTGCATGCCTGTGGTCCCAGCAACACTGGAGGCTGAGGCAGGAGGACCACTTAAGCCCAGGAGGTAGAGGAGGCAGTGAGCTGTGTTTGTACCACTGTACTCTAGTCTGTGTGACAGAGTGAGACCCTGTTTATAAACAAACAAAACTCTATACATAGAAACACATAAAGATGGCCAGTTACAGTGGCTCACGCCTGTAATCCTAGCACTTTAAGAGGCAGAGGTTGCAGACAGCAGTGATGGTGCCACTGCACCCCAGCCTGGGCAACAGAGCAAGACTCTATCTCAAAAAAAAGTATAATCATAATCACATTTTAATAATAAATGTTAATATATTAGTATGTGATATGTTAGGATATTTCCTTTTATGTACAGACAAGATTTTTTCTCCCCAATTGGGTTCATAACATATAATGTATGTGTTGAGCATCCGCACGTCACTGGACTCCTGATATCCATGAGGTATTCCATTGTGTGTGTGCGCTATAGTTAGCCAGTTACCTATTGTTGAATATTATAGTTTCCAGTGTCTCTCAGTATCAATATTTAATAAACATCCTTGTATTTGTATTTATTTAATTTCCTACAGTGAAAAATATTTACTCAAAGAGGAGAAACATTTTTTAGTCTTTAGTGTCTTTTTCCTTTCTAGAAATGTTATGTGGCATTAAGTCCCATTTCCAACCCTGAATATTACCATTAAAGAGAAAAATTGACAGGTAAAAAGTGCAGTTCATTTTTTAAATTTATATTTATTTTATTACAACAAAGGCTGGATATATTGTTTATTGGCGATACACACACACATATATATATATATATATATATATATATACACTCACTGCTGCCTCCATCTGCTGGGTTTAAGCAATCTTTCCACTTCAACCTCTCGAGTAGCTGGGATTACAGGTGCGTGCCACCACATATGGCTAATTTTTAAAGTTTTTTTTGTAGAAACAAGATCTCATTATGTTGCCCAGGATGGTCATGAATGCCTGAGCTCTAGTCATCCTCCTGCCTGAGCCTCCCAAAGTGCTAAGATTACAGGCATGAACCACAGTGCTTGGTTTTACTATTCATCTATGTAAGTGTATTTCTTTTCTTTCTTTTTCTTTTTTTTTTTGAGACAGAGTCTTGCTCTGTTGCCCAGGCTGGAGTGCAATGGCACGATCTCAGCTCACTGCAACCTCTGCTTCCTGTGTTCAAACAATTCTCCTGCCTCAGCCTCCTGAGTAGCTGGGATTACAGGCGCCCGCCACCATGCCCAGCTAATTTTTGTATTTCTAGTAGAGACTGGGTTTCACCATGTTGGTCAGACTGGTCTCAAACTCCTGACTTCAGGTGACCCACCCGCCTCGGCCTCCCAAAGCACTGGGATTACAGGCATGAACCACTGCGCCTGGCCCTATGTAAGTGCATTAATCCTTTTTTTCTGTCATATGTTGCAAACAGCATTTGTCTAACTTTTGTTACTTTTATAGTTTTTTTTTTTCTTTTTTGAGACAGGGTCTCGCTCCGTTGACCAGGCTGTAGTTCAGTGACGTGATCATGGCTCACTGCATTCTTGACTTTCTGGGCTCAAGCGACACCCCCCAAGAACACCCAAGATGGGGTCTCACCATGTTGGCCAGGCTGGTCTGGAACTCCCAACCTCAGGTGATCCACCTGCCTCAGCCTCCCAAAGTGCTGGGATTACAGGCATGAGTCACCACACCCAGCTAGAAATCACTTTTTAGAAGCTACTTAAAGGAAGAAATACTTTATATCTGAGATTGTGATATTTTCTAAAGAGTGAAGGACAAATTGCAAAAATCTCATCAGAAATGGATTCATTCTCCTACTATCATATCCTGCTATAAATAAATCTCAGCTAAAACACACACTGCTTGATCAATTACAATATCCTTAACAACTGAAAGACTTTATAACCATTAGATCTGCATAAAAAATATAGTAAATGCCCCACACTTTAAGCTTAATATGCAGAATTACTACCACTACTTTCTACTTTCATCATGCCATATTTGCATAAAGGGTGATCAATTCATTCCTAAAAACAGCTATTTTAGGAAGTCTTTTAAGTCACTTAATTTAGTAAAGATCTGCTAAAATATAACAGTAAAGACCAAATAATATAGACAAATTTAACATAGCTGGTTATAATAACAGAAAAGTATTCATGATTTTCGCAATTAGTCTTTTGACTTTGGTGATAACTTCGTGACTGTGCCACTGAAGAACATCCTGGATCAGGGTTTATTAAACTGATGCCAGAGGTAAGGAATACGCAGAGGTAATCACAGCACTCGAAGAAAATCCCCTATCTTTCCCTTCCCAAGCCACTCTTGCTTCCTCCAATACCTACTACAGTCCAGGTTTTCAGGTTTAAAAAAATGGGTCTTCACTCATCATTTATACACACGAGGAAACGGACACGTGAGTGGTTAAGTGACTTGGCCTAAAGTCACAAGGCTGCTTGGAATTAGCATTTACAACCATCTTCCTGCTCACTCCCGATCATTCATATTCACTGAAGATTTTACACTTGCTTCCAAGCTTTGTGTGTCGATCTCTACAACTCTTACAATCATTTCTGCTGATTCTGAAATGCACGTTAAGGGGATTAATGCCATACTCTGACCTCTCAGTTACTCAACTCCCTTAAATCCATTGATCACAGGCTCAGCCCCCACCATCACCCACTGTCACGGTCATATGTTGGATCTTTGTGCTGGCAATTGATGTATCATGAGCAAAATCTTAATTCTAAGCATCTCTTACCAAAATTCTGACTTTCCATTTCACTTCCTCTAGTAAGTCCAGCAATTCTTCAACCCCATCAGTACGTAGTATCTCCCAGTCTCACTTCCTTCCTCATCCAAATTGGTACAAAGCACATATTTTCCTAGGACCTCTTTCCCTTCACTGTATCTGCCTAATAAAACCTCAGTTCCAGTTAAACCCAGCTCTCCACCTACTCCATACCTGTACCCACACAGCTCATCATAACTAGGGGAAAAACATACAATGGTATTTACTCTCACTCTAAATTTGACAGCAAACCTCATGTGTTATTTCAGAACTGTCCAGTATTTCAATTAGATTTACTTATTCCATTCACTCTTCCACATCATTCTTTTTCATACCTTCTCCTCTTTCTCTGAAAGAGAGGAGACTGGAATACACCCAACTGCATGCTCCCTTTTGTCACTTAGATGCTTAACAGGCATCTCGAACTTAACCAAACTCAATTTCTCCACCAAAGCTCATTCTTGTAAAGTCTTTTCTAAACTAGTAAGATGCGCCATCTTTCACTCAGTTGCACGAATGTTAGCATCATACTTAGCTAGTCCATACACAAACACTTCATCTCAAATACATCTACTGTTACCCGTTCTTGCCAACTCCATTGCTACTACCCGAGTCCAAGTCACCATGGTCTTTTTCCTAGATTCGTATGAAACCCCAAACAGCTTTTCCTCTTTCCATTTGTGTGGAGGATATGTTCTGTTCTCCACAAAGCAAACTGCAATCTTTTGTTGGTTTGGGGGTTTTGGGTTTTTTTTTTTTTTTTTTTTTTTTGAGACAGGGTCTCGCTCTGTCACCCAGGCTGGAGTCCATGGCACAATCATGGCTCACTGCAGTCTCAAACTCCTAGCCTTGGCAGGGCACGGTGGCTCATGTCTGATGTAATCCCAGCCCTTCGGGAGGCCGAGGCAGGTGGATCACCTGAGATCAGGAGTTCAAGACCAGCCTGGCCAACATGGCAAAACCCCATATCTATTAAAAAAAAAAAAAAAAAATACAAAAATTAGCCAGGCGTGGTGCTATGCACCTGTAATCCCAGCTACTCAGGAGGCTGAGGCAGGAGAATTGCTTGAACCCAGGAGGCGGAGGTTGCAGTGAACTGAGATTGCACCATTGCACTCCAGCCTGAAGGACAGAATGAGTCTCCATCTCAAAAAAAAAAAAAAGAAAAAAAGAAATTCTCCTGGCGTCAAGTGATCCTCCTGCCTTGGCCTCCCAAACACTGAAATTACAGATGTGAGCCACTGTGCCTGGCCAATCCTTTTAAAATAAATCCTATCATTTCACTCACTTGTTCATAACCCTCCAAAAACTTCGATCATATTTAGAATAAAATCCAAGATGCTTCCCAATGGCTTATGAGCCCTTATAATCGGCAAGCAGATAACCATGGCCAATGTGCCAAATCTGGCTCACTCTCTACTTCTGTAAATATAAGTTTTACTGGAATGCAGCCATGTCCATTTTTCTACATAACATTTATAGCTGCTTTCCCACTACGACAGAAATGAGTAGTGGAGACAGACCCCTTTTACAACCTACCTGCCAGTCATAGTCATAC
The DNA here is from genome assembly GCF_009764315.1 of Trachypithecus francoisi. Taxonomy (NCBI): domain Eukaryota; kingdom Metazoa; phylum Chordata; class Mammalia; order Primates; family Cercopithecidae; genus Trachypithecus; species Trachypithecus francoisi. Next base: position 111,838,390 of record NW_022681456.1, read on the forward strand.
CTGGCAAAAAAAAGAAAAAATACATTTTTACAAAACAAAGTTTGCAGAGAAGTTTCGCCAACCCCTGCCCTTTATGGTGTGCCCCTAGTCGTGCCTCACTGGCTGTGTTCCAGCCACACCACCAGCCACCGCCCCTGCCCCCACCCCCACGCTTCAGGCCTTGGCGCTCGCACCACCTGCCTGGAACTCACTCTGGCATGTAGCCCAGGCCTAGCTCCCTCATGCTCTTCAGGTCCCTGCTCCAACATTACCACCTGATTACCATCTAATTTAGATGAGATTTTGGATTTTAGACTTTAGAATTGATGCTGGAATGAGTTAAGACATTTGAGGAAAAAAAATAATTGTTGGCTCTGTCCCATGTTAATGAGCCTGTTTTCCCCCAATTTGGAAATATGTGTAGACTGGACTTCTCTACCAGTTTGAATATGACATACCACAATGGCATACCATAATTTTTGTATTTTTTAGTGTTTTAAGGATGTTTTTGGTGTTTTATTACTTCTCACAAAGATATAATTGGGAATTTATTCTAGTACTGTTATTCTAGTACTTTTACATACCACATAAAAAGAACACATGTATGGGTACTATAGGACCAATATATAGCTAGAAAGGCTACCACCTTCATGAGTAAGTTAAGGTACCCCAAACCATACCCAAGGAAGTCGGAATTGATTTCATATTTTATTAAGCACTGTTTAAAAAAAAAGGAATTCCTCCAGTAATGAATTCTAATATTTTCAAATCTTACTCTTCAGTAAGTCTTGAATGTTTTCAAAAAGTGATTTATGTTTTCCCTCACTGGCGAGCAGGGCAGAACAGCAGCCTTTGGGCCAGTTTCCCCATCACCACTCACGTAGGTGCATCAAAAGTTATCTTAGCAGTAAATCTTTCACATAAAGCCCAAGCTCTAGCTTATGCAACACAAGGCCCTCAACAACTGGTCCTCTCTACCTCTTCAGATCTAGCTCCCACCACTCCTGGCCGTTACCTAGACACAAAGCTGTTGTTCCACTCTACAGTACACAGAAATCCCCATCTTAAATGCCTCCATCTTCCCCTCCATTCTCCATCACTGAGTCCCCGGTATTACTTCAAAGGTAACCTGACGGGAGCCTGCCTGAATGCTCTGGAGCTGGGTCAAGTGCTCTCTGTGCTCCATATTACTCCAGGCATACCTCCAACAGGACACTTCACACTCTATAAAAATTAAGCTAATGTCACTATGCTCTTCCTATGCCCACATCTGCAAAGTGTGAACAAAACACCTTACTTATTTATATCCCAAGAACCAAGTATATGCTGAGTACTAAAATTTCATAAAATTGTAGTAAACTTTTTCTATTTTTTTACACCTGCTGTTTCCTCTTGCAAATTTCACCTTATTCTTCCTACATCTTTTGAAAAATGACTTCCTGCTAGCCGGGCCGGTGGCTCACGCCGGTAATCCCAGCAGTTTGGGAGGCCAAGGCAGGCCAATAACCTGAGATTGGGAGTTCGAAACCAGCCTGACCAACATGGAGAAACCCTGTCTCTACTAAAAATACAGAATTAGCTGAGCATGGTGGCGCATGCCTGCAATTCCAGCTACTCGGGAGGCTGAGGCAGGAGAATCACTTGAACCCGGGAAGCGGAGGTTGTAGTCAGCCAAGATCATGCCACTGCACTCTAGCCTGGATGACAGAGTGAGACTCTGTCTCAGAAAAATAAAACAAATAAAAATAGAAATACAAAAAATTAGCCAGGCATGGCGGCAGGCGCCTGTAAACCACCCAAAGTGCGGATCCACCCGCCTCAGCCTCTCAAAGTGCTGGGATTACAGGCTTGAGCCACCGCGCCCAGTTTAATTTTTGTATTTTTTAGGAGAGACGGGGTTTCACCATGTTGGCCAGGCTGGTCTCAAACTCCTGATCTCAAGTGAACCACCCATCTCGGCCTCCCAAAGTGTTGGGATTACAGGCATGAGCCACTGCGCCTGGCAGAATGGCTGATTTAAATTGGCATTCAGTACACAGGAAATAAAAGCTCAGCAGTTTTCTTTCCATTCCTGATTTTTTTTTTAATCACCAGCAACTTGAACCATGGACCAATCATTCCTGACCACCACTTGGCAGTTGATAAGCTTAGCAGAAGTTTATTTCTACTAGGTCTTAGGTTAAATCCCTACTGCTTGCAACTCAAGTGTCCAGCGTCCTGCTCTTGCTCAAGCTGACTCCCAAGCAGTTAAAATTGTTCACTGGAGCTGAAATGATAAACTTACTTTTATGCATGTGTAATGACTTACCACAGATTTCAAATATATATATAAATTACATCCTCAGCCCTCCTGACATCATTTCTATTATACATCTCTGACTCATGATACTCCCCACTTGGATGTCTAATAAGCATCCCAATCACAAAACATTCAAAGCTTAATTCCGAAACTCATCCCTCCCCAAACCTGCTCCACATTGCAGTCCTTCTCATCACTCTCATAGCAATTCCATCCTACCAGTTAAAGCCAAAAATGCTGGAGTCCACCCTGACTCTCTCGTACTATAACCACACTATCAACAAATCTACCTTCAAATGAAAATCCATATCCCAACTGCTTTTTTTGTTCTTTACAGCAGTTTTACGTTCACAGCAAAACCAACCACTATTTACCACCATCCACTCTGGTTCAAGCCACTGATTTTTTTTAAGAGCCTTTTTACTGCTCTTCCTGTTTCTGCCTTTGCTCCCATTATTAGTTAATTCTTCAGAGTAATCAGTGGTCCTTTTAAGACATAATTCAGATCATAACTTTTCTCTCCTCAAAACTCTCCTAAGGCTTTCCATCTCCTCCAACTCTCTTCACATCAACCTCAGCTTTACCAAACATATCAAGCATGATGAAATGTTAAGCTCCAAAAAGGTGGAATTATTTTGTAACGTTTTGTTCAGTGCAGCATCTCCAGTACCTGTAATCATGCTTGGGACAGTACAAGAGAACAGCAAGCACAAAGCATTTTAATAAATGTTCTTGCTTCAAGGGGCTTTATAGTTGCTGTTCTCTTAGCTGAGGGTTCTCTACTCAGATATCTGCATTTATTCTCACTCGGCTCCTTCAGTGCTTTGCTCAGTAAGGCCTTACCAAGTACTCTACTTAAAATTCTATCACAAATTCACTTCCCCTATCACTGTACAGCATATAAAGTCCATCATAAGCCACACAAATACCTTAAAAACTGATAAATTGAAACTGATTAAACAGACAAAAATTCATCTTTTAAGCCGCCTTAATGTCTTTAATGCTACCCAGCCATACTCCAGAACAAGAAGTCTTTTTTATTTATTTAGTAAATCTTAAAGGGCAATCTGAAGTCAGAAGAGTTTAGGTAATGTTTCGTGTCTCCAGTACCTACCTCAAGTATAAATAACTAAAAGCTACAGAAAAAATATGTTCAATGTCACTGGAGAAATAAAAAATGCAAATTTTTTACAGTATTATTGATGCATTTCAAAATAATTTATGCTGGAAAACATACACAAAACAGTATATACTATATTATTCCATTTATATAAAATTCTAGAAAATGCAACCAATCTATAGTGCCACACAGTAGATCAGTGGTTGCCTGGGGCTGAGGATGGAAGGAAGGAAGCATAGGGGAACCTATGCAAGGTGATGGAAATGTTCTATATATCTTGTTTGGTGATTACAGACATCTGTCAAAACTCATCTAATTGTACAACTTAAATGGACTGAAAGATACTGATGTCATTTGTCCACCTTAGACTGACTACAGTAATATTAACACAGCATGAGCAACAATATTTACTCACACTCAGTTGATGGAAGCTTATGCTGGTACCACCTTTTAAGGAAAACATTTAGGCAATACCAAAATTATAATGCATCAACTCACAAGTTATAATGAGCAAAACTCCTTAAGTCAGTTAACAGTGTCTCCCCTATAATCCCAGCACTTTGGAAGGCCAAGGCGGTCACATCATCTGAGGTCAGGAGTTCAAGTCCAGCCTAGGCAACACAGTGAGACCTCATCTCTACCAAAAATACAAAAATTAGCTGGGCATGGTGACACATGCCTGTAATCCCAGCTGAGGCACAGGAGGCTGAGGCACGAGAATCACTTAAATGAGGGAGGTAGAGGTTGCAATGAGTCATATTCACACCACTGCACTCCAGTCTGGGTGACAGTATCTTAAAAAAAAAAAAAAGAAAGAAAGGAAAGGAAAGGATGGCAGGGGAGGGGAGTGGAGGGGAGGAGGAAAGAGAAAGGTAAAGGAAGAAAGATCTATGCCAATGCCCTGAGTAAGCCGTGCCTGTAGTCCCAGCTACTCGGGAGGCTGAGGTATGAGAATTTTGTGAACCCAGGAGGTGGAGGGTACAGTGAGCTGAGATCAAGCCACACTCAAGTCAGACAGGGCAACAGAGCAAGACTGTCTCAAAAAAAAAAAAAGAAGAAGAAGAAGAAAAAAGGCCAAATCATAGAACTGAGTATGTAATGATTTTAAAAAAGGACAAAAGAAAAATATTAATCAGACCAGGAAGGTGTGGCTAATTGAAAATAAAGACTTCCATTTTGTTCCTATTTTCTATATTTGTAATTTCTTCAATTTGGTCATTATAACTTAATATAAAAAGTTACTTTAAAAAATACTGTTGATCCTTTGAACAAATTCTGAAAAATCTGCTGACTTCTGAAATTACATTTAAAAGGAAATCAGATCTTTCAGATTTGGGGCAGCCATATAAGAAGATAAAAGTCTGAAATTTAAATAAGCTAACTTCTACAAAGATTGACATTTACTATGCTGGTATTAAAAATATATTGGCCGGGCGCGGTGGCTCAAGCCTGTAATCCCAGCACTTTGGGAGGCCGAGACGGGCGGATCACGAGGTCAGGAAATCGAGACCATCCTGGCTAACACGGTGAAACCCCGTCTCTACTAAAAAATACAAAAAACTAGCCGGGCGAGGTGGCGGGCGCCTGTAGTCCCAGCTACTCGGGAGGCTGAGGCAGGAGAATGGCGTAAACCGGGAGGCGGAGCTTGCAGTGAGCTGAGATCCGGTCACTACACTCCAGCCCGGGCGACAGAGCGAGACTCCGTCTCAAAAAAAAAAAAAAAAAAAAAAAATATATATATATATATATATATATAAAACTAGGCTCTCTTTTCATTTATGAAATTCAAGGGGACAGAAGCTGGGAACCTTATGACTCTCTCTCCTGCAATGCTCGATGATGTCTATACTAAATTATTTGCACTGAGCCCAGCTCTCAAGAGTAAGCTATCACAGTTTTAAATCTATTACTATTACCTAGCTACCCACCTTCCTCTAAAAGGTTTTTCTAACAAAAAAAGTCCCAAAATATAATAATCTTATGTATACACAAGATGCATTAGGCATCCAAATATAAATTCCATTTTCAACAGAAATATGTAAGTCCATTGCAATTTCATAATAAACTTAAAAACTAGTTAAACATAGGTATTCTTGGCCGGGCGCGGTGGCTCAAGCCTGTAATCCCAGCACTTTGGGAGGCCGAGACGGGCGGATCACGAGGTCAGGAGATCGAGATCATCCTGGCTAACATGGTGAAACCCCATCTCTACTAAAAAATACAAAAAACTAGCCGGGCGACGTGGTGGGTGCCTGTAGTCCCAGCTACTCGGGAGGCTGAGGCAGGAGAATGGCGTAAACCCGGGAGGCGGAGCTTGCAGTGAGCCGAGATCCGACCACAGCACTCCAGCCTGGGCGACAGAGCCAGACTCCTTCTCAAAAAAAAAAAAAAAAAAACATAGGTATTCTTCAGCAAGAGCATCTGAACACTGAAGAGGAAAAAAGGTCCTCTAAAAGCAGCAACGCTCTGGGATCAAGACAAAACATTCAAATAAAGAAACCAGGCCAGGCACGGTGGGTCACACCTGTAATCCCAGCACTCTGGGAGGCGGAGGGGTGCAAACCACCTGAGGTCAGGAGTTCAAGCCCATCCTGGCGAAACCCAGTCTCTACTAAAAATACAAAAATTAGCCCGACATGGTAGCACGTGCCTGTACTCCAAGCTACTCGGAGGTGGAGGCAGGAGAATCGCTTGAACCTGGGAAGCGGAGGTTGCAGTGAGCCAAGATTGTGCCACTGCACTCCAGCCTGGTCAAAAGAGTGAGATTCTGTCAAAAAAAAAGAGGGGGGGAGAGGGAGAGAAAGAGAAAGAAAGAGAAAGAAAAAAGAGAAAAGAAAGGAAAGAAAGAAAGAAAAAGAAGAGAAAGAAAGAAAGAAAGAAAAGAGGGAGGGAGGGAAGGAAGGAAAGAAAGAAAGAAAGAAAGAAAAAGAAGAGAAAGAAAGAAAGAAATTGGCCAGGCGTGGTGGCTCATGCCTGTAATCCCAGCACTTTGGGAGGCCGAGGTGGATGGATCACAAGGTCAGGAGTTCGAGACCAGCCTGGCCAACATGGTGAAATCCTGTCTCTACTAAAATACAAAAATTAGCCCGACATGGTAGCACGTGCCTGTACTCCAAGCTACTCGGAGGTGGAGGCAGGAGAATCGCTTGAACCTGGGAAGCGGAGGTTGCAGTGAGCCAAGATTGTGCCACTGCACTCCAGCCTGGTCAAAAGAGTGAGATTCTGTCAAAAAAAAAGAGGGGGGGAGAGGGAGAGAAAGAGAAAGAAAGAGAAAGAAAAAGGGAGAGAGAAAGAAAAAAGAGAAAAGAAAGGAAAGAAAGAAAAGAGGGAGGGAGGGAAGGAAGGAAAGAAAGAAAGAAAAAGAAGAGAAAGAAAGAAAGAAATTGGCCAGGCGTGGTGGCTCATGCCTGTAATCCCAGCACTTTGGGAGGCCGAGGTGGATGGATCACAAGGTCAGGAGTTCGAGACCAGCCTGGCCAACATGGTGAAATCCTGTCTCTACTAAAATACAAAAATTAGCTGGGCAATCGCTTGAGATTGAGGCAAGAGAATCGTTTGAACCCGGGAGGCGGAGGCTGCAGTGAGCAGAGATCACGCCACTGCACCCCAGCCTGAGTAACAGAGACTCCATCTCAAAAAACAAGAAACCAAATACTGGGTAGCTCCTTCAAAATAGTGTTTTAAAAAAAAAATGTTGGGCCAGTTGCAGTGGCTCACACCTGTAATACCAGAAGTTGAAGACCAGCCTGGGCAATACATTAAAAAAGCCAGTGTGGTGGCGCATGCCTGGAGGCCTAGCTGCTTGGGAGGCCAAGGCGACAGGGTCACTAGAGCCCAAGGCGTTTGAAGCTGCAGTGAGCTACAATCCCGCCACTGCACTACAGCCTGGGCAACAGAGTAAGAATCTGTCTCAAAAAAAAAAAAAAAAAAGTTATTTATATCATAAAACAGGACTCTGACAGAAACATTTTTAAATAAAATCAAATAAGCCAAAATATTACATCCAAGTACGTAAAAACATAACATCAATAACGCTTTACACTAAGAATGTTTAAACAAACTGAAGCATACTTCCTTTTATAAGGATTTTTGTTGTTGTTTAAAGAGGTGGGGGCCAAGCACAGTGGCTCATGCCTGTAATCCGAGCACTTTGGGAGGCAGAGGTGGGAGAATCACCTGAGGTAAGGAGTTCAAGCCTAGCCTGGCCAACATGGCAAAACCCCGTCTCTACTAAAAAATACAAAAAGTATCTGGGCATGGTGGCACGCACCTGTAGTCCCAGCTACTTGGGAGGCTGAGCCACAAGAACCACTTGAACCCGGAAGCAGAGGTTGCAGTGAGCTGAGATCACACCACTGCATTCCAGTCTCGGCAACAGAGCAAGACTCCCTAGTGAAAAATAAAGAGGTGGGGTCTCGCTGTGTCACCCAGACTGGAGTGCAGTGCTCTGATCATAGCTCACTGTAGCGTGGAGCTCCTGGCCTCAAGCAATCTTCCCTTCTTACCCTCCCAAGTAGCTGGGATTACAGGCATGAGCCACTATATCCAGTATATAAGGTTCTTGTGAAAACTATCTGATACTATCACAGGATGTGGCTTAAGCCAGGTCACTTCAACCCTACTACTGTTTTATCACTATTAATTCTCCAAAGTATTCTACTATAAAAATTACTCACCTGCCGGGCACGGTGGCTCAAGCCTGTAATCCCAGCACTTTGGGAGGCCGAGACGGGCGGATCACGAGGTCAGGAGATCGAGACCATCCTGGCTAACACGGTGAAACCCTGTCTCTACTAAAAATACAAAAAACTAGCCGGGCGAGGTGGCGAGCGCCTGCAGTCCCTGCTACTCCGGAGGCTGAGGCAGGAGAATGGCCTAAACCCGGGAGGCGGAGCTTGCAGTGAGCTGAGATCCGGCCACTGCACTCCAGCCCGGGCAACAGAGCAAGACTCCATCTCAAAAAAAAAAAAAAAAAAAAAATTACTCACCTATAATACTCATTCAACACATTTTACAGACTATTTTGTGCCACAAATGATCATGCTAGGACTGGCTGTGGCAGAAACACCGGACACAACTTCACAGTGGTATCACAATGTACATTCATGTTCTCACACTGACAGCAGCAGTGTGGTACAGTGAAAAGAATTTTGACCTAGAAAAAAAACACCTGGGTTGTAATTCCTGCTCTAACTGCTTACAAATCCTTTTTAATTTTCAGATTAACAGAACCATGTGTGAGACCACACAAACTTGATTCAATAAATAAATTATGCAATGTAAATATTTAGGTTTTTTAAGATAAAAATAAGAATACATTTTACTACTATAATACATTTTAAGGCTACAGAGCCTCATAACCATTAAATTTTAAACATACTTTAATCTTAGAAAAAAAACAGCAAGTATATTAAAACTGCAGTTAGAACTGCTGAATGTCCTACACCAGGTCACAAGATTCTTAAAACAAACCATGTACACAGGAAATTTTCTAACAATTTCTTCCCTTTTATGAACACATATCCTATTATTTTTTAGAATACAGAAATATGTTTTAACCAAAATCCCCAAAATGTCCACTTATCTCAAAAAAACATTTTCAAATGACACATGATTTAACTCCTTTTTTAGAAACGAAGTATCTCCTTGTAGACCTGTACCCAACAGGCTTTGTTATACAGACATACATATCAGTTTTCATATAAACTAAGAATTTAAGCTCTTTTAGAGAAGTTATGAAGAGGTATTAAAGGTTTCTTTTTTTAAGTTGTGACTAAAAAGAAAACCCTCCATCAAGTATTTTTAACACATATTTTCCCATTTTTATATTTGAATAATCCAACATCCGTTCATCATGAATTAAGAATTCAAAGAAAAAATAAAAAAGCTTTAAACAACTGGCAATTTCTACCTTTTTAAGAGTAATACCATATTTAAAACATTTTATTAATGTGTAAAAAGGGAGAAAAGCATTAAGGCCAAAGATTTACTGACATATTAATGTTTTCAATTAGTAAAACAAATCTTAAAATATTGAGAGATAATTACTGTCCATCTTACGTGAAATTCACAAGTAACATGTGTCCACTTTAGGTAACATTTATATATAAAAAGTTTATTAGAAATATAAAAATTTTTAAATTTTACACTATTTTCCACCTTAAGATTCTTTTAGATAAAGCAGATGTGCCTTATGGTTCAAACACAATCTGATGTACAAAATCTTACTTAGTTCTTAGTAAAATAAATACAGAACACAAATGATGAAATGATGGACTACTAATAACTTAAAAAACCCAACGTAAAAGTTTCCAAAAACCACCATTTGTTGGCAATATTAACTGTAAAATACATGAAACTTTCACTAAAATTTAATATACTGGCTTATTACCAAGATCAACATTATCATATTAAAATGCAAGTTGTGTGGTCTAAGTTTATGTTTCCGAACTTTTTGTCAACTAGACAAAGGAACCGAAAACTTTTTCTTAAAGGACCAGAGACAGGCTGAGTATCCCTTATCCGAAATGCCTGGGACCAGAAGTATTTCAGATTTTTGATTTTTTCAGATTTTTTAGTATCTGCATATATATAATGAGACTCAGAAATGAGATCCAAGACTAAACATAAAGTTCATTTATATCTCACATACACCTTATACACACAGACTGAAGGTAATTTTACACAACAGTTTTAATAATTTTGTGCATGAAACAAAGTCTTAATTGTTTTGACTATGACCAGTCACATGAGGTCAGGCGTGGAATTTTCCACTTGCGGCATGATGTCAGCATTCAGTTTTGGACTTTGGAGCATTTTTTATTTCAGATTTTTGGATTAGGGATTGCCAACCTGTAGTAAAAACTGGGGGCTTGCAGGACCTAAGGTCTCACCACTCAATTCTGCCACTGCAGGAGAAAGCAGGCACAGACAACATATAAATGGGTATGCTTGTGAGCTGTAGTTTGCTTGATGCTGAACAATACATAAATTCTGGACAACAGACTTATTTCAGGTGTCATATTACAAATATGTCATATTTGAAGGTAGGAGCAACAATACAGATGGGTAGACATTAATAAATGAAAACCACAAATTAAAATTTTCACACTTATTACCCAGTCATAACTGGATGTTATGTGTATATATGTATACATACAAGTTATAAAGCTAGCTCATTTCAATTCCATATTCTTTTTGGTGTGTTAATCAACAGTATCAAACCAACATCAGATAAGCAGCAAAAGGATTATGATTGATTGAGTACTCAGAAGTTAATCAAGGATCACGAAATCTGGTTTTCACATCTAATTATTTCTACACAACGAAAAAACTTATTTACTGTGCTCTACATAGAAAATATCAGATGTATCTTTTCAGGTGTAATTTGAAAATTTAATCGAACTGTTACAATTTGAAGCTAAATGTGATTTGCTTTGTTTTATTAGAAAAAATACTCAAGCAAGGTCTACAATCATTGGTCAATTAAGAATGACTTACAAGAACATGAGGCAATAAAATAAAAATACAGGTACAAACTATGTATCTGAAACACTTCTATTTGGCAATTTTATAACAAATCAAATTTTAAAAAGAACAAGAGAGATTGCAGATTACTTCGCAGATACAGAAGAAAGCAATTGATGAAGTGCTTAAGCAAAAGAAAACAACAAAAAAAGAAAACACACTGCTTTTCTTTTCAAAAATAAAATCACATTGCTATAGATCAAATGGATAATACCCTTCTTAAACAACCATTCCAGAATGTCTTATAATAGCAGTGCTTTTATTTGCACTTCACGTAATTTTATAAGACTCATTTCATGTATATAGCTCTTTACCCCATTGTTAACGAATAAAGTCTCTCATAATTTTTTACATTTTTAAATTTTTTAAAGCAAATGAGAAATGATTTATGCATCATGGAACCTTTCCCATTTTGGAACCAAAGGTTTAATTCTATATTTTTGTCTATATTTCTTTAAAAAATTTAGTGTAAAAACTGCTGGTTTTTATATCACTGTAGTAAAGTGAAAACTCCTCAATCAGGAGTATTTTCTGCAGTTTCACTGCATATAACCACATACTTTACAATGTCCTTCCAACAGTAAGGAAGTAATTGATTTCTTGATCACTGTCAGAAAAGAGTGCCATAATTCTATTATGGGTATAGGTCCTCCCTCAAAGACTTTCTGGAAGGATGTTCAATGTGTTTTGTTCTTATAGATATTAACAGTAGTACATAGTCCCTTAAGTCTGTGAAAGACATTTATTGTTAAAGAAGGTGCTTTTATTAACAATTCCTCTGGCAGCACTAGTGAATTACAATATCCTTCAATATTATTTCTACCATAATATATACATTTAACTTTCATGCCTCTAGAAAAACATCTACAGTACATTTCAAAATATAAAAATATATTACAAATCTGCTGAATTATTTACAAGCATGTTCTATTATCTCTATGCAACATTTGTTTAATACAATACTAACAAGTTACACATATTTCCATTTCTGTAAGTTAAAAAAATTGATATGGCTTCTTGCTTACCAAGCAAGAAAGTGATTTTATTTTCCTTTTCAAAACCAACTTTGGTGCATAAAAGATTCAGTTTGAAGATACTTGTAAAAAAAATACAATTTTTCTTACATTACGAAAAAACAATTCAAAAACCAAATGATTTCCTCAGAAAAAAAATTAGAGTCATATAGGTTAAATGAAAATATGAAGATTATTCAAATAATTTGAAAGGTTTTTCAAAAACCGTTAACAGATTAGTTATATAGGTAAATATTAACATACTGTACTCCATGAGAAAGCCCTAGTCCTGAAAAGGGAGCCACCAGACATACTGCAACACTCTTTAACAGTAATTTTCAGCCCTAATTCGATAGACGAATTTTTAGTTGATTGCAAACGTCGTTCACTGTTTGCTTAAATACAAATTGAACACTTTTCTTATCAGAGTTCTGCAAAAGAACACAAATGGCAACCAATCACATCTATTTATCATAATTGAAAGGTAAATTATCTCTTGATAATTTTCATTGTCTAAATATTTCCTAATATGACTTCAAATCAATAAACACTGTCAAGACAAATATCCTTACAGTGCTTTTGGTATTTGTAAGGGCACATGTTGTAATTGTTTTTCTTTCCAATATAAACTACTGAAATCACTAAAGGGAAGAAAAAAAAAAAAAAGCAGCTTAAAGCAGCAAGCATGCAAAGCCTTTAAGAAGCTGTCCTACTAAGTTGCCAAAAGAGTGTTTGCTCAGTCTCCCACAGTACCATTCCATGAAAATGTGGATATACAGTAATATATTAATATATTCCACCGAAGAGTCTACTTCATTCACAGAATGTTTACACTAAGCATAAATATTATCCTAAATACTGGATTAAAAAAAAAAAAAAAAAAAAAAAGGAAGGGGTTGACTCTAATGTGCAACTTTTCCTAAACCCATTGTCAGTGACTAAGACTGCAGGTGTCCCCGCTTGTTTGCTTTTTATGTATTTATTTATTTTTTACCTCTTCAACCTCTTCTGCGGCATTGTTCTAGAAAAAGAGAAAAAGAAATTCTTTTATTCAACTGAATCAAACACATTTGAGTGCTTCAAGAGACATTAAAAATATTAAGATACAGGCAATGTGATGATCATAGATTATAATAAAAATGTATTTCCAAAACATTTACACATTTGGATCTATACTTAGTTACATAATACAGTTGTTTTTAATAAAAGTTTTAAATTTACCCTGCTAGTGCATTTCTAAGACAGAATTCTATGTGTAATACATAGATTTTAGCCAACTAATACTTAAAACTGATGCTTGGCTGGGTCCCAGAGGCTCATGCCTGTAATCCTCCCAGCACTTTGAGAAGCCAAGGCAGAAAGACTGCTTGAGCCCAGGAGTTCAAGATGAGCCTGGGAACATAGAGAGAAGTGGTCTCAAAAACAACAACAAACCCCAATGCTTAAATCCCAAATAAATACAGTTGTCTCTCGGCATGCACAGTGGGAGTAGGGGATCCGCAGAATCTCCTGCAGATTCCAAAATCCAAGGAAATAGCAGGATTTGCAAATAACCTACATACATCCCTCTGTAAGCTTTAAATCATCTCTAGATTACTTATAATATTTAATATAATGTAAATGCTTTGTAAATCATTGTTACACTATATTGGTCTTATTTGTTTTATTTATTTATTTATTTATTTATTTATTTATTATTTATTTATTCTTTGAGACGGAGTCTCGCTCTGTCGCCCAGGCTGGAGTGCAGTGGCCGGATCTCAGCTCACTGCAAGCCCTGCCTCCCGGGTTTACGCCATTCTCCTGCCTCAGCCTCCCGAGTAGCTGGGACTATAGGCGCCCGCCAGCTCGCCTGGCTCGTTTTTTGTATTTTTTTTTTTAGTAGAGACGGGGTTTCACTGTGTTAGCCAGGATGGTCTCGATCTCCTGACCTCGTGATCCGCCCATCTCAGCCTCCCACCGTGCCCGGCCTGTATTATTTTTTATTGTTGTATTGCTATCTTTTCCCCCCAAACAGCTTTGATACACAGTTGGTTGAATCCATGGATGTGGAAGTTGCGGATACAGAGGGCCAACTGTATATTCCCTTTAGTCTCATTTTGAAGGAATATGTTTATTTTGCAGAAGGTTTGCCATACTTTCATTATGACATATGCACAAGCAGGAAGTTATTTTTCCTAAAAACAAGTAAGAATAATTGTTTTTCTTCTTTTAATTAATTTCACAAGTTTTCCCAGTCAAAATCCAGCAATTTAAGAAAAGATTGCTACACTAGGACAAATGTAGGTGCTTCTATGACTCTATACAGTACACTCAATTCTGATTTCCAGAATAGTGAAAGCACAGAGGTTTAGAGTCAAAATTAAGTTTTAAGATGGCCTTTTTTTTTTTTTGGACAGAGTCTTGCTCTGTAGCCAAGGCTGGAATGTAGGACGTGATCTCGGCTCACTGCAACCTCCGCCCCCTGGGTTCAAGTGATTCTCGTGTCTCAGCCTTCCAACTAGCTGAGATTACAGGCATGCACCACTACATCCGACTGATTTTTGCATTTTTAGTTGAAACAGGGTTTCATCATGTTGGCCAGGCTGGTCTCGAACTCCTGGCCTCAAGTGATCCACCCACCTTGGCCTCCCAAAGTGCTGGGATTACAGGCGTGAGCCACCTCACCAGGCCAAGATGGCATTTTTGACACAGGTAGGGAAAATCAAATCCACACAAGCACCTAATATATATCTTAAGAACATCCTCATTTCAAAGAATAAAATCAGCAAGAATTGTGGAATCACACACATAAATTTGAGAATATGCAACACTGTTCCTATGCACTTCAGAACATTAGTTCTAAGCTTAAATTTTGTTTTAAGTCACTTTCATTAAAATATCTAAATTGCTTCCTATATAATATAGCACAGAAAGAGAAAAAAAACAAGCTGGTTTGGTGAGAAAGCAAGACTCTTGGAAAGAAGGAAACAGGATGCAGGCAGAAACACAGATTAATCTTAATTTAAGACAACTCTCTAAGAGAGGTTTACAACTAGTTCTAAAAGGCAGAGTGGCTCTCCCAAAATACCACTCTTTTAGGATGCTAATTTTAATTCATCTCTCCAAAGAGTAAACGTAAATAACTCTAAATTAGGTACAAGTAAATCAAGAACACTCAATTATTTTTCTTTATAAAGAGAGAGGTAAGTTGCAACCTTCCCAAATTTTTGGTAGTAGATTACTCTCAATCTTCTCCTTGATGATCTAGTTCATTCCACAAAGAACAAGTTTTATTGTATTAATTAGCACTTTCACCAAAAGATGTTTGAGAAGAAAAAAATTTTTTGGAAACAGAGTCTCGCTCTGTCAGCCACACTGGAGTGCAGTGGTGCAATCTTGGCTCACTGCAGCCTCGAACTCCCAGCTCAAACAATCCTCCTACCTCAGCCTCCTGAGTAGCTGGGACCACAGGCATGTGCCACCATGCCTGACTAATTTGTGCATTTTCTGTAGAGACAGGGTCTCACTATGTTGCCCAGGCTGGTCTTGAACTCTTAGACTTCAGTGAACTGCCCACCTCAGCCTCCCAAAATGCTGTGATTATAGGCATGAGCCACTGGGACCAGCCAAAAAAAAAAAACCTTTTTTGTCATAGGGAAAACTATGCTTCTAGATGGCAATGCCCATTATGTTAGAATTTTACTCACAGAATAATGTCCCAAGTTACAGGAAATCTCCAGGTGAATAGCACCCCAAAATGGTGCATCGTGGAATGAATATGTCCTTCAACGTATTAATGTAAAATTGGCTATCTTTATGATAGCTAAAATTTAAAAAGTTTCAATGAAAAAAGATATAAAGTCCTTTCCGTAAGAGTGCCTTTTAAAAGCTGGTTTTAAGCATTTCCACCACTTCTTTAATCACTCTTGTGTACATCATTTGGATAGAGGCACTATGGAGTTCAACCACATTCTGTGGAAACTTGGGCAGATTAACTATTTAACCTCTTGCCTCAGTTTTCCAATCTGTAAAGCAGAGACAGTAAAACCTACTTCACAGAGCAGCCGTGAGGATGACGGGTATGCAAAGCACCTAGCAAAGTGACTCAGCACATAGAAGAGAAATGTTGGTCTCTTCTCCTTCCCCCACATACCTTCATAAGCACAGCACACTAAAAAAAGCTCAAAACATAAAATTACTAGAAATGTGAACACTCTAAGCTATGTCTTAAAAAACAAATAATATTTGAATTGCTCTTTTGGAAAGTTTGGAGAAAGGGTAAGTTAAAAAAAATCAAACAGTTTTGGTATTTCAGACTCATGCAACATATTCGTAGGTCCACAAAAGTCTGTTATTGCAAAAAGAATTACCTTGTTAAAGGGCACGTATTTTCAAATTACTAAGTATATTACAATCTAACATACTTAAGATAAATCTGGGATTAAGCATATAAACTTTATTAGCAAAATACTGTTTTTCTGGATTCTACAATTTTTAACTCTTTGTGAGTCCACATACAAAAAAAAAGCCAGGAAGTAATGAGATACACTTGGTATCAAAATTCAGCACTTAAAACTAAGTCCTAATTTATCCAAAATTTGGGGAGAGAAAATTACAAATCAAAAAGTAAAACATAAAGGCAAGCATTAAATTACCTGTATATGTTTGGGTCCAAAAGCAAGGCAGTATCTTTGGGTAGCTTTGATAAATGAACTACTTTAGTTTTTAACTGATGTCGTTCACTTTCATTCACCCACACATCAGGCAGACTATGAATTAAAAAACAAGTCAATAATAAAATAACATTAATTTTAGATTTACACTTCATGTGCCTTCACATTCTGGCATTTTCTGCTACTCTGATCAGTCCACGTTAAGTGAACAAGTTTCCCAGAAGCCAGGGAAGTTCAGCTATCAACCTTAACAGCAGGACGTGGAGTTCCAGATAAGAAATGGCAGTGTTAAATTTTAAACATGAATTCAGGAATAAATTAAACATTTTCAGTGGCAACTTCTTATCAAATTAGAAATCTGTCAGAACACACTGGCTAGCTTTTAACTCAATTAGTGAAATTCATACTTGATTTTGACTTGTTGGAAATCTGACAGTAAGTTTCTTTACTAATAGAGAAATAAAAGGGCCCAGTGCAGTAGCTCATTCCTCTAATTCCAGCACTTTGGGAGGCCAACGGGGGAAGATAACTTAAGCCCAGGAATTCAAGACTACACTGGCCAACATGGTGAAACCCCATCTGTACTAAAAATACAAAAATTAGCTGGGCATGGTTGCGCATGCCTGTATTCCCAGCTACTCCAGGGGCCAGGGCACAAGAATCACTTGAACCCAGGAGGCAGAGGTTGCAGTGAGCCGAGAGTGCACCACTGCACTGCAGCATGGGCAGTAGAGCGAGACCGTCTCTTTTAAAAAAAAAAAAAAAAAAAAAAAACCTGTAAGATTAAAGTCCATTAAACAAAATAAATAAATAAAACCCCTGTAAGATTAAACTCCATTAAAAAAAAAAATGCATGTGGCCATTAACACTGAATTCAAAGAAATTCAACTCTACAATAAAATTCAAATGAATGTATTTTGATATTTGGATTAATCCATTTCCTGAACATTAGGAATATACACGTTTGAACTTGATTTTTTTGAACACGGTCTCACTCTGTCCCTCAAGCTTGAGTTGTAGTGGTGCAATCATGGCTCACTGCAGCTTCAACCTCCTGGGCTCAACTGATCTCCCCACCTCAGTCTCCTGAGTATGTGGGACTACAGGTGACACCATCACAACCAGCTAATTTTTTTGTTTTTTGTTTTCCTGTAGAGACAAGGATTCACTATGCTGCCCAGGCTGATCTCAAACTCCTGCCTTAAAAGCAATCCTTCTGCCTCAGCCTCACAAAGCACTGGGATTAGCAGTATAAACCAATGCGCCCAGCCATTGGCCACATATGTGAATCAGGCATACATAATAAAATCTCTTTCAATGAAATTTATTATATTCTTGATGCTTATAAATTCTGTCCAATATTTCTACAATATATCCTCACTTCCTTTTATAAAAAGAAAATTTTAATAAAAAAGATAAAGCGAAAATTACATGAAATATCTGAACTAAGGAACATCTAGGTCAGAAGTGCTCTAAATGGGCACAAAAGCTTAAAGGAAAATATAATCACTGCCAGAAAATTAGTCAATTGCTTTTTCTATAAAATACCATTCACTATGCACCAGAGAACATTTACAAATTTTTTAAATAGAAGATTCAAACAAAGGCACAACTATGGCTGCTTGCATACTGTTTGGAGGTCACTAAAAATGCTAAAATGATTTAAAATTTCTATACTTTTTCGTTTTTGAGACAGAGTCTCACTGACATCCAGGTTGAGACCCTGTCTCAAAAAAACAACCAAACAAAAAAAAACACCACACAAGATTTAAAAAGCTTAAGATTTTTGTTTTGTTGTTTTTGTTTTTGAGACGGAGTCTCGCTCTGTTGCCAGGCTAGAGTGCAGTGGTGTGATCTTGGCTCACTGCAACCTTTGCCTCCCAGGTTCCAGTGATTCTCGTGCCTCAGCCTCCGAAGCAGCTGGGATTATGGGTGCGCACCGCCACACTCAACTCAGCTAATGTTTGTATTTTCAGTAGAGACGGGGTTTCGCCATGTTGGCCAGGCTGGCCTCAAACTGGCGGCCTCTCCCAGCCTCCCGACTTTCTGATCCCAAAGTGCTATAATCCCAAAGTGCTAGGATTACAGGCGTGAGCCACTGCCTCCAGCAAAAAATAAATAAATAAATAAAACTAAAAATAAACTAAAAATAAAAAAGGCTTAAGTTTTGAAGCGTAATATACATAAGCCAGATAGTCTAAGACCTTTCAGAGTATCTCTTTAATCCTGACAACCTCAAAACATTGTAAAATGTAATTTAGTTTTATTTGAATTTAACAAATTATTTTTGTGCATAAGATTTTAACAAAACTAAAACGTGAACTTATTACTTACGTATAGTATTTCAAATACTTACATGTCTTCAGGCATCCAATGAAGCAAAAGTTTGATCTTCCCAGAATCTTCTTTTCTCTTAGCTATTACCTGATAATGACATGAAAATAAATCATAAAAACAATGTGTGAAACATCATTTTTCATGTATTGTTAAAAAATACTTTTGGGGCCAGGTGCGGTGGCTCACGCCTGTAATCCCAGCACTTTGGGAGGCCAAGGCAGGTGGATCACAAGGTCAGGAGTTTGAGACCAGCCTGGTCAATATGGTGAAACCCTCTTTACTAAAAACACAAAAATTAGCTGGGAGTGGTGGCGGGCGTCTGTAGTCCCAGCTACTCAGGAGACTGAAGCAGGAGAATCATTTGAACCCAGGAGGTGGAAGGTGCAGTGAGCCAAGATCGCACCACTGCACTCCGGCCTGGGCGATAGAGCAAGACTCCATCTCAAAAAAAAAACAAAAAACAAAAAAAAAAACTTTTACCTCTAATCAATAACTTAAGTGTTCATACCCTGGAAGAGATAGTACCACCACTACATCCTGTCTGCTTTGTAGTTCTTCCCTGCTTTGTAGCACTCAACCCGTCTTTCCACGAGACTGAAAACTCAATGACATAGGAATATTTCTTACCCTATGAACCTTTGTGTCATACCACCTATAGTAGTGTTTAGTATAAAATGAATTAATTAAATGTTTGGAAATCTATCCTTAAAAAAAAAAAACCTAGATTCAGTAAAAGCTCTGTGGCCAAGGATGTTTGTGTTACAGTGAACACCTTCGAGCACTTCAGGCCCCAAAAGGGGACAGCAAATATTCCAACACTAAGATCTAGGAACTGTACTCATTAATACCTATTCTCTCCATCCAAGTTGCCATAACCCAAGTTCAGGTCTCCATTCTTCTGGACCTCCTCAAGTCATCAAAGCTACTTTCCACTCAGTACCCAGAAGGCTTTATCAGGACAAATTCAGTAGTATCACTTTCCCGACAAACTCTTCAACAGTTCCCCCTAGCACTTAGGAAAGGGTAACTCTTAGTATGGTGCAGAAAACTCTTCAGGATCTGGCCTCTCTAGGCCTCAGCTATTTCATGGTTTTCTGCCTTGAACTCCTTTAGCATTATATTTAGAACAGTTTCCCAAACTATGGAACATATAATAGAAATATTGTCCTGATCTCTAACTTAAACAACCAGCTCTCTGGGGCTTTCTGTGCACCAGCAGCATTAATGTCTTACAAAAGAACAGTTACCATATTCACATATCGTTTTAGAGTGCTGGGCACACAACAGTAAAACAAAACAAATCCCACCCTACTAAAACTACACACTTATTTATATGAAAACCAGAGCTCACAGCTTTTGGAAGGCTTACTACAGGTCATTTCTCGGTGGCTCACACCTGCAATCCCAGTACTTTGGGAGGCCAAGGTGGGAGGATCACCTGAGCCCAGGAGTTCTAGACCAGCCTAGGCAACATAGGGAGATTCTGTCTCAATACAAAAAATTAGCCAGGTATGGCAGTGCTTGCCTGTGGTCCCAGCTACTTGAGAGGCTGAGGTGACAAGATCACCTGCCCAGGAGCTGTGACTGTGCCAATGCACTCCAGGCTGAGCAACAGAGTGAGGCCCCATCTCAAAAAAAAAAAAAAAAGTCACTTCCTTAAAAAGCAATGTACTGCAGAATCACAGTAAAAATTGAGAACAAAAACGGTAACATGTCTCATTAGGGTATCTCTAATAGCTTTTCAATTGTCTACAAGTTCTGGTTCTGCTTTAAATAAATAAAAGCTGCAAACCATTAGATTACGTACACGTTTAAATGTGGTTTATTCAAGAAATGTGACCAGAAACCCCAATTAATGTATCTAGACTCCAAAGTATGACTTTGGCTCTATATAAAACAAATTACTGAACATTCATTTATATATTCAGCAAAAATAACTTATGTATGCTTCATTTTTTGATTACTCATTTTAACTCAGGCAATTAACCTAGGCAAATATAGGTCTCAGTTAAGTCAAATAAAATTTATATCAAATTTTTACTCCCACCATCCCAACACTTTCTTGCCTGGCATATGCTGCATTTGCCCATGTGCATACACAATTACCCATCTCCTTTTTAGGACACATGTGTTATCACCTTTTCCACATTGCCCCTCCCCTACAACTCCAATAATGGGTGAAAAGTCTCTAGTCCATGTCTTCAAAATGCTGAATGCTTACTCTACATTAGCATGTATCACACCATATTGCCATTGCTTTATGTGCCTACCTTCCCTCGCCAAGTGTGGAATGTAGAATATGGTAGACAATTCAGTCTCTACCCTAGGTACTAACCCAAACATTTCCAATAAATGGAGAATGCAATGCAATATAATGGAATACTATGCAGTCATTTAACATTGGGTTTACACACACACTAATAAAAACAAGTAACAGGTGGGCGGAACACTTGAGGTTAGAAGTCTGTGACCAGCCTGGCCAACATGGTGAAACCCTATCTTCACTAAAAATATAAAAATTAGCCAGGCGTCATGGTGCACGTCAGTAATCCCAGCTACTCGGGAGGCTGAGGCAGGAGAATTGTTTAAACCAGGGCAGCGGAAGCTGCAAGTGAGCCGAGATCATGCCACTGCACTCCAGTCCAAGCAGCAAAATGAGTTAAGACTCCGTCTCAAAAAAAAAAAAAAAAAAAGTAGCAATGGTACTAATATTATCAAAGTGAAAGGTTTTTCAACAACCTTGTCTCAATTTCACTTTTATTTTTCAAGATGAAGTCTCACTCTGTCACCCAGGCAGTGCAGTAACATAATCTCGGTTCATTGCAACCTCTGTCTCCTAGGCTTGAGCATTCTTCCCGCCTCAGCCTTCTGAGTAGCCAGAACCACAGGCGCAGCCACTAGGCCTAGCTATGTCTTTTTTATTTTTTCTAGAGACGGGGTTTCACCATTTTGCCCAGGCTGGTATCAAACTCCTGAGCTCAGGTGATCTGCCACCTCAGCCTCCCTCTCAAGTGCTGAGATTACAGGTGTGAGTCACATCACCCAGCCTCAACTTCACTTTTAATCATATATTTTCACAAATACATATGAATTAAAGGAGTTTAAATAATTAAAGAAGCTTTAAATAATCAAGCCAAAGCCATGTTATTATTAAGGGGATGAAAATGCCATTTGTTTTACTATCTAAGTATGTGGCTTAGCTCAGCCAATCAAATGCATTCATAGTGAACGAAATTTTTTAAGTCTTTTCATTTCTATTACTCAAAAAAGTTGCATTTTTTAATTTAGCTGACTCTATGCTTGTGCCTTCAACACTTACACACCAATTTTCTGCTCAATAAGGAAAGCATGCTTGATCCTGTCACGAACACATTTAGCACACATGGAACCACCACAGGCCCTGCAGACACGTTCTTTGTTTTGGACAATCTCAGGGAGAACTTTAGCTCTTACAGCACGAACCCCTCAATGTCTGTCTGGGCACATGCCACATGCAGATTTTGGTGCTTTCCCAACGTTCTTAGTAAAAAGGTAAACAACTCTATTACCAAGGGTCTGGGACAGCCTTGTTTTGTTAGAGGCTGTATGATAGAAAAGCCTCCGACATTATGTCAAACGCTGGACCAGTCTGAGTTGGGATGCAGACAACATCCCAGAAGAGTAAGAAGAAAGTCTTTGAAATATTTTTAAATGAATAAACAGTAAAGAAAAAATACTAATGAGAAGGAAAAGTCTCTAATTTACAACTTAAGGCACGTGTTATCTCCTGGAGTTTTTTGCTGTAGCTGGTTTTATTTTAAATGAAAGGTAGGCCAATCAGTCTAGGTTTAAGCTTAAGGAATCTATGCGAGTTAACATCAATCTGAACAGAAAGACCTAAAAAAGTATAAGAAAAGCAATACTTTCCTTTCATTACCAAATTCTGAAAATTAAGGTAATGCTTAAATAAAATAAAATCAGGCAAAACAATAATGTCAAACTCTTAAAATTTCCATATAAACAAAATTAGAACTTTAGTGTTTTAATAATCTTAATCTCAATTTTTTTTAACCAAGTTCCAACCACCCAAACAAAATAATGTTATAATGTTATCCTGAAAACATACTAGGACTCAGTAAAAGCAGAGCTTTAAGCAAAAATAAAACACTGTCTCCACTATATAAAAACCTGTGGCCAGGCCAGGTGCAGTGGCTCACACCTATAATCCCAGCACCTTGGGAGGCTGAGGCAGGAGGACTGCTTGAGCCCAGGAGTTTGAGGCCAGTCTGGACAACATGGTGAATCCCTGATTCTATTTTTTATTTTTTTAAATATTAAAAAAAAAAAAAAAAAAAAACAAAGTCTGTAGTCAAATAAATACTCTGATTCTACACCTGGCAACAAAATTAAAAAGCCCAAACACAGGTATAGAGCCATTAAAAAAAAAATACCTCTACAATGAAATAATACATAAAAACAATGCAAGCCAACCAAGCACAGCAAGCCAACTGATTGGTAACTAGGATTTTGCTGACCTCTTCTGGAGAAGGCTCGAAAGAATTAATGAAATAAGGCTAATTAGGCAAATCAAACGGTATAGTCCCTCATATCCTTCTTTTAACCAATTGTTTCATTATTTGTATTCTTTTCTATAAAAGTTAATTTGATAACAAAGTAACTTAAATTTGCAGTTAGTACTGAATGTTTTTTACTACTAACAGAATTGATTCTGTTTAACATGTACTGCCTCCATCAAAACCTTCCCAGTTATAAAACTTCGGAGAATTTGCTCATCTAGCTCCTTTCCTTTCTATTGTGTCCAGTGAAGACCTTATCTCATTATGGATGTCTCTTCCTTCCACTTTCCTTCCCCAGGAAAAAAATCATTCTTCAGATTACATTCCACCTTTGTGACTTTTCCTCAGTTAAGGTACCTCTGCCTCCTCACTGTGACTTAAGGGTGCACATCACTCATTCCTAGGTTTTTAAGCTTACAATATATGTAAGTTTCAATGTTCTTAAGTCCTCTCAGATGTTTTCTATAGCTCAAAAACTTTTCATTTTCATGGACTACTTTGACTCTGAGCAAATTTTTTATTTTCTTTCTAGACTTCTAATATTATTACCACTATTTTTGGTTCCTTCATTTTCCTTTTTTTTTGGAGCCATCTCTATTCCTCCCATGGTGAGGCTAAGGATTTCATCAAAAGGAGCTGCTCTAATGAAAGTATATGCAAGTTAGTGCTTCCCTTTTACATCACTACTCCCTTATCTGTAGAGACACTAGCTCATTACCAGACCACCAGTTTACTAAATCTATTGCCCTTTAAATCATTAAATGTTTGGTGAGCCCCAAACACTTCAATCCTCATGCTTTCTCTTTATTTACACTTATCTCCTAGGTAATCTCATCCAGTCTAATACCTATAAATACCACAAATACACTAAAAATTCCCATTTTTCTATCGCCTCTTATTCTAAAATCCAGTATCTCATCTATCCATAATTCATGTCCACACTAACTCCAAAAGATAAACAGAATCCAACCCTTATCTCCACCGCAAACATCCCAGTCTAAGCCACTATCATTCTCTCTTGAAATACTGAAAAGACAAATTCCCCTTTACTCTCACCCATGACTTTCTACAATTTGTTCTCAACACAGAAATCAAAGCGAACATGTTAAAGCCTGCATGAGGGAAAGGAACAACAGTAGGTTTTCTAGGGCAGGAGGTGGAGGTAGGAATGTACTACAAAGCTACACCAGAAAACTTCAGAGTGCTGGACTATTCTATCTTAACTGTGATGGAGCGTGCCTCAGTGAGTACAACTTTCAAAACTCATAGAAATGTATACTTTCGATGGGTACAGTTTATTATATATAAATTGTACCTCAATAAAAATTATTGACACCAAGTTTCTTTACTAAGAGAAAAATAAAAGGGCCGGGCACGGTGGCTCACGCCTGTAATCCTAGCACTTTAGGAGGCCAAGGCGAGTGGATCACTAGAGGTCAGGAGTTCGATACCAGCCTGGCCAACATGGCGAAACCCTGTCTCTACTAAAAATACAAAAATTAGCTGGGCATGGGGACGCTAATTTAGTAGATGTCCCAGCTACTCGAGAAGCTGCAGCACAAGAATCGCTGGAACCTGGGAGGCAAGAGGTTGCAGTGAGATGGCATGGTGTCACTGCACTTCGGCCTGGGTGACACAGCAAGGCTCTGTCTCAAAAAAATATTATATATATTATTTTAAAAACCAGGCCAGGCATGGTGGCTCACTCCAGCACTCTGGGAGGCAAAGCCAGGAGGATCACTTGAGCCCAGGAGTTTGAGACCAGCCTGGGCAACCTAGCAAGACGTCGTCTCTACAAAAAAAAAAAAAAATCAGAAAATTAGCCAGGCATGGTGGTGTGCTCCTACAGACCAAACTACTTGGGAGACTGAGGAGGGAGGACTGCTTGAGCCCAGGAGTTTGAGGCAACAGTGAGCCATGATCATACCACCACATTCCACCCTGGGTGACAGAGCAAAACTCTGACTCAAAAAAATAAAACAAACAAACAAACTAAATCAGACCATGCCTATTCAAACCCCTTCAATGGCTTCCCATCTCACACAAAATAAAAGCTAAGGTCTTAGTCCACCAAGGTTCTCCCTATTACCTCTCAAACTTAACTCCTACTCTCTCCTCTTCCCTTGTTCCCTCCAGCTACACTGCCTACTCTGCCTACTCACTGTTGTTCTAATATACCTGACATAGTACCACCTCAGTAGGTTACACCTCATCTTCCCCCTGGCTAAAGTGCTTATCCCCCACTAATAATTGAATGGTTCATGCTCTCATTACAAGTTTTTACAATTTTACTAATTTATCTTGTTTTATCATGTCTCTTCCATTAGAGTAACTGCATGGTACTTTTTTGTTTGGTTGTTTGATTTTAATCTGTTTTGTTCACTGCTATGTCATTAGTACCTGGCTCACAGTAGGTGCTCAATTTTTAATGAGCACCTTAATATTTAAAACACTTAAGTGAATGAACAAACTAGCTCTAATGCCATACTCTGGACATGGTGACAACATCTTACTGACCTCTTAAAAAAAAAATCTAATTACAGACCTACCATATCATAAAACTATGTTCCCGAATTTCAAAGGAGGATTTCAACTAGCCTTGCTGAGCAAGGCCCTAACCTTGCTGAATCCCCACAAAATCCCCAGAGCAGCCATATTAACTGTTTCTGGTCTCCAAATCCTGTATTTCCCCCCTTCAACTCTTTCATCCTTGTCTAGATAAATGTATTACCTATGTTCTTTAAAAGAGAATAAGGACACTTTTCCTCAAATTCATGGCTCTCGTGTCTTCCAATCTCAGAAAAAGTTTCCTTTCCTTTGCATTTAATTTTCCACTTTCTTGCCTTTGACTCCAAATTTTGTTCTATCACTCTCTCCTTTATATCCTTATCTAATTTCCAAAATATACAATTCTACCCTTAAATATTCTAAAACTTGTGTGGAATGTACTGATACCTAACTATTGCTCTATTTTCTATCTTGCCTTTTTTTTTTAAAGTTATTTAATAGTGTGCATTTCATTGGTATATTTGCTGTCAATAAATTGACAACACAGGAGGAACAAAAGGGTGAGCTCCTAACCAGGCTCCCATGCAAGGCTCAAGCAGGACCTATCTTCCCTGTAGTATCACACATATCAATCTAAATACCACAAGAGCTCTCATCCTAGAATCTAAGAATGGCGTGGGGGTAAAGGTCCATAAACCCTTATGTATTAACAATATACAACTGGTCGGGCGCAGGCGCTCAGGCTTGTAATCCCAGCACTTTGGGAGACCGGGACAGGCGCATCACGAGGTCAGGAGATTGAGACCATCCTGGCTAACACGGTGAAATTCTGTCTCTACTAAAAAAAATACAAAAAAATTTAGCTGGGCGTGGTGGCGGGCACCTGTATTCCCAGCTACTTGGGAGACTGAGGTAGGAGAATGGCGTGAACCTGGGAGGCGAAGCTTGCAGTGAGCCGAGATCGCACCACTGCACTCCAGCTTGGGCGACAGAGCGAGACCCCGTCTCAAAAAAACAAACAAACAAACAACAACAAAAAAATACACAACTATACTAGATCACACTAGGAAAGGTAATACAACCTTTTTAGTCCCTAGTTTCATTATCCGAAAAATTCAAGTTAGGGGACAACACTGGTTATGTGGTAACTAAAAACATAAATTAATTTACAAGATACATTTAATAACCTACATTATGTCAAGCATGCCTCCATTTAAATTTAGTCCATAAACAAGACAAGGCTAGCCTGGGCAACATGGTGAGACCCTGCCTCTACCAAAAAGAAAAAAAATTAGCCAGGTGTGGTAGCGCATGCCTGTGGTCCCAGCTACTCCGAAGACTGAGGTGAGAGGCTCTCTTGAACACTGGAGATTGAGGCCACAGTGAGCCATGTTTGTGCCACTGCACTTCAGCCTGGGTGACAGAGTAAGACCTTGTCTTGGAAAGGAAAAGAAAGACAAAGGATATTAGCAGGGTGTGGTGGCTCACACCTGTAATCTCGACATTTTGGGAGGCTAGGACAGGAGGACCACTTGAGGCAAAGAGTTCAAGACCAGCCTGGGCAACACAGCAAGATCCTGTCTCTACAAAAATAAATGTTTAAAAAAAAAAAAAAAAACCCAAGGATGTCCCCTCTAACCATTCCTATTCAACATAGTACTGGAAGGCCTAGCCAGAGCAATCAATCAGGTAAGATCAATAAAAGGCATCCAAATAGGAAAAGAGAAAATCAAATTTACTTTCTTCACTGACAGTATGATTCTATACCTAGAAAAACCTGAAGATTTCTCCGAAAGCTCATAAACCTAATAAACAACTTTGGCAAAGTCTCAGGATACAAAAAAAAATCACCATACAAAAATCAGTAGCATTTCTATACACCAATAACACTCAAGCTGACCACCAAATCAAGAATGCAATCCCATTTACCATAACCAACACACACACACACACACACATCAAGGAATGCATCTAACCAACGAGGTAAACAATCTCTACAAGGAGAACTACAAAAGACTGCTAAAAGAAATCACAGATGACACAAAATAGAAAAACATTCCATGCTCACAGATTGGAAGAATCAGTATCATTAAAATGGTGACAACGCCCAAAGGAATTTACAGATTCAATGCTATTCCTATCAAGCTACCAATATTTTTTAACGGAATTAGAAAAAAGTATCCTAAAATTCACATGGAATGAAAAGGAGCCCAAAGAGCCAAGGAAATTCTAAGCAAAAAGAACAAAGCCAGAGACACCACTTTACCCAACTTCAAACTACACTATAAGGCTACAGTAACCAAAACAGTGCAATACTGGTACAAAAATAGACAAACAGCCAGGCGTGGTGGCTCGTGCCTGTTAATCCCAGCACTTTGGGAGGCCGAAGTAGGCAGATCACCTGAGGTTGGGAGTTCGAGACCACTCTGACCAACATGGAGAAACCCTGTCTCTACCAAAAATACAAAAGTAGCCAGGCGTGGTGGTACACGCCTGTAATCCCAGCTACTCAGGAGGCTGAGGCACAAGAATCACTTGAATCCAGGAAGCAGAGGTTGCAGTGAGCCAAGATCATGTCATTGCACTCCAGCCTGGGCAACAAGAGCAAAAGTACATCTCAAAAAAAAAAAAAAATTTGACAAACAGACCAATGGAATAGCATAGAAGCCCCTGAAATAAAACTGCACACCTACAACCAACTGATCTTCAAAAAAGTTGACACAAATAAACAGTGAGGAAAGGACTCCCTAATTCAATAAATGGCACTGGAGAAATTGGCTAACCATATGCCAAAGAATGAAACTGGACCTCTACCTGAGCTCTCACCATATAAAAAATTAACTCAAGATGGGTCGAGCATGGTGGCTCATGCCTGTAATCCCAGCACTTTGGGAGGCCAAGGCAGGTGGATCATTTGAGGTCAGGAGTTCAATACCAGCCTGGCCAATATGGCAAAACCCCATCTCTAATAAAAATACAAAAAGAAGCTGGGCGTGGTGGCACACACCTGTAATCTAGCTACTCGGGGCTGAGGGAGGGGGATCGCTTGAACCTAGGGGGTGGAGGTTGTGAGCCTAGATCATGCCACTGTACTCCAACCTGGGCAACAGAGCAAGACTCTGTCTCAAAAGAAAAACAAGTAGGTACAAATAACAGGAAAGCTATATATAATTGGAAAGTAAGCAAGGACATCTCCAATTGCCTTGAATAGTGAAATCAAGGATGCTCTAAAAGGTCTTTATATAAAATAACATGGTGTTGCATATGATCTATGCAAAACCTCCCATATTAATTAAGTCAATACTATATAAATAGTTGTTACACTGTACTTCTTAATTTGTATGATTTTTATTGTGGTTCTTGTCCCCGCAAATATTATCAATCTGTGGTTGGTTCGAACCATGGTCACAGAACCCGTGGATACGGAGGGATGACTGCATGTAGAAGAAAACACAAAAATGCAAAAAAAAAAAAAAAAAAAAAACTCTTTGATTGTAGGAGATGAGGGAAATAGAGATTCAAACCAAACAAGATACTGATATCAACAAGGACCTTTTGTATTTCAATTCTTATGCATTTTTCAATTGAAATATAAAAAATAAAAGTAACCCAAATTTAGTGTATTTGTAATTTTTTTTTTTTTTTTCAGACAGGGTCTCACTTTATAGCCCAAGCTGCAGTACAGTGCCGCGATCACAGCTCACTGCACCCTTGACCTCCTGGGCTCAGCCAATCCTCCCACCTCAGTCTCCCGGGCAGCTGGCACTACAGGTACACACCACTATGCCTGGCTAATTTTCTGCATGTTTTTGTAGAGACAGGGATTTGCCAATACCCAAGCTGGTATTGAATTTCTAGGTTCAAGCAATCTGCCTGCCTTAGCCTCCCAAAGTACTAGGATTATAGGTGTGAGCCACCAAGCCTGGCTGTATTTGTTTGTTTGTTTGTTTTGAGACAGAGTTTCGCTCTTGCTGCCCAGGCCGAGTGTGAGTGCAGTGGCGTAATTTCGGCTCACTGCGGCCTCCGCCTCCTGGGCTCAAGCAATTCTCCTGCCTCAGCCTCCCGAGTAACTGGGATTACAGGTGCCCACCACCACACCTGGGTAATTTTTTGTATTTTTAGTAGAGACACGGTTTTGCCATGTTGGCCAGGCTGGTCTCGAACTCCTGGCCCCAGGTGATCCGCCTGCCTAGGCCTCCCAAAATGCTGGGATTACAGGTGTGAGTCACCATGCCCAGCCTGTATTTTGTCAGCCAAAATTAAACACATACTTTTCAGAGATTCGAATCACCAAAAGTATGATCCACAACGTACATTTATTAACTTAATTACACCAAACTACACCAATCTAAAAATGACTGAAAAACAAAATGAAAAGAGGCATGGAAGAAAGAACAACTCTCTATTACAACTCCTAATAAACCAAAAATTAAACTGCATTTATTCTTTTTCAAATTTGGTACTTTTCTTCTTCTATGTGGACAACATAGTCATTCAATAACTATAATGAGTGCCTATCATGTGCCAGGCAAAATTCTAGGCACTTAGGCTAGATCAGTGGAACAAAAGAGACTACAATCCCTTCCCTCATGAAGCTCTGATAGCAAATATAATCTTATTTTCTCTTTAACATAAACTTTGGATGGGCGCATGGGGTAAGGGGTGGCTCCATGCAGTACACAGAAATGTGAATGAAACTTTTTAGAGGTAAAAGGAGTCTCATGTTCTAATTTTGCAAATGAGGAAACCAGGTGAGAAAAGACACCTGGTTTGCCTAACGTCAGAGCCCAGTAATGCCTAGTAGCACTACATGATGTGTCACCCCATTATTCCTAAGTAGCTCAAACTAAAGGCTAACATATTCAGTTTAATCACAAACATGTAAAATTATAGGAAATGTGTGCTTTATAACCAATAATACAATACTTTAAATACTGATACAACAAAAGGTTTTGTGATTTTTGTGAAATTGTATTTTCTTAGATTTTGAGAGATCTAGAAATGACTGTGGAAATATAATTAGCAAAGCTTTATATTTAATGTGAAAAAATAAAAGAATACTTACAGTACTATGAAAAACAACACTGTGTCCCTTCCCTAAACTTTCTATATGAGCTGAGAGGTTAAAGCATATGGCTCGATGTCTTATCGCATCCAGTGTTTGTGCATCGAAGAAATCATGTGGCCGTGCTAAAAGTCAACATAAAAAAAAGTAAATATTTAGAAAAACATAACAGTAATAAGTAATAAAGACTGACACAATTAACAAATACGTACCTATCAATAGTATTTAAATGCAAGATATTATTTGCTGACAAAACATGAACTCTAGATAAGAAGACTAATATGCAAAAGCATTATTTCAACTAATGAGTGAATGTGGGTTAATTCTGACCCTTGGTGAGTTAAGTTCTAACCTTAAACCTCATGATTCCACATCTCAGCTACTTCATTTTTCATAAAACTTTATCTTTAGTAGATAAAGATAAACATCTCCCCAACATCTCTCCTCAGCATAAGGTCTGTATTTTCAGCAATCTGAGGAACATCATCTATGTATCAGGATCTCAAACTCACCACTGCCAAACATACAAAATAAATGTCATGAACATTTTGTATTACCATGTAATTTCAAGTTGTACAAATCTGACAATACAATAATATTATTTTGAGGGTTTTTTCTTTTTTTGTTTGAGACAGAGTCTCACTCCTTCACCCAGGCTGAAGTGCAGTGGCGCCATCTCAGCTCACTACAACCTTTGCCTCCCAGGTTCAAGCAATTCTCATACCTCAACCTCCTGAGTAGCTGGGACTACAGGCGCACACCACCAAGCTCGGCTGATTTTTGTATTTTTAGTAGAGCTGGGTTTTCATCATGCTGGGTGGGCTGGTCTTGAACTCCTGGCCTCATGTCATCTGCCTACCTCAGCCTCCAAAAGTGCTGAGTATATAGGCATGAGCCACTGCACCCAGCCTATTTTGAGGTTTTTGACAAGTATTTTCTTGATTATGAACAACTATTCGAACAATGATCTAAGAAAATTACAAACAAATTTTTGGACGCCAATCAGTCCACCAAAGCTGCCAATCAACTCCACCAGTTATCAGCTGTGTGACGGCAGGCAAACTACTTAACCTGCATTACACTGTGCATTATTTGTAAAATGTAAATTATCATTAACAATTTTCAATTGTAATTAAATAAAACAAATGCATATAAAAATGCCTTATAAATCATAAGGCCATTTATATTAATAAGCTTATAAAACTAGTGTTTTTCTTTTTCTTGTAGACACAGTCTCATTCTGCTGCCCAAGGTGCTAGAGACCAGTGGTGTGATCATGGTTCACTGCAGTCTCTTAACTTTCTGGGCTCAAGTGATCCTCCTGTCTCAGCCTCTTGAGTAGCTAGGACTTCAGGCATGTTCCACCATGGAATTTTTTTTAAAGAACAAACTGTTTCACAAGCATACAGTAGGCAATATTTTAGTGTAATAGAAAAAATTATACACTGAAGATTTAATTTGGTAGGAACATTTTTCAAATTTCAATTTTCATCTCACTAATTATTATACATTGTTCTATTCTTATTCCTAATAAGAAAGTTGCTCAAAATAAATACGTTGATTATTTTACATTTGTGGAGCCTACTAATACATGTAATTTTTCAAGATCTGTAATTGAAAATTCAATTTTACTAATAAAGAGTTGGCTTGATTCCCTGGTACAGCATATTGTGAATTACATATATGCTGATTTCCCACACTATGGCTATTTAAAGAGTTCTCAAAACATCTACACAAATCCACCATAGTTTTTATGGAGGAATATTTTCACCAGTTGGCACATTAAACAGAACATATCTAAACAAACAGCTCTTTTCTCTGGATATTTCCACAAGAGAAAATAAAACACCAACTAGCAATAAATGAGCAGAACCCAGCCGGGCACGGTGGCTCACGCCTGTAATCCCAGCACTTTGGGAGGCTGAGGCGGGCGGATCACGAGGTCAGGAGAACAAGACCATCCTGGCTAACATGGTGAAACCCCATCTCTACTAAAAATACAAAAAATTAGCCGGGCGTGGTGGCGGGCGCCTGTAGTCCCAGTTACTCGGGAGGCTGAGGCAGGAGAATGGCATGAACCCAGGAGGCAGAGCTTGCAGTGAGCTGAGATCGCGCCACTGCACTCCAGCCTGCGCAAAAGTGCGAGACTCTGCCTCAAAAAGGAAAAGAAAAGAAATGAGCAGAACCCAAAAGACTAAGAATGTAGTGACAATGGGAAATCAGAAAGAAAAAAGTACTTGACATTTTCAGGGTTGAGCAGGAGAGAGTTCTGAGAAATACATCACTTTCCTGTTAGCTCAGTGGCTACTCGAAAAAAAAATGTGTTCCTTCTCCAAGCTCTCCAAATATATGCTCTTTCCTAAGAAGAATAAACACTTGGGGGAAATAATAACTCATCACTCTAAATCACTCAAATTGACCACTCTTCACTCAAATTTAAACACTGAAGCCATCACTTAAATTCACAATAATGAAAGGAGCCCTCAATCTTCAGCCTGTGCATTCAGACCTTAACCACACTATCTGCATTGTATATATCAAGAATACCAAACTAGAACAGTAGTCTCCAAAGTGGGTGTGTGTCATGATCCATTAGAGTAACTAAAGAATATAACACCTTTGTTAATTTCTTCATCTCATTCTTTTTCAATATTCCTTCTTGGCAATTTTGCATAATGTGCATTAGTAGTATTACCCGTATACAATGTATATATTACATGTGTTAAGACTGTGTGCTCAGTATTTTTTTAACTAATAAGATATATAATTTAAAACCTTTGATGCTGTACACAGTGGCTCACTCCTGTAATCTCAGCATTTTGGGAGGCCGAGGCAGGCAGATCACTTGATGCCAGGAGTTTGAGACTTGGTGGCCAACATGGTAAAACCCCATCTCCACTAAAAATACAAAAATTAGCTGGGCATGGTAGTGTGTGCCTGTAGTCCCAGCTACTGAGAAGGCTGACACACGAGAATTGATTGCACCTGGGAGGCACTGGTTGCAGTGAACAAAGATTGTACCACTGCACTCCAGCCTGGGCAATAAAGTGAGACCCTGTCTCAAAAAAACAACAACAAAAACAAAACAAAAAAGTTGAAAGATCACAAACTGACAACCTAACATTACAGGTTGCTATGAGTCAAGATCACACCGCTGCACTCCAGCCTGGGCAGTAAGTATGAGACTCTGCCTCAAAAAAAAACTTTGGAAACCACAAAAATAGAAACTCTATTTTCCCATGGTTCAAAATTACATATATTGTATGATTTATCTTCTCCTTAGGTGTAATGATGATGATGTAGTTATGTAGAAAAATATCTTTATGCTTAGGAGATGCATCTTAATAATTTTGGGTCCATGACCAAAAAAGTATATAGGTAGGAAGATAAAACAAATGTACCATATTGGTAAATCTCTAAGTGAAGAGAAATACAAGTATTTATTATACTATTCTTTCCATTTTAAAGTATATTTTGAAAAGCATTAAAAATACTTTTTAAAGATGTTTTAAAATAATGAAAAATTACATAAAAATTAAAAATACATATATATTATATATATACATACATACATACATATTTAAATTTTATCAGGCTGGGTGCAGTGACTCACACCTGTAATCCCAGCACTTTGGGAAGCTGAGACGGGTGGACCATGTGAGCTCAAGAGCTCTGGTCAACAAGACAAAACCCCATTTCTACCAAAAATGAAATACAAAAATTAGTTGGGTGTGGTGGTGTGTGCCTGTAGCCCAAGCTACATGGGAGGCTGAGGTGGGAGGATCACCTGAGCCCAGGAGGTCGAGGCTGCAGTGAGTCATGACTACACCACTGTATTCCAGCCTGGGTGACAGAGTGAGACTCTGTCTAAAGAAAAAAAAAAAAAAAGTTAAAAAACAATTTTTATCAAACAGAAAATTACATTTGCTGCAGTGCTATTTAAAAGGTATATTTTTCACAGTTATGTAAAAACTATCTTCTTGAATTACATGAGGAAGATACTAGGTAAAGTTAACTGCTATAGATACGTAAACTTTTAAAGAAAGAGTGAACTGCAGCAGCTGCAACCATGCTAATTCAAATCACAGCACTGTCTTAACAATGGCTCCCCACAGTGAAAAGGCTTTGGATCCTTTTTAAAGTTCATAAAGTAATATATTCAGGACTAACCCCATTCTCCTCAATAAAACAGATGACAAAAAGGTATTTTCATCCACCACCTCTCTCTGCCAGCTCTCCCTATGCAGCCTGCCTGACAAGCTAAGTTAGTATGAGGGAAACACCACCGTCAAAAGAAACATATACTTAAGCCGGCACTAGTTCTTTGTTTCTAAGCAATAACTGGGTATTTAACTGAATCTATCTTCTCTTTACAAGACAAAGAGTAGCAAATTGCATAGATATTGCCAAGTATATAATGTGAAAAGTCAGAAAATTTAAATGATTACTGTGTATACACTGAGACTAAAATAATAATGAGGTTAGGTGAAACTGGTAGAGAAGTTATCTGGTTTTTGAGTACCATAATATATATTTAGCAATTTTCTGTGTGCAACTGCAAGATATTCGATATTAACACAAGTAAAACGACAATGTTAAATTTCTGTTTTTATAAAGGAGGTCAAAATGAAAATGGTACCATAAATAGCCAACGTTGATTAAAAATAAACATGATTAACTTAAACAAAAAAGAAACTTAAGGCCAGGTGTGGTGGCTCATGTCTGTAATCCTAGCACTTTGGGAGGCTGAAGTGGGAAGATCACCTGAGCCCAGGAGTTCAAGACCAGCCTGGAGAACACAAAGAGATCCCCATCTCTTCAAAAAATAAAAACTAGCCACGCATGGTGTCTCAGGCCTGTAGTCCCAGCTACTTGGAAGGCTGAGGTGGGAGAACTGCTTAAGCCCAGGAGTCTGAAGCTGCAGTAAGCCATGATCTTACTACTACACTCCAGCCTGGGCAAGAGTAAGATCCTGTATCAAAAAAAAAAAAAAAGCAAGAATGAAACTAAGAGTTTAAGAAAGTTTGCTTTTCTCAGTTAATGAGGTAGGAAAAAAAACCAACAACAGTTTTCTGGTCTGTTCATTTGTCCGCTATAACTCTATAGCAACAAAAAGATTTCAGTGTTTTACAGACAAATTTCATAGTCAGGAATTAGTGTCTGGAGTCTTGTCTATACTAATCAATCCCCAGAGAAAGGGTAAAGTACAATCTATTTTTTCTTTCTAATTCACGCTTGGAGTGGACTTCCTTTCAACAACACCTTCATTCACTCATTCACCCATTGGTAGTTCTTCATTGAGGATATACAGTTAAAACTAATCAGCTGGTCGGGGGCAGTGGCTCACACCTGTAATCCCGGCACTTTGGGGAGGTCAAAGCGGGTGGATCACAAGGTCAGGGGTTCAAGACCAGCCTGGCCAACATGGTGAAACCCTGCCTCTACTAAAAATACAATAATTAGCCGGGCGTGGTGGCGGGTGCCTGTAATCCCAGCTGCTCTGAAGACTGAGACAGAGAATTCCTTGAATCCGGGAGGCAGAGGTTGCAGAGAGCCAAGATCACACCACTGCACTCTAGCATGGGCGACAGTGTGAGACTCCATCCAAAAAAAAAGCCACAAACTAACCAGCTGACGCAAAGAAGCAGTGACCAGCTACACTCTGAGATTTCAAAGTCTGTTCCTGCTCCCAGCATTTACAAGCCTTAACATCTAATTATTTTCTATCCTAAACATCAAGGATACATTTTGGTAAATAAGCACATAAACATTGTACATATACGTTACAACAGACTAGGTACTATGACACACATTACATTCAAATTGTTTTGCTATCGGCTGGGTGTGGTGGCTCACGCCTGTAATCCCAGCATTTTGGGAGGCCGAGACAGGCAATCACCTGAGATCAGGAGTTTGAGACCAGGCTGTCCAACACAGTGAAACCCTGTCTCACATCACTGCACTCCAGCCTGATGACAGAATGAGACTCCATCTCAGAAAAACAAAAAACAAAAAAACCAAAACACTGCTTTGTTATCCACACACATTGCTTTGTTGTGGTTTTTCTGTTGTTGGTTTTTTGAGACAGGGTCTCACTCTGTCTCCCAGGTTCAAGTGTGGTGGCGTGATCAAGGCTCACTGCAGCCTCTACCTCGTAGCTCAGGTACAGACACTACTTTGGAGTAGATAGGTTACTTAACTTTTACTTGATATTTACTTTTAACATGTTCAAATTTTCTAAAATATTTCTAGAAATACCACTGTTACCATATTTTAAATGTTATTTTAGAAGAGAATCAGAGTAGCCCCCAAATCTAATTCTATACAGTTTATATTTGAAGGCCACACATACTCCGTTAGCTACTATAAACATGTGCCACTGAATTCTCACTCACACTGACAGATGGGCATCCTACCTGTTTATTACTTTTATTGAAGAGGAGTTGAAGTTCCAAGTGGATTTGCACAAAAGCCCAAGATATCTTTTAAAACCATCAAATACATCAGATTTTCTTAGTGTAACACTTACGTAATGAGCGTCGTCTTTTGTTCTTTAATTTCCTCCTTTTGTTCATTCCAGCTTTAGAAGGAGATTCTTCTTTGGCCTTTGGCTGGCTTGAAACTTTTGAGGAGTTCTGCTGACTGAAGTGTGTGGGTACATGACGAGCTAGCCCTCCCTGAGAAGCAAAGCTGGCATTGCAGCCACCAACAACACACTAAAAGAATATAAAACAGAAATAATGTCAGGCATACTGTGTAGGGCATGAGAAGAATCTAAATGAGTGAGTATCTAGTATTTTCAGAAGTAAATAAGTAGTATAATAGAACTAATTCCAGAAAGGAAGCATAAGGGACTAGTAAGTAGTCTTTTCACTTTATGAAGTAAGTTGCCAAGTAAGATGACATACATTAGACAAAGCTTGAAAACGCAACAAGTTTCACGACCTGCCAGTTTACTGCTATTTCCACTATATGCAATACAAAAATAGTGGGATCTTCTTCCCAGAAAAATCTGGTTTTGAATTAATCATTTTTATAACATGAGCAATAAGCTGTTTTTGCAAAAAAGAATTAGATATCCTGACAATGACTGGATTCCTGAATTTTATTTTTATTTTTTTGAGACAGAGTCTTGCTGTTGCCTAGGCTGGGGTGCAGTGGCGCGATCTCCGCTCACTGCAACCTCTGCCTCCTGGGTTCAAGTGATTCTTGTGCCTCAGCCTCCCAAGTGGCTGGGATTACAGGTGTGTGCTACCATGCCTGACCAATTTTTGTATTTTCAGTAGAGATATGGTTTCGCCACGTTGGCCAGGCTGGTCTCAAACTCCCGGTCTCATGTGATCTGTCTGCCTCGGCCTCCCAAAGTGCTAGGATCACAGGTGTGAGCCACCATGCCAAGCTGGATTCCTGGATTTCTGAAGTATTTTTCTTATGATACGTGTTACTTCAAAACCTTCAGTCAACTTCCTAGTGTTATACACTATTAAAACAAGTGACAGAAAAGTTCAATATTGACTTTTTAATGTATTTTTTTCTTTTTTTTGAGACAGGGTCTCAGTCTGTCACCCAGGCTGAAGTGCAGTGGCATGATCTCGGTTCACTGTAGCCTCGACCTCCCAGGCTCGAGCAATCCTCCCACCTCAGCCTTCCAGGTTGCAGTACTATAGGCACACGCCACCACGCTCAACTAATATTTTGTTGTTGTTGCATTTTTTGTAAAGAGGGGGTTTCACCATGTTGGGTAAGCTGGTCCTGAACTCCTGGGCTCAAACCATCCACTTGCCTCAGCCTCCCACAGAGCTAGGAGGTGTGCTCCACCACACCTGCCTTGTCTTTGTAAATTACTTTCTTACAAATTTCTTAAGCTTCAGATGAAAACCCATATGGACTACATTTAATGTTTTTAAAATAAATAAAATTAATTTGTTAAACAATTAGGTCTAGCCTTTCTCTTAGAAAAGATGTTCAGTGTTGGTCATATGCAGCGCTCTACAATATCCTTCAAATACTGCCTCTTTAGCCTTCTGTACTTGCAATATTAAGAAATCAAAAGGTTAACTACCCGAGTCACCTTACAGATGTGCTATTTTGACAAAGAATGCAAAATGTTCAGGTAGCACCAGCATTAATATATACAAATTAACTACGGTGTAAGTGTGTGATTTCTAATTATATCTTGGGGAAAAAAAATTTGCAAGTCTTCTAACAAATGAATCATGGTAATTAAAGCAAAACAAAACAGAAATGTCCACAGATGAATGGATAATGACTTTTCTATTAGTCATTTAACCAATTTACTTAGTTTCTGACTTACCAAACTCTAAGCATACAAATTTGTCATGTTAAAAAACAAATATATTCATCATGTTATCCCCAGGCGGTTTATCTTGTAAGAGTTCATCTAGATAACAGCATTTAAAAAATCAGATGCCTCAGGCTCTTTCCTTCAATCGAGGTATCTCTACCAATTGTAAGCTGCTAAAATCACAATACAGCCCTTTTTTTGTAAAAATCGTAACTTTCCTCATAAAGTCTCTCTAAATCTGCCCCAAATGGACAAGAGCTAATTCTCCCTTGAGGCTGTCCTCACACTTAACTGCGTATCTATATACTTATCCCAACTCACTTTCCATTTTGAACACAGGGATATATATTTATGAATATTTATATTTCCAGAAGCATCTTGCAAATCATAGATATTACTAAGTATATTAGCAGAACTAAACAGCTATATGTTTACTGATGCTGATTAAAAAAAAATCACACATTCTTCTTATATGGTATCCATTAATAATTACTCTCTTTATTTTGACATACAAAATATATTCTGGGGGCTCCTTATGGCCCTCAGCATCTCTATGAAAAATGTTTACTTACTCTATGGTGCATACTAAGTTAAAAAAGAGGTAGAAATGATTCAAGACTTTAGTTCAAATACTTATCTACGTCCAGTATTACACAATATGCTAGAAGTATAAGGATGAGTAAGATATAGTTACTACACTAAAGGAGCTTCTATATGTTCAGCAAAACATACATATAAAGCAGTAACTTCAAAGGAGTACAGTAAGGCCTAATTAAAGCACAGGGCTATGGGAAACCCTGAATAGAGGCAATTAGCCATATTCATTGCTCTGAAATTAGTATTTAATTCATACAACAACCCGATGAATGGCATGGTCCTCAAATAGGCTGCAACAAGAATTTTCACCTACAGATTCTGACCATGAGAAGTCAGCATTTAATGATTTCTTTATATAAAATTTAAAATTTTACCACACATATTTTGAGTACCAAGAAATAGTAACGCTTTTTAGAGTCGTCATCTCTTCTGTGGAGTACCACGTTGCCACAGAACTACATGGTCCACTGCCAAGGTCACTGCAACCCTACGAACCACTAGCCAAATATCTGCTACTCAACACTTTAAATATTGTTATTGTTACTGAGTAAATGAATTTTTAACTTTATTTTATTTAAATTATATTAGTCATCCAAGTGAAATTCGTATTACATAAAATTAACCATTTGAAAGTGTACAATTCAGTGGAATTTAGTGTATTCACAATGTTGTATAATCACCAGCTCCACATTCTCACCAACACTATTTTCATTTTTTTAATTAAAATCATCCTAGTGAATGTGAAGTGGTATCTTGTGGTTTTCAACTGCATTTCTGTAATGACCAATTTAACTTTTAATTTAAAACCTGAGCCGAGCACAGTGGCTCATGCCTGTAATCCCAATACTTTGGGAGGTTGAGGTGGGTGGATCACTTGAGGCCAGGAGTTCAAGACCAGCCTGGTCAACATGGTGAAATCCCGTCTCTAATAAAAATACAAAAATTAGCCGGGGAAGTTGCAGTGAGCTGAGATCATGCCACTGCACTCCAGCCTGGGTAAAAGAGTGAGACTCTGTCTCAAAAAAAAAATAATAATAATTAGCTGGGATGGGCATGGTGATGCAAACCTGTAACCCAGATACTCAGGAAGCTGAGGCACAAGAATCACTTCAGCCTGGGACGCAGAGTACTGAGCCAAGATCGTGCCACTGCACTCCAGCCTGGGCAACAGAGTGAGACTCAGTCACAGTTCAAAAAAAAAAAAAAGTAAAAAATAAATATATAAAACCTGATACTCAAAATTGCTTGATACTTGAATTGAGAGTGTTTATTTACCCTGATGGGTTAGTTTTGTACCATCCAATACATATATCCATTAGATACATGCATAACTTCCAAGCATTTGAAACGTCGCTAGTCTGAATTGAGAAATGTTACAAGTCTCAAATACACATATCTGTAAGATTTAGCATCAAAAAGTACAATTTACTGATTTTGTAAATTGATAATGCTGAAATAATAATATATTAGGTAAAACCAAAGATAATTATTTTCACCTGTTTTTTATTTTAATGTGGCATTAGGAAATTTAAAATGACATGTGGTTCACATATATTTCTATTACCCAGCGCTACCATAGAATAAGACATAAAATACTCACTTTCCTCACTTCACTGTTTTAGAGGTTATTATGCCTGTATTTTCTATCTCCTACTGTATAATTGTACATTAATATAAGGAAATCTTTGCAACTGGGTTCCTAGTTTAGTATTGCTTTATTCAACTAATCTGTTGAAAAAACTCTACATTTCCAATATTAGAATGGCTGACTACAATTAAGGCCGAGGTAACAACAGTTCAGACTTAAACCCTCCAGTATACTATTCAGAGGGATTTTGCGATGACTCCACTCAGGATTATCTGTATATGGTCCCCATAGGGTCTTAGAGTCATTTTGTCCCAGCATCCTTCCAGACACCGAAGAATAGGCCCTAGCAGCATCTAGAACTCAGAGAGTAATCATCAAGAGTTTGTTTTAGTCCAAGTGCACGCACAATCCCAACACTCTGGGAGGCCAAGGTGGGAAAATCACTTGGAGCCCAGGAGTTTGAGACTAGCCTAGGCAACAAAGGGAGACTCCATCTCTAACCTTCCCCCCACAGAAAAGGAAAAAAAAAAAGTTTATTTTAATCATCAATCATTCAGTCCCTGGAAATGAAATCAGTAATGAGAATTCTAACAGAAAATTGTTTTATCTTTTATTTTGGTCATTTATCAATCAAAAATCATTAAAAAAAAAAAAAAGAAGTAAAATTTAGAACTAAAGAGTGCTTATATTAAAGAAAAATGTAATAGAATCACACATATTTCACTTAAATACAAACTCTTCTCCACTAAAGGAAAAAATAATTTTAGGCATCAACTAATCAACATCCTACAGAATATGAGGCAGAAACAAATCTGCTGTTGCTTCAAATAGTCTAGTACCATTCTCTTTACATGAGCATTTCATGTTGCTGAGTATGGTTTTAGTTTTCAGATATGTTTTGTATTTTCACTCATAAATATATCAATTATCACTGAACTCAAGCCACTACACATGGTGTTATGAAGAAAAAAACCAATTTCAATGATGAGTGAAAAGCTGGTTGTTGAACACTGATATGGTCTGGCTCTGTGGTCCCCACCCAAATCTCATCTTGAATTATAATCCCCATGTGTTGAGTGGGAAACCTCCCAGGTGACTGGATCATGGTGAGTGGTTTCCCCGATGCTGTTCTTGTCATAGTGTGAGAGTTCTCACGAGATCTGACGGTTTTAAAAAATGGCAGGTTCCCCTGCACTCTCTGCCATCACCTTGTGTAGAAGAGGTACTGCTTCCCCTTCACCTTCCACCATGATTGTAATTTTCCTGAGGTCTCCCCAGTCATGCAGAACTGAGTCAATGAAACCTCTTTTGTTTATAAATTACTAAGTCTCAGGTAGTACCTTTACAGCAGTGTGAAAAACGGACTAATACAAACATTGACTGTTTTAAATGTGATCTTCCACTGAAATACCCTATATACTAATGCACGTTGGCCGGGCATGGTGGCTCACACCTGTAATCTCAGCACTTTGAGAGGCCAAGGCAGGTGGATCACCTGAGGTTAGGAGTTCGAGACTAGCCTGGCCAACTTGGTGAACCATGTCTCTACTAAAAATACAAAAATTAGCTGGGCGTGGTGGCAGGTGACTGTAATCCCAGCAACCTTGAGGCTGAAGCAGGAGAATAGTTTGAACCTGGGAGGCGGAGGTTGTGGTGAGTCGAGATCACACCATTGCTCTGGGCGACAGAGCAAGAGTCCGTCTCAAACAACAACAACAAAAAATGTTAGTGGCCAAGCAGCTTTTCTAAAATTCAAAACATAGAATTACTGAATTGGTTTTTTCTTTTTCCAAACAAATTTATTTGGATGAAGCAATCCTAAGACTGTCTTTCTTAGTACTAAGATCATCATATTCATATTCCCAGAAGTCCTATGAAGATCAACAAGGGGCTATCAGAACACAAATCAGAAAGCACCAGTTTTACAGATAATGAGGTGATCAAAGGAAGAAAAATTCCAAATAGAAATGTTGATTTATTGGTTTCGACAAATACACCACAGTAACATAATTAATGAGCCCAGATTCTTTCTGCCTCTGAAATTCAGAATCTGCCACTGACCATGACCACAAACAATATTTAATATGGCTAGGTGCGATGGCTCACACTTGTAATTCCAACACTTTGGCAGGCAGAGGTGAGTGGATTGATTAAGCCCAGGAGTTCGAGACCAGCCTAGCCAACATGGCGA
The DNA here is from genome assembly GCF_009764315.1 of Trachypithecus francoisi. Lineage (NCBI taxonomy): Eukaryota > Metazoa > Chordata > Mammalia > Primates > Cercopithecidae > Trachypithecus > Trachypithecus francoisi. Next base: position 111,882,130 of record NW_022681456.1, read on the forward strand.
AACCCTGTCTTTACCAAAAAAAAAAAACAAAAAACAAAAAAAAAATATATGTGTGTGTGTGTATGTATATACAAAATACAAAAATTAGCCAGATGTGTGGCATGTGCCTGTGGTCCCAGTTACTTTAGAGATTGAGGTGGGAGTATCACCTGAGCCTAGGAGCCAGAGGTTGCAGTGAGCTGAGATTGCACCACTGCACTCTAGCCTGGGCAACGGAACAAAACTATGCCTCAAAAAAAAAAAATTTTAATCTGTTCTTGCCTCAGTTCCTTATCTATAAAATGAGGGCAACAACAGTAATTAACTCAAAAAATTATTGTAAGAATTCATTTAGTTAAAATATATAATATAATAATATACATATTCAATGTCAAAGGGTCTGCAATGCATCAATCGTTTCCTATAATTCTGTCTGACCCTTATTCATCTTGCTCACCACAAAACAAACATGAGAAACTTTCTTCACCAATTGCATTTTTAACTTCTAGATAGTCAAAGCTCACTAATCAGAAATATTTGTTTTTAAATATTTTCAAATTGCTACCATAATCGCTTATATATATGAAACTACACGCTCTTCCCTAAATAGTTCACTTTTTAAAATGCTCCCTTTTTTGCTATTTTTTATTTTTTTATGTTTTTTGAGGTGGGGTCTCACTCTCTCACCCAGACGAGTGTCGTGGCGTGACCTCAGTTCACTGCAACCTCTGCCTCCCAGTTTCAAGTGATTCTCCTGCCTCAGCCTCCCAAATGCCTGAGATTACAGGTGCGTGCCACCACATTCAGCTAATTTTTATATTTTTAGAAAAAACAGGGTTTCACCATGTTGGTCAGACTGGTCTCGAACTCCTGACCTCAAATGATCCACCCGCCTTGGCCTCCCAAAGTGCTTGGATTACAGGCGTGAACCACTGCACCCGGTCCCTTTTTTCTCTTTCAAAAGCTTACATACTTTCTGTAACCAGACAGTAGTAATAATTTTATAAAACTGTGAGTATACTAAATAATCACTGAACTGTAGTAACCTTAAAAATGTTAAATTTTATATGTATAAATTATGTACTTTAAAAAAAATACCTGAAATGATCCCCCTTGTCACCATAACACAATAGACTCCATTAGAAACAGGGAAAGGATAACCAAAGACTAGGAGAAGGTTATTTACAATATATATATCTAACAAAAGACCTATTCAAACTTTCTGAAGAATTTCTATTAAGTCAATATTAAAAGACAAACCAACCAATCAACACAATTGGCAAAGACTTGAATAGGCACTTCACCCAAAACAGAATATTCAAATACCCATAGCACAAAATGTGGTCAACATCACTACAAAATGATGAAACAAAAATTAAAGCCACAATGAGATGCCACTATTCACCCACTAGAATGGCCAAAATTAAAAGGATCAGTAGATGCCTGTAATCCCAGCACCTTGAATGGCTGAGGCGGGTAGATCGCTTGAGGCCGGGAGGTGTGGGTTACATGAACTGAGATCGCACCACTGCACTCCAGCCTGGGTTACAGAAACTTTATCTCAAAAAAAAAAAAAGAAAAGAAAAGAAAAGAAAGGACTGGTAGTATTAAGATACTATATAGTTAAGAGGAATGAATATGTGTGTGTAATCAGACGACATTTAAAAAGGAATGTCCATGGGGCAACTCGGTTAATAGTAGCCAAAGATGGTCGAGCATGGTGCCTCATGCCTGTAATCCCAGCATTTTGGGAGGTCACAGGGGGAGGATCGCTTGGGCCTGCAAGTTCGAAACCAGCTTGGGCAACATAGCAAAACCCCGTCTCTACAAGAAACTAGCTGGATGTGGTAGCACGCATCTGTAATCCCAGCTACTTGGGAGACTGTGGTGTGATTAACACCTAAGCCAGGGAGATCGAGGCTGCAGTCAGTAGAGATCAAGCCACTACACTCCAAACTTGGTGGCCTTGTGAGTGAGACCCCGTCTCAAAAAAAAAAAAAAAAGCAACCAATGATTGGAAACAATCCAAATGCCCAACAGCAAGTGAATGGATTTATCTGTACAGTGGAATACTACAGAGCAATGTTTTTAAATGACTTCTTCATAAAATCTGTACAAATCTCGCTGATATTTTGTTGACTGAACAAAAAGCCAGATACAAGAGTTCACACGACTGAGTTCACAAAGTAAGTATGAAAGAAATTAGAATATAGTCTGCGCAGATGGGTGGAGGGCAGGAGAAGAGAGAGAGCAGTAAAGGACCTTAGAAATCTTGTCTTACTGAAATACTCTCCATCAGGATGGTAGTTACAAATTTGCATACAAACATAAGAAACAAATCGTTAAACTGTTAAACAAGTGTGCATTAGACACAACTATACATTATAACATATCTTTAAACAAAATGAAAAAAAAAAAGCAGAGACTTACCTCAAACATCACCTTATCACTTATAGTCACCTGCCACTCATCTTCTACTATCTTTTCCCAGCCCCCGTTATAATTTAATTGATCCCTAACCCAGAGAATCTTTCATAGGTCACTATTAAAGAACTTACATTTCATTATTTAAGTGTCTTTAGATCTGTATAAACCCAGAGACTACAAGTTCCCTGAGTATAGAGGCCTGCCCCCCCCCCCCACTTTTTTTTTTTTTTTTTTGGAGACAGGGTCTCTCTCTGTCACCCAAGCTGGAGTGCAGTCTCAGCTCACTGCAGCCCCAATCACCCGGACTCAAGTGATCCTTCCACCTCAGTCTCCTGAGTAGGTGGGTCTACAGGTACACGCCAACACACCTGGCTAATTTTTGTATTTTTTTTTTTGTACAGACAAGGTTTTGTCACTTTGCCCAGGCTGGTCTCAAACTCCTGGGCTTAAGCAATCTGCTTGTGTCAGCCCCGCAAAGTGCTGGGATTACAGGTATGAGCCATGGCGCCCTGCCTACTCTGTTTTTCTCATTACCTCATTTCCATAATGCCCAGCATACTGCCATGTACTTTAGACATCAATGTTTTGTTGATTTAAATAATTCCTATGATTCATGAAGGGAACAATACCTCACTAAATCATATACCTTAACTTTTTTCTTTCAAAGACAATTTCTTTCCCCTCTGCAATAGGAAACGTCTATGGTTTCTAAGAAGAGGATTTGGAAAAAACAAAAAACAAAAAACATTTGTACAGGCTTTGAAATTAACCTGCATATACATCATCATCAACTAGCAGAATGGCTGCCTTAAAATATACTTACACACACATACACACATGGAAATACACTGAAGATGTAAATGATTTAAATGATTCTTTTACTTTAATAAATAATCTCATATTTATTGTGCACACACTGAACAAGAACTTCATGAGGTAACCAGTACTACCAACTACACATTAGACAGGAAGTTAAGAAAGCAGTTCGCAGTCACATTTCTAGCAAATGTCATGGCCAAGATCTGTAGTATGACTACAAGAAACACTGGGGTGTTAAAGTAATAGGACCTGTGCCCCAGAAAATTAATTAGACCATTTATTTACTTAATTATTCATTTATTCATTTACTACCTGCTTCATTTTTTTCTTCAAAGACCACTTATTTTAAAAAAATAAATTAAGAAAAAAAATCTGAATGGTTAAACATATGAAAAGATGTTCAACCTAACCCATAATGAAAGAAATACTAATTAAAACTATTAAGATGGGCCAGGCGTGGTGGCTCACACCTGTAATCCCAGCACTTTGGGAGGCCAAGGTGGGCAAAGGTGGGCAATCTCTTGATCTTGTGAGATCAAGAGATTAAGACCATCCTGGCCAACATGGTGAAACCCCATTTCCACTAAAACTACAAAAATTAGTTGGGTGTGATGGTGGGTACCTGTAGTCCCAGCTACTCGGGAGGCTGAGGCAGGAGAATCACTTGAACCTGGGAGGTGGAGGTTGCAGTGAGCCGAAATCACACCACTGGACTCCAGCCTGGCAACAGAGCGCGACTCCGTCTCAAAAAAAAAAAAAAAAAAACTATCAAGATGTGATTTCTCTGAGACCAAAGGGGGCACGGATCACTGGAGGCCAGAAGTCCAAGACCAGTCTGGCCAACGTAGTGAAACACCATCTCTACTAAAAATACCAAAAAAAAACCAACAAAAAACAAAATTCGCTGGGCATTGTGGCACCTGCCTGTAATCCCAGCTACTCCAGAGGCTGAAGCATCAGAATCAATTGAACTGACGAGATGGATGTTGCAGTGAGCCGACAGCGTGCCACTGCGCTCCATTTACCCTGGGTGACAGAGCCAAATTCTGTATCCCAACAAAAAACAAAAAACAAACCAACAAAAAAAGATATAATGTCTCACCCATGAGATTAGCAAAAATCCCAAAGTTTGACAATCCCCTCTCAGCAAAGCCTTGGAGACATTCCAACATTAGGCAGACACTCTAACTTTACTGATGATGGTACTAGCTCTAGGGAATGACAATTTGGCAAGTTATCAAAATTACCAATGTTTACATTAACCTTTGATCTACCTATTCACATCACTTAGGGGATATTTCCTACATACACAATTATACATGTACAAAATGACACATATTCAGGATTCATCACTATAGCACTATTTCCAACAGCAAGAAAAGAAGCAACTCAAGTGTATCTACAAAGTTTGGGTACAGTCCTAAAATCACACAATGGAAGGCGACGAAGCTGAAAAAATGAGACTATTCACTATGAACTGATACGAAAAGATCCCAGCATAAAGTACATTCAAAAAGCAAGATACAAACAATCGGGAGGAGGAAGATGGAGATAGAAGAAAGGTCTACCATGCAGCTCCCACTCTGGCAGAGAGAACACCACGTAGAGATGCACACCGTGAACTTTTGCTTCAAGAGCCACCCCAGGAATATGTCAGGCAAACTGAAAAAATTCACAGATCCTTTGAAAGAAGCGGTATACTGCTGCAAATTTCGTGAGACAGGTAAAAAACTGTGAGTCCCCAAAATGTAAGAGAAGGAAAACCTGCCTCCAAACACACATCCCCACTGGGGAATCTGAAAATCCAGATCATGGGAGAAGGATTCAACCTTACCTAGGGCTGAAATAGATTTAAGGGAACTGTGCAAAATACAAAAGTAGAAGCAGCAGTGGGAAATGCTTTGTAAGCATTCCCAGCCTCTAGCTAAAGCCCAGGGAAGCCATCCCTGACTGTATCTCACAAGGGTACTACCAGAAGACAGCCGGTAGAATTAGGGAAGGGTCACAGGGCAAAAGAAGCTTCAAATGAGATTAGTAACAATTTCAGCTGGACATGGATTTTCTTGAGCAGAAAAGGGAGGTGGGTGAGAACAGTTACCAGTGCAGAGCTGCTGACAGAGTAGGCGGATGGGGAGGGGCGAGGTCTGAAGGCCTTGCTTTCTCAGCAGGGAAGCCTGGGGCAAGGTCTGAGCGGGAAACCAAGGGAGTGAGAGTGGCTTCACCTACCGCGTGGGAGCTGAATGAGGTCTCTCGCAACCAGGTCTCTCACAATCCCCCACTTCCCTGGTGAACTATATGACACAGCAGAGACAGCCAAAATCCCCTGTGGAACATAACCCGACTGGCCTGAGAACCAACGCCCTATCTCCCACAGTGGCTGTGGCAAGCAGAACCCAAGGAAAGTGAGTCTGAGCCTAATTCCGCCTAACCCTGCTCCCACCTGATGGTATTTCTCTACTTGCCCCTTTAGCAGAACAGGAAACATAGCCCCACCCATCTCCCAAGAAACCAAAATACTTGCCCAGGCCAACTTAGGGCAAACAATCTCCCTACTTACTACTACTGCAGCTAGTGCTCTCTTCAAAGTGTCACCTCCTGGCTGGAGGCCAACCAACTCAGGCCATTAGAGCAACTCATGACAGAATAACCCAGATCCCAGGAAGGGGAAAACAACAGCTAATTCCACTGCCTGCAACATCCTGGCCAACCAGAGGTCCTGAGTGTGTCTACATTACAAGCTCACTGCTAGCATAACCAGTATTCAAGAAAGCAAGTACACTAAACATACCTACAACCGAAGACTATCAAAGAGTCCACTTCACTCCCCTGTGCCACCTCCACCAGAGCAGGTGCTGGTACCCACAAGCTTGGAGACCTGAAGATGAATCACATCACAGGACTCCTTGTAGGCATTCCCCAGCACCATCTCAGAGCCTGGTAGCCCTGCTGCTGGATGGCTATACCCAGAAGAGCAATAACAATCACCGCAGTCCAGCTCTCAGGAAGCCCCATCCCTAGAGGAAGTGGGAGACAACAGGCCCTGAAATCCAGTCTTTTCCACTGAAATAGTCTAAACAAATGAGAAGGAACCAGAAAAGTAATTCTGGTAATACAATTCTGGTAAAACACGGTTCTATAACCCCAGCAACGTATCCAAACCAAAAAGAAATTTCTGAATTTCCAGATAAAGAATTCAGAAGGTTGATTATTTTTTTTTTTTTTTTTTTTTTTTGAGGCGGAGTCTTGCTCTGTCGCCGGGACTGGAGTGCAGTGGCCGGATCTCAGCTCACTGCAAGCTCCGCCTCCCAGGTTTACGCCATTCTCCTGCCTCAGCCTCCCGAGTAGCTGGGACTACAGGCGCCCGCCACCTCGCCCGACTAGTTTTTGTATTTTTTAGTAGAGACGGGGTTTCACCGTGTTAGCCAGGAGGGTCTCGATCTCCTGACCTCGTGATCCACCCGTCTCGGCCTCCCAAAGTGCTGGGATTACAGGGTTGAGCCACCGCGCCCGGCCCAGAAGGTTGATTATTAAGCTACTCAAGGAAATATCAGAGAAAGGTGAAAACCAAATTAAAGACAACAATACAGGATATGCACGAAAAATTCACCAGAGAAAAAGATACCATAAAGAAACAGCAATCACAACTTCTAGAAATAAAAGACACACTTAAGAGAAACAGAAAATGCACTGGAGGCTGGGCACCATAGCTCACGCCTGTAATCCCAGCACTGCGGGAGGCTGTAGCAGGCAGATCACCTGAGGTCAGGGGTTCAAGGCTAGCCTTGCCACCATGGTGAAACCCCGTCTCTACTAAAAATACAAAAATTAGCCAGGGATGTTGGGGTGCGCCGGTAACCCCAGCTACTCAGGAGGATGAGGCACAAGAATCACTTGAACCCAGGAGGTGGAGGTTGCAGGTTGCCATAAGCCAAGATTGTGCCACTGCACTCCAGCCTAGGTGACAGAATGAGACTCTGCCTCAAAAAATAAAAAAAATTAAAAAAAGGATGGACGGATGGACGGACGGAAGGAAGGAACAACAATCACAACTTGCAACTTCTAGAAATAAAAGGCACATTTAGAGAAACAGAAAATGCACTGGAGGCCAGGCATGGTAGCTCATGCCTATAATTCCAGCACTTTGGGAGGCAGAGGCGGGTGGATCACCTGAAGTCAGGAGTTCAAGACCAGCCTGGCCAACATGATGAAACCCTGTCTCTACTAAAAAAAAAAATACAAAAATTAGCCGGGCGTGGTGCTGGGCACCTGTAATCCCAGTTACTCAGGAGGATGAGGCAAGAGTATCACTTGAACCTGGGAGGTGGAGGCTGCAGTGAGTGGAGATAGCACCATTGCACTCCAGCCTGGGCAACAGAGTGAGACTTGGTCTCCCCTCCCAAAAAAAAAAAGATGCACTGGAAAGTTTCAACAATAGGCCAGAACAAGTAGAAGAAAGAATTTCAGAGCTCAAAGACAAAGCTTTCAAAATAACCCAATCAGGCAAAGACAAATAAAAGATAATTTTTTAAAAAATTAACAAAGTATCCACGAAATGTGGGATTACATCAAACAACCAAACCTAAGAATAACTGGCGTTTCTGAAAAAGAAGAGAAATCTACAAGTTTGGAAAACTTACTTGAGGGGAATAACTGAGGAAAACTTCCCTGGCCTTGCTAAAGATGTAGACATCCAAATACAAGAAGCTCAAAGAACTGCTGAGAAATTCATCGCAAAAAGATCATCACCTAGGCACACAGTCATCAGGTTATCTGAAGTCAAGATGCAGTAAAGAATATTAAGAGCTATGGGATAAAAGCATCAGATAACCTATAAAGAAAAACCTATCAGATTAACAGCAGATTTCTCAGCAGAAACCTTACAAGCCAGAAGAGACTGGGGTCCCATCTTCGGCTGCCTGAAACAAAATAATTATCAGCCAAGAATACTGTATCCAGCAAAACTAAGCTTCATAAATGAAGGAGAAATCAAGTCTTTTTCAGACAAACAAAGGCTAAGAGAATTTGCCACTACCAAGCCAGCACTACAAGAAATGCTAAAAGAAGTTCTAAATCTTGAAATAAAAGCTCAAAACACACCAAAATAGAACCTCCTCGGCTGGGCGCAGTGGCTCATGCCCGTAATCCCCGCACTTTGGGAGGCTGAGGTGGGCAGATGACCTAAGGTCAGGTATTCAAGACCACCCTGGCCAACATGGCAAAACCCTGTCCCTACTAAAAAATACAAAAATGAGCCAGGCGTGATGGTAAGCACCTATAATCCCAGCTACTTGGGAGGGTGAGGCAGAGAGAATTGCTTGAACCCGAGAGGCTGAGGTTGCAAAGAGCCGAGATTGCGTCACTGCACTCCAGTATGGGCAACAGAGTGAGACTCCATGACAAAAACAAGACAAAAAAGAATCTCCTTAAAGCATAAATCTCATAGGACCTATAAAACAGTAACACGAAGGGAAAAAAAAACAGCTATTAAGGCAACAACAAGCATGATGAATACAACAGTACTTCATATCTCAATCCTAATGCCGAATGTAAATGGCCTAAATGCTACATTTAAAAGATAGGGAATGGATAAAATTCCACCAACCAGGTATCTATTGTCTTCAAGAGACTCACCTAACACATAAGGACTCACATAAACTTAAGGTAAAGGGGTAGAAAAAGATACTCCATGCAAATAGAAACCAAAAGCAAGCAGACGTAGCTATTATTATATCCGACAAAACAGACTTGAAAGCAACAATAGTAAAAAAAAAAAAAAAAAAAACTCACACACACACAAAGAGGGACATTAAATAATAAAAGAATTAGTCCAATAGGAAAATAACAATCCTAAATATATATGCACCCAACTGGAACTCCCAAATTCATAAAACAATTACTAGACCTAACAAATAAGATAGACAGCAACACAATAAACACAGCAAAGAACAATCCTAGCAACATAATAATGTAATAATAATTGTATCTTGACTTTAGATAACCTGATGACTGTGTGCCTAGGTGATGATCTTTTTGCGATAAATTTCTCAGCTGTTCTTTGAGCTTCTGATATTTGGATGTCTACATCTCTAGCAAGGCCAGGGGAAGTTTTCCTCAGTAAGTTTTCCAAATAATAGTGGGAGACTTCAATACTCCACTGACAGCATTAGACAGGTCATCAAGACCAAAAGTAAATCAAGAAATAATGGATTTTAAACTACACCCTGTAACAAATGAACTTAACAAGTATTTACAGAACATTCTACCCAGAAACTGCAGAATATACTTTTTTTTTGAGGCCTGTCACCCAGACTAAAGTGCAGTGGCGCAATCTTGGCTCACTGCAATCTCTGCCTCCCAGGCTCAGTCTATCCTCCCACCTCAGCCTCCCGAGTAGCTGGGACTACAAGTGTGCACCACCATGTTCAGCTAATCCTTTGGTTTTTGTTGAGACAAGGTTTCACCATGTTGCCCAGGCTGGTCTCAAACTCCTGAGCTAAAGCCATCCACCTGCTTTGGCCTCCCAAAGTGTGAGACCTACCATGCCTGGCCAGGATATACATTATTTTCATCAGGACACGGATAGACCAAGACAGACCATATGATAGCTCATAAAACAAATCTCTATAAATTTAAGAAAATCTAAATTATATCAAGTATCCTATCAGACCACAGTGGAATGAAACTGGAAATTAACTCCAAAAGGAACCCTGAAAACTATACAAACACATGGAAATTAAATAATCTGCTCTGGAATAATCCTTGAGTCAACAATGAAATCAAGGTGGAAATTAAAAAATTCTATGAACAATAATATAATGTCACAACTTATCAAAACCACTGGGATACAGCAAAAACGGTGCTAAGAGGAAAAGTTCAAGCATTAAATGCCTACATCAAATGCCAGACAAGGTGGTTCACGCCTGTAATCCCAGAACTTTAGGAGGCCTAGGCAGGTGGATCACCTGAGGTCAGGAGTTTGAGACCAGTCTGGGCAACATGGTGAAACCCTGTAAAAACACAAAACTTAGCTGGGTATGGTGGCCCACACCTGTAATCTCAGCTTACTTGGGAGGCTGAGACAGGAGATTCACTTGAACCCAGGAAGCAGAGGTTGCAGTGAGCCGAGATCATGTCACTGCACTCCAGCCTGGACGATAGAATGAGACTCTGTCTCAAAAAAAAAGAAAAGTCTGAAAGGTCACAAATAGGCAATCTAAGGTCATACCTCAAGGAACTAGAGAAACAAGAAAGAACAAACAAAATCCAAACCCAGCAGAAGAAAATAAATAAATAACAAAGACCAGAACAGTGCTAAATGAAACCAAAAGAACAAAAAAAATACAAAAGATAAATGAACAAGCTGGTTCTTTGCAAAGATAAAATCGATAGACCAGGCCGGGCGCGGTGGCTCAAGCCTGTAATCCCATCACTTTGGGAGGCCGAGACGGGCGGATCACGAGGTCAGGAGATCGAGACCATCCTGGCTAATACGGTGAAACCCTGTCTCTACTTAAAAATACAAAAAACTAGCCGGGCGACGAGGCGGGCGCCTGTAGTCCCAGCTACTCGGGAGGCTGAGGCAGGAGAATGGCGTAAACCCGGGAGGCGGAGCTTGCAGTGAGCTGAGATCCGGCCACTGCACTCCAGCCTGGGTGGCAGAGCAAGACTCCGTCTCAAAAAAAAAAAAAATCATGTGATCTCAATAGATGCAGAAAAAGCATATAACAAAAAAATCCAGCATCCCTTTATGATTAAAACCCTCAGCAAAACTGGCATAGAAGTAACATACCTTAACGTAATTAAATGCATATATTACAAACCCACAGCCCATATTCTACTGAACGGGAAAAAGTTGAAAGCATTCACCGTGAGAAATGAGAACAAGACAAGGATGTCCACTCTTACCACTTCCATTCAACAGAAGTACTGGATGTCCTAGCCAGAGCAATCAGAGAAAAGAAATAAAGGACATCCAAATAGGTAAAGAGGAAGTCAAACTGTCGCTGTTTGTTGATGATATGATCGTATATCTAGAAAACCCTAAAGACTCATCCAAAAAGCTTGCAGTCTGACAAACAAATTCAGTAAACTTTCAGGATACAAAATCAACGTAAATTAGTAGCACTGCTCTACACCAACAATGACGAAGTTGAGAAAAAATCAAGAACTTAACCCCTATTACAACAGCTACAAAAAAATGAACTACTTAGGAATAGACCTAACCAAGGAGGTGAAAGATGTCTACAAACAAAACTACAAAACACTGCTGAAAGAAATCATCAACACCACCAACAAATGAAAACACATCCCATGCTCATGGATGGGTAGAATTAATATTGCGAAAATGACAATACTGCCAAAAGCAATCTACAGATTAAATGCAATTCCCATTAAAGTACTATCATCAATCTTCACAGAACTAGAAACAATCCTAAAATTCATATGGAACCGGAAGAGAGCCCAGATAGCCAAAGCAAGACTAAGCAAAAAGCACAAATCTGGAGGCATCACATTATCTGACTTTCTATACTGCAAGGCTATGGTTACCAAAACAACATGGTCCTGGAATAAAATAGACACATAGACCAATGTAATAGAGATCCCAGAAATTGAAGTCAAATATTGGTGACTCACGCGTGTAATCCCAGCATTTTGGGAGACCTAGGCGGGCAGATCACTTCAGGTCAGGAGTTCGAGACCAGCCTGACCAACAGGGTAAAACCCTGTTTCTACTAAAAATACAAACATTAGCTAGACATGGTGGCAGGCACTTGTAATCCCAGCTACTCAGGAGCCTGAGGCGGGAGAATTGCTTGAACTTGGGAGGCAGAGGTTGCAGTGAGTCAAGATCACGCCACTGCACTCTGGTCTGGGTGACAGAGTGAGACTGAGTCTCTAAAAAATAAACACAAAAAAACATAAAGTGGGGAAAGGATAGAAAGGATACCCTTTGCAACAAATGCTGCTGGGATAACTGCCAAGCCACATGCAGAAGAATGAAACTGGATCCTCATTTCTCACCTTATACAAAAATCAACTCAAGATGGAGCAAAGACTTAAATCTAAGACCTTAAACCATAAAAATTCTGGAAGATAACACTGGAAAAACTCTTTCAGACATTGGCTTAGGCAGAGAGTTTATGACCAAGAATCCTAAAGCAAATGCAACAAGAACAAAAATAAACAGATGAAACCTAATTAAACTAAAGCTTCTGCACATAAAAAGAAATAATCAGCAGAATAAACAGATGACCCACAAGAATGGGAGAAAATATTTGCAAACTATGCATCCAACAAAGGACTAGTGTCCAGAATCAATAAGGAAGTAAAAACAAATCAACAAGAAAAAAAAGAATAATAATCCCATCGAAAAGTGGGCAAATGATATGAATAAGCATTTCTCAAAAGAAGATATACAACACAACACAATACCACCTTATTGCTGGAAGAATGGCCACAATTTAAAAGGCAAAAAACAACAGATGTTGGCATGGATATGGTGAAAAGGGAACACTTTTACACTGCTGGTGAAAATATAAACTAATACAACCACTATAGAAAACCGTACAGAGATTTCTTAAATAAAAGTAGAACTACCATTTGATCCTGCAATCCCACCACTGGTAACCTATCCAGAGGGAAAAAAGTCATTATATGAAAAAGACACTTGCACACATGTTTATAGCAGCACAACTCGCAATTGCAAAACTGGACCCAGGGTAAATGCCCTTCAATCAGTAAGTGGATAAAGAAAATGTGAGAGAGATATATATATATATATATTCAGACACACACACACACACCCCATGGAATACTACTCAAGCCATAAAAAGGAACAAAATATGGCTTTCACAGAAACCTGGATGGAGTTGGAGACCATTAGTCTAAATGAAGTAACTCAGGAAAGGAAAACCAAGTATCGTTCTCACTTGTAATTAGGAGCTAAGCTACGAGCAGGCATAAGAATGATATAATAGACTTTGGGGACTAGGAGGGAAGGGTGCGGGTAGTTAGGTATAAAAGACTACACACTGGGTACAGTGTACGCAGCTCAGGTGACAGGTGCACCAAAATCTCAGAAATCACCAGTAAGGAATTTATTCAGTGTAACCAAAAACCACCTGTTACCCAAAAACTATTCAAATTAGGGCCAGATGTGGTTAATTCCAGCACTTTGGAAGACCGAGGTAGGCGGATCACAAGGTCAAGAGTTCAAGACTAGCCTGGCCAACATGGTGAAACCCCATCTCTACTAAGAATACAAAAATTTGCTGGGCGTGATGGCATGTGCCTGTAATCCCAGCTACTCGGGAGGCTGAGGCAGGAGAATCGCTTGAACCCAAGAGGGGGAGGTTGCAGTGAGCCAAGATCATGCCACTGCACTCCAGCCTGGGCAACAGAGCAAGACTCCATCTTGTGGTGGAGGGAAGATTATTCAAATAAAAACAAAAAAGAAGGTACATATATACAATATAATATTTCAAGAATGGAAGAAACTTGGTTTATAGAAAAACAAGTAACCTGTGTATTTAAAGCTGCTCTAAAATTAAGTTTGTTTCTTTTCAAAGCAAGGTACAGACAGTATTTAATTTACTAGACTTTGGGTAAGAAAGGAGAATGAGACTACGTATTTATCTGCTTGTGGATGCATAAGGAAGTACTAGAAAAAATCACAAGAAACAAATAATAATTATATATTTGGGAGGAAACGGGAAAACAGGAACGAGAGAGACAAGTAATTCTTAGTGTAAACTTTTGTTATAATGTTTTGTTGATTGCTTTTTCCAAAAAAGTTGTTTTTAAAAGCAACTCCACAAGAATTACCTCACTCTCTATAAAACCCAAGGGAAGTTACTGGCACAGTATTCATTTCAGTAAATGTGGTTTTAACAACTATTAAAACTCCTTTAAACACAAACTTTTAATCTCTATGGTATATGCTACTTTTAATAAATAGAAACCAAAATATTTAATTTTTCATAAAGACAAATGGAATAGATTTTTACAGAAACTTGCTCTTTATAAAGATTTCCCAGAATACATCTAATTTGACAAAAGTGATTTACAACTAATTACAACTAACCTCAGTAGTGTGACCTCAAAACTGAGTGAAAGGAATCAAGTCCTTTAATGTCCTACAACTTATTTATTTTATATAATAGTCAATGTTGTTTGCTAATGAAAATGCCAAAACCTTTGACAGTAAGAAAACATAACCAGACCACCAAGTATTAAAAAAAACCGGCCGGGCGCGGTGGCTCAAGCCTGTAATCCCAGCACTTTGGGAGGCCGAGACGGGCGGATCACGAGGTCAGGAGATCGAGACCATCCTGGCTAACACGGTGAAACCCCGTCTCTACTAAAAACTACAAAAAACTAGCCGGGCAAGGTGGTGGGCGCCTGGAGTCCCAGCTACCCGGGAGGCTGAGGCAGGAGAATGGCGTGAACCCGGGAGGCGGAGCTTGCAGTGAGCTGAGATCTGGCCACAGCACTCCAGCCTGGGTGACAGAGCAAGACTCCATCTCAAAAAATAAAATAAAATAAAAAAATAAAAAAAACCAACATGGCTTCCAGTCACTGGTCTACCACTAGCTATTTTCAAGACCCTAATCCAACAGCAACACTTCTGTACTTCAAATAGAAAAAAACAGAACAAATAAGCTTAATCTCCATCTACTTTTGAAATTCAGTGTATGTACAAGAATGTTAAAACAAATGGTTGTTTTTAAAAAAATTTAGAGGAACAAAATTATGCCTATTAGGAAACATGTCAGCTTAAGCTAACATTTAAAAGAAAACAACAGGCTGGGCGCAGTGGCTCACGCCTGTAATCCCAGCACTTTGGGAGGCCGAGGCAGGCGGATCACGAGGTCAGGAGATTGAAACCATCCTGGCCAACATGGTGAAACCCTGTCTCTACTAAAATACAAAAAATTAGCCAGGTGTGGTGGCAGGCACCTGTAGTCCCAGCTACTTGGGAGGCTGAGACAGGAAAATGGTGTGAACCTGGGAGGCGGAGCTTGCAGTGAGCTGAGATCGCACCACTGCCCTCCAGCCTGGCAACAGAGTGAGACTCTGTCTCAAAAAAAAAAAAAAAAAAAAAGCCAGCCAGGCACAGTGGTTCACGCCTGTAATCCCAGCACTTTGGGTGGCCGAGGCAGGAGAATCACCTGAGGTCAAGAGTTTGAGACCAGCCTGGCCAACATGGTGAAACACCATCTCCACTAAAAGTACAAAAATTAGCCAGATGTGGTGGCATACGTCTGTAGTCCCAGCTACTCAGGAGGATGAGGCAGGAAAATCACTTGAACATAGCAGGTGGAGGCTGCAGGGAGCTAAGATGGCACCATTGCACTCCAGCCTGGGCAACAGAGTGAGACTCTGTGTCATAAATAAATAAATAAATAAAATTTATACACATACATCCCAGAGTGAGACTCTGTGTCATAAATAAATAAATAAATAAATAAATAAAATTTATACACATACATCCTTACCTTGAAAGGTTTGTCTCCACTGTGTGTCAGCATATGCCTTTGTAACCAACTTTGACTGGTAGATGGAGTGTTATATACTTTACAACCTTTCCATAAGCAAACAAATACCTGTTAAGAAAAACAAAGCCATATTAATTTTCATGACTTATCTCAAGAAGAGTTTGATTTCTCATACATTCAAATTAACATGTTACAAGTCTTCAACTGACAAGAACTATTGAATGTACAAGCCAATCAAAATGCTTAATATAAACTGTCAAAACATCCTAGTATGAGCCACTCTTAATGCTACTGACCACACCTTCAGTAAGGAATAGGAACATAGATCACAGAATACCATTCAGAAGGAAACATATATAACATTAGCAACATATCCCTCGGAACTGAGACCATGGGCCATTATTTACATTTTTGTATTTACTGCACAAAAGAACAAACATCTACTAATTTTAAATAGCAGGAAATATAAAGGCATAAAAAAATTAATGAAATGACCAATAAATGTTAATTAGAAGACACTGATATTTTCAACTTCAAAGAATGAATGAAAATTATGAAATTACAATTTTTTACTGGTGATATCCTGGTCTCACAAGCATACTAACAATATTTGTTCTTATATTGTTGTA
Organism: Trachypithecus francoisi; assembly: GCF_009764315.1. Classification (NCBI taxonomy): domain Eukaryota; kingdom Metazoa; phylum Chordata; class Mammalia; order Primates; family Cercopithecidae; genus Trachypithecus; species Trachypithecus francoisi. The sequence goes on from NW_022681456.1 coordinate 111,898,481, forward strand.
ATCATGAAGAATTATTTCTATCTTGATTATGACACAGAGACATATTCGAGACCCTGTCTGGAATATGAAATTTTGTTATGAAACAAATTGAATACAAAATATTAAGTTAATACAGTAATAAAAACAACAGACATGAGCTAGCATACTTTCATCATAGACCCACATTCTAGGTTCAGGGTACTAAGTATAACTAGGTGTGGAAAGCACCAAAACCAACAAACTAATCTTTATCATCTTCCTACCAGTGACATGTCAATTTCCTAACTGATGATATTTCCATCAAACCAAACACTGAAAACTGCTTCCCAACATCAGGAAAAAAAAGGTCTACCACAATCATTATCTTGAAAGAACTACTTAAAGGCTCTATTCTTTTCTAAGGTAAGAACAATCATCGAGTCACACTTTGAAGATTGTAATACACTACATACAAATAGAACACAAGACAGATATACAATCTTTCTTCAGCCAGCCTAAAATAAAAATTTTTAATAGACTAGAAAAACTGACAGTCTATAAACAAATAATTGAGGTCAATTTTTACTCAAAAACAAAATCATCTTATCTCAAATAGGTATAAACAAGGCAATACCAACACTGCCATTTGACAAGACTGTTTAGAGAAGTTACTGCATATCCTGACTCCACAACAAATTTGCTGGTTTCTTTAAGTATGAGATAAAGGAACTCATAACATTACCTCCTTCATACTCAAAATTCCCAACCCTAGAACATGTTTATAAACTAATGGCCAAGGTTCTCAGAGTTAAAAGTAACTTTTAAAAATAAATCTAGGAACAGAAAAAAATACAAAGCAATACTTATATGCACCCGATGTCGTGGCTCACACCGGCAATTCCAGCACTCTGGGAGGCCGACGGGGATGGCTTGAGCTCAGGAGTTCGAGACCAGCCTGGGCAACATGGCAAAACCCTGTCTCTACAAAAGTAACAAAAAAAATTGGCTAGGCATAATGGCATATGCACCTGTAGTCCCAGGTACTCAGGGGCGGTGGAGAGGGGGTGCAGTAGCTGAGGCAGGCTGATTGATCAAGCCCAAGAGATGAAGGCTGCAGTGAGCCACGATGGCACTACTGCACTCCAGTGTAGGTGACAGAGTGAGACCTTCTCTCCAAAAAAAAAAAAAAAGCAAAAAGCAAAAAACAAAAAAATTAAATGCTATAGAAATTAATTCAGTATTGTTTAATAATCACACATGGGTAATTAATGCTATCAATTTTTGAAATCAAGACTACTAGATTCATCAGGCACAGTGGCTCACACCTCTAACCCCAGCACTTTGGAAAGCCAAAGCAGGAGGACTGCTTGAGCCCAGGAATGAGGCCAGCCTGGGCAACATGCCATACATAACCATGTCTATACAAAATACACAAAAATTAACCAGGCAGGGTGGTGTCCACCTGTAGTCCCAGCTACTTAGAAGGCTGAGGTGGGAGAACTGCTTGAGCCGGAGAGGGCAAAGCTACAGTGAGCTGCTATGATTATGCCATTGAACTCCAGCCTGGGCAGTAAGAGATAGATCTTGTCTCAAAAAAAAAAAAAAAACTACTAATAGACTCAAAGTCTTATTTTTCAATCCAAGTAATAAAGAAGAGGAATCTGGCCGGGCGTGGTGGCTCAAGCCTGTAATCCCAGCACTTTGGGAGGCCGAGACGGGCGGATCACAAGGTCAGGAGATCGAGACCATCCTAGCTAACACGGTGAAGCCCCGTCTCTACTAAAAAATACAAAAAACTACCCGGGCGAGGTGGCGGACGTCTGTAGTCCCAGCTACTCGGGAGGCTGAGGCAGGAGAATGGCATGAACCCGGGAGGCGGAGCTTGCAGTGAGCTGAGATCTGGCCAGTGCACTCCAGCTTGGGTGACAGAGCAAGACTCCGTCTCAAAAAAAAAAAAAAAAAGAAGAGGAATCAGGGGTTGGTTTAAAATTCTCTCAGAAATCACACTATTAGTTTGGTGCGCAAGTAATTGCTGTTTTTGTCATTAATGTAATTGAAAAAAAGGCAATTACTTGTGCACTAACCTAATACATAAACAGAAATGCCTTAAAGAAAGTATTTGGAACAATATCAACATCATTCCTGTAACAACTTTTGTGACAGAAGGATTCTCCTTACATTAAAAGGATTCTTAAGTGACTCCCCCAACCCTACTCTACAATACTCTTATTAAAGATAGGATTTAGTTCCTTCGAAATAAGCACTGCCTCTACCTAACAATACTCAATCACTAAATTTGGTGAAAACAGCAGTATCCGGCTTCTATTTTTTTTTCCTATGAGCAAACATGACTATAGAGCTAGGCCGGGCGCGGTGGCTCAAGCCTGTAATCCCAGCACTTTGGAAGGCCGAGACGGGCGGATCACGAGGTCAGGAGATCGAGACCATCCTGGCTAACGCGGTGAAACCCCGTCTCTACTAAAAAATACAAAAAACTAGCCGGGCGAGGTGGCGGGCGCCTGTAGTCCCAGCTACTCGGAGGCTGAGGCAGGAGAATGGCGTAAACCCGGGCGGCGGAGCTTGCAGTGAGCTGAGATCCGGCCACTGCACTCCAGCCTGGGCGACAGAGCGAGACTCCGTCTCAAAAAAAAAAAAAAGATTAACTCTGAAAAATCAAATACCATAGGATTCCAATTATATCCAAATTTGGAAGGAGTATGTTCAAGAATATAATTTGCCACGGTTCTTCTATTTTAAAATGAATTAAGGTCTGGCTATTTTAACAGAATAAGACACAGGAGTCCAAAGTCTAGTCTCTCATGATACAGCAAATTGTGTCGTATTAGGCTGTATTAGACATAACAGAAATAGAAAACAACCTGCTGAGCATAGTGACTCGTGCCTGGAATCCCAGCTGCTCGGTCGGCTGAGGCAAGATGATGGCTACAAGACAGATTTTCAGACCAGTACGGGCAACACAGCAAGATCCCAACTCTGAAAATGTTTAAAGTAGCCAGACGTAGTGATGCATGCCTACAGTCCCAGCTACTACACTGAGGTAGAAGGATTGCCTGAGTCCAGGAGTTTGAGGCTATGTGAGCTAAGATCATGCCACTGCACTCCGACTGGAGCCAACAGTGGGATCCTAGATAAGTATTTTTGTAAGAAGATAAACTGAATTCAATCCAGCTCTTTCACTTTGTAGCTATGTAATCTTGGAAGAATCATCTACTTCCTTTTTCATCAGAAATACTCTGAGCACACATTTGGTAAGTCCAAAACACTATGAAAATACAAGTTATATTATCTCAGAAAGACCAGTCAATGAAATAACTGGGTTTATATTAGACACCAAAGGTTCCTTCTCAAAATAACTGCCATCAGGTTTTCCTGCCAGAATGTCCAAGAAAAAAAATTTTAAACTCACACAGGCATTAAAAGAGTATTTTTGGGCCAGGTGCAGTGGCTCACGCCTGTAATCCCAGCACTCTGAGAGGCCGAAGTGAGTAGATCACTTGAGGTCAGGAGTTCAAGACCAGCCTGGCCAACATGGTAAAATCCCACCTCTACTGAAAATACAAAAACTTAACCAGGTGTGATGACACATGCCTGTAATCCCAGCTACTTGGGAGACTGAGGCAGGAGGATTGCTTGAACCTAGGAGGCGGAAGTTGCAGTGAGCTGAGATGGCCCCACTACACCCCAGCCTGGGTGACAGAAAGAGACTCCATCTCAAAAAACATACATATATATTTTGGACTGCCAAAGAAATCTTCAAGTTTACAAGGGCCTTACACATGAGATGTAGATGTCTAAAATTTCAGTGTTACAGGGAGGTTTCGGCTTTCTGTTAAGAACTCTACAAAGTACTGAGTTTCTATCAGAACAGGTTTTACACCTTCAGGAATCTTCTCCAAAACGCCCAAAGTGAGTAAGGACGGTACAAACCTGGGAGCCAAGAGTTGCCTGAGTCTCCTTCACTTTGGTTAATATCCTTGAACCAGTGTATGAACCAGTGTATCCTTGTACCAGTGTATGTATTTGAATGTATTTGAATGGCCTATACTTAAAATGGCTTGTATGATAGTACAGACAAATGCACAAACACCTATGCACCTGAAGAGCACAAATGAATCCATGAAATCTTTCTGTAAATAAATGAAAAATCCACTGCAAAAAAATGCAATGTTAACCTGCCAGAGTAAGTATGCACAAGGAAATTCAGTTATTACCAGTAAATCAAAATCAGCCAAATATATTCTAAATGCAGAACAAGTTAACAGAATAATCTACATGCCAAAATAAAGGCCTAATTATACTGAGTAAATGATCTTGTTTTCAGTAAAATGACACAAAAAGAAAAGAGCGCCACCATCTAAAGTCAGGTAGGCCAGCTGAGTGTGGTGGTACATGCCTGGAATCCCAGGAACTCAAGAAGCTGAAGTGGGAGCGCTGCTTAAGCCCAGGAGTTGGACAACATAGTAAGACTCTGTCTCATTAACAAAAAAAAAAAAAAACACACACAAAAGTCAGGCAGAGGGGGTGGATCGATGATTCCATGGTACCATCAAGCCTTATTTTTCTTTTCTTTTTTTTTTTTGTTTAAATGAAACAGAGTCTTGCTCTATCATCTAGGCTGGAAGGCAGAGGCACAATCGTAGCTCACTGCAACCTTGACCTCCTGAGTGCTATAGTTAACTGGACTCATTCAAGTCTTCCAATAACATCGTATCATATTCCTCCCTTGCCCAAAATGGCCTCGCTTTGCCTCTCAGTAAAACAACACACCAAAGAATATATGCAAAAGTAAACCTGAAATGACACAGAAAATAAATCCTAGATTAAGAAACCTAAACAGCTTTCCAGAAATTGTTTTCATGTGAGAAATAGCAGAGAAAGAAAGAGCAGTAGTATATTTTACACTGAGCCTCTAAAGTCCTATAAGTTCCCCACTTTCCAAGACTTAGGTGTATATTAAGAGGACACTGGGATTTGAAATTTGATTAGTAAGATAACTCAGAGCCTAATCTTCAGAAATCAGTCACACACAGAAGAACGGACCTAGGCCAGGCACAGTGGCTTAGGCCTGTAATCCCAGCACTTCGGGAGCCAGAGGCGGGTGGATCACCTGAGCTCAGGAGTTCGAGACTAGGCTGGCCAACATGGTGAAACCCCATCTCTACTAAAAATACAAAAGTAAGTCAGGTGTGGTGGAGCATACCTGTAGTCCCAGCAACTTAGGAGGCTGACATAGGAGAATTACTTAAACCTGGGAGGTGGAGGTTGCAGTGAGAGGAGATTGCACCACTGCACTCCAGCCTGGGCAACAGTAACAAAATTCTATCATACTTAACAGTAAAGATAGGTTTGATTCTCTTTTTGCCTGTTTTGTTTTTATTTTTGAAATTGTAGAAAGCACTCTGATGATTTTTTTTTAAAAAGGTGTATTGGTCGGGGCATGGTGGCTCACGCCTGTAATTCTAGCACTTTGGGAAGCCAAGACAAGACCAGAATGGGCAACACAGTGAGACCTCATCTCTAAGAAAAAAAAGTTTATTCATAATTTGGTGTTTAAATGATTAGTTTGATTTTAATGTAGAAATCAGGCCAGGAAAATCTAAACTCCATTTGACTTCAGCCTCCAAAGAAGTCCACATGAACATAGCAACATATGTTAAAAGGGGGAAGAAAACAATGCTAAGTGGTTATATAATGGTTTAGCTTTTCTCCCCAAGGCAAAGATTATAGTGGAATGAGAAAAAGAACAGAAATTAATATAGTTTAGATCTTGCTAACTTACTGCTCCAGTAAAATTGTCATCTTTCAATAATCAGAAGCATAAAATTTTCTAGGGTTACCAATTTTTTCCTCATCTGTTTCTATTCCATGATGACACTTTAACACTTAAGAGAGAAAGAAGAGGCCGGGCGCGGTGGCTCAAGCCTGTAATCCCAGCACTTTGGGAGGCCGAGATGGGCGGATCACGAGGTCAGGAGATCGAGACCATCCTGGCTAACACGGTGAAACCCCGTCTCTACTAAAAAATACAAAAAAAAACTAGCCGGGCGAGGTGGTGGGCGCCTGTAGTCCCAGCTACTCGGGAGGCTGAGGCAGGAGAATGGTGTAAAACCCAGGAGGCAGAGCTTGCAGTGAGCCGAGATCTGGCCACTGCACTCCAGCCTGGGCGACAGAGTGAGACTCCGCCTCAAAAAAAAAAAAAAAAAAAGAGAGAGAGAGAAAGAAGAAAGAAGAAATCTAAAAAAAAATTAGGCCAACAAAATCAGGTGTTTTCTACTTATATTAGATACCTACAACAGTCAAACACACAGAGATAGAAAGTAGAACTGTGGTTACCAGGAGCTAGTGGAAGCAGACAGTAAGTTTGTTTAATGGATATGGATTTCAATTTGGGATGATAATTTACAAGTTCTGGAGACAGTGGGTGATTATTACACAATAAGGTGTATGTACTTAAAGCCCCTGAACTGTATATTAAAATTGTTTTTTGTTCTTTTTTTTGGGACAGGATCTCACTCTGCACCCAGGCTGGAGTGCAGTGGTACGATCTCACAGCACCTCAACCTCCTAGGCTCAAGCAATTCTCCCACCTCATCCCCTTGAGTGGCTAAGACCACAGGCGTGTGCCACCACACCCAGCTAATTTTTGTAGAGACAGGATTTTGTCATGTTGCCCAGGCTAGCCTGAAAACTCCTGAGCTCAAGTGATCTACCTGCCTCAGCTTTCCAAAGTGCTGGGATTACTGCACCCAGCCGAAAATGTTTTTGTTTTCTTAAAGTTCATTTCAAAGAAAAAAATCTGATGTTCCAACCAACAACTACTCTTCAAAACACAAAACCTGCTAGGCATGGTGGCTCACGCCTGTAATCCCAGCACCTTGGGAGGCTGAGGAGGACGATCAGGTCCTCCTCAGGAACTCCTTAGGTCAGGAGTTCAAGACCAGCCTGGCCAACATGGTGAAACCCCATCCATACTAAAAACACAAAAATTGGCTGGGTTTGGTGGTGCACACTTGTAATCCCAGCTACTTGAGATGCTGAGGCAGGAGAATTGCTTGAACCCGAGAGGCAGAGGTTGTAGTGAGCTGAGGTGGCGCCACTGCACTCCAGCCGGGGCAACAAGAGATTCCATCTCAAAAAAAACAAAAGAAAAGAAAGAAAAGAGAAGAGAAGAGAAGAGAAAAAACAAACACAAAAGTCAATCTCAAAGCACAAAATCAGATAGAGTTTTCTTGTCTTTTATAGTAGTACTAAGTTTTCAAATTCTCATTCATATTTTATCATTCAAAACACATAGTCTATTATACTCTCAGCACTTTCAGAGACCAAGACAGGCAGACCGCTGGAGTCCAGGAGTTGGAGACCAGCCTGGGCAACATGGTGAAACCTCATCTCTACAAACAAACAAACAAACCATAGTCTATATCCTAACGACAGGTGTGTGGGAAAAAACTGGGATGCGTTTTCTACATTATTTGATCCTTCACATTTATAGTTTAGCAAATAATGTCCTTCAAAGATCAGGACTCCTATCTTTGGTCAAAATAGCATTACTCTTTTTATTTTATTTTATTTTTTGAGACAGAGTCTCATTCTGTCGCCCAGGCTGGAGTGAAGTGGCGTGATCTCAGCTCACTGCAACCTCCGCCTCCCGGGTTCAAGCGGTTCTTCTGCCTCAGCCTCCCCAGTAGCTGGGACTACAGGGGCGCACAACCATACCCAGCTAATTTTTGTATTTTTAGTAGAGATGGGGTTTCACCATATTGGCCAGGCTGGTCTCAAACTCCTGACCTCGTGATCCGCCCGCCTCAGCCTCCCAAAGAGCTGAGATTACAGGCACGAGCCACCGCACCCGGCCAAATAGCATTACTCTTAAAATCAGCTACAGAATCTTATTATTGGTAATCAAGTGATATTTTGAATAAGGGTTCAAGAAATGACATGGGAGATTTTTCATTTCAAAATTACACTTACGGGACAAATGCCACCAACATTTCATGTCTAATTCTATAATATCAGCAAGGTACATGTATATAGTTACTGTGATTACATGACATATTTATTTTAAAAATCAGTCTTGGCCGGGTGCGGTGGCTCACACTTGTAATCCCAGCATTTTGGGAGGCCAAGGCAGTTGGACCACCTGAGGTCAGGAGTTCGAGACCAGCCTGGCCAACATAGTGAAATCCCGTCTCTACCAAAAATACAAAAAAAATTAGCCGGGCATGGTGGCTCACGCCAGATACTCGGGAGGCTGAGGCAGGAGAATCACCTGAACCCGGGAGGCAGAGGTTGCAGTGAGCTGAGACCACACCACTGCACTGCAGACTGGGCAACGAGAACCAAACTCTGTCTCAAAAAAAAAAAAAAATTAATTTTTTAAAAAATAAAAATCAGGCTCTAATTGTATTTTTTCTAAAAATCTGGAAAGGGCTGAAATTCTCATCAGGCTGTATGCCAACTCAACTTGCGGGATTCCAAGACTCAGAAATGTGAAATTCTCCCGCTCCCACATCTACTAAGAGAAGCCCAGTGATCTTCCAAATAGCTCATGATTCTATATACAGTTGCTAAGTCAAGTGACAAAAAAGTATCATGCCATGATGCTCAAAAATGGTATATACCAAGTGACATCAAGTATTGGCTTACAAAAAGTAGATCTACAAAAGCCAGAAAACCAACTTGCTAAGATATTTCACTCTAAGTATCTGACATATGGCTTGGGGGAGAAGACTGGGTTACCAAAGTAGCCTAACCACTGACCTGGGTTTTACACTGAAAATACCGTATGAGGGACACGACACAGTTAATTAACAAATCATAGGTAAGTATAACATTTTACTGGTTACTCAGACATCATACCTATTAACTCTAACAAGAAGTTTGAGACAAATTCTTGACAAATTTGAAGACAAATGTACAAGTGTTTACTTATCAAGTTTGAGTAATCAAAAGACTGCTGACACATTATAATATATTGTGACAGGGAAAAATATGTCTTAAAAGAAATTTCGGCCACATACGGCGACTCATGCCTGTAATCCTAGCACTCTGGGAGGCCAAGGCGGGTGGATCACTTGAGTTCACGAGTTCGAGACCAGCCTAGCCAACATGGCAAAACCCCATCTCTACTAAAAAGACAAACAAAAATTAGCCAGGCATGGTGGCGAGCACCTGTAATTCCAGCTACTCAGGAGGTTAAGGCAGGAGAATCACTTGAACCCAGGAGGCAGAGGCTGTCGTGAGCCAAGATCACGCCACTGCACTCCAGCCTGGGCAACAGAGCAAGACTCAATCTCAAAAAAAAAAAAAAAAATTCAAGTATGACATCACTGCTTAAAATGTTAGAAATGTTGACTTGGTTGGATGTTTAAAAAAAAAAAGATCAATACTATACTCTTAAGTATCAACAGAACCTTGGAAACAGTTATCCACTAACTTAAACCATGATGGTTTTTACTATGTTAGTTATCTGTTCTTCAATAGTGATGGCAGGCTGATAAGAAATGTGGGGCCTAATATTAATAAATTACTTGCCCTTATACTGTGACATTAATTTCTGAAAAATACACTAAGTGTGATAACTATTCAACAAAAATCTAGGTAAAGCTGAAACAATGTATAAATTAATATTCTGCCACATTACTTTTGGCTTACCCATTTGCTTAGCTCTTTATTCAGTACCTAATAGAAGTTACATGAACTGACACAATTAAATGTATTCCTGAAAAGATATAGGTCAATACTGACGAATCAGAACTTTCCATCTAAATCAGTTCTGGGAAAGATGATCAACTCTCACTCACAAATAATGAGTTCAGGTTGTCATTTAATAGAACTGCATATACTAATCCTGGTACCAATAGTCTCCCCAGTTAATTTAAGCATCAGGAATAATTTAGGATCCTCTAACAAAGAAAACCAAGACAGTGCTATTTCTAAATGTTCTCAACTCAAAACATCAGAACCCTGGAATACACTGTATTCATTTATAATACTGTCACCTACTATATTTTTAAAAGTCTAATTTCTTCAAAATAACGTAGCTAAAAGCAAACTAAAATCCAACACATACCCTATTTTTATTTGACTCTATCAAGTATATGGGAAATAATTATTAAAAATTCACTTGAAAAAATTAAGCCTTTGTAAAAATAATCCCAAATTACTTTCAGCAAAAAAGCCTAACTAGCAATTATAATAAAACTAACAAAAACAGGGAGTGAAAAAAAGAAATGACAAAACCAACCCCTCCTCGCTGACCATCTACATGTATGGAACGGATGTGATCTGCCAGATCTGGGCTAGAGTTGAAGCAAGCCTGGCACTGGTCCCAACAACAATTATAGGCAATATTTTTGCTTGAAGAAGTAGTGCTTCCTTGTCCATTCATCATTGCTGGAGTTGAACGCCCACTGGAAATTGTGCTGTCTACATCCATTATAGTACTGCTTATGCTACAAAAGAAGAAAAAAGGCTGTGTTATTCCTAGAAATATACTAACATGAATATGATCTTATAAATACTTAATTAAGATTACCACTTGACATTCTGCTCCATGTGAGCAAAGCATAGTAACCATATTCTCCATTAGAAAACAACAATGCTTTGATATTAATTAGTTGGCAATGAAGTACAAATCAAGACAGAAACATGACAGTACCTCAAAATCAGATACGGAATAATTTAAGCAACTTTTGGCAGGCATGAACTCAATACTATATCTTACAGAAAACAAACCACACCCACACCCACACACAGCTTATCACATCTCATCCCTTCCACAGTTCAAAGAAGCATGAGAAAGTAAGAGTTTCCAGCTGTAAATAATACATAATCAAAGCATTATCTTTATGGCTCTGCAAATCACTTGTTGACCTGAAATCTCTTCTAATCATTAATCTGAAAATATAACTGCTGCCACATCCTACTCCTTTTCATATCAAAGAATTGGGGAGATTTTGCAGTATTTTCTCTGCTAAATAAAAAAGCAGAAGAGAGAAAACTGGTCTCTGATTTTTCTAAAGTCCAAATAAAAAATCTTTTCCTGGCCCTAAAATTTTATTTTTTTTAACTCATCTCTAGACATAAAAACAAGACTGAAAATGTCAATCAATCCCTTTTAATTTTTATTTACTAAAGTATTACATATGGCTGGACGTGGTGGATCACTCCTGTAATCCCAGCACTTTGGGAGGCCGAGGCGGGTGGATTACCTGAGGCCAGGAGTTCGAGACCAGCCTGCTCAACATGGTGAAACCCCATTGCTACTAAAAATACAAAAAATTAGCCGGGTGTGGTGGCAGGTGCCGGTAATCCCAGCTACTCAGGAGGCTGAGGCAGGAGAATCTCTTGAACCCGGGAGGCAGAGGTTGGAGTGAGTGGAGATCGCACCACTGCACTCCAGCCTGGTCAACAAGAGCAAAACTCTGTCTCAAAAAATAAAATAAAGTATTACATAGTAGTAACTCTTTTATTTATAAAAAAAGTTATATTATTAGTGGTCAAAATGATCAAAAATTCACATCTTAATAAAATGTACCATACTTTTTCCTTAATTTTAAAAGCAATTCACTTAATTTTCTTTTTTCAAAATCTTCTCAATAAATAAATTACATGAAAGTCACTTCAATCATAAGGGTCAAGAGGAAGAATGTGGGCCGGGCGCGGTGGCTCAAGCCTGTAATCCCAGCACTTTGGGAGGCCGAGACGGGCGGATCACGAGGTCAGGAGATCAAGACCATCCTGCCTAACACGGTGAAACCCCGTCTCTACTAAAAATACAAAAACTAGCCGGGCGAGGTGGCGGGCGCCTGTAGTCCCAGCTACTCGGGAGGCTGAGGCAGGAGAATGGCGTAAACCCGGGAGGCGGAGCTTGCAGTGAGCTGAGATCCGGCCACTGCACTCCAGCCCGGGCGACAGAGCGAGACTCCGCCTCAAAAAAAAAAAAAGAGGAAGAATGTTTTCAGACTAACTCTATGAAAAGGTGTGTATCTGCTTGTAATTTAAGAAATAACACAAGTCAAGTTGTTAAAATTATATTAACTTTAAAGAAGTATGCTTCCCTCCTGCCAAGTTTTTATCATGGAAAATTTCAAAGACACAAAATATAGCTAAATCTGAATTCAATTAACATTTTTTACCGTATTTGCTATCTGTAATCTGTTTCTCTGAATCATTTATCTTTTTTTTTCTTTTTTTTTTTTTTTTGAGACGGAGTCTTGCTCTGTCGCCCAGGCTAGAGCGCAGTGGCCGGATCTCAGCTCACTGTAAGCTCCGCCTCCCGGGTTTACGCCATTCTCCTGCCTCAGCCTCCCGAGTAGCTGGGACTACAGGCGCCCACCACCTCGCCCAGCTAGTTTTTTGTATTTTTTAAGTAGAGATGGGGTTTCACTGTGTTAGCCAGGATGGTCTCGATCTCCTGACCTCGTGATCCACCCGTCTCAGCCTCCCAAAGTGCTGGGATTACAGGCTTGAGCCACTGCCCCCGGCCTCTCTGAATCATTTCAAAGTTGCAGGCATCATGACAGTCAACCACAGCATATACCTTCTTAAAAAAAAGAACATTCAGGCCGGGCGCGGTGGCTCAAGCCTGTAATCCCAGCACTTTGGGAGGCCGAGACGGGTGGATCACGAGGTCAGGAGATCGAGACCATCCTAGCTAACACGGTGAAACCCCGTCTCTACTAAAAAATACAAAAAAAAACTAGCCGGGCGAGGTGGCAGGCGCCTGTAGTCCCAGCTACTCGGGAGGCTGAGGCAGGAGAATGGCGTGAACCCGGGAGGCGGAGCTTACAGTGAGCTGAGATCCCGTCACTGCACTCCAGCCCGGGCGACAGAGCCAGACTCCGTCTCAAAAAAAAAAAAAAAAAAAAAATTCAGGCAGGTCACAGTGGCTCATGCCTATAATCCCAGCACTTTGGGAGACTGCAACGGAGAGATCACAAGATCAGGAGATCGAGATCATCCTAGCTAACATGGTGAAAGTCCGTCTCTACTAAAAATACAAAAAATTAGCCAGGCATGGTGGTGTGTGCCTGCAGTCCCAGCTACTCGGGAGGCTGAGGCAGGAGAATGGCGTGAACCCAGGAGGCGGAGATTGCAGTGAGCAGAGATCGTGCCACTGCACTCCAGCCTGGGCGACAGAGCAAGACTCCATCTCAAAAAAAAAAAAAAAAAACCAAAAAAAAAAACAAACATTCAGGCTGGGTGCGGGGGCTCACGCCTATAATCCCAGCACTCTGGGAGGCTGAAGGTGGGTGAATCACAAGGTCAGGAGTTCAAGACCAGTCTGGTCAAGATGGTGAAACTACATCTCTACTAAAAATACAAAAATTAGCTAGGCATGGTGGCACATGCCTGTAGTCCCAGCTACTCAGGAGGCTGAGGCAGAGAATTGCTTGAACCTGGGAGGAGGAGGCTGTAGTGAGCCAAGATAATACCACTGCACTCCAGCCTGGGTGACAGAGCAAGACTGTCTCAAAAACTAAAAAGAACATTCACCTATATACCAATACAACCCATTCACTCACACTGGAGAAAATTTACATGAATTTTGTTAGCTTACGTAAGCTTTATAATGATCTGTGTCTAACATCAAATATACCCACTGTGGGGGGTTAGGGGGACGTTAAGGCAGAATCCTCACTCCGTTGCCACGCCTATAGTGCAGTGGTGCTAACACGGCTCATTGTAGCCTTGACCTACCAGGCTCAAGTGATCCTCCTACCTCAGCCTCTTGAGTAGCCGGGCCTACAGGTGTGCACCACTATGGTCAACTAAATTTTTTAAATTTCTGTAAACACGAGGTCTCTTTATGTTGCCCAGGCTGGGCTCAAGCAATCCCCCTGCCTTGACCTCCCAAAGTACTGGGACTACAGGCATAATCCACTGCACCCAGCTAATTTTTTTTTTTTTTTTTGTAGAGGCGGAGTCTTGTATTGTTGCCCACGCGAGAAACATATCCATTTTTAAAAGCAGATATTTTTGTAGGATGCTTCAGATATGAAAAATGTCTCGGGTTTTCCTTTAAAGGCTATTCTAGTATCTAAGCTCATCTATCTACCTAGTTAGTTAAATGCAATAAATATATATTTACCTGCCTAGTCAACATAAGATTCTAAATTGCATCTCTAAGGCTTCATTCTAAAACTCTGTAATCTCTGTAAAACTCTCAAATGTGAATAAGTTCTTGAATATCTGAATATGCATATATTGTTTGTTGTTGCAGGACTAACCTTGGGTATGGTGGTTTTCTATACCAAAATACAAATTTTATTTAAACCCTAGAAATTTCAAGTTTCCCTTAGCTGGGCGGTGGCTCACGCCTGTAACCCAGCACTTTGGGAGGCCAAGGAGGGCGGATCACGAGGTCAGGAGATCAAGACCATCCTGACTGACACGGTAAAACCCCATCTCTACTAAAAATAGAAAAAATTAGCCGGGGGTGGTGGCGGGCGCCTGTAGTCCCAGCTACTCCCGAGGCTGCGGCAGGAGAATGGTGTGAACCCAGAAGGTGGAGCTTGCAGTGAGCCAAGAAAGTACCACTGCACTCCAGCCTGGGCAACAGGGAGAGACTACGTCTCAAAAAAAGAGAAATTTCAAGTTTCATGAGGTCCTTAATCCTGAAATGGTCACCTATTTTCCCTATCACTTGCTTTATATATTTTAAAACATTCGACTGTAAAGCATATACTTACATAAACCATACTAATTTAACTCCAAGGCAAATACTAATAATTCTAAGTGAACAACCAATCGGCCGGGCGCGGTGGCTCAAGCCTGTAATCCCAGCACTTTGGGAGGCCGAGATGGGCGGATCACGAGGTCAGGAGATCGAGACCATCCTGGCTAACACGGTGAAACCCCGTCTCTACTAAAAAATACAAAAAATAGCCGGGCGAGGTGGCAGGCGCCTGTAGTCCCAGCTACTCGGGAGGCTGAGGCAGGAGAATGGCGTAAACCCGGAGGAGGAGCTTGCAGTGAGCTGAGATCCGGCCACTGCACTCCAGCCCGGGCGACAGAGCGAGACTCCGTCTCAAAAAAAAAAAACAACCAATCATAACCAATTTATAAACAATCTCAGGAAAAGTAATAAAACTCAATGAACTATCATGGAACAATCTGCAAGGTATAGTTAAGTAAAATAAACACAAGTGCAGGGTAGTAATGTTCCAATTTGCATACCTAAGTGGGGGAGGGAGACAGAGATATAGCTAGTCTCCAAGGGCACAGAAAGATAAATGAAACCTAGTGAATATTTAGGGGAAGGGATGAGTGGGAGAGAAACTTATCTTTCACTGTATACACCCTTTTTATACCATTTTAACCATGTTGTACCTATACTGCTTTTATTAAAAAGTCCAAAATTAGTTGAAAACCAAATTAATTTTTTTAACTGGACAAAGTAAGGTTAAGAGAGATTTATACACCTGTGAAACATCATTATGGAATCTATCTACATAGTACTTCATGTACTTTTGCTCATTACCTTTACCAAAGAAAAGGAACCGTATAAAAAAGTCCAAAATCTGGGAAGAGTAAGCATTGTTGAGTCTATGCGTGATATCACACACTTGAAACAATACTTCATGTGCATGTAGCTCCTGATAAAGACAGCATAATACAAATGTTAAGAGCATGAGCTTTGCCTACCACTGGGGACTAAGCTGTGAATACAATGGTAGACAAGGTGAGAGGCAGGTCCTGGGACACTCAAGACATCCCACACACACAGTCTCCCCTAAGCTGATAAGGGCCAAAGGAAGTTCTGCTTCACAACCCCTCTTAGGCTCCTCCCACTTCTACGAAATATCCAATCCTAAGACTCCAGGCTCCCTTTTGGCCCCACACCCATGCTGCCACCAGTGGTCCTCTCCATTCTCATGATGAAGGCAACAGACCTGATGCAACAGTAGAGGACAGAAAACACAAATGACAGGTAACTTCTGATTGTGACAGGACCCTGAGGTAGATAGGGATTCACAGGAAGCTGTGCCTTTCCTCCTATAAAACGTTACATAACAAGAGACAACTCACCTAAATTTACAGTATTTCTAGGACCATAAAGATGTTAAATTTTTTCACACAGTTAATGCTCCTTTTCAATGAACATTTACTGATTTCATGAAACGTGAAGACCTATATAGCCTGATATTTGGAAGAATACCTAAGCCAGACAATACACTCACACTATGCAGATAGCTTAATCTAAAGCAGTATTTCTCAAACGTTCATGTATATATAAATCAAAAGGGCCCTTATTAACTGCAGATTCTGATTCAGTAGGTTTAGGGTAGGTCCTGAGATAAAGCATGTCTAACAAGTGCCTGCCTGATGCTGCTGTGACATTTTGAGTAGTAGGAACCAAAAAGATCTCTCTGACTAGCTTTTTTTTTTTTTTCCACAACGGGTTTGCCGCCAGAACACAGGTGTTGTGATAACTACCCCTAAAAGCCAAAACGGGAAAAGACTCATATCAACATTGATTTCATTGGACACGTAGATTCAGACAAGTTCACCACTACTGGCCATCTGAACTACAAATGTGGTAGCATCGACAAAAGCAGCACTGAAAAATTTGAGAAGGAGGCTGCTGAGATGGGAAAATGTTCTTTCAAGTAGGCTTGGGTCTTGGATAAACTGAAAGCTGAGTGTGAATGTGGTATCACCACTGATATCTCCCTGTGGAAATCTGAGACCAGCAAGTACTACGTGAGTATCACGGATGGCCCAGAACACAGAGACTTCATCAAAAACATGGTTACAGGGACATCTCAGGCTGACTGTGCTGTCCTGATTGTTGCTGCTGGTGTTGGTGAATTTGAAGCCAGTATCCCCAAGAAAGGACAGACCTAGGAGCATGCCCTTCTGGCTTACACACTGGGGATGATACAACTCATTGTTATTGTTAACAAAATGGATTCCACTGAGCCACCCTACAGCCAGAAGAGATATGAGGAAACTGTTAAGGAAGTCAGCACTTACATTAAGAAAATTGGCTACAACCCCAACACAGTAGCATTTGTGCCAATTTCTGGCTGGAATGGTGACAACATGTGGGAGCCAAATGCTAACATGCCTTGGTTCAAGGGATGGAAAACCACCCGCAAGGATGGCAATACCAGTGGAACCACGCTGCCTGAGGCTCTGGACTGCATCCTACCACCAACTTGTCCAACTAACAAGCCCCTTTGCCTGCCTCTCCAGGATGTCTACAGAAAGTAGTGGTATTGGTACTGTTCCTGTTGGCGGAGTGGAGACTGGTGTTCTCAAACCTGGTATGGTGGTCACCTTTGCTCCAGTCAATGTTACAACTGAAGTAAAATCTATCGAAATGCACCATGAAGCTTTGAGGAAAGCTCTTCCTGGAGACAGTGTGGGCTTCAATGTCAAGAATGTGTCTGTCAAGGATGTTCATCACAGCAACGATGCTGGTGACAGCAAAAACAACCCACCAATGGAAGCAGCTGGCTTCCCTGCTCAGGTGATTATCCTGAACCATCCAGGCCAAATAATTGCTGGCTGTGCCCCTGTACTGGATTGCCACAGGGCTCACACTGCATGCAAGTTTGCCAAGCTGAAGGAAAAGACTGATCGCTGTTCTGGTGAAAAGCTGGAAGATGGCCCTAACTTCTTGAACTCTGGTGATGCTGCCATTGTTGATATGGATCTTGGCAAGCCCACGTATGTTGCAGACTATCCACCTCTGGGTCGCTTTGCTGTTCATGATATGAGACAGACTGTTGTGGTGGATGTCATCAAAGCAGTGGACAAGAAGGCTGCTTAGGCAAGGTCACCAAATCTGCCCAGAAAGCTCAAAAGGTTAAATGAATATTATCCCTAATATCTGCCACCCTGGTCTTAATCAGTGGTGGAAGAACAGTCCCAGAACTGTTTGTTTCAATTGGCCATTTAAGTTTAGTAGTAAAAGACTGGTTATAACAATGCATTGTAAAACCTTCAGAGGAAAGGAGAATAAGTTTTGCGGACCACTTTGGTTTTCTTTTTTGCAAGTGGCAGTTTTGAGTTATTAGTTTTTAAAATCAGTACTTTTTAATGGAAACAACTTGATCAAAAATTTGTCATGGAATTTTGAGACCCATTAAAAAAGTTTAATGAGAAAAAAAAAACTCTTTGACTAGTATCGTTACCCAACTGAAACTGACCAAACCATCTAAGAAATTGTTTCATACGGTAAAATGGTAAACCGAATTTTTAAGTTTAAAACACACCTACACACACGTTGTTAGAGATGCCAATGGAATATTTAGGGAGCAACCTGAGATATTTTCAACATCAACAACATTCTCTTTTTCTCTTTTCCCTTAGTTTAGAAACTATCTAGCAGACCAGTTTTCCACCCAACAGCTAGAGCGACCAACTGCATGATTTTATAAAAACAGTGTCCTTTGGAAATTCGAAGCCTATCTCACTCATACATCCAGAACAGCCCCATCTTTGAGACTCAAATTACTTCCAGGCAAGTATCTGCTTGGTGGACGTGACCAGGGCTGATTCTGAATATTGCCAATATTGAGAAAGTTATAAAGATCAGTTTGCTAAATGCCAAGGTGCATAAGCATAGGAAACAATACATGGATGCTTATGTTACCATGACTGAGAAAGACAAAACTATGATCTTAAAGTAACTGAGAAAAGTTCACTAATATGGTTTCTGACTACACATTGCAAGTAATCTTTAAGAAACTACCACTTGCCAAGTGTTGTCTTATTACCAAACAGCAACACAATTTTCTTAAAGGGCTATTGAAATACGACTTCTGCCAGGCGCAGTGGCTCAAGCCTACAATCCCAGCAACTTGGGAGGCTGGAGCGGAAGGATTTCTAGAGGCTGGAACTTCAAGAGCAACTTGGGCAACATAACAAGAGCCTGTCTCTAAAAAAAAAAGAAAAAAATTAGCTGGGCATATTGGTACATGCCTTTAATCCCGGCTACACAGGAGGCTAAGGTGGGAGGATTGCTAGAAGTCCAAGGCCGCAGTGAGCTATGATTGTGCCACTGCACTCCAGCCTGAATGACAGAGCAAGATTCTATCTCAAAAAAAAAACAACAACAAAAATCTGAGAACCACCAAAGCTTGAGCACCTCCCTAAAACAGATCAAAAGAATATGTTTCTAAATGGGAATACTTTTATTTTATTCTGAGGTTAACTGCTGAATTTGAAAATCAGTCTGAGGTCAAATGGATAGGGGCAAGCCTTATTGGCAGTCCTCTTTTCAGTTCTGTGAGCAAATTTATTTGTGTTATAGATTTTCGTTGGTAATTTTGGGTCATTCTCCCCCCTCCACCCACCTGTCATACCTTTAGTAAGGTCTAGCCTACTGAAATGTCCAACTTTACTTTTTTAGCATACGTGCCGCCAAAGCAAACACTGAAATGTCTAACTTTAAAGGAAGGTAGAGGACAAGGACTTGAAGGATTGAGAGTGTATAACCTGAAATCAAGCATAATTTATTGACATTCAAAAAAACTAAAATCTACGAATTTCAGAATTTTCTACAAATACATCACTGAATAAAAAGGCTACGGCTCTGCTGCACTGGTGTTTCTACCACCCTAATTTACGCCTTCACATCTTCATTCACATAAAATCATGCCTGCAAATCATATACCTTATACCTTAACCAATTAAAGGCCTTTCCCCACAATTACTTTGTGAATCGTCCCTTCACTTACGGGTCTAGCCAAGTGTGTGGGGGGGGTAACAATTACAATTTGACATAAAACAGTATTAAGAGTCTCAGTGTGAGGTTCTAGCCATTTTTGCATTTGTGACGAGAAGTAAAAACAATTAAAGTCATTAAGCAATGTTGTCTTCCAAATAAAACGTCCTTACTACTAATCCCTGTTCCTAAATCAGTAGAACTAATGTGGTCAGCGCAGTTGCTCGCACCTGTTAATCCCAGCACTTTGAGAGGCAGAGGCGGCAAACGTTCTGAGCTCAGGAATTGGAGATCAGCCTGGCAACATGGCGAGACCCCATCCCTATATTTAAAAAAGAACAAACTAAGGTACACATGGAGACATGGAGACTGTCCACATCTCCAAATCAGATTTGCAAGACCAAGCAGCCAAAACAGAATAAAAATATAAATTGGGGCCCAGGCACGGTGGATCAAGCCTGTAATCCCAGCACTTTGGGAGGCTGAGGTGGGGTAAATCACTGGAGCCACGGAGGTGCAGTTTGCAGTGAGCTGTGATCCCACCTCCACCACACTCCAGCCCTGGTGACAGAGCAAGACTGTCTCAAAAAACAAAGAAAGAAAGAAATTGGATGCTAAAACTGACATAAACATGTATCATCCACAAACATCCACTTCAAATTTAAATTCATTTGTCCGGGTGAGGTGGCTCACGCCTATAATCCCAGCACTTTGAGAGGCCAAGGCAGGCAGATCACCTGAGATCAGGAGTTTGAGACCAGCCTGGCCCCATCTCTACTAAAAATACAAAAATTAGCCAGGCATGGTGTCACGTGCCTGTAATCCCAGCTACTCAGGAGGCTGAGGGGGAGAATCATTTGAACCCAGGAAGCGGAGGTTGCAGTGAGCTGAGATCGATCGAGCCACTGCACTCAGCCTGAGAAAAAGAGCAAGACTCCTCAAAAAAAAAAAAAATAGATAGATAGATAGATAGATAGATAGATCGATCGATCGATCAATCAGGCACAGTGGCTCATGCCTATAATCCCAACACGTTGGGAGGCCAAGGTGAGAGGACTGCTTGAGGCCACGAGTTCGAGACCAGACTGGGCAACATGACAAGACCCTCATCTCTACAAAAAAACTTTTAAGAAGGAACGTTAAGTCTCTAGAGTTTTTCAAAGCCTATTTATCCAACTAGGTAAACATTACAACAATACAAAGGAAATCCTAATCTAATCATATTAACAGGTAAACTATCATTCAGCTAACAGGTAATATTCCTGTCATCTATAAAACTGCCACTTATACTAGAAAGATCACACTATGTCTCTCCCACCCTTACAATCAATTTTTTAAAGGGTAAAATTCAAAACATTGCAAAAACATTTAAGAATCCCCTATATCTGGGGCCGGGCGCGGTGGCTCAAGCCTGTAATCCCAGCACTTTGGGAGGCCGAGACGGGCGGATCACGAGGTCAGGAGATCGAGACCATCCTGGCTAACACGGTGAAACCCCGTCTCTACTAAAAATACAAAAACTAGCCGGGCGACGAGGCGGGCGCCTGTAGTCCCAGCTACTGGGGAGGCTGAGGCAGGAGAATGGCGTAAACCCGGGAGGCGGAGCTTGCAGTGAGCTGAGATCCGGCCACTGCACTCCAGCCTGGGCGACAGAGCGAGACTCCGCCTCAAAAAAAAAAAAAAGAAAAAAAAAGAATCCCCTATATCTTAAGAACTCTGAAATTGCACACCTAATGCACAATTCTAAGAGTAAAAATTCTTTACTTGAGTTACCATTTCTCATCTCCACTCATTGAAACAGATTATAAGTATTTGCCCTAATATTTATTCTAGGCTGACAAAGGGATTAAAAGCTAAAACAACCAAATGAAACAAACATGTACTTCAAGAAGACCATGAACGACAACAATAAAAAAAAAAGAAAGAAAAAACCATGAACAATCTTGCCTGTTACAGGTTATGACTATTAAGGAAAAAAAGCAACTATGCAACCTACTATATAAAATAGCAAAAGGCACTCTAAATCGTGCTTCCACTTTTTATATTAACAGCTAACACCGAGCATTTGCTATATATCCTGCATTGTTCTATGTGCTTGTGTCAGATTTTTTTTTTTTTTTTTTTGAGACAGAATCTTGCTCTGTCACCCAGGCTGGAGTGTAGTGGCACAATCTCGGCTCACTGCAAGCTCCGCCTCCCGGGTTCACACCATTCTCCTGCCTCAGCCTCCCGAGTAGCTGGGACTACAGGCGCCCGCCACCACTCTCGGCTAATTTTTTGTATCTTTAGTACAGACGGGGTTTCACCGTGTTAGCCACAATGGTCTCGATCTCCTGACCTCGTGATCCACCCATCTCGACCTCCCAAAGTGCTGGGGTTACGGGCGTGAGCCACCGCACTTGGCCTCAGATTGTATTTTTTTTAAGATGGCCACTTTTGGCCAGGAGCAGTGACTCTTGCCTGTAATCCCAGCACTTTGGGGGGGTCGAGGCAGACACACCACTTGAACTCAGGAGTTCAAGACCAGTCTGGGTAATACGGTGAAACTCCATCTCAATAAAAATTCCAGCACTTTGGGAGTCTGAGGTGGGCGGATCACCTGAGATCAGGAGTTTGAGACCAGCCTGGCCAACATGGTGAAACCCTATCTCTACTAAAAATACAAAAATTAGCTGGGTGTGGTGGTGCATACCTGTAATCCCAGCTACTAAGGAGGCTGAGGCGGGAGGATCACTTAAACCCAGGAGGTGGAGGTGCAGTGAACCAAGATTATGCCACTGCACTCCCATCTGGATGACAGAGCAAGAATCTACCTCAAAAATAAATAAATAGAAATAAAACAAAAGATGGCCACTTTTAGGCCAGGTGCAGTGATGCACAACTGTAGTCCCAGCTACTCAGGAGGCTAAGGTGGTAGGACGGCTTGAGTATCAGAGCTCAACATTGCAGTATGCCATGATTGTGCCTATGAATAGCCACTGCACTCCAGCCTGGTCAACCCAGCAAGTGAGACCTTGTTTCTCAAAAACAGAAAAAAATTAAAAGATGGTCACTTTTGAAAGACCCCATCCTTATTCCTCTTCTTATTACACAGCACTAATAGGTGTGGTCTGTATTACCTCCCCTTGAATTTGATGAGGCCTAAGACTTCTGCAGAAGTCATGTTGCCAGACTTCCAAGGCTAAGTCATAAAAGGGAATACAGTTTCAGCCTGGCTCGCTCTTGGAACACTCAGTTTGGGGGTCCTCAACTACCATTTAAGGAATCTGGCTCCCCTGAAGCTGCCAAGTTGAAGAGATCCCGTGAAGAACATACACAGAGCTAGAGAGGGATGCCTGAGAAGCCCCAGCTGTTCTGAGTCCCAGCTGTTTTGAGTCTTCCCAGCCTAGGCACCAGACTTGTGACAGATACATGACATAAGTCAGTGGGCATTCTGATTCCAGTCCCTAGTCTTTAAGCTGCTTCCACAAGCTGATACCTAGTAGAGCAGAAATAAGCTGACCCTGCAGAACCCGGCCCAAATCACTGATTCGTAAGTAAAATATATGCTGTAGTTTTAAACCACTAAATGTTGGAAAAGGGCTGCCAGAGCGCCGAAATAACTGGAACAATGTTTGATGTGTATTAACTCTGTAAAGCTTACAACTCTAATAAACTGTTATTCATATCCTTTTCTTTCAGATAAACTAAGATTTGCCCATAGTCAAACAAGCGCAAAACAGTAATGCCAAAAAAACTGTCATACTACTATACATTCAAAGGAGAAACTTGAATGAATTGATTTAAGAAATAACTGAGGCCGGGCGTGGTGGCTCACGCCTGTAATCCCAGCACTTTGGGAGGCCGAGACGGGCGGATCACGAGGTCAGGAGATCGAGACCATCCTGACTAACACAGTGAAACCCTGTCTCTACTAAAAATACAAAAATTAGCCGGGGGTGGTGGCGGGCGCCTGTAGTCCCAGCTACACGGGAGGCTGAGGCAGGAGAATGGCGTGAACCCGGGAGGCGGAGCTTGCAGTGAGTGGAGATTGCGCCATGGCACTCCAGCCTGGGCGACAGAGCGAGACTCCGTCTCAAAAAAAAAAAAATAACTGAAATACAGCCTACAGTATACATCAAAATGGCACTAATACTTCTTTAGTGCAACTTAAAAAAACGACATATTTTTTCTTTTTTTTTTTTTGAGACAGTGTCTCACTCTGTCACTCAGGCAGGAGTACAATGGCACAATCATAGTTTACTGTAGCCTCAACTTCCCAGGTTCAAGTGATCTCCCACCTGAGTAGCTGGGACTACAAGTATGCACCACTACATCTGGCTGTTTTCTTTTTTTTTTTTTTTGTTTTTGGTAGAGATGGGATCTCACTATGTTGCTTACGCCGGTCTCAAACTCCTGGGTTGAAGCTATCCTCCCTCCTCAGCCTCCCAAAATGCTGAGATTACAGGCATGAGTCACCGTGCCAGGCTGACATTTTCATCTAGTATGCAAAACTTTCATCTAGTGTAGCACACAAGCAAAAGTTCTTTGGTTTTGTATATTCATAGTGCATAACACAAAAGAGATATTTAACATCTACATAAAATTTGACCCATTCAGGCAGATAGTTTTACTAACAAGATAAACTATTAAATTTTGATTCCTACAAGTCAATTAGCTTCATAAAAATTCAAGGTCAGTCATAGAAAGCAATACTGAGGGTACAAAGAAATTGTCCCAAATTTAGAACTTAGGCCACTGAAACAGATTTGAGCCTAACAATGACAACATCAAATCCAACTCCAAACATTCCTTCCCAAGGCAATGGGGTAGTCACTTTTTCTATTTACGAAGGACAAAGAGCAAATTATAAAACTGGTCTTTAGAAGGAATTTAGACACAACAGATTCTATAAGGCCACCTGATTTTGCTTTCAAAACTGCGGTGCTGCTGCAGGCTTTTTGGTCTATAAACTCAAACAATTAGGAAAAAAAAGTAAAGACAAGTGCCTATTTTATTACATGTGTTTCATGTGTGTGTTACAAATAAGTCAAATTTCCCTAATGCCCTTCCTATTCATCTAAGGTGGAAGAAATTCTGCTCCCATATGATCCAGTTAATTTGTACTGTCACCTATAAACTTCTATTCAGAGTAAACTCCCAAACTTAGCGCCTTGCACACAGTAAATGTTCATCATTTTTAGCAAAAAACTTAAGTAGTTTTTTTTTTTTTTTTTTTTGAGACAGAGTCTCGCTCTGCCCCCAGGCTGGAGTGCAGTGACCGGATCTCAGCTCACTGCAAGCTCCGCCTCCCGGGTTCCCGCCATTCTCCTGCCTCAGCCTCCCGTGTAGCTGGGAGTACAGGCGCCCGCCACCTCGCCCAGCTAATTTTTTTGTATTTTTAGTAGAGACGGGGTTTCACCGTGTTTGCCAGGATGGTTTCGATCTCCTGACCTCGTGATTCGCCCGTCTCGGCCTCCCAAAGTGCTGGGATTACAGGCTTGAGCCACCGCGCCTGGCCAGTAAGTAGTATTTTTTAAGGCAAGTTAAATATATGGCTTTGTCACACTAAAATAATTCAAAAAAAAAATTAACTGGAACCACACTAAAAATCATTAGCCAAAACCAAGATATTATCACTATTATTACAAGCTATTATCACTATAATTTTAAAAGCTAGAATGAATTTTTATTATCAAGAGAAAGACTACTTTCTATCCCCACAATTATTTCTCTGGTTAAAGACAAACGATTTTTTTTCCTGAAGACCCAGCAGCATTCATTAAATTGGCCAAAAGGGACTTTATGCAACAATGATGAAATATAGTCTATGGAAAACAAGTAGGCTACATTCTTTTATCACACTATGCACTGAGCACATTACTTTAAATTTCTCCTATCAAATCTATCACCCTTTAAGATTACTTCACCCACATTTTTCATCCAGCTTAAAGTATCAGCCAGCCATTGATATCTTCACAAACACTAGAAACATTCCACTTCAACACAATTACACTAAGGAAGTTATCTTTACCTTTTTATAAACATTTCCAGAGAAATGTATATACACAAAGATGGTATGTTTAAAAAAAGAATCCACTATGAAGAACACCCATTTAATAAAGCAGCAATTACATTTGAAGGTTTAATTAGTATTAAATCATAAATAGAAATTTACTAAGGAAATTCTGAGGAAAAATATCAGATAATTTCAGTATACATGTCTGACAAGAATGACTACTGTCATTCTTGACTCAACACCTCAAAACACATGTTGAAATAACCATTTCCAAGATTAATTTAAAACACTAAAAAAAACTATGGCCAATTCATCTACTCCTTGTACTTTAAAAAATATTTACGAAAAGTAGTGATGGCTAGGTGTGGTGGCTCACATCTGTAATCCCTGCACTTTGGGAGGCCAAGGTGGGAGGACTGCTTGAGCTCAGGGGTTCGAGACCAGCCTGGGCAACACAGGGAGACCCCATCTGTACATAAAATGAAAAAATTAGCTGGGCATGGTAGTGCATGCCTGTAGCTCCAGCTATCCGGAAGGCTGAGGCAGGAGAGTCACTTGGGTCCAGGAGTTTAAGGCTGCAGCGAGCTGTGATGGTACCACTGCACTCCAGCATGAGTGACAGAGCAAGACCCTGTCTCGAAGTACAAACAAAACAAAAACAACTGTTCTCTTTTTCTTTCATCAGCCACACTAATGAAACTGAGAAAGAAATAGGCAATCAGGTATTTCCACATTCAGTTGAATTCAACCAATTACTGAGAATGAATACAGGCAACAACATATTAAGTGAGTGCAGAAGGCAAGTTCTGCAAGTATAAATGAGACCTCATCTTTACTTTCTTTTTTTTTTGAGATGGCAGTCTTGCTCTGTTGCCCAGGCTGGAGCGCAATGGCACGATCTCAGATCATTGCAACCTCCACCTCCCAGGTTCAAGCTATTCTCCTGCCTCAGCCCCCCGAGTAGCTGGGATTACAGGCATGCGCCTAATTTTTGTATTTTTACTATGGGTGTGAGCCACCATGTCCGGCCAGATCTTTACTTTTAAAATGTTATAGCCTAGAGGAAATAAACACAAATGGATATTTCAAAACAACACCATAAATATGAAGTAGAAATATGATGACTTCTGGCCAAGAACAGTGGCTCACACCTGTAATCCCAGCACTTTGGGAGGCCAAGGAGTTGAAAACCAGTCTTGGCAACATAGCAAGACCTAATTTCTATTTTCAAAAATAAAAAAAAATTTTTTAAAGAAATATGGTGACTTTTAAACCCAAAAGAACCTATCTAAAATATCCTTGAGATCTTGGATATAACAAAGCCACACACGGCAATATTCCGAGTTTGTCTAAAGAAGATAATACATTACCCATTTGTTTAACTGTATTTAAAGTACTTGCCAACTCTACAGCAGTACCCTCGCATTTGAGCTCTAAATTACTTTATACTGTTTTGTCAAAAACCCTCATTTTTAAGAAAAAGAATCAATCTGAGCTTCACAGAAATGAATGATTTGCCACATTTCCTGACGGCAATAAAGTCAAGACTACAATACTGATCACTTATCCTCAGCTGGAGTATTCTTTCCACTGCACCTTCTCTGCATGAGAAATGGGGATATAAATGACTCTATGAAGTAAATACATAACCCCTTTGCATGTCATCTCACTCAATCCTAGCACTACTCCTATTTTACAGATAAAGAAGCAACTTCTGAGAAGTTAGATTACATCCATGCTCTTTCACTACTCAATGTTCCTTTAGTTATTCTAGTGACAGTTGTGTCTGGAAAAACGATGCAAACTATTGTTCAAATTAAATCCTCAAGAAAACGTATTCAGAAATAAATAACATTTACATAGCCAGGTGCTAC
Source organism: Trachypithecus francoisi (assembly GCF_009764315.1). Classification (NCBI taxonomy): domain Eukaryota; kingdom Metazoa; phylum Chordata; class Mammalia; order Primates; family Cercopithecidae; genus Trachypithecus; species Trachypithecus francoisi. The sequence continues at coordinate 111,926,016 of NW_022681456.1, forward strand.
AGATAAAGTGTCAATCAAGACAGACATGGTTTCTCTTCTCAGGGAGCACACAACCCAGCAGCCGAGATAAATGGTAAACAATTACCCATATTGGGGTGAGGGTAATAAAGAACTCGGAATGCTGACAATATGTCTAACAAGGAACCAGCCTGTTCGAGGTAAGACTTGAATGTGAACTAGGGAGTTATACAGCCAGAAAGTGAAGAGAATAAAAAGAATTTTTATTCTCCTGAACAAGCTATGCTCATTCCTGCCTGTATGTTTCAGTTAGGGTTTCTAGAACTCTCTCTTCATCATTTACCCAAGCCTAAAATCTGTCCCCCTTCCCACACAAAATCCTTAGTCACTGACTATACAACACGTTCCAACTCTACTTTGTTTTTTGCTTTTTTGTTATTTGTGTGTGTGCGTGAGAGAGTCTTGCTCTGTCACCCAGGTTTGACTACAGTGGCACGATCACAGCTCTCTGCAGCCTCAGACTCCTGGGTCCAAGTGATCCTCCTGCCTCAGCCTTTCAAGTAGCTGGGACGGAGTCTCGCTCTCTCACCCAGGCTGAAGTGTAGTGGTGCGAACTCTGCTCACTCACTGCCAGCTCCGCCTTCTGGGTTCACGCCATTCTCCTGCCTCAGCCTCCCAAGTAGCTGGGACTACAGATGCCTGCCACCATGCCCGGCTAATTTTTTTCTGTATTTTTAGTAGAGACGGGGTTTCACTGTGTTAGCCAGGATGGTCTTGATCTCCTGACCTCGTGATCCGCCTGCCTTGGCCTCCCAAAGTGCTGGGATTACAGGCATGAGCCACCATGCCCAGCCTGTAGATGGGATCTTGTTACGTTGTCCTGGCTGGTCTCGAACTCCTAGGCTCAAGGGATCCTCCCACCTTAGCCTTCCAAAGTGCAGGGATGACAGGTGTGAGTAACCATACCTGTCTCCAGTTCTAATTTGAATGCACCATGTCGCAATTTACAGAAAAAACACAATACAATAATCTCTTTAGCCTGCTCTTTAAACACTAAATATCTGAGGAGATACCATCACATTTCTTATCACTAAATGGGGTGCAATGGGTCTTAGCTTTTAAGACCAATATAATTATTACTTTCACAAATGCAAACTATTCATCATAAAAATAAATTAATCATGGATTAGACCACCGCTATGCACTGTCATTACTAGAAAACTTATTCCAAAACTTTTCACCAATAGATAACAGGCATGCTCGTTTCAGCAGCATATATGATAAACTTGGAACAATACAGAGAAAATTAGCATGGCCCTGCACAAGGATGACATGCAAATTCATGAAGCATTCAATTTCTTTTCTAATTGTTTTTAATATGTACGTGCAGCTAGTTATTGCCTGAAAAAAAGCTAGTTATCTTTTTTTATAACTAGCTGCACATACATATTAAAAACAATTTAAAATGAAGGCTTTTAGGCCCACCACAGAACAGTCACAGAAAACTGATTAAAATGTACATGCTGTAATCAAATATTTTAGTCTACCATATCCTTTTGCAAATTTCTGCAACATTCATTTGCAGACTCTTGTCATACATCTGACACCTGATTGATATAGTACTTTTGAGCATTCCAGATCATATAGCACTTCATAATAATAGACGTTACTAGTTATTATCATTTCATTTGTGCAGTGATTCTCTCTGCCACTCATGAGGTAAGGGCTTTGTTTTATACCCTGCTGCATCCCCAGCATCTAGAAGAGTATCTGGCATGAGGCCGGGCACGGTGGCTCACGCCTGTAATCCCAGCACTTTGGGAGGCCGAGGCAAGCGAATCATTTGAGGTCAAGAGTTCGAGATCAGCCTGGCCAACATGGTGAAACCCTCTCTACTAAAAATACAAAAAAAAAAAAAAAAAATGAGCAGGGCATAGTGGCATGTGCCTGTAATCCAGCTACTCAGGAGGCTGAGGCAGGAGAACTGCTTGAACCCGGAAGGCAGAGGCTGCAGTGAGCCAAGATCGCATCACTGCACTCTAGCCTGGGTGACAGAGTGAGACCCTGTATCAAAACAAATAAAGCACCTGTCACATAACAGGGATTCCACATACATCTGTAGAATATACCCATCACATAGTAAACACTTAATAAATGTGTACCAAATACTCTACAAGTAATTCACATAGCAATCATACAGGATAGGAACCATTATTGTCCCCCTTTCACAGACAAGAGACCTGAAGTAGCAAGACGTTAAATACTACTGTTGGGCCAGGTGCCTGTGGTCCTAGCCACTTGCGAGGCAGAGGTTGCAGTGAGCTGAGATCGCGCCACTGCACTCCAGCCTGGGTGACAGAGCAAGACTCTGTCTCAAAATAAATAAATAAATGCATACATACATACATACTACTGTTGGTATTTTCAATTTAATGCTAGTAATAAATGGAGTATTCACCACACCCAAGATATTATGTTAGGTACTTACAAAGATCCTAAAAAAGCAAAAATGTCCCTGCCCTCCAAAATACCATTCTACAACAGAAAAGATGCACACATTCAAGCAACGTGGATGGATTCTTCAAAACAGTTCACAGCACTCTTTAACAAATTATTTCAGTTAAACCACGAAACAACACTTCAGAGTAATACCTAACTGTTTTGTAGTTGAGGAACTAAAGTTCAGGATACTACTCAAACATCAAAATATAGGTAGTAATATTAAGATTTAGGCCAGGTGTGGTGGCTCATGCTCAGGCTGGTCTCAAACTCCTGACCTCATGTGATTTGCCCTCCTCGGCCTCCCGAAGTGCTGGGATCACAGGTGTGAGACACATGCCTGGACAAGAGTACTTTCATATATTAACTGATTCAATAGCTGGTATTAATTTGTAAACTAATTCCACGGGCATTTTAAATATTAAAATTCCATTTAAAAGCTAATTTACTACTTGAAATTGAGACTGTCTTCTATTTCCTTGGCATTAACTTTTTTAGCATAAATACACGTTCAGTAACAAGTGTTGACATTTGACATTTTTTGGATGACTCATTCATTCAACTATATTTTAAACTATTTTTACATGATACTGTGTTGGAAGAATGAAAATAAAATTATGTTTAAAAATTTTTTAATTTTTGTTTTTAAGTTACCATAGCCTCTGAAATTAACCTAGGAGCGTAACTTTTTAAAAAGCACCTCAGTTTCATTGAAGAGAAAAAAAGTTCAAAGAAAAAAAAAAAAGCTAGGTTTTACTGGTTTCACATAGCTAAATACTTCTCCCTACTATCTTTATAACCAAAACACTTCTCCCTCCTATCTTTATAATCAAAGTAAAAATAAAATTACATAAAATTTCAAGATTTTGTAAATTTACCAAAATAAACACACTATAAACTTACACTGGTTTTGAGTAACTTTCTCCTGGGGGGAGAAAAATCAACTTTTTGTACCAAGTGGTATTTAATCATTTCATAAATTAGTCACTTTTCACCACAAAACCTTCCAATACCATAAATGACATCTCAGGTCATAACCTCTAATATCTACATCTTTGTATTTAATTATCTTTTTTTGAGATGGAGTCTTGCTCTGTTACCCAGGCTGGAGTACAGTGATACAATCTCAGCTCACTGTAACCTCCGCCTCCCAGGTTCAAGCAATTTTCCTGCCCCAGCCTCCTGAATAGCTGGGATGACATGCCTGCACCACCACACCTGGCTCATTTATTTGTATTTTTAGTAGAGATGGGGTTTCACCATGTGGTCCAGGCTGGTCTTGGAATTCTTTGATCTCAAATGATCCACCAGCCTCGGCCTCCTGAAGTGCTGGAATTATAGGGGTAAGCCACCATGCCCAGCCTAACTATCTTTTTAAAAGTAGCACTTAAGATATTTAACATGGCCTGTGGTGGTGGCTCACTCCTGTAATCCCAGCACTTTGGAAGTCCGAGGTGGGAGGATCATCTGCGGTCAGGAGTTCGAGACCAGCCTGGCCAACATGGCGAAACCTCATCTCTACTAAAAATAAAAAATTAGCCAGAGGTGGTAGCACTCACCTGTAATCCCAGTTACTCGGGAGGTTGAGGTAGGAGAATCGCTTGAACCCACGAGGCAGAGGCTGCAGTGAGCCGAGATTGTGCCACTGCACTCCAGCCTGGGTGACAGAGTAAGACTCCGTCTCAAAAAAAAAAAAAAAAGAAAAAGATATTTAACAAAGATGTTCAACAAATTCTACAGCATATCAGATAAACTAAAAAGTGTAACGTAATCAAAACAATAGGAAGGTAAATAGGCATTATGATAATGGAATCCTTGTAATAGGAATGCCTAAAAATGTTACAGAGCACTTTAAAACTAAGATTATCCTTCCATTAGTTACAAAAATGAAGTTTTCTTACCATGATATCAATCTATAAAATCCACAGATTGATGTAATCTACAGTAATTTATAATAATTATAGATCCTTTCCAAACTCAAAATAACTGGGAGAAAAATATCAAAGGCAACAAGGAGGTGTTTCAGAATTAAGATTATTAAGACCACAAGTCAGTTTCGCTAGTAAGACTTCTTCATACAAGTGACAAATCTATTACCCTGAATTGGTGACATTAAAACAGTATTTTGTAGTCTCTAAAATTAAGCATTAAGAAAACCAAGTTTGCTTGGTTATCAAGTTTTAACTTTAGTTGGATTTGACACCCATATTTTACTTCTTATTCTGAAATAAGACGTAAAAATTATATACTCAAGTAACTATCTCACAAATGTCAAATAAAAGCCAAAATTCCACTTCCTAAATGTACTTAACCAATAATTCATTTGTCTCCTGAAGTGATGTAATAAATAGAAACTAACTAAAAACAAAACTCTGACACATATCATCACTTGGTTTTTTTGAGACGGAGTCTCCCTCTGTCGCCCAGGCTGGAGTGCAGTGGTACCATCTTGGCTCCTGCAACCTCTGCCTCCCGGGTTCAAGCGATTCTCCTGCCTCAGCCTCCTGCGTAGCTGGGACCACAGGCACATGCCACCACTCTCGGGTAATTTTTGTATTTTTAACGTAGATAAGGTTTCACTGTGTTGGCCAGGCTGATCTCAAACTCCCGACTCAGGTGATCCGCCCACCTCGGCCTCCCAAAGTTCCAGGGTTACAGGCGTGAGCCACCGCGCCCGGCCTCCACTTATTTAAGGTGAATTATTCTAACTCTTAAGTGGAAGTAACAGGGGACTGAGAACCTTTGCTCATATCCAGCCCACCATTTCCATGCTGTATTTACTGTCCTGAGTAAGACACTCAACTTGCTCCTTCATCTGTTAAACCGAAGTCAAAATAATACCTATCTTGCACCATAGTTGTGGGAAAGAAATGGAAGACATCGAATTTGTACAGTGGTAGGCAAGCATACGTGTATACTGAGTAAATGAAAAACGCTGATTTTATAAACTAATGTCAACTTTCAGATATGTAATGGTATTAGAGGAGAATAAAATGGTAAAAATAGCACATGCTTCATTGTGCAGTTTACATCAATTTTTAATTTTCTTGAAGACATTCTCCTTCCTACTCATGCCTACAGTTTTTTTTCCTAAGGTTTGTACAATCTACTTTACCCCAAGATATTTTCTTAACTAGACGTTAATGTCAAACAGAATCTAAAGCTAGATTTTCAAAATCTCCAGGACTCTGTCTTACTTGTAGCATTAAATACTAAGGTGTTCGTTTTAATCAATTAATCGGAATTCCTAGAACTTTAGAATATTAAACTCTTAAATGAAAATCACTACCGATCACTAAATTTTCCATTGCTATACTTTTCTGGGGAGCATGTTTTAAAAAAAAATCTTACTGATTGTCAAAACATAAGCAGATGGTCAAAATAAATGCTAATACACTTTAGAAGTGGCATAATACGCATGATGTGATTCTCGTTTTTTTAAAAGTACACTAAAAACCAACTAACCCAAACAGATCAAAAGTAATGATAGGACAATTGAAACATATACTATCACACTTTTTAAATGTTCTGAAAAAATGCGCATTTTTGTCACTCTCTAGTTACTTCTAATAAGCTTTAGTAAGAAAAATAATACTCGTTCCTTCCGAGACCTATCCAATGCATGACTTTAAATATTATCATGTAAAATCATGACTCTCACATTGAAGCATTACTATAAAGCCGCAAACTACGCTGCACCTTCAAGACTGTATTTTGTTACGATTCCAACTCTCCGATTCCGCAAAGTTATCTTAAAAGGCCATCAATTCACTATTCTTTTCCACAACCACTTATACGTGTTTAAAACTTTTTCCCAGATATGCTCCCAAAACAGAAAAGATTGTTAAAATCACGCTGGAGACCACATGACTGACTCCAAATGAGGGATTTGGAAAGCAATGATTTAATATAAAAGAACAATCCTTTTTTGTTTAAGTAGAGAAAAGTGATAGCTGGGGTCTCCCCCCTGGACAAGGAAGTTCTGTTAAATCCAGGCGAGACCAGCCATATTGGAAACACTTGTCAATTATAGTTCTGACAAGTGTTCCCGAACACGGTTGGATGAAGCTAACCTTGAGTACCGACGAGTGTACATCAAGGCCCTCTTCTGCTCCGCCAGAGGATCTGGGCCCGTTTGGGGACTGTTTCCGAGTTAGAGCCGTCCTGAGGTCCGTGAGGAGCGAAGCGCCGAGGGGAAAGAGGGCGGGGAAAGGAGAGTTGGGGGGGAACGGTTTGAGTTGGAAGCCGCGATGCGCTGCGAGAGGGGCGCGGCGGCGGCGGCGAGAGATTTCCGAGTTGAGAGCCTGGGGGAGGGGCCGAGGATTCGGGGAGCAGGGGGATCGCGGCAAAAAGTCGCCTTGGTCCCCCTCTGAGGGGCCCGGGAGTTCAAGAGGAGGAAGGGAAAGGGAAACGCTTCAGAGCACTGACCTGTCCTCCGAGTCCATGCGGCTGAGGGGTTCCCCATCCGACGACATCTCCAAGCTGCCTCGCCGGCCCCCGGAGGTCGCGCTGCTTCCGCCTCCCCCAGTCCCGTAGCCCTCGTCGCCGCCGCTGGAGACGACGCTGCTGCTACTGCTGCCGCCCCCGCCGCCGCCCTGGCTGCCCCGCGGTCCCTTGGGCTCCTCCAGGCCCTCCTTGCCGTCCCCATCCCCGCTGCTGCTGCTGGCGGCGCCGGGGCTCAGCGACCGGGTCTCATCGCTGCTGCTCCCGCCGCTGCTGCCCACCAGGCTCTCGGCGCTACTCTCCTCCTCACCCCCGCCGCTGCTGCTGCTCTCATCTTCCTCCTCCTCGTCGTCGTCCTCCTCGTCTTCGTCCTCCCCGGCCTGGCTGGCGCTCTCGGGGCTCGGCTCCGACATCGTCTCCGCCTCGCCGCCCCCCACTCCGCCACCGCCTCCGCTGCCCCCACCGCTGCCGCCGTTCAGCAGCAGCGCCGCCACTGCCTCGGCCTCCGCCTCCTCTTCCTCCTCCTCCTCTTCCTCCTCCTCCTCGGGGGGCTCAGCCCGGCCCCGCGCCGCCGAACCCGGGCTGCCGGGGGGCAGAGGGCTCAGGCGGGAGAGCTCCTCCAGGTCGGCCATGTCGGTGATAGCGGCGGCCATGGCGGCGCCTGCTCCTCCTCCTCCTCCCTGCCGCCGCCGCCGCCTCACTCTCTCGACTCTCGCTCCTTCGCCCCCCTCCCAAACGCCCAAAACTCCGCCGACGCCGCTGCAAAGCAGGAGGAGGGCCCGCGAGCTGCGTCAGCCTGCACACGCGCTACGGAGCCCGCGCGGGGACAGGCGCGCGACTACGCGCACTCACACGGAGACGGCTGCGCGCCTGCGCGGCTGCACGAGGCGGCACCTCAGCTGGCTGCGAGTTCTGCGCCCGCGCCCCCGCCCGGAGCCCGCCCCGCTGCCCCGCGCCCGCCCCCGCCCGGCCCCGGCAAATGCTCAGCGTTTCCTCGGGGCCTTCCCACGCCGTGCTGGGCTTCGAAGCCCAGGGACACGCGGACTGAAAACTCCAACGCTGGCCGGGGATTTTAGCAGCCTTCCGAGTTCTCACGATAAACTCATTCATTCCGGGGATGTTTGGGGAGTGTCCCCTCTGTACAGGCGCTAAGCCAGGAATAGAACGAGCTTACAGTCTACGAAGAGAGCCGTTTAAAATGGACAAAAAACACTAGGGTGTAAGATACTAAATTTATATGCGCAACATAGGGCGACAGGTTTTAATACACCCTATGTTTGAATACCCCTGGGGATGTTGACATCCTGAACCCAGAGCAAACATCTTGGTTCAAGGTCCTCAAACTTTTTAGTTCATGAGCCTTCGAAAACAATTTTGTAAAGCCGTGTATGTTCCTAAACAGTTTAAAATGACAGCTACATTTCTTCCGGCTTATAAATATTTCATCTGTCGCATTTTTAAAATACTGTATAGCCAATGGATTCTAAATACCGTAGGGATTTAATACCCACTAATATCCATTTTTTAAAAATACAGTTTGGAAAATACAATTTCCAAACATTGTCTTCTGGAACTCATATTGACATTCCATATCCCCTCTAGAATTTTATCCTAATAATATATTTTATATTTGAACTGTATTTTGGTCGTCTTACCACATTTCCTTGTAATAAAAATGTGTACATAAATTGAAGTATCTGGGTTGTTTTTTACATTTTCTGTGACCATAAAGCTCTTATTTCAACTGATCAAAACACATCTATTTCAAATGTTTGTAAGTACTAAACACAAAAGCAAAATTTTATTGGCAATGCATCTTGCAGAAATGAACTTGGGTGGACTGTTTTCTAATATACATTATGACCTTCAATGGATGGATTTTTTTTGAGAAACAGTTCAGCATCGGTTCTATTCCAAGTTTTCAATTCCATGGATATAAATGTTGAGAAAATTTGTTCGCATAAAAAAGCAGATGAGAATGAATGGAGTTTTGTTATAGTAATGCCACACAATTCTTTGAATGCCTTTCAAATTATATGCCCAAAAATCGCATAAAGATCTAACAAAGAAAAAATACTTTTAATGATCTGTCAGCTGACAACTCTGATTAGGTTCTCTTTCAACTTGTTGAAAGCAAGCAACTGAAAACCACCTGACTTGTGAAAGGATGTGTTACTCATTCTTATTCACCAGTCAATTGTGCCTTTCTTTGGTGTCCTGGAGATTTTTGCATACCCGGGTATTGCACCTTACTAAGATTTAGCATAAGGAAGAATTATGCCTTTCTTTTGTAAAGTAGGGAAGAGGTCATTGGAATAAAGGAGACTGGAAAAGAGTCCACATTACACCCTGACCCAAGGATACATTTTTCAGGCAGGTCAATTTTAGGGATGCTTCTACTCCAGGAAAATGAGGATAGAACTGACTGCCTGAAAACAGAGCCTCCATGCTCATTTCCCATTTGGGAAAGTCTTCATATACTATGAGTACCCAGTATTACATCCTCTGCCTTAGGCTTTTGGACAGCTGTTATATAAAATGTTGCCTCTAAGGGAATGCAAAAATAATAAATAACATGGGACATTATCATTTACAGATAACTTCAGAGGCACATACAATGTAAGGTATTCACTTCGAACATTTTAAACCTCAAAGGCAATCTTAGATAAGGAATGTATTAAAGTGAAATACACTGTAAACTGTAAATTAAAAACTATCAGAAGCCCAGCAGGATGGCTTATACCTGTAATCCCAGCACTTTGGGAGGCCAAAGTGAGAGGATCACTTGAGCCCAGGAGTTTGAGACCAGCCTGGGTAAAATAGCGAGACCTGTCTCTACGGCACACCTGTAGTCCCAGCTACTCAGGAGGCTGAAGTGGGAGGTTCACTTGAGCCCTGGAAGTTGAGGTTGCAGTGAGCCATGATCGTGTCCCTGCACTCCATACATTTCCTCACCCATCGTAAGGGTCATGGCCAACACTTCTACAACAAAGACAGGTTAACAAGAGAAAAGTGTAACAAATAAATTTAATGGCAGTCTTATGTGACACAGGAGTCTTCAGAAATAAAGACCTGGAGAAAGCTTTCCATTTGTATGCTTAGATTCAACAAAGAGTGGACATCCATGTAGAAATATGAGTGTACAAAATGAGAATGAATAGTAATAGACTGAGTGTGGAAACCCAGCAAGGCCTGTCTGTTCAGATTCTTCTTCACCATTCTGTGTAGCATTCCTTCCACCCAGGTATAGAGCAGACTTCTCTGGAATGAGAGTCTTCAAATGAGAAGGGAGAGTGTGACCCTTCTTGGTTTCATGGCTTGCTTTGTGGGGAGAGGAGTTCTGGATTCTATGACTAGCTTAGGGTGAGTAAGAGGGATGGGAGACAGCAGGACAGAAGTTCAGTGAGAGACTTTGCTTCTCAGGCTTTCCAATCCCCTTTAGTTCAAAGTACTCAGCATGGGGGCCAGGTGCAGTGGCTCACTCCTGTAATCCCAGCACTTTGGGAAACTGAAGCAGGGGGATCACTTGAGCCCAGGAGTTTGAGACCAGCCTGGGCAATGTGGTGAAACCCCATCCTTACAAAACATTTTTTTGTTTGTTTGTTTGTTAATTAGCCAGGTGTGGTGGTATGCACCTGTAGTCCCAGCTACTTGGGAGGCTGAGGTGGGAAGACAGCTTGAGCCAGGAGATTGCAGCTGCAGTAAACTGTGAGTTATCAAGTCATTGCATTCCAGTTTGGGCAATAGAGTAAGACGTTATTGCCGGGCGCGGTGGCTCAAGCCTGTAATCCCAGCACTTTGGGAGGCCGAGACGGGCGGATCACGAGGTCAGGAGATCGAGACCATCCTGGCTAATATGGTGAAACCCCGTCTCTACTAAAAAATACAAAAAACTAGCCGGGCGACGAGGCGGCGCCTGTAGTCCCAGCTACTCGGGATACTCGGGAGGCTGAGACAGGAGAATGGCGTGAACCAGGGAGGCGGAGCTTGCAGTGAGCTGAGAGCCGGCCACTGCACTCCAGCCTGGGCGGCAGAGCAAGACTCCGTCTCAAAAAAAAAAAAAAAAAAGACGTTATCTCAAAAAAAAAAAAAAAGAAGAAGAAGAAGAAACAAGAAAACAAAACAAAACACAAAGTGTTACCAGAAAGGGGCCCCGAATCCAACCCTGGGAGAGGGTTCTCGGACCTCACACAAGAAACAATTTGGGGTAAGTTCACAGAGTAAAGTGAAAGCGAGTTTATTAAGAAAGTAAAGGAATAAAAGAATGGCTACTCCATAGACAGAGCAGCCCTGAGGGCTTCTGGCTGGCCACTTTTATGGTCATCTCCTGATTATATGATAAACAAGGGGTAGATTATTCATGAGTTTTCCAGGAAAAGGGTGGGCAGTTCCTGGAAAGGAGGGTTTCTCCATTTTTTAGACCACAGGGTAACTTCCCAACATTGCCATGCCCTGTGTAAACTGTCATGGCACTGGTGGGAGTGTCTCTTAGCATGCTAATGTATTATAATTAGCGTATAATGAGTAGTGATGATGACCAGAGGTCACTTTCATCGCATCTTGATTTTTGTGGGTTTTGGTCAACTTCTTTACCATATCCTTTTACCAGCAAGGTCTTGGTGACCTGTATCTTGTGCTTACCTCCTATCTCATCCTGACAGAATGCCTAACCTCCCGGGAATGCAGCCCAGTAGGTTTCAGCCTTATTTTACCTAGCCTGTATTCAAGACGGAGTCGCTCTGGTTGGAACACCTCTGACAAAAGTACTCAGCATGCCAAAGCACCATACTCTGGGGTATCATTTGCTGAGCCCCAACAAGGGTATGTGCCAGATACTGTGTTAAGCCCTGGAAATTATGGTTTATGTTTGGCCGAGTTAATCAAGGAAAGCTTTATGAAAAATGTAGGATTTCAACAAAGTGTATAGTAGCACATACAATAACTATATCTGGTTTCATTAATTGGAGCTGGATTTTGAAGAGTGAACAGAATTCTGTGTTGGGGAACTCAAACTGAGAAGCAATACCTGGAAAAGCATCAACATTTATTCATGACAAGGTTAATTAACCATAAGAAATCATGGCAAGAAAGCTAAAAATAGTTAAATATTAGATTGAAGAAGGTCATGAATAAAAAGTTGATGTTGGGGACCAGGCACAGTGGCTCATGCCTGTAATCCCAGCACTGTGGAGGGCTGAGACAGACAGATCACTTGAGGTTATGAGTTCAAGGCCAGCCTGGCCAACAAGGCAAAACCCTATCTCTATAAAAAATATCAAAATCGGCCAAGCACAGGAGAATCCCTTGAACCTGGGAGACGGAGGTTGCAGTGAGCAGAAATTGCACCACTGCACTCTAGCCTGGGTGACAGAGTGTGACTCCGTCTCAAAAAAAAAAAAAAAATTAGCCAGACATGGTGGCACACACAGCTATGGGAGGCTGAGGTGGGAGGATCACCTGGACCTAGGGAGGTCCGGGCTTGCAGTAAGCCAAGCACCACTGCACTCCAGTCTGGGTGACAGAGTGAGACCTTGTCTCCAAAAAAAAAAAGTTTTGACAGGTATGTACTGAGATATTTTAATAAAGGTGTGATATGATTAGATTATATTGTACAGCTGTAGAATCTAATGTATAGGAGATAGGCTGAAAAGCGTGAAAAGTTCTAGTGAAGGATTTATTAAGGAAAAAAAAGAGTGAAAAGTAAACGGAGATGAGACACATGGAAATGGCAAGTATCAAAGCCACAAACGAGCCGGGCTCGGTGGCTCAAGCCTGTAATCCCAGCACTTTGGGAGGCCGAGACGGGCGGATCATGAGGTCAGGAGATCGAGACTATCCCGGCTAACCCGGTGAAACCCCGTCTCTACTAAAAAATACAAAAAACTAGCCGGGCGAGGTGGTGGGCACCTGTAGTCCCAGCTACTCGGGAGGCTGAGGCAGGAGAATGGCGGGAACCCGGGAGGCGGAGCTTGCAGTGAGCTGAGATCCGGCCACCGCACTCCAGCCTGGGTGACAGAGCGAGACTCCGTCTCAAAAAAAAAAAAAAAAGCCACAAACGAATATTTTAGCTGTGGTATTTATACTTGAAGACTAAAATGAACTATCTGGGAATCGGCATTTTGGAGAAAATTGTGTTTCCCGTCACTGGATTGTTTCCCTGTCTTCCTCTTGGTTTAGTTGCAGACATCACTGCTCTGCATGCATCTCCTTAGAACAAGGCCACTCTCCTCCATAACCACAGTGACAAGGTGTCATTATTTGACTCTCAAATTTTAAGTAACTGAAGTGTTGAACTACAGGCAGAACCTCTGTGTGACAGAGTTTGGCAGCATCAGGTGACAGGTTTGATGGTCCAGAGGACCAAAGTCGCTCCTCAGCTCAGTACCCATTCATAAACTGTGCATTCCTGGTTTGTAGCTAGATAAGTACTAAAAGTAGCTTTCATAAACTTTTATAACAACTTGACAGAGAAGTTTTATGTCTGCATAAAATTACTAATCTAGGGGCCGGGCACGGTGGCTCATGACTACAATCCCAGCACTTTGGGAGGCCAAGGTGGGGTGGATCACCTGAGGTCGCGAGTTCAAGAGCAGCCTGACCAACATGGAGAAACCCCATCTCTGCTAAAAATACAAAATTAGCCAGGCATGGTAGCACGCGCCTGTAACCCCAGCTATTCGGGAGGCTGAGGCAGGAGAATCGCTTGAACCCGGGAGGTGGAGGTTGTGGTGAGTGAAGAGCACACCATTGCACTCCAGCCTGGGCAACAAGAGGCAGAGCTTGCAGTGAGTGGAGATCACGCCACTGCACTGCAGCCTGGGCGACAGAGCGAGATCCATCTCAAATAAACAAACAAACAAATAAATAAATAAATATTTAAAAACTAGAGATTATACTTTTTTTTTTTTTTTTAGGACGGAGTTTCACTCTTTGGCCCAGGCTGGAGCAAAGTGGCGTGATCTTGGCTCACTGCAACCTCCACCCGCCACCCCCAACCCCCTCCCACCCCCGGTTCAAGCGATTCTCCTGCCTCAGCCTCCCGAGTAGCTGGGATTACAGGCGCCCACCATCACGCCCAGCTAATTTATGCATTTTTAATAGAGACAGGGTTTCGTTATGTTGGCCAGGCTGGTCTCGAACTCCTGACCTCACATGATCCACCCGCCTCAGCCTCCCAAAGTGCTAGGATTACAGGCATCAGCCACCGCACCTGGCCTTAGAGTTAATAGTTTCTATGTCAGCAGTTATTTTATTTTATTACACTGGTAATTTATTTTTACTGTATTTTACAAAAGTACTGATCCATCAGAATTTTTTTCTTTTTTTTTGGAAATGGGGTCTCACTCTGTTACCCAGGCTGGCATGCAGTGGTGAGATCTTGGCTCACTGCAACCTCTGCCTCCTGGGTTCAAGCGATTGTCCTGCCTCATCCTCCCAAGTAGCTGGGATTATAGGCATGCACCACCACACCTGGCTCATTTTTTTGTATTTTTAGTAGAGACAAAGTTTCACCATGTTGGCCAGGCTGGTCTCGAACTGCTGAACTCAAATGATCTGCCCGCCTCAGCCTCCCAAAATCCCAAGTTTACAGGCGTGGGCCACTGTGCCCAGCCCAGAAATTTTTTTTTTTTAAATACTGGTCTTTCACAAATTAAGAATCACTGTTTTACCGTTCTTTTTTCCAGCTTGGTGAGTGTGGAATGCTGTAGGTAATTGTAAGTTGCCCAATAACACACTATTGCATAAGAGCTATTTGATTAGGAGTCATATTCAAACTCATCAACCACAGTACTAATGGGGTCAAATTAGCAACAATAATTTGAATTTCATTTGTTCTTCTACCTACCAAGCCTACTAAGGTAGTCAGGACACCTCCAGCCTTCTGGGAGTCCCACAAGGGCAAGGGTCTCTCACTAACTCAAATCCTCCTCTCCCAGGACCCCTTCTCCTGTTCTGCTATTCTAGGTACTGCAGACACCTATCAGGATTTGTATGTGTGTGTTTACTTAGTCTTTTGGGTTTTCTTGAGACAGGGTCTTGCTCTATTGCCCAGGTTGGAGTGCAGTGACGCAATCACAGCTCACTGTAGACTCAACCTTACGGATTCAAGCCATCCTCCCACCTCAGCCCCCTGAGTAGCTGGGAGTACAGACGCATGCCATCATGCCCGGCTAATGTTTGCATTTTTTGTAGAGATGGGATTTTTCCACGTTGCCCAGGCTGGTTTCTAACTTCCAAGTTCAAGCGATCGCCCGCCTTGGCCTAACAAAATGCTGGGATTACAAGCATGAGCCACAAGCCCCAGCCAAAATTTGGGATACAAACAAACAGCCAAAGTCATAGTACAGTCAGAAGAAATGGAGATCATTGTGTTAGGGGAACCCCGAAGCAGACCTGCTTGTGCCCAATATCATATGGTTTTCAGTGAAACAGCCCTTTATGTTTTTACTCAAAGCTCTATTTCTCTTAGGGATCCAGACATGCTTTCATGGGCCTAGATTGGCGACAGATTTGAGTAACAGCTACCCCACGCTGCATTTATTACTCTCCATCCAATGACTAAGTCTTTCTTGCAGGGCTCCTCTAATTCTCTCTTCCACTAAAATGAGTTCTGTTCCAGGAAGCAGCTTCAGCTCCCATGGCAGCAGGTTTCTTGTAGTCCTGCCTCACCAGTTTGCCAGACATGCCCAGACATGCTTGAGCCCAGCAACACACCCGGCTTAGACTGGAGCTGAGATTCCTGCTATACTACAAATGAGATACTTCTGAAAAATTCTCTAAAATTGGCAGCTGTGTTACACTTTCCACTTTTATTTTAGGCTCCTTTATTTAGGTTCTGTGCGTTGATATTGCCATGGTGAGCAAGATCAATAGCAGCTTAATGACCTCATTCTCTGAGTGACTTGGACTTTAAAGAAAGTATGCATAAAAAGAGATAACATCTTACAGGATGATGGAAATGATAGTATCTTAAAGCTAGAAAGAACTAGAAATCTGATGCAAGTTTTCCCATTCTGTAGATTGTAATCCAACCAAAACATGACCAAATAATGATTATAGTTTTTGAGTAAAAGTCTATCAGTATAGCCATTTTGAAACTTAACTACTTTAGCTGACACCCGTCCACAGTAAGGAGGTCATATGCAGGTGTGATATTAGTAGTTCTCACTTTGAATTTAGTAAAATGCCTTTTCTATAAACTGCAGATAAAAAGATAGGCAAAATGTGAAAGGTGAATAGCACAGCTGCCACACTTTTTGTCTTTTCGTGTATTTTATATCTGACTTGCCAAAAAATTTCATTTAATGTTCAAAACTCTCTCAATTATTTAAAAAATTTGAAATTGACAGATTATTTATTATAACATACAAGTCACAATACCAGTTAGTACTTTATTCATCAAATCCCTGGGAAGGTAGGGAAGAAAAACCTAAACTTAATATTTAATAAGTGAAATATAAAATAAGAAGTCTATCAGCAGTCTGGATAAATTAACTTGGTCTTTTTTTTTTTTTTTTTCTTTGAGACAGAGTCTGGCTCTGTCGCCCAGGCTGGAGTGCAGTGGTGGGATCTCAGCTCACTGCAAGCTCCGCCTCCCGGGTTTACGCCATTCTCCCGCCTCAGCCTCCCGAATAGCTGGGACTACAGGCGCCCGCCACCTCGCCCGGCTAGATTTTTGTATTTTTTTAGTAGAGACGGGGCTTCACCGTGTTAGCCAGGATGGTCGTCTTGATCTCCTGACCTCGTGATCCGCCCGTCTCGGCCTCCCAAAGTGCTGGGATTACAGGCTTGAGCCACCGCGCCCGGCCAATTAACTTGGTCTTAAGCCAAAATAAAGCAACCAGCCCTCCTTTCTTAAGTATGTATGGCAGCTATTTTCCTTGCTAGCTTTAGTCATATCCCTATTTTTCCTCCTTTTTCACTTTCTCCCTTACTTCTTTATTTGCCTGTATATCTGGCATGTCTACATCTTGGTAAACTACTTTAAATAATCCTTAAATATACATATACATATATTATTTATTTTTTTTTTGAGACAAGGTCTGGCTGTATTGCTTTGACTGGAGTGCAGAGACTTACTGCAACCTCAACCTCTGGGGCTCAAGCTATCCTCCCCTGTAGGCTCCTGAGTAGCTGTAACTACAGGAATGCGCTACCACAGCCAGCTAATGTTAAAAAATATTTTGTAGAGATGGGGTTCTGTCATGTTGCCCAGGTTGGGCTCAAACTCCTGGGCTCAAGCAGTCCTCTCACTTTGGCCTCCCAAAGTGCTGGAATTACAGGCATGTGCCACCAGGCCCCGCCTAAATGACTTTTTAAAGTAAATTTTCTCTTTTTTTTTTTTTTTTGAGATGGAGTTTTGCTTTTGTAGCCTAGGCTGCAGTGCAATGGTGCGATGTCAGCTCACTGTAACCTCCGCCTCCTGGGTTCAAGGGATTCTCCTTCCTCACCCCCCCAAGTAGCTGGAACTATAGGTGTGCACCACCACACCCAGCTAATTTTTTGTATTTTTAGTAGAGACAGGGTTTCACCATGTTGGCCAGGCTGGCCTCGAACTCCTGACCTCAGGTGATCTGCCCACCTCAGCCTCTTAAAGTGCTAGGATTACAGGCGTGAGCCACTGCACCCAGCCTTTTGTTTCTGTTTTTGCAGAACCTGCTAATCCTCCTTCCTCTTCCCTACCACTGCACATATCTGATTCCTATCTCCTTCCTGCTCATGGGCTGGGACACAGACCTGATAGTGAGGGTGCAGCAGCCTCAGGCATGCATACCATGGCCGCATTAGAGAAGGACAGAACCACAAAAGAAACCTGGACCTCTAGATGACCTCATTTTGCAATGCCATCCACCCTGTGGACTGAAAACTTTGTAAGGAGAAAGAAATCTTTTATCCAGTTTGTCTCTTTTATTTTTTATTTTTTTGAGCCAGGGTCTTGTTTTTTCGCCCAGGTTGGAGTGCAGTGGTACAATCTTGGCTAATTGCAGCCTTGACCTCCCAGGACCCAAGTGATCCTCCCACCTGTCTCCCAAATAGCAGGGACTACAGGCACATGCCACCATCTGAGCTAATTTTTGTATTTTTTTGTGGAGACAAGAGTTTTGCCATGTTGCCCAGGCTGGTCTCGAACTCCTGAGCTCAAGCGATCCACCAGCCTCAGCCTCCAAAAGTGCTGGGATTACAGGAGATCACACCATTGCACACCAGCCTGGGCAACAAGAGAAAAACTTCATTTCAAAAAAAAGAAAAAAAAAATCCTAATTAATGCAGGTAAAATAAGCAAACAAACAAATGTGATTTTTTTAATTCCCGGAAAACTGAGGCCCTGAGGAGTAAAATCCTTAAATTTCCTGTCCTTCCCACCCCACTATCTATAAACTCATCTCTGTCCTTGCCTATTGTTTCCTTCACTATAAAAGGCAAAGCTTTATACTATGACAGACTCTTAGGTGTCCTTAAAAAAATAATAAAAAGACTACATATATATGTATGTATGGTTTTTTGTCTCCTTGTATTGGGGATTTTTAGGGAAATAAGGCCAATAGGAGATGTTACTTATTATGGAAATTCACTCATAGAAGTCCAACAACCTACTGTCTACAAGCTGGAGAACCAGGAAAGTTGGTTATGTAATTCAGACCAAGTTCAAAGGCTGAGAATTGGATGGGGTCACTGGTATAAGTCAAACATAGGAGAAGATGCATGTCCCACCTCAAGAACAAAGAGAGAGAGTTCACCCTTCCTCTGAGTTTTTTTTTGTTTGTTTTTTGTTTTTGAGACAGACTCACTCTGTTGGCCACACTGGAAAGCAGTGGCACATTCTCGGCTCACTGCAACCTCTGCCTCCCAGGTTCAAGCGATTCTTCTGCCTCAGCTTCCACAGTAGCTGAGGCTACAGGTGCATACCAACATACCCGGCTAATTTTTGCATTTTTAGTAGAGATGGGGTTTCACCATGTTGGCCAGGATGGTTTCAAACTCCCGACCTCATGTAATCCACCCGCCTCACCCTCCCAAAGGGATTAAAGGCATAAGCCACTGTGCCCAGACTTCCTCTGCCTTTTTGTTCTATTGAATCCTCAATCAATTGGATAATGCTTACCCACATTTATGAGCGTTGATCTTCTTTACTCAGTTTACAGATTCCAACACTAATCTCTTCTGGAAACTTCCTCACAGTCTCAGAAATAACATATTTTGGGATTTGTTTGTTTGTTTTTGAGTCTCACTCTGTTGCCCACGCTGAAGTGCAATGGCACAATCTCGGCTCACTGCAACCTCTGCCTCTTGGGTTTAAGCAATTATCCTGCCTCAGCCTCCTGAGTAGCTGGGATTACAGGTGCACACCACAGCCGGCTAATTTTTGCATTTTTAGTAGAGACGGGGTTTCACCATGTTGGCCAGGCTGGTCTCGAACTCCTGACCTTAGGTGACCCTTCCTCCTCAGCCTCCCAAAGTGCTGCGATTACAGGTATGAGCCACCGTGCCTGGCCTAATTCCACTGTTTCTAATATTCATCATGCTATTTAACAAATCACTAGCTTCACCAATACAAAACACATTTTTACATTCAAAATACCAGCTCGCATGATGTTATAAAGGTATTGACAGTAGAAGAATTTATTAGCAGTAATCTCTGTGTATGGTCCCTTTCTGATGTAATGCTGGCTTGACTTCCTTTCCCACGTGCTGGAATAGGACTGTGTCGTTGACCCACCTTCAACATGCAGAGCTGGTGAAGCAACAATATGGAAGGAAGGTGGGTCCCTGAGTGACTAGTGGTGCAAAGTTGCATGCCAGTTTAGTGGCTAGACTGTTACATGACAGAGAAAAATAAACCTCTATCTTATTTAAGCTACTATATTTTAGGGTCTTGTTTGTTTGTTTATTTTGAGATGGAGTCTCACACTGTCACCCAGGCTGGAGTGCAGTGCTCAATCTCAGTTCACTGCAACCTCCACCTCCTTGGTTCAAGTGATTCTCCCACCTCAGCC
This sequence comes from Trachypithecus francoisi, assembly GCF_009764315.1. Classification (NCBI taxonomy): domain Eukaryota; kingdom Metazoa; phylum Chordata; class Mammalia; order Primates; family Cercopithecidae; genus Trachypithecus; species Trachypithecus francoisi. The sequence goes on from NW_022681456.1 coordinate 111,945,911, forward strand.
TCCTGAGTAGCTGGGACTACAGGTGCACACAACAATGCCTAACTAATTTTTTGTATTTTTAGTAGAGATGGGGTGTCACCATGTTGGCCAGGCTGGTCTTGAACTTCTGACCTGAAGTGATCCACCTACCTTGACTTCCCGAAGTGCTGGGATCATAGGTGTGAGCCACTGCATCCAACTAGGATCCTTTTTTTTTTTTTTCTTTTTTTTTGAGACGGAGTGTTGCTCTGTCGCCCGGGCTGGAGTGTAGTGGCCGGATCTCAGCTCACTGCAAGCTCCGCCTCCCGGGTTTACGCCATTCTCCTGCCTCAGCCTCCGGAGTAGCTGGGACTACAGGCGCTCGCCACCTCGCCCGGCTAGTTTTTTGTATTTTTAGTAGAGACGGGGTTTCACCGTGTTAGCCAGGATGGTCTCGATCTCCTGACCTCGTGATCCGCCCATCTCGACCTCCCAAAGTGCTGGGATTACAGGCTTGAGCCACCGCGCCCGGCCAGGATCCTTTTTTAAAAATGACATCTTAGCCTTTACTCAACAAACCTTTACTTTGCATCTTGATCCCATCATCTTTCATTTCCTCTACTGTGTGCTCAACACTGCCCTCTGTACTAGCTCCTTCTCTGCCATTCATGAGCATGATCAAGTCTTTTCTGTGTTGCATGCTTTGCCACATTTTCCCCCCTCCTTTTCCCTCCTTGCCACTCTTCTCTTGATTTCTCTGATACCACACTCATTTCGATTATCTATAGCTTTCATGGTTTCTTCTTGATCTCCTTGCTTTTTAAGTATTGATTTCCAAGTCTACCTACTTGGCCCAACTCTCTTCTTATTCTACAAGGTCTTCCTGGTAAAGAACATCCATTCTCATGATTCAGATCTCTGCTGAGAGCCTCCCAGATTCATTCTCCTTGCTGCCGTACAATATTGATACCTCGCCGGGCGCGGTGGCTCAAGCCTGTAATCCCAGCACTTTGGGAGGCCGAGACGGGCGGATCACGAGGTCAGGAGATCGAGACCATCCTGGCTAACACGGTGAAACCCCGTCTCTACAAAAAACTACAAAAAAAAAACTAGCCGCGCGAGGTGGAGGGCGCCTGTAGTCCCAGCTACTCCAGAGGCTGAGGCAGGAGAATGGGGTGAACACAGGAGGCGGAGCTTGCAGTAAGCTGAGTTCCGGCCACTGCACTCCAGCCCGGGCGACAGAGCAAGACTCTGTCTCAAAAAAAAAAAAAAAAAAAAAAAAAATATATATATATATATAGATGCCTCCTTGAGACATGGGACCCTTAATTTATACTGGGACCAATATACAAAATTGTGTGTGTTTATGTCTCACATAACATGAGGAGGCCTGGACACCTCTCATGTATTTTATTTTTTATTTATTCATTTATTTATTTGTTTTTGAGACAGAATCTCACTCTGTCGCCCAGGCTGGAGTGCAGGGGTGCAATCTCGGCTCACTGCAGGCTCCATCTTAGGGGTTCAAGCAATTCTCCTGCCTCAGCCTCCCAAGAAGCTGGGATTACAGGCGTAAGCTATGGTGCCCAGCCCCTCTCATGTATTTTAAATTAACCTCAGCCTATGTGGCCCTTCAGCAGCTGTCAGATTATTTTAGTAAAGATCAATAGCATCCACTGATTTATGTAAGTGGAAGCTAAACATGTCTGTCCCTGCGACCTTGATATCAGGTAGCAGATTACCATGCAAGTTAGTCTTAGTCCAAATTATTCCAAATGTATAAACTTATATTAGCAAGTGGGCCCAAAAACCCTCATCTCATCTGCTCATGTAAGCTTGAGGAAATCCTCACTCTGTCTTCAAGCATGCCTAAAGCATCTTGTATGGGAACTTCACTCCCATACAAATAGCAGGATCAGCCAATCTTCTATTCAGATCTGTCAGGAGAGGCTTCCAAAAATTGAATTGAAGGCATTGGGAAGGGATGAACAACACAGAATCAAATAGAACTTAGACCTGGAAAGTAGATGGTTGCTGGGTTTTCTTTTTTTTTTTTTTTTTTTTTGAGGCGGAGTCTCGCTCTGTCACCCGGCTGGAGTGCAGTGGCCGGATCTCAGCTCACTGCAAGCTCCGCCTCCCGGATTTACGCCATTCTCCTGCCTCAGCCTCCCGAGTAGCTGGGACTACAGGCGCCCGCCACCTCGCCTGGCTAGTTTTTTTATTTTTTTTAGTAGAGACGAGGTTTCACCGTGTCAGCCAGGATGGTCTCGATCTCCTGACCTCGTGATCCACCCGTCTCGGCCTCCCAAAGTGCTGGGATTACAGGCTTGAGCCACCGCGCCCGGCCGGTTGCTGGGTTTTCTAGCAGCTTATTCACCACATATTGAATATACTGAGTGTCTACTATGTATGAGGCACTGCTCTTAGCACTGGGCATATAGGTATGAATAAAGCCAATCAATAACTCTGCTGTCGTGAAACTTATACTCTGGTCAGATGTTCTGTTTTTTGTTTTTTGTTTTTTTTTTTTTGAGACAGAGTCTCACTCTGTTGCCCAGCCTGAAATGCAGTGGCACAATCTCAGCTCACTGCAACCTCAGTCTTCCGGGTTCAAGTGATCCTCCCACCTCAGCTTCTTCAGTAGCTGGGATACAGGCGTGCACCACCATGCCCAGCTAATATTTTGCATTTTTAGTAGAGACGGGGTCTCAACAAGTTGGCCAGCCTCATCTCGAACTCCTGACCTCAGGTGATCTGCCCGCCTTGGCCTCCCAAAGTGCTGTGATTAGAGCCATGAGCCACCATGCCCGGCCTGGGCAGATGTTCTTACACCTCTTTCACACAAGAGTTATCAGACTATGAAATCTTTCTACCCTCCCATATATCTGGAACACCATACATTTCACCAATGAAAACGGATTTCTACAAAAATTAACCAGGAGTGGTGGTGCATGCCTCTAATCCCAGCTACTCAGGAAGCTGAGGCAGGAGAATCGCTTGAACCCGGGAGGCGGACGTTGCAGTGAGCCAATATTGCACTACTGCACTCCAGCCTGGGCAACAAGAGCAAAACTGTCTCAAAAAAAAAAAAAAAATTATTTCTAACATCCCTTTTCTAATTACTGAACCTTCCGGTATAAATTTTAATAAAAATCCTTGAAATGCCTAAGTAGCCACCTGGGGAGTATGGATTCCTGATTAGGGCACTTCAAACTATAACCAACCAGCCCCAGGGTGTGAATTCCTAATAGGGTAACTCTAATAATAACTAACCTCCCTTCGAGTGTAGATTAAAGTTAATTTACACACAAGTACATTACAGTGTTTATAAGTAGATATTTTAAAGTAAATTACAACAAAGGCAATATAACAACATGACAGGAAGTATGGTTGCCCAGATCTCCCAAATATGACATACTGGTTTTATGAAGTTTCTTTTTTTTTTTTTTTTCCCCAGAGTCTAGCTCTATCACCCAGGCCGGAGTGCAGTGACGCGATCTCAGCTCACTGAAACCTCCGCCTCCCAGGTTCAAGCAATTCTCCTGCTTCAGCCTTCCCAAGTGGCTGGGACCACAGGTGCGAGCCACCACGCCCAGCTAATTTTTGTATTTTTGACAGAGGTGGGGTTTCGTCATGTTAGCCAAGCTAGTCTCGAACTCCTGTGATCTACCAGTCTCAGCCTCCCAAAGTGCTGGGATTACAGGCGAGAGCCACCGCACCTATCCTTGATATACTCTTTTTTAAATACTGAAAGATACTTGTACTGCAGGTAAATTCTCCTATGTGAGTTCCTGGAACACCCTCCTGATGCCTAAGTAGCTTCCTTAGCCTCCCCACCATCAAACAACTAACTACAGGAACAACAACAGGCACATCAGGGGTCTCCAGGCCCCCCTGCTCTGTGACATGGTTTGCATCCATTCTGAATGCTTTGTTTTGTTTCTTTTTTGAATGTTTCTTTGTGTTTTGTTTTGCTTTTTTGAGACAGAGTCTCACTCTGTAATCCATGTTGGAGTGCAGTAGAATGATTACAGCTTACTGCAGCCTCAACCTCCTGGGCTCAAGTGACTCTCCCACCTCAGCCTCCCAAATAACTGGGACCACAGGCACATACCACCATGACCAGCTAATTTTTCTTCTCTTTCTTTGTTCTTTTTTTGTTTTTTTTGTTTTTTTGTAGAGACAGGGTTTCACTTCACCATGTTACCCAGACTGGTCTCAAACTCCTGGGTTCAAGCAATTGCCCGCCTCAGCCTGCCAAAGTGCTAGGTCCTCTCCTGCCATTCTCTTTCTTTTCTTTTTTTTTTTTTTTTTTGAGACAGAGTCTCGCTCTGTCACCCAGGCGGGAGTGCAGTGGTGCAATCTTAGCTCACTGCAACTTCCACCTCCCGGGTTCAACCTATTCTCCTGGCTCAGCATCCTGAGTAGCTGGGATTATAGGTGCACAGCTAATTTCTGTATTTATAGTAGAGACGGGGTTTCACCATGTTGGCCAGGCTGGTCTCAAACTCCTGACCTCAGATGATCCTCCCACCTCGGCCTTCCAAAGTGCTGGGATTATAGGTGTGAGTCACCTCACCCACCCCTTCTCAAGCCATTCTAATTAGTGAATAGCACTCTTGCTCAAATCTTCAGCCATGAAGAAACTGGGAAGACTTTCTGAATCTCAACCTTAAATACCTTGGGGAAGAAATTTTCAGCATCCCAGGTTGGGCCTGGGACTTATGCCAAAATTTACTGGGATTGGCTGTGCCACAGAACCTTGACGTGGGAGGCTGCCTGTGGGGTGGGGTGATGGAGATGCTTGCAGACAATCTGCAGGTGTCCATGGCAGGGTTACTAGATTGCCCCAGTGTCAGCATTTTGCCAGGAAGGTAAATCAAGAGGGCAAAGAACCGAAACAGTTAAAGGTGTAATCAGGATAGTGGACCTGGAATGTAAGTTGGATAGAAAAGGAAGTAAAAACAGGACTTTAGGAGATTGAGACCATCCTGGCTAACATGGTGAAACTCCGTCTCTACTAAAAATACAAAAAACAAATTAGCCGGGCATGGTGGCGGGCGCCTGTAGCCCCAGCTACTTGGGAGGCTGAGGCAGGAGAATGATGTGAAATCTGGGAGGCAGAGCTTGCAGTGAGCCGAGATTGCACCACCGCACTCCAGCCTAGGCGACAGAGCAAGACTCCATCTCAAAAAAGAAAATAATAAAATAAAATAAATTATGTGTAACAGACAATTTTATTTACATAAAAAGAGCTATTGGCCGGGCACAGTGGCTCAAGCCTGTAATCCCAGCACTTTGGGAGGCAGAGGCAGGCAGATCACAGGAGTTCGAGACTAGCCTGGCCAACATAGCGAAACCCTGTCTCTACTAGAAATAGAAAAATTAGCCAGGCATGGTGGTGTACACCTGTAATCCCAGCTACTCAGGAGGCTGAGATAGGAGAATCTCCTGAACCCGGGAGGTGGAGATTGTAGCGAGCCGAGATTGCACCACTGTACTCGAGCCCGGGTGACAGAGTGAGACTATGTCTCAAAAAAAAAAAAAAAAAAACTGGCCAGTGCAGTGGCTCATGCCTGTAATCTCAGCACTTTGGGAGGCCAAGGTGGGCGGATCACCTGAAGTCAGGAGTTCAAGACCAGCCTGGCCAATGTGGTGAAACCCCATTTCTACTAAAAATACCAAAAACAAATTAGCCAAGCAAGGTGTCGGGTGCCTGTAATCCCAGCTACTCGGGAGGCTGAGGCAGGAGAGTCACTTGAACCTGGGAGGCAGAAGTTGCCGTGAGTTGAGATCATGCCATTGCACTCCAGCCTGGGTGACAAAAGCAAAACTCCATCTCAAAAAAAAATAAATAAATAAGCATTAATGCACACTTGAAATTATTGTCCTAGGTTATGGTCAGTTTATATAAGTATATAGATACCATACCAAGGATAATCTGATGTTTTGGGAGGACGGAGTCTCACTCTGTGACCCACGCTGGAGCACAGTGGCACAATCTCAGCTCACTGCAACCTCCACCTCCCAAGTTCAAATGATTCTCCTGCCTCAGCCTCATGAGTAGCTGGGATTACAGACGCACACCACAAAGCCCAGCTAATTTTTGTATTTTTAGTAGAGACAGGGTTTCGCCATGTTGGCCAGGCTGGTCTCAAACTCTGGAGCTCAATATATCTGCCCGCCTCAGCCTCCCAAAGTGCTGGGATTACAGGGGTGAGCCGCCATGCCTGGCCAACTGCTACTGTAACGCAAAGATGTTTTCCATATCTTTTATTTTTTGAGACAGAGTCTCACTCTGTCGCCCAGGCTGGAGTGCAGTGGCGTGATCTTGACTCACTGCAACCTCCGCCTCCTGGGTTCAAGCGATCCTCCTGCCTCAGCCTCCTGAGTATCTGGGGCTATAGGCGCCTGCCACTACACCTGGCTAATTTTTTGTATTTTTAGTAGAGACAGGGTTTCACTGTTGTAGCCAGAATGGTCTCGATTTCCTGTCTGCCTGCCTGAGCTTCCTAATGTGCTAGGATTACAGGCATGAGCCACCGCACCTGGCCTATTTTCCATCTTATCATTACAAGGAAACTGAGGCAGGTGGAAGCAGCGGCGCTGGGAGCTGAGGAAAGGGAGGCTCTGGGTGCTGCTCAGGAACTGGGGACCCACGAGTGCCTGCACCCTGAATGCTCAGTCCCAGAGGCATGATGGCTGGCTATGGGACCCTCCTCCAGGATCTGACCAACAACTTCGCCCTTAAAGATCTGAAACAGCACAAGTCAGTCTGTAAGAAGGACATCCCCAGTGAAAAGAGTAAGGAGATCACTGCTGGCAATGTCTGCTTTAGCTTCCTGGAGAGCCACGAGCCGGACAAAGACAACTTCTCCTACACTGAGCACATCTTTGAGATATTGATGAAAAATGTCTTGTGCTCAATGTAGGAGAGGTTGGCTCAGAGGCTGGCTCAGAGGCTGTCACCCAGGCTAGAGTGCAGTGGCACTATCATGGCTCACTGCAGCCTCGACCTCCTGGCTCAAGTGATCCTCCCATGTCAGGATATTTACAGAGGTTTATTATGAGCCAAATAGTAGTAACTACGGCCCGAGGCACAGTGCCAAGAGGTCCTGACCGTGCATGCCCAATGTGATTGGGTTATAGCTTGGCTTTATACATTTTAGAGATACATAAGACATCAACCAATACATGTGATGTACACATTGTTTTGGTCTGGAAAGGCAGGACAACTCAAAGTGGGGGGATTCTTACATACTCATATGGGGTGGATTCAAATATTTTCTGATTGGCAGTTAGTTGAAAGAGTTAAATTATAAAGATTTGGGGCCAAGTATGGTGACTCATGCCTATAATCTCAGCATATTAGGTGGCCAAGGCAAGAAGACTACTTGAGCCCAGGAGTTCAAGACTAGCCTGGGCAGTATAGTGAGACCTCATATCCACAGAAAAAAAAAAAAAAACCGGGCATGGTAGCATGCACCTGTAGTCCCAGGTACTCAGGAGGCTGACGTGGGAGGATCACTTGAGCCCAGGAGGTCGAGACTGCAGTGAGCCATAATTGTGCCACTGCTCTCTAGCCTGGGCTACAAAGTGAGACCCTGTCTCAAAAAATAAATAAAATAAACACCTGTAATCTATAGAAACGGGTGTCTTAGTTAAGATAAGGGGTTGTAGAGACCAAGGCTCTTATTGTGTAGATGAAGTCTCATAGAGGGTCACTCTTAGAGACAATAGATGGTAAATGTTTCCTGTTTAGACCTTTAAAAGGAAGCTAGACTCTCCGTTCACTTCAGGATTGGGAGGGCCTGGAAGGGAAAGATCTAGTTGTGTTAACAGAGATTCTTAGGCTGGGTGCACTGCCTCACGCCTGTAATCCTAACACTTTGGGAGGCTGAGGCAGGTGGATCAGAGATTGAGACCATCCTGGCCAACATGGTAAAACCCCGTCTCCACTAAAAATCCAAAAATTAGCTGAGTGTGGTGGCACATGCCTATAGTCCCAGCTACTCAGGAGGGTGAGGCAGGAGCATCGCTTGAACCCAGGGGGCAGAAATTGCAGTGAGCCAAGATCGTGCCACTGCACTCCAGCCTGAGCAACAGAGTGAGACTCTGTCTCAAAAAAAAAAAAAAAAAAAGAGGCTGGGCTCGGTGGCTCACACCTGTTATCCCAGCACTTTGGGAGACTGAGGCAAGAGGATCACGTGAGGCCAGGAGTTCGAGGCCAGCCTGGCCAACATGGAGAAACCCCGTCTCTACTAAAAATATAAAAATTGGCCAGGCCTCGTGATGTGCGCCTATAATCCCAGCTATTCAGGAGGCTGAGGCAGGAGAATGGTTGAGCCCAGGAGGCGGAGGTTGCAGTGAGCCGAGATCACATTACTGTACTCCAGCCTGGGTGACAGATTGAGACTCTGTCTCAATAAAAGAAAGAATCACAAGAAAATCGTAACATGTATCCATGACATCAACTTCTAAGAAATATATACAGAATGGTTAAGAGCATCACAGTATTTATTGGTGTGTACTTTATGTCTGATGTTTCAAAGAAAGGAAAGTTGTATGGCATGTATTTAGAAGATCTAGGAAATAGTTTGAATAATCACTTTAGCAGGAGTGTGTGGTAAGTAAAAGGAAATCATGAGGCATTGTTGTCTTGAAAAGATAGGGGCCGGTCGCGGTGGTTCATGCCTGTAATCCCAGCACTTTGGGAGGCCAAGGCAGGAGGATCATGAGGTCAGGAGTTCAAGATCAGCCTGGCAAACATGGTGAAACCCCATCTCCACTAAAAATACAAAAATTAGCCAGGCACGATGGCAGGCGCCTGTAATCCCAGCTACTCAGGAGACTAAGGCAGGAGAATTGCTTGAACCTAGGCGGCAGAGGTGGCAGTGAGCTGAGATGGCAGTGCTGCACTCTAGCCTCGGCGACACAGCGAGACTCCGTCTCAAAAAAACAAAACAAAACAAAAAAACCTTGATAAAACAGGTTGCAGTAAGGAAGCCAGCTAAATCCTACCAAAACCAAGATGGCCAGGAGAGTGATCTCTGGTTGTCCTCACTGCCACACTCCCAGCAGCAACATTACAGTTACAAATGCCATGGCAACATCCAGTAGTTACCCAATATGGTTTAAAAAGGGGAGGCATGAATAATCCACCCATCGTTTAGTATATCATCAATAAATAACCATAAAAATGGACAACCAGCAGCCCTATGGGCTGCTCTGTCTATGGAATAGCCATTCTTTTATTTCTTTTTTTTATTTTGCATAACGTTTTTTTTTTTTTTTTTTTTTTTTTTTTTTTTTTTTGAGGCGGAGTCTCGCTCTGTCGCCCGGACTGGAGTGCAGTGGCCAGATCTCAGCTCACTGCAAGCTCCGCCTCCCGGGTTCACGTGTTTATTTTTTTAAAAGGCATATAGACAATAAACCAAGTAAATATTTAATCAGATCTTAACTTCTGTCCTAGAATTGTTCCATTGAGTTCTAGTCTGTGAGCACTTGTAGTTCAATAATTGTCATCTTCATCAGAGTCCATTACTTTTCTTCTGTTGAATTTCACTGTTGTTGTCTTTTCTGTTTGTTGGCTTACTTTTTTAAGGATTTCTATTAAACCTTGTTCTGACACCTTCTCAGTTGTCCATATCTTGCCATCTATATAAGATAAATTCTCTACTGCTTTAGTTTTTTCAGGCTTTACGGGTGCTAAGTTACTCTACCTGCCCCAGGCCTACTGATCCAGAACTTGGGTTAAGATACAGTTTCTCATTTCCGCTTCCCTGTGCTTTGCTTCCTGTTGGGCTGCATTGCCAGGATCCTGTTGGCTACACTTGGGTCAGAACAACTGAATTCCGGAAAAACTGAATTCGGCCCGGCTGCTGCTGGCTCCAAAAGCTAAGACTGTGCTTGGATCCAGGCCGGCCAGGACGAGCCCGCTCCAGGCCAGGGGATCCCATACCCCAACGCCCGGGCAGGTCCCGCATGTGACAGCTCCTGCCGCCAGCCTCCTGGGCCCCTCATGACGGGCAGAGTGGGGAGGCTAGGAGCTGGCCACCAGGCCGCCAGAGCAGCGCCAGGGACTGGGCCCCCGGGGAGGCGCCCAGAGCCTCCCCATTCTTTTATTTCTTTACTGTCTTAATAAACTTGCTTTCACTTCGCACTGTGGACTTTCCCTGAATTCTTTCTTGCACGAGATCCAAGAACTCTATCTTAGAGTCTGGTTCGGGACCCCTTTCCTATAACATATTTCTCTGTCCTGTAACGCCAGCACTTTGGGAGGCTGAGGCAGGAGGACTGTTGAGGCCAAGAGTTTGAGACTAGCCTGGGCAGCAGAGTGAGATTCTGTCTCCATAAATTTAAAAAAATAATAATAACCTTGGGAGGCCAGGTGCAGTAGCTCACGCCTGAAATCCCAGTACTTTGGGAGGTCAAGGTGGGAGGATCAAGAGGTCAAGACGTTGAGACCACCCTGGCCAACACCGTGAAATCCCGTCTCTACTAAAAACACAAAAAAATTGGCTGGGCGTGGTAGCAAGTGCCTACAGTCCCAGCTACTCGGGAGGCTGAGGCAGGAGAATTGCTTGAACCCAGGAGGTGGAGGTTGCAGTGAGCCAACATCATGCCACTACACTCCAGCCTGGTGACAGAGCAAGACTCTGTTTCAAAAATAAAAAATTTAAAAAATTAAAAAATTTGGGAATCAAAATATGCAATCTTCACATCAGTTCTAGTGTTCATATGTGACTTAAATTTTGAATCTTAAGATACAAGATTCCAGCCGGGTGTGGTGGCTCACATCTGTAATCCCAGCACTTTGGGAGGCCGAGGTGGGTGGGTGGATCACCTGAGGTCAGGAGTTCAAGACCAGCCTGACCAACATGGAGCAACCTCGTCTCTACTAAAAATACAAAATTAGCCAGGCGTGGTGGCGCATGCCTGTAATCCCAGCTACTTGGGAGGCTGAGGCAGGAGAATCCTTGAACCCGGCGGGGGGGGAGGTTGCGGTAAGCCGAGATCACGCCCTTGGTCTCCAGCCTGGGCAACAAGAGCGAAACTCCGTCTAAAAAAAAAAAGATACAAGATTCTAGGGCTTCTGAGAGTCCACCGAACACCTCTGTGTGACTTGGAAAAGGCACTACACTACCTCAGGACAGATACAGCCCTGCCGAGAGCAGCTGCAGAATAAGAAGAACCCAGCTTTGCTGTCTTCACCAGTGCCCTTGTAATAGAGAACCTGCGCAGCACTTATGGACAGGAATCTGGTGATTCATGCCTTTCACATGGGTGACGTGAATGAGGATCCAATTTAGAATCAGACACACCTTTTCAATTCCAAGCCAGCCTTATGCCAGGAAATTCTGAGCTTCACCTTACATGGTCTCACTGAGTCTGTTCTCCCACCTCTAAAATGTGCAGAATAATTTTTAGAGTTATGAGGAGTAAACGAGTCAATCTATGTCAAGTGTTTTCTGTCATATAGTTGGTGCTCATTAAATGCTAGTTTCCCTGGAAGAGCTTAATAGAAATTTGAATGAATATGTTTCCTTCGGGCGATGTTCCAGCACTATGGAGGTCGTAGATGTGCCAGAACCTGAGATAAGAATAATAATAAGTATTATTATAAGTCTTTACTTGTGCCAGGCACTGTTCTGAGAACTTTACATGGATTAACTCATTTAATCCTCCCAACTCTAAGAAGCAGGAATTTGTAAAATCCCCTTTTAGAGATGCAAAAAGGCCCTGGCCAGAAAGTCCTGGGGCTCCTCTGGCTCAGTAAGCGCTAAGAACCAAAGACAGAAGAGGAAATTCTTTCTGCATTTTCAGTCTGTGTGGCTCTCCGGCAAGGCTGGGTCTCCCCATCAGGACACGGGATGTGGTAGAGGAGGTTCCCAGGCTGAAACAGTGAGCTACGTCCTCCCTCCGGACCAAGCTTCCTTTAATATTGTGAATTAGGAAATCAGCTGGATAGTTGTTCTAACACTCCAGCTAAAAGTGAACCCTAAATTCTAAGATTATAGATGAGAATAGGCTAATTTGTTTGTTTTACAGAGTTAAATAATTTCAGGAGACCCACTCTCAAATTGTAGTCCAAGCTTCCAAGTGACTTTTGCTAACAGCTTTGCCCTTTTCTTTAGTTTATGTCAGTATAATCGGTGTTGTTCCACATCTGTTAACATCCCTACAAGCTTTGAGATAATTGTTTTTTGCCGTGACCCCCTCACAGCCAGTGAACTTAATCATTGCTGACATCAGCAATTTCTCTGCCATTAATATGGAAGTTAAGTTTAGTTTAAGTAAAACTAGTTTACCCAAAAACAATTACACATTTCAGCACTTGCAATGCAAGTTAAGTCCTCCCTCCTTCCTCAAACACAGCTATTTACATTTATTAGCATTTCACTGACAGGTCTCTTCAAGCTCAAGCTTTGAACCATCTTCCAAACGTTTCCTGCTCCAGAATTCTTAGATACTGAGATCCACCTGGGTTGAAACAATCCTGATTATTTCCAGAAGCCTGGAAAACAGGTCCTATATAGTCATAATTTAGTATTTTAATTTACTCAACAAATAATTCTTGAACATCTACTATGTACCAGGATTTTGCAGGGTCTCTGGCAAAGAATATAAAAATCTTTTGGTTGGGGAAGGGAGTAGATGAAGGTCACGAAACAGGAGAGAAGCAGTTCCTAGAGACACAAGCAAGCTAGGGAGAGCGCAGGGTATTCGCATTGGCTGTCTCAGCTAGAGAAAACATCTCTAAAAGGCCAGACACAATGCAGGTTCTGTCTCAAATATTTGAATCCCTTCCATCCACACCATTTGGCAGACAGGAAGTCCCTACTCTCTGTGGATTTACTAATGGGAGAGACAAACCTCTGATGGAATGAAGTGGCAGGAGGTGTGTTTACTCCAGCTTCCCTTGAAGGGAAAGAATAGTGGCAGAAAGCTCTTCGGTGAAACCCAGGGTACATAGAGAAGAGTGGGTGCACGTGCTGGTGCGCAGTTTTTGTTAAATCCAATAGGCTTCAGCTCTGTCAGATAGAGTAAATTAATTCACTTATACTTTCCAACCACAGTGGGGGATAAGAAAAAGGAGGTTGAGCAGTGAAGGTTAGGGCGTTGGCCCTATCTTAGAGTGAGAAAGGGTCTAATTTTTTGAGAGAGAAGCCTTGCATGTTCTGTTTTCTTGCCCTGGTCTGCTCCATTTTTGCACATTTATAACTACTACATAAAAACGTTACGGGTTAAAATCGGGTCCCTGGGGCATTTTTAGCTATCAGTCAATCCAGGGAAACTCTAGATTTTGGAAGGTTAAATCAGACTGTGATTCAGAGAGTTTGCATTTTAAGGAGAAGCAATGTAATTATTGCTCAGAAGAAAGTTTTAATGCAGTCCCAAGGTAATTAAGTACAAAGCCTAAATTAGATGCTGTACTTGCTAAATTGACTTTCTGTAACTTAGAAAAGAAGATTCATAGGCAAAACCCACAACATTATAATGAAAAAAGCCTTCTACTAAGCTGGTCTGATTGACTTGGTCAAATGGTATATAAATTAAATCCATCTGAAGAATCTGATCTCCAAATGGGATTTTCATTTCCATACGACTGCAGTTTAAAAATGTATGTGAAGAAAGAAAGTAAGACTAAAATCACTTCCCCCCACGGCTGGTGAACTTGGCAGTCCACGTGGAAAATGAGCCAGCTCTTCCCCTGCTGAACAAATCCATTCAAAGTGATTTCATAGTTTTCCTTCCTTATCCTGTGGAATGTGGAAGCCATTTTCCAGTGAGTTAAAAAAAATATGATTCTGAGGTTTTAACCCTTTGGGACAAGATATTCATTCTCTCTTTTTTTATTTTTCCAAGGGTATGTAGGATAATGCAATAGGGATTTATTTTTTTTTTAGCACAAATGCCAAAGGCAGAAAGTTGATTCGACCTTATTTAATTAGGACCCAAGGGAAATAGTTACGCCTAATATAATGCGAAGTTCTGTAATTGAACTAATATGATTTTGCAGCCACGTGCCAGGGAAACACTAATGCAGGTAGATTAACTGATGCAGGAAAAATTTTTTTGTTTTGGTGTTGCAAAATTAAATAAACTAATTAAAATCACCAGTTGAAGGAGGCTGCAAGCTTTTGCAGTCCAGTTGGGTTCTTTTGGGGGTACCTGACTTCCCTTGCCCAATATTTTCCCGATTCTATGCCAAACGCTATTCCAGGTTAAAAAGATATATATGTGTTTGCTTACACTTACATAAAATATATCTTCCAGAAAAGAAACAAAAACTTTTTTTGCTGTTTTGCTTTATTTATTTATTTTTACCTTATTTATTTATTTTTTGAGACAGAGTCTTGCTCTGCCACCCAGGCTGGAGTGCACTGGCATGATCTCGGATCACTGCAACCTCTGCCTCCCGGGTTCAAGCGATTCTCCTACCTCAGCTTCCTGAGTAGCTGGAATTACAGGAGTGCACCACCACGCCCAGTTAATTTTCTGCATTTTTTTAGTAGAGACGGGGTTTCACCATGTTGGTTAGGCTGCCCTTGAACTCCTGACATCGTGATCCACCTGCCTCGGCCTCCCAAAGTGCTGGGATTACAGGCCTGAGCCACCGTGCCCGGCTTTGCATTTTTTAAATAGGCGATTCATTCACATTAAACTCAGAAAGTGTATACAATTAAACTCTTTCTTTCTTTCTTTTTTTTTTTTTTAGACGGAGTCTTGCTCTGTTGCCCAGGCTGGAGCACAGTGGCGCAATCTCGGCTCACCGCAACTTCCACCTCCCGGGTTCAAGTGATTATCCTGTCTCAGCCTCCCAAGTAGCTGTGCACCACCATGCCCAGATAATTTTTTGTTGTATTTTTAGTAGAGACAGAGTTTCAACAGGCTAACCCATTCTATGGGTTTACAAAAATGTATAATGACATGCATCATGATTATATTATACAAAATAGTTTCATTGCGCTAACAATCTTCAATAAATGGGCGCATACTTTGGGAGACCCAGGTGGGTGGATTATCTGCGGTCAGGAGTTCGAGATCAGCCTGGCCAACATGGTGAAACCCCATCTCTACTAAAAATGCAAAAATTGGCCAGGCGTGGTGGCGGGCTCCTGTAATCCCAGCTACTTGGGAGGCTAACGCAGGAGAGTCGTTTGAACACAGGAGGCAGAGGTTGCACTGAGCTGAGATTGCACCACTGCACTCCAGCCTGGAGTAAGACTCCATCTCAAAAAAAAAAAAAGGTCGGGCGCAGTGGCTCACGCCTGTAATCCCAGCACTTTGGGAGGCCGAGATGGGCGAATTACAAGGTCAGGAGTTTGAGACCAGCCTGGCCAACATGGTGAAACACCGACTCTACTAAAAATACAAAAAATTAGCTGGGCTGGTGGTGGGCACCTGTAATCCCAGCTACTTGGGAGGCTGAGGCAGGAGACCTGCTTGAACCTGGGAGGCGGAGGTTGCAGTAAGCCAGGATTTTGCCATTGCACTCCAGCCTGGGTGACAGTGTGAGACTCCCTCAGGGAAAGAAAAAAAAAAAAAAAACTAGCCAGGCATGGTGGTGCACATCTGTAGTCCCAACTACTCGAGAGGCTGACACTGGAGAATCACTTAAACTCAGGAGACAGAGGTTGCAGTGAGCTGACATGGCCCACTGCACTCCAGCCTGGGGACACAGACTCCATCTCGAAAAAACAAAAATAAATAAAGTATCAATGTAGGTGTATAGGTTCATTGATTTTAATAAATGTATCTCTCTGGTGAAGGATGTTCATAATGGGGGTGTGATACGGAGCAGGAACCCCTGTTAGGGACCTGCCAGTTCCCCTCCCTCTCTTCCATCCTGCCACAAGCATGCAAATAGAGGAAAATCGTGAATTTCTTTAAGAACAATTCCAGCTGGGAGGCGGTGGCTCACACCTGTAATCCCAGGATTTTGGGAGGCTGAGGCAGGCGGATCACGAGGTCAAGAGATGGGGACCATCCTGGCCAATGTGGTGAAACCCCTTCTCTACTAAAAATGCAAAAATTAGCTGGGCATAGTGGCATGTGCCTGTAGTCCCAGCTACTCAGGAGGCTGAGGCAGGAGAATCGCCTGAACCCTGAGGCGGAGGTTGCAGTGAGCCGATATCAGGCCACTGCACTCCAGCCTGGCGACAGAGTGAGACTCCGTCTCAAAATAAATAAATAAAAAATAAAATAACAATAACAATCCCAGATACCTAGCTAGTGCTGAGAAGTAAATAAGCAATTCGATAAGCAAGAAGGTAATAGTAGCCTAAAACAATAGCCAACTGGGCAAGGTGGCTCATGCCTGTAATCCCAGCACTTTGGGAGGCCGAGTTGGACAGATCTCTTGAGTTCGAGAACAGCCTCGGCAACATGGTGAAACCCGTCTCTACTAAAAAGGTAAAAAATTGCCGGGCATGGTGGTGTATGCCTGTAGTCCCAAACACTCTCAGGAGGCTTGAGGCAGGAGAATCGCTTGAACCCGAGAGGTGGAGGTTGCAGTGAGTCCAGATCTCACCACTGCACTCCAGCCTGGGCAACACAGTGAGACCCTGTCTAAAAAAAAAAAAAAGTAGCAAGGAAGTTGGAAACACAAGATGTTTGGTTCCCTATAGAAACTGAAAATAATATCGTAACATACGGCGCTGAGTTTTATAAACCTGAACCCCTAATAAATGGATCCACTGCCACATAGCCCTCAGATCCGGGAGAACTGAGAACTCGACACTCCCTCATTCTTTGCTCTAAATTTCTTCCTGAGCAGCCTGGAGAAAGCCATGCCCACGAGCCAGACCCAGCGTTCTTTTCTGCTGAACCCAGTCTTTATAAATGCTTCCCTTCCTTAACCGGTTGCAAATCAGAAAATCTTTGAAACCCTGTTTTTCCAATATGGCGGATAGGAGCCAGAGTTAGCATGCCTTTCCCACTTGGAAAGACAAAATAGTGTGTAGAGATTCACACTGTGAACATTTTTCCGAGAAGCAACACAGGAACTTAACAGAAAACCACAGACCCTTTGAAAGAAGCAGTGGGTAGCAGCCTACACTGTGAAGTAGAAAACTGTGAGTGTTCACAGCCTGAGAGGAAGAGCGATGGCCGCCATGACACACACGCCCTAAAGGAGCTGGGCAGCCCAGGCCACAGGGGAAGGCCTTAACCCTACCCAGCTGTTGCTGATTTAGTGAGTGATGGGGAATGTGCGAGAAAGAGCGGCCCTGGGAAGTGCTCTGCATGCACTCCCAGACTCACGCAGGGACAGAGGGAAGCCATTCCTGATCCTACCTCACAAAAGACCTCTCGGAAGTCTGCCAGCTAACTCAGGCGATGGTCAGAAGTTAAGAGAAGCTCCCAGCTGAGATCTGCGATATAATCACCTTGACTGGGGACGATCTCCGTTGTCCAGAACCAAGGGTCGAGCGGGAAGTGCGGCGAAGGAGCTGGTTACCCTTGCTTTACAGGTGGATGCTGGAAGGGGCGTGGCCTGAAAGCCTTGGTTGCTGCTGTGTCTCTAGGAAGGCTTATGGCCTGCAGTTGGGTTTTTTTTTTTTTTTGAAACGGAGTCTCCTGTCGCCCAGGCTGGAGTGCAGTGCCGTGATCTCGGCTCACTGCAGCCTCCGCCTCCTGGGTTGATGCCATTCTCCGGCCTCAGCCTCCAAGCAGCTGGGACTACAGGCGCCCGCCACCACGCCTGGCTAATTTTTTGTATTTTTAGTAGAGACCGGGTTTCACCGTGTTAGCCAGGATGGTACCGATCTCCTGACCCGTGATCCGCCCACCTCGGCCTCCCAAAGTGCTGGGATTATAGGCATGAGCCCCCGCACCCGTTCGGCCTGGAGCATTTTTGAGTTCTGAGTGCAGGCTGCCTGGAACCTATCTAACTGTTGCTAGTGGAACGCGGCGGTGGGAGCTGTTTGGGGCTTACTGCCGCCTGCTATCCCCGGTTCCCCATGCAGATTCTTTCGTGCAGCAGAGGCAGCTGTGCTTTTCCCTGGAACATTACTCCAGCAGCCAGGAAACTGCCCTCTGATCCCCACTGAGGCCACTGCTTGTGCCTACATCTGGGGAGCCAGAGTGTGGACTTGTCTGACCCACCCCCACCTGGTTTTGCCCATCCACCCGCACAGATAGTGTAACACAAGGGACAGGGACATTTAGGAGTGGAGCTCCATGGCCCTACCCATGGTCTGAGAGGCCAGAGTACTTCTCCTGGGTGACATAAGGCAAGCACAAATTCCATTGCTACCACACCAGCCGGCGCCTTTTGCAAGCACCAGTTCCTGGCTGGAGGCCAACCAGCGCAGCCCAGTACATTTGCAGGCACAATAACGCAGTGTTCAGGAAGGAGAAAACTTTTGAGTGACCTCAGCTATTGCCATTGCCTCTATCACCTTGGCTAACTAGGAGGTCTTGAGTCTGTCCACATGCCCAGTACATTACTACTACAGCTGGCATTTGAGGGAGCCAACACACTAAGCCATTTGTAACCAAGGAAATCTGAGTCTGTGTCACTCTCCTCCTGACCCCGTCAGAGCTGGTGCTGGTACCTGCTGCTGGGAGACCTGAGGACAGGTCACATCTCTGGATCCCTTGCAGACATTCCCCAGCTCAGTGTGGCAGCCCCACTGAGCAGCTAGACCCAGAGGAGCGGTATTCATAGTAGTCTGGGCCTCAGGGACTGCTACTCCTGGGGGAAAGGGAAGTGTCCTACCTTAAGGGAGCACCCTGTGGGACAAAAGCGACCAGGCTGCAGGACTTGAGTCCCTAGTATTTCCACTTGTGGGAAGTTTCTCTCAGCAGAGCCACAGGTTCACTGGTAGGCTGAGTGGGGAAAGTCTGTGGCCCTCACCCAATAGTCAAGCATCCCTGGCACCCACGAAGGGTCTTGGAGAAAAGGCCTTCTCTCCCTTGCCCACCACTGCAGTCACAGCTGGAGCTTCCCCCATGAGAACCTGGCATAGGTGCATTCGTAGACAGCCTTTCTGGAACAGTATAGGGAGACTGCAACCCCACAGGAGGCGTGCCATCCAGGTTCAGGCTTGCACGAGAGGGAGAGTCCCAGTCCTTCTCTATGTGGAACGACAGCATTCCTGCAGAGGAGCAGAGGTCATAAAATTCAAAAATAATTAAAAGAAATAGTTGAAGGCCAGGTGCGGTGGCTCATGCCTATAATTCCAGCACTTTGGGATGAGATCAGAACCGTCTGATCAGAACCGTCGGAATGCTGGGTCAGAAGTATAACTACGAGGTAGATCCGCTTCCTGCTGGCCTGGCAAGGGAGCTGAGGTGGCTCCCTCTCTTCCCCCTGAAAACACAGTGCATTTTGCTGAGAGCTTCCTGGGCTGCCTCTGTCAAGGGTGGGGCCTCTGCCAATCATTGGGGTATTGCATTTACCCACCTACTTTAGCTGCAGCCAGTTTCTACCCATGAGTAACTCCTACTGGCTTGAAGCCTGAACTGTTCAACCCAGTGAATAAAATACTGAGGGAAAAACTTTTTTAAGTGTGCACATCGAGGAATGAGGTAAGCTTCATGAGACCTCAGCTATTCCAGTCCCACAAGAGACAGTGCAACAACGTACACAGCCTGTACATTGCTACTGCAACCAGCATCTGAGGAAAACATTGCACAAGGATTCTCTCTAACCAAGGAACACATACAGAATCGGCACCACTGAAAGCACCCGGAGCCAAAGGTAGCTGACAGTAAACTGTAAGTATTAAAGTGACATCCTCAAGGGGGAAATAAAAATAAAATTTAAAAACCTGGCCGGGCACAGTTGTCCATGCTTATAATCCCAACACTTTAGGAGGCTGGGGCAGGCGGATCACTTGATCCCAGTAGTTTGAGATGAGTCTTGGCAACATGGCGAGACTTCATTTTGAAAATTGAAAAAACAAAACAACACAACAACAGGCCAGGCGCAGTGGCTCATGCCTGTAATCCCAGCACTTTGGGAGGCTGAGGCAGGCAGATCACCTGAGGTCAGGAGTTCGAGACCAGCTTGGCTAATACAGTGAAACCTGGGCTCTACTAAAACTACAAAAATTAGCTGGGCTTGGTGGCACACTCCTGTAGTCCCAGCTACTTGGGAGGCTGAGGCAGGAGAATCACTTGAACCCGGGAAGCGGAGGTTGCAGTGAGCTGAGATCACGCCACTGTACTCCAGCCTGGGTAACAGCGAGACTCTGTCTCAAAAAAACAAACAAACCAAAAAAAAAAAAAAAAAAAAATTAGCCTGGCACGGTGGCAGGCTCCTGTAGTCCCAGCTCCCAGCTACTCAGGAGACTGAGGCAGGAGAATTCATTTGAACCCGGGACGCGGAACTTGCAGGGAGCCAAGATTGTGCTACTGCCATTGCACTCCAGCCTGGGTGACAAAGCAAGACTCTGTCTCAACAAAACAAAACAAAACAAAAAACACAGTTGGACACAGTGGCTCAAGCATGTCATCTCAATGTAATCTCAGCACTTCAGGAGGCAGGGGCAGGCAGACACTTGAGCCCAGTAGTTGAGACATGCCTGGGCAACATGGAGAAACCCTGACTCTACAAACAATGCAAAGATTAGCCAGGCATGGGGATGCGCACCTGTAGTCCCAGCTACTTGGGAGGCTAAGACGGGAAGATTGTTTGAGACTGGGAGGCAGAGGATGAGGTGAGCTGAGATCATGCCATTTTGAGACAGAGGCCCTGTCTCAAATAAATAAATAAATAATAAAATAAAATTCAGTCAAATAAAAAATAAATTCAAAAATAATTAAAAGAAATAGTTGAAGGCCAGGTGCGGTGGCTCATGCCTATAATTCCAGCACTTTGGGAGGCCGAGGCAGGCAGATCAGGAGGTCAGGAATTTGAGACCAGCCTGGCCAATATGGTGAAACACCGACTCTACTAAAATTACAAAAAAATTAGCTGGGCGTGGTGGCGCACACCTTTAATCCCAGCTACTCGGGAGACTGAGGCAGGAGAATCACTTGAACCTGGGAGGCGGAGGTTGCAGTGAGCTGAGATTGTGCCACTGCTCTCCAGCCTGGGCAACAAGAGCAAAACTCCGTCTCAAAAAAAAAAAAAAAAGAAGGAATCAATCAAGCTTTCACCAAAAGCTGATGCCATTGCATTACGTATGAAGTTGGCAAGGGAAGAGAGACCTGTGACCTAAAAGGAAATCAGGATTTAAAGCACTTACAAATGTGAGGCTCTTCTGTGTCCAGGTCTCCTTTGGTAAGAGACATACTGCATTTGAACATTAACTTCCATGCTAATCACTTAACATAAGTTTCTCAAGTTTATGTTTCAGGATAGGGCAGTCCCTTGAATTTCAAGATGGTACTACTGATCTGACATTAAAAATATATAAAGACACACTTTCCCCAGGAGTGTTGAAAACGTCCTGTCTACATCGCCTCCTTAAAATCCCTTGGGAATGATAGCACTTTAGCGATGACAAATCGGAAGTAGGGATGTTGATGATGGAAGAAGTGTTGCCTGTGTTTGAATCTCCTGGCTCCCTGGGGCTAAGCTCCTGGCCTCATTGACATCAGAGTTCAACAAGCTGAGTGAATTGGTACAGACACTACTTAAAGGCAATTATTTCACAGATGAACCTTTGGTTGTTTTCTTTATGTTGCTGTTTTGTTTTTTGTTTGTTTGTTTTTGGGACAGAGTCTTGCTTTATCACCTAGGCTGCTATGCAGTGGCCCCATGCCCTGCTCACTGTAGCCTCAACCTCCTAGGCTCAAGTGATCTTTTCTCTTCAGCCTCCTGGGTAGCTGCAACTACAGGTATGAGCCACCACACCCAGCTAATATTTAAATTTCTTTTACAGATGGGGTCTCCCTATGTTTCCCTATGTTGGTCTTGAACACCTGGGCTCAAGCAATTCTCTCTCCTTAGCCTCCCAAAGTGCTGGGATTAGAGCGGGGAGCCACTGTGCCAGGCCACATCTCAATGTTCTAAGTGAGACACATGGTGCAGGGAAAAAAAAATCCCTGTCTCCCTCCCCTAATTTTTTTTTGTTTTTTGAGATGGTGTCTTGCTCTGTGATCCTCCCACCTCAGCCTCCAATGTCAGCCTCCCAAGTAGCTGGTACTACAGGTGCACACCACCACACCTAGCTATATATATAGATACACACACACATATTTTTGTATTTTTAGTAGAAATGGAAACAGGGGTCTCACCACGTTGCCAAGGCTGGCCTTGAACCCTTGAGTTCAAGAGATCCACCTGCCTCGGCCTCCCCAAGTGCTGTGATTATAGGCATGAGCCACGCTGCTGTCCTCCCCTAATTTTTTAATCCGTCTGCACATTTATGGGTCTGTTTCCTAGTTATAACAGGAGGTCACCATGGGGACCTGCTGAACAGCTCCAGAGTTTAGAGCCAAGTTATAACCTGTTGTCCTTCAGCACAGCTCCAGAGCAAGTTCTGGGATGGAAAGCTTTCTCTTCCAACCTGCCAGCAAGATGGCTTCATTAATGTGTCATTTGTTTGTAATCTTTGTAGGCAAGATTCAGCAGGCAGCTGAAACAGCTATCAAAGGCAGACTATCTTAGGTCGGGTGGAGTCAGTGGAAGCGAAATAAGAATTTGATAAAGAAAGGTTTTTGTTTTGTTTTTTTTAGAGACAACATCTTGCTCTGTTTCCTAAGCTGGAGTGCAGTGCCGCCCTCATAGCTCACTGCAGCCTAGAACTCCTGGGCTCCAGCAATCCTCCTACCTTAGCCTCCCAAGTAGCTGGGACGACATGGATATGCCATTATGTCTGGTTCATTTAAAAAAAAATTTTTTTTTGATACAGAATTTGACTCTTGTCACCCAGGCTGGAATGCAATGGCGAGATCTCAGCTCACTGCAACCTCCACCTCCCGGGTTTAAGAAATTCTCCTGCCTCAGCCTCCCGAGTAGCTGAGACTACAGGTGTGCAACACCACACCCAGGTAATTTTTGTATATATTTTTTTTTTTTAGATGGAGTTTCGCTCTTGTTCAAGCGATTGTCCTGCCTCAGCCTCCTGAGTAGCTGGGATTACAGGCATGCGCCACCACACCTGCCTAATTTTGTATTTTTAGTAGAGACGGGGTTTTTCCATGTTGGTCAGGCTGGTCTCAAACTCCCAACCTCAGGTTATCTGCCTGCCTTGGCCTCCCAAAGTGTTGGGATTACAGGCGTGAGCCACTGCATCTGGCCTTGAAAACCATCTTTCTATTTTAGAAAGGCAGGCTGGGTGCGGTGGCTCACACCTGTTCTCAGCACCGTGGAAAGTCAAAGCAGGAGGATTACTTAAAAGCAGGAGTTCAAGATAATCATCGGCAACACAGCAAGGCTCTGTTTCTATTTTATTAAGAAAAAGAAAAGGTATTATTTTCCTAAGTGACTAATTTCTCTCTCTTTTTTTTTTATTTGAGACGGAGTCTTGCTCTGTCACCCAGGCTGGAGTGCAGTGGCGCGATCTCGGCTCACTGCAAGCTCCACCTCCTGGGTTCAAGGGATTCTCCTGCCTCAGCCTCCCGAGTAGCTGGGACTACAGGCGCATGCCACCATGCCCACCTAATTATTTGTATTTTTAGTAGAGATGGGGTTTCACCATATTGGCCAGGATGATCTCGATCTCTTGACCTCGTGGTCCGCCCACCTCTGCCCCACAAAGTGCTGGGATTACAGGCATGAGCCACTGCTCCCAGCCACTTTCCCTTTTTTAAATTTGTTTTTTTTTTAAGAGACGGGGACTTGCCATGTTGCCCAATCTGATCTTGAACTCCTGAACTCCTGGCCTTAAGTGATCCTTCCACCTTGATCTCCCAAAATATTGGGACTACAGGCATGAGTCACCATGCTCGGCTGGTTGAACTTGGAGCTGAACTTTCTGAGCACACAGCCCTTCTTTCATAGCTCTTGGTCAAATGGAGAGGAGGGAAAGAGAAATAGGCTATTTTGAAAGCATACCTTAGGGCCAGGTTCAGGATCAGGTAACTCTATTTCCTTTGTTTGTTTGTTTGTTTGTTTTTTTAAACAGGGTCTCACTCTGTCACCCAGGCTGGAGTGCAGTGGCCTGATCTTGGCTCACTGCAACCTCCCCCTTCTGCGTTCAAGCCATTCTGCTGTCTCAGCCTCCCAAGTAGCTGGGATTACAGGCACGTGCCACCATACCCAGCTAATTTTTGCATTTTTTGGTAGAGACGGCATTTCATTGTGTTGGCCAGGCTGGTCTTGAACTCCTGGCCTCAAGTGATCTGCCCACTTCGGCCTCCCAAAGTGCTGAGATTACAGGCATAAGCCACCGTGCCTGGCCCCTATTTCCTTTTTATATAGATGAGAAAACTCATCTAGGATATCTGAGGGTGATGGGTGAGTAAACGGTAAGCAGGGTCTCTAGTCTGGCTCATGCTATTATCCCCAGCACCTCACTGAAGAACTGGTCCCTGGTAGGAAGAGAGAAACAAAAGAAGTGGAGGGATCATTGTTGCACAACTGGAGCAGGGAGGAGAGAAAAGTGATGAAGTGTGGGTGACCCCATTGCTTGGGCAGTGCTAGTACAGGACCCTTCTGTGTCGTAACTGTGTCTTACGCAACTTAAACCACATGGAGCACAATACTGGAAACATGGTGGGTGCTCAAAGGAGGTTTTCCTAATTAATTAATTCAGATTAGCACCATTTAAAATATAAGTCTAGGCAGAATGCAGTGGCTCAAGCCTGTAATCCCAGCACTTTGTGAGGCTGAGGCAGGCAGGTCACAAGATCAGGAGTTTGAGACCAGCCTGGCCAACATGGTGAAACCTCGTCTCTACTAAAAATACAAAAACTAGCCGGGCGAGGTGGCAGGCGCCTGTAGTCCCAACTACTCGGGAGGCTAAGGCAGGAGAATGGCGTGAACCTGGGAGGCGGAGCTTGCAGTGAGCCGAGATCATGCCACTGCACTCCAGCCTGGGTGACAGAGCAAGATTCTGTCTCAAAAAAACAAAAACAATCTATTATTACTGTCATGTTAACAGCTCAGAACTCAGTTAACCTTTTTTTTTTTTTTTTTTGAGACAAGTTCTCCTCACTGTGTCGCCCAGGCTGAATTGCAGTGGCTCAGTGCTTGCTCACTGCAGCCTTGATCTCCTGGGCTCAAGTGATCCTCCCATCTCAGTCTCCCAAAGTGATGGGATTACAGGCATGAGCCGTAGTGCCCGGCCCTAGTCTCTCTTCCTAGCTGTGAGATTCCAGATCCTTGTAGTCTTGGGAGACAGAGATAATAATCTTTTTTTATTAAAAAACAAGATATTTATTACATATGTATTCACTCAGCAAAGATTTACTACGTGCGTAAGACTCTGCTAAGTCGTGAGATACCATGGGGATACGGTGGGGGACTCACAAGTTTATTAATGCTATAATAGAGAAGAAGCTAAAGCTGTGAAGTACACGATAGAGGGATGTTTTGCCCCAAGAGGCATGAGGCAGTCAGGAAAGTATTTCTTAAAGTAGTGAGGTCTTAGCTGAAAGGTAGGTAGGATTTCCTAAAACAAAGGAAAGGGTGTGTGGGTGTGAGTCCATGTGTGCCTGCAGGGAGATTGTCTCAAGCAGAGGGAACACCATGTCTTTTTGATCAACTTGGATCTCCACATTCTTTTTATGTTTTATTTTAAAATCTTATTTATTTATTTTTGAGACACAGTCTCTAATTTTATTTTTTATTTATTTATTTTTTTGAGATGGAGTCTCCCTCTGTCGCCCAGGCTGGAGTGCAGTGGTGTGACCTCAGCTCACTGTAACCTCCACCTCCCAGGTTCAAGTGATTCTCGTCCCTCAACCTCCCCAGTAGCTGGGATTACATGCGCCCACCACCACGCCCAGCTAATTTTTTATTTTTAGTAGAGACGGGATTTCACCATGTTGGCCAGGCTGGTATCAAACTCCTGACCTCAGGTGATCCACCCACCTCGGCCTCCCAAAATGCTGGAATTACAGGCGTGAGCCATTGCGCCCGGCCTGGATCTCTACACTCTATGAAACATGAGCAAGTATATAAAGTCAGATGAGTGTTATGGTTAAGTGCACGAACTGAGCCTCCACATTTTCTTTCCCTTTCAATTGTGGTAAAAAGCACATAACATAAAATTGACTATTTTAACAATTTGAAAGTGTACAATTCGGTGGCATTAAGTACATATATTCATAACGACCTACCTCATGTGCAGACATCATGACCTCGTTAACAACACCTTCTCTTCCTCCCAAATGGAAACCCCATGCCCATCAAATAGTCACTTCTCATTTCCCTCTTTCCCAGCACCTGGCAACTACTAATCAGCTTTCTGTCTTTATGAATTTGCCTATGGTGGATATTTCGTATCAATGGAATCATACAATACGTGGCCTTTTGTAAATGCGTTCTTTCACTTAGCATAATCCCTTCCTTCCTTCCCTCCCTCCCTCCCTCTCTCCTTCCCTCCTTCCCTCCTTCCCTCCTTCCTTCCTTCCTTCCTTCCTTCCTTCCTTCCCTCCTTCCTTCCTTCCTTCCCTCCCTCCCTCCCTCCTCCTTCCCTCCTTCCCTCCTTCCCTCCTTCCCTCCTTCCCTCCTTCCTTCCTTCCTTCCTTCCCTCCTTCCTTCCTTCCTTCCCTCCTTCCGAGTCTTGCTCTGTCACCCACATTGCAGTACAGTCGCGTGATCTTGGCTCACTGCAACCTCCACCTACTGCGTTCAAGTGATTCTCCTGCCTCAGCCTCTTGAGTAGCTGGGACTACAAGCATGAGCTACCACACTGGGCTAGTTTTTGTATTTTTAGTAGAGACGGGGTTTTGCCATGTTGGCCAGGCTGGTCTTGAACTCCTGACCTCAGCCTCCCAAAGTGCTGGGATTACAGGCGTGAGCAACCGTGCCCGGCCTAGGATTCCAGAGATAACTATATCCTGCTATTGCCATTTATCCTTTTCCACAGGTCTTTATATGTTTCCACAGGTCTTTATATGTCTCCACAGGTCTTTATATGTTTACAATGTTTACGTGTCCATATATGTGTGTATATATTTTCATGAATATTTTATGCTTATATAGATAAAATTACATTGTACGTATCCTTCTGTCACTTGCTCCCCACCCCTAGCCCACTCAATCTTACATCTGTGTGAAATTTTCATGCTGAAACATGTAATCCGAGTCTGTTTATTTTCAGTGCAGCATAGCCTTTTCATTGTATGAATATACAAAAGTGACACAGTTGTCTATTCAAAAGGCAAATCTGGTCATGTCAATCTCCTACTTAAAATACCTCAGGGCCAGGCGTGGTGGCTCAAGTCTGTAATCCCAGCACTGTGGGAGGCTGAGGCAAATGGATCACCTGAGGTCGGGAGTTAGAGACCAGCCTGATCAACATGGAGAAACCCCATCTTTACGAAAAATACAAAATTAGCCTGGCGTGGTAGCGCATGTCTGTAATCACAGCTACTCGGGAGGCTGAGGCAGGAGAATCGTTTGAACCCAGGAGGCAGAGGTTGCGGTGAGCTAAGATCGTGCCATTGTACTCCAGCCTGGGCAACAAGAGCGAAACTCTGTCTCAAACCAAACCAAACCAAACCAAACCAAACCAAACCAAAACCAAACAAAACAAAACAAGGCCAGCACGGTGGCTCCCTTCTATAATCCCAGCACTTTGGGAGGCTGAAGGGGGCAGATCGTGATGTCAGGGGATCATGACCATACTGGCTAACCCAGTGAAACCCCATCTCTACTAAAAACAACAACAAAAAAATAGCTGGGTATGGAGGCAGACTCCTGTAATTCCAGCTACTTGGGAGGCTGAGGCAGGAGAATTGCTTGAACCTGGGAGGCAGATGTTGCTGTGAGCTGAGATCAAGCCATTGCACTCCAGCCTGGGCAACAAGAGCAAAACTCTGTTTAAAAAAAAAAAAAAAAAAAACGGCCGGGCGCAGTGGCTCAAGCCTGTAATCCCAGCACTTTGGGAGGCCGAGACGGGTGGATCACGAGGTCAGGAGATCGAGACCATCCTGGCTAACACGGTGAAACCCCGTCTCTACTAAAAAATACAAAAAAAAAAAAAACTAGCCGGGCGAGGTGGCAGGCGCCTATAGTCCCAGCTACTCGGGAGGCTGAGGCAGGAGAATGGCGTGAACCCGGGAGGTGGAGCTTGCAGTGAGCTGAGATCCGGCCACTGCACTCCAGCCTGGGTGACAGAGCAAGATTCCGCCTCAAAAAAAAAAAAAAAAAAAAAAAAAAAAGTAAAATAAAATAAAATAAAATTTGATTTTAAACAGTATATTCTTTGGGGGTTTCATCAGGCATTTATGAAGATTCTCAGGGAGTTCTATTGCCGGCTGTGACCTTCATTGTTCGCTTCAGTTCAACCTGATGCACCTTCTGACTCTTGCTCCTTTCTGCCTCCAGTCCTCAAGCTTATAGCCTTTTTACTGCTTCCAGATTTCCACTTTCTTTCCTTCCTTGAAATTTGTGTTTCTTTTACTTTTGTAAAAGGAGGCAGATGTACCACAGATTATATGTTGTTTCCACAAAATGTATCTGCTGAGTCTACTTTTGGTTCATCCACAGTAATCTTATGAGAACCGGTTATTGTCTCTCTGAAAGCAATCACAGTCTTTCCTTGAGTCTCCCAGAACATTTTAGCCCAGAGTGTGTTAAGGACCAAAGCCTAGTGTTTTCTTCAGATCAAGATAGTAGACAAGATAATAGACTTATGCTATGCTGGTATTATTTTTTTAGGGTGAATTTTGATTTTAAAATGTAACTGTGTAAGTTGTCTATTACAATGTTTTAAATCAACTATGAGTCATTCCAACAAGC
The DNA here is from genome assembly GCF_009764315.1 of Trachypithecus francoisi. Taxonomy (NCBI): domain Eukaryota; kingdom Metazoa; phylum Chordata; class Mammalia; order Primates; family Cercopithecidae; genus Trachypithecus; species Trachypithecus francoisi. Next base: position 111,974,685 of record NW_022681456.1, read on the forward strand.
AAACAAACCAAATCACTTGAAACTCAAAGGAGAGCCTGTTTTATGTTGATGTTCCTGAGATTTCCTCAGAGATGATACATTCACACTATCAAATTCTTCCAGACCATTTCTTTTATTTTTTTTGAGACGGAGTCTCGCTCTATCGCCCAGGCTGGAGTGCAGTGGCCAGATCTCAGTTCACCGCAAGCTCTGCTGGGTTCACGTCATTCTCCTGCCTCAGCCTCCCGAGTAGCTGGGATTACAGGCTTGAGCCACCGCACCTGGCCTAGACCATTTCACAAATAAGTTCTTACTTAGCATCCTGACCCATGCCTTTCTTTTTGGCATGCCGATCAGTCTTCCTTCAAAAACAGGTTTTACATGATTGTGTGCTGAGACTATTCCTGAGATAATTATCACTTTGTTTTACCAAGTGAGCTTTAGTCAGGCAACTGGGGATGTGCTGGAGTTTGTCCTCTTAGAAATACAAGTGAAATGTAACAGATTGCCAATAGCTGTATTTTCCAAAATGGTTTATTTATGATTTTCCCTTTAAACTTGGCTTTGACTCAACCCAGAAAGTTTTACGGCTAACATTTAGCGGTCACTTGGGGGGCAGAAGGCATCATCAGGTTGATTTTAACTGACTAGTTTATCTCCTGTTTCTGGCCCAATGGGAACCTAAACATGGAAATTTACTTTTTGCTCTTTATTCTAAAACAAAGCCGTGATTGCTTGCCAAAAATACATCATAGAATGTGGAAGTGTTTAAAGAAGATCCAGAGTGAACATTATCGTGTATATCCAGGCTTTTCTGTGAATGAATAGTATACACGTCTCTCTAACAAAATGGGATCCTGCAGGACATATTGTTTTATAATCTGCCCTTTTTGCTATATATACAGTGAACAGCTTTTCATGGATTAACCACACCATACAATAAGGGACAACATGCACTGGATATTCTCTGGTTTATTTAACCAGTTCCCTGCAGGTGACATTTAGCTTGTGAGACAGATGTTAGTTTGTGGGGTATTTTTTGCAGCTTGGCTCACTCAACACCCATTTCAACTCTTTTCTCATTGCCTTTCTCTATTCTGAAGTCTGGGAAGAGAAACACTTGTTTTCCCAGACACCCTGATGACTAGGGTGGCCATGCCATTTGGTTCTGGCCAGTGAGAATGTGAGACTGTGTTGCGACCACTCAATAAGACATAACACACCTGCTCACCAAAAATGTGTGTGCATTTCTTCCCACCAGCCCACCAAGCAAACCTCCAGTAGATTCTCCAGCGCATGCCAGCTGGGTGTCCTCTAATTAAATTATGACACTACATACCTGGAGATAGTGTCAGTTCCCACAGGTGGAAGGATCAGCCTCACTAAAACCGCCTCCACTTCAGATGCCAATCACAAGTCCGTGCCACCCCAAACTTTCTGACTGGCTACAAACCAGGGTTCCCATGACCCTCTCCTTGGGTTGATTCATTTGCTAGGAGGACTCACAGAACTCAGGGAAACATTTACATTGATGGTTTATAATAAAGGATATAGATGAAGAGATGCATAGGGTGAGGTATGGGGTAAGGGACACAGAGCTTCCACACCGTCTCCAGGAACCTCCATACTTTCAGTCATCTGAAAGCTCATCGGAACCATGTCCTTTATGGAGGTTTCATGACACAAGCAAGATTGATTCAATTATTGACCATTGGTGATCAGCTTAACCTTCCGCCTTTCTCCCTTCCCGGCAGGTCTAGGGATGGGGCTGAGAGGTGCAACCCTTTTGTCATCCGGCCAACGAATCCCCAACCAGAGCCTATCTAGGAGCCCCGCCTACCAGTCATCTCATTAGCATGCAGAATACACTCTTTGGCTAAACGTGGTGGCTCACACCTGTAATCCAGCACTCTGGGAGGCTGAGGCGGGAAGATTGCTTGAGCCCAGGAGTTTGAGACCAATCTGGGTAACATCGGAAGACCTCGTCCCTACAAAACAAACAAACAAAATAAAACCACACGAAGAATAAGGAGGAGGAGGAGGAGAGAAGAAGGAAGGAAGGAAGGAAGGAAGGAAGGAAGGAAGGAAGGAACGAAGGAAGGAAGGAAGGAAACAAAAAAATGAGAAAGAGAAAAAAAGTAGAAAAAAAAACCACTCCAAAAGAAACAAAAACCTAGCCAGGTGAGGCAGCATGCACCTATGGTCCCAGCTACTCAGGAGGCTGAGGTAGGAGGATTGCTTGGACCCAGGAAGTCAGGAAGTCAAGGCTGTAGTCAGCTGTGATTGCTCCACTGCACTCCAGCCTGGGTGATGGAGCAAGATCCTGTCTCAAAAAAACACTCATCACTATGGATATTCCAAGAATTTTAGGAGGAGGAAACCAGATGAAGACCTACTATATATTTCACAACAGCACAGAGACATAAAAGGAGACAGCTGATAATGCCTCTTCGGCTTCCTGTTCTGCACAGGTGGTGATGCCTGAGTTGGAGCAATCACTGCTGATAGAACAGGGAGGCAGGGGCCTGGCTTCTTCACAGCATCCTGGAGTCTCCAGCAAGCCCTGCACTCCCTCCCCATGCTGGACTTCTTATGGCGTAAGTAGGTCCTGTATTTATTTATTTACTTACTTATTTTATTTTATTTTTTTTGAGGCAGAGTCTCGCTCTGTCGCCCAGGCTGGAGTGCAGTGGTACAATCTCGGCTCACTGCAACCTCTCGAGTAGCTGGGACTACAAGCGTGTGCCACCACATCTGGCTAATTTTTGTATTTTTTGATAGAGACGGGGTTTTGCCATGTTGCCTAGGCTAGTCTTGAACTCCTGACCTCAGGTAATGTGCTTGCCTTGGCCTCCCAAAGTGCTGGGATTACTACAGGTGTGAGCCACTGCACCTGCCAGGCCAGAGATAAGTAGACCCTGTGTTCAAACCACATCTAAAACAAACTGCAAAATGCCTCTGGGTACTCACCAGGTGATTTCTTGGAGATAAATTCCCAGAAGTGGAATTGCTGGGTCAAAGAGGATACATTTGTAAGGCTTTGGAAAGGTTTTATCAATTACACTCCCACCATTCCCATATGAGTACATCCCTTTCCCTACATCCTGCTAATTCTGTGCATTATCACTCTTCTTAATCTTTTCCAATCTGTTGGGTAAAAAAGGATATCTCATCATTCTAATTTGCATATCTTTGATTACCACAGATATTGAGCATCTGTTCATATGTTTATCCAATGCTTGTATTTCTGCTTTTGTAAACTTCAAGTTAGGGAATTTGACTAGAAGCAATCGCTTCCCTCATCTTTGCTTGTGGACAGTTTTTGGGGATATGGCTAGAAGCCAACCAGTTTCAAATGTTAGCAACTCCGTTATGTCCCTGCTATTTTCCAGAGGGTATTACAGGCATTAACTCTGTCTCAGGCCTGCTCTTTGGCCTGCTTTCAGATGCTACACAACCCCCAAAACACTTGGCAAAAATCTAGGTGAGAAAAAAAATGCTGGGGTTCCTTCAGCATCTGCTGCGTAAGGCATATATGCTGAACAAGTTTCTGGACAGCTTTGGTTGCTGCTTCAAATACAGTGTGATGAATCTTTCATTTTCTAATGTTGGGTAGACCCAGATAGCCTAATAAAGCAAAGCAAAGAACAGTAATTTCTTATAAGTAACACAAATGCCTCCACAGAAATTACTCCATTTTGACATGGAATAACAAGTCTTCATTGATCCTTTTTTTTTTTAGACGGAGTCTCACTCAGTCGCCCAGGCTGGAGTGCAGTGGCCCTATCTCCGCTCACTGCAAGCTCCGCCTCCCGGGATCACGCCATTCTCCTGTCTCAGCCTCCCAAGTAGCTGGGACTACAGGCGCCCGCCGCCACGCCCGGCTAATTTTTTGTATTTTTAGTAGAGACGGGGTTTCACCGCGTTAGCCAGGATGGTCTCGATCTGCTGACCTTGTGATCCGCCTGCCTTGGCCTCCCAAAGTGCTGGGATTACAGGCGTGAGCCACTGCGCCCGGCCGATCCTTTTTTTTTTTTTTTTTTGAGACGGAGTCTTGCTCTGTCGCCGGGGCTGGAGTGCAGTGGCCGGATCTCAGCTCACTGCAAGCTCCGCCTCCCGGGTTCACGCCATTCTCCTGCCTCAGCCTCCCGAGTAGCTGGGACTACAGACGTCCGCCACCTCGCCCGGCTAGTTTTTTGTATTTTTTAGTAGAGACGGGGTTTCACAGTGTTCGCCAGGATGGTCTCGATCTCCTGACCTCGTGATCCGCCCGTCTCGGCCTCCCAAAGTGCTGGGATTACAGGCTTGAGCCACCGCGCCCGGCCGGCCGATCCATTTTTAACTCATGTTTTTGAAATCACCAGGGCTAATAAAAATAAGTTTTGACGGGATATAAGGGCTAGAGTCTAAGTCTGTTATACCTGGGGACAGAGGCAGGACCAAAAGTATGTGCTGAAGCTGACACAGAAAAAAGAGAACAGAGTCTAGGGAGACTCTGGCTGTCTAGACCTTTGCATGTATAGTCTCTGCTTTTCCAAATCATTTTCCGTGAGTGATTCTCAGCCTGCAGGGCCCAGGGGGAATCTACAGGCTCAGGCTGGCATTCTTAGACACTGGGGTTTTCACTTCAAGAAGCGGACTACCGCGGGGCGCGGTGGCTCATGCCTGTAATCCCAGCACTTTGGGAGGCTGAGGCGGGCAGATCACCTGAGGTCAGTAATTTGAGACCAGCCTGGCCAAAGTGGTGAAACCCCATCTCTACTAAAAATACAAAAATTAGCTGGGCATGGTGTCGGGCGCCTGTAATCCCAGCTACTCGGGAGGATGAGGTAGGAGAATCGCTTGAAACCGGGAGGCAGAGGTTGCAGTGAGCCGGGATCATGCTATTGCACTCCAGTCTGGGAGACAAGAGCAAAACTCCATCACACATACACACACACACATGCACACACGCACGCACGCACACACGCACACACGCACGCATACGCACACACGCACACACGCACGTGCACACACGTAGACTACTGCTGATTGGAAGCGGCAGCAGCCAGTGGCATCTTCCTTGGGAAGATGGGCTAATATATTATTATTTTTTTGTCTTTGTTTTTTGATACAGGGTCTCACTTTGTCACTCAGGCTGGAGTGCAGTGATGCTATCATGGCTCACTGCAGCCTTGACCTCCCAGGCCCAAGCAATCCTCCTACCTCAGCCTCCCAAGTAGCTGGGACTACAGGCGCCCGCCGCCACGCCCGGCTAATTTTTTGTATTTTTTAGTAGAGACGGGGTTTCACCGCGTTAGCCAGGATGGTCTCGATCTGCTGACCTTGTGATCCGCCTGCCTTGGCCTCCCAAAGTGCTGGGATTACAGGCGTGAGCCACTGCGCCCGGCCGATCCTTTTTTTTTTTTTTTTTTGAGACGGAGTCTTGCTCTGTCGCCGGGGCTGGAGTGCAGTGGCCGGATCTCAGCTCACTGCAAGCTCCGCCTCCCGGGTTCACGCCATTCTCCTGCCTCAGCCTCCCGAGTAGCTGGGACTACAGACGTCCGCCACCTCGCCCGGCTAGTTTTTTGTATTTTTTAGTAGAGACGGGGTTTCACAGTGTTCGCCAGGATGGTCTCGATCTCCTGACCTCGTGATCCGCCCGTCTCGGCCTCCCAAAGTGCTGGGATTACAGGCTTGAGCCACCGCGCCCGGCCGGCCGATCCATTTTTAACTCATGTTTTTGAAATCACCAGGGCTAATAAAAATAAGTTTTGACGGGATATAAGGGCTAGAGTCTAAGTCTGTTATACCTGGGGACAGAGGCAGGACCAAAAGTATGTGCTGAAGCTGACACAGAAAAAAGAGAACAGAGTCTAGGGAGACTCTGGCTGTCTAGACCTTTGCATGTATAGTCTCTGCTTTTCCAAATCATTTTCCGTGAGTGATTCTCAGCCTGCAGGGCCCAGGGGGAATCTACAGGCTCAGGCTGGCATTCTTAGACACTGGGGTTTTCACTTCAAGAAGCGGACTACCGCGGGGCGCGGTGGCTCATGCCTGTAATCCCAGCACTTTGGGAGGCTGAGGCGGGCAGATCACCTGAGGTCAGAAATTTGAGACCAGCCTGGCCAAAGTGGTGAAACCCCATCTCTACTAAAAATACAAAAATTAGCCGGGCATGGTGTCGGGCGCCTGTAATCCCAGCTACTCGGGAGGATGAGGTAGGAGAATCGCTTGAAACCGGGAGGCAGAGGTTGCAGTGAGCCGGGATCATGCTATTGCACTCCAGTCTGGGAGACAAGAGCAAAACTCCATCACACATACACACACACACATGCACACACGCACGCACGCACACACGCACACACGCACGCATACGCACACACGCACACACGCACGTGCACACACGCAGACTACTGCTGATTTGGAAGCGGCAGCAGCCAGTGGCATCTTCCTTGGGAAGATGGGCTAATATATTATTATTTTTTTGTCTTTGTTTTTTGATACAGGGTCTCACTTTGTCACTCAGGCTGGAGTGCAGTGATGCTATCATGGCTCACTGCAGCCTTGACCTCCCAGGCCCAAGCAATCCTCCTACCTCAGCCTCCCAAGTAAGTGGGACCACAGGCGTTCACCACCATGCCTGGCTAGGTTGTTTTTCTTATTATTTATGTTGTAGAGACAGAGTCTCTGTATGTTGCCCAGGCTGGGATGAGCTGATATCTTCTATTATTTGCACCTCCAGATCTCACATTTTTCAGCTGTGCCCTGTCACAGGAGGCCAAGCTGTATGGACTATATGGGTGGTTCTCAAACTTTTGGGGTCTCAGGATTCTCACATGCTTAGCAACTATTGAGGATCCTAGATCGCTTGTTTGTGTAGGTTACATCTATGTGTATTCACTGCAGTGGAAGTGAAAACTGAGAAATGTTTAAAATATTTACTCATTTATCTAAAATAACAATAAACCTGCTATACCTTGATATAAATAACATACTTTTTAATAATAATAATAATAATAATAAAAACTCTATGTTCCAAAACAAAACTGAGAGGACAGGCACTGTTTTCCACTTTTATAACTTTGTTTAGTATCTGGGTTAATAGAAGACAGATATTCATGTCTGCTTCTGCATTCAGTCTGCTGAAGATATCACAGGCCATGCAGCCTTTCGGAAACTCCACTGTTCACTATCGAGAGAATGAGTAAAAGAGGCAAATAACATCTTACCATTACTATGAAAATAGTTGTGACTTCATGGGATTTCCTGAAAAGGTCTTGGAGATCCCCCAGGAGTTCCTGGCAAAACCCAACAGAACTCCTGTGACCTGTGAATCCTACTGGGTTCAGCCAGTGGGAGACCCAGTAAGAAATTGTGATAAGGAAGCATGCCATCAGAATATTTATTCTCTTGGCTCAATCCTTGTAGGGATGGCTCACACCGAGCCTGGCTGTGTCTCTTGAAAAGAGCATAAGGGCTTCTCTCAAATGATTGTTTCCTGTGGATTCCAGTTACTCCTCCCCTCTTCCCTCTGGGCCTAGGAGTGAAAACAGCTCTTGGATTATCAATCTTCAGTCCTTCTATACTCTGTGCATAACTTTGTAAATAAACACTCCTGAATTTATCCCCACAAATAAAACAAAAATCCAGATAAATAACACAGAGACTTACTACATGCCAATTCTCAAAGTGATGTTGGACTATCAGCATTAGTATTACCTGGGAACTTATTAGAAGGCAAATTCTTGGATCTCCCTCCAGAATGACTGAATAAGGTATTTTAGGGATAAGGCCCAGCAATAGCAAAGTTTTAACAGGCCCCTCTGGTGAGTCTGATGCATTTTAAATTGTGACCAGTTTTTGTTTGTTGGTTTGGTTTTTGAGATGGAGTTTTGCTCTTGTTGCCCAGGTTGGAGTGCAATGGCATGACCTCGGCTCACCACAACCTCTGCCTCCTGGGTTCAAGCAATTCTCCTGCCTCAGACTCCTGAGTAGCTGGGATTACAGGTGCCCGCCACCATGCCTAGCTAATTTTTTTTTTTTTTTTTTGAGACAGAGTCTCGCTCTGCCGCCCAGGCTGGAGTGCCGCGATCTCGGCTCACTGCAAGCTCCGCCTCCCGGGTTCATGCCATTCTCCTGCCTCAGCCTCCCAAGTAGCTGGGACTACAGGCGCCCGCCACCATGCCTGGCGAATTTTTTGTAGTTTTAGTAGAGATGGGGTTTCACCATGTTAGCCAGGATAGTCTCGATCTCCTGACCTCGTGATCCACCCGCCTCGGCCTCCCAAAGTGCTGGGATTACAGGCATGAGCCACCGCGCCCAGCTAATTTTGTATTTTTAGTAGAGATGGGGTTTTGTCATGTTGGTCAGGCTGGTCTTGCACTCCCAACCTCAGGTGATCTCCCCTCCTCGGCTTCCCAAAGCTGGGATTATAGGCGTGAGCCACCGCTCCTGGCCTGTGACCCAGTTTTAAAATGCTGGTTAACTAAGATGGATTAATAACAGTGCCCTGGTAAACTTAGAAACAATTACAGTTAGATGAGGTTAGCCTTAGTGAATAACAGCTAATCGTAGCAAGTATTTATGTGCTGCTAGGTACTATTTTACACCTGATGTGTTAACATATTTAATCTTTACAACCATATATTGCAATAACTCTTAGTAGGCTGTTATGGTCTGAGTATTAGTCCATTCTCAAATTCTCAATGTGGCAGGGGCCTTTGAGAGAGATGACTGGATCATGAGGCCAGGGATGCATTTATTCGTGGGTTGATGAATGAATGGGTTATCACTGGAGAACTGTCAGCTTTGTAAATGGAAGACAGGCCTGAGCTAGCGTGCCAGCATGGTGACACGCTCTGCCTCTCGTTGTGTGTGATGTCCTGAGCCTCCTTGGGACTCTGTAGTGTACCCAGCAGCAACAAAGCCCTCGCCAGACACAGCCTCTGGACCTTGGACTTCTCAGCCTCCAGAACTGTAAGAAATACATTCCTTTTCTTTATAAGATACCGTTTTAGGTGTTCTGTTATAAGCAACAGAAAACAAACTAAGACATAGACCAAATTTGTGGAAAAACTTAGGCTTAGGGAGGATGAATACCTTGGCCTGAGGACACACCGTAAAAGTGGCAGAGCTCAGTTCCAATTCAGGTAGCCTAGCACCAGCCTCTGTTCTCCTCCCCACTACACAATGAGGCCCCATGACAGCAACAAGGGTGTTCTGCAGGAACTCGGGCTTCCTGGCAACAGAGTTGGTGGAGGGTTCCTCCTGCCAAGCTAGAAGAATCGCCTATACTGTTTCCCACACCGGAAGAATGAAGATGAAGGTCCTTCGAGGGAAGGGCTGTAATGAGTGAGCCTTCACTCAGAGATTGGGTAGGCTTTTCTGAATCTAGTTAATAGAGGACTTGAGGGACTTTCCAGTAAGCTGGTGAGTCACTGAGCCCCAGGACGTAGTTGGGGGTTCTCTCTCCTGTACTTAAATGTGTTGTCTCAGACTTGAATTACATAAAATAATCCTGCCGTATTTTCTCCATGCCTTTCACCCAGCCTTTTACTTTATGTTTTAGGTTGACTTTTCACTGTAAATAATTTTAAAATTAAATAAAAAATTTAAAGTTTCTGCTTTTAACATACCAACCATACACTTCAAAGATTTATTTTCAACCTATCCATGAAGGATTTAATCCATTTTTCAGAAACAGTTCTGGGAAAACTCCTTCCAAATTACTTTAGCATAACAAAAAAATTATTTGTTCCTGCATTAAGTGAATCAGTTTATTCCTTACACATTCATACAGTTGCCCAAAAGTGAGTTTCTTTGCCATATGCTAAATCTATGTAAAACTGTTTTGGGCCAGGCACAGTGGCTCATGCCTGTAATCCCAGCACTTTGGGAGGCTGAAGTGAGAAGCTCGCTTGAGCCCAGGAGTTTGAGACCGGACTGGGCAACATGGTGAAACCCATCTCTACAAGAAGTACGAAAATTAGCTGGGTGTGGTGGCGTGTGCCTGTAGTCCCGGCCACTCGGAAGGCTGAGGTAAGAGGATCGCTTGGGCCTAGGAGGCAGAGGTTGCAGTGAGCGAATATTGTGCCACTGCACTCCAGCCTGGGTGACAGAGCAAAGCATCTCAAAAAACAAAACAAAACAAAACCTTTTTATGCGTAAAGTGAGAAGTATGCACAAATCAACAAACTTACAAATAGTCTGGGACCGCTTTCTTCAAATCAGTACACAGAAACATCTCAAGGGTTTGTGAGCAAGAAAAATTTTCATAATTTTCTTGAACTCAGTATCTTACCTTCTCTCTGATTCTCACCCCAAGGCTCCAGGGGTCCTGTGCACTTTCTTTCTTTCTTTTTTTTTTTGAGACGGAGTCTCCCTCTGTCGCCCAGGCTGGAGTGCAGTGGCCGGATCTCAGCTCACTGCAAGCTCCGCCTCCCAGTTTACGCCATTCTCCTGCCTCAGCCTCCCAAGTAGCTGGGACTACAGGTGCCCGCCACCTCTCCCGGCTAGTTTTTTGTATTTTTTAGTAGAGACGGGGTTTCAACATGTTAGCCAGGATGGTCTCGATCTCCTGACCTCATGATCCGCCCGTCTCGGCCTCCCAAAGTGCTGGGATTACAGGCTTGAGCCACCGCGCCTGGCCAAGGTCCTGTGCACTTTCAACATGAGCTTTTTTTTTTTTTTTTTTTTGAGATGGAGTTTCATTCTTGTTGCTTAGGCTGAAGTACAATGGCACGATCTTGACTCACTGCAACCTCCACCTCCCAGGTTCAAGCCATTCTCCTGCCTCAGCCTCCCAAGTAGCTGGGATTACAGGCATGTGTCACCACGCCTGGCTAATTTTGTACTTTTAGTAGAGGTGGGGTTTTACCATGTTATTCAGGTTGGCCTCGAACTCCTGACCTCAGGTGATCCACCTGTCTCAGACTCCCAAAGTGCTGGGATTACCAGCGTAAACCACTGTGTCCAGCGCCACATGAGCTCTTCTTTATACATGAAAAACTTACTTCTCTGAATCATACTTACCTCAGGGTGTAAAATCTTCCAGTATGGCGAGAAGTGAATGACTGTAATGTCCAAGTAATAAGATTTCACAGAAATGGATGCATGGAATTAGAAATAACTAAAGTCATTAAATTTAACATATCATAATTTATTGTGACAAGAGAAATAAAGTAAAAATAAAAGTTCAAGAAGAAAAAGGAATGATGTAAAACCCCTATTAAAAAAGGTATAGGGCCAGGTGTGGTGGCTCACGCCTGTAATCCCAGCAGTTTGGGAGGCTGAGGTGGGCAAATCACCTGAGGTCAGGAGTTCCAGACCAGCCTGGCCAACATGGTGAGACCCTGTCTCTACTAACAATACAAAAAAATTAGCCAGGAGTGGTGGTGGGTGCCTGTACTCTCAGCTACTCAGGATGCTGAGGCAGGAGAATCACTTAAACCTGGGAGGCAGAGGTTGCAGTGAGTTGAGACTGTACCATTACACTCCAGCCTGGGCAACAACAGTGAAACTCTGTCTCAAATAAAATAAAATAAAATAAAGACCGATGTAACAATTTATTTAAAAAGTCAGTATTGGGCCAGGCACGGTGGCTGATGCCTGTAATTTCAGCACTTTGGGAGGCTGAGGCGGGCAGATTACTTGAGGTCAGGAGTTCAAGAACAGCCTGGCTGACGCAATGAAACCCCGTCTCTACTAAAAATACAAAAATTAGCCAGGCACGGTGGGCAGGCACCTGTAATCCCAGCTACTTGGGAGGCTGAGGTAGGAGAGTCACTTGAACCCTGGAGGCAAAGGTTGCAGTAAGCCAGGATTTTGCCATTGCACTCCAGCCCGGGCGATAGAGTAAAACCTCATCTCAAAAACAAACAAACAAACAAACAAACAAACAAAAACAGTATTGACAGTAGGTCAGAACTTGCATCTTTTAGGTTTTGTTGTTGTTGTTGTTGTTGTGTTTTTTTGAGGCTGAGTTTTGTTCTATTGCCCAGGCTGGAGTACAGTGATATCCTGGCTCACTGCCACCTCTGCCTCCCGGATTCAAGCAATTCTCCTGCTGCAGTCTCCGGAGTAGCTGGGATTACAGGCATTCACAACCATGCCTGGCCAAATTTTACAGTTTTAGTACAGACAGGGTTTCATTATGTTGGCCAGGCTGGTCTCAAACTCCTGACCTCAAGTGATCTGCCCACCTTGGCCTCCCAAAGTGTTGGGTTTACAGGCATGAGCCACCACGCTTGGCCCTTTTCTTCTATTTGAATTTATGAAAAGTTGTAGATGTCAACTTGAAAATGTACAAGGAGGTACAGAGTTGGTTTTTATTTTTTGCTTTTTCTAGAGACAGGGTCTTGCTGTGTCACCCAGGCTGGAGTACAGTGGTACAGTCACAGCTCACTGCAGTGTTCCATCTCCTAGGATCGAGTGATTCTCCTGCTTTGGCCTCCTGAGTAGCTAGTACTACAGGCATGCACCACCCGTACCCAGCTAATTATTTTTATTTTATTTTATTTTTATTTTTTTGAGACGGAGTCTTGCTCTGTCGCCCAGGCTGGAGTGCAGTGGCCGGATCTCAGCTCACTGCAAGCTCCGCCTCCCGAGTTCACGCCATTCTCCTGCCTCAGCCTCCCGAGTAGCTGGGACCACAGGCGCCCGCCAACTCACCCGGCTAGTTTTTTGTATTTTTAGTAGAGACGGGGTTTCACCATGTTAGCCAGGGTGGTCTCGATCTCCTGACCTCGTGATCCGCCCGTCTCGGCCTCCCAAAGTGCTGGGATTACAGGCTTGAGCCACCGCGCCCGGCCTATTTTTATTTTTGTAGAGACTAGGTCTCACTACGTCAGTCAGGCTGGTCTTGAACTCCTGGCCTCAAGCGATCCTCCCATCCGAGCCTCCCAAAGTGCTGGGATTACAGGTGTGAGACACTGCACCCAGTTGAGTTTTTAAAAACAATTTTGAGGGTATGCCAGCAAAAAAAGTTATGTTTCTTTTTTTTTTTTTTTTTGAGTCGGAGTCTTGCTCTGTCGCCCAGGCTGGAGTGCAGTGGCACAATCTCGGCTCACTGCAAGCTCTGCCTCCCGGGTTTATGCCATTCTCCTGCCTCAGCCTCCAGAGTAGCTGGGACTACAGGTGCCTGCCACCTCGCCCAGATAGTTTTTTTTTTTTTTGTATTTTTTAGTAGAGACGGGGTTTTACCGTGTTAGCCAGGATGGCCTCGATCTCCTGACCTCGTGATCTGCCTGTCTCGGCCTTCCAAAGTGCTGGGATTACAGGCTTGAGCCACTGCGTCTGGCCTATGTTTCATTTATCACCATAGCAGTATGACTGTCATCTTTCTATAAACTGGGGGTAGGTGGGTATGAGGGACTTGCAAAGCCATCAACCCAACAGGACGCTGAGCACTAAGAACTTCAGAGCAAGCTTCCAAGCCTCTGGGAAGTAGCTCCCTCATGCTGATTCCCCAACCAGAAGTAAAGGCCCTGCCAACCTGTCTGCCCTCCTTACCATTAGTCTCCACACTTCCCGGGCTGTGTGTGCACCACTCCAGTAAGGGGGAGTTAGACAAGGCGAACTCTAAGTAAGACGGAAGGTACTGATATAATTGAAATTTTTGAAGAACTAGTATTCCCTTTTGTTACAGCATATAATAAGCATCTATGCTGACTTACTGTTTGTGTGTTTTGTCTGAGACAGAGTTTCATTGTGTCACCCAAGCTGGAGTGTGGTGATGTGATCTTGTCTCACCACAACCTCAGGTTCAAGCGATTCTCCTGCCTCAGCCTCCCAAGCAGCTGGGATTACAGGCACACACCACCACGCCCAGCTAATTTTTGTATTTTTAGTAGAGACAGGATTTCACCATGTTGGCCAGGCTGGTCTCGAATTCCTGACCTCAGGTGATCCACCCGCCTCAGGCTCCCAGAGTGCTGGAATTACAGGCATGAGCCACTACGCCCGATGGACTTACTGTTTGTGAATAAACGGTTTTCATCTGGCTTTCTGAAATGTTGACAAGAATCACAACTAGTTCATGCTGCTTTCTCCATATTTCCTAGGCTTCTAGGGATCCCAGTAAGGAATATTTCTCCTTCTTGGAACAGTTAAAAAATGTTGTGCTTAATAAAACCAAAGAGAGAGACACACACACATACACTCCCTTCCCACAAAAACCCAAACAAGGCTGAGAGCGGTGGCTCACGCCTGTAATCCCAGCACTTTGGGAGGCCAAGGTGGGTGGATCACGAGGTCAGGAATTTGAGACCAGCCTGGCTAACATGGTGAAACCCCATCTCTATTAAAAATACAAAAATTAGGCCAGGCTTGGTGGTGTACGCCTGTAATCCCAGCACTTTGAGAGGCTGAGGTGGGCGGATGGCGAGGTCAAGAGATCGAGACCATCCTGGCCAACATGGTGAAACCCCATCTCTACTAAAAATACAAAAATCGGCTGGGCGCGGTAGTTCATGCCTGTAATCCCAGCACTTTGGGAGGCCAAGGCAGGCTGATCACAACGTCAGGAGATCGAGACCATCCTGGCTAACATGGTGAAACCCCGTTTCTACTAAAGAATACAAAAAATTAGCCGGGCATGGTGGCAGGAGCCTGTAGTCCAAGCTACCCAGGAGGCTGAGGCAGGAGAATGGCGTGAACCCGGGAGGTGGAGCTTGCAGCGAGCGGAGATTGTGCCACTGCACTCCAGCCTGGGTGACAGAGCAAGACTCCGCCTCAAAAAAAACAAAACAAAACAAAAAATTCAAAAATCAGTTGGGTGTGGTGCTGTGTGCCTGTAGTCCAGGCTACTTGGGAGGCTGAGGCAGGAGAATCCCTTGAACCTAGGAGGCGGTTGCAGTGAGGCGAGATCAGGCCACTGCACTCCAGCCTGGCGACAGAGCGAGACTCCGTCTCAAAAAATCCCCCAAAAAACCCCCAAAATGAGCCTGTAATCCCAGCTACTCGCGAGGCTGAAGCAACAGAATTGATTGAACCCAGGAGGCGGAGGTTGCAGTGAGCTGAGATCACACGCTACTACACTCCAGCCTGCATGACAGAGCAAGACTCCATCTCAAAAAAAAAACAAAACCCAAACAAAAGCAATTGTTCCCCAACACAATGACAAAAGATCTGAAACAATCATTGTATCATGACTAAAGGGAAATAATAATTTGGTGACTATTTCTTTTGAGAAGACTTTTGTGTGACATCTTTAGAGAAAGGTAGTACATATGTGTAAACATACTACACATATGTACTTGGACACAGAGAGGGGTCCATTTTAACTTCTGTTTTCTTTCATCTCCCAATATACATTGTATCTCTTTTCATTTCATTGTGTTTGGAGAAGAATTTTTATACATTTGCATTTGGAATTAAATCTAAATCCTCTTTAACATAGGATGGGGAGGAAAAAAAGACTGACTAATGCCAATTTAGTTTCAGCCATTTTATGCAGGAATCCAAAAGCATCAGATTTCCGTGTACTCTGGGAACAATATATAGCATGAACAAAAGGTTACAGAGGGAAGAAAATGTAATTGATTCTGAAGAGCGTGAACATCTGCAAAGAACATATTGTAAGAGAAAATGATCTCTGAGGGTCCTACTTATGATGAAACGGTTTCTAGCTACCCATGTCAGACAAATAGCTGCCTTACACACCTCTCTCAAAGTCCAATCCCTAAGCAGAGCAGGACAACTGATGCTCAAAATAGTCTTACTTTTACTTTCTGAAACATGGAAGCAAATAGAAACATGGTAAAAGACTTCACAAAACTAAACTCCTCTAGTGGTAATGAGCTAATGTAATGTACTTAGAGAAAAAGTCAGAAAAAACTATAGTCTGGTCAAAATTCTGTCATTAAATTGTGGCCAAGTCAATTGGTCTCTTTGAGCCTCAAGGTCCTCAACTTTGAAATGGGAGGGCTGGACCGACAAGGGTCTTTTAGGATGTTGTCTAGGATTATCAGATTAACAGAGTACCTTTTCTTCTAGAACTCTCTTGAGTGTTAAGACTTTCTTTCTTTTTTTTTTTTTTTTTGAGACGGAGTCTCGCTCTGTCGCCAGGGCTGGAGTGCAGTGGCCGGATCTCAGCTCACTGCAAGCTCCGCCTCCCGGGTTCACGCCATTCTCCTGCCTCAGCCTCCCGAGTAGCTGGGACTACAGGCGCCCGCCACCTCGCCCGGCTAGTTTTTTGTATTTTTTCAGTAGAGACGGGGTTTCACAGTGTTAGCCAGGATGGTCTCGATCTCCTGACCTCGTGATCCGCCCGTCTCGGCCTCCCAAAGTGCTGGGATTACAGGCTTGAGCCACCGCGCCCGGCCGAGTGTTAAGACTTTCAATTTTGGATGGAAAGAACAAAAATTCTAACACAACTGATTTAAGAACATCAACATTTATTTAACATGATAAAAAAGAAATGAGATATGAACATTTGCATTTAAACAATAGTAAGTAGCCTTTAATACATTACATGTGCTCATTGTATAATATATACACAATGAACATAATTACATTTGTACACAAACTAAGTACTGGATTTGAAAACCTGCTTATTGCTGTACACATGTATTCCAATGAAATATAAGCCCAGTACTTCAAAATACCTACACTTTTTTTTTTTTTAGAAAAGATAAGCGGTAACATTTGTGTTTAAGCTGACAGGAGTGTGGCAGTAACTGCTGACATTGCAATCGGACCGAGAAAGAATTAGAGCAGAAAACAGGACATACTTCACTTAGCAATAAAATGGCACATTTTAAATATATATATATATAAAATTTTTACAAATCAAGTGTGAAACAAAAGCACTGCAGTAGCCAAAATGGGAAGAAAAGAAAAAAAAAAGAAAAAGAAAACAAGCTTCATTGGAAATAATAACTAACTTAAGAAAATGAAAAGCAAAAAAAATATATATATATAAATTCACCTAGACTTCAGAAACATCGAAATCTGGAAATCAGCAACTAAGTAAGCTCTGGCAATAGACTGCACATTAAAAAGCACCTTTACTTATGTGCTCTGAAATCATAGCAGCAAGCTGGTGTCAGAATAATAACCTTGAGATTACGGAGTGTACATATGGGCCATTAAAGCTGTTTTGGAATAAACATTTTCCAGAAGTGATAAAATGATGCTCTGTGACCAAAAGCATCAGAACTATGAATTTCATAGATTTAAAATATACTGTACAATATCTTCTTACACTGCTGAAGGTCCATGTCTTTAGCTTTGAATGGTTTCAACAGAAGTCAGTATAGCTGAAAAATAAGAGAGAGGAAATTACTTTGACACCTGCAATGTTAATTAATTACCATTTCCCAAAGTAACTAAGGGTGACATTCTATAACAACAGAACTGACAAGCATGGCCATGAAAATCCTAAAACACAATACAACCAAAGGATTTTTTCTTCATTTCCATAGCTTAATTCACAAAGCAAAGAAACATAATACAATTTTTTTTTTTTTTTTTTTGAGACAGGGTCTCACTCTGTTGCCTAGGCTGGGGTGCAGTGGTGCGATCCTGGCTCTCTGCAACCTCTGCCTCCTTCCTGGGTTCAAGTGATTCTCCTGCCTCAGTCTCCCAACTAGCTGGGATTACAGGCATCTATCACCATGCCTGGCTAATTTTTGTATTTTTAGTAGAGATGGGGTTTCACCATGTTGGGCAGGCTGGTCTCGAACTCCTGGCCTCAAGTGATCTGCCTGCCTTGGCCTCCCGAAGTGCTAGGATTAAAGGCATGAGCCACTATACCCGGCCCCACAAGGAAACATAATGTAATGCAATTCTTTTTCTTCCTCCTCCTCATTATTATTATTATTATTATTATTTTGGAGACAGAGTCTCACTCTGTTGCCCAGGGTGGAGTGCAGTGGTGCAATCTCGGCTCACTGCAACCTCTGCCTCCCGGGTTCCAGCAATTCTCTTGCCTCAGCCTCCTGAGTAGCTGGGACTACAGGCGCATGTCGCCACACCCAGCTAATTTTTTGGGTTTTAGTAGAGATGGGGTTTCACTGTGTTGCCCAGGCTAGTCTCAAACTCTTGAACTCAGGTAATCCGCCCGCTTCAGCCTCCCAAAGTGCTAGGATTACAGGCGTTAGCCACTGCGCCTGGCCTTCTTCTTATTTTTGAGATGGAGTCTCACTCTGTCGCCAGGCTGGAGTGCAGTGGCGCCATCTTGGCTCACTGCAACTTCCACCTCTCGGGTTCAAATGATTTCCTGCCTCAGTCTCTAGAGTAGCTGAGACTACAGGTGCACGCCACCACACCCAGCTAATTTTTATATTTTTAGTAGAGATGGAATTTCACCATGTTGGCCACAATGGTCTCGATTTCCTGACCTTGTGTTCCGCCCGCCTCGGCCTCCCAAAGTGTTGGGATTACAGATGTGAGCCACTGCGCCTGGCCAACATAATGCAATTATAAATAGCAATACAGAATAAAAAATGTACCGCCGGCAACGGCAACCCCCTTTGGGTCCCCTCCCATTTTATGGGAGCTCTGTTTTCACTCTATTAAATCTTGCAACTGCAAAAAAAAAAAAAAAAAAAAAAAAAAAATTCCAAACTTGTAGCTGAATCCAAAAGATCAACAAAATGAGCAAACATCTGCATAACTCCACTAAAATATGTAATAATATATTGAGCTGCCTACATAGTAGTGTCATATGTAAAGGTTTCCTAAATCCTGCCAAAACCGCCAGTTCAGAAAGATGGCATATGCATAATAGGAAGATATAAAATAATAAATACAAGTTTTCATGCCCTTTAGTTGTTTGTGGTGGCTGCATACCATGAGACTAGAAAATATCTGACAATAATTATCCCTCATTACAGTATGCCACTGCTCTTGGAATAAGAGGAAAACAAAATAAAATCCTGTAACAATTTAAGGAACCTGGAAATATACTTGAGTTTTAACTCAGAATATTCTTTATTATTGGAAGGATATGTGTATAGTCATAATCTGTTTATTGAATCAAAATATTATGTGAATGGCTCTTAATGAATCAAATGAGTCCAATGTTTATTTTTCCTATGTTTTGTGTTATTATGTCACCAGTAGCAACCGTCACTTTTTTTTTTTTCCTTTTTTGAGACAGAGTTTTGTTCTTGTTGCCCAGGCTGGAGTGCGATGGCATGACCTCGGCTCACTGCAACCTCTGCCTCCGGGTTCAAGCGATTCTCCTGCCTCAGCCTCCCAAGTAGCTGGGATTACAGGCATGTGCCACCACGCCCAGCTAATTTTGTATTTTTAGTAGAGACTGGGTTTCTCCATGTTGGTCACGCTGGTCTTGAACTCTTGACCTCAGGTGATCTGCCTGCCTCAGCCTCCCAAAGTGTGGGATTACAGGTGTGAGCCACCATGCCCAGATTTTTTTTTTTTTTTTGAGACAAAGTCTTGTTCTGTCACCCAGACTGGAGTGCAGTGGTGTGATCTTGGCTCATTGCAACCTCTGCCTCCCAGGTTCAAGCGATTCTTCTCCTGTCTCAGCCTCCCAGGTAGCTGGGATTACAGGTGCCCAACACCATGCCCAGCTAATTTTTGTATTTTTAAGTAGAGATGGGGTTTTACCATTTTGGCCAGGCTGGTCTTGAACTCCTGACCTCAAGTGATCCACCAGCCTTCGCCTCCCAAAGTGCTGGCATTACTACGCCTGGCCTCAACAGTCACTTCTAAACGTATTAAATGAAAAGTTTAGGCCAGGCGCGGTGGCTCAAGCCTGTAATCCCAGCACTTTGGGAGGCTGAGACGGGCGGATCACGAGGTCAGGAGATCGAGACCATCCTGGCTAACACGGTGAAACCCCGTCTCTACTAAAAATACAAAAAAAACTAGCCGGGCGAGGTGGCGGGCACCTGTAGTCCCAGCTACTCAGGAGGCTGAGGCAGGAGAATGGCGTAAACCTGGGAGACGGAGCTTGCAGTGAGCTGAGATCCGGCCACTGCACTCCAGTCCGGGCGACAGAGCGAGACTCCGCCTCAAAAAAAAAAAAAAAAAAAAAAAGAAAAGTTTAAGCACAGCCAGGTGTGGTGGCTCAATCTTGTAATCTCAGTGCTTTGGGAAACCGAGGCAGGCAGCGCGCTCGAGCTCAGGAGTTTGAGACCAGCCTGGGCAACATGGCGAAACCCCTACTCTACAAAAAATACAAAAGATCATCCAGGCTTGGTCGCACATGCCTGCAGTCCCAGCTACTTGGGAGGCTGTCATGGGAGGCTCACTTAAGCCCAGGAAGACAAGGCTCCGAGATCTCACCATTGCATTCCAGCCTGGGCAACAGGGTGAGACCTGCTCTAAAGAAAGGAAAAAACAAAACAAAACAAAACCAAAAAGGCTTACACACAAGTGACGGAGGCAAAACACAGGTAATACTATAACAATTAGGGTATTTGTAACTCTCCAGCAAGCGCTTGAATCCTGCGCAGACACCAACCGATAACAGACAACAGCCTCTTTGAGGTTCCAGGTAGACATAGTCTCCAATAGGAGTTACAAATATGAAAAGACAACAAAAAACTTTGGGCTTAAAAAAAGGGCACAGATTATAGTTGCTACAAAAAGGTGTGAAAGGAAGTAGATTCGAGAAAACAGGATGGGAGGAAATATTTGCAAACTATAAATCCAACAAAGGACTAATATCCAGAATCTGGAAGGAACTCAAAACAAATCAGCAAGGAAAAAAACCAAATAATCCCATTAAAAAGTGGGCAAATGACACGAATAGGCATTTCTCAAAAGAAGATACACAACGAGATGCCTCCTTATTCCTGCAAGAATGCCATAATTGGCCAGATGCAGTGGGTCATGTCAGCACTTTGGGAGGCTGAGGTGGCTGGATCACGAGGTAAAGAGATGGAGACCATACTGGCCAACATGGTGAAACCCCATCTCTACTAAAAATACAAAAATTAGCTGGACGTGGTGGCATGTGCCTGTAGTCCCAGTTACTCGGGAGGCTGAGGCAGGAGAACTGCTTGAACCTGGGAGGCGGAGGTTGAAGTGAGCCAAGACTGTGCCACTGCACTCCGGCCTGGTGACAGAGCGAGACTCCATCTCAAAAAAAAAAAAAAGAATGGCCACAATTTAAAAGTCAAAAAACAACAGACGTTGGTATGGATGTGGTGAGAAGGAAACACTTTTACACTGCCGGTAGAGATGTAAACTAGTACAACCACTATGGAAAACAGTGTGGAGATTCCTTAAAGAACAAAAAGTAGATCTACGATTTGATCTAGCAATCCCACTAACCCAAAAGAAAATGAGTTATTACACGAAAAAGATACATGCATGTTTATAGCAGCAGAATTTGCAACTCCAAGGGTATGCAACCAACCTAAGTGTCCATCAACCAAGGAGTGGATAAAGAAAATGTGGTTTATATACACCATGGAATGCTACTCAGTAATAAAAAGGAATACAATCATGTATTTTGCAGCAACTTGGATGGAGCTGGAGGCCATTATTCGAAGTAAAGTAACTCAGGAAAGGAAAACCAAATATCATATGTTTTCACTTGTAAGTTGGAGCTATGCTATGGGTATGCGAAGGCATACAGTGTGGTATAAGGGACTCTGGAGACTCACAAGGGAGAGGGTGGAAGGTCACAGAAGGATAAAAAAATACATATTGGCTACAACATACACTACTCGAGTAATGGGTGCACTAAAATCTCAGACTTCACCACTGTACAATTCTTTCATGTAACCCCAAACCACTTGTACCCAAAACTAGTGAAATTTAAAACATACTTGAAAAGAAAGAAAAAAGGCTGGGTGTGGTGGCTCACACCTGTAATCTCAGCACTTTGGGAGGCTAAGGCAGACAGATCACTTGAGCTCAGGAGTTTGAGACCAGCCTGGGCAATATGCTGAAAACTCCATCTCTACAAAAAAATTAGCCTGGCATGGTGGCACACAACTGTAGTCCCAGCTACTCAGGGGGCTGAGGTGGGAGGACTGCTTGAGCCTGGGAGGTCAGCCTGCAGTGAGCCACTGAGCCATGATCTTGTGCCACTGCACTCCAGCCCGGGTGACAGAGTAAGACCCTGTCTCAAAAAAAAAAAAAAAAGGGAAATAAAAGAAATATTTTCAGAATGTAAAAATCAAAGAGGCTAGGCGCAGTGGCAGGTTAGCTTGAGTTCAGGAGCTTGAGACCAGCATGGGCAACTTAGTAAGACCATCTCTACAAGAAAATCAAAATATTAGCCAGGTGTGGTGGTGTGCACTTGTGATCCCAGCTACTTGTAAAGCTGAGGCAGAAGGACTGCTTGAGCCCAGGACGTCAAGGCTGCAGTGAGCTGTGATTATGCCACTATACTCCAGCATGGGTGACATCTCTGAAAAAAGAAATAACATAAAAAAAAACAAAGAAAATAAAAAAAAAAATAAAAGATGTTAGTACTAATGCTTATAATGTCTCTATATGTTTTTGCTGCTTATAATTGTTCAGCAGAAATTGGTGGTAATCCTAAAGCACCAAACTTTACTAGATATGGTAGATGCTGTGAGAAAGAAAATGCAGAAAGAGGCCTAACATTCTTACTCTATACCAGAGCTTTTATAAAAAGTTAAAAAACATTTAGAGTATTCTATAAGTACTAAATTATAGGTTAAAATTAGCAACTGTCTAGAAAGTTTAAAAGTAAGAATTTAGGAAATTATTCTCAATTATAAATCTGTGCTCTAAGGAACACTGTTCAAGAAAGGATTCCTTCTCCCTGATACCATCCACGGTTTTAGTAACTACCTCCGTGACTTAATAGAATGCAATTACTTAGAAATAATATCAGATAGACATTAAAGATTTTAATATTCTATCAAGTTGGCTGTATCATAAACATTTCATTGTCATTGACGATAATTAGCAAATTCCCAGTGGGCAGACACGTTACACTAACTGTAAAAAGCATTACACAGTCAACGCGTAATGACTTAAACAGAATTCTCAGGTCAGGCTATGGAAAGGAACATTAAGTAGAAGCACAGCTGCACAACACTGCAAGTCTTGGCACAGGCCATACCCTCCAAATTTTGTTGTTTTTCTGGATGATGAAATAAGAGACAAAGAAAATGCTGTCACACAGCAAATCATCGGAAGAGCCAATGTTAGCAATCTGTTACTGACCCTGGTTCCAAGATACAGCCTACTTGTTCTGCCAACTATCCCTATGCACAGTCCAGAACTAATCCCAGTTTTGATTCACTAAACCAACAGATGAGTCATAAAATACAAGTGAAAAACTCTAAAGCACAAATGCAAAGGGAAATGACGTACTTCTTCTGGGACTACACACACATGAAATGTGATCCTTCTGTGAGCTGCGGCTGAGTGGACGGAACTGGCGATGCCGAGGACTCAGGAGATGGGGACAGACTTTTCACTAAAACACACAAAGAAAATGGGAGAAGATAAAAATCTTTAAGACACATTTGGAGAAGTAAATCCTGATGCTGTAATCCCACAAAAATGAGAACATGTTTTGAGAAGTAATAGATGCATTTGGTTCTACTGTGATTTTTTTCTTTTTAAATAAGTAAAAACAAATTTTTATTAATCGAGATGTGGTCTATGTTGTCCAGGCTGGTCTCGAACTCCTGGCATCATGCGATCCTCCCATCTCGGTCTCCCAAAGTGTTGGGATTATGTGCCCAGCCTGTTATTTTCTTCTTTTTTTTTTTTTTTTAAATATACAGAGTCTTGCATTGTCGCCCAGGCTGGAGTGCAGTGGCAAGATCTCGGCTCAATGCAAGCTCTGCCTCTTGGGTTCAGGCCATTCTGCTGCCTCAGCCTCCCAAGTAGCTGGGACTACAGGTGCCTGCCACCACGCCTGGCTAATTTCTTGTATTTTTAGTAGAGATGGGGTTTCATCTGTTAACCAGGATGATCTCGATCTCCTGACCTTGTGATCTGCCCGCCTCGGCCTCCCAAAGTGCTGGCATTACAGGCATGAGCCACCGCGCCCGTCCGCCCAGCCTGTTATTTTCTAATCTGCAGTCTAATTATTCAGTATAAAATGTTTCCTGAAGACTATTTTTTTTTTCTTTTGGCTGGTTGTGGTGGCTCACGTCTGTAATCCCACCACTTTGGGAGGCTGAGGCTGGCGGACCATTTGAGGTCAGGAGTTCCAGACCAGCCTGGCCAACATGCTGAAACCCCGACTCTAGTAAAAATACAAAAATTAGGGCCGGGCGCGGTGGCTCAAGCCTGTAATCCCAGCATTTTGGGAGGCCGAGGCGGGCGGATCACGAGGTCAGGAGATTGAGACCATCCTGGCTAACACGGTGAAACCCCTTCTCTACTAAAAAATACAAAAAAAACTAGCCGGCAAGGTGGCTGGCGCCTGTAGTCCCAGCTACTCCAGAGGCTGAGGCAGGAGAATGGCGTAAACCCGGGAGGCGGAGCTTGCAGTGAGCCGAGATCCGGCCACCGCACTCCAGCCTGGGCAACAGAGCGAGACTCCGCCTCAAAACAAAACAAAAAAAACAAAAAAATACAAAAATTAGTCAGACATGGTAGCTCGTGCCTGTATTCCTAGCTACTCAGGAGGTCGGGGCAGGAGAAGTGCTTGAACCCAGGAGCCAGAAGCTGCAATGAGCTGAGATCTCACCTCTGTACTTTAGCCTGGGCAAGAGAGCAAGACTTTGTCTCCAACAACAACAACAACAACAACCACCACCAAAAAAAAAAAAAAATTTTTTTTTTTTTTTTTTTTGCTTTGAGGTTAATTTTCTGTTGCAACTTTTCTAGTTTTATGCAGCTATATACTACAGATGATTTAAATGCTGTGGTTTTAATACTATCATACCACTTTGATCCAGACCTGCTGCATAATAACCAAAACTGGCCAGTGACAATTTTTTTTTAACAGTGAGACCTCCTGTGCACACTACCTTATTTATTTATTTAGAGACAGAGTTTCGCTCTTGTCACCCAGGGTGGAGTGCAGGGGCGCGATCTTGGCTCACTGCAACCTCCGCTCCTGCGTTCAAGCAATTCTCTGCCTCAGTCTCCTGAGTAGCTGGTATTGGAGGTGCCTGCCCGGCTAATTTTTTGTATTTTTAGTAGAGATGGGGTTTCATCTTGTTAACCAGGATGATCTCGATTCCTGACCTTGTGATCTGCCCGCCTCGGCCTCCCAAAGTGCTGGCATTACAGGCATGAGCCACCGCGCCCGTCCGCCCAGCCTGTTATTTTCTAATCTGCAGTCTAATTATTCAGTATAAAATGTTTCCTGAAGACTATTTTTTTTTTCTTTTGGCTGGTTGTGGTGGCTCACGTCTGTAATCCCACCACTTTGGGAGGCTGAGGCTGGCGGACCATTTGAGGTCAGGAGTTCCAGACCAGCCTGGCCAACATGCTGAAACCCCGACTCTAGTAAAAATACAAAAATTAGGGCCGGGCGCGGTGGCTCAAGCCTGTAATCCCAGCATTTTGGGAGGCCGAGGCGGGCGGATCACGAGGTCAGGAGATTGAGACCATCCTGGCTAACACGGTGAAACCCCTTCTCTACTAAAAAATACAAAAAAAACTAGCCGGGCAAGGTGGCTGGCGCCTGTAGTCCCAGCTACTCCAGAGGCTGAGGCAGGAGAATGGCGTAAACCCGGGAGGCGGAGCTTGCAGTGAGCCGAGATCCGGCCACCGCACTCCAGCCTGGGCAACAGAGCGAGACTCCGCCTCAAAACAAAACAAAAAAAACAAAAAAATACAAAAATTAGTCAGACATGGTAGCTCGTGCCTGTATTCCTAGCTACTCAGGAGGTCGGGGCAGGAGAAGTGCTTGAACCCAGGAGCCAGAAGCTGCAATGAGCTGAGATCTCACCTCTGTACTTTAGCCTGGGCAAGAGAGCAAGACTTTGTCTCCAACAACAACAACAACAACAACCACCACCAAAAAAAAAAAAAAAAAAAATTTTTTTTTTTTTTTTTTTTTTGCTTTGAGGTTAATTTTCTGTTGCAACTTTTCTAGTTTTATGCAGCTATATACTACAGATGATTTAAATGCTGTGGTTTTAATACTATCATACCACTTTGATCCAGACCTGCTGCATAATAACCAAAACTGGCCAGTGACAATTTTTTTTTAACAGTGAGACCTCCTGTGCACACTACCTTATTTATTTATTTAGAGACAGAGTTTCGCTCTTGTCACCCAGGGTGGAGTGCAGGGGCGCGATCTTGGCTCACTGCAACCTCCGCTCCTGCGTTCAAGCAATTCTCTGCCTCAGTCTCCTGAGTAGCTGGTATTGGAGGTGCCTGCCCGGCTAATTTTTTGTATTTTTAGTAGAGATGGGGTTTCACCATTTTGGCCAGGCTGGTCTTGAACTCCTGACCTTGTGATCCACCTGCCTCGGCCTCCCAAAGTGCTGGATTATAGGCGTGAGCCACCACGCCCAGCTGAAAGATTTTATTAGAAAAAGTTTACTCTATATGTTAAAATTGAAAGGAAAAAGCAAAACCAAAACCAATGTGTTGATCCCTCTGCCAGGGTAGACTCTGGCAGGGACCATATCCCTCCTGAAGGTATACTTGGGGAGGCAAATGTTGACTAATCTATAGTCAAGGTACTTAAGTGATTCCCTTCTTAGAATCTCCCCATGGAAAATAAATTTAGAAGTTCAGAGGAAGCACCAGGTAGAAAATTATGAAATGTATACTATCTACCTGCCATTGTTTGATTTCCTCTAGAAACCTCAGGAGTTGATTCGTAAGAAATAACAGTTTCTTCCTGTTCGTCAACATTGTTCTTTGTATTTTCTTCAGGATGGTCTTCTGGTTTATGATTTGTGATCCGTGTTTCATCTTGAGGGCTGATGAAAATAGATTGGTATTTAAAAATTTGTCACTATAGAATACAATTAATTTTTCTTCTTTTTTTGTTATAAAAGATGCCACCACCTATGTTTAACAACTAACATTTTCTTACAATTAATCTTTTCTTTCTTTTGAAAGTTTTAAACAAAAGAATTAGAGCAAATAATAAACCTGTATATTCATTTCAATAATTACTCAGTTTGCCAATCTTGCTTCATCTAAGCCCTAAAACCCTCGCTCCCTAAACCATTTAAAGCAGATTCTAGGTATGATATTTAATCTGTAAGTACTTCAGTACATATTTTTAATATGTTAATGCCATCCAATATCCAGTCAGTGCTTAAATTTTCCTGGTGCCTCATAATGTCATTTTAGAATTAGAATCAGGATCCAAACAAAGTCCATATATTACCTGACAAATTCCTTAAAGTCTACTTTAATCCAGAACACACTGCCCCAGATCCCTTTTACTCTCTGCCATTTACATGTAAAAGAACCTGGTCTATCTGTCCTATATAGTTTATCACATTCTGGATTCTGATTATTGTATCCCTCAAGATTCTCTATAAAGTTGTATTATTACTATTATTAATTTTTTTTTTTTTTTTTTTGAGACAGAGTCTTGCTCTGTCGCCCAGGCTGGAGAGCAGTGGCGTGATGTAGGCTCACTGCAACCTCCGTCTCCCAGGTTCCCGCCATTCTCCTGCCTCAGCCTCCAGAGTAGCAGGGACTACAGGCACCTGCCACCACATCTGGCTTTTTGTATTTTTAGTACAGACGGGGTTTCACTGTATTAGCCAGGATGGTCTCGAAAGTCCTGACTTCCTGATCCGCCCGCCTCAGCCTCCCAAAGTGCTGGGATTACAGGCGTGAGGCACCGCGCCTGGCCAAAGTTGTATGATTTTAAGGCTTATTCAAATTTAGGGTTTGGTGGGGCAGGTAACATTTCATTAGGTGGGTGTCATGAACTATCGCATTAACAGATTGTTTCTCCGTTTCTACAAAAACTAGCTGGACACAGTGGCAGGCGCCTGTAAACCCAGCTACTTGGGAGGCTGAGGCAGGAGAATCGCTTGAATCAGTGGGGGCAGAGGTTGCAGTGAGCCAAGATTGCACTACTGCACTCCAGCATGTGGACCACAGAGTAAGACTCCATTTCCCCCCCCACCCAAAAAAAAAAGATCAGTGAGTTCAGGGGTTATTGGGTTGACCCATTCGTATAAAGCTCCTTGTCAGATTTTCAGCTGACAGCTTTGCCAGCCACTGAGGAATACTGTTCCAATCCAGTATTTCATTAGGGTTAGCAAAGCAATGACACTCTTTTTTTTTTTTTTTTTGAGGCAGATTCTAACTCTGTCGCCCAGGCTGGAGTACAGTGGCAGGATCTTGGCTCACTGTGACCTCCGCCTCCCTGGCTCAAGGAATTCTTGTGCCTCAGCCTCCCAAGCAGGTGGGATGACAGGCATGTGTCACTATGCCCAGATAACTTTTGTATTTTTAGTAGAGACAGTGTTTCACCATATTATTGGCCAGGCTAGTTTCAAACTCCTGACCTCAATTGATCTGCCTGCCTCGGCCTCCCAAAGTGCTGGGATTTCAGGCATGAGCCACTGTGACTGGCCACAAAGCAATGATATTGACTCTTGCTTGAAATTCTTCTAAAAATAAAAGTTTCCTCAAACTATTTGGTTACAGTTTGTGAAAAAAACATGATAAATACTTGATCCTTTCCCTTAATGTAGCAAGTTTTGGAATAAAAGTTGATTCTCTAGTATCCTCTAAAATGGCCAACAAATAATTTTTTTGTTGTTGTATCATTATGAACTCATCAATTTTTAATATACCGAGTGTGTTTTAATCTATGTTTCTTAATACAAAAATTCAGCAGAGATATTTTTCTTATCAGACATTGCCAAATACTTTTCAAATTCAATCTTGCTATTCATTTAAGCAATAAAGGCATTCCTAATCACATTAAACCATAGCATTTCTGTTTTCTAGTGCTGGTAATATTTTTAACGGAGGGAAAGATTGAAGATATACTCTTAGGAAGGTCAGTTAAGGCTAGTATGGTGACTCATGTCTGTAATCACAGCACTTTGGGAGGCTGAGGTGGGTGAATCACCCGAGGTCAGGAATTTGAGGCCAGCCTGGCCGACATGGTGAAACCCCGTCTCTACTAAAAAATACAAAAATTAGCTGGGCATGGTGGCATGTGCCTGTAATCCCAGCTACTTGGGAGGCTGAGGCAGGAGAATCGCTTGAACCCAGGAGGTGGAGGTTGCAGTGTGCCTAGATTGCACTACTGCACTCCAGCCCGGGTGACAGGTGCAATGGCTCATGCCTGTAATCCCAGCACTCTGGGAGGCCGAGGCGGGCGGATCATGAGGTCAGGAGATCGAGACCATCCTGGCTAACACGGTGAAACCCCATCTCTACTAAAAATACAAAAAAAAAAAAATTAGCCGTGCTTGGTGGTAGGCGCCTGTAGTCCGAGCTACTTGGGAGGCTGAGGCAGAAGAATTGCCTGAACCTGGGAGGCGGAGGTTCCCCTCCGGGAACCGAGCGCAGTGAGCTGAGATTGTGCCACTGCACTCTGGCCGGGGCAACAGAGTGAGACTCTGTCTCAAAAAAAAAAAAAAGAAAAAAAGAAATATAGCTAAAAGGAAAAAGAAAAATCACCGTAATTTCTGGAACTCTTATGAGACAGCTTAGAATTTTGACCACTGTCAATCATTACCTGGGAAGATTGATTTCAGGACCCGCTACAGGTAGCAAAATCTGCAGATGCTCACGTCCTTGATATCAAATGGCATAGTACAGTTGGCCCTCCATATCCGTGAGTTCTGAATCCATGGATATGGAGGGCCTACTGTATAGGCAGTGCTGAACTGCTTACTCTGCTACAGCTTATATGCCTTTTGACTTTTTTTTTTTTTAAAGATATTTATCTCTCTTTGAAAAATTTTTTTGAGACAGGGTCTTGCTCTGTTGCCCAGGCTAGAGTGCAGTGATGTGATTATGGCTCACTGCAGCCTTGCCCTCCCAGGTTCAAGCAATCCTTCCACCTCAGTTTCCCGAGTAGTTGGAACTACACGCAGGCACCTGGAGTAAAGCATCATTTATTGAATACTTCCTGTGTGCTAAGCACAGTGTTAAGTGCTATACATATATTTTCCTTTTTCTTTTTTTTTTTCCTTTTCTTTTGAGATGGAGTTTCACTCTGTCACCCAGGCTGGAATGTAGTGGTGTGATCTCAGATCACTGCAATCTCTGCCTCCTGAGTTCAAGCATTTCTTCTGCCTCAGCCTCCCAAGTAGCTGGGACCACAGGCATGCACCACTATGTGTGGCTAATTTTTGTACTTTTAGTAGAGACAGGGTTTTACCATGTTGGCCAAGTTGGTCTCGAACTCCTGACTTCGAGTGATCTGCCCCCGTTGGCCTCCCAAAGTGCTGGGATTACAGGCATAAGCCACTGCTCCCTGCCACATGTGTTTTCATATTAATCTTTACATTATATCTGTCAGATACTGCTATTATGCCTTTTTTTTTTTTTTTTTTGGCGATAGAGTCTCACTCTGTTGCCCAGGCTGGAGTGTACTGGCACAATCACGGGTCACTGCAGCCTCGAGCTCCTAGGCTCAAGTGATCCTCTCACCTCAGCCTCCGAGTAGCCAGGACTACAGGCACATGCCACCATGCCTGGCTAATTTTTTTTTCAGAGATGAGGTCTCATTACATTGCCCAGGCTGGTCTTGAATTCCTGGGCTCAGGTGATCCTCCTGCCTTGGCCTTTCAAAGTGCTGGAGTTATAGATGTGCACCAGTGCAGCCAGCCCTATTGCCATTTTTACAAGTGAGGAATGTGCAGTTTAAGAGGTTATATAACTTGCTCAAGATTCTATAGCTCTTAGCTAGCTAAGCGGGGGCTGAAATCCAGTACTTTTGACTCTAAAGTTCACCATTTTTAAGCAGTTATACAATTTTGTGAATGATTCCTTTGCTCTTCTTAAATATTACCTGAATGTAACATCCTCAGGCATTTTTTCTTTGTTTCTTTCTTTATCCATCATTTCCACAGAATTTACTCCATTTGGCTCAGGTTCAAAAAGCATTTCATATGAAATGTTTTCAGTTTTTTTTAACTATAGAATAAAAAAGAAAAATTTTCGTTTCAAAGAATTCTTACCACATTAGATTAGCAAATCTAAAATAATTCCAAAATACAGTTTATTAAACAATCATACTCTATCAAATATTTAGTGATAATAAATTTAGGTTCAAGTATATTAAGAATATTAACATTCTTTACTACTAGGATGCAAAAAGTTATTTGTCTAAAGAGATGATGCAGGCCGGGCACAGTGGCTCACACCTGTAATCCCAGCACTTTGGGAGGCTGAGATGGGCAGATCACGAGGTCAGGAGTTCGAGACCAGCCTGGTCAACATGGTGAAACCCCATCTCTACTAAAGATACAAAAAATTAGCTGGGCGTGGTGGCACATGCCTGTAATCCTAACTACGTGGGAGGCTAAGGCAGGAGAATCGCTTGAACCTGGGAGGCGGAGGTTGCAGTGAGCCAAGATCACACTGCTGCACTCCAGCCTGGGCGACAGGGTGAGATTCTGTCTCAAAAAAAAGAGATGATACATATTGCAACAGACCTAGCTGTTGGGATATAAGATTCTTTAACAGGGATTAATGATAATTTAATCTAGCCCTGACTGATTATGTTTTACATTTTCAGTTAATGCAGTTTTTAAAAAAAAATTTTTCTTTTTTCTTTCTTTTTTTTTTGGAGACGGAATCTCACGCTGTCCTCCAGGCTACAGGGCAGCGGCGTGATCTTGGCTCACTGCAACCTTCGCCTCCCAGGTTCAAGCAATTCTCCTGCTTCAGCCTCCCGAGTAGGGATTACAGGCATGTGCCACCATGACTGGCTAACTTTTGTATTTTTTAGTAGAGACAGGGTTTCACTATGTTGGCCAGGCTGATTTTGAACTCCGGGCCTCAAGTGATCCACTCATCTCGGCCTCCAAAGTGCTGGGATTACAGGCATGAGCCACTGTGCCAGGCCGCAATTTTTTTTTTTTTGAAACAGGATCTCACTCTGTGGCCCATTTCTCCTCACTGCAACTTGAGCTCAGGTGATCCTCCCACCTGTTTCCCCAGTAGCAGTTGGGATTACAGATGCATGCCACCACACCTGGCTAATTTTTGTATTCTTAGTAGAGACAGGGTTTCACCATGTTGCCCAAGCTGGTCTCACACTCCTGAGCTCAAGTGATCTGCCTGCCTCAGCTTCTCAAAGTGCTGGGATTATACACACGAGCCACTGTGTCTGGCCAATTAATGCATGCTTTGATGTAGCTGAATATATCAATCAAACTAAAGAAAGCTTATTTTTTCATTTAGCTCTATGGCCTCTGTGACTGAAAGAAATATACTGTATTTTCAACCTTACCACTTGATTTAATCTTCACTAATCTATTCCTTTGGAATACCTTTCTTAAAATAATCTCCCTACCTCTTTGCTGAAGTCCACATTTTGGGGTTCAGTTTCTTTTAGTTGAACAATTTCTGCTGTGGGAGTTTCACGGTCTGGCTTTACATCATTTTCTCTAATGACAATGTCCAGTTCCTTAACGTTATCATCCTTCCTTCGAGTCTGCTCAAAAGACATATAGCATTTTTATATTCATACTGTGCATGCATGTATATTTTATAAATAGTGCCTGTTAATTCTGAAAATAGAACAAAGCTGGATCTTCACTCATGAAGTTTTCTTATGAAAACTAACAAAGAAAATTTATATATATAGCACTATTCCACACAGTTTTCTCATTTCTTTTAGAAAAAAACATTTATTTTGTAATTTGCAGAATGTGCCACAATTCAAACTGCTGCTTTGTTTAGTCTCCTTTAGCAATGCCTGCTTTTGATTAGATGGAAAGAGGAGATGTCCATTAGGACAGGAAAGCATGTTCAGCTGATGCATTCAGTTTATGCCATTATAGACAAACTTTTAAGATACTATTGCTAGGTGACAAGTGTCTACAAACAGGGACAGACCAGACAGAAGCTACTGAACAGGTTGACTAGGCTGCTATCTCTGAATTTATAAAGAGGGGCAAAAAAACAAAACAAAACAAAACAAAACAAAACAAAGAAACAAAATGGTATCACTTTTTAAGCCTTTTTAAGTTGAGAGGTGATGGACAGCACACTTGGAACTTTATTTAGAAGCTCTCTCCTGCTACAGTTTAGGTCATGTTAAATTAGGACATAAAGCAATACACATTTTATTGAGAGGGGAATTGGGGACTATCTTGGTAACCTGCATAGCATTTTACATTTGTTGAAAACCCTTTTATTTTCTTAGTGTCTGGGCAGCTGTATCATCACCGTACAGTTGAAGACATTAAGTCCACAACTGGTCCACGGCCATCCAACATGTAGTTTAGCTCTGGTCTCTTGAACTCAGGGTTATTTACATTTTACTTAGCTGTTTTAGCTTATTATTACAAGAATTAAATAATATAAAATAACTATCCATACTGCAGACATTTTAAGACCCATCAATCATGTAACTCTGATTCCAAAATTCAGTGAGATTTACACAAAAGAATAATCAAATGCAATTCATATACCTGAGTAGTCCTAAATGGATTATCCCTTAAATTTGAAGGGCTTTGTAAGGGTGACTGGTCTGAAGCACCAATAACATTTAATCCTTTTTTCTTTTCCCTCAGGCACGCTTGTTGATGTCTTCTTATTCTTTCCATTTGCTCTTCCACCGTCATCCTAGGTCGAGTACTTTCAGCCAAACACAGCTGTTCCACTGCACTTCTTGGTCTTTCCTTCAATGTAAAAATGAACTATCAATACATAGATGAAAACTTTTGAAAAGTATGATGGAATAAAAAATTTTGTAAAGTGCATTTATTTATTTTGTTTTCAAAATCACAAGAGGAGGTTTTGAGTGTCATTTCGATATCTCCAGAAAGGCACATGAAATTGCTACTTGATCCTTAACTGGTAATTGGTGAGGTATGGTCAATGACAGAAAGAAAAAGAGAGAGGATATTATAAGGGAGGAGAGAGAAAAGAGGAACAAAATTTTTTTTTTTTTGTCTTAAAAAAAAAAAGTATATGGGCCAGGAGCGATGGCTCACACCTGTAATCCCAGCACTTTGGGAGCCTGAGGTGGGTGGATTGCTTTAGCCCAGGAGTTTGAGACCAGCCTGGGCAATATGGTGAAAATCCATCTCTACCAAAAATACAAAAATTAGCCAGGCAGGTGTGGTGGTATACGCCTATAGTCCTAGCTACTTGGGAGGCTGAGGTAGAAGGATGGTTTGAGCCCAGGAGGTGGAGGTTGCAGTGAGCTGAGATCGTGCTATTGCACTCCGGAATGGGCGACAGAACCAGATCCCATCTCAAACCAACCAACCAACCCCCATAATTCAGTTCCAGAAAAGCTGGGTAAAACAAAAAACACCACCACCCCCACCATAAAAGGGCAGGGCAGGCTGGGTGCAGTGGCTCATGCCTATAATCCCAGCACTTTGGGAGGCTGAGGCAGGTGGATCGCTTGAGGTCAGGAGTTCAAGACCAGCCTGGCCAACATGGCGAAAACCCATCTCTACAAAAGTACAAAAAAAATTAGCCAGGTATGGTGGCTCATGCCAGTAGTCCCAGCTACTCGGGAGGCTGAGGTGGGAGAATCACTTGAACTGGGAGGCAGAGGTTGCAGTGAACTGAGAGATTGTGCCAGCCTGGGCAATGAGTGAGAGTCTGTCTCAAAAAGAAAAAAAAAAAAATAGAAAGAATATGGTAGCTCTGGAGTAAGCCAGTCCCATGACCCTGAAACAGAAAGCTGCATAAAACTCAAACGAGGAGAAAACCAGGGGCACGTGTCTAAATATTACAGATTTCTTTTATTTTGATGAAAATGTAATGTTTTAAGTTATACATTTACGGTGAAAAGACAAATAGAGCAAACACCCCTAGATATTTTCTTTCTCATCAGTAATAAAACTATGAAAACACTTATTTTCTATAAATCAGTCATATTTGAAAACGCTTAATGAAGTATACATATACACACACACATATATATACACACACACATATATATACACACATATACATACAGTTGTTCCTTGAACAACACAAGATTGAGCTGCAGAAGTCCATTTATATGAGGATTGTTTTTAATAAAGGTTACACCGAGTGTGCCTGCCTCTCCTTCTACTTCTACCTCTTTTGCCTCTGCCACTCCTGAGACAGTAAGAACAACTCCATTGCTGGGCATGGTGGCTCACACCTGTAATCCCAGCACTTTCGGAGGCTGAGGCGGGCGGATCATCACGAGGTCAGGAGTTAGAGACCAGCCTGGCCAACATGGTGAAACCCTTCGTCCACTAAAAATATAGAAATTAGCCGGGCGTGATGGCAGGCACCTGTAGTTCCAGCTATTCGGGAGGCTGAGGCAAGAGAATCATTTGAATCTGGGAGGCAGAGGTTGCAGTAAGCCGAGATCGCACCACTGCACTCCAGCCTGGGTGACAGGGAGACACTCAGTCTCCAGAAAAAAAAAAAAAAAAACAACTCCCTCTTCTTCCACCCAGTCAATGTGAAGATGATGAGGATGAAAATCTTTATGATGAACTATTTCCACTTAATAAATGGTAAAATATATTTTCCCTTCCTTGTGATTTTATTTATTTATTTTTTGAGACAGGCTATCGCTCTGTTGCCCAGGTTGGGGTGCAGTGGGGCGTTCATGGCTCACCTTACCCTCCCAGGCTCAAATCTTTTGAGCAGGTGAGACCATAGGTACTGGCCACTATGCCTGGCTAATTTTTTTTGGTAAGTTTTGTAGAGATGGGGTCTCCTTATGTTGCTCAGGCTAGTCTTGAATTCCTGGGCTCAAGCAATCCTCCAGACCTGGCCTCCCAAAGTGCTGGAATTATAGGTATGAGCTACTATGACTGGCCTAAACCTGCTAGTATCTTTCTGCTTGATTTTATATTTGTGTTTTTGTTTTTTTTGAGACAGAGTTTCACACTCTCTTGCCCAGGCTGGAGTGCAGTGGTGCAATCTTGACTCACTGCGATCTCTGCCTCCTGGGTTCAACTGATACTCTCCTGAGTAGCTGAGACTACAGGCGCCTGCCACCATGCTTACCTAATTTTTGGATTTTTAGTAGAGACAGGGTTTTACCATGTCGGCCAGGCTGGTCTTGAACTCCTGACTTCAAATGATCTGCCTGCCTGCCTCGGCCTCTCAAAGTGCTGGGATTACAGGTGTGAGCTACAGCACCTGGCCTCTGCTTGATTTTAAAATGCACTCTTTGTAGTCCTTTTTCTGTAGACTTGTTATTTTAGCTTTACCATTTCCAATGAAATCTTCCAATCTGTAAAAAATGCCTAATTCTCTGAACAAACAATAGTATTTCAGAATCATGACCATTAATGTTAATGCTGATACATTATCTTTATTCCATGATAATGATTTCTATGGATCTTTATAATTTCGTACTAACTGAAAACATTACATTTCTTATATATCAATGCAGCTGAGTTTTTTGGCATATACTTTGTAGCTGTGCTTTAATCTTTGAAGAATAGCTAGCCCGGGCAAGAGTGAGACCCCGTCACTACTAATAAAAAAGAAAAAAAAAATGAGCCAAGTATGGTGGTACATGCTTATTGTCCCAGCTAGCCAGGAGGCTGGGGTGAGAGGATCCCTTGAGTCCAGGAGTTGAAGGCTGCAGTGAGCTATGATCATGCTGCTGCACTTCAGCCCAGGAGACAAAGTGAAACCCTATCCATTAAAAAAAAAAAAAAAAGACTAGCCATATATCTTATATCTAGTACCTTTCAGTCTTGTCTTATAGCTTCAAATTATCTCATACCAAATAGGTAGAGTATTTACAAAGATAAAAAGTGGAAGTATTTTTGCAGCCCGAATTTCTAGAGAATACTTAAAGAAAAGGAGTTAAGTATTCTCAGCATTTTCCAAAGAACAAACAAGACTGGTTTAGAGTTCGAATTAAATGAATCTCAGATGAAAATGTAAAATATAGGATTTATTTTCCAGTTCCAACTCACATTTCTCAGAGTAACCAGAGGATTGGCAAACTCTAAAGCTATTAATACCATAGCTAAAAGGCCCTGCAACCTCATGATAGCTAGAAAATTCGTTAACTTTTGGATGGCCACAGGACATATCTATACCTCTCATCGAGAAAATTCTTAGAGGCATCGAGGAGTGTAGTACAGTGATTAGAGAACAGATTCCACAAATCGTGGACAACGACTATGACTCCACGTCTAGGCTGATCAAAAGAAACTTAAATTAGGTATTGACTAGGTCTGTCCTCTGACGTGCTAATTCTTTAAACGAAATTTTAAGAATAAGATTACTAAGTTTTTCTTCGAGTATGCAAAAATAAATTTGATAAGACACTGAAAATGAAAACATGTAAGAAAGCAATAAATAGGTCTGAGAATCTTTCTAGACATTAATTTCCAGTTAAATACCGTTCTTAGATCCATCATCTTCTTAGTTTTCCTCAAGGTTACATATGAAGCTATTGTTGAAGATTCGGGTGTTGGTGATTTTGTTCTCGGAGGGACTACTCCAACAGGAAAGTGGGAACCTAAAAATTAAAACAGCAGTAAGTTCTACAAAACATCTTTTTTCCAGCATTGCTTTCTTTTAACTTACTTAATTTCTCACACTTTTTCAAATCAGAAAGCAAATTTATTTAAAAAGAGTCAGGCTGGGTGTGGTGACTCATGCCTGTAATCCCAGCACTTTGGGAGGCTGAGGCAGGCAGATCACTGGAAGCCAGGAGTTCGAGACCAGCTTAGCCAACATGGTGAAATGCTGTCTCTACTATAAAAAATACAAAAAATTAGCCAGGCATGGTGTCAGGTGCCTGTAATCCCAGTAACTCAGGAGGCTGAGGCAGGAGAACTGCTGGAACCCAGGAGGTGCAGGTTGCAGTGAGCTGAGATCGTGCCCTTGCACTCCAGCCTGGGTGACAGAGAGGACTCTGCCTCATAAATAAATAAATAAATAAAAAGAGTCAAAGTCAGTCAATGATACCACCAGATAAATTTAGGGTTACATTTAAAAATAAAATTCTGTTCATGGCTGTAATCCTAGCATTTTGGGAGGCTGAGGCGGGAGGATCACTTGAGCTCAGGATTTTCAGATCAGCCTGGGTAATATAGTGAGACCCTGCCTCCACAAAAATTGAAAAGAAAAAAAAAAAATTAGGTGGGTGTGGAGGTGCACACCTATAGTCCCAGCTACTCAGGAGGCTGAGGTGAGAGGATCAGCAGTGAGCTGAGATTGCAACATTGCACTCCAGCCTGGGTAACAAAGCAAGTGAGAACTTGTCTCCTTAAAACAAAAACAAAGAAAAAAGATAAGAAAAAATTGTACAGATTAACTGATGACATTTTTAAGAACATTAATTATAAAATGCCCTCTTTTGGTCAGGTGCCATGGCTCATTGCCTATAATCCTAGCGCTTTGGGAGGCTGAGATGTGAGGATCACTTCAGGCCAGGAGTTTGAGACCAGCCTGCTCAACACAGACCCATCTCTATTACACAAACACACACACACACACACACACACACAACCTTCTTTGTCATACTGATACATCTCTGTCATCATCCTAACATGTTAGTTCAACTTAAATGTCCTTAATTTCTGCTTGGCTTTTAAAAAATCATACAATATTGCCTCAAAGCATCCACAATGTTAACAATAGCTAACTATAGGTGATCATTTTCACTTTCTCTTCTGTATTTTTTTTTTTTTTTGAGATGGAGTCTTGCTCTGTCACCCAGGCTGGAGTGCAAATGGCATGATCTCGGCTCACTGCAACCTCTGCCTACTGGGCTCAAGTGATCCTCCCACCTCAGCCTCCTGAGTAGGAGGGACTACTGGCATGCACTACCACGCCTGGTTAGTTTTTTTTTTGTAGAGACAGGATCTTGCCACGTTGCCCAGGCTGGTCTCGAACTCCTGGGCTCAAGCAATCCTCCTGCCTCGGCTTCCCAAAGTGCTGGGATTACAAGCATGTGCCGCTAGGCCCAGCCAGTCTTTTTTATTTTTTTATTTTTTGAGATGGAGTTTCGCTCTTGTTGCCCAGGTTGGAGTGCAATGGCACGATCTCGGCTCACTGTAATTTCTGCTTCCTGTGTTCAAGCGATTCTCCTGCCTCAGCCTCCTGAGTAACTAGGATTACAGGCATACGCCACCACGCCTGGCTAATTTTGTATTTTTAGTAGAGACAGGGTTTCACCATGTTGGTCAGGCTGGTCTGGAACTCCTGACCTCAGGTGATCTGCCCGTCTTGGCCTCCCAAAGTGTTGGGATTACAGGTGGAAGCCACTGCGCCTTGCCTCGGCCAATCTTTTTAAGTGAAGCATTCAGTCCAATTATATTTGTTGTAATTGCCAATGTATTTAGATTTATTTATAACAATGTATTTTTTTTGCTTTGCATTTTCTTCAGTTTCTTTTCTTTTTTGGATTATCTTTCTCTCCTTCGAGAGTCTTGCTGTGTTGTTCAGGCTGAAGTGTAAGTGGTACGATAGCAGCTCTCTGCAGCCTCGACAATTTCTTTTATCCTATACCCTACCATGCATACTTAAACTTAAGAAAGTCTAAAGTTAACTAAGATCATTACCATGATTCAGAACAAAACAAAGATGTTAAAGCATATTAATATTAATAAACTTCCTCCTCATTTATATGCTATTGTTGTCAAATAGCTGTATGCTTAAAAAAAAGCCAGATACATTTTTACTTCATAAAATAGAGAGGGGGTCTGGTTATGTTGCCCAGGCTGGTCTTGAACTCCTGGGATCAAGCAATCCATCTGCTTTGGCCTCCCAAAGTGCTGAGATTACAGGTATGAGCCATCGCTCCCAGCCCCTTTAAAGTCTTTGTTGTGGCCAGGTGTGGTGGCTCATGCCTGTAATCCCAACACTCTAGGAGGCTGAGGAAGGCAGACTGCTTGAGCCTAGGAGTTTGAGACAAGCCTGGGCAACATGGTGAAACCCTGTCTCTACAATAAATACAAAAATTAGCCAGGTGTGGTGGTACACGTGTGTAGTCTCAGCTACTTGGCAGGCTGAGGAGGAAGGAGGCTACAGTGAGCCATGATCGCACCACTGTACTCCAGCCTGGGCCGACAGTGAGATCCTGTCTCAAAAAAAAAAAGAAAAGAAAAGAAAAAAAAGACTTTGAATAAGGAGACAGGATTAGGATGACAAAGAAAAGGTGTATAAATATTAAATTTTCAAGATGCCAGTATTTTTAAATTAAAAAATGACATTAGATAACCTAGAAAAATATTCCAACTATGAAAAAAGCTATTACTTTTCATAGAATTACTACCACTTCGGTGTTCTTTTTTTCTTTTTGAGACGGAGTCATTGTCCAGGCTGGAGTGCAGTGGCACGATCTTGACTCACTGCAACCTCCACCTCCTGGTTCAAGTGGTTCTCCTGCCCCAGCCTCCTGAGTAGCTGGGATTACAAGTGCCTGCCACCACACCTGGCTAATTTTTGTATTTTTAGTAAAGATGGGGTTTCGCCATGTTGGCCATGCTAGTCTTGAACTCCTGACCTTGTGATCCATCCGCCTTGGCCTCCCAAAATGCTGGGATTATGGGCGTGAGCCACTGCGCCTGGCTTCACTTAGGTGTTTTTCAAACTTTACTTAGTAAAGTTTGTAGCAGACTACAAAAATCAGTCCAGTGGGTTATGATAAGCATTAATTTTTCTAAACAGTTTTACATTTTGTCACACTTGCATTATCTCTGCATAAATACATACACACTCTTTTTGGTGAATCCTTTAAAAGTGGCAGATGCTTTTGTCCTAAGTGTTTCAGAATTCACATACTACATTCTACTACATAACCACAATATCACGATCATACTACTAGCTAATATCTAGAACATGTTTAAATTTCCATAATTGTCCTACTTTAGATATTCTTCTTTTAAACCATGGTTCAATCAAGTTTCAAACACTGCGATGTATCTATCCGTTATTTTTGTGTATGTGTGATGGAGTCTCACTCTGTCACCCAGGCTGGAGTGCAGTGGCATGATCTTGGCTCACTGCAACCTCCACCTCCCAGATTAAAGTGATTCTCCTGCCTCAGCCTCCTGAGTAGCTGGGACTACAGGTGTGTGTTACCCACGTGCGGCTAATTTTTTGTATTTTTAGTAGAGACAGGGTTTCTTTTACTTTTTTTTTTTTTTTTTTGAGACGGAGTCTTACTCTGTTGCCCAGGCCGGAGTGCAGTAGCATGATCTCTGCTCACTGCAACCTCTGCCTCCCTGGTTCAAGCGATTCTCCTGCCTCAGCCTCCTGAGTAGCTGGGATTACAGGCACGTGTAACCACACCCAGCTAATTTTCTATTTTTAGTAGAAACGGGGGTTTCATCATGTTGGTCAGGCTGGTCTTGAACTCCCGACCTCATGATCCGCCCACCTTGGCCTCTCAAAGTGCTGGGATTATAGGCACGAGCCACCATGCCCAGCCAAACTTTTGTACTTTTAGTAGAGATGGGGTTTCACCATGTTGGCCAGACTGGCAGAGTTTCCATTTCCTGGGAGAGTTTTTTTTTTTTTTTTCTGTTTCTGGTTGTTGTTGCTGTTGTTGTTGACCTCCTGACCTCAGGTGACCCGCCTGCCTTGGCCTCCCAAAGTGCTGGGACTACAGGCATGAGTCACCACACCCAGTCTATCTATCTTTTTAATCTAGGATAGTTCTCTCTCTACTCTTTTCTTTATGCAATTACCTTCTAGAAAAATGACCAGCATTAAGAAAAAAATCAGAGTATACTTTACAGAAATATTATTTCAGAATTTACTTTGTAGAAATTGTGTAAAAATTTGTTTCAGCCATCAATGCCTTATGCATAATTTTAAACATACACACAGAAAAGACCCTGTCCAGGTGTGCTGGCATATGCTTGTAATCCTGAGGTGGAAGGACTGCTTGATCCCCAGAGTTCAAGACCAGCTCGGGCAACACAGCAACACCTTGTCTCTACAAATACTTAAAAAATTAGTTGGGTATGGTGGTGTGTGCCTGTGGTCCCAGCTACTTGGAAGGCTGAAGTGGGAGGATCACCGAGTCTGGGAGGTCGAGGTTACAGTGAGCCAAGTTTGCTCCAGTACAGCAGCTCAGGTGACAGAGCGAGGAGACCCAATCACAAACAACAACAACAACAACAACAAGAACCACCACCACCACAACCAGAAACAGAAAACAACAACAACAACACAACAACAACAAAACTCTCCCAAGAAATGGAAAACTTTAAAGTTTGACATAAACTCATTTCTCAGTAAAACCTAATCTGATGTGATGTCTTTTATTTTTATTTATTTGAGACGAAGTCTCGCTCTGTTGTCCAGGCCAGAGTGCAGTGGTGCGATCTCGGTTCACTGCAGCCTCCACTTCCTGGGTTCCAGCGATTCTCCTGTCTCAGCCCCCTGGGTAGCTGGGATTACAGGCACCTGCCACCACGCCCAGCTAATGCTTTTATTTTTAGCATTTATTTATGCCACTTGGAATGACTATTGTAGAAATAGTGTTTAAAAAAGGGTGCTGCCTCATACCTAGCTGAGATGACATATATCATTTATGGGCCATCTTATCTTTCAATATCTGAAAATTTCTTAATTTAGAAACTCATCAGAGTCCAAAGGTTTCAGAAAAAGGGTTGGACTCATACATGAGTCAACATGTAAATGGAATTTACTGCTATTTTAGCAGCAAATTGTCTTCAAAAACAAAAAACAAGAGGTAAAACATATTACAAATGCTGACCTTTAACAACTGAAGTTTCTATCTCTGAAACAGGTTCTGATTTTTCTTCTCCATTAGATTCATCAACTTCTGCCACTGTTGTTAACTCTGGTTCACTCTTGTAGAGTCTATAATCTGGACCCTTGAAAGGAAGAAATGTAATTACTCCAAAAAGCCGCTAACAGTTCCTTTTAAAATGTTTACTGCTAAAGACACAAATCAAACTCTAAAAATTAGTAGCCCTAGTGAGCCATCTGGGATATAACACAAATAATACCTATGTCACAACTACATGGAAAGAAGAAATTTGAGAAATTTTAAAGTGGCAAAACTTTGTTT
The DNA here is from genome assembly GCF_009764315.1 of Trachypithecus francoisi. Classification (NCBI taxonomy): domain Eukaryota; kingdom Metazoa; phylum Chordata; class Mammalia; order Primates; family Cercopithecidae; genus Trachypithecus; species Trachypithecus francoisi. The sequence continues at coordinate 112,017,664 of NW_022681456.1, forward strand.
TAATATTAAGAATATTTCTGGCTGGGCGCAGTGGCTCACACCTGTAATCCCAGCACTTTGGGAGGCCAAGGTGGGGGTATCACCTGAGGCCAGGAGTTTGAGACCAGCCCAGTCAACATGGTGAAACCCTGTCTCTACCAAAAATACAAAAATTAGCTGGGCATGGTGGTGTGTGCCTATAATCCCAGCCATTCTGAAGGCTGAGGCAGGAAAATCACTTGAACCCAGGAGGTGGAGCTTGCAGTGAGCCGAGATTGCTCCACTGCACTCCAGCCTGGGCAAGAGTTAAGACCCTGTCTCAAAACAAAACAAAACAAAACAAAAAAAGAGTATTTCTGTTTCTCTTAGGAACAAAGTCACATTTTTATCACGGAATAATTGAGGGCTAAAAATAACTATATTAATTCAATACATTTTCATTCACAAGGTGGTATAAGTGAGGCTCATCCCAGCACTAAAATTCCTGTCATAGACATTTTGTTGTTCTCAAATTAGCTCAATTCTTATTTCCTTATTCTCTTTGCTTATTATATCCTACATTATTTGCTTAACCCTAAACGTATTTCCCATTTTTAGGGGTGACTTCTCTCCTTAGCAACATCCACATCTTTGAGTAGTTTTCCTAGACCAAAATGCCCACATCCCAGCCCCTTTACCATTCCTAGTAACGGTCTTTTCCTTATCCCTTCTTTCTGATCTGAAGGTATAATTTTGCCTCCAATACCCTGAAATGGTATATCTAAAATATGGCTGCTTCATCATGGCCAAAGATACCACTTTATGAAAATATGAAAAATGCTATGAAATTATAAAATATTAAAATTATAAAAATATTAAAAATGAGAATAGCAAAACCAAAACAGGAAAGACACAAATGATGAAGTTACATATAAATCAAAAACTGCTGGCTAAAAATGAGGTTATAAAGGTTATAATAAAAAAGTTTGAATGGAAAATTAATTTTCAAAAATGAGAGGACAGGTATGATTGATTATTCTGTGGCTATTTCAGCCACTTACACAGTGAGATCCATTTCTTGGATATCCTTGAACTTGATACATCTTCTTTTCTTCAGGCAGATGAACTGGGCCCCTGCTATAACAGAGCAAGGAGCTGCTATCACTGGGCAGAGGGGGGATTATGGGAGGCTGCTCTGTAAAGTCATAGGACCGAGGAAGTGGAGGACGAGGTGGGACTACTTCCTCTTCCTAAAGATTGTAGAACAGTCACCTTATTTAGATAAGCAGATTGAATTAAGCATATCTAAATTCTTTGCAATGGTATATTAACTTAAATTTACTTTAAGATACTAAAAGGGACACTGCCAAGCCAAAAGTCTAATAATGAAAAGTAAAATCAAAAATTTTTATCATAGCCAATAATTGGAATTTAACATATAATTACATCTGATTCTTTCCTGTAACATATAGGTTAGCTTCACACTGAAGCTCAACATTGAAAGAGATTACTATTTAAAACTACTGGGTTTCATTTTAAAACTAGAAGGAAAGAACTGATTTTAAAATCCTATTCCTTTATATTCACAATTTATCTATTTATTTATTTGGTAGAGATGGGGTCTCGCTATATTGCAGTGATTTGATCATATATAGCTCATTGCACCCTTGAACTCCTGGGCTCAAGGGACCCTCCTAGCTCAGCTTCCCAAGTAGCTGGGACCAACAGGCACACCATGTCTGGCTAATTTTTTAATGTTTTATAGAGACGGGGGTCTTGCTATGTTTACCAGGCTGGTCTCAAACTCCTGGACTCAAGACATCCTCCTGCCTTGGCCTCCTATGGTGCTGGGATTACAGGCATGAGCCACTGTATCTGGCCCCCCAGTTTTTAAGAGAGGAAAAAAAAAGTTATCTCTTTGACTGGCTTTTATACAAAATTCAAAATAATAGATTCTTTTGGTTAGGTTGACAGTATCTCTTTGTAGTTATAATTTCTTTATGCTATGCATGACACACAGCCAACTTATCTATCGATCATCCTATAAATTTTACATAGTATAAGAAACAATGTTAAGTATTCAAACATTAGATTAGAAAAAGTATGACAATGTTAAAATTCTAACATAGATAAAAAGCAGAGATTCCATTTTTTTGCATTAAAAAGGGAAGAAAAATTATGTATTAGAAGCACCAAACTACTGATTCAATAAAATTTCAAGATTAAAACAATATCTGTTCAATATATTTAAAAAATATTTTTGTTATTAAGATTAGAGAAGACAATTACTTCTAGTTCATGTCTTAAGCATTAAAAGTAATTTATAATTAGAAAAACAATCCAAACTTACCTCACTTTTGTACTTAACTGTTGAGAAAGGCTTTGATCCTACCATACCTAGAAATATTAGAAAACATAACTATATTAAACATATCTTTCTAATACTATAGAAGAAAGAACAATTTCTTTTGTTGTTTTGAAATGAAGTCTTGTCCTGTTGCCCAAGTTAGAGTGTAGTGGCGTGATCTTGGCTCACTGCAACCTCCGCCTCCTAGGTTCAAGCAATTCTTGTGCCTCAGCCTCTTGTAGCTGGGACTACAGGTGTGCACCACCACACCCAACTAATTTTTTTATTTTTAGTAGAGATGGGGTTTCACCATGTTGGTCAGGCTGGTCTTGAACTCCTGACCTTAAGTGATTCACCTGCCTCGGCCTCTGAAAGTGCTGGGATTACAGGCATGAGCCACCACGTCCAGCCAAAAAAAGAACAACTTCATTTCATGTATTTTATTTTTTTTAAATTTATTTTTATTCTTATTTATTTATTTATTTGAGACAGAGTCTTGTTCTGTCGCCCAGGCTAGAGTGCAGTGGCAAGATCTCGGCTCACTGCAACCCCTGCCTGCCAGGTTCAAGCGATTCTTGTGTCTCAGCCTCCCGAGTAGCTGGGACTATAGGTGCACGCCACCATGCCTGGCTAATTTTTGTATTTTCAGTAGAGATGGGGTTTCACCACATTGACAGGCTGGTCTTGAACTCTTGACCTCATGATCCACCTGTCTCTGCCTCCCAAAGTACTGGGATTAGAGGCGTGAGCCACCACACCAGGCCTTTTTTTTTTTTAAATTGTTTTTCACTCTGTTGCCCAGGTTGGAGTGCAGTGGCATGACCTCAGCTTACTGCAACCTCCACTTCCCAGGTTCAAGTGATTCTCCTGCCTCAGCCTTCCAAGTAGCTGGGACCACAGGTGTGTACCACCACATCTGGCCAATTTTTTTTTTTTTTTTTTTTAGTAGAGTCAGGGTTTTGTCATGTTGGCCAGGCTGGTCTTGAACTCCTGACCTCAAGTGATCCACCTGCCTCGGCCTCCCAAAGTGCTGGGATTACAGGCATGAGCCATTGCGTCTGGCCCATTTCACATATTTTAAATGAAGTCTTCAGTTTCTAATCATTCACTTATTGTTTTCAGAATTGGAAACCAATTACATTAAGAAAGCAACAAATATTTAAACAAAAGTATGGGCAAGTGGGTTTTCTCAGACATTACTGGTATTAACATAATTTAATCCTTCAGGAGGGCAATTTGGCTGCAGCTATCAAAATGGAAAATGTGTGCTTATTTCTCACCTTTTGAAATCTATTAAGCACTAACATAGGTGTTTAGTTGTATATATTAATAATGTTCATTACGGCATGGCTTATGACAGCAAAAATAAAAAACTCTGAAAACAACATACATTATCCATCAATATGGAAATGGATAAATTACAGTTCCCTTATACAATGGATTCTTATATTATACTGTATCGTTATGGAGAAAAAAGCAAATTATTGAAAAACAGATATAGGAAGATCCCAGTTCTTGTGGGGATAAAACTTCTAAAGTGTAAACATTGTGGGTATTAATAATTATACACACAAGACAGTAATTAGTTTTGTTTAGGTGTGGTTGACAGAGCTTTCGCTTTTTACTTTATAAACCTGTGCTCTGATAAGAGTGCCTGTTCAGAAAAATGCATTAAAATAACAAAAGAAACTGAATTATATGTATCATTCCATTTAGACATTCAGTCATGTGCCACATACCAATGTTTTGGTCAGCAACAGACTACATATACGACAGTGGTCCCATATGATTATAATGCAACTGAGAAATATCTTTTTTTTTTTTTTTTTGAGACAGTCTCCCTCTGTTGCCCATGCTGGAATAAAGTGGCATGATCTTGGCTCACTGCAACCTCCACCTCCCGGGTTCAAGTGATTCTCCTATCTAAGCTTTCTGAGTATTTGGGACTATAGGCATGCACCACCATGCCTGGCTCATTTTTTTTGTATTTTTAGTAGAGACAGGGTCTCACCATGTTGGCCAAGCTGGTCTTGAACTCCTGACCTCAGGTGATCTGCCCACCTCAGCCTCCCAAAATGATGGCATTACAGGCATGAGCCACTGCACCCAGTCAGAGGTGAGAAATATCTATTGCCTAGTTGTTGCCCTCATGTCATAGTATAACACATTACCTTTTCTGTTTGGATATACAAATAACATTGTGTTACAACTGTCTACAGTACTCAGCACAGTCACATGCTATGCAGGTTTGCAACCTGGGAGCAATAAGCTATACCACATAGCCTAGGTGCATAGTAGGCCATACCACTAGGTTTGTTTCAGGACACTCTGATTGCACAACACAATCACTTAATAATGCATTTCTCAGAACCTAATCTGTCACCAACTGACGCATGACTGTAACACTGCGGTCAGTCACAAAATAAAATGCAAAGCTAATTTACCTATTTCTGTAGTACCTCTTTGCTGCTTGTGTTTACTCAGCCCTTCCATGACATCTTGAATTCGCCAAAGTTCTTTCTGAATCTGTGCACGCTGAATTCCTGCTGATTCCGTCTATCAGTAAAAATGGATAGACCATATATAAGAAAAAAAATCATTTACTGAAGTTAAATGATTATATATTAATTATATAAATTCTATTTTTAAAATGCAAATTGCAGTGAATTAAGTGTTATGAATATTTAATATGATTGATGTGACTCTCCCAATTTTGCAATTCCAGTGGCAAATATAAAAGACTGAGCAGACAAAGAAAAATATTTAATTTTCATACTTAAATATACTATTTTAAATCTTTCCAATAAGCTTTGTCTTGTATTATTTATGATCCCAGGAAGGCATATTGATTAAAAGGGACCAAAAATGGAAAATACAAACAGAGAGAATGGAAACAGAGCAGAAACAAAGCCCAAAAGAAAAAATAATTTCTGGGAGGGGGAGACATGGCGGGGCATTGGGGAATGGGTGAGAAATGGAAGGTATACTAACTTCCTAGGTTCTAGAACATAAAAACAACAACAAAGGGACAACTAACAAAACATATCAAGATGAGTTTTGACTGACAGAGTTTAAATGTATTTGTTTTTTTTTTGAGATGGAGTCTTGCTCTGTCGCCCAGGCTGGAGTGCAGTGGCAAGCTCTCAGTTCACTGCAGCCTCTGCCTCCTGTGCGCAAGTGATTCTGCTGCCTCAGCCTCCTGAGTAGCTGCGATTAGAGGCGAATGCCATAATTTTTGTATTTTTGTGCAATGGCACAATCTCAGTTCACTGCAACCTCCACCTCCCGGGTTCAAGTGATTGCCCCACCTCAGTCTCCTGAGTAGCTGGGATTACAGACATGCGCCACCACACCCGGCTAATTTTGTATTTTTAGTAGAGACGGGGTTTCACCATGTTGGCCAGGCTGGTCTCGAACTCCTGACCTCAGGTGATCTGCTCACCTCGGCCTCCCAAAGTGCTGGGATTACAGGCATGAACCACCACACCCGGCCAATTTTCTTTTAATATTCCATATCATGCCCTCAGGTTAAATACAGTAACTAACTGAAAACAAAATAAGATTACATTGGTTTTCTCTGAGATTCTATTAGAATTCTATGACTCTTATTCATAAATTGGGTAATAATAACACCATTCTGGATAATAATAAACACTATTCTAGGAATTTAACTTTATTTTTAAAAATAGGCAATGACATACAAAAACTGTCACATTGCCTAGAACAGTATTTTTTCACTGAGTATCAGTTATTAATGACTATAGATATTAGGATATAATCAGTATTGCATCAATATGCTAAAAAAGTCCTCTAAGGGGTAGAAATATGTTTTCAGCCAGGCACAGTGGCTCACATCTATAATCCCAGCACTTTGGGAGGTTGAGGTGGGCGGATTGCTTGAGCTCAGGAGTTCAAGACCTCCCTGGGCAACACAGAAAAACCCCATGTCTACTAAAAATACAAAAATTTAGCTGGGCGGGGTGGTGTACGTCTGTCGTCCCAGCTACTTGGGAGGCTGAGGTGAGAGAATCACTTGAGCCTGGGGGAAGAGGTTGCAATGAGCTAAGATTGTGCCACTGTCCTCCAGCCTAGGTGACAGAGCGAGACTCTGTCACAGGGGGGAAAAAAAGAAATATGTTTTCAAAGTCTTCCAAGCACTTGGGAGTTGATCAAAAGATTAAAAAAATTAAAAGAAAATGAAAAAGAAAAAACTCAAGCAAAAAATTCTATAAGCCTAAAGACTATGGACTAATGCTGCTTCAAAAAGGCACTACATAACCTAAGTTATCTAGTTTTCCAAGCTACAGCCTGGAAGCATCAAAAAGTAAAAAAAAAGAAAGTACCCACATAAGAGCCAAACACAATGACAGCCCAGAGATGTAAATACTGACACAGAGGATGGGAAGATCACTATAAATAACAAATCCTTGCACATCTATATACAACATGTATTACTTTTATAAAATTTAAAAGATATATGATCATTGCAACCTCTGCCTCCCGGGTTCAAGTAATCCTGCCTCAGCCTCCCAAGTAGCTAGAATTACAGGTGTGTGACACCATGCCCAGCTATTTTTTTTTTGTATTTTAGTAGAGATGAGGTTTCGTCATGTTGGCCAGGCTGGTCTCGAACTCCTGGCCTCAAGTGATCTGTCTGACTTGGACTCCCAAAGTGCTGGGATTTCAGGCATACACCACTGTGCCTGGCCAACTTTGAACTATTTTTCAAACACTTGTTAGTAATTTGAGTTTTCGTATGATTAGTTACTCATGTTCTTTGTATCTTTTTCTAATGGACTATTTCTCCAAATCAAAAAAAAAAAAAAAAAAAAACAATAAAAAACTTCCTTGCAAATCTAGATGGTTATCCCTTGTTGAGTTTCTTTCTTCTTTTTTTTTTTGAGATGGAGTCTGGCTCCCTCGCCCAGGCTGAAGTGCAGTGGCCGGATCTCAGCTCACTGCAAGCTCCGCCTCCCGGGTTTACGTCATTCTCCCGCCTCAGCCTTCCTAGTAGCTGGGACTACAGGCGCCCACCACCTCGCCCCGCTAGATTTTTGTATTTTTTTAGTAGAGACGGGGTTTCACCGTGTTAGCCAGGATGGTCTTGATCTCCTGACCTCGTGATCCGCCCGTCTCGGCCTCCCAAAGTGCTGGGATTACAGGCTTGAGCCACCGCGCCCGGCCCCCTTGTTGAATTTCTGAGGTCAAACATACATCCTCCCAGTAGGTCATCTTTTTACTTTGTCTATGTTGCCTTCATTGAGGGTAAATCTTTAACTTTGATAAAGCCAAATGTTGTTCAACAATTCCCTCTCTTTCTCTCTCTGCTTTGTGGATATTCATGGTCTGCTGTTAAACTCTATTCTGTTCCATTGGTCTATTTTTTTCCTGTACCATGTTTAACACTATAGTTTTGCATTATGTTTCCTTGTTTATTTATTTAACAAACACTTATATAGTGTGCTTTATATGCCTGGTTTCATTCTACATGCTGCAAAAATATAAACATATTTATCCTCATAATAACCTAGTAGGAGTAGGTACTAGTTTATTTTATAGTTGCGGAAACTGAGACCCAGAGTTGTTATGTAACTGGTCTAAGGCTGTATATGCAATGTCACCATTCATAGAGTATGACTTTAGTTCTTTTATTTTTTTTTAATTTCTTAACTACTTGTGGTCTTTATTATACCTTAAAAATATTAGAACCATTTAAGAAATTTCTTTAGAAAATTCTACTGGAAATTTGGTTGGAATAAAATTGCATTTATGGGAAGAATTTTCATTGTGATGATGTTAAATCAGACCATCCATGAATATGGTATACCAATTACATTTCTCCATTAATTTAGGTCTTCTCTTATATTCTATAATAAGGTTACTAAATTTTCATAATAAATATATTTTTTGGTAGGTTAAATCTGGGATTGGCAAATTTCTGTGGCCTGCAGCCTCTTTTGGTATGGCCTGTGAGTTAAGAACAAATTTTAAATTTTTAAGAATTTATAGCTGGGCACAGTGGCTCATGTCTGTAATCCCAGCATTTTGGGAGGCTGAGGCAGGCAGATCACCGGAGGTCAGGCGTTCAAGACCAGCCTGGCTAATATGGTGAAAGCCTGTCTCTACTAAAAACACAAAAATTAGCCAGGTGTGGTGGCACATGCCTGTAATCCTAGCTGCTAGGAAGCCTGAGGCAGGAGAATCACCTGAACCCGAGAGGTGGAGGTTGCAGTGAGCAGAGATCATGCTACTGCACACCAGCCTTGGTGACAAGAGTGAAACTCCATCTCAAAAAAAAAAAAAAAAAAAAAAGTTGTAAGAAAACAAAAAACATTAAATATGTGACAGTGACACATCTGGCCTTTACAGAAAGTTTGCTGACCTCTAGTTACATCTTAAGTATTTATAGCTATTTTTCCAGTGTATTTAGTATCTCATTTTTGTAGCTGATTTCTTTTTTTTTTTTTTTTTTTGAGATGGACTTTTGCCCATCACTCAGGCTGGAGTGCACTGGCACAATCTCGGATCACTGCAACCTCTGCCTCCCAGGTTGAGGTGATTCTCCTGCCACAGCCTCCCGAGTAGCTGGGACTACAGGTGCCTGCAGCTGGTTATCGTAACCGATTACTGACAGTGTCACTTCAGTGTCCGATACAGAAGTCCCAGCTACATGTGGCCATTTAAATTTAGATAAACTGGGCTTGGTGACTCATGCCTGTAATCCCAGCACTGTGTTTTTTTTTTTTGAGACAGAGTCTCCCGTTGTCGCCCAGGCTGGCATATAGTTGCGTGATCTCCACTCCACTGCAACCTCTGCCTCCCAGGTTCAAGCGATTCTCCTGCCTCAGCCTTAAGTAGCTGGGACCACAGGTGCCCAGCTAATTTTTGTATTTTTAGTAGAGGTGGGGTTTCACCGCGTTGGCCAGGCTGGTCTCAAACTTCTGGCCTCAACTGATTCTCCCACCACGGCCTCCCAAAGTGCTGGGATTACAGGCATGAGCCATTGTGCCCAGCTGATGATCCCAGCACTTTGGAAGGCTGAGGTGGGAGGATCACTTGGACCCAGGAGCTCAAGGTTTCACCTAGGATCATGCTACTGCACTCCAGCCTGGGTGACAGAACAAAACCCCGACTCAATAAATAAGTAAATAAATTTAGATAGTTAACATAAAAACAACTGAAAGTTCAGTTTTAGTTGTATAGTCACAATAGTCACATTTCATATGCCCAACAACTACATGTGGCCAGTACTACGCTGGACAGCCCAGATAGAGGGCAGCCGAATTTCTGATTCAACCTTACTAATTTTTTTTTTTTTTCAGATGGAGCTTCACCCTTGTTGCCCAGGCTGGAGTACAATGGTGCGATCACAGCTCCCTGCAACCTCCACCGCCAAGGTTCAAGCAATTCTCCTGCCTCAGCCTCCCGAGCAGCTGGGATTACAGGTGCCTGCCACCAAGCTCAGCTCATTTTGTATTTTTAGTAGAGATGGGGTTTCACAATCTTGGCCAGGCTGGTCTTGAGCTCCTGACCTCGTCATCCTGGCTAATTTTGTATTTTTTTAGTAGAGATGGGGTTTCATCATGTTGGTCAGGCTGGTTGGTCGCAAACTTAACTAATCTTTTATTCACTGTCTGTTAAGTCCACACATTTCCAACTAAAAGGATCAGATTTACATTGGTCATAAGCATGAAGTAAGTTTTATTATTTTCTTAAACATATATTATCTGCATTCCTCAGAGAAACATTTTAAGTATTATTATTTCTTTTTCTTTCTTTCTTTTTTTTTTTGAGATAGAGTCTTGCTATGTTGCCCAGGCTGGAGTGCAGTCATGGGATCTCAGCTCACTGCAACCTCCACCTCCTGGGTTCAAGTGATTCTCCTGCCTCAGCCTCCCAAGTAGCTGGGATTACAGATGCCTGCCACTACACCTAATTTTTGTATTTATAGTAGAGACAAGGTTTCGCCATGTTAGCCAGGCTGGTCTCAAACTCCTGACCTCAGGTGATCCACCTACCTCAGCCTCCGAAAGTGCTGGGACTATAGGTGTGAGCCACCATGCCCGGCCAAGTATTATTATTTCTATTTTATAGATAAGAAAACTAACCCTTGGAACTAGGTGTCAGATCTATTTGCTTATTAACTAGATTCTTTAGAGCAAATGGTGCTGTATCTTCCCCTATTCTAATAATATGTCAGTGAAGTCAACAGGCCAAATGTAATTTCACAAAATGAGAGACATTTAATATAGAAAGGATTAGAATAATTTTATTAAAAAGATTAAATAATGGCTAGGCGCAGTGGCTCAAGCCTGTAATCCCAGCACTTTGGGAGGCCGAGGCAGGTGGATCACCTGAGGTCAGGAGTTTGAGACCAGCCTGACCAACATAGAGAAACCCCACCTCTACTAAAAAAAAAAGAAATACAAAATTAGCTGGGCTTGGTGGTACATGCCTGTGATCCCAACTACTTGGGAGGCTGAGGTAGGAGAATCGCTTGAACCCAGGAGGCAGAGGTTGCAGTGAGCCGAGATCGCGCCACTGCTCTCCAGCCTGGGCAACAAGAGCAAAACTCCGTCTCAAAAAACAAAAACAAAAACATATATATATAAACAAAATATTCATTATTTGATAAATCCATATAATTCAACATCTCAATACCAAGTGACACAGATGGACTTGTGAAAGGATATGAAACCATGTTTTTAGGAACTGCAGAGCTGAGACTGCTAGGAGCACAGAACACTCCAGGGCTCACCATGTGCCCAACAGAACAAAGAACTCTTAAACAAGTGGGGATGGTCTACTCTGTGAGATAGTAAGATTCCTGTCATTAAAAGTATTCAAATCCAGGTCTCAGGTAGCCAATAATGTAAAAACTGTTAAGGGTATGCATAAATCTAACAAGGTGGATTGTACAGTACCAGTAAAAACAGTTAAAACAATATAAGGAATATTATATTTCTGTACCTGAACTTCACCAAGGTGATCTAGCTGCTCTTGCATCTGGTTCCTGGTAACAGTTACATCGTATTCTAACTTATCATATTCTCTCCATGCTCGTTCCAATTCCTAAAACCAAAAAGCGTTAATTACTTTAACGGGGAAAATGTGCTTTTACGGTGTTATCACTCCAATTGTAACTTTCTAGATTTTAGAAAGTTGCATAGTTTTTTACTTAGCAAAACAGGAATTTTTTTTTTTTTTTTTTTTTGAGATGGAGTCTCGCTCTGTCGCCCAGGCTGGAGTGCAGTGGCCGGATCTCAGCTCACTGCAAGCTCCGCCTCCTGGGTTCACACCATTCTCCTGCCTCAGCCTCCCGAGTAGCTGGGACTACAGGCGCCGCCACCTCGCCCAGCTAGTTTTTTGTATTTTTTAGTAGAGACGGGGTTTCACCGTGTTAGCCAGGATGGTCTCGATCTCCTGACCTCGTGATCTGCCTGCCTCGGCCTCCCAAAGTGCTGGGATTACAGGCTTGAGCCACCGCGCCCGGCCCAAAACAGGAATTTTTATAGCCATTTTTGTCCCTTTTTAAAACTCAATTCACCAAAAATTTACTAAGCAACCTAAGTATTATTGTGCTGCTGTTTATTTCCTAAAATGCAGAAGTGGCATAAATAAAACATTTTCTTATCTGTCTTCATTAAAAGTTCTCCATCAATGAAAATACTTTGTATTTTAGCATATTGGAATTTCAATAACATCAGAGGCTTGACATGACTTTACTTACAATAAGCTTATAGTAATACAGTAAAACAAATGAATTTAGCTAGCTATTTAAACAATTCAGTGAATCTCATTTGTGAAGACTCAGTATAGACTTATTATCCATCTGTACTTTTCTCCTTTGGAAAAAAATCACCCCCCAACCCATAATATCACAGAGAAGACTTTGATGTTTGGTCTTTTTTTTTTTTTTTTTTTTTTTATTATACTTTAAGTTCTAGGGTACATGTGCATGACGTTTATATCATGTATAACTCCCCAATGCAATCCCTCCCTCCTCCCCCCTCCCCATGATAGGCCCCAGTGTGTGATGTTCCCCTTCCGAGTCCAAGTGATCTCATTGTTCAGTTCCACCTATGAGTGAGAACATGCGGTGTTTGGTTTTCTCTTCTTGTGATAGTTTGCTAAGAATGATGGATTCCAGCTGCATCCATGTCCCTACAAAGGACGCAAACTCATCCTTTTTTATGGCTGCATAGTATTCCATGGTGTATATGTGCCACATTTTCTTAATCCAGTCTGTCACAGATGGACATTTGGGTTGATTCCAAGTCTTTGCTATTGTGAATAGTGCCGCAATAAACATACGTGTGCATGTGTCTTTGTAGTAGAGTATTTATAATCCTTTGGGTATATACCAGTAGTGGGATGGCTGGGTCATATGGTACATCTAGTTCTAGATCCTTGAGGAATCGCCATACTGTTTTCCATAATGGTTGAACTAGTTTACAATCCCACCAACAGTGTAAAAGTGTTCCTATTTCTCCACATCCTCTCCAACACCTGTTGTTTCCTGACTTCTTAATGATTGCCATTCTAACTGGTGTGAGATGGTATCTCATTGTGGTTTTGATTTGCATTTCTCTGATGGCGAGTGATGATGAGCATTTTTTCATGTGTCTGTTGGCTGTATGGATGTCTTCTTTTGAGAAATGTCTGTTCATATCCTTTGCCCACTTTGTGATGGGGTTGTTTGTTTTTTTCTTGTATATTTGTTTGAGTTCTTTGTAGATTCTGGATATTAGCCCTTTGTCAGATGAGTAGGTTGCAAAAATTTTCTCCCATTCTGTAGGTTGCCTGTTCACTCTGATGGTAGTTTCTTTTGCTGTACAAAAGCTCTTTAGTTTAATTAGATCCCATGTGTCAATTTTTGCTTTTGCTGCCGTTGCTTTTGGTGTTTTAGACATGAAGTCCTTGCCCATGCCTATGTCCTGAATGGTACTACCTAGATTTTCTTCTAGGGTTTTTATGGTATTAGGTCTAACATTTAAGTCTCTGATCCATCTTGAATTAATTTTCGTATAAGGGGTAAGGAAAGGATCCAGTTTCAGCTTCTACTTATGGCTAGCCAATTTTCCCAGCACCATTTATTAAATAGGGAATCCTTTCCCCATTTCTTGTTTTTGTCAGGTTTGTCAAAGATCAGATGGCTGTAGATGTGTGGTATTATTTCTGAGGACTCTGTTCTGTTCCATTGGTCTATATCTCTGTTGTGGTACCAGTACCATGCTGTTTTGGTTACTGTAGCCTTGTAGTATAGTTTGAAGTCAGGTAGCGTGACGCCTCCAGCTTTGTCCTTTTGACTTAGGATTGTCTTGGCAATGCGGGCTCTTTTTGGTTCCATATGAACTTTAAAGCCGTTTTTTCCAATTCTGTGAAGAAACTCATTGGTAGCTTGATGGGGATGGCATTGAATCTATAAATACCCTGGGCAGTATGGCCATTTTCACGATATTGATTCTTCCTATCCATGAGCATGGTATGTTCTTCCATTGTTTGTGTCCTCTTGATTTCACTGAGCAATGGTTTGTAGTTCTCCTTGAAGAGGTCCTTTACATCCCTTGTAAGCTGGATTCCTAGGTATTTATTCTCTTTGAAGCAATTGTGAATGGAAGTTCATTCCTGATTTGGCTCTCTGCTTGTCTGTTACTGGTGTATAAGAATGCTTGGGATTTTTGCACATTAATTTTGTATCCTGAGACTTTGCTGAAGTTGCTTATCAGCTTAAGGAGATTTTGGGCTGAGACAATGGGGTTTTCTAAATATACAATCATGTCATCTGCAAACAGGGACAATTTGACTTCTTCTTTTCCTAACTGGATACCCTTGATTTCTTTCTCTTGCCTGATTGCCCTAGCCAGAACTTCCAACACCATGTTGAATAGGAGTGGTGAGAGAGGGCATCCCTGTCTTGTGCCAGTTTTCAAAGGGAATTTTTCCAGTTTTTGCCCATTCAGTATGATATTAGCTGTGGGTTTGTCATAAATAGCTCTTATTATTTTGAGGTACGTTCCATCAATACCGAATTTATTGAGCGTTTTTAGCATAAAGGGCTGTTGAATTTTGTCAAAAGCCTTTTCTGCATCTATTGAGATAATCATGTGGTTCTTGTCTTTGGTTCTGTTTATATGCTGGATTACGTTTATTGATTTGCGAATGTTGAACCAGCCTTGCATCCCAGGGATGAAGCCCACTTGATCATGGTGGATAAGCTTTTTGATGTGCTGCTGAATCCGGTTTGCCAGTATTTTATTGAGAATTTTTGCATCGATGTTCATCAGGGATATGGTCTAAAATTCTCTTTTTTTGTTGTGTCTCTGCCAGGCTTTGGTATCAGGATGATGTTGGCCTCATAAAAAGAGTTGGGGAGGATTCCCTCTTTTTCTATTGATTGAAATAGTTTCAGAAGGAATGGTACCAGCTCCTCCTTGTACCTCTGGTAGAATTCAGCTGTGAATCCATCTGGTCCTGGACTTTTTTTGGTGGGTAGGCTATTAATTGTTGCCTCAATTTCAGAGCCTGCTATTGGTCTATTCAGGGATTCAACTTCTTCCTGGTTTAGTCTTGGGAGAGTGTAAGTGTCCAGGAAATTATCCATTTCTTCTAGATTTTCTAGTTGATTTGCGTAGAGGCATTTATAGTATTCTCTGATGGTTGTTTGTATTTCTGTGGGGTCGGTGGTGATATCCCCTTTATCATTTTTTATTGCGTCTATTTGATTCCTCTCTCTTTTCTTCTTTATTAGTCTTGCTAGCGGTCTGTCAATTTTGTTGATCTTTTCAAAAAACCAACTCCTGGATTCATTGATTTTTTGGAGGGTTTTTTGTGTCTCTATCTCCTTCAGTTCTGCTCTGATCTTAGTTATTTCTTGCCTTCTGCTAGCTTTTGAATGTGTTTGCTCTGCCTCTCTAGTTCTTTTAATTGTGATGTTAGAGTGTCCATTTTAGATCTCTCCTGCTTTCTCTTGTGGGCATTTAGTGCTATAAATTCCCTCTACACACTGCTTTAATGTGTCCCAGAGATTCTGGTATTTGTATCTTTGTTCTCATTGGTTTCAAAGAACATCTTTATTTCTGCTTTCATTTCGTTATGTACCCAGTAGTCATTCAGGAGCAGGTTGTTCAGTTTCCATGTAGTTGAGCGGTTTTGATTGAGTTTCTTAGTCCTGAGTTCTAGTTTGATTGCACTGTGGTCTGAGAGACAGTTTGTTATAATTTCTGTTCTTGTACATTTGCTGAGGAGTGCTTTACTTCCAATTATGTGGTCAATTTTGGAATAAGTGCGATGTGGTGCTGAGAAGAATGTATATTCTGTTGATTTGGGGTGGAGAGTTCTATAGATGTCTATTAGGTCCTCTTGGTGCAGAGATGAGTTCAATTCCTGGATATCCTTGTTAACTTTCTGTCTCGTTGATCTGTCTAATATTGACAGTGGAGTGTTGAAGTCTCCCATTATTATTGTATGGGAGTCTAAGTCTCTTTGTAGGTCTCTAAGGACTTGCTTTATGAATCTGGGTGCTCCTGTATTGGGTGCATAGATATTTAGGAGAGTTAGCTCTTCCTGTTGAACTGATCCCTTACCATTATGTAATGGCCTTCTTTGTCTCTTTTGATCTTTGATGGTTTAAAGTCTTTTTATCAGAGACTAGGATTGCAACCCCTGCTTTTTTTTGTTCTCCATTTGCTTGGTAGATCTTCCTCCATCCCTTTATTTTGAGCCTATGTATGTCTCTGCATG
This sequence comes from Trachypithecus francoisi, assembly GCF_009764315.1. Taxonomy (NCBI): domain Eukaryota; kingdom Metazoa; phylum Chordata; class Mammalia; order Primates; family Cercopithecidae; genus Trachypithecus; species Trachypithecus francoisi. The sequence continues at coordinate 112,033,712 of NW_022681456.1, forward strand.
TGAGATGGGTCTCCTGAATACAGCAGACTGATGGGTCTTGACTCTTATCCAGTTTGCCAGTCTGTGTCTTTTAATTGGAGCATTTAGTCCATTTACATTTAAGGTTAATATTGTTATGTGTGAACTTGATCCTGTCATTATGATATTAACTGGTTATTTTGCTCGTTAGTTGATGCAATTTCTTCCTAGCCTCGATGTTCTTTACATTTTGGCATGTTTTTGCAATGGCTGGTACCGGTTGTTCCTTTCCATGTTTAGGGCTTCCTTCAGGGTCTCTTGTAAGGCAGGCCTGGTGGTGACAAAATCTCTAAGCATTTGCTTATCTGTAAAGGATTTTATTTCTCCTTCACTGATGAAGCTTAGTTTGGCTGGATATGAAATTCTGGGTTGAAAATTCTTTTCTTTAAGAACGTTGAATATTGGCCCCCACTCTCTTCTGGCTTGTAGAGTTTCTGCCGAGAGGTCTGCTGTTATTCTGATGGGCTTCCCTTTGTGGGTAACCCGACCTTTCTCTCTGGCTGCCCTTAAGATTTTTTCCTTCATTTCAACTTTGGTGAATCTGGCAATTATGTGTCTTGGAGTTGCTCTTCTGGAGGAGTATCTTTGTGGAGTTCTCTGTATTTCCTGAATTTGGATGTTGGCCTGCCCTACTAGGTTGGGGAAGTTCTCCTGGATGATATCCTGAAGAGTGTTTTCCAACTGGTTCCATTTTCCCCCTCATTTTCAGGCACCCCAATCAGACGTAGATTTGGTCTTTTTACATAATCCCATACTTCTTGCAGGCTTTGTTCATTTCTTTTTCTTCTTTTTCTTTTGGTTTCTCTTCTCGCTTCATTTCATTCATTGATCCTCAATCGCTGATACTCTTTCTTCCAGTTGATCGAGTCGGTTACTGAAGCTTGTGCATTTGTCACGTATTTCTCGTGTCATGGTTTTCATCTCTGTCATTTCGTTTATGATCTTCTCTGCATTAATTAGTCTAGCTGTCAATTCTTCCACTTTTTTTCAAGATTTTTAGTTTCTTTGCGCTGGGTACGTAATTCCTCCTTTAGCTCTGAGAGGTTTGATGGACTGAAGCCTTCTTCTCTCATCTCGTCAAAGTCATTCTCTGACCAGCTTTGATCCGTTGCTGGCGATGGGCTGCGCTCCTTTGCAGGAGGAGATGCGCTCTTATTTTTTGAATTTCCAGCTTTTCTGCCCTGCTTCTTCCCCATCTTTGTGGTTTTATCTGTCTCTGGTCTTTGATGATGGTGACGTACTGATGGGGTTTTGGTATAGGTGTCCTTCCTGTTTGATAGTTTTCCTTCTGACAGTCAGAAGGACTGTCTGTTGGTCTGTTGGAGATTGCTTGAGGTCCACTCCAGACCCTGTTTGCCTGGGTGTCAGCAGCAGAGGTTGCCGAAGATAGAATATTGCTGAACAGCGAGTGTACCTGTCTGATTCTTTCTTTGGAAGTTTCCTCTCAGGGGTGACGCCACCCTGTGAGGTGTGGGGTGTCAGACTGCCCCTAGTGGGGGATGTCTCCCAGCTAGGCTACTCAGGGGTCAGGGACCCACCTGAGCAGGCAGTCTCTCCGTTCTCGGATCTCAACCTCCGCGTTAGGAGATCCACGGCTCTCCCCAAAGCTGTCAGACAGAGTCGTTCGCGTCTGCCACGGCCCCGCTCTTTCCCCTAATGGACTGCAGCTGTGCGCTGTCCGCAGAGGTAGAGTCTACAGAAACAGGCAGGCTTCCTTGAGCTGCTGTGAGCTCCACCCAGTTCGAGCTTCCCAGCGTCTTTGTTTACCTACTTAAGCCTCAGCAATGGCGGGCGCCCCTCCCCCAGCCTCGCTGCTGCCTTGCGGATAGATCGCCGCAGACGGCTGTGTTAGCAGTGAGGGAGGCTCCGTGGGCGTGGGACCCTCCCGGCCAGGTATGGGATATATTCTCCTGGTGTGCCTGTTTCCTTAAAGCGCAGTATTGGGGTGGGAGTTACCCGATTTTCCAGGTGTTGTGTGTCTCAGTTCCCCTCGCTAGGAAAAGGGATTTCCTTCCCCCTTGCGCTTCCAGGTGAGGCGATGCCTCGCCCTGCTTCAGCTCACGCTGGTCAGGCTGCAGCAGCTGACCAGCACCGATTGTCCGGCACTCCCTAGAGAGATGACCCCAGTACCTCAGTTGAAAATGCAGAAATCACCGGTCTTCTGTGTCGCTCGCGCTGGGAGTTGAAAACTGGAGCTGTTCCTATTCGGCCATCTTGCTCCGCCCTCTGATGTTTGGTCTTTAACAGCTTGTCATTTGTTGAATATAGAATAATTCTAAAGGTGCTTAAAAATACATCATCTGCCGGGCGCAGTGGCTCACATCTGTAACCTCAGCACTTTGGGAGGCTGACGGAGGCAGATCACTTGAGCTCAGTAGTTCGAGACCACCCTGGCCAACATGGTGAAACCCTGTCTCTACTGAAAACACAAAAATTAGCTGGGCCCGATGACTTGTGCTTGTGGTCCTAGCTACTTGGGAGGCTGAGGAGGGAGAATCGCTTGAACCCAGGAAGCAGAGGTTGCAGTGAGCCGAGATTGCGCCTTGGGAGGCTGAGGCGGGCAGATCATGAGGTCAGGAGTTTGAAACCACCTGACCAACATAATGAAACTCTGTCTCTACTAAAAATACAAAAAAAAATTAGCCTGTAATCCCAGCTGCTTGGGAGGCTGAGGCAGGAGAACTGTTTGAACGTGGCAGGCGGAGGTTGTAGTGAGCTGAGATGGCGCCATTGCACTCCACCCTGGGTGACAGTGCGAGACTCTGACTGAATAAATAAATAAATAAAGTAAAAGGGGAAAAAAAAGAGCTATTTTATTTTGTATATTCTGTAACTAGCTTAAAATAACTTTAGGAAATTTAAGTGATTGGCTGGGTGCGGCAGCTCCTACATGTAATCCCAGCACTTTGGGAGATTGAGGCGGGTGGATCACTTGAGCCCAGGAGTTTGAGACCAGCCTGGGCAACATAGAGAGACCCCATCTCTACGAAAAAATACAAAAATTTTCCAGGTGTGGTGGTGCTTGCCTGTGGTCCCAGCTACCTGGGGTAGGCCTGAAGTGGGAGGATCGCTTGAGCCCAGGAGGCTGAGGTTGCAGTAAGCCAAAATTGTGCCACTGCACTCCAGCCTAGGTGACAGATGAAGACCACGTCTCCAAAAAGAAAAGAAAAGAAAAGAAAAAAAAATGAAGCTATCTTGCCAGTCGTTTTTTTAAAATTAAAAAAAATCTTAGGCAAAGAAAAATTATTCAAAATGTACTGGGAAAACAGATGTGTGCCACCACCCCTATGCCCCGCTAATATTTTGTGTATGTATGTATGTGTGTGTGTGTACACACACACACACACACCCCTATACACAATATTTTGTGTATATACACATACTCACACACACACACACACACACACACACACACACACACACACACATATACGTATTTTGGTAGAGACAGAATTTTGCCATGTTGCCCAGGTTGGTCTCTAACTGCTGGGCTCAAGTGATTCCACCAGCCTTGGCTTGTCAAAGTGCTGAGATTACAGGTGTGATCCACCATACCTGGTCAGCAAATTCTTTTTACATGAATAAATATGAAAATTAATTTCCTTTAACAAAAATTAATTCTAGCCATGTTTTAATTTGCGTGCACTACAAAAACTGCAAATTTAAATAGTGGGTCTTTGATGGCTTTAGGGAGGATATATAAAGACAATGGATCCAATGACAGCCCAGTGGCTAAGAGGGTATTACAGGCTAACACCTAACCTCCCTTGTGGAAATGCCAGAGTTTAGGGCAGGCTTAACTGCACCGCAGAGGCATTTAAGCATAAGAACATTTCAGGATGGTAGGAATCCTTCTCTTTCTTAAAGAAACATGAAAAATACAGATTTGAGAGCTAGACATTACTTTATCAATATTTTAGAAGTGAAGTGGCACAGTATACTTTCAATTTTCCTAACCTGGAGATCCTGCCACTGAACTGGTTCAAGTCCTATGATCCTGCTAGGCCTACCTGTTTCTGTCTTTACCTCAGCTCCTCAAACATGATTACCAGGTGGGTAGGAACACAAGACAACAGAGGACAGCAAGCAAAGGGCAGCAATGGCACAACACATTTCCTCCCAAAATCTGGTATTTCACTAAAGAATTTACTAGATTATATGAATACCATGCTAATAATCTTTAAATGTGACCTTACTTATTTTTGATCAAGAAGTTAATATAGCAAGATAATTTAAAAGGGCTAATAATTTCCAAATATACAATTACCTTAAAATCCCAAGTACTTGCCAAAAATAGTGCTTTCTATAAAAAGTAGAGAATGCCAGGCCATATAGTTAAAAGAATAAATGAAGGCTGGGTGCGGTGGCTCACGCTTGTAATCCCAGCATTTTGGGATGCTGAGGCAGGAGGATCATGAGGTCAGGTGGTCAAGACCAGCCTGTTAAACATAGTGAAACCCCATCTCTACTAAAAATACAAAAAAATTATCTGGGCGTGGTGGTGGGCACCTGTAGTCCCAGTTACTTGGGAGGCTGAGGCAGGAGAATCGCTTGAACCCTGGAGGTGGAGGTTGCAGTGAGCCGAGATGGTGCCACCGCACTCCAGCTCGGGCGACAGCGTGAGACTCCGTTTCAAACAAACAAACAAACAAAAAAAGAGAATGAATGAACTTTTTTTTTGAGACAGAGTCTTGTGCTGTCGCCTAGGCTGGAGTGCAGTGGCATGATCTTGGCTCACTGCAACCTCTGCCTCCCGGGTTCAAGTGATTCTTCTGCACTGATCTTCCAAGTAGCTGGGATACTCAGGACTACAGGTGCGCATCACTACGCCTGGATAATTTTTTGTATTTTTAGTAGAGCCGCAGTTTCACCGTGTTAGCCAGGATGGTCGTGATCTCTTGACCTCATGATCTGCACACTTCAGCCTCCCAAAGTGCTGGGAGTACAGCCATGAGCCACCCGCAGCCAGCCTTCTTATTTTTTTTGAGACCGAGTTTCACTCTTCTTGCCTAGGCTGGAGTGTCATGGTGCGACCTAGGCTCACAGCAACCTCTGCCTCCCAGGTTCAAGAGACTCTCCTGCCTCAGGCTCCCCAGTAGCTGGGATTACAGGCATGTGCCACCACGCCCGGCTAATTTTTGTATTTTTAGTATAGACAGGGTTTCTCCATGTTGGTCAGGCTGGTCTTGAACTCCTGACCTCAGATGATCTGCCCACTCCAGTCTCCCAAAGTGCTGGGATTACAGGCTTGAGCCACCGTGCCCGGCCTGAATGAACTCTTTCAATCTGGAACTATATGGATGAACCTCATAAGTTAAAGAAAGCCAGGCAAAGAGTATATGGTTACACTTCATATAAAGTTCAAGGCTGAGTGCAGTGGCTCATGCCTATAATCCCAGAACTTTAGGAGGCCGAAGTGGGTGGATCACTTGAGCCCAGGAATCTGAGACCAGCCTGGGTAACATGGTAAAATCCCATCTCTGCAAAGTATACAGAAATTAGCTAGGTATGGTGGTGCATGTCTGTAGTCCCAGTTACTTGGGACTCTGAGGTGAGAGGATCACTTGAGCCAGGAGGTGGAGGTTGCAGTGAGCCAAGATTGTGCCATTGTACTCCAGCCTGTGTGAGAGACTTTGTCTCCAAAAAAGAAAGTTCAAAAATAGGCAAAACTCATCTATAGTTTAAATGTCAGGTGCTACACTATAGCTACTCAGGAGACTGGGCAGGGGTAGGATCACTTGAGGCTAAGAATTGGAGGCTGCAGTGTGCTATGACCGCACCCGTGAAGAGCCACTGCACTCCCATCTGGGCAATGTAGCAATACCCTGTCTCTAAAACAATTAAAAAAAAATTAAGGAAAAGAAAGAAGAAAAGAAAAAAGTCCGGTAGTGTTCCTTTTGGGAGAGGAGTCGCTGGCATGCTAGTAAAATTCAACGTCTCGATATAGATGTTGGCTAAACTCCTAAACAGTGTGCTTTTCTGAGAACATGTTATATTCCAAGAAAAGAAAAAAAAAGTGTGTGAGTTGGGGTGGAGGAGGGATTGCTGCAGAGTTTTCTAGAGACAGGGTTTTGCTCTGCTGCCCAGGCTAGAGTGCACTGGCATGAACATAATTCACTGCAGCCTTGAACTCCTGGGCTCAAGTGATCCTCCTGCCTCAGCCTCCCAAGTAGCTAGGACTACAGGTTTACACCACCATGCCCAGATAATTTTTTAATTTGGGGTTTCACCATGTTGCTCAGACTGGTCTTGAACTCCTGGGCTGAAGCAATCTTTCCAAAGAACTGGGATTACAGGTGTGAGCCTCTGTGCCAGGCCAGACTTTTTTCTCACACTGTCACCTGGGCTGGAGTGCAGTGGTGTGATCTTAGCTCATTGCAGCCTCAACTCCCCGGGCTCAAGCAATCCTCCCACCTTAGCCTCCTGAGTAGTACAGGTGCATGTCACCATGCTGGGGTATTGTTTTTTAATATTTTGTCAACTCAAGGTCTCACTATGTTGTCCAGGCTGGTCTTGAACCCCTAGGCTAAAGCAATCTTCCCGCCTCAGCCTCCCAAAGTGCTGGGATTATACGTAGGAGCCAGCACGCCTGGCCAATATATATATTTTTAAATTGTCTAAGTTTAGGGTATGGAACAAGTAAATTTTAATAGTGCTTATTTCTGTATAGTCTGTACTGAGACAACACTTGGCCACTGTGTGGGGGAGAAAGTGAAGTAGGTCTAAATACTTAAATGTAATGAAATTCCAGATTTCAAAAAAAATCAGTTAAGGATTTTAATATTTGGCTAGATGGCTATATAGCAGATATATACTATGTCCTTTATTAAGAAAGGATTAATGGCCGGGCATGGTGGCTTACACCTATAATCGCAGCAGTTTGGGAGGCCGAGGTGGGAGAGTCTTTTGAGGTCAGGAGTTCAAGATCAGCCTGGGCAACATAGGGAGACAAAAAAAATTCTACAAAAAAAAATATTAAAAAAAAAATCAAAAGTAATGATGCATTTCCAAGTTTTTAACATGAGGGAAACTTTTCTTACCTAAAATCAATGGCAATTTACAACAAAGTCTACTCAAGGGAATGGTTATACAATACACTAGACACAAATCTCAAATTGTTTTCTCTGTATTTTACTGTCACATTGCCTGTCTTTTTAATAATCAAGTAAATATTGTAAGACTATAGGTGGCTATAGTAAAAAAAAAAAAAGAAAATAATTACTATTATTCTTGGAGCTAATAAACTGTTTTACCTCTGGTTTGCTTCTCAATTAGGATTTCGCAGTTTTTTTTTTTTTTTTGAGACGGAGTCTTGCTCTGTCGCCCGGGCTGGAGTGCGGTGGCCAGATCTCAGCTCACTGCAAGCTCCGCCTCCCGGGTTCACGCCATTCTCCTACCTCAGTCTCCGGACTAGCTGGGACTACAGGCGCCCGCCACCTCGCCCGGCTAGTTTTTTGTATTTTTAGTAGAGACGGGGTTTCTCCGTGTTAGCCAGGATGGTCTCGATCTCCTGACCTTGTGATCCGCCCGTCTCAGCCTCCCAAAGTGCTGGGATTACAGGCTTGAGCCACCGCGCCCAGCCAAGGGTTTCGTAGTTTTAATTTAAGAAATGTCAATTCATTTTTCTACTTTTCATTAAAAAATAAAACCTGTAACTTTGGAAAAGTATTGACATAGATTTTTAATATCAAAATGAGGGAGAGGCAACAGATGCAGTGTAATTATTCATTAACTTCCTAATTTAAACTCAAATATCTCTTTCAAACTTTAAGTAATACTACAAATTAATGTGCACTACTATATCTTAGAAAATTAAAGCCTTATGATATTTAAATTAATTTTACTGGTATATTTCAAGGATCAGGCAAAAAAATTAAAATGTAAATTTTTTGGTCACGAATACCCCACAACAGTCCTGCCAACTGGTATTAGAAGTAGTTGATTTTTCAAGTCACTCAAAATAAAGTTATGTCTCATTTATTCATTTATTTCATTTTACCTTCAGGATGTAGAGATTTCCTGGCTCACATTTAAAGAATGTGCTTAATTATTTGAGGAGATTTCTTAAAAAGAATTTTTTTTTTTACGAATTTACACTTGTCATGTAACTGCTTCTCAAATAAAATCCCTCTTACTACACTATCTAATGACTATACTGGCATACTGGCTTTTTTTAACCTAAGAAGATGTTTACGTTTTATTATTATTTTTTCACTTAGCCTTGACTTGAAACACACTAAAAAGATGTTTAAAAGGGCACCAATTCAAACTATATAAAGTGAGGCTCTACTGTCAGCCACAATTATAAAGCTATCCATATTTTAAATTTCTAGTTAATGACCACAATTGTAGTTATTCTCTGTTTTAGCTATTTGTAATCTTTAACTCCCGTGTTTAGTTTCTTCTCTAATGTTTTCTATGAAACAAAACGATCTTCTCATCTCAAAGAAAGTGCTTGCTTTTTATTGTTAAAAATGCTAGATATAATAAAAACAGAAAGGCTAGCACACAGGGGAAGATTTAAATAAATAACTATTATTGTGCCACACTTTCGTTGGCTTTTTTGCGGATTTTCTTTTGTTTTGTTTTTTTGAGACGGTGTCTCACTTTGCTGTCTGGGACCTGTCTGGGCTCAGGTCATTCTGCTGCCTCAGCCTTCCAAGTAGTTGGCATTCCAGGCACACGCCACTGTGCTCTGCTAGTTTTTTTTTTTTTTTTTTTTTTTTTTTTAGAGAGGAGTTTTACCATGTTGCTTAGGCTGGTCCCAAACTCCTGGGCTCAAGTAATCTGCCCACCTCAGCCTCCCAAAGTGCTATGATTACAAGCGTGAGCCACCACACCCAGCCTGGGGAAACCAAAAGTTAATTCTTTGAAAAGAAAAACAAGATTGACAGACTGTCAATTAAAATAATAAAGAAAAAAAGAAGATCCAAATAAGCATAATGAGAAGCCACCAAGGTGACATTACAATGGATTCCACAGACATACAAAGGATTCCTAGAGACGATTATGAACACCACTATGAATACAAACTAGAAAATCTAGACGAAATAGATAAATTCCTGGAAATATACAATCTCCCAAGATTGAATCAGGAAGAAACTGATACACTGAACAGGCCAATATTGAGTTCTGAAATGGAATCTGTAATAAAAAACCTGCCAAACAAAAAAAGCCACAGATCGGATGGATTCACAGCTGATTTCTACCAGACGTACAAAGAGCTGGTATTAATTCTACTGAAGCTATTCCAAAAAAATAAGGAGGGTCTCCTCTAACTCATTCTATGAAGCCAGCATCACTCTGATACCAAAACTTGGTAAAGACACAAAGAAGAAAGAAAACAAAGGCCAATATCCCTGATGAACACAGATGTACAAATCCTCAACAAAATACCAGCAAACCAAATTCAATGGCATATCAAAAAGTTAATTCACCATGATAAAGTATGCTTCATTTCTAAGATGCAAGATTGGTTCAACATATGCAAATCATAAATGTGAATCACTAAATAAACAGAATAAAAAACAAAAAATGTATGATCATCTCAGTAGACATGGAAAAGGCTTTTGATAAAATCCATCATCTCTTCATGACAAAAACCCTCAAGAAATAATTCCATGTTGAAGGAATATGCCCTAAAATAGTCAGGGCCATCTATGACAAATATACAGTCAACATCACACTGAGACGGGCAAAAACTGGAAGCATTTCCCTTGAGAGCTGGAAGAAGACAAGGATGCCCACTCTCACCACTCCTATTCAACGTAGTACTGGAAGTCCTGTCAGAGCAATTAGGCAAGAGGAAGAAGTAAAACGCATCCAAATAGGAAAAGAAGTCAAATTACCTCTCTTCACAGACGATGTGATCTATACCTAGAAAACCCTGAAGACACTATCAAAAGGCTCCTACAACTGATAAATGACTTCAGGAAAGTTTCAGGACACAAAATCCATGTACAAAAATCACTGGCATTTCTATACACCAATAATGTTCAAGCTGAGAGCCAAATCAAGAAGGCAATCCCGTTTACAATACATACACACACACACTCCTAGGAATGCATCTAACCAAGGAGGTGAAAAGTATTTATAAGAACTACAAAATACTGTTGAAAGAAATCACAGATGACACAAACCAATGGAAAAACATTCCACGCTCATGGATTAGAAGAATCAATATTGTTAAAATGGTCATGCTGCCCGAAGCAATCTACGGATTCAATGCCATTCCTATCAAACTATCATCATTTTTCACAGAACCAGAAAAAAAATTCTTAAATTCATATTGAACTGAGAGTGCAAACAGACAAAGCAATCCTAAACAAAAACAAAGCCAGAGGCATTACGCTACCTGACTTCAAACTATACTATAAGGCTACAGACTAAAACATCATGGTACTGGTACAAAAACACACGCAGACCAAGGAAACAGAATATAAAACCCAGAAGTTAAGCCACACACCTATGGCCATCTGATATTTGACCAAATTGACAAAAATAAGCAATGGGGAAAGGGCTTCTTATCTTCTTATTCAATAAATGGTGTTAGAATAGCTGGCTAGCCATATGCAGAAGAATGAAACCGACCCGTTCCTTTCACCGTATACAAAAATTAACTCAAGAGGGATTAAAGATTTAAGTGTCAGGCCTCAAACGATAAGAATCCTTTAGCCAGGCATGGTGGGTCATGCCTGTAATCCCAGTACTATGGGAGGCCGAGGTGGGCAGATCACATGAGGCTTGGAGCTTGAGACCAGCCTGGCCAACATGGTGAAACCCTGTCTCTACTAAAAATACAAAAAGAAGCCAGGCTTGATAGGGGGCACTTATAATTCCAGCTACTTGGGAGGCCGAGGCACGAGAATTGCTTGAACCTGGGAGGTGGAGGTTGCAGTGAGCAAAGATCGTGCCACTGCACTCTAGCCTGGGCAACAGAGTAAGTCTCCGTCTCACAAAAAAAAAAAAAAAAGTAATTGCAACAAAAACAAAAATTGACAAGTGGGATCTAATTAAAGAGCTTCTGTAAAGCAAAAGAAACTAACAATGGAATAAACAGCCTGCAAAATGAGAGAAAAGACTCGCAAACTATGCATCCAACAAAGGTTGAATATCCAGAATCTATAAGGAGCTTAAGCAATTGAACAAGGAAAAAACAAAACAAATAACTCTTTTTAAAAATGGGCAAAAGACATGAATAGACACTTAAAGGAAGACATATAAGTGGCTAAAAAACATACAAAAATGCTCCACATCACTAATCACCAGAGAAATACAAATTAAAATCACAATGAGATACCATCTCACATTCATCAGAATGGCTACTATTAAAAAGTAAAAAAAACCCAAAAAGCGAAAAACAGATGCTGGCAAGACTGCAGGGAAAAGGAAATGCTTGTAACACAGTGAGAGGATATATGAATTAGTTTGGCCACTATGGACCGCGGTTTGGAGATTTCTCAAAGAACTTAAATCAGAACTACCATTTGACCCAGCAATTGCATTACTGGGTATATATCCAAAAGTATATCCAAAAGAAAGCAAATCTTTCTACCAAACATACCCATGCACTTGCATGTTCACCACAGAACTATTTACAGTAGCAAATACATGGAACCAACCTAGATGCCCATCAATGGTAGACTGGTTAAAGAAAATGTGGTACATATACAGCACGGTACTACACAACGATAACAAAGAATGAAATTATGTCCTCTGCAGCATCATGGATACAACCAGAGGCCATTATCCTAAGTAAATTAATGCAGGAAAAGAAAACCAAATACCATATGTTCTCACAGGTGGAAGCTAAATGCTAGTACTCATGGACATAAAGATGGTTTAACAGTGAAAGTGGGGACTCCTGAGGGTGGGGAAAGAATGGGGATAAAGGTTGAAACTGGGTACTATGCTAGGTACCTGGGTGATGGGCTCATTCATACTCCAAATCTCAGCATCACACAACAGACCCAGTTAACAAACCTGCACATGTACCCCCAAACCTAAAATAAAATACAATAAATAAAAAGTATAGGGAACACTGCTTTACATGTTTCCCTTGTGCTAATCCTAGTTTTGTGTACTTTTGTGGCCTACCAGGTGAGGAGAAGAGTTCTCAGAATCACAGCTTTGATCTATAGAGGTGCTAATGTTACATGCCTTATGCTTGGGGCTTAGATTTGAACTAGTGCTATGAGTTGACTATGACAGATTCAGTGAAATCCTTTGAGATTCTGCCAGCAAAAATGTAATTCAAATTTAAATCTAGTCAACATTCACTGAGTGCCAACCATATGCCCAGTATGATGTTACGCACATGCTAACATTTGAAGCCTTAAGCTACAAATATAAATAAGTTTACATAAAGGCACAAATAACATAGTTTGTATTCTATGCAGTAAGACTTGTCTTAGAAGAATATATTCTGAGGGTTTGTCGTAACCACTGATTATTGCTGAAGGCAAGGAAAAAGAAACCAGGGAAGTGATTACATAAGATAAAAACCAGAAAAGGGGATACTCAGAAGATGAATTTATTTTTATTTTATTTATTTATTTTTTTTCAGATGGAGTTTCGCTCTTGTTGCCTAGGCCAGAGTGCAATGGCGTAATCTCGGCTCACCGCAACCTCAGCCTCCCAGATTCAAGTGATTCTCCTGCCTCAGCCTCCTGAGTAGCTGGGATTACAGGCATGCGCCACCATGCCTGGCTAATCTTGTATTTTTAATAGAGACGGGGTTTCTCCATGTTGGTCAGGCTGGTCTTGAACTCCTGGCCTCAGGTGATCCGCCCATCTTGGCGTCCCAAAGTGCTAGGATTACAGGCTTGAGCCACCACGCCTGCCTGGCCTATTTTCTATTTATTTATTTATTTTTGAGACAGAGTCTTGCTGTCGTCCAGGCTGGAGTGCAATGGCACGATCTCAGCTCACTGCAACTTCCACCTCCTGGGTTCAAGTGATTCTCCTGCCTCAGCCTCCTGAGTAGCTGGGATTACAGACATCTGCCACCATGCCTGGCTAATTTTTGTATTTTTATTAGAGGCGGGGTTTCACCATGTCAGCCAGGCTGGTCTCGAACTCCTGACCTTGTGATCTGCCTGTCTTGGCCTCCCAAAGTGCTGGGATTACAGGTGTGAGCCACCATGCCTGGCCTTCTATTATTAACTATTTTGTTTTAGAGACAGTGAATCATTCTATCACCCAGGCTGGAGTGCAGTGGCATAATCACACAGCCTTGACCTCCTGGGCTCAAGAGATCCTCCCACCTCAGTCTCCTAAGTAGCTAGGGTCACAGGTATACAACACCATGCTCAGCTACTTTTTGTTTCTTGTGGAGATAGGGTCTCCTTAAGTTGCCCAGTTTGGTCTCAAACTCCTGGGCCCAAGCAATCCTCCTGCCTCAGCCTCCCAACGTACTGATTACAGGTGTGAGCCAGCGCTCCTGGCAACATTCATTTCTGTTAAGACATTTTTAACATATTCCCATCTGAGCTAAAGTTAACCTTGAGATGGAGCAAATTCTGAGCCTACTGATGAGATTTAATTTATTAATCCCAGTTGATAAGGGATTTCCTAAAATTAGAATTTCAAGAGCAGACACCAAATCGTTAAATAGTTTCCAACTAAATGTCTGTAGAGCCTACCATTTTGATTTGACTCAAGTTGTCCTAGAGACCCTGAGCTTCTCATTAGCTTGGCATTGACAGCTTAACCCCATTTTCCCTTTCTAATCTCACATTTTCTATCCTCTCACAGGAATTCTCTAATCCATTCAGGCAGTTAGTTCCATTTCCTCCTTTTCCAAATGTGTCTCCTACATTCTCATCTTTGCTGTGGCTTAAGGTGTTCTGTATTATTTGAAAAAACCACTCTTCATTTCTCTTCTCGTTGTATCCAAATCCTACCTATCCTTGATTAGCTCAGTGACTACTTCCTTGTAGACAGTATTTCAGGTGCTTATATTTTCTTTATGACTATATTACAGAAATCCATATAGATCTAATTCTTCAGAACTGTGGTAAGAAGATCTGAATTTGAGTTTTAGGTATATTATTTGTTAGCTTTGTAACCTTGGGTAAGTCATTCAGCTCAATCATTCATCAAATGTGAATGAGACACAGTTTCTTATTTCAAGAAACTCACAATGGAAAGGATATTAAATTTTAAAAAAGCCTATAAACATGACAATATAATTGAGACTCAAATGAGACAACAGCAATAACAATATTTTAAAAATGGAAATAGAAATATAAGGTATTTAAGAATTTCTCAACTTAAGTTTTCAATGATTTCAAAATCATGGTATATTCCTTTAAAAATAGCTCACGTTTGGAATTCAGGGTTCAGAATAGAAGCCAAGTTGAGATTCTGGCATCTTGCCGGCCTGGAAAGCCTCCTCTAAATTAAGCTATACTCTCTGTGGCCCTTCTTAAAAGATAGCTGCTCCCTAGCCCATTGAAGTGTAAGTACAGACAAGGGCTTGGGAGCAGTTTTATATAACGTGGCAGTTTTTGCTAAGATTTCTCTTTCAAAGAGCTGCTTGGACTGGTGCTCTTACTTTGTTTATAGAGATGACCACATCATAGGATCTAAAGCCAGCTGTTTAAACTCATAAAACACTCAATTTATAAGCTGCAAGTTAAGACTTTTAGATTTCGTCATTCCAAGAGACTCACAGTCATAGTCATATGACTATGAGTTACAAGGTTCTGTTATGTATATTTCTTTCTTTCTTTCTTTCTTTTTTTTTAAAACAGGGTCTCACTCTGTTGCCCAGGGGAGTGCAGTGGCATGATCTTGGCTCACTGCAACCTCTGCCTCCTGGGTTCAAACAATTCTCCTGCCTCAGCCTCCCAAGTAGCTGAGATTACAGGCACCTGCCACCACACCCAGCTAATTTTTGTATTTTGGTAGAGATGAGGTTTCACCATGTTGGCCAGGCTAGTCTCAAACTCCTGACCTCAAATGATCCACCTGCCTCAGCCTCCCAAAGTCCTGGGATTACAGGCGTGAGCCACCACACCCAGCCTTGCTATTTATATTTCTATTGATTGACTGATTGAGACAGAGTTTCAGTCTTGTTGCCCAGGCTGGAGTGTAATGGCGTGATCTTGGCTCACTGTAACCTCTGCCTCCCAGGCTCAGGTGATTTTCCTGCCTCAGCCCCCTGAGTAGCTGAGATTACAGGTGCGTGCCACCATACCTGGCTAATTTTGTATATTTAGTAGAGATGAGGTTTCACCATGTTGATCAGGCTGGTCTTGAACTCCTGACTTCAGGTAATCCACTCACCTTGGCCTCCCAAAGTGCTAGGATTACAGGCATGAGCCACTGTGTCCAGCCTATTTATTTTCTTAAATGCAACACGTTTTCACATATTTCAGAATTTTTCATTTACATCATACATAAAAACAAGAGTACTTATCTCCCCTGTAAAACACTCATTTCACAAAGACAAAATGTTTGGCTGGGTGTGGTGGCTTACACCTGTAATTGCAGCACTTTGGGAGGCCAAGCCAGGAGAATCACTTGAGACCAGGAGTTTAAGACCAGCCTGGACAACACAGTAAGGCCCCATCTCTATGCAAAAAAAAAAAAAAAAAAAAATCTAGCCAGGTGTAGTAGTGCCAGCCTGTAGTCCCAGCTACTTGGGAAGCCAAGGCTCTCACTTGAGTCCAAGAGATTCAGGCTACAAGTGAGTTATAGTCAAACTACTGTACTCCAGCCTGGGTGACAGAATGAGAACTTGTCTCATAAGTAAGTAAATAAATAACAGAATGCCCACTAATTAAATAATCTTTTATTTTTACGTTCCTAAAGAGAAGCACACTAGTAACAAATTACTATTTTTTGCTATAATAATAAAGAAGAATCCTAAAGAGAGCCCAGTATTAAAAAAAAAAAAGAAGAGAGAAGAAAATAGAACTACATATTTAAGTTACTTCTATTAGGGGAAGAAAAAATCTACTTACGGCAGTGGCTCGAGAAAGTTCTCGACACGTACTAAGCAGTCCATTTTGTAAATCATCCCTTTGCAACACCACTGTCTGAATGGCTGCTGGGTTATCTGCATGCATTTCTATCTCTTGGCTGGCTGACAGCAAAGCTTGCTCAAGCGTGTACTATTATAATAAAAAGAATTACACTTAATGTTCTGTATCATCGTATTAATTCTTTTTACTTATCAGTGTCCTGATAATAATCATATTAAGTAATATCAGTTGTAGACAATAAACATAACTGTCCTACTTTCTCTTTGTGGAGTTGCTGAAGTTTCTCTTCCAGAGCATGCACCACTTTATCTTGTTCACATAATCGGCTTAACTTGGCCTAGGTTATAAGAGAAGATGTCTTGTTAGCAATTTTTAAATTTTTTCTGTAATTGGAGGTACATAATCATTATATGATCAAAAATCTTTATTTCAATCCATAAAATAAAAGCTAAAATATAGCTTATAAAGATAGAATGCCTAAAAAATAGGCATGTAAGCATTTTGCCTCTACAATCTGCTAAATAGGTTAAGTGATATATGCAGTTCTTAATTAAAATGCTTACTGGATTCTATCGTTACGTATTTAAAAAATCATGCTCTTGGATTCTTAGAAAATAATATAAACAATAGATCACTTCTAATTGAAATACAAATAAAATATTATTAAAGGAGAAAAATAACTTTCATCAGTTTTAGTGTTTAAATTCTTAATATTACCCTAATTTCTTAATTAAGAAAGTATAAGAAAGTCCTCTAATAAAATTTCAGTAGTACAATAAACCAGTTTTAATGTTTCAAAATGAAAACATTGGACAAATTGGAAATATGTCCCCAACTTTATGGCATAATGACACATAAGCAAGAAATTTGAGACTTTACCTTCTTTGCCATTTATCTATTAAAATAACTACCTTGTCTTTGTCAGACAACAAGACTCAGGCTACACAAAATGAAAGGTGTTAAAAAGAAAAAGTGGGGGGCTGGGCTCGGTGGCTCACCCCCGTAATCCCTGCACTTTGGGAGTCCAAGGTGGGTGGATCACCTGAGGTCAGGAGGTCGAGACCAGCCTGGCTAATACGGCGAAACCCTGTCTCTACTAAAAAAAAAAACAAAAAGTCAGCTGGGCATGGTGGTGTGCTCCCGTAATCCCAGCTATATGGGTGTCTGAGGCATAAGAATCACTTGAACCCAGGAGGCAGAGGTTGCAGTGAGCTGAGATCGTGATACTGTACTCCAACCTGGGTGACAGGGAGAGACCCTGACTCAAAAAAAAGAAAAAGAAAAGGGGGTACAACTCAATGAAATAAAACCAGGGGAAATAATGAGGGAAGTATGCATAAGAATGTATGGCAAATCAGCAATCTAAAATATGATTTAAAAGAAACTAAATTTAATTTAAAAAGGAGTAGTGATAAAATTTCTAAAGGCCAATACTTTATCTGAAAAACATAGCAATTCTTCTTTGTCTCCGGTCTTCCATAACTTTTTTGTTTTTTTCTTTTGAGGCAGGGTCTCACTCCATAACCCAGGCTGGAGTGCAGTGGCATGATCTCAGCTCACTGCACCACTCCCTTCTGGGTTCAAGAGATTCTCATGCCTCAGCCTCCCGAGTAGCTGGGATTACAGGCATGTACCACCACGCCCAGCTAATTTTTGTATTTTTAGTAGAGACAGGGTCTTGCTACGTTACCCAGGCTGGTCTCAAACTCCTGGCCTCAAGTGATCTGCCCACCTCGGCTTCACAAAGTGCTGGGACTACAGATATGAGCCACCATGCCCAGCCAATCTGTAACTTCTAAAAATCAGAAATAGTTTTTACTTTCATTTTAGTGATGCTTCATATGTTGGACTACTAACAATAGGGAGTAGAGGGACGTAGCGGGCAGGGAACAATAATTTAGAGCACACACACAAAATATGAATTTATCTGATGTCATTTTGGAGGACTTGGGAGAAAGAAGTTTTTTGGTTATGCTTATTTCCAGTGCTTTTGGCAGAGAATATAACAGAGTACTGACAATATATATCATACTAATACTTACATCAATATCTACTTCTTCAGGTCTGTATTTGTATAATGTGCCTCTACCTTCATCTTGTGACAGCTATAAGGAAAAAATCATATAGCAACTTAAAAATCTTAATTTAAAAACATATTTAGCCTATAATTAATACTTTGGATTTATATTAAATATATATAATATAACAAAGATGGATTTTAATGATTCTTATACTTTTAGAAGTTTAATTCAAACATTGATTAACAAAGTAGAAAAGTACTTAACAGTGATATAATATGCAAGATACATAAGAATGATGTATGTAACAAGCTTGTTAAACATAATAATATGCTGGTCAAACAAAACTAATACAGTATCTTACATTCTTTCTTTTAAAGACACACATTATTTTAATAAAAAAATTGACAAATACAATCATTGCAACTGTATCAAATCAAATACTTAAATCAAGCAAAGTTCAACAGTCAAAACCATCCTTCACAGTATACACATAATCACACACTGTATATGTGTACACTCAAATGTCAACACATCTTATTTAACAAAACCTATAACATATTGTATACATATACATAATATATAAACACACATACACAATATAGACTTATCTTGTTCTTCTGTCTTAAGAACTAAAAGATAATGAAGGAAAAGGATGGGTTTAATTGAAAAGAGGAAAATCATTTGAAACCTCATAAAACTGAAAGCCTATGTTACAAACTATGGGTAGTCAAATTTCATTAAAAAGTTTATGTGTGTTCGTTGACACCATTTGTGTTACTCTATTGTAAGGAATTATTTAGTGTACTTAAATATCCTTTCTTCAGCTTCTTCCCAGTATATTTTGGTTAAAAGATACTTTGTGGTTACTTCTGATTGTGCTTAGCAAGATTTCAATAGCCATCCCAGTCAGTTACATCACAGATAACATCATAGCCTCTGCAGGCAATACTTCACTATTTTTCCTGTCTTTTGATTTTTATATTGACTGTGAGAAAGTAACAAAAACACAGTAGAAAAAATTTAAATGGGGCTCATTGTATGCTTACTAAATTGCACAATTTTTTCAAGGTGAGGTTAGAAGTAATGTGTCCCAACTATATTCCAGTTTAGAAAATTAAATTTCATATATGCATAATACAAAAGAATGTATAAATGACAATTCTATATGTTTTCTCTATGAAAGAAACTGCCTGACAGTTACAGCTTTAAAAGGAAGCATTATTTAAACAGGAGATAACTTTGAATTGATCTAGAAATGTGGGAATCAGGAGAAGGTTAAAAATATAAGCATTCCAAACATAAAATAAATCCTGGATTTACATTTCATTTCAAGACATTACTTTCACATACCTCATGCAAATGAATCTGTGACTATTTAAGGGTATGCACAGTGATCGTTAAACCACAAAACTTTCATAGAAATGAATATCACATGAAAAATGAATTTAATGACAAAAGTTAGAATACTCTTACACTATTTAAAATAAGTATCCTCAGGTGTGTCCTGAGAAGTGTCAATTGTCATTATAAATTAAAGCACCTAGATCCAAGAAAATAATTTATATTCCTATCTGGAAAAAAAGTAATAAAAAGTAAGTTTTAAATAGGTAGATCTATGATAAAAAATGTAAGACAATGCCAAAATTACATTTTCACATTTATAACAAATTAAAGATGAAAGGTCATAAGCTACTAAGATGTTCAAATATAGTTTCCTTAGTATTTATTTATTGAGATGGAGTCTCGTTATTGTCCAGCCTGGAGTGCAGTGGTGCAATCTTGGCTCACTGCAACCTCCGCCTCCTGGGTTCAAGTGATTCTTCTGCCTCACCCTCCAGAGCAGCTGGGATTATACGTGCACCACCATGCCCAGCTAATTTTTGTATTTTTAGTGAAGACGGGGGTTTCACCATGTTGGCCAGGCTGGTCTCGAACTCCTGACCTCAAGTGATCCTCCCATCTTGGCCTCCCAAAGTGCTGGGATTATAGGCGTGAGCCACCGCGCCTGGCCATAGTTTGCTTAATATTTAAAGTTAAATTCAAAACAGCTTTACTAGACTACAGAATCTGAATATAACTAGCGGACAGTGTTTCATCGGGATTAAAATATCAAATGTACCCTATATCTCAGAGTCAACAGAAAAAAAGACTAATATATTCAGGTGAAAACTTAGTAATTTATAGTAAATCTTTAAGATATTGATACACTTTTTATTTGGGGAATCTTATCGCAGATTTATTTTTACATCAGCTAGCATATCACAATAGAGAAAAATGTTTACTGTAGTTACAACTTTAGAGAGATATCTCCTTTATAGCCATATAAATATATTACACGTATCAATCCGATTTTTGTGGTATTTCTGCTTTCAGTACCACCAAAATTTTTCTTTAAATCTTTTAAGTTATTCAATAAAGATATTCATTAGACATCAGCTAACCAAATCCTTAAACCTTTCCCCACACATTGCTTTTACGACAGAATAAAAGTATAAGAAAACAAAATTATTCCTTAAACAAACAAAAACACCTTCATATAATTGAAAAGGTTGCTATTTTGCTCTCAATATGAAAATCCTGACCCCTCATCCCAATTCCCGGTCTTACCAAAAAAAAAAAAAAAAAAAAAAGAAAATGTAAATTTCATGAGCATTCTGCTTAACTCAAGTTTTGCATAGTTAAGTTCATGGTAACACTGTTCATCGGTTTTTTTCAAATACACCTTTAGCCATTAAAAAAAAAAAAAGGTTTGGTTTGAATACTTCATTTGAAGTACTTTAGTAACACTAGAAAAGCAAATGAAAAAATGGGCTATGTAGTAATTACATAAATTTGTGCAGTGCTCCAACTTCAGGTTGACGAGTGTATTATATAGATTTTATTAACCATATAAGGACATGCGTTATATTTTATTTAGGATGTTGGAACCTTTTAAAGTATCTGATAGTTTTTTTTATAAAGCTGTCTTGGCAGTAAAACAAAGTTACTTATGTTAATTAAAATCCAACTTCAATATCCCTTAGGTATGTGAACTACATATATTTTAGAGTATATGAACATAATACATAAACTCCAAAAAGGTGTTTTGGGGAAATATTTTAAAATTTGATAAAATTAGACATTATATCCATAGAGGGCAAAAAATGCCACCACGCTTGGCTAATTTTTTGTATTTTTAGTAGAGACAGGGTTTCACCGTGTTAGCCAGGATGGTCTCGATCTCCTGACCTCGTGATCCGCCTGCCTCAGCCTCCCAAAGTGCTGGGATTACAGGTGTGAGCCACTGCGCCCGGTGGAACACAGAATGCTTTAAAAACAAACAAACAAAAAAGAGATAGTATCTCATTCTGTCACCCAGGCTGGAGCATAGTGGTGTAATCGTAATCACAGTTCATTGCAGCTTTGGACTCCTGTCTCAGCCTCCTGAGTAGCTAGGACTATTGGTGTGTGCCACCACGCCTGGCTAATTTTTTTATATTTTGTAGAGACAGGGTCTTGCTTTGTTGCCCAGGCTAGTCTCAAACTCCTGGGCTCAAGTGATCCTTCAGCTTGGGCCTCACAAAATGCTGGAATTAAAGGTATAACCCATCTTGCCAGGCCTGGATTCAGTTTTAAGTCTTTTTCATTTGACCAATTTTAAGAAAATTACTGCCTAGATAATTTCTTGGGTGTTCTCCAAGGAAGAAAAATGCAAACATGTCCATAAACTGAGTGGCTATGATTCAGAATAAAATGGGTTATAAAACACTTTGCCATCATATTTCTAGCTAAATATCAAGAACTTATTAATACAATATTGTCAATCAACTTCAGAAAAGCAAACTGTATGTACCAGTACATTTTCCCTGGATAATAACATGATAAGGGAAACCTGGAGAAACAAAAAATATATATTCAATTTGTGCAAATTTATAAACACAGTTTAAAAAAATGTGTCAGGCTGTCACTTTATTAAGGATGTCCTGCAATAATTAAGTCCTTTAGTAGTGGCTGAATAAAAGTAAGACAGTCTGAAGACTCCCTAGCCTTAACAGCACTGAGAGTTAACACTGATTTCCTGGTAACTGGTGGCTCAGCCATGCCCAGGCAAGGCTGCTGACATTAGACATTCAGATCTTTCTGTTCTGTACAATTTTAGTTCTCTTTCATGTATTAATATGAAGAAATATTTATACAAATCTATTGCTCTTTCAGTATTCAGGGTCAGTGATGCTATACTGAGCCAGTCTCATACATCTTCACTTTTTTCTCCCCCTCTCAGCCCTTCCCATTTCAGATCTCCACATTTGGGAAAACCCCAATTAGAACTTTTAATGCAACTGAATAATTTAAACTATCAGACTTCCCCATCAAGAACCCTGAATGTTGAGCATTATAAAAAAGAAAAACCAACCAAACTAAACAGGAAATCCAGGCTAAAACATGCAAAATGTGATAAAAACATAACCTATTGTAACAAAATCTCTCTAATCTCATGTCAATTTAGCATTACATAGATGACATACTTTACTGACAGCTTCAGACACTGCAGAAGGTATCAGTTTTGGAATAAGTATTAAGACTCTCAGTGTGGTACTTTGAAATAGATTACCAAGGTCTATAATCTGGTGACTTCAAGAATTGAAAGATTCCATTTTCTTTTGATAAGTAAAGCTGTTTAACTTTAAATATTTAATAGTTTGTTAATCTCTTTATTGCAAATTTGAGACCATTTTCAGTCATCTAATAACATACTTTAATACTTTGAAAACTGTGCTGAAATATAAGTCACCCTCTGATCAACTGTACCCATTCCTCAGTTACATGGCCCTATGATGCAGATCTCATGGCAACTGAACCAAATAGAGGCCTTAAAAGCCAGTGTGAGCTCCAAGTCCTTCTTTTTACTAGGTGCCTTATATATTTTAATCAAAATATATATTCATTTTTCATGTTAGTTAATTTTCTTCTTCTGCATGAGTTTTAAAGATTATAAAGGTCATACGCCAGAGTAATTTGAGGGTGTTGAAGTGGAAGAAGCTGATGTTGAGAAACACATAGCTAGAAACATTTACACCATGAAATACACAAAAATTTGATAGAAACATATATGACTTCTTTTGCAGATCTGCAGATTACTAAGGTTCCTAAGTTAAAGCCAGCCAACTCCATGACACACATTTTGAGTTTGGAAAAAGAATGGGGTAACTTATGATAGTCTTGACGACTGCTTGCGAATGGCAAGAACACAGGGAGAAAATATCCCCAGTATGTTAAGAAGCGGCTATCTTTAAGTTTTACCATACCATAGTACAGAAACTAGATTTAAATAACGCCCATACAAATGTAATGTATTCTTAAAACACTAGGTTGGGGGAAGTTGTGAAGGGCTATCCCTGAAAGTAAGTATTTTTACAAAGCCTTTTCCCTAAAAAATAGGTATAATGCTTTTAAAGTTAATAAAACCATATGAAAATCTAGTAATTTTGCAAATGTACTGCAGACCTCCAAGTACATATCAATCAAATACTCTGCACAAAAACTTTAGGAAAATGGCACGTTTAATATTCAACAGCAAAATGTTCAGCAAAGCCATGCTAAGAATACTGCAGCATCTTGAAAAGCATGGATGAATTGTGGTTTTCCAAATAAACATAAACAAAAAATAACATAAGAAAACACTGATGTCATGAGTAAATTTGAGAATAAATCAAAACTGTCACTGAGGGATTTTGCAGATGATAAAGCAGTATCATTCACTGTCCAAGACCTTACTTGCTGGTACAGTTGGGGTCTTAGCGCCGAGTTCTCAATCATTGTGTGAACCATGGTGATAATAGGTTCATTTTCTTTCATCTATTTCAAATCAGGAGGAGCATACAGCAAACATCAGTTTACAGCATAGCTAGATTTGAAAGACGACACTGTAAATATAGCCTCTACTTTAATATCTTCCTAATAGTGCAGTTGTTTACATTTTACCCCATGGTTGTACAGATCTAAGTCATATAAACCATTTCAAACAAGTATTAAATGCTGTGAAATACTTTCAAGAAAACAACTTGAAATACTTTCAAGCAACACTGTCACAACTAGTTTTACTTCATACATATAATCACGATATAGTCAATTAACATTGCTATACATACTAAAATAGATGATAAATCATAATTCAAAGGATAAACTAAAGGGCAAGAACCTACACATTCAGGAGAAAAAGAGTATAATTTAATTGATTATGAATTCAGTAATAAAGGTGAAAATGATATTCAGTTCTGTATAAGGTGATAAAAAATTAGTTCTCTAAAAATATTAAAATACTGTAATATATTGAATGTGTCACTTCATCACATATTTTGTTAAAGGTAATCTTGACATTTATAGACACTCTATTTTGGATTTTCTCACAGTATAATACCACATGGAGAATAACTGAAGGATATGCAAACTAAGACTTATTCGGCAAAGACTTTGTATGTCTCCTTAGCTCCTAAAAAGGTAGTCTGAAATCAAGCTTAACATTTCCAGCTATGTTGTACTTAATTACTGCCTCTAGAAAAATATTTGTTTTAGCAGGCTCTGTACTTGAGTTAAAGCACTCAAAAGACAATTATGATGTATACAGTAAAAGGCCAAGAAAGCTTTATCATTTTTAAGCAGACAGGTCTGCTTATAATAGTAATTTGTAACATTTACTTTATGTAATTTTCATCTTTCATATATAGAAAATAAGGATTTCTATTGTGGCTGACAAATGCTACTTACTGATTCAGCTAAGTCTACACCAAAAGTTCATTAATCTCAAAATTAATAAATTTATTAATATAATGTAAGAAAAACTAAACCTTAAAATTATTTTTCTAGACAATTATATTTTCAGTCTAACTGCCAATGTTTCACCCAATAAAATTTGTTTAGTTATCAAATTAAAAACCTCCTATGACTGGTTTAATCTACTTTTTAGTCAATTAAGTGATAATTAAACACATGCTTGTCTTTTAGCAATATCTCAGCTAAAAGTTTCATTCAGACTAGACCATTTATTTTTAAATCTCTGTGCCTACAACTGCTTTTTGGAAGTGAGGATACTGAAGAAAAAAAAAAAACCTTTACTGAAGAATAAATTGACAAATTTTAGTTGTACATCAATGACTTTTGGCAAAAGTATTCACATATGTTAACAGTAAAAATATACGGAATGTTTCCATTTACCCAGGTAGTTCCCTCATGTTACTTTACCACCAACCTGATTAATAAATTAATTTTATTTGTCAAACATTAATTAAATGTAAAGGTAGTTGGAATAACTATCAGTGAAACAAAAAATTCTTACTGTTATGGTGATCTGTTGCCCAGGTTGGAATGCGGTGGCCCTATCACGGCTCTCTGCAGCCCAAACTCCTAGGCTTAGGCGATCCTCCCACCTCAGCCTCTCGCACAGCTAGGACTACAGACACATGCCACCATGCCCAGCTAATTTATTTTTTTGTAGAGACAGGGGCCTCACTATGTTGCCCAGGCTGGTCTTGAACTTCTGGGCTCAAGCAATCCTCCTGATTCATCCTTTATAATAGTTTTGGGGGAGCCAGGAACCTCGTTCATAAGAGATGGTGAAATCGATAAAGGTTGTGTGCTCTGTTTCACTGAGCGGCTGTTGTCCCATCTCTCTTCCTTTCCTTGGGCCTGCCTATTCCCCCAGACACAACATTATTGAAATTAGGCCAATTAATAACCCTACAATGGCTTCTAACAGTTCAAGTGAAAGGAATAGTTGCATGCTTATCACTTTAAATCAAAAGCTAGAAATTATTAAGGTTAGTGAGGAAGGCATGTCGAAAAGCTGAGACAGGCCGAAAACTAGTCCCCTTGTGATAAGCATTTACCCAAGTTGAGAAGGCAAAGAAATAAGTTGTTGAAGGAAATTTTAAGTGCTACTCCAGTCAACATACAAATGATAAGAAAGCAAAACAGCCTTGTTGCTAATAGGGAGAAAGTTTTAGTGGTCTGAAGAGAAGATCAAACAGCCACAACATTCCCTTAAGCCAAAGCCTAATCCAGAGCAAGGCCCTAACTCTCTTCAATCCTATGCAGGTTGAGAGAGGTGAGGAAGCTGCAGAAGGAAAGTTGGAAGCTGGAAGAGTTTGGTTCATGAGGTTTATGGAAAGAAGTCATCTCCATAACATGTAAGTGCAAGGTGAAGCAGCAGGTGCTGATGGAAAAGCTGCAGCAAGTTATTCAGAAGATCTAGCTAAGATAACTGAAGAAGGTGTTGGCATTCAGTGACAGATTTTCAATGTAGACAAAACAGCTCTGTATGGGAATAAGATGCCACCTAGCACTTTCATAGCTAGAGAGGGAAAGTCAATGCCTGGCTCCAAAGCTTCAAATAGGATGACACTCTTGTTTGGGGCTAATGCAGCTGGTAATTCAAGCTGAAGCCAATGCTCATTTACTATTGTGAAAATCCTGATGTTAAATCTACTCTGCTTATACTCCAAAAATGGAACAACAAAGCCTGGATGATAGCACGTCTGTTTATACATGGTTTAGTGCATATTTTAAACCCACTGTTGAGAACTACTGCTCAGAAAGATTTCTTTCAAAATATGACTGCCCATTGACAATGAACCTAGTTACCCAAGAGCTCTGATGGAAACATATAAGGAGATTAATGTGGTTTTCATGACCATTAATACAACATCCATTCTGCAGCCCATGAATCGAGGAGTCATTTCAACTTTCAATTCTTATTATTTAGGAAATGCATTTCATAAGGCTCTAGCTGCTATAGATAGTGATTGTTCTGATGGATATGGGTGAATTAAAGAAGAAACTTCTGGAAAGAATTCACCATTCTAGATACTAGATATTCGTGATTCAAGAGAGGAGGTCAAAATAGCAACATTAACAGAGGTTTGAAAACATTGGTTCCAACTCTCATGGATGAGTCTGAGGGGTTTAGAACTTCAGTGGAGGAAGGAACTGCAAATGTGACGGAAATAAAAGAATCAGAAGTGAAGCCTGAAGACGTGAGTGAATTGATTCAATCTCATACTAAAACCTCAGTGGATGAGAAACTGCATCTTATGGATGAGCAAAGAAAGTTTCTTGAGATAAAATCTACCCCTGGTGAAGATACTGTAACATTGTTGAAATGACAACAAAAAAGCAGCAGCAGGGTTTGAGAGGATTCTGTTCAATTTTATTATTATTATTTTTTAATTTTGTGAGACAGAGTTTTGCTCTGCTGCCCAGACTGGAGTGCAGTGGAATAATCACAGCTCACCGCAGCCTTAACCTCCTGGGCTCAAGCGATCCTGCCGCTTCAGCCTCCCAAGTAGCTGGGACTACAGGCATGTATATTTTTAATCCTGGCTGATTAAATTTTTATTTTTTTTTCAGAGACAGGGTCTTGCTATGTTGCCAAGGCTGGTCTCAAACTCCTGGCCTCAAGCAATCCTCCCACTTTGTCCTTCCAAAGTGACAGGCATGAGCCACCATGCCCGACCCCACTCCAATTCTGAAAGAAGTTCTACACTTGCAATATATTCTCAAACACCATTGCATGCTACAGATAAATGTTTTCATGAAAAGAAGAGTCAAATAATGTAGCAAACTTCATTGTTGTCTTATTTTAAGACTGCCACAGCTATCCCAACGTTCAGCAACCACCACCCTGATCAGTTAGCAGGCATCAACATCGAGGCAAGACCTTCCACTAGCAAAAAGATTAGGACTTGCTGAATGCTCAGATGATCATTAGTGTTTTTTAGCAATACAAGATTTTTCTTAGACATAATGCTATTGCACATTTAACAGACTACAGTATAGAGTAAGCATAACTTTTACAGGCACTGGGAAATAACAACAACAACAACAACAAAAACCACGCCCAGCTAATTTTTATAGGGATGGGGTTTCGCCATGTTTCCCAGGTTGGTCTCGAACTCCTGAGCTCAAAGCGATCCACCCGCCTTGGCTTCCCAAAGTGCTGGGATTACAGGCGAGAGCTACTGTGCCCAGCCTGCTTAAGTTCTTTTGTTTTGTTTTGTTTTGGAGAGGGAGCCTCGCCCTGTCACCCAGGCTGGAGTGCAGATGGGGCCATTTTGGCTCACTGCAACCTCCACCTCCTGGGTTCAAGCAATTCTCCTGCCTCAGCCTCCTGAGTAGCTGGAATTACAGGTGCCCACCACCACAATCAGTTAATTTTTGTATTTTTAATAGAGATGGGGTTTCACCATGTTGGTCAGGCTGGTCTCGAACTCCTGACCTCAGATGATTCACCTGCCTCGGCCTCCCAAAGTGCTGGGATTACAGGCATGAGCCACCGCGCCCAGCTTTCAAGTTCTTAAAAAAAAGAAAGAATATACATAATTCACTTCTGGTTTGAATATGAGAATCCTAGAAACCATTTTAAGAGCGGTGTTAACAGTCTACATACTGTGATGTAAGGAATCAGAGGAAAGACTGAATAGTACATGTAGGATGTTTAAGAATTCACTTGAAATGAGTTAAATGCTTTGCTTCTTGCTTTAATTCCTTCTTTGAAGTAATAGGTAACATAGATTTACATTTCAGTTAATTGCTAAATTATAAAGCTATTATAAAAGGCAGATTATTTCATAATAATAGGAATGAGAATGTATGATTCAGGCTTACACAATTTTCTTTTTTTTAAGTTTAAGGGTTTTATTATCAAAGTATTATAAAATAATTTCAGAAATTGTACATCAACATGGCACAGACTGTAGCCTACTTTTTACTGTATAAAAGTGGAGCTTGAAATGCCTGTAACAAAGAAAACAGTTGCCTAACTACTTTGCATATATAACATGAAATCACTGTGTGCATAAGAATACTACTGCAGTAACACAAATTTATCGGTTTTATACAACTTGAGATTTTATTATTTTTTTGAGACAGAGTCTCACTCTGTCGCCGAGGCTGGAGTGCAGTGGCACAACCTAGGCTCACTGCAACCTCCACCTCCTGGGTTCAAGTGTTCTCCTGCCTCAGACTCCTGAGTAGCTGGGATTACAGGCACCCACCACTAATTTTTCTATTTTTAGTAGAGATGGGGTTTCACCATGTTGGCCAGGTTGATCTCGATCTCCTGACCTCAGGTGATCTGCCTGCCTCAGCCTCCCAAAGTGTTGGGATTACAGGTGTGAGCCACCACACCCAGTCAATTTGTCCTATTTTAAAAGCATATGAAGGACAATTTAAAATGCACTATCCCTTTTTTCCCAACGCTGAGCTTAAAACAAATTAATGGAAGAGTGGAAAATTCAAAATAAGGGCAAGAGATAAGTTTTCTCTTTGTTTAAGATGGACTCAGGATCGGTAGATAGCTTTCACTGATGTAGATGTGGAATAAACTATTTCAGGAATAAAAATTCCCAAACATCTTATGAAAAAGTATACAACTCTACTTCAAAATATACTATTTACTCACTGCCAAAGACAGTTTTACTTGAAATCTTGTTTCTGTAATTAAACCCTAATTAGCCATCAAAAAAGGTTAGTGCATAATAACCATTCAAAGTTAAACCAAAATGACAAAAATTTTGTCACAAGGCTTAAAGGATTATCTATTTCTTTTCTTTTCCTTCTTTCTTTCCTTTTTTTTTTTTTTTGAGATGGAGTCTCGTTCTGTCACCCAGGCTGGAGTGCAGTAGCATGATCTCGGCTCACTGCAATTTCTGCTTCCTGGGTTCAAGTGATTCTCCTGCCTCAGCCTCCGGAGTAGCTGGTATTACAGGCATGCACCACCATGCCTGGCTAATTTTTGTGTGTTTGTGTGTGTGTTTTAGTATAGACGAGGTTTCGCCATGTTAGCCAGGCTGGTCTGGAACTCCTCACCTCAGGTGATCTGCCCGCCTCGGCCTCCCAAAGTGCTAAAATTATAGGCGTGAGCCACTGTGCCCAGCCGGATTATCTATTTCAAATGCTCATTTCCAGATGGAACTATAAGAATGTTAATTTGTCATGTCAACAAACAAGACCATAAGTAGATCCATCATGTTGGAAGATTTTAATGACATTTAGGATATTCTTGCCACAATAACATGCAATCAGTGCATTTCCTACATGCCTCTATTAATCCGATGCATAACATTCTAGAAGTACTATAAGTGAACTTAATAAAGGAAATTATATGACATAAACAATCCATTCCTGCTATAGGAGCATGCAGCTTTTCATTTCTGTTATGAAGCAGCACCAAGAGTAAAACTGCTTGGTTACTCCATTAGATTTCACCATGACAAGAACTGCTTACGTCATACCATTTTCTAAAAGCTTTTTGATGTAAATAAGTAGTATCAATAACAGGAGCTTTATAGCCATTAATAACTCAGAGCTGTATACATCTAGGTTTGAGATGAACAAATATAGCATTCAGAAATCACACAAAGGAATGACACTGATGCATGTATACAGTTGGATTCCCATAGAGGCAATATTCAGTCACTCATATCCGTGTCTTCTTCATGATGATCATTCCTATTCACTTTGGATTCTCTTAGTGAATCATCAGTTCCCTTTTCCACAGAACATTTCTTTGTTTTAGGGGAACCTGCTTCTATTGCTTTCTTCTCTTCTTTTTTCCTCTTTCTCACTGTCATAACCCTGTTCCTGTTCATCATAAACCTGTGTAACTTTTACATCTGTATCACTCTCTGATTTTCTTTCTTGGTCCTTTTCCTTATCTTTACTCTTCTTGTTTGTTTTTGTTTTTGTTTTTTTTTTTTTTTGAGACGGAGTCTTGCTCTGTCGCCCGGGCTGGAGTGCAGTGGCCGGATCTCAGCTCACTGCAAGCTCCGCCTCCCGGGTTCACGCCATTCTCCTGCCTCAGCCTCCAGAGTAGCTGGGACTACAGGCGCCCGCCACCTCGCCCGGCTAGTTTTTTGTATTTTTAGTAGAGACGGGGTTTCACCGTGTTAGCCAGGATGGTCTCGATCTCCTGACCTCGCGATCCACCCGTCTCGGCCTCCCAAAGTGCTGGGATTACAGGCTTGAGCCACTGCGCCCGGCTTCTTCTTGTTTGTTGATTGTTCTCTTTCATCCCTACTATCTTTCTCCCTACTCTTTCATCCCTACTATCTTTCTTCTTCTTTTTATGTCTCCCAGGAGATGGTGAGAGAGACAATTTTCTTTTAGGAGACTGCGACTTTTTAGGAGATCTTGTTCCACTCCTGTTTTTTCATTGTCGTCTCTGTTTGTACTTCTATAATGTCTAGCTCTGCTGTAACTTTTTGGTGGTGTTTTAGAACGTTTCTTTCGTCTTCTTTCTTTTTGTCTCTCGTTTTTGATGTGCTCCTTGATCTTCTACCTCTCTCTCTGGAATGAGATCTTTTCTGTCTTGGGCTTTTGGATCATCAACGACTCCTAGACTTAGAATGTGATCACCCTCTTGATCTGCTTCTTGACTGTCTGTGTTTAGAAGATGATCTTGAATGCCTTCTTTCTTCTTTGGTTCTATAGCAGCCGAAATTAGGGACTGTGCTTCTTGTACTCTTTACATATCTTCCTATATTTTTTTTGAGACAGAGTTTTGCTCTTGTTGCCCAGGCTGGAGTGCAATGGCACGATCTCGGCTCACTGCAACCTCCACCTCCGGGGTTCAAGCAATTCTCCTGCCTCAGTCTCCTAAGTACTTGGGATTACCGGGATGTGCCACCACACCCGGCTAATTCTGAAATTTTAGTAGAGACGAGGTTTCACCATGTTGGTCAGGTTGGTCTTGAACTCCTGACCTCAAGTGATCCACCCACCTCAGCCTCCCAAAGTGCTGGGATTTACAGGTGTGAGCCACCACGCCGGGCCTTTTCCTCTATTTCTTTACTAGAGGTATCAGATTTCAGACTTGGTGAAACAAGACCAGCAGCTACATGCTTCAACTTGGGATCAACAGTACTCATAAGCTTCAGCAACTGATCTGTGGCAACGGACTGAGTTCAACTTTGCTCCAGGAAGCCCAAGGGCAGCAAGGGCAGGACCAAGAGTAAGAGCCCCCAAAGCAGCCAGTGGAACAGCGCCAGTCTGAGTAAGTGGGTTAGGAGTAGGCAGGAGCCCAACATCAGGCAGAAGACCTGCCACTGCATTAGCTGGTGCCAACAGAGACAAGCAAGCCTTAGCCTTATCAGGAATAACTCCTTCTGCATATGGTACATTATCAAAGCTCTGTCAAGGAACACAGTGTCAGACGTGGTGCCACAACTGCTGAGTCTGGATCATGGAACTTAACAAGACTGAGATTGGCAAAGGTGAATTATCCGGCGGGAAGAGGTGTGGTTCGTCGATCTTGCCTAGGAAACCGAAGAGAGTCCGCATCTGCTCAGAGCTAGCACTCAGGGAGATTAGTCATCTATTACCTCGGTGCCACAGCCTCCACCGCCGCCACCACCTCCGCTACTAGGCCGGCCGCTGGGGCCCGGACCCGCAGTGCTGGGGACGATGGTAGTGTTGCTCATGGCGCTGCTCGCATTCTCGCTCCTGCTTTAACACATCAAACACACAGCGAGGAGGGGAAAGAGGAACCGGTTCGTGGGAGGGGGGTGTCCGATGCTCCAGCCTCTGCTGCTCCAGCTGCCACCGCCACCGTTTCTCCACCCCGCCAGAAGCCGCGGGGGAGGGGAAGCGAGCACGCTAGCTGGAGACCACGAGAAAACAAACGGCCGCCTCCATCTCGCCTCCAACCCCACAGTTTTCATAATAAACTCTAGCTGTAAATAAGAAAACATACGTGGCAACATCTTGGAAATACACTTAGATAATAATGCCAGTGTATTTTTGTTCACAACAAAACATATTTTTACTTGGAATGTCTAAGTCCAAATGTTTAGAAAAACTATTTAGAAAATCTGATACTTAATCCTGGCCTCTTTAACAGTTTTGAGGTCTGTTGGGCAAATATGAATAACTTGATTTACTTTTTTAGACGGAGTCTGGGACTGTCGCCCGGGCTGGAGTGCAATAGGGCGATCTCAGCTCACTGCAACTTCCGCCTCCTGGGTTCAAGCGATTCTCCTGCCTCAGCCTCCTGAGGAGCTGGGATTACAGGCGCCCGCCACCACGCCCAGCTAATTTTTTGTATTTTTAGTAGAGCCACCGCGCCCAGTCTTCAAATAGGTTGATTTTGTTTTGTTTTGTTTTGTTTTTTTGAGACGAAGTTTCGCTGTTGTTGCCCAGGCAGGAGAGCAATGGCGAGATCTCGGCTCACTGCAACCTCGGACTCCCAGATTCAAGCGATTCTCCTGTCTCATGCCTTCCGAGTAGCTGGGATTACAGGCATGTGCCATAAAGCCCCGCTAATTTTTTGTATTTTTAGTAGAGATGAGGTTTCTCCACGGTGGTCAGGCTGCTCTCAAACTCCCGACCTCAGGTGACCCACCTGCCTTGGCCTCCCAGAGTGCTGGGATTACAGGCCTCAGCCACTGCGCTGGGCTTTTTTTTTTTTTTTTTTTTGAGACGGAGTCTCGCTCTGTCACCCAGGCTGGAGTGCAGTGGTGCCATCTTGGCTCACTGTAACCTCTGCCTCCCAGGTTCAAGTGATTCTCCTGCCTCAGCCTCCTGAGTAGCTGGGATTACAGGCGCTCATCATCCCATCAGGGCAATTCTTGTACTTTTAGTAGAGACGGGGTTTCACCATGTTGGTCAGGCTGGTCTTGAACTCCTGACCCCGTGATCTGCCCGCCTCGGCCTCCCAAAGTGCTGGGATTACAAGCGTGAGTCACCACGCCCTGCCTATTGAATAACTTGATTTTAAAATCCCATCATCCAAAACCATTTATTCAATTGAATTATATGTAACTGCACCTGCTAGGATCTTGTGCGGAATTTCCCAACTGACATCCATGGGCTGGAAATGGGTTACAAGGTCAGCTTCAGAAGGCCTAGTAGGGTCCCTGCAGGGCTAAGGCTCTTGGCATCACCCCCTGCTTGTTTCAAGGTGCTGTACAAACATCACTTTCTATGTGTTCCACACATGAAAAAAGTTAGCACCAAGACAGTGCTTGCTTCAGAAAAACTACACTTCTTTCTTTTTTCATTTCTAACTAAAGAATTAAAAAAAAAAAAAAAAAAAAAAGAGAGAGAGAACAGGTTTCGCCATGTTGGCCAGGCTAGTCTCGAACTCCTGGGCTCAAGGCATCTACCCGTCTTGGCCTCCCAAAGTGCTAGGATTACAGGCATGAGCCATCACACCCAGCTGACTTTTCTCCTTTATTTGGTGTAGTTCTCATATCTGACAAAAGAAGAAGAAAAAAAAAAAGCCACCCCAAAAAACTACCTATGGAAATTTAAAACCTACACAGGTCTGGGCCCTGGCAATTCTTACTGGGGACTGGGGGAAAGACAGCCTTGAGTATTGTACTTTGTTTTTGTCTTTCTGAAGATTTACTGTCAGTTCTGAGAAGTCAGACTTGTGAACCATGGTCCTATCCTAGCACCAATTCAAGTAAACAGGATTGCCAAATAATTTTTCAAGGTCCAGATGAGTTGATACCAGACATTGATCAAGGTAACTGCACAACTATCAAAGACAAAAAACTTCAAACTAAGTAAACACAAATATTGGATCTAGATTATAATATTTTCTTGTTGTCTATGTATAAGACATAGCATTAAGAGATTTTAACCCCCCCCCTTTTTTTTTTTTGAGACGGAGTCTCACTCTGTCCACCAGGCTGGAGTGCAGTGGCGCAATCTCGGCTCACTGCAAGCTCTGCCTCCCGGGTTCACGCCATTCTCCTGCCTCAGCCTCCCAAGTAGCTGGGACCACAGGCGCCCGCCACCGCGCCTGGCTAATTTTTTGTATTTTTAGTAGAGATGGGGTTTCACCGTGGTCTCGATCTCCTGACCTCGTGATCCGCCCGCCTCGGCCTCCCAAAGTGCTGGGATTACAGGTGTGAGCCACCGCGCCCGGCCTTTAACCCCTTTTTAAAAGCTGGTGTGCAATGGCGCAATCTCAGCTCACTGCAACCTCCACCTCCCGGGTTCAAGCGATTCTCTTGCCTCAGCCTCGTGAGTAGCTGGGATTACGGGTGCCCACCACCACACCCGGTTAATTTTTGAATTTTTAGTAGAGACAGGGTTTCACCATGTTGGCCAGGCTGGTCTTGAACGTCTGACCTTAGGCTTCCCAAAGTGTTGGGATTACAGGTGTGAGCCACCGTGCCCACCTAGTAATTCTTTTTCTTAAGAGATGGGGTCTCAGCCATGCGCAGTGGCTCATGCCTATAGTACCAGTACTTTGGGAGGCCGAGTCAGGTGGATCACTTGAGGCCAGGAGTTTGAGACCAGCATGGGCAACATAGTGAAACTCCCTCTCCACAAAAAATTAGCTGGGCATGGTGGTGCAGGCCTGTGGTCCCAGTTACTTGGGAGGCTGAGGCAGAAGGATCGCTTCAAACCAGGAGGTTGAGGCTGCAGTGAGCCATGATTGCCACTGCACTCCAGCCTGGGTGACAAAGCCAGACCCTGTCTCAAAAAAAAAAAAAAAAAGGCTTAAAGAAAGGATACTAAGAAAGAAAGAAAGACAGACAGACACGGGATCTCACTATGTTGCCCAGGCTTGAGTGCAGTGCTTATTCACAGATGTGATCCCACTACTGATCAGCATGGACGTTCTGACCTGCTGCATTCCCCTCTGAGCTGGCTCACCCCCTCAGGCAGCCCAGTGGTCTCCCGTTCCCAGGAGGTTGCCATATTGATGCTGAACTTAGTGTGGACACCTGATCAGCATAGTGCACAAAAGCCCACAACTCCTGGACTCAAGTGATCTTTTTTTTTTTTTGAGACGGAGTCTCGCTCTGTCACCCGGGCTGGAGTGCAGTGGCCGGATCTCAGTTCACTACAAGCTCTGCCTCCCGGATTTACGCCATTCTCCTGCCTCAGCCTCCCGAGTAGCTGGGACTACAGGCGCCCGCCACCTCGCCCGGCTAGCTTTTTGTATTTTTTAGTAGAGACGGGGTTTCACCGTGTTAGCCAGGATGGTCTCGAACTCCTGACCTCGTGATCCGCCCGTCTCGGCCTCCCAAAGTGCTGGGATTACAGGCTTGAGCCACCGCGCCTGGCCTTCAAGTGATCTTTTTGCCTCAGTCTACTTAGTAGCTGGGACTACACAGCCTTGCGCCATTGTGCCAGCTACTTTAGTAGCTTTTAAATGTCTGTTTCAAATCTATCTCTGGAGAAATTAGACCAGCTCTCTGAAGGCAGAAAAAATAGGATATTCTAACTCATGAGGTAAAATGCCCCTGAATCATTTGGGGAGGGGGGAAAAAGATGAGTAGTGAGCAGAGCCAAGATGGTCATTCATATAATTCATCCTTAGAAAAAATTAATTCTCCATACTCCCTTTAAGTATAACAAGTATTAAGCAGTAGCTTAATTGCTCTCTTAAAAGTTTATATAATAAATAATCTAGAGGTTGGGTGTGGTGGCTCACGTCTGTAATTCCAGCACTTTGGGAGGCTGAGGTGGGTGGATCACCTGAGGTCAGGAGTTCGAGACCAGCCTGGCCAACATGGTGAAACCCCATCTCTACTAAAAATACCAAAATCAGCTGGGTGCGGTGGCATGCGCCTATAGTCCCAGTTACTCAGGAGGCTGAGAGAGGAGAATCAGTTGAACTCGGGAAATGTAGGTTGCAGTGAGCTGAGATCGTGCTGCTGCACTCCAGTCTGGGCAACAAGCAAGACTCCGTCTCAAAAAAAAAAAAAATTCATCTAGAACAGTGCTGTCCAACAGAACTTTCTGTGATGATGGAAATGTTCCACATCTGTGTAGTTCAATACTGACTACTTGAAATTGGGCTGGCATGACTGAGGAAATGTTTTTACTTTTATATATATGTAATTACAAATTTAAATAGCCACATGGCTAGTGGCTATCATATTAGATACCAGGTCTAAAAATTCTAGACCAGTAGGCTGGGGGTGGGGGCTCACATCTATAATTGCAGTACTTTGGGAGGCCAAGGTGGGAGGATCACTTGAGGTCAGGAGTTCAAGACCAGCCTGGCTAGCATGGTGAAACCCCGTCTCTACTAAAAACTACCAAAATTAGCTGGGTGTGGTGGTGGGCGCCTGTAATCCTAGCTACTCAGGAGGCTGAGTCAGGAGAAGCACTTGAACCCGGGAGGTAGAGACTGCAGTGAGCCAAGACCGTGCCATTGCACTCCAGCCTGGGCGACAGAGGACCAGTAAAGTAAGTATGATTTCACCCATGATCTCCAACTCATTTGCAGAAGGGGAAACCTTTGCTCAAGCTGTCTTGTAACTTAGTTAATACTTGAGTCTGAATTCTGTGCTAATAGTTCCTTTTTCTTGAACAGTCTGGGTGGATACAGAGCAGAGCTTCTGTCCTTCACTGTTAACTAAGAAGATGACCCATCTTTTGCTGTCATTTTCCATTTAAGTGGAAAAGGGAATTTTTCCTGAGTTCTTAATGACTTCTTTGAAAAAGATTTTTTAAGTTGGGAATCTGTCTTAACAAAAGCAAAAAGCCCCATAGAGTAATCACAGAATACTCCATTTTCTCAAGAATGTCCTCCTGTGTCTATATCAATAAACTCTTAAGATGTGCAGCAAAACTAAAAAGCTAAAGAATTTGACATGCCCAGGGTGAGGCTTTAGGGAATGCGAGGGTCTTTATAAATAGGTCATTTAGATAATAACAATGTAAATTTGCCTTCCACTCTCTCTCCAGGCACATCTGAAAGTCCAAGATCCTGAGATTGAAGGGTATGCTACCCATTGAAATCACTCTTTGTTTAACAGGAAGCAGGGAAATGTGAAGTGACTTGAGTAACAGAAGAATGTAAAAAGTCTCTTTATAACTGAAGGGGTTACTGAGATTACTTCAGAAGTTTTAAAGTAATTTGAATAAATTATTTATATGTTTTTCCTATAAGTAAAATCTGAAAACATTACTATTGTTATATAGTCCTAAGAATCAATAGTATTTTTAAAGATACAGCTAGACTTTATAATATTTCCCTTTTCTTCAAGGAAGATAGATTATGTACCTGTGGTGTATTTGAAAGCAAACTTTGAAGGCCTGGGCTAGTGCCATTCCAAATAATTTACTTGTATTTGGCAATGGATAAATTTTACAGATCAGATTTTTTTTTTACTTTAGTAGCTTAATATATTTTCCTTGTTTAATGGTCTTTTCCTAATCACTGTTCTTTTAATTTCAAGCAAGGCTACTACTATGTTTATTCCTGGCACCCACAGGAAACAGGAAATATTAAAAGAACTCAAGATCAATTAAAAAAATCTTTTACTGTGAACATAAGGTTTGAAATTGTCACATTTTCTTCTTTCAAATATTTTAAGGATACACTAAAATCTACCATTTTTAAGCAAAAAAAATTCCTGAAGTGAAAATCTTACATCTGTTAGTCAAAAAGGTACTTGTTCTTGCCATGGATAAATCTACTCTAAAATATATTTGAATTTTATTTTAT
Source organism: Trachypithecus francoisi (assembly GCF_009764315.1). Classification (NCBI taxonomy): domain Eukaryota; kingdom Metazoa; phylum Chordata; class Mammalia; order Primates; family Cercopithecidae; genus Trachypithecus; species Trachypithecus francoisi. The sequence continues at coordinate 112,072,195 of NW_022681456.1, forward strand.
TTTATTTTTGAGACGGAGTTTCACTCTTGTTGCCCAGGCTGGAGTGCAATGGCACAATCTTGGCGCACCACAACCTCTGCCTCCTGGGTTCAAGAGATTCTCCTGCCTTAGGCTCCTAAGTAGCTGGGATTACAGGTATGTACCACCACGCCAGGCTAATTTTGTATATATATATTTTTTAGTAGAGATGGGGTTTCTCCATGTTGGTCAGGCTGATCTTTAACTCCCAACCTCAGGTGATCCGCCCGCCTTGGCCTCCCAAAGTGCTAGGATTACAGGTGTGAGCCACCGCACCCGTCAAAATTTTAAATCAAAGTTAAAATAACTTCTAGATACAAGGATTTGGATTTTATTAATGGTTAACTGTGTTCTTACGAGGTTACAAATGGCACTGAGTAGCTGAATTCCTACCATTAATTCAAAGATTTATCAGCTTCTGTTTCAACAACATAATGATACCTTTAGGTCAATTTTAGAAATGTTTTTGGCATTTATACTCAACCTTATTTCCTTCCAGGTTTTGAACAAGAATTCTACATTGTAGGCACTAGCGTCATGCCTTACACTGAATTCCACACATCTCTGCAGAATGAATAAACTTGCTGAAAAATGTACATGAAATTAAGATAGAGGCAAAATCTACTGTAAAATTAAGACAGAAGCAAAGCCTGATACAATGAGCTACTTTTGTAATATTGTAATTGTAAATAATATTTATAATATTTTGTAAATAAAAATAGAACTGTATAACTACTATGCATTTTAGAATTGGTAGGGAAATTTTGTTTTCACTTTGCTGTCTTGTTAGAGCCATGGCCAGAAGCTGATATTCCTCAGGTAACAAAGACAGCAGCCTGAAACTCTAAGAACAGAATGACCCATCAATTCTGAAGGAAGTTAAAACAGAATTTTTAAAAGATGAAAGAAAATCCATTAATACAAGGTTTTCATCCTAGCTTATGATTTTGGGCAAGTCACGGAATCTGATTAAACGGAGATAAAGGTAATTGGTCCGTATGCTGCAGAGCCTGCGTATGTGAAACAAGTGGGAAGTTGTATAGGATGGTGCTTTGTGAACTGTAAAGTGATACAGAATAAGGTTGAACAGGCACTACACAGGTATACCATGCAGAGAAGCGAGTGCTTTGGAAGTAGCTGAGAAATGGTGAGTCACTGGCTGGAGAAACAGGTTTATGGGGGAGGAATTATTTCACAAGTTGTGGCGTGGTGGTGGAAGACTGAAGGCTTAAATGGCAAAATGAGACTTTTTTTGTAGGGCAAAAGGAGTTTGTGAAATTTCCTGAGTTGGCTAAAAGACATAATGTGGCAGGAGCTTTAGGAAGATTAAATGAGCAACTGGACCTAATTTCAATTTCAGCAGTCACAGACTTCCCATTCACTGAGGGCTTACTAGTTCCTCTTACTGTGTTAAGAAGTTTATAGATATTACCTCAATTAATCCGCAACAACCCTTACAGGTTCACATTACTACTCTGTTGTTACAAATGTGAGAGTGGAGGCTTACAGTTAAGGAACTTATTATCCAAAGCCAGGGAAATTAAGATGAAGAATATCCAAGACTATTATAAAATAAAATGGGGTACACAACGAAATCTAGATGTGAGACCAGGAATATTGCCATGTGCATGCAAAGATTCAGGAGGAGCATTACAGAGATTTGCTGACTAAAGATTCAGGAGAAGCACTGCCAAGATTTGCTGACTAAATGGTAATGAGGGATCTCGCATACATAAGGCATTATGGTAGCCTTTGTTCTGAGCAAACACCATGCCAACGTGTAATCAGCTAAAAAAAATCTGTTCAGATAGTTCTACAGAATCTCATGATTTTTCCATTTTCAGTGAAACTGTTTTTAAAGTACTTTTAATTCCAGTTTAAAGTTATCTGTTTAACTTTAATACATGCTGATATTGGGCAAACAAGATTTTAGGAGAACATAATACAACTTCAGGCACTTGTCTGACTTAATTCTGCCATTTTCACAAATTTGGAAAATCTTCACCCTTACAGTGATGGAGTGGCAGGCAGGATGCCAAGGAGGCTTGTCATACCTTAGGTCCTTCCAGGTAGTCTGCCACTTGTTTTTCTTCTTGTTGATCAGTCAGACTGTGAAAGGCTGGTGTCGGGCAGTCCCAGCCATAGCCTGTAGAGGAGACTCGGCCTCACTTTCTCTATGTGTTATCCTCTTTTCCGTTGGGGGTTTTAAGGTGCCAGCCTTAAGTTCCAGGTCTAAGCAAACAGTAAAGCAAGAGTGCTAATGGCTCTCAAAGCCCAGTGAGTTCCTTCTGAAGGAGGATGTATTCAATAAATGTTTGTGACATGACCAAAGTTAATCTAACTGATATTCTGAACCATTTCACTGTATTATAATTTTTTTTTTGCATTAACTTTTTGGTCAGGGACTTGAGGGATAAAGATGACAAGCTTTGGGCCAGGTGCAGTGGCTCACACCTGTAATCCCAGCACTTTGGGAGGCCGAGGCGGGTGGATCACCTGAGGGCAGGAGTTTGAGACCCAGCCTGGCCAACATCGTGAAACCCCATCTCTACTAAAAATATAAAAATTAGCCAGGCATGGTGGTGGGTGCCTGTAATAACAGCTACTCGGGAGGCTGAATCGCTTGAACCCAGGAGGTGAAGGTTGCAGTGAGCTGAGATTGTGCCACTGCACTCCAGCCTGGGCAATAGAGTGAGACTGTCTCAAAAAAAAAAAAAAAAAAAAAGATGACAAGCTTTGTTTTGGGTATACTGAGGATGCGCTGACGGCAGAAATTTCTTTTTTTTTTCCCTTTAGAATTATTTTATTAAATCATAAATGTACAACAGCTTCTTAACTCTACACACGCAATTAAATTTTTTAAAGGAAAAACGTTATGTCTTATTACACCATGATCCTGGCTAATAGCTTTTCAAAACTTTGAGAAAAATCTTAAAAAAGGTTTCACATGTCACCTGAAACTTACAAATTTAACATTATCAAAGAAGGAATGCTTCTACACTCTTACAAAGACCACTAGAAAGAAACAACTAGGGATGAAATAGCTAGGGATGAAGCTCACACAGTGACAGCTAGTAAAATGATGAATAGATGAAGACGAATTCTCGGTTAAGAGAACACCAAGAGACAGAGATCTTCCCCACTTAGCACTGAGATAGGTTAAAAAAAAAAAAAAAAAAGCTAAAAAAATGGGACAGATAACTGCTAAGAACAGACCCATGATAATAACGTGAGAGCACTAGATAGGCCAATTTAAGAAACACATATTAAATTCTAATCTAATCCATTATCCATTTAGTCTTAGAGTTCTGTCATTATTATTATTTCATATCCTGCTAAAGAATTTTCTGAGTTTTATCTCTGTCCCTCCTGCCCCTCTTCTTTTTTTGGAGATGGAGTCTCCCTCTGTTGCCTAGGCTAGAGTGCAGTGGTGCGATCTTGGTTCACTGCAAGCTCTGCCTCCCGAGTTCAAGCAATTCTCCTGCCTCAGCCTGCCGAGTAGCGGGTGGTATGCACCACTACGTCCAGCTAATTTTTTGCATTTTTAGTAGAGATGGGATTTCACCATGTTGGCCAGGCTGTCTCAAACTCCTGACCTCAGGTGATCCACCCACCTTGGCCTCCCAAAGTGCTGGGATTACAGTCGTAAGCCACTGTGCCTGGCCCAAAAACGATTTTCTTACCCTCCTCACAAGAAATTGATAATTGTTTTTTAAAAAATGTACTGAAAAAAGGACACATACATAGGTGCCGACTCTGTTGACAATCTACCCCCAGTCTACTGGATCTCCGAACAAACATGAAATGTTTTTCATTCTCAAGAAAAAAAAAGTACTGATAAATTATAAAGAAGGATTTAGCTATTGACTCTGGCAAACCTTTAACATGGTCATGCAAAAAAGAATATGTAAGTATGCTTGAACTGTATTTTTTTTTTTTTAATTGTACTATGGCAAACTGATTTGTCATGAAAAATTTCCTGCTTTTCCATGACTTTGAGGATAAGGTCCTTTAGTTATCTGATATTAAAAGGAGAGGCTGGTTACTGCAGTAGTATATCATGATTCGCAGGGGGTTCGTACATGTTTGGTTTACCCACAGTAGGGAGCATGCTTACCAAAGTCAGGTGAAGCATTCCTCTAAGTCTCTGGATCCTTCTGCGCATCTCCACCTACATACTTTGTAGTGACAGTTCCTAATATCTCACCTTCTATTATCATTGCCTGCTTGAAAACCTGACAGGAAGGTTATTAAGGAAAAGGAAAAGGGGAATATCATTTGAGTTCCCTCACAACTGCTCTTCAAACACTAGTAGGGAATGTTAGAAAGAAAAAGAGTAAGAAACAAATGGAAGGAAAAGCTAAAATAGAGGTGAGGAAAATGGAGGGAAATATGTTCTAACTTCCCCATTCCTATTAATACTGCTTTCATGCCTGGATCAAAAAAGTGCTACCTCTTCATTCACGGAGTTTTTGCCTGCTTCCTCTCTTCAGTGCCTGGTCTAGTTTCTGAATGCCTAATTTCATTCTTTTGCTCAACCCAACCAGTCCTGGTCCAGGCTACGGGAGCCAAGAACTAGAAACTAGCGTAGATCTAGTAAGTGACAAGACTGAGAAACTTCAAGTCCCCACTCCCAATGTTAGATCTGCCGAGAAGGCATACATGTGCCTAAGATCTGAGGTTCGCACACTGAATACATTTTTTTTTTTTTTTTTTTTTTTGAGATAGAGTCTTGCTCTGTTACCCAGGCTGGGGTGCAGGGCATGATCTTGGCTTACTGCAACCTCTGCCTCCCCAGTTCAAGTGATTCTCGTTCCTCAGCCTCCCAAATAGCTGGGATTACAGGCACACACCACCAGGCCCGGCTAATTTTTGTATTTTTAGTAGAGATGGGGTTTCACCATGTTGTCCCAGGCTGGTCTTGGAGTCCTGACCTCAGGTGATCCACCCATCTTGGCCTCCCAAAGTCTTGGGATTACAGGCGTGAGCCACGGTGCCTGGCCACGCTGAATATATATATATATAAATATTTTTAAGACTCTCACTCTGTTACCCAGGCTGTAGTGCAGTGGCATGATCTTGGCTCACTGCAACCTCTGCCTCCACCTCCCGGGTTCAAGTGATTCTCCTGTCTCATCCTCCTGAGTAGCTGAGATTACAGGTGACCACCACCACGCCTGGCTAATTTTCATATTTTTAGTAGAGATGAGGTTTCACTATATGTTGGCCAGGCTGGTCTCGAACTTCTGCCCTCAGGTGATATACCTGCCTTTGCCTTCCAAAGTGCTGGGATTACAGGTATGAGCCACTGTGCCCAGCCACTGAATACATTTTTAAGAGAGATGTTTTCTTCAGTGTGGTTAGGGTGTGTGATACTATCAGTCTGGTCTTCAGATATAGCACAGGGTAAAATACTGTCTTTCATGGCCTGGCTTGGGAATCTAACCATCAGGGTTACTATTAAAAATCCTTAATAACCAGTAGGGTACAGGAGCCAAAACAACCAGTGTGCTCCTTCTGTATCTTACAACCAAATATCATCAAATAGTTTGGCTACAATCAGCTCCTATGGAAACCTGTTACTCTAGTTTCAAACAAATGACTTGTAGTTGGCTCTGTGTAACCTTTTAGGGACTCCTAATCATAAAATGATTGCTGAGCAGGGCAGCTTACGCTTGATCTGCCCTGTTCTGATAAGAAAAAAAATTTTTTTCAAAATTTTCTCTTTCCCTCATAAAATAAACACCAGCCACTATTGCACTTCAAACAACTACAACAGGATACTTCATTCTTCGGGGGAGGAGACCTCATTTTAACTGCTGATAATCTGAAATTTACTTCCAATCTCCTGGCAAGTACATAGCAAGGGCAACACTTTACTTGTGGCTTCCCCCCATCCCATTTATATACTTAGACAAAAAAATAAACATGGAAAAAGCTAACAAATGTTAAATCCATTCAGTAGATGCATTTTAGGATGAACTGGCAAGTTTCACTTAAACTGTAACCAAGTGTCTCCAATATTTAGCAACAACTAAGCTGGATGAGAAGAAAATGAGTTACTGATATATTATGTATTTATTCATTCTCTACATGGATGAGGTACATAAAATATATAGTTGGGATTACTGTATGTATACAGGTTCTACTTTGGGCCTATGCTATCTTAAGATTCACAAAAATGACAAATAAACCAGGGCTAGTATTATATAAATGTAGACTTCAAATAATACAGTAACTGGGCTATGGAAGCATAAATAAACTGTAATACTGTACTTCACAATAAAACAAAAAAAAGAAGAAAATTCTACCATGTAATTAGTAGAGCTATTGTTACTTTAAAACCACTTTAATACATGATTCATCCTCATAAACGGTGATAGTGAGAATCAAATTATATTGCTGAAGTTACAGGCACCAGAAGGCAAGATTTTTGGATTGCCTGTTAATATGTAAATCTGTAGACTTTCAGATAAGGCAATTTTATTTTTTATTTGTTATTAAACATTCCAGTAGCATCAGAAATGAGTTGACCTCTGAAGCAACTATGAGAATACTCTTTGGGTCTATTTTTTTTATGAATAGTGACAGCTATTAACAGAATTTAAAGAAATTACAGTTTGGTTTTTGATTATTGCAGTCCCTCACAAGGGGCAGGAGGAAAACTACATTTTGTTGCTGGTCTTGGGTTATTCTGATGATTTATTAGGGGAGGCAGTTGTGTTAGAGTGAGAATAGATGAGCACATGTTCATTTGTTATGATATATAGTATAAAATGTGACCAGAGCCTTTTCCTCTTTCAGATTTTATAACCTACTCTCGAATTTGTGGTTATATAAAACTGATGAATCAATTCATAAATCCAGGGAACCGATAATCGCTACAAAAACAACAGACCTGGTCATCTAAAATGTTACATTACTGGCAGTAACAAGATTAAAAGCTGGAAATGTTTGAGCTGAATGAAAAATTTTATTAAAACGCAGTTATCTAAATCATAAATTTTTAATAAAATTATTTAAAGAGAGATTTTCTTTAGGAAACCTTAAAGATAATATATATTTAATTATATCTGAGTTTTGGGGCAAAGTCTCCACCATGTTTTCATATGCTGTCTAATTATTACCTAAAAATGGCCCAATTTTTGCTATCAAAATATTCTTACTTCAAACACAAAATATCATTCAAACAATTCTGTAATTCTTCTCATTATCACAAACTTTAAAAATTGAATAACTTTATTTCAGATAAATTACTAGAAAAGCTTTGGTGACATGTTGAGAGAATAGAGAAGATCAATAACACATTGGGATGTTTGGAAGTCACCTGTAGGACCACAAGCATGGAGCAATAGAAAAGGTTCAACAAAGCTTTCTTCGAGACGAGTGATGGGAACATGAGACTCAACAGGATCCAGGTCATTTAGGTAAAGGGATAAAACACAATTTCAACCTGGGAAAGTGACTGAGGAGGAGCATCTCAGCAAATGGTGGTGTTTTTGGTATATTTACCTGTCCTCTAAAATTTTCTGAAGTTCTATGTCTCTGCAATTCCAGCTTTGATTCAATGAGGTCGGTAATAAGTTACAGCAAACCACAAGGTTTATTTTCTGAGATGCCGGATAACTTCAGATTCATGTTTATATCATTGTTTATTAAACCTATTTTTTTTGCGGCTCTAAATACAAATGAGTTTTTTATTTCCCATGTATCTTAGCAGCTTTCTGGCAGTGCAGAATGAAGGAAGACGGATTTTTCTATTTTATTAGCTAACATGTCTTTATTAGACTGCTTTCAAAGTACATAATATACGCTGTGGTTAAATTTCAATAGCCTCAATCTCTGGATTGAAGATCTGGAATTTGGATACATGAAATGCTCATTTTAAAAGCATTCCAATGGCCAAAATGCTGATGAAAACGTTTTGTGAACAATATATAAATTTTATATTACCAAAAGTGTGTTACTTTTAAAAATTAAAATAAGGAATATGATTTAACACCTTTCAAAGGGTAATCCTAATGCAAAATCCCTCTTTAAATACAACTAATTTAAAGTAGCACATTACTGTTTTGTTTCAAACAGGCAAATATAAATATGAAAGCATTTGTCTTATTTTCCACAGTAACCTCTTTATTTGATAAAATAGTCAAGTTTGGACATTTTGAAACAAGCTAGAATAAGTTTTAGCTTGATTTATATAAAAAATGCATTCAATGAAAGAAATTATGTCTAATAACAAAAAATTCCCAATAAATTAAAATTAAATATTAATAGAGCATTTTATAAAAACTGAGTCACTACTTGTTCAATGCCACTTTCCTTTTTTTTTCTGAGATGGAGTCTCGCTCTGTTGCCCAAGCTGGAGTGCAGTGGCACGATCTTGGTTCACTGCAACCTCCACCACCAGGGCTCAAGCGATTCTCCTGCCTCAGCCTTCCAAGTAGTGGGGATTACAGGTGCGCACCACCATGCCTGGCTAATTTTTGTATTTTTAGTAGAGACAGGGTTTCGCCATGTTGGCTGGGCTGGTCTCAAATTCCTGACCTTAGGTGATCCACCCGCCTCAGCCTCCCAAAGTGCTGGGATTACAGGCATGAGCCAACACACCCGGCCCATTGCCACTTTCCCTTTTGATCATTCGCCTCAACCAGCCACAGCTGGTGCCACCACTAAGCTAATGCTAGGAACGTGAGCCTCCTATGAAACTGGCTCTATACACGTTGGCAAAGACCAAACACTGGAAGTACACAGCAAACAGGGAATAAGGACAGGCAACTAAAAATCACCTCCACTACACACTTCACCCATCTTCCTTCCTCCCTTCCTCTCTCCCTCTCTTTCTCTGTTTCTTTAAGACAGAGTCTTGAGTTATAGCCCATGTTGGAGTACAGTGGTGCACAATCTCAGCTCACTGCAACCTCCACCTCCTGGGTTCAAGCAATTCTCGTGCCTCAGCCTGCTGAGTAGCTGGGATTAGAGACATTCACTGTGATGCCCAGCTAATTTTTGTACTTTTAGTAGAGGCAGGGTTTCTCCATGTTGGCCAGGCTGGTCTCGAACTCCTGGCCTTCAGTGAGCCGCCTGCCTTGGCCTCCCAAAGTGCTGGGATTACAGGCATGAGCCATTGTATGCAGTCAACTTCACCCACCTTTAAACTCCCCCAGAGCACACTACATTCACCCTCCTTCTTGCCTTCCAACAAGACAATTCACAGCTTCGTGTCTGTTCGTTTAATTAGGTCAACTCCAAGCTGAGATAAGCCTCAAGGAGGAGGCGTTTTAATGGGATAAGAAGAAAGAAGTCTAGAGAATTTAGGCTGTCAATTTCGGCTGATCCAACATTTGTATCCCCCCTTTACTTCCACATCTGTCCTTTCTCCCTGTTTATTATGGAATTCCTGAATTCACCTGGTCAGGGATTTCATATTCTATCACTTGTAAAGGTCATGTTATTAATTCAAAGTGATTGAAATAGCTGAGTAGCCTGAAAAACTGTATTATATTTAAGAAGTTCTATTAAGTATTAAAAGTAAGAATATCTCTATGAATCCCACCTGATGATCCAAATATATGGTGTTCCTTTGGAGATGATGTGAAAGAATTTCATTCTAGTAGGCACCAATTAAGAAAAAAGGGACAGAGAAAGAGGATGTGGAATTCAAGAAAAGGTCAATTTTGGAATAAGAAAAACAGGTAATTTACTACAACCTATTATATCACAGTGCACGACAACTTTCACGCACATGCTCCCCTGTAAATGGTACCGCTGACATATTAAATTATAAAATTATATTTTGTTTTGTAAGAAATTAAGTAGACATGCATATGAACAATGAACTATTAAGCAGAAAAATTCCTTAAAATAGCTCTAGCAAAAACTGACTGTTAGAACTTTTACATGTCAATTACTTCCTGTAATAAAGTACTACTTCTTTCAATAGGATGTTTCTTATATAACCAGAGCTATAAACCCTTTGAGAAATGGTTATGTGTTCATTGCTTTCATTAAAAATAAAAGATATTTTAAAATTAATTTTTAACATTTAAAAGGCAGTTATTATTAAAGCTATAATGAATTTTCAATTCATTGTTTTACTGGAAATTATAGGACTTCTCAATATTTGTTTTACCAGACGTGGAAGTCACAGTATTCAGTGAATAACAACATGAAGTTAATGCATACATGAAGTACTGTATGCATTTCCTTCCTCAAAACCAAAAGCCAGTGGGTGAGCGGGTGGGTAGAAGGCTAAGAAGAAATGCACCCTACCTGCATTTTCTTTCAGTCATGTATAAATAAGTTGGATTCTCAAAGGGTTAATAGGAGATTCTAATGTTGTCACTATAATGATGGTATGGGCTCATGCTCAACACTAATGACGCTGATCATATTGACTAATGAGTGGTTCAAAATAAGTGATGATGGCAGACGACACAGACAAATCTCTCCATAGCTGACCTTTGGACTGTGGGCCTCAAGCTTTAGCTGCATGAGCTGTGCTAACGTATGCTCCCGGATACTACTCAGTTCGGCTTGCTGCCGTCTCAGCTTTATTAGCAGCAGCGTAAGCTCCTCTGGCTGAAGGAGTACAATTTAAGAATCCAAACAGTGGAAAACAGATTAATTGTTGTCTTAAGTGACAGATATTAAACCAAGATTTCTTGGCAAGTTTCCTCTTATGGTTGACATCAAACATAGTGCCTAGGCACTATGATGATAGGTCCTACATAAATGCATAGATATCTAGAGAAATAGAAGGAACAGTGTTACTTTAAAAGATACAGCAAAACAACAGTATATTAAGGCATTTTCTCAGAACTCATGAGAATATTTAAATGTTAAGTACAAAAAAGCACAATGTCAAAAAACCATTATAAAGGTTTGTACATAAGTGCTACTAAAAATTATTAAAAGATATTTTACTAAGATGTCTAAAAAAATTACACCTTTTTCCAGCAATAGTACAAATACCTACATGTCCAACTTTCTAACAGAAGGTATATAAAATAATTAAAATAAATGTAGGCCGGGCACAGTGACTCACGCCTGTAATTCCAGCACTTTGGGAGGCCAAGACAGGCGGGTCACAAGGTCAGGAGTTTGAGACCAGCCTGGCCAACATGGTGAGGCCCTGTCTCTACTAAAGATACAAAAAATTAGCCAGGCGTGGTGGTGTGCGACTGTAATCCCAGCTACCCGGGAGGCAGGAGAATCGCTTGAACCCAGGAGGCGGAGGTTGCAGTGAGCTGAGATCGTGCCATTGCATTCCAGCCTGGGAAACAGGGCGAGACTCCATCTCAAAAATAAATAGATAGTAAAGAAATAAATAAATAAAATAAAATAAAATTGATGTAAAACTTGGATATCTTCACATTATTAAACTTGGGATCTGGGTACTATTAATTATTTCCCAGTTATATTCTGAAATGTCACTGTCAGTGCTTTCATATAGCATTTTTTAGGACCAAAAGATCAGTTTTATTTTTTAAGAAAAAGAAAAAGTTTCCATGGGCACATAAACCTTCCTTCACTCTGGGAAAAGAAGAGAACCTTTTTTTTGGGTCCTGATTGGTGACTGTGATCCAAAGGAAAACAAATTTTCAATGGTGGATGAAATTCCTTAATGGGCCAATTTAATATACTTTTCTTAGAAATACAGTAAAGTATGGGCACTGGCAGTCTTACAGCCCATAAAATATTACTTGGTTTCTCAGAGCTTTGTTACGATTAACAACTGAAAGCGGGCTACAGGGAGACTCTCCTCACTTGAGTGCTGCAATGTAGTCTTAAAAAGTCCAGGCTAAAAAGTTTTCCTGAGATTGGTTTGTTTTGCCTACACCACACATTGCACTAACTCTCTTCTGTTCTGTTTGTTATTGCTCTTTATTTTCCTACAATTCTTTTCAAAAACAGAAATCATTTTTAACCATTATCTGAAATCGTATTAAAAATTATTGCCTTCAGACAGAAAAAGTGTTAGTAGAAGTAAACCATAGTTACTATTGGATTCTTTAGATAAAACTAGGTATCCACAGGTGAGACAACAGTTTTTTACTGTATATTTAATGGTCAAAGGTTTGGTGTGTGAGATTTAAATAAACCATGTAAGAGAAAAAGAACAGTTGCTTTTGCTCTGATGCCAATTCTATCTTGTGACCTCATGATGCTAGGAAGGTCCGTGTTTTATGATCATCATCTCCAACACTCGAGGTCTTGCCAGGGAGAAGGTAAGGTGGGGTAAGGGATATAGATATTCTAAGAACCACAAGAAATCAGAGTGATACCACAAGAAAAACTGAAACTCTGATTTATTATTTATGGAGCTAAAAAGATTAAGAGATTTTCAAAAGGATGAAAGATACCAATAACTTTATTTAGATTTTGAGGCCAAATAAAGAGGCACATTTGACCAAAGAAAGGAGAGGTTGTAAATAAATTTTGTGCTAAATACCCACTAGAGGGAGCAAGGCAGAAGAGAAACATTTGTGGTATGCAATTTAGCATTTACTTTGTGATTAATGACTATTCTTCAGGTCAACAATCTAATGTTTTAAAATTCCAACATTTAGAAGTTCTTAGTTTTAATCAAATAATCTTTGGCAAACAAACTGCAGGAAGTTTAAAGCAAGGAAATATTTCCTTTTATCTAAACGTGTAAAAGATAAAATAAAACAATGTTTTTACAAAACACGTAAGATGAATTTGATTACTGCAGAAAGGGAATTTTAAATAATGAACAACGATATACACAGGTGCTAAAGTCACATCTTTACAGAAACTTAGGCTATCTACTGACAATAAAGCCAGTGTCCCTGATAAAAGAACACCATTAAAATAAACTGAAGTGAGGAAAAGTCATCTTTTCTCTTTAACTAGAAGTATCCTGCTAATATAACTCCTTTCCAATTAACATAACACTGACAATGAAATGATAATGGTAAGTACTTTCTTTGCTGGAATGTTTGTTACAGTCCTTCTTTTTCTGCTGATATGCAAATCAATTTCTTTTATTAACCGCTCTAAAGAAGTTAATCTAAAAATCCACACGAAAAACTTAATACACTGGTAGTTTGACTACAAATAGCTGCTTGCTGGATTTGTTCACTAATGAATTACTGCAACTTCTGTTTTAAGGATAAAGGAATTAACAAAGTAAAGAAACCCACTTAGCTTACACAATAAAGTTTCCCTTTTTTTTTTGAGTCAGAGTCTCGCTTTGTTGCCCAGGCTGGAGGGCAATGGCGGGATCTCGGCTCCCTGCAAACTCCGCCTCCTGGGTTCAAGTGATTCTCCTGCCTCAGCCTCCCGAGTAGCTGGGATTACGGACACGCACCACCATGCCCGGCTAATTTTGAATTTTTAGTAGAGACGGGGTTTCACCATGTTGGCCAGGCTGGTCTCGAATTCCTGATCTCAAGCGATCCACCCGCCTCGGCCTCCCAAAGTACTGGGATTACAGGCATGAGCCACCACACCCGGCCGTAAAGTCTCAAAATACAATCTTTTATTTGGCCAGTCAGGCACTTAGGAAACGGTATCCACTAAAACACTGAAATGGCTACATGATTCCAAATTCTTCTGATGAGCATCTCTTGCACAAAAGCAGTAATGCTTTTTCTTTGGGAAAACCTCTGAAAATTCAAACTTAAAAACTATGTTAGATATGTACCTTCCTGTGTAGCACATAAATAAAACATGGTATGGTAAATAAAGATATTACTCACCGTTTTCCCTTGGAGGCTCTGGGGACTAACAGACTGTAAAGTCAGGCCAGCTGGCACTGACCTTCTGTCAGGCACATAGACATGCTAGGAAAGTAAAGGTACAATGTAATTCTGCGGTAAAGTTTTTTTTTCTTGTCAATGTCAGCAAGGAGAAATCTTAAATTCATATTATGAAATACCATTTAAAATTGCTATTAGTGCTTATAAAAGATGATAGAGACTAAAATTTCTTGTGTCATAAAATACTAATGTGGAGCTGGGTGCGATGGCTCACGCCTGTAATCCCAATGCTTTGAAAGGCCAGGGTGGACAGATCACTTGAGGTCAGGGGTTCGAGACCAGCCTAGCCAACATGGTGAAACCCCATCCTTTCTCTACTAAAAATACAAAAAAATTAGCCAGGTGTGGTGGCGTGGGCCTGTAATCCCACCTACTCGGAAGGCTGACGTGGGAGAATTGCTTGAACCTGGGAGGTGGAGATTGCAGTGAGCTGAGATAGCGTCACTGCACTCCAGCCTGGGTGACACAGCAAGGCTCCATTTCAAAAAATGCTGATGTGGATGAGCAGAGTAATTCTTTTTTTTTAAGGCAGAATCTCGCTCTGTTGCCCAGCCTAGAGTGCATAGTGAGATCTCAGCTCACTGCAACCTCCACCTCCCAGGTTCAAGAGATTCTCCTACCGCAGCCTCTCAAGTAGCTGGGATTACAGGCGCATGCCACCACACCTGACTAATTTTTTATTTTTAGTAGAGATGGGGTTTGACCATGTTGGCCAGGCTGGTCTCGAACTCCTGGCCTCAATTAATCTGCCTACCTCGGCCTCCCAAAGTGCTAGGATTACAGGAGACATCCACTGTGCCCGGCCTGAACAGAGTAATTCTAAAATCTGGTTTAGAGGTTCTCAAAAACTCTTTGGCCTCAGGATCCCTTTATATTTTTAAAAAGAAAATTTAGTGGCAAGAGTGGCATTGTTTTACAGTTTTGCAAAACTTTAATGTCTGGCTGGATTCTTGTATCTGTTTCTGTATTTAATCTGTTGTGATAATCTCTTTAAGTGGAAGTATGTGAAGAAAATTTACCCTCAATATATACAGTTGGAAAAAAGGAAGAAAACTTTAATAGTTTTTCTTGATAATTATAGATGTTCATCTCTGGCACTGCGCTATAGCTCAAAAAAGTGGTATTTTTTTAAAGGTTAGTAACAAAGTGATATCTGAAACCTTATCAACGAACTTTTGATACTCTGTTACATTAATATCCACTGGTCTATTTGAACTTTAAATGAATCTTGTGATATTAAACACTGGTCATATTGGTTCAGTGAGTTACGCAATGTTCCAAATGTTGACATATGTCAGTATACAATATTAAAAAATCACAACTGTTAATATCACCACCAATCTTTAAGCACCGGAAAGCTGTCAAGTTCAGAGTGGCAGATACATGATTTCCAAAATTCTATTTTTTGCTTGAAAACTCAAACGCTGTCATCAGTGACAAATACTGTCAGTTGTTTTCCTTGAAGTGACAGGATAGCATTCATTTTGAGAAAGTGTGTCTATCAAATACCACGTCTGAATATTGATAGTTGTCTTTTGTTCAAGTAAAAATGCATTTCACAATAAAAGAAGCTAATTCAGTTTGCAACTCCGTCACGTGTTTTACTGGGAGACAACTGTTAGCACTTTGGTATGCCACAGAAGTGCTTTATGCATTTACCATTTCATCACAAGTAAACAGTAAAAGAATATGTAACAAAATGTTATGGTTCAATAAAATTATTTTCTATTGTTTCATGAATGAGATTTATAAGTGAACCTGATACTTCTATTTTTTTACTTCAAGTATGTGGCAGTGAAGGCTATAATGACCACTAGTATAGTCTGGAGCCACTGTCTTGATCTATGCTAAGGTGCCAGAAATGTTACCATCACTTCTGTACTACTAGCGCAAGTAGGAATACAATGAATAATGCTTTATTACGATTATAAAAATAGTTTTGACTCCCTGAAAGGGTCATGGCGACAGAAGCCCCACAGGGTTCCATGAACTACACTTTAAGAACCACTGATCTGGATCAAGGAAGAGGACAGGATAGTTTGAAAGAAAAATTTGGCAATTTTGGAGAAGTCTTTTAGGAGTAGCAGTAGTAGACGGTCGGGAATTGGGTAGAGAATATAGATTCATCTCATATTTGCTGTCAAAACAGATGATATATTCTGGCCAAGAACAAGAAAAATACGATTAAGAATGACAGCATGTAATTTAGAGCCAATTGTTACACCAAACACATTAATTTGTATTAGATCAGATTTTTCTTATGTATTATTACCATTTTTATCAATCATGATTTAGTCTTTGGACAAAGTGAGGAAACCCTGAACTTTGTTACAATGGAGTTCAAAGTGAGCCTTTTTTGTGAGGCAAATTAAAACTTTCTTCAAAGGAAAATTCCTGATTAATTTATTAATCTTTATAAATATTTATGGAAGTATCAAGCAAATGCTTTAGGTAATAATGCAGCTGAAGGATTCAGCCTGTCACAAGGGTAAGAAAAGAGCATTTTAAAATAGTATAAAGCAATAACTTATTACTATTTTTTGAGTCAGAGTCCTGCTCTGTCGCTCAGGCTGGGGTGCAGTGGCGCAATCACAGCTTACTACAGCCTCAACCTCCCAGGTTCAAGTGATCCTATGGCCTTGGCTCCCCAAAGTGTTGGGATTACAGGCACGAGCCACTATGTCTGGCCAAAGAATTCTTTAGTATGAAAAAAAAAAAAGTAGTTTAGGATAGACATTAGGGAACTGGCTGTGTACTAGCTGACTAATCAAAGCCACTGCTTTAGCATTATGAAAAGCTGATTGATACAAAGCACTTTGAATTCACTTCAAGTAATCTATACTAAGCAATGCTTAAACCAACTTAATATACAAAGTAAAACATGATCTCCATTTTTTAAATGTATATATACCATTAAGCTCTAATATTAAATTGAGTGTTTAAGGAGTTATCTCAATATGCTATTATTGTTGGTTAGAAGATAAAGTTAACACTTTTATCCTCACGAACAACAGGATGAGCTTGATACAAAATTTCAGGTATGCCAGAAGACAGTAGGTGTAGTTTGCAAGTGTATAAAAAGCCAATAACAATGAATGTGGTCTAGGCCAGGCACAGTGGCTAATGCCTGCAATCTCAGCACTTTGAGAGGCCGAGGCCAGTGGATCACTTGAGATCAGGAGTTCAAGATCAGCCTGAGCATCATGGTGAAACCATGACTCTACTAAAAATACAAAAATTAGCCAGGTGTGGTGGTGCATGTCTATAATCCCAGCTACTCGGGGGGCTGAGGCAGGAGAATCACTTGAGCCCGGGAGGCAGAGGCTGCAGTGAGCTGAGATTATGCCTCTGCATTTCAGCCTTGGCAACAGAGCAAAACTCCATCTCAAAACAAAGCAACAACAACAAAACCAAAAACAACCAATACAATGCACGTGGTGTTAACCTACACGGAGAACTTATGAGATATGGTATCAAGCAGAGAATACAGAATGCATCTGCTCAAAAGAACTGCTCCTGTGTTCCTGAGAGATGAAGTGTTGCCATTAGGTATTTTTTATACATGAGATTTTAATGTTGTAAAATATTTTTATTTATTTTTTAAAACAAAATAGAGCTGCCTTGCTTACTTTCTCCTCATTCTTTTGTCTCTCACATTTAAAATAGTATACTAGAAAGAAAACACAGCACTTATAAGGTAGTGAGTTAACATAAAATGAGCAGCTATTTTACCTTAGGGTGATGGGCCCTGTGTCTGCGGTCTATTGTCACATCTCCTCTCTGAATTGGTGAAGACACTTCCGATCTGTAAGTTCGTTGAGGGGAGTATCCCTGATAAGCAGCTATTGACCCGTGGGATGGTGATGTGGGAATAGAGTGCATTGTCTGGTCAGAAATATTTACCATGGTTTTGGGACTACTCAAAGTACTGTGTCGAGGGAGGGTGCTCTGTTTGTTATAAAACTGACGCTGCTGCCATTCGTAGAGCTGCCACATTGTGTCATCTCTCATGGACCTCCGTTTCTCCTCCGCTCCCGGTCCTAACGTCTTGTCATGAGTGGAAGGGGCTACACTGCAGATACTTTCAGGCCTTGTCTTGCTGTTTCTTGGGAGTGTTCTATAACCTTCTGGGTAGCGGGCCATAATCTGGGCTCTGTGGCTTGGCATATTTCTTGGTAATGTTTGGTAAGAAATTACTCTAAAATAAAAAAATAATTAAAATGTAAACATGAAGGAGAGTTATTTTCCAAATTCTAAATTAGAGTACATTTCTTTTGTTTCAGTAAGTAAAACATATACTAGAATTTTTTTTTTTTGGAGATGGAGTCTCGCTCTGTCACCCAGGCTGGAGTGCAATGGCGCGATCTCGGCTCACTGCAACCTCCGCCTCCCGGGCTCAAGCGATTCTCCTGCCTCAGCCTCCCAAGTAACTGGGATTACAGGCGTCCACCACCATGCCCAGCTGATCTTGAATTCCTGACCTCAGGTAATTCACCTGCCTCGGCCTCCCAAAATGCTGGGATTACAGGCATGAGCCATCGTGCCCGGCTTAGAATGTATTTTTTTTAAAGATTGAAATATTATACAAGATATACACTATTAACAGATTTTAATCTTTTTATGAAATTCAATTTAACAAACTTAACACAAGATAAACAGCACCTATATCAATTACACAAAATATTATTAGTTCCACACAATGTACAGTTTGATTTAAAGATGAAAGACTATTATACTTCGTTTGAGAAATCAGAGCACTAGGATTTCTATGTATGGATGAACTATGAAGTGAGTTACACCCATACAGCATAAAGACAGGAAATAAATTACTGCAAGTATATGTTGACTATTCTGTTGGATGTTTTCTTTCAGGAAGTATGGTTATTTATGGGAGTAAATACATCAGTACATTTGGTTTGAAGGAATAACTTCCTTTCATAGCTTTTCCTAAGCTGAAATATAAAAATGACTTGGAGTTGATGCTCAGAATTCTATTAAAGATAAAATACTTAAATATCACAGTATTTCAGATATAAAACTGCAATCTCAGCAATTTTGTAATGTTTTCAGCACAGTAATTAATATTCCACTTCATAGATGGTGGAATATTTCTCAGGAGCCTTTTTAAAGCAATCTAAAAATGCTTCATGTACATTATGCATGCAAAGTATAGTTCTTTTAAAATGCTATTTTTGGGAATTGGATATGTAATTGCATACTAAGCACAGAATACTATCATTTCCAAAAATCAAAGAATACAATTTCAGTTTACTACTTTTAAAAAAGCCACTTTGATAAAAACACTATTTTGAATTTATAAAACTATCACAGTGCCTTGGCTGGGCGCGGTGGCTCAAGCCTGTAATCCCAGCACTTTGGGAGGCCGAGGCGGGCGGATCACGAGCTCAGGAGATCGAGACCATCCTGGCTAACATGGTGAAACCCTGTCTCTACTAAAAAATACAAAAAACTAGCCGGGCGAGGTGGTGGGCGCCTGTAGTCCCAGCTACTCGGGAGGCTGAGGCAGGAGAATGGCGTGAACCCGGGAGGCGGAGCTTGCAGTGAGCTGAGATCCGGCCACTGCACTCCAGCCCGGGCCACAGAGCCAGACTCCGTCTCAAAAAAAAAAAAAAAAAAAAAAAAAAAAAACTATCACAGTGCCAACTTCATACTAGGTGAAATTCATGATATAAAAAAGATTTTTAAAAGTTAGTTAGGGGAGGAGTGAGCCAGAAAAAAAGAGTCAATTAAAAACTCTATGTAAAGTTAACACGTGTGTTTTCCTATTATCTTTTTTTTTTGTAGATAGTGTTTTGCTCTGTTGCCCAGGCTGAAGTGCACTGGCACAATCTCAGCTCACTGCAACCTCCGCCTCCCAGGTTCAAGCGGTTCTCCTGCCTCTGCCCCGAGGAGCTGGGACTACAGGCACCAGCCACCAAGCCCAGCTAACTTTTTGTAATTTCATAGGTTTTGCCATGTTGCCCAGGGTGATCTCGAACTCCTGAGCTCAGGCAATCTGCCCGCCTCAGCCTCCCAAAGTGCCAGGATTATAGGAGTGGGTGCCCAGCCTCCTATTTCCTTTAGATGCAGAGGTGTAGGTATAATTTAAATTCTAAATACAAACATACTTTTTTTTTTGAGATGGGTTCTCACTCTGTCACCCAGGGTGGAGTGCAGTGGAGTACACTGCAGCCTCGTCCTCCTGGGCTCAAGTGATCTTCCTGCCTCAGCCTCCTAAGTAGCTAGGAATACAGGTATATGGCACCATGCCTGGCTGATTTTTTATTTTTCCCAGACATAACCTTTTAACCACCACCACCACCAGAAACATCTAGATTAGAAAAAACAAGATTAGGCTGGGCGTGGTGGCTCACACCTGTAATACCAGTATTTTGGGAGGCTGAAGAGGCAGATCGCTTGAGGTCAGGAGTTCGAGACCAGCCTGGCCGACATGGTGAAACCCTGTCTCTACTAAAAATACAAAAATCAGGCAGGCATGGTGATGCATGCCTTAGTTCCAGCTACTCGGGAGGCTGAGGCAGGAGAATTGCTTAAACCTGGGAGGTGGAGGTTGCAGTGAGCTGAGATCGTGTCACTGCACTCTAGCCTGGGTGATAAGACAGAGACTCTGTCTCCAAAAAATAAATAAATAAACAAATAAATAAAATAAAATAAAGAAAATGAAAAAGCAAAATTAAATCACAAGTATTCATCTTATACTATCATCTCCATGGGCATAAATTTATATCCTAACATCAAAATCAACATAATTCAATGAACTAAGTGTGTGGAAGGGTAGGGACTCCACAAACTCAGGTTTCCTGATCTCTTCTTTCAATGTTTAGTTAACAACTTTTTCCTAATATTACATGGGCCCTTACTGGTTGTGAAAATGTCAGAGATACTGGTAATTACATGGGCCAGAAGGGATGAAAGATTTGATGGGAAAATTATTTGAACATACTCTTAATCATCGGGGAATCCTTCGCTGATAATCTGGATATAAGAGCTCTCTTTTGACCCAAAGACCTGTCAGTAACAATGCACAAATACTGCTATATTATAGTTACAAAAAGATTTCAGGCTGGGTGCAGTGGCTCACCCCTGTAATCCCAGCACTTTGGGAGGCCAAGGTGGGTGGATCACTCAGGAGTTCAACATAGCAAAATCCCATCTCTACAAAAACTAGAAAATATTAGTCGGGCGTGGTGGTGTGCTCCTGCACTCCCAGCTACTTAAGGAGGCTGAAGCAGGAGAATTGCTTAAACCTGGGAGGCAGAGGTTGCAGTTGCAGTGAGCTGAGATTGTGGCACTCCAGCCTGGCCAACAGAGGGAGGGCTCTGTCTCCAAAAAAAAAGAAAAAGAGAGAGATTTCATTGTGATGAGGTGTAATGAGTTGAGTGCACTGGACTATGAGGCACCCAATTAATAAACTGCCTGCATAATTGGTATCTATTGGGGTAGTAAAATTATGTTACCTTTATACTAAGGGAAAATCTCACGTTAAATATACCTTCTCTTTGTGAGTTAAAGCATCCAGAGGGGATATAGTGGGAAAACAGTAAAACAGGAAAAGTGGTTGATCAAAAATCAAGACAGTCAAGCGCTCTGAAGTATTCATAATGTGTGGGTTGGGCCCTGTTGTAGAGATGTATATTGAACCTGAACTGTCAACTATCATATGATCATTAATAGCAGGATATGTATATTTTTAGTAAGCTTGGTTAATTAATGACATTAAAAGGCTCTTCTGTCATCTTTGGAACCACATTTGGGGAATTTTAATTAAAAATTAAATTATTATCAAGCAAATTTATTTTTATCCCATATATTTCTAGCACTTTGAGACCTGTTTTTCAAAACTACAATTCCCTTTAGTGACTTTTTTCCCCAAAGAAATTCAAATTAAGCAAAGTGTGATTTACTTTTAACTGAAAGCTTAAGAAATGAATACTCTAAGCTCCTGCATCAGATTTAGTGCCCCATTGACCAGCAGCTGCCTGTCAAGCACCATAAAAACCCTTTCCCTGTGATTCTGCCATGCAGAACAATGGCTTAAGGACCATGCATCTTAACAGTGCCTGCCACTCAGAATGAAACTTTAAAGCTTTGTTCACAGATGCAGGGATCTACTATTTGACTAAATATTAAACCTTTTTCTTCCTATGAGAACTTTAATAATAAAAGGCTTTCATAAAGCTTTTAAAAAAATGATTTAGATATTGAATTACAATTATTTTCTTTCCACCAATAAAAAATCATTTCATTATAAAACACAACTATTTTTATGATGAAGTTTATATCATAATGTAGATGATATTTTCTTATGATCCAAAGTGGACTCAAGCTATTTCAAAAGAACATCTAAATAACAGTATTTATAAAAACTGGCATAACAGTTAACCCAAAAATGTAGGAGGAACCCAGAGAAAACCTTAGCTCAAAATAACCTAAAACCAGCCTTCAGAAGCTGTTGGTCTATGTCCAAAAGAAAGAAGTCACAGAAAGACTTTACTGATATGAATTACTCATAAAGGAACCTAAAACCAGTATTTATACTTAATAATTTTTTAAAAATCCTCCAATTTCAAGATATCTGTTGACTCTCTATATACATTTTTAAACTTAAAGTATGATTTTTGGGGAAAAGTGATTCTTCTTTGAAGTGAGATTTAACTTGGTGAGCAGAGACTCAGCAATCTTCTGATTTAGATTTTTATTATTTTCCTGAAAGTCATTACTTTCCCAAGTACTTTCAAACATCCTTTCATTTTTTTCCCCCAGAACTGCTTCCTGTTTCTGTCTAATCAAATTGTATTAATTTATTTTCCTGCTAGTAATATACGAACTTATTCGTGTTTGTCATTCATCCAACATTAAGTAATCTAATTTTTATTCACCTGTGCCTTCATTAATTCATTTATTTATAATTTTGGTCAATCTGGTAAGCAAAAAATAATGCCTAATTGATTCTTTAATGTGCAATTCCCTGATTACTGCTAAATTTGAGCATTTGCCAGTTCTGTTTTTAAAGAAAATTGACAAATAAGATTATACATATTTATGGTGAACAACATGAAGTTTTGACATAGATATATTGTAGAATGGCTAAATCAAGCTAATTAACATATGCATTACCTCACATAACCCATCCAACCACTATCTTCTCTTTTCCCAAATCTTTTCTTTGCAGTCAAAGGCACCAAAGCACCCTAGTTGCCCAGGCCAAAAAGGCAGGGTGCTATTCTTGATTTCCCTCAAGAAACTTCCAGATTGGAGTGCAGTGGCGTGATCCTGGCTCACCGCAACCTCTGCCTCCCGGATTCAAGAGATTCTCCTGCCTCAGCCTCCTGAGTAGCTGAGATTACCAAATGTCTGGTGAGCACCAAAATGTCTGGTTAATCTTTGTCTTTTTAGTAGAGATGGGGTTTCAACATCTTGGCCAGGCTGGTCTTGAAATCCTGGCCTCAAGTGATCCGCCCGCCTTGGCCTCCCAAAGTGCTGGGATTACAGATGCGAGCCACCTCGCCCAGCACCAAACTTAATCTTGAGCAAGACGGGTTTGCAGTCAAGCACATCAAAGCAACCAACTAGACTTGTCAATTATATCCTGAATACATCCTCTTCCTCTTCTCACTTCAATCACTTAAGTAACTTTTGAACTTTCTCCAATTTACTCTCCAGATCTCTGAGACACCAATCTGAATACATCTCTCCTAGCTTATGTCTCTAGCCTTGTTCTTCACTCACTGTTTCCCCAGTCACAACCAAGTCATACTGGATTTCTTTTGATTCTTCTGTTCTCTACCAACCCTGGAGCTTTGCATATTTAAGCCATAACATGCATGTCATTCTTCATATCACAGCTTGTGTTTTGCTTCCTCTACAAAGGTTTTCCTGGACTCTGAATCCTTAAGATTATGTTGGTTGTCCCGAAATGTGTTCCTACAGCACCCTGGTCTGCCTTCATTGTATCTGTCACACTAAATTGCATCTACTTATTCAACTGTCTCCTCTAGTAGAGAATTATCTTTGTGAGAACCTGGACTGTATCTTTTCATTATTTGACTTTGCAGTCTCACAATTAGCAAATAGCAGTTGTACAATAAATATATTAAGAAAAAGTGCATGCAAAAATGAATAAATGCTCACATAAATACATTTACTTTTCATTTTTTTTAGAGTTGGGTTCTCACTGTGCTGCCAGACTGGAGTGCAGTGGCACAGCCATAGCTCACTGTAGCTTCCAAGTCCTGGGCTCAAGCAATCCTTCTACTTCAACTTCCCCCAAGTAGTTGGTACTACAGGCATGCACCACTATGCTTGACTAATTTTTAAAAGTTTTTTCAGAGATGGGGTCTTGCGAGGTTGCCCAGGCTGGACTCAAACTCCTGGCCTCAAATGATTCTCCTGCTTTGGCCTCCCAAAGTGCTGGGATTATAAGCACGAACAACTGCTTCTGGCCTTGTATTTAATAGTTATGTGCATCCTGATTTAAAGAAAGCCCAAGAATAAGACTGAAAATTAGGGAGCAGTAGGCCTTTGCTGCCTCCATATTACTTGTCTCAGAAGATCCTTACATTGCACCAAGCTGCAGAAACTGGTAATGGAGGTCAGAGAAGAGGTGATAATGGCAGGGGACAAGACAGGGGTGAGTTGGGAAGATAGGGCTTGCTCCTTCCCTCTCCCAAATAAACTCTATCTCTACCTGTAACCCAAGCCTTTTCTTGTGCTTGAACAGGTAGGATGACTCCTTGCCACTAACAAAGTTGAGTGACAGAACATAAGAGACAGAGAATAAATACTTATATCTGATCATCATAAACAAAAGACATAGTAATGAAGCTGTAATAGCTAAAACACAATTTAAACCAATATTTTTTTTTTTTTTTTTTGAGACGGAGTCTGGCTCTGTCTCCCAGGCTGGAGTGCAGTGGCATGATCTCAGCTCACTGCAAGCTCCGCCTCCTGGGTT
The DNA here is from genome assembly GCF_009764315.1 of Trachypithecus francoisi. Taxonomy (NCBI): domain Eukaryota; kingdom Metazoa; phylum Chordata; class Mammalia; order Primates; family Cercopithecidae; genus Trachypithecus; species Trachypithecus francoisi. Next base: position 112,096,975 of record NW_022681456.1, read on the forward strand.
TACACCATTCTCCTGCCTCAGCCTCCGGAGTAGCTGGGACTACAGGCGCCCGCCACCTCGCCCAGCTAGTTTTTTGTATTTTTAGTAGAGACAGGGTTTCACCGTGTTAGCCAGGATGGTCTCGATCTCCTGACCTCGTGATCCGCCCGTCTCGGCCTCCCAAAGTGCTGGGATTACAGGCTTGAGCCACTGTGCCCGGCCTAAACCAATATTTTAATTAGTAGCGCAGAAACCAATTTCCAACAACACAGCATCAAAAAAACCTGGGTTCATAATAACAAGACATATACTTACCCCCTGGTTTCTTCTTCATGACCCCTCCCCTTCTGGATTTTAATCCACTGTTCCAACTGCTGCATTGAATTTGTTCTCTGTATGACTCGATCAGCCTCTGTGTATAAGGGCCCTGTACTGGGGCGATTTCCACCTCTAAGATCTGCTAGGCTAACATTGACTATTTTGTTCTCTGAACTATTCAAGTTGACTGGTCTGTAGTGTGCAGTTTGAGCAGGGCATGCTGACCCACTCTCATATTCAGATGGCAGAGAATTCAGCTTTACACTATTAATTTTTGTTAACGGTCTATCTTGACCATCCTTCTGAAATCCGTATTTTTCAGCTTCTAATGCCTTTTTTTCTTCAATTTTGCTCATTTCCTTGTTTTTTTGATTGTTTTGGATCTCTGGTTTAATTAGAACTCTATGGTTGGGAATGTTATTGCTTTCCTTAGTTGGTGCATTTTCAGATGTAATCTTGTCCACTCTGAAATCAGAGAAGAAAATCATAGTAAATCAGATGAAATAATGCACACATTACTTCTGGGATTCAATCTAGGAAAAATTCTACTTTATGGGGGTGGGGGCAAGGGGACTGGAAAGGGTCACAGTGGACAAGTCTACACAAATACCCAATGCTGTGATATTAACATTCAAGCACAGCACCAGAATGTATAAACAGAAAGGGGGGAAAAAGAAAACATAAAAGAACTACAGGGTAAAAAGTGATGTGTGCTCCCACCATTAGGAATCTGAAAATAAAGCAAATTAAGACTGCCTTATGACAGTTAAACCACAAAATCTACACTCCTTGTTGACTCATGAGACAAACATGAGTCTGGTTGTGGAAATGGCTGCAACAGGAAATTACAGTCTGATGCTATCAAAGATCTGAACCATATGATTAACTCCTTTTGTCTGTATTCAAGAGGAACTCAGTATAATTTTAGAGCTCTTGAAGTCTGACTGCACACGTCCGGGTTGCAACTCTGTTCTTACTAGCTGTGTCTTCAGGCAAAGTACAGAACACTTCAAGTGCCTATGCTTCCTCTTTGATAAATGGGTATGATTGTGTCACCAAGATGAGAGGGTTCTTGTGAGAATCAGATGAGTTAACAAGTGGCTGGCACAGACCTTACTGCCATCATAATTCTATCACATCAAGCAATCTTTGGGTTAGAATCTGGCATCCCATGTCCACCTGGCCACTGAAAGAATGAGCTAGTTAACAGCATGTGTCTAGGTCACTTGACAGTTGTACTGCTCACTAATCACTTCCAGACTCTGAAAAGATCAAGCTGAGTGTCTGAATCTGCACGAAACTGCCAAGATCATGCCACTCTAGGAGGCCTCTCAGGAGCCAGCCAACCCTCCATATTCCAATAAATAAAAATGCTTCTATCAGAAACTAGGTTTGGTAATGCTGTCAATGTTTATGATGTGTGGAAAAGATGTAGATCTACATACATATATCTGTAATCAACTATAGATGAAGATATCTAGAAAGTTTGGAATATGGTCACTGAGGCAAAAAAAAAAAAGGTGACTATATTTCTTGGAGTAAACTTAACCCACCCATATATTTAGGTTAGATATAAACCATAGCTTCTAGATTGGAGGCAATATTAGAATTGGGAAAATTTACTAAGACAGACTATGTGCTTCTTTCTCCTGAAAAATAAAAGTTGGCCAGGGGTGGCAGCTCATGCCTGTAATCCTAGCAGTTTGGGAGGCCAAGGTGGGTGGATCACCTGAGATCAGGTGTCTGAGACCAGCCGGGCCAAAATGGTGAAACCTGGTCTCTATGAAAAATAAAAAATAAAAATTAGCCAGGCGTGGTGGTGGGCATCTGTAATCCCAGCTACTCGGGAGGCTGAGGCAGGAGAATTGCTTGAACCTGGGAGGCAGAGGTTAGAGTGAGCTGAGATCATGCCACTGCACTCCAGCCTGGGCGACAGAGTGAGACTCCATCTCAAAACAAGAACAACATAAAGAAGGCATAGAAAATTTACACTAAAAGCACGTGTATCCTTGCTATTTGGGAGGAAAGGAGTTTTAACATTAAACATAAAATAACTGAAAAGATTTTTAAAACATAATTACTATAGTCTATCTAAAGCTATTATTATTACTGCCATCATGATTATTACCATTATTATTTGAGATAAGGTTTCTTGCTCTATAACCCAGTGGGGAGTGCAGTGATGCGATCATGGCTCACTGCAACCTCAACTTTCTGGGTTCAAGTGATCCTTCCCTCTTAGCCTCCCAAGCAGCTGGGACTACAGGTGCAAGCCACCACAACCAGTATATTTTTAAATTTTGGTGGGGGACGGGGTTTCACTGGTTGCCTAGGTTGATCCTGAACTCCTGGGCTCAAGCAATCCTCTTATCTTGGCCTTCTAAATTGCTGGTGTTACAAGCGTGAGCCACCATGCTCGGCCTAAAGCTATTATTTTAAATTAAAACTGTGGTGCATTTTTTTTTCTTTTTCCCCAAGATTTATCATTGAAAAAGTCATCAAAAAAAAAAAAAAAAGTCATCAAAAAGACACATATGATGACTTTTCTCTAAATGGAATAAAGCTGACTCAGAAAAGTATGCTACGGTACCAAAAATAATGTAAAACTTGTGATCTAATTTTAAAAAGTGACACTTAACTTATTGTTTTTTTTTTTTTTTTTTTGAGGCGGAGTCTCCCTCTGTCGCCCGGACTGGAGTGCAGTGGCCGGATCTCAGCTCACTGCAAGCTCCGCCTCCCGGGTTTATGCCATTCTCCTGCCTCAGCCTCCCGAGTAGCTGGGACTACAGGCGCCCGCCACCTCGCCCGGCTAGTTTTTGTATTTTTAGTAGAGACGGGGTTTCACTGTGTTAGCCAGGATGGTCTCGATCTCCTGACCTCGTGATCCACCCGTCTCGGCCTCCCAAAGTGCTGGGATTACAGGCTTGAGCCACCGCGCCCGGCCCTTGACACTTAACTTATTGCAGAAAATAAACTGATATATATAAAATGAAAATAATGGGCTTAGAGATGAAAATTATTCAGAGAACCCATATTATACTTAGATTTTCTTTTTTTCTTTTGGCCATCAATGATCTGCACACTAGGAGACTATGACATTGTAGTGAACAGGTGAAATACTTTATAAAGTTAGGGAAAATGAACTCTCAAGTTAAAAACTGGATGTTCTATTAGAGTGATATGCTCTAATAAATATTTTAAGTATTTGGGCCATACAGCAAAATGAATGCATTAGCTAAAATCCAGCAAACAAAATCTCTCTATACTTACTTTCACTTTGAATGACTAAATCTAATGGGGTGGGATAAAAATTCCAACAACTAGGAGTAGAAGAAAACACGTAATTTCTATAGGATAATGGACGCTAAGCTGGGCACACAGGTGGTATTAATAAATCTTGTCTGAATAGATTACACTAACACAGACGGCTGAAAATTGTATAAGCACATAACCAGTGAACTGTCAGGTTGCCAAGACAAGTCAAATAATTGTCATCTTTATCATCCCAAATTATGAGTAATTACTAGATTTTAGAGTGGGAAATTTAATAAAATAAAGTAGAAACATGCTGAAATTCAGAGAAAAGTATAATATACAATATTGAAATTATTTGGACATAAATATTTTAATTATTATACAGATTTCTGTATTCTAAACAATTCCCTAACAATTTTGCTTGGAAGTTAAAGTATTGAAGTTATATTTTTATTTTTTTTGAGAGGGTCTCACTCTGTTGCCTAGGCTGGAGTGCAATGGCATAGTCACAGCTCATAGCAGCCTCAACCTCCTGATTCAAGTGATCCTCATTCTTCAGCCTCCTGAGTATCAGGGACTACAGGAGTGTGGTACTACGCCTGGCTAATTTTTGTATTTTTGGTACAGATGGTGTTTCATCATGTTGCCCAGGCTGATCTCAAAATCCTGGACTCAATTGATCCCTCAACCTCCCAAAGTGCTAGAATTACAGGTGTGAGCCACCATGTCAGCCTGAAGATTTTAAATGAATTCTTTTCACCTACACGTTTTCTCTTGTTATCAGTGCTAACCACCTCATCTTTATGCTACTCAGGTAATTTTTACACATGTAACTCCAAAAACAGATTTTCCTTCTATCCGCTCTCATCCTGGAATATGCATATGGCAAAAGTGTTTTTTCTTAAAAATAGATGTCCTAGAGCTATTTCCTAGACCCTCTTTTCTTCTCAGTTTTTCCCCAGCTCTAATTACTAGTGATTGGGTAACTTGATTTAGACTTGATATTTACAAAAATAGCACAAATACACAGCATCAACCTAAGTCTTTTAGCCAAAAAGCCAAGACTTTATTAAAATGCACACTAGAATAAGAAAAACAAAGGACTAGACATATATTGTAACAATCCCTAATTTCCTGAGAAGAGGCAAAAAAGGCTAAACTTGCACAATAGCATCTTTCTTATATAAGATATGTGCTGAGCTGTCACTGGAAGAAAAATTAACTTGCATCATAATTTTTTCTTCAAATTACAGGAATATATATATATTTTTTAAAAAGCACATTATACTACTTGTATTTATGTTGTCTGAGAATCAGATTTCCTCTAACTAGATATATTGAAGAATATTAAAATGATTCATATCTTCATGCAGGGAAAAACACATGGGTCAATTTTAACAGCACTTATCTATATTATTCAAGGAATCTGAGTAGTGGAGTTTCAATATAAAAAAGGCACAATTCATCAAGAAGTGGATTTATTTGGAACCAATCTAAATGCTTGATAAACTATTTTCTGGAGACATTCACTACGAAACAAAAATTAATCAGAAATGTTGAAAAAATGAAACTATCAAAATTTCTTACTGTAATTTATTACACTTTAGAAATATCAACACACTATTATAGAAAAACACAACTTCATAAAAATAAACTCTCTTCTAAGATTTAGAATCTTAAAAACACTATCTCAAAGGATAAAAATCTGTGTAGCTTTAAGGTAACAATTAAAAACGTACTCACCGGAAATTACACGTAATTCTGTAAGAAGAAAGAACATTCAGTTTGAATGTTAGGATTCTGCATTCACCCCAGTACACTGATAGGTGAAAATGAATAAAGAAGAAAAAGAAGAAAAGTGGAATAAAAATGTAGGTGGTATTGCAAACTAACAAAATGTGTATTAATTTAATTCAGAACAGGAATTGATCCTTGCTTTCTGAGGAAAAAATGATTTCATACCATGACTATTAAAATGATATGTACTATGACAGTGAAATACTGGCAACGCATGGAATAAAATAGAAGTGGAAATAACCATCATTTTTTTCTACAAGCCTTTACCTTTTCACAGGTTCTGTCTGTACCAGGGCAGCATCTAACATGGCTTTCATCCACAACTCCATTTCCTTTCCTGTATCAGTGCAGAAATAATAGGTCCGCATGTTTGGATGGGCTGCCTGATTGAAAATGACACGATCATTTTAAATAAAAATATAGGATTCTGTAAAAGAAAAAGAAAAAAAGATAAGTGATTCCTGACATAGAACACTGCTATCAAATTTCAGAGTAAGTAGACTTATCTTTTCTATGAGATATGGAAATCAATCAAGAAAAATATAGTTATTAACTTGAAAAATATATATTAATTTTTCCCCCTAACGTCACCCTTTTTCTTTTAGTTGTGTGCACACTCTAAAATTAAAAAATAAAATAAAATAAAAAGTGCATGGAAAGGAAAGGAGGTGAGAAATGAAGTACTTAGTGGTGCCTCTTCCATCTCCACATTTCTAAAAATTTCCATTTACTGCAATTTGCACCTCTTTTTTTTTTGAGACAGAGTCTCACTCTGTTGCCTAGGCTGGAGTGCAGTGGCACGATCTTGGCTCACTGCAACCTCTGCCTCCCTGGTTCAAGCAATTCTCCTGCCTCAGCATCCTAAGTAGCTGGGATTACAGGCATGTGCCACCATGCCCAATTAATTTTTGTATTTTAGTAGAGACGGGGTTTTGCCATGTTGGCCAGGCTGGTCTGGAACTTCTGACCTGAAGTGATTTGCCTGCCTCGGTCTCCCAAAGTGCTGGGATTACAGGTGTGAGCCACCATGCCCAGAATAAGAATATTTATTTAAGAATAAATATTCTTTATTCAAGAATATTCCCAGCAACCAGCAACAAAATTAATAGGAATGTACATATTATGGCATTTCCCTCCTGCGTTAGCAATTTCTTTAGGCGTCAAAAGGCACTGCTGTATTTTATAGAATCTTTTAAAGATACCTACACCCAAACACAAAAGATTTATAAATGATCCAAAATGGTGTTTCCTTTTTGAGCTGTTCCTTAATAAACTGCTCAAATGTTCTATGTTAAGATAATTAAAACCACCTACAAAGTGTTACTGGATTCTCTGAGTGGGGTTTTGGAAAAATAAAGACCACTGCCCCTGTGATCAATCTAAGGAACACTGGGGCTGGTGTCAAGATGATCCAGTTCCATCCATGACTCAAGACACTAAGAGTCCCCACCTATGCTCGCCATCAGTCAAATGGAAATATTTACTAGATGATGTCAAAGTACCCAGTCTAGCTTTAAGTTCCATGCTTGTGTTCAATAATTGTCTATAAAGTTTCTACTTACCATTCTGATAAGCACTTGCATCACTGTCAACAAACTTAGCAGTAAAGCAGCTCACACATTCAGAGGAAACAATACCACAGAAGAAAGAAAGTGAAACAGCAATTACTATTCTTGTTACAGATAAAATTAAAACTAAACCAAATAATCGCAGAGAAAATATACTTAACATGCATGGTCCCTTTTATTGCTATTTTAGCATTGTAGTATTTTTTAAGAGTCTAAAAACGCAGAAAAAAGTCCTATAAATAGCACAAATTGATAAACATTTGCTAAACTGACAAGTAACAAAAAAATTTAAATTCATGGCCAAATAATAGTGCTACTATCATGCACCTCTACATGTGTACTTCATAAAGTTATAATTTTAAATTTTCAAAGTGTTAGCCTTTGTTATAACATCATAAAATATTTAATTATGTTTCCCTGGTTTACACTGTTGATAAAAGTTTATTTTGATAAAGTTAATTTAAATATGAAAATACTCCCCTCTTATCCTCAGGTCTTTGCTCAAGTTACATCACCTTCTCATTGAGGCTGTCCATCACACAACCCCTTAACCTCACCACTATACCTTTCCTGTTCATACCCGGCTAATTTTGTATTTTTAGTAGAGACGGGGTTTTTCCATGTTGGTCAAGTTGGTCTTGAACTCCTGATCTCAGGTGATCTACCCGCCTCCGCCTCCCAAAGTGCTGGGATTACAGGCATGAGCCACCGCACCTGGCTTTTTTTGGGGGGGCGGCGGGGGCGGGGGTGGGGGTGGGGAGGGAGTCTTGCTCTGTCACCCAGGCTGGAGTGCAGTGGTATGATCTCGGCTCACTGCAACCTCCGCCTCCCAGGTTCAAGCGATTCTCCCACCTCAGCCTCCCCAGTAGCTAGGACTATAGGCAAGTGCCACAATGTCCGGTTAATTTTTGTATTTTTAGTAGAGATGAGGTTTCATCATGTTGGCCAGGCTGGTCTCAAACTCCTGACCTCAGTTGATCCTGACCTGCCTCAGCCTCCCAAAGTGCTGGGATTACAGGCATGAGCCACTGCACCCAGCCTGCTAATGTAACATATTAATTAGCAAAAGTTGTAAATCAGCTGCTGTCCTCAGTATTCTTTAAAAATGATGCGAATTTAAAATTGAATCAATTTTATAATGGTATAAACATTTTCATTGTTAACTAGCAGCAGTTCCCCCCTCTTTTCTCTTAAAATGAAATTTCTGCAAGAACCTTATAGTTCTTATTCTAAAACAGACTGAAAAACTAGGTGACCTCTGAAATTTATTTTAGCCATAATCATGAAGCAAAGAATGCAGAATGATTTTTGAAAACAAAAATCTCCAAAAATAGCACTGAAGACCTCTTACTTGAGAGTGATCCACAAACCAGTAATACCACAAAGATTGGTGGGTACTGTTAATCAGGGGGATCTCAGGTCTGCTTGAATTTAATAACAGCAGATTTCACATCTCAACTTCAGTGGTCTCTGTAAAGTACCTGATGATCATGATGTACTTAGACCCAAGAACATCTTGAATATCTTTGCCATTATTCTCTAAGTTTTTCAATAAATGTACATATATGTACATTTACTAAAAAAAAAAATTGTTGTCTCTTATAGTACTCTTCCTCCAAATTTATTATTAATAATAATTATTATTAATACAGGGTCTCACTCTGTCACCCAGGCTGGACTACAGTGATGCAATCTTGGCTCACTGCAACCTCTGCCTCCTGGGCTCAAGCGATCCTCCCACCTCAGCTTTTTGTGTAGCTGGGACTATAGGCACACGCTACCACACCTGGCTAATTTTTGTAATTTTAGTAGAGACAGGGTTTTACCATGTTGGCCAGGCTGGTCTTGAATTCCTGGGTTCAAGCTCTGTCTGACTCGGCCTCCTAAAGAGCTAGGATAACTAACAGGCATGAGCCACTGTGTCCATCGTATTAATAATTTTTTTTTGAGACAAGGTCTTACTGTGTTGCCCAGGCTGGACTGCAGTGGCGTGATCATGTCTCACTACAGCCTTGGCCTCCCAGGCCCAAGTGGTCCTGTTACCTTGGCCTCCTAAGTAGCTGGGACTAACCACCACACCCGGCTAGTATGGTTTTTGTTTGTTTGTTTTGTTTTAGAGACAGGGTCTCACTATGTTCCCAAGGCTCAACTCCTGGACTCAAGCGATCATCCCACTTTGGTCTCCGAAAGTACTGGAATTACAGGTGTCAGCCACTGTGCCCAGACCTCAAATTTATTATTAAAAAATTCAAACATAGAGTAAGCTTGAAAGAATGTATAATAATCACCAGGACATCCATAATTATATTCATCAATTATTAGCATTCTGACATGTTCATTTTACCTAAGACCATTTGAAAGCACAGACATGAAGACACTTGACCCCTAAATATTTTAGCACGTGCTTCCTAGAGGGACATTCTTCTATACAACCATAAGACCATTAATTAGTATATTTTAAATACCAAAATCACTATAACTAAGATAGCTTTTTGTAATAACCTATGGCTCAATAACCATTTTTAACCAATGCAAGTTTTGAACACAGAATTAAAGACTGTATTATTTCCTTACCTTAAAAGCATATTTGCGATTAATGTGATCTTCAGAGGTAAGCAAAGCTATTTGAAAACTAGGTAACAGTATGCTTCCCAGGATACCCTCTTCTTTCTCATCTAAGAGATAATTTAACGTCTGATTAGAATTTTAAATGTTCTCATGAAGCAAAGTTTTTCAAGATCTATTTTTGCCAAATCAAAAGGTTCTTGTATGTAAACAAACTATATTCATGTTTAGGCAGGACTTTATAAGGTTTTAAATGAAAATATCAAGTAGCACAAGAATTTATACTTTGGTAGATATACTGCATTCGACAAATCCCCTTTACGTGTCATTCACTGAAAATATACTGGCATGTAAGTAATGGCATTAATCCACCCACATCTCTGATAGGACTTAAATGCTCAACCATTCTAACCCCAGACACATGGCTTTCTTGGTTACACCCTTCAGGCTTTGCTCAAAGGTCTCATCAATGAGGCCTTCCTTGACTACTGTATTTTAAAATGCTATTTATTTAACGTTTTCTCTGTTCTCCTTTGGGAATGTTAACATTTCCGACTCTCAATACCTCTGGAATACTATATGTTTCAGCGATTTATTTGTTTATTATCTTTTTCTCCATGCTAGAATGTAAGTTCTATAAAGACACTTGGAATGACAGTAGTAGATGCTCAAAAAATTTTGTTGAATAAATGAAGACACATGTGAATACATACTTAAACTATTGTATAAGAATTATATGCTTTTTAAAACATTTAACTTTGAAAGTTTGCCTTTACTATCATTCTGATACACAATAGTGTGACTAAATTACAGGCCTACAAGGCAAGCACATAAAATATACCTACGAAAATGATAAACATTAATCTTGACACAGTACAGATTCACATGATTAACTTGCTGCTTGGGGGAAGAGATGTTTATGAAACTTGAAATATGTACTTCATTGTTACAGACCTATAAGACAAGTTAATAAAGCTGTGTCATCAGGCTACTAAACTCACCAATGAGAAACCATAAATGGGAAATCTTTTTATTATGCTTGCTGTGTGTGCTTTCTTTTTTTTTTTTTCCTAATTATCAAAAACTTAACAAGGGATTTTATTTATTTCGCCCTTGTTTCCAGAGTATCTGGTGAAACACCCAAAAGGGAAAAAGTTATATTAAATGGAGGCTTTTTTTTGGTAGCTTTTCTCATAGCAATGGAACAAAATTTGGTTTTTACTATTCTGTGCTCATTCGGGTACAAATCACTAATGTGTAAAAGAATGAATGAAAGTATAGATTTAGTCCAAAAGGTTAAAAAGAGTTGGAAAGCAGTCACGAATTACAGAGAATGTGACAATTTAAAAGAATAAGTCAAACCCTAATTTTGAATCCAATTGTATGTTTTATGTTTATATAAAGGGTATAGTCAGAAACAGCACATGAAATCATCTTTATTACAAAACCATTTTAACCAGATAATACATCCTTCTATGTCCCATAATAAAATAATCTTTCCTAAAGTTGCTTCAGAACAGACAGAGGCACTAAAGCACAGGGTGATTTCCCTAGATTACCTAAGGCCCCACACTAACTAGCTGTGAAATCCTAGCCAAGTTATTGATGCTTAGTATCTGTTTTTTGATGCTTAGTATCTGTTTTATGATCTATAAAATTGAGGATAATAAGACTTACCTCAAAAGATTGTTGAGGGTTAAATGAGTTAATACACATAAAAAACTAAGCACAGAGGGTGAAGCATTAAATAAATATTGCCATTATTATATTAAAGATAGTGCATATAAAAAAATCTTCACCTTCTGTCAAATGACTGCCCTGAGTTCTTCAGCTTCTTAAACTGCTTCTAATCATGACATTCTTCTGTTTAGTTCTATATCAATCCTGACTGAAGCACTGTCCTAGTTTCTATCACCTAGAGAGCCTCATAGACTGACAAAGAGTAAGTCCTGAGTAATGTTTGTAGAATGAAAGAACTCTCCATGGGATCAGCCAAGGCCTTTCTTGAGATTGCATGGCAGCCCATTTTATTTTGTCTCTGCCATTTCCTTCTTTCACTTTGCCACAGCTGATGGTTCCAAGAACAACACTCTCCAAAAAGCTTTCTACATATTAATTGCCATCAAGGAGTTTGCTTCCTAGGGAACACAACCTGGGACAGGAGCCAGGAGAATCTCAACATTTTACTGGATACAAGTGACATTTTAGATTCCCCATTTCTACTTAGTTTTAAAGATATCTGGGAATAAGACAAAAAAATACATGCAATTACAACTGGGTAAATATCACTAATTATCATTTATAACCTGGAATACTCCAACACTCTGTTAACTGGTCTTTTGGCTTCTAATTAAAGTGCCAGAGTGATTCTCCTAAAATGTACTCCTGATCCTACTATTATTCTTGCACTCAACATAGAGTTCATTAGAATGGCAAACAAATGCCCTCTGTGCCATAATCTACCTTTTCATTTTTTTTCTTAAGAGATGAAATCTATGTTGCCCAGGTTGGTCTTGAACTTTTGGGCTCCAGTGATACTCTCTACTCATCCTCCTGAGTAGCTGGGACTACAGGCAGGTACCACTACACCTAGCTCGATCTATCTTTTAAACCTAACCCCTGGTGGGTCTTCTAGCAATATAAGTTCTATGCATAGTTTTACAAATATGCCAAGCATTCTCATTCATGCTTTGCACGTGATTTAGGTCCTTTGCCCAGATCACTCTTCTTTGCTGGTTGCTTTCTTGTACGGACCTGGCCAACACTCATTCAACATAACTGAGAACCTACTATGTCATTCTTCCCAGACTCCTTCAGCTAATCTGTGAGTTCCATAACGATAGGGGTTTATTGTGTTCATTTTTGCATCTTTACCTAATAAGGCATCTGTTGTATCAAAAAAGCTCACTGCTAGCTGCCACCTTCGTCTAAGTCATTATCACCTCTATGTAATAACTCCTAGCTAGTCTCTCTGTTCATATCCTTCAACTTTACAATCCATCCTTCAATAGCCGCTTGAGTGAGCTTTTAAAAATGTAAACCAAAGTGTATCATTCTTATGTTAAGAACATTCAATTGTTTCCTTATGACATTTGTAGTAGAATCCAAACTCCAATAGACTCCTACATGGTGTGATCTCTATTTCTCTATCCTTTCCTATTGCTAGCTGCCTCCAGCTCAGCAGACGGGTTTCTCCCTGTTCTTTCCACAGTTCAAGCACTTTCTTACCTTACAGCCTTTGCACTATTCTCTCTCTTCACCTGGAACACTCCACACCTCTGGCTCCTCCTTGTCATTTAGATCTTCCTATCTAAAAGACCTACCCAGAGTACGGATCCATAGAGATCTTTCCCTTACGCTCACTGTTCATATTATAACCTTACTTTCCTAAAAAGCACTTATGGTCTTGCTTAATCATATGAGCTTATTTACTGTCTCCCTGATCTCTCTGGAATGTAAGATTCATGAGAGCTTTCTCAGACCTTGTTTTGGCAGCACCTGGAATGAAGCAGGTCCTGCTCAATAAATATTTAATATCTGTTGAATGAATTAAGTTCTATGGTAAGTTTAGTCAATAGACTGACTACAGAAAAGAGCAGTCAAAGTGCTCTCTTTATAACAATGGGCTCACTATATGCCTAATATGTGGCAAAGAACAGTGGGAACTTGGGCTTTCATCTGGTATTGGTTGCTAACCTATTGTTTAAAAAAATAGCAAATCAGTTATTTTTCTCTGTCTTAATTTCCATATCTGTAAAACATGGACTGATCTCCAAAAAATTCTGATAGCACACTTTGTATGTCAGTAGACTAGATGCTTTGAGAAATGGAGAAGAAATGAATGGGACCACTGCCCTCAGCATTTGAGAGAAGAGAGGATATCTGAGTGGCGGCGAAAACTTGTGATCAAGAGAATAGAAACTAACAGTGGAGTCAGAGTGCCTGAGTTTAAATCCTGCCTGTGACACTTGCAAGTTGTGAGACCTGAGGTAAGCACGTTGTATATCAGTTTCCCCTTGCGTGCAATGAACATAAGATTCCCCACATTATCAGGTAGCTGTGAGGGTTAGATGAAATAGATCATCTATATAACTTGCTCAGCATAGTACTCAACAAATTGTAAATATGCAAAAAAATATATTCAGGCTATTATGATCATCTCACTAAAATCTGATTATTTTAATTGAAAACCTAACATTTCTTATTGACAAAATAGTAAATATATATATTATATCATATACTTCTTTTTTTTTTTTTTTTTTTTTATGTTGAAAAGATATATATATATATATTTAGAATTAGGCAGCTGGACTCAGTTTAGATGATCCCAATTTTGTTGGCAACATCCAAAGCGTCGTAATCAGGAGCTAGTCGAACATATGCCTTTTTCTCTCCATCAGGCCGAATCAGGGTGTTGACCTTGGCCACATCAATGTCATAGAGCTTCTTCACAGCCTGTTTAATCTGGTGCTTGTTGGCTTTAACATCCACAATGAACACAAGTGTGTTGTTGTCTTCTATCTTCTTCATGGCTGACTCAGTGGTCAGCGGAAACTTGATGATAGCATAGTGGTCAAGCTTGTTTCTCCTGGGGGCGCTCTTCCGAGGATATTTGGGCTGCCTCCGGAGTCGCAGTGTCTTGGGCCGCCGGAAGGTGGGTGACGTGCGGATCTTCTTTTTTTTGTGGCTGTGGACACCTTTCAATACTGCTTTCTTGCCTTTAAAGCCTTTGCTTTGGCTTCGGCTTTAGGAGGGGCAGGAGCTTCCTTCTTCGCTTTCGGCGCCATCTTGTGAAAGGGTATATCATATACTTCTTTCCAACAGTCTGCACAGCAGTCATCTTAAATGAGTTAAATGATATTTCTCTTGTTTCTACAGCTTCTTCTTTTTTATATTCCTCCTGTCTGGGAAACTACTAAAATTAATAAATACACTGCATATAAAATGCAGGTGGTTAATAAGGAATCTCAGACTCAGCATGGCTTTTCTTTTTTCCAACTTCTATTATAGGTTCAGGGGTACATATGTGGGTTTGTTACAAAGGCAAATTGCATGATGCTGAGGTCTGGAGTACAAATGAATCAGTCTCCCAGACAGCACAGTACCGAATTGGTACTATGTTCAGCCCTCCCCTCTCTTGTGTTCCCCAGTGTCTACTGTTCTCATCTTTACATCCATCAGCATGGCTTCTGATTCACTTTTACATTTTTCAAATATGATCAAAAGCTTTCCTATTATACTAAAAGTGATGAGTCCTACCTTTCCCTGAGCAACAACAATAGCAAATTACAAGGAATTCAGTGGGTTTTTTTTTTTTTTTTTTTTTTTGCAAATTAACATCAACAAATTCTTGGCTGGGCATGGTGGCTCACGCCTGTAACCCCAGCACTTTGGGAGGCCAAGGCGGGTGGATCATTTAAGGTCAGGAGTCTGAGACCAGCCTGGACAACATGGTGAAACCCCGTCTCTACTAAAAATACACACAAAAAATTAGCTGAATGTGGTGGCACGTGCCTGTAATCCCAGCTACTTGGGAGGCTGAGGCACAATAATCACTTGAACCTGGGAGGTGGAGGTTGCAGTGAGCCGAGATTGCACCACTGTACTCCAGACCAGGCAACAGAGCACGATTCTGTCTCAAAAATGAAACAAAACAAAACAAAAAAACCCCCCAGCAAATTCTTATATTCGAAATTTAAAATATTAGAAATAGTAAACATTTCTTGTTGTAAGTAGTCCATAAATATACTGAAAAAGACGAAAAGAGAAATTATAAGCTTAAGGATAATGTCTGAAATACAACTCCTAACTTTCTGAAAGAATGGGAAAACCCCTAAGGAAAATTGTAGAGTAAGCTTAGCATTTAACTGAAGATAATACCACAATTGCAGCCTAAGGAACATCTCTAGGACAAAATGCAATTTTATAGGGTTGGTTAATTCTGACTCAGCAGTAATTCTCAACTACAGTTTTCAGATGGAAACGATTTAGTAATTCCAAATGTTGAAGGTTAATATGTATTATAATGCCTCAACACACAACTATAAATTTTGCCACAGGTCTTCTGTGTAGTCAAAAAATGTAAAATCAGTTCTAAAACTCTGTTATATCTTTTAAGTTATACTTCTCAAGAAAAGTCATAAATTATTAATTATGGGTTGACAATCTAATTCTTTCATGATGGTTGACAACCAAAGTTTAAAGTAGAGAAGAAGGAGAGATTATCCAGATTCATGATTTTATACTATAGCTGAGGCAGATTTCTCTGGGGAGCACCACCTAGGTATGCCTTTCATTGGCAGTAAAAAACTTTGTATTATCTTGTAGTATCTAAGAGATCCATGTGGCATATGAAAGAACTCTGGACTTTTATTTAAAACTGAATTAATAATTTACTAACCAGAGAAAGGATATCAGTGTTTATTAAAGAAAAGTTCAAAATGAAAGTATTTCTTTGTATTTTATTGTTTTCACTTGCCGTTACATAACAGTAGTCCCTAATATTCTAATATCATTTGCTGGAGAGCAGAATTGGGTGCCTGATGGACCCATAAGCTAGATCTGACAAAACTGACATGTGAAAAGAACCTCCTCAAACTAAGGATTGTGTCTATTAAACACCGAATTCAAGGGTAGCATTATAGAGCAAAGATTAGGGAAGCTGACCAAACACGGTCTGAAGCACCATATTTATTCTATCATAACCTCAAAACTCAGAATGATATGTCAAAGAAGAAAAAATGTTTGACATTATTTGTTAATAAAATAGCACGCAGAGTTACAATATTTTTTTTTTTAAAAAGTATGATACTTATATTACATATCAATTACAAAATAATACACTAAGACAGTAGGGTAAACTTACCTCTATAATAAAAGAGGCAAAGGTCAGAAAGCACAAACCAGCGTTTCTTCCACAATTTCATGCCAGTACTGTCCTGGATTAAATCAGCATATTTAAGGATTATTTCTCAAACAATAAAAACTCACATGCTGTGCATTTATTTATTTATTTATTTTTATTTTTTTGAGACGGAGTTTCGCTCTTGTTGCCTAGGCTGGAGTGCAATGGCGTAACCTCAGCTCACTGCAACCTCTCTGCCTCCTGGGTTCAAGCGATTCTCCTGTCTCAGTCTCCAGAGTAGCTGGGGTTACATGCACCTGCCACCACGCCAGGTTAATTTTTTTGTATTTTTAGTAGAGACGGGGTTTTACCATATTGGTCAGGTTGGTCTCTAACTCCTGACTCAGGTGATCCACCCGCCTTGGTCTCCCAAAGTGCTGGGATTATAGGCTTGAGCCACTGTTCCTGGACTTGTGCATTTATCTAAAGTAAACTTTTAAAACAAGGTATGTTTGAGACATGTGTAATATAACCTAACTAAAAGGCCAATTAAAATTTTGGAGGTAGTTTTCTAGGGCCTTAAGATATTCCCAACTAGACTGGTCTCTGAAAATACCATTATGCAAAGGCAATTTGATTTGGCTTCATATTTGTAAGCAATTTGAAATTCACTCTTCTCAACACAAACATCTGCTAGGATAAGAATAATGTAACCATGCAGCAGTGCGTGCATTCTGGTAAACCAGATTTAATAAATATGTTAATCTTCAACAAGAAGAAAAATATGTGAATTGAAATTATTCCAAAGGTAATGCAATTTAAAATGACTGTGAATAAAGAAACCTTAATATACAAATACGTTTCATAAACATTTTTTTTTCCTTACGTCTATAGTTTGGGATTTGCTCATCACGCAAAAAAGAAAGACTATTTGGCAGCTATTTCTAAGTAATTTAGTTCATTAAAATATCAGGCTCAAATAAAATTAATTTTAATAAAAATTACTTTCCCATATGCAATGTAGCAAAATTGGAAGTAAAAATTAAACAGATACCAAAAAAAAAAAAAAAAAAAAAGAGAGAGAGGCCAAGTTGGGTGTGCATTGATTAGAAATAAATTTATTTCTAGCTGTGAGCAATGACTTTAAAATTACAGAAATTAACATGGGTGAAATCTTTCAAAACAAAAGATTTGACCTTAAAATTCACAGCTATACCAAAAAAATGGTAAATGTTATCTTTTTTTTTCCTCGAGACAGCCTCACACTGTCACCCAGGATGGCGTGTAGAGACACAATCTCAGCTCACTGCAACCTCCACTTCCCGGATTCAAGTGATTCTCATGCCTCAGCCTCCCGAGTAGCTAGGATTACGGGCGCGCACCACCACAGCTGGCTAATTTTTGCATTTTTGGTAGAGACAGGGTTTCTCCATGTTGGCCAGGCTGGTCTTGAACTCCTGTGCTAAGGTGATCCACCCACCTCGGCCTCCCAAAGTGTTGGAATAACAGGCATGAGCTACCACACCCAGCCATCTTCAATTTCTTAATTATATTCTTTCTTTAGCATGGTTAAGGGACACTGTAAACAAAAATGTGTCACACATGTATTACAAAATAAACCCTTTTTTTTTGGAGACAGGGTCTTGCTGTGTCACCCAGGCTGGAGTACAGTGGCATGATCATACCTCACTGCAAGCTCAAATCCTGGGCTCAAGTGATCCTTAAGCGATCCTCCCACCTCAGCCTCCGGAGTAGCTGGGGCTACAAGTGCGCACCACCACCACCACACCAGGTTAATCTTTGTTTTTGTTTTGTTTTTTTTTAAAGTAGAGATGAGGTCTCACTATGTTGCCCAGGCTGATCTTGAACTCCTGGGCTCAAGTGATTCTCCGGCCTCGGCCTCCCAAAGTGCTGGGATTACAGGCGTGAACCACTGTGTTTGGCCCAAAATAAACACTTGTTAGAGAAGCTACTTGGTAATACTTTTGCAATGCTAAATTAACCAAGGGATCAAGAAATAAGAACAAGAGCTATTTTAAATAAGGAATGCCATTAGGCTATTAGGCTCAATTTTGCACTGAAATAGTCGATCATAATTTGGACTTATTAGAAAGGCTAGCTGGAAAATACGGAGAAAATTTTCTGTTAGAAACTGGGCTGGGTGTGGTGGCTCAGGCCTGTAATTCCAGCACTTTGGGAGGCCAAGGTGAGTGGATCATTTGAGGAAAGGAATTCAAGGCCAGCCTGGCCAAGGTGGTGAAAACCTGTCTCTACTAAAAATACAAAAATTAGCTGGGCAGTAGTGGCACACTCCTGTAATCCCAGCTACTTGTGAAGCTGAGGCAGGAGAATTGCTTGAGCTTGGGAGGCGGAGGTTGTGGTGAGCTGAGATCACACTGCTGCCCTCCAGTCTGGGCAGGCCATAGAGTGCGACCCTGTCTCAAAAAAAAAAAAAAGAAAGAAAAAGAAAAAAAGAAAAAGAAAAGAAAAAAAGGAGAAAAAAAATAAACTAAATGTGAAAAAACCTTTTAGCCTGGATAAGCTTAAATGTCAGATGGTTAAAATATAGTCAACCATCTTTAAATAAAAATTATGACTCTTAATAAATAAAAATCATTAGGTCACCTGAAAGCAATTAGCAATATTTAACAGAATAAATTGGCACCAATGAACTAATATTTAACTTGCTTTGTATCATCTGTACGTATGTATAATCAGAAAGAAAGAAACAAGCCTTGAAGATTGAGGATGTTACCTCAGTTATCTACCAGTCACTTATCACCCAGTTGCAAACTGGAAAGTAAATAGCCTCTATGTAATCGAAATGATGTCAAAATCCAAGGAGGTAATGTACATACATCTTTACTAATTCCAAAACTAATAAGGTTTCAAAAAAGCTTAGATAGCAAGTTCCTCAGTCAGTGCAACAATATAAATCCCAACTAATCAGGATGCCTGAGAGTAAACCCTGTATGAGCAAATTAAAAAGAAAAGAAAAAGTAAAGAAAACATAATCAAAAAACATAAGAGGAAGAAAGAATAGTCTCATATTATAGAATCAAAAATCTGAAAAAACTCACAGAAATCTGAAATAATTATAAAATCTCTGTATAAATAAAGGGGGGAAATACACAACTATATATTTCTCTAACAACTTTTATATCAATAGAAAAATGAATAACACCCTTGTATTAATAGTTATTTCAATTTGGACTTTTAAAAATATTTGTCTAGATACTTTTACCATGTTATTTCTTATCATTTTCATAGAGCATATATTTAATTTTAAATCTAGAAACACCCATAACAAACACACAATCTCTGTTCTAAGTAATGTCCACTCCTTTTTCTGTCTTCACTGTTCCCTTGATATTTTTCAGGGGTAACAAGCAAAGAACCTAGGTGACTTCTCCATAGTTCCTTCTTAATTTTATGATTTTATAGAATTGTCTTCGGTACTTTCAGTTTAAAAGGTTCCTTCTAATTTTGTCTTTTGTTTCATATCAAATAAAAAAAAAATACCTGTTTATAAAGCCAACCTCGTCTGACCACTGGTGCATTAGGATTCCTTTTAATTGAATTTGACCTCTTTCCAAAATTATGAACTTTTTTTGAAGCTCGTGAAGTCTAAATAGAAAAAGAGCATGACAGAAAATGTGGTATTAATGCCTAGAGATTTGAGCTTATTTTCCTCTTAAAATTTAATCTCTTTTCAGATTTTCCCAAGAACTGCGGGACTTAAATCTTTTCAGAAAAATTATTAAAATTCTACTTTTGCTGGGTTAGTTGTTTGAAGTGTAAGAATTCTGCACTAAAATTTTTTCCCCAGGATATCAAAAGTTTTACAATATTTCCTTTAAAATCCGGACAGGATATACAATTTTTAGAAACACAGAGTATGTGGCAGTATTTTGTCGTATCTGCTATATAAAATGAATAGATCATGAGTAAAAACTGTTAACAAATCTTTAACAATAAACCAAACTACAGAACTTTTCCCTTTATATCTTCATTTAATAGTGCAGGTTCAATTAAAGAAAGTTAACAGCACTCAGTCCGAGGAGAAATATACAGATATTAAATATAAACAAATATATCACATCAAGTCAAAACAAGATGGGAAGGATCTGCTTAATGTGATGTAGTGTCTTCTTTTTTATGGACAACTCTGAACTTAAACCAGACAGATGGGGTTTACTGGATTCTTCAAAGTATACATAAAGATAAACAATCTTTCAAAATACTGGTATGCTTACCATGAAGATTTATTTTGGCAGGAATCATAGTGGTGACCAACAAAAATGAAAACAATGAAGTTATAAAGTAACATAAAATTATCTCTCACTTTCCCACTTGTTTAGAATCTTTGGAAATCTAGCATACTTCATTAGAATTTTGTTTTGGGAAGCTTTTATTAGTATATAAGAAAATTTTAAGGCCCGATATCAACAAAATTTTTCCTAAAGCATGTTTTCTAGATGGACTTTAATTTACTTTCAAACAGATAATGCTTAAAAACAGTATAAAACTCAAATGACATAAAAAGATACACAAATATCAATCTACTTCTCACTCTCAGGCTCCAGCACCCAGCTAACCCCACTCGCAACTGTGGGGCAACCAATATCACTGTATGTGTGTGTCTATCTATCTAAAATAACTGTTTTCATGATTGATGAATATTTTTCTGAAATGATCGCATATTTTAATATCCACTCTTCTGTTCCATCATTGCTTGGAACTCACTATATAAACAGAATGCTTATTTACCCATACTGTTGTCAATGTGCTGTGTTATGAAACTTCTGACCTTTGGAAATCTGTATGTGAAAATGGTGTCTTTTTCTGGTTTTAATTAGTATTTTTCATATGATGGATGAGGCTGAGCATCTTTTTTCATATATTTAAGGGTAAATTCCATTTTCTTTTCTGAAAACTGATTTCATATAATTTGCCCATTTCCAAACTGGCTCGTAAGCCCTTTTCTTATTGATTCACAGTACTTCTTTAATTATAAGGAAATTATTCTTTAATTGTTACACGAATTGCAGACACTCTGTATGGATAATAATCACATGTGGTTGAATTTCTCATTATTTTATATTGTTACTTCTGGGTTTTTTTTTTTTTTTTTTTTGAGACGGAGTCTTGCTCTGCCACCCAGGCTGGAGTGCAGTGGCCGGATCTCAGCTCACTGCAAGCTCCGCCTCCCGGTTTACGCCATTCTCCTGCCTCAGCCTCCCGAGTAGCTGGGACTACAGGCGCCCGCCTCGTCGCCCGGCTAGTTTTTTGTATTTTTGTATTTTTAAGTAGAGACAGGGTTTCACCGTATTAGCCAGGATGGTCTCGATCTCCTGACCTCGTGATCCGCCCGTCTCGGCCTCCCAAAGTGCTGGGATTACAGGCTTGAGCCACCGCGCCCGGCCGACTTCTGGGTTTTATGTCATATTTAGAAAGCCCATCTACATTCTGATCTTTGTTTTTTTTTTAATCTTCCATTGTTTTTTTTTCTAGTGCTTATATAGTTTTGTTTTTAACATTTCAACAACTGATCCATCTAGAAAAATTTTTGGTGTAAAGTATGAGGAATAGACTCAACTTTCTTTTTTTTTTGAGACGGAGTCTCGCTCTGTCGCCCAGGCTGGAGTGCAGTGGCCGGATCTCAGCTCACTGCAAGCTCCGCCTCCCGGGTTTACGCCATTCTCCTGCCTCAGCCTCCCGAGTAGCTGGGACTACAGGCGCCCGCCACCTCGCCCGGCTAGTTTTTTGTATTTTTTTAGTAGAGACGGGGTTTCACCGTGTTAGCCAGGATGGTCTCGATCTCCTGACCTCGTGATTCGCCCGCCTCGGCCTCCCAAAGTGCTGGGATTACAGGCTTGAGCCACCACGCCCGGCCTCAACTTTCTTTCAAGACAATGACCTAGTGGCTCTCAATCCATTCATCAATTTCACCAGATTTTAATTGAAATATACTCATAAAGCATTATGCTCAGTTAGCCTGTTGGATATATGTTACTTAATAATCAGAAATTATTTATATTATTTGAAAATTTACATTCATTTATAATCTCCTAACAAAATTTTATTTCAAAAACCTTAACAGGCATTTAAATACTATTATTATAATTATCTATTTTCTTACAATAAACATAATTTACTATTACAATGGTTTTGCTGAAAAATGTTTTCTCAATCTAAGCATTCTTATAGTCAGATAATTTGATTTCTAGGCTATTACATTAATCATCACCTTTAAAACTTAAGAGTGTCCATTTTCTCTCACAAATATCATTATATTTCTAAAACTATTCCAAACTTGAAAACTTAAGTCATTGAATTACAATCTTATTACTTTATATTTCAGGCTGCAATTGCTTCTTCTATCAATCACCTCCAAATTCATGTAGTAATAAAAATGTAATGATTATTCTATAATTTTAAGTCCATTATGAGTAACGGTATGGATACTGTTTACTCCTTATCAATAATTAATATAAAGCAAAATAACTTACTCTGCCTACAGGGCTCATTGGATGCACTGCATAATCTGAAGTCACGTTATAGTTAGAAGCTTCATTTATCATACTTATAGGTCGTTCCTTCTTTTCTTCAGATGTCATGGTTGCAACAGTCCTGAAAATATATGTCAAAATAGTAGAACTTGCTGTGTATGTAACCCGCTTTACAATAACAGTTCCCTACAGTTAACTATGCGAGTGTCCTACTTTTTCACAGTACGTGGACCCTAGTTACTCTAGAATCAGGCCTTAATACTTACAACAACTTTAAATACAGCTAACACTTTTCCTAAGTCAAAAATACATTATTATCGTGTTTATTTATTATTATGTTTTAAGACAGGAGTCTCACTCTGTTGCTCAGGCTGGAGTGCAGTGGCACGGTCTTGGTTCACTGGAGAATCTGTCTCCCAGTTTCAAGTGATTTTCCTGCCTCAGACTCCTCAGTAGCTAGGACTACAGGTATGCACCACCATGTCTAGTTAATTTTTCTATTTTTTTTTTTGAGACAGAGTCTCGCTCTGTCGCCCAGGCTGGAGTGCAGTGGCCGGATCTCAGCTCACTGCAAGCTCCGCCTCCCGGGTTCACGCCATTCTCCTGCCTCAGCCTCCCAAGTAGCTGGGACCACAGGCGCCCGCCACCACGCCCGGCTAATTTTTTGTATTTTTTAGTAGAGACGGGGTTTTACCGTGCTAGCCAGGATGGTCTCGATCTCCTGACCTTGTGATCTACCCATCTCGGCCTCCCAAAGTGCTGGGATTACAGGCTTGAGCCACCGCGCCCGGCCAATTTTTCTATTTTTTAAGTACAGTCAGGGTTTCACCATGTTGGCCAGGCTGGTCTCAAATGCCTGACCTCAAGTGATTTGCCCACCTTGGCCTCCCAAAGTGCTAGGATTACAGGCGTGAGCCACTGCACCCGGCCTATCATGTTTATTTTTAATAGACATTATTGCAGATATTCTACTTGGTCATCCAACTGAAAAATTAAAAATGAATTATAAGATTATTCTAATTTAAAAAGCAATAACAATTTCAGTAACTAACTCTGTGAATAGCTCTATAGTATAATACATTCTTACACATATTTCATTTGACGCTTATAAAACTCTTGTGAAATAGTAATTATCACTATCTGATTTAAGGATGAGAAAACTGAGCTCAAATTACTTTATTAATCTAACCAAGTTTACACAGTTTCTCTATGCTTGCATCCCAGGCTCTTGAGCTTACTGTGTTTGAAGTACTATAAAAACAGCTTCTGAGATTACATTCCTCATGAAAAAATGTTTAAGTCAGGTTTCTATATGACACATCATGAACAGCTGGCATTCTGTTATTATACTTGACTACAAATGTCCAGATAAGAAAGCTATTAAATTGAAATATAAATAACAGCAATTTCAATGCTAACCCAATTTTGAATACAGGCATTCCATGAAACTCTTTACTTACTGTTCATTCACTACGAAAATGCAATTGTCCTGTGATGGTTGTCCTGTGACTGGATGTTTGCAGGTCACTTTCCTTTCATTATGGCTGAAAAAAGAATAAAAGAAAAACAGAATGTGTAGGTATTTAAAATGCCCATTTATTTATTGTAATATTAAAGTTAGTCTACAAAGGAAATTAAATTCAAACTCCCAGCCTTTTTTGTTCGTTTTTGAGATGGAGTTTTATGCTTGTCGCCCAGGCTGGAGTGCAATGGCACGATCTCAGCTCACTACAATCTCTGCCTTCTGGGTTCAAGCGATTCTCCTGTCTCAGCCTCCCAAGTAGCTCTGATTACAGGCGCCCACCATGACACCCAGGTAATTTTTTGTATTTTTAGTAGAGACAGGGTTTCACCATGTTGGTCAGGTTGGTCTTGAACTCCTGACCTCAGGCGAGTCACCCGCCTCGGCCTCCCAAAGTGCTAGGATTACAGGCGTGGGACATGGTGCCTGGCCACCAGCCTTTTGAGATTCCTAAATATATCTTTCCTACTATCTACTGGGAGTGCCTATGTGTGAAAATGTTACTTATATTTTTACAAAACAGTTAAATGCATCCCTTCTCAGTCTGGTCTCAATCCTTTTTCATTATTTATAAACAAAAGTTGTAGGCCAGGTACCATGGCTCACACCTGTAATCCCAACACTTTGGAGCACCAAGGAAGTGGATCACTTGAGGTCAGGCGTTCAAGACCAGCCTGACCAACATGGTGAAACCCCATCTCTACTAAAAACACAAAAATTAGCCGGGTGTGGTGGCGTGTGCCTGTAGTCCCAACTACTCAGGAGGCTGAGGCAGGAGAATTGCTTGAACCTGGGTGATGGAGGTTGCAGCGAGCTGAGACTGTGCCATTGCACTCCAGTCTGGGCAACAGAGAGACTCTGTCTCCCCCCTACCCCCCTCCCCTCAAAAAAGTAAGTTGATTTGGCTGTTTGGCTCTTTACATTGCATTGTCAAATACAAAGATTACTGTATTTTATACTTCATAGGTGGGTCATGAAAAATAAGTATGAGTGTCTACCTACCTCCACTGTTTTATGGTCCAAAATGGGTGCATTACAGAGTACTAATGCCAAATTCATAAATGGAAAGAAAACCTAACAGTACTACTATATGGGCACCAGTACCTTAAAAAAATAGAAGGTTCTGAAACAGGAATACTTTACAGTGTTTCTGTTTTACAAAACAACCTTTATATAGATAATGTAATGAGATTGATTTTTTGACACTTGAGGAGGGTATGTTGTAGGAAAAAAATGAAATCTGAAGGAGAAGCAAAAATCTTAAGTAAATGAAATGTGGAAACAACAACAAAAACAAAGAAACATCTGTTATGTTTACTGAAAAAAATGGCTTTGAATTAAGTTATGACTATTTTTGGAGAATAAGATGTTTGCCTAAGAAACAGTATTCTTTCTAGGTTGAGTGATAAGGTCTTCAACTGTTCTTGAATGAAAGAAGGAAAAAACCCCTATGTGTTTAAGCCAAAAATATTAGATGCTCGAAATAATATGCAATATACATTGATACATTAAATAGTCTATAATAATTTTCATTAGGTCATATACCATCAAGTAATCTGTAACAGAGACCTATCATTGACATGCCTGACATTAGAAAATTTACCTTGTAAGGTCTGTATTGAATATTAGTTTTTTTTTGTTAATCTTAAAATATTAGTACATATGCTCTGTATGGTGAGAAGTCTATAACCACAACCTGCAAACTTCCAGGTAAATTTCATATGCTTAAGTTCTTTTTCCAAATCCTAATTTTCATATTTTTTTGAGTAACTCAATACCCTGAAACTTAATCCATTAAATAAAATTGAAACTGTATTAATATAAAGATATAGATAAAGTTTTTAAAAAATTCCGTATTGACTATTGTAAAAGTAGAATAATTAATGAAACATAGTGTTTCTACTATTCCTTAATTCAAGTGGTCTAAGAAACACATAGAGCCATCTGTTAATATTTAGAAAAATTTTAATAGATACAGCACTTGACACCCTGGGAGGTAGCTGGCTCACTGTTAGGTCCTGACCATTGTCCTTGGCACAACAGAGGAGTGACTGCTCAGGACCACAGGAAGGGCAGGGAAGGGAAGACAATGATTCTAGCCTTTTCTCAATTCTACCAAAGCTTGTCCCCTGTATTATTACAAATTGTATGTTTTCATCTTAGATCTGCCATTCTTTTCCACATTTCACAAGTTGTTGCTGTTGTTGTTTTGATGGGCCTCAAAATCCAGATCAAGAGAATCATCAGTTCTGCTACAATGCTTGCTGGAACTGTTTCAACATGATTTGTATGTTAAAGGAACAATTTGAGCATAACACAACTTGGCACTTGCTTATGCATGATTTTATCTGTAAGAGACTCTAGATAGATGCAAAAAACTGCACCCGACAAAACCCAGCCACACAGGAATACACAAAATGTCTATCTGCACACACCTCAAACATGTAGCAGCTACTTCAGTTCATTGCCTGTTTTATGAAACACACTTGTCCACATCTGGTGATACAACTTTTTTTTCTTTTCTTTTTTTTTTTTGAGACAAAGGTTTGCTCTGTTGCCCAGGTTGCAGTGAAGTGGCGCAATCTCAGATCACTGCAACCTACGCCTCCTGGGTTCAAACGATCCTCCTGCCTCAGCCTCCCAAGTTAGCTGGGATTACAAGCATGTGCCACTGTGCCTGGCTAATTTTTTCCAGTTTTAGTAGAGATGGGGTTTTGCCATGTTGGCCAGGCTAGTCCTGAACTTCTGGCCTCAAGTGATCCCTCAGCCTTGCCTTCCCAAAGTGCTGGGATTACAGGTGTGAGCCACCGCGCCGGGCCTACAGCTTTCAACTCAATTTCAGATAACCTTCCCCCGCAAAACTTCCCAATAATTCACGTGCTGAAACCCTTTCAACACCCAGTTACTTTCACAAGCAAACTGTGGGTCTTTTTCAAGGCCAAATGTCATATTTATTACGCTACCATTTTTATTCGGTTCCTATATGTGTCGCTAATGAAGTTTTTGAGTGGTGTGCTCCTAAATCCATTTTCCCCCCAAGCCCTGCGTTTTTTTGTTTCCAGATTTTGCACGATGAGGTGATTTTTAGCGACACACATGCTATATTTTTGCAAAATATATTGCACTACTAAATTACAAACTACCGTATCACTATCCTATTAAAAATGCATTAGAATTTTAACAGACACTGAAACAAGGTGTCATTTAAAAAAATTCTTCCCAGATATTTTATGCTTAATAAAAAAAAAAAGCTGAAAATAAAAAAAAGTATTTTAAAAAATTTGTATTTGTAGAAGAATCCTTATAAAAAGGATAAAATTCACATCTTTATTTTAGTTTATTATTATTATTTTTTTGAGACGAGTTTCACTCTTGTTGCCCAGGCTTGAGTGCAATGGCGCGATCTCAGCTCACTTCAAGTTCTGCCTCCCAGGTTCAAGTGATTCTCTTGCCTCAGTCTCCCAAGTATTTGGGATTATAGGCATGCACCACCACGCCTGGCTAAAAAAATTTTGTAGTTTTAGTAGAGAGGGTTTCACCATGTTGGTCAGGCTGGTCTCAAACTCCTGTCCTCAGGTGATCCACTGGCCTTGGCCTCCCAAAGTGCTGGGATTACAGTTATGAGCCTCTGCGCCCGGCCAAATTCAGGTCTTGATAGAAGACATACCTATGGTCACAGAACAAACTAATTCCCACTTTGTCTCTGTAGTCACTGTGGCCTAGTAGGAAGTCCAGACTTTTCTAAATACAATGCCAGTGTTTACCTACTCTTACTTCCAGACTTCCCTTGATGATGTTTTAATGTGTAGGTCTAGATAAGTGGTTCTCAATTGGGTGATTTTGCCTCCAGGGGAGCATGTGGCAATCCCTGGTAACATTTTGAATGTCACAACTGGGGAAATGTTACTGGTGTCTACTGTGTAGAGGCCAGGGTGCTGCTAAACATTTTATAATGCAGAGCAGAGCCCTCCATGTCCAAATAAACCTCTAGAAACATCAACAATGCTGAGGGTGGGAAGCCCTGCATTAGGCTATCATAACCCTTAAAATAACTGACTCTACTGAATAAGAAAAGCAAAATTTACTATTCATGTGCCTGTATTTCTCTAAACACAACAGAGGTAGCAGAAAACACTAGTAGTTGAGAGCACAGTTTCTGAAATGAGACTACATAAGTTTGAATCTCAGCTCCTCCACCTAATAGCTAGGTGATCTTTCGCAACTTACTTTACCTCTCCGTGTCTCAACTGAATAAACACAGCTATGTCACAGGTTATTCCTTCATTTAGTCAACATATACATATATATACACACAAATATTTTCATAAATATAACATCTATATAGACATATATTTATATACGGTAGTCCTCCCTTATCTGTGGTTTTGCTTTCTATGGTTTCAGTTACCCTGAGTCAACTGCCGTCCAAAAATATTAAATAGAAAATCCCAGAAATAAACAATTCATAAGTTTTAAATTGTGAGCTGCTCTGAGTAGTGTGATGAAATCTCTCTCCATCCTGCTCTATCTCATCAATGATGTGAATCATCCCTTTGCCCAGTGTCTCTAAACTGTCGATGCTACCTGCCCCATTAGTTACTCAGTAGTTGGCCTGGTTCTCAGATTAACTGTTGAGGTACTGCAGTTTTTGTGTTCAAACAACCCTTATTTTACTTAATAATGACCCCTCCACACACACCCCCAAAGTACAAGGTTTGTGATGCTGGCGTGCTGTTACACTTTTATTATTTATTATAGTTAATCTTTTACTGTGCCTAATTTTTTAAAAAACAGAGATGGGGTCTTGCTACGTTGCCCAGTCTGGCCTCAAACTCCTGGGCTCAAGCAATCTTCCTGCTGTGGTTTCCCAAACTGCTGGGATTACAGGCATGAGTCAGCATGCCTGGCCCACTGTGCCTAATTTATAAATTAAAATGTATCATAAAGCAGTGAGAAAAACATTAAAAAATCCTTGCCTTCATGGAACCTA
Organism: Trachypithecus francoisi; assembly: GCF_009764315.1. Lineage (NCBI taxonomy): Eukaryota > Metazoa > Chordata > Mammalia > Primates > Cercopithecidae > Trachypithecus > Trachypithecus francoisi. The sequence continues at coordinate 112,126,325 of NW_022681456.1, forward strand.
CTTTATAATGGAGATGTAGAAAACAATAAGCACTCGATAAATGTTATTTACAATTATTATGAACTGCAGGACGTTGAGTATATGTCATCATTATATTAGTATTTGGTCAATTATTTAAATTAAAAGTTTAACTTCGTGCCCACCCAAATACAGTCACGTCACTTAACTATGGTAATACATTTTGTTTGTTTCATCATACTCAACCCCAACTATGGTGACACATTCTAAAACATATTAGGTGATTTTAGTTGTGTGAACATCATAAAGTGTATATACACAAACCTAGTTGGTACTGCCTACTATAAAAATAGAAAATATACTTATATATAAATCTAGGCTACATAGTATAGCTTATTGCCCCTAGGATAAAAACAGGTATGACACGTTACTGTATTGAATACTATAGGCCACTGCAGTATAATGTTAAATATTTGTGTATCTAAATATATCTAAACATAGAAAAGGTACATTCAAAAATATAGTATTATACCTGTAATCTCAGCACTTTGGGAGGCCAAGGAGGGTAGATGACTTGAGGCCGGGAGTTCGAGAACAGCCTGGCCAACATGGCGAAACCCTGTCTCTACTAAAAATACAGAAATTAGCCAGGCATAGTGGCGCACGCCTGTAATCCCAGCTACTCTGGTGGCTGCAGCATGAGAATCGCTTGACCTCAAGAGGCAGAGGCTGCAGTAAGCTGAGATAGCACTAATGCACTCAAGTCTGGGCAAAAAAGTATGGTATTAAAGATTAAACACTCTATCCCCCAGGTCATAATGCAGTGATGTGAACACAGCTCTCTGCAGCCTCAACTTCCCAAGTTCATGCAATCCTCTTACCTCAGTCTCTCAAGTAGCTGGGACTACAGATGCACACCACCACAACCACCTAATTTTAAAATAGCTACTTGGGAGGCTGAAGCAGGAGGAATGTTTGAGCCCAGGAGTTTGAGGCTGCAGTGAGCTATGACTGCCACTGCACTCCAGCGTGGGCAACAGAGCAAGACCTTGTCTCTCTCTCTCTTTTTTTTTTTAAGTTAAATTTAAATTTAAATTTAATTTTTTTTTTAAGGACTCCGTTAATCTAGAGCGTTCAGGGCTAAAGAAAACAGGTCATATTTACAAGCTCAACTTGATGATTATGCTCTAAAGGTCAGTATAAAATGAATGAATGCCCCCACCGCCACTTAAAAAAAAAAAAAAAGATACCAAGGAATTGATAAATAGCAACATAGTTTGCTTGTGCTTTGGCGTTACGTCTTTTTCCTATTTATTACCAAAGTTTTAATCATGTACTATAATCAGAAGAGTAAATGAAAGGTCTGATACTTTCAAGCTTCGATGAAACTATTATTTCACTTAATAATAATTTGGTTGTGAAGGATTTTAAGACGACTAAATCGGTGTGCATATAAAATGGTATATATATTTCCATCAAATTGTATAACACTAAAATGACATGTCTACTGGAGATAAAATAGAAATTCATTAGTCTAATTCCTTTTCCAATCTTCTGTATTTTATAAACCAAATAATGAATTATGTAGGTAACTACTGGAACACCTGGGCTATGCTGAACTTTTAAGCAGACATCTTAGTTCTGAGCTTTCTGGAAGCTTAGATAAAAAGAGAAAGCTAAAGCACACAGCTCCTATGAACTAGTGATGGAAGGAAGAGCAATTTACCAGGTTTAAATCAACTTTAAGTGACAGGTTTCTTTTATATAAATAACTAAAACTGTATGACAGCACTCTGAAAATGGGGGAAGCTGGTGTTTGTCTCCCTTTCCAGAGTAATTAAAGGAAGATACTTTTCGTAGAGTCTACATTGCTATGGTTTTCCCTCCTCAGGAGACATATAAAGGAGGATGCCAATGGCATTCCTTAAAAAACATCATAACCATGCACCCATTCTCTCATGAAAATAAACACATAAAGTGTACATTTCAATATAAACCCCAATTAAAATATGTTATTAGAAAAAAAACTTGTTTGTTAATATGATGTTTCAAATTTCCAGTTAAAATAATAAAAGTCCATAAAAGTGAGGGGACTATTTCATTCTTAATGGAGAATTACTTCAAATTATACAAGGAAAGAAACTATTCAATGCAATTAAGTACTAACTGACAAAAGAAATTTGGCATTAAAATTCCTGTCATCTAATAAGACTAAAACCATGCAGAACTTCATTGAATGCAAACATCTTTTATCTGATACCTACAGGTAAAATACCCTTATTATAAGTTATTTAAAAATCAGAATTTGATTTATATAGAAATGAATCCAGTACTAAATGTACTAAATTTTTTTTTGGTCTCGCTTTGTTGCCTAGCTGGAGTACAGTGGTGTGATAGTGGCTAACTGCAACATCCGCCTCCCGGGTTCAAGGAGTTCCCTGCCTCAGCTTCCTGAGTAGCTGGGATTACAGGCCCCCACCACTATGCCTGGCTAATTTTTGTATTTTTAGTAGAGACGGGGTTTCACCATCATGGTCAGGCTGGTCTCAAACTCCTGACCTTGTGATCCACCTGCCTCAGCCTCCCAAAGTGCTGAGATTACAGGTGTGAGCCACCGTGCCCAGCCTTAAATGTACTAGATTTAAACATTTAAAAATTCCAGTGATGTTACATATATATAACAAAGCAGTAGGCTGGGCATGGTGGCTCATGAGGTCAAGAGTTCGAGACCATCATGGCTAACACAGTGAAACCCCGTCCCTATTAAAATACAAAAAATTAGCCGGGCGTGGTGGCGGGTGCCTGTAGTCCCAGCTACTTGGGAGGCTGAGGTAGGAGAATGGTGTGAACCCGGGAGGTGGAGCTTGTAGTGAGCCAAGATTGTGCCACGCACTCCAGCCTGGGCAACACAGTGAGACTTCCTCTCAGAAAAAAAAAAAAAAAAAAGCAGTAAATGAGATATATTTTTTAAATCACGTATGGAAAGGAACTATTCCTGATTTTAAAATAATACTTATGATTTCAAAGAGATGATGACTCAGGATTGCTTAATACTGCAGCACTGCCATCTTTATTGGGTTGCCCTGTGCTTTTTAGTTAGGCAACCTCACAAGCCCCAGCTGGCTGCTGTATCACAAAGCAATACTCTGAACCACAAAGTCTAGAGTTAAAAAGAAGGTTTTGGATTTTTTTGTTTTTGTTTTTGTTTTTTTTTTTGACAAAGTCTCACTCTTGTTCCCCAGGTGGGAGTACAATGGCACGATCTTGGCTCACTGCAACCTCCCCCTCCCGGGTTCAAGCAATTTACCTGCCTCAGCCTCCTGAGTAGCTGGGATTACAGGCACCTGCCAACACGCCCGGCTAATTTTTGTATTTTTAGTAGAGATGGGGGTTTCACCATGTTGGCCAGGCTGGTCTCGAACTCCTGACCTCGGATGATTTGCCCGCTAAGTTTCCCAAAATCTCCCTGGCCATCTTTCTCAAGAATCTCACTAGTCAGAGATATGAGATTCCATGTCCAAGTCAACCAATGGCAAAATAAGTGGGACTACTATGGTGAGCGAGCTAACTCCAGTCAAGATGCACAACTTTGTCTGTGGCCCACCTAGAGGAAACTGAATAAAATGAGGTTATATTAAAATAGTAAGGAAAAAGAGGAAGGAAGAGGCTATTGGCTAAGAAATATTCTGTTTTCTTAGACAAAGCAACTTACATATGGTCCAAAGAAAATATGTGCGCTAGTATATTCAAAAGTAGATTTCTGTGTTTTATATGGTAAAAGAGGAAAATGGTTTTACTAATTTCTTGCTTTGAGAAGGTAAAAGGGTGATTTAACCTGAACTTCAGACCTTTAGAGATTTTGTTTCTACCTTCAGTAATATGTTTTAATGTTTTGGCTACACACTGACTACCTGTCATAATGCAGTTCCTCCTTGTGGGAGCATGTGTTTTTGGTGGGGTTTTTTTTTTTTTTCTAAATCTGTATTTCATGGGTAACTTCAGTGACAAAGCAGTTAAAATCCACTCTGCTTTTTAATCCAAAATCCATTCTGCTTTTTAAAAAGAATATTGAAATTGCTATTAACATATTGCCAATAACAGCCAATACTATTTTTCTGAGTGATACATTACAGTCAGGCAAAGCAAGCTGTATTATGCAGTGTTTCATATGTGTAACCATGGTAACATCGTTGAAAATGTATCTACTGTGCAAAACGAGTAATATGTATTTTAGAATCTCACAGAAGAGATTTCAGTTGTTTCTTGCTAAACTAAGATGTCAACCCATTTATATGATTTGCTCTGAATCATGTATTTCCCTTACGGAAAAGAGAAAAATATTTAATTTAGTTTAAGAAAAACAGAACAGCATATTGGTTTGGCAGCTGCCATTTGGCAATTCTTCTGCCGATCCTGGCAACAAAAGCCAGTATCATGACTTGGACTTTTATAAAGGCCCAACCCACAAAAGCTGCCACATATCCACAATAATGTTAGACTTGAGTGGGGCAGAAGAGGTGTGGAAACTATGGAAGTTATTGTATTCCTCTACGAAGAAAACTATGCAGCAAAATCTCAGATGTGTGCTTTTAACTTGTGTTTTCAGTATCCTTCTAGTGAAACCAAGAAGAGTACTATAATTTTTAACTATAATTTACTACATTCTCAAGTTGGCCTTAGTTTCATTACTCTATAAAACAATTATACTCTCCAGCTTGTCTTAAAATTGAAGAGCTTTCATCAATAGAAATCATACAGTGTCTTGTAATTTTGCAACTCAAACAATCAAATCTTAATTAGGTTTAAAAAACATGTTTGTAGCAGCCATTTAGTTATTAAATCAATTCAGCCTATGCTAGTCAAGTAACTTAAAAATTATTATTAAATACAAAATTTCTTAATGTTTTACATAGCTAACTATTTTAATTTATTTTCATTGTAATAAAAAGGAGAAAAATGTCCTGTTGAAATCTGGCTGCTACAAAGACTGTTTCTGCAATTTATTTTTAAACTGAAAATATGCTGGCACAGAAAATTGTGCCTACAATTAAAGGCAATGTTTTTTTTTTTTTTTTGAGACGGAGTCTCGCTCTGTCACCCAGGCTGGAGTGCAGTGGCCGGATCTCAGCTCACTGCAAGCTCCGCCTCCCGGGTTCACGCCATTCTCCTGGCTCAGCCTCCCAAGTAGCTGGGACTACAAGGCGCCGCCACCTCGCCCGGCTAGTTTTGTATATTTTTAGTAGAGACGGGGTTTCACCGTGTTAGCCAGGATGGTCTCGATCTCCTGACCTTGTGATCCGCCCGTCTCGGCCTCCCAAAATGCTGGGATTACAGGCTTGAGCCACCGCGCCCGGCCGGCAATGTTTTAAGAACAAAAGAAGGCCGGGCGCGGTGGCTCAAGCCTGTAATCCCAGCACTTTGGGAGGCCGAGACGGGCGGATCACGAGGTCGGAGATCGAGACCATCCTGGCTAACACGGTGAAACCCCGTCTCTACTAAAAATACAAAAAAAAAAAAAAAACTAGCCGGGCGAGGTGGCGGGCGCCTGTAGTCCCAGCTACTCCGGAGGCTGAGTCAGGAGAATGGCGTGAACCCGGGAGGCGGAGCTTGCAGTGAGCTGAGATCCGGCCACTGCACTCTAGCCCGGGCTACAGAGCAAGACTCCGTCTCAAAAAAAAAAAAAAAAAAAGAACAAAAGAAAAACATTAAAAGTGCTCTGCCTTTCTTGAAACTGAATTCTTGTATCTTGGTTATGTGAAGAAATAACCACTGCATTAGCAATCTCAAAGATTGTAGTTTTTTTGGTGGGGTAAAACATGAAAAGTATATATTTCCTTTCCCCACATTTAGTTCTAAATGCCATTTGCCTTTAACTTAGAACTAACTGCTTCCAGACATCCTGCTCAAACCTCAATGTTTCATTTACCCACCATCTACAAATTCTCCTTAAGGTCTTAACCCTTTATTTTCTATTCTTTCTCCTCTCATCATTTAGAAAATGGGTAACTTCCAATTTGTTGGGGGAAAAGAAGGGAAGAGAAGGTGTGAAAACTTCACTCATCCTCACCTCCAGTAATAAATAGTATGAATAAATAAATAAATAGTATGAATAAATAAATAAATAGTATGATCACCACCATAACAGCTACCACTTAAGCATTTCACTCAGTGCTACTCACATATTCAGCTGTCACACAATGGCCTTGACAATCCTCACAGAGCCCATTTGAGGTAGGTGTTATTATTTGCAGTTTATGAATACATAAACTGAGGCTCACAGCATTTAGAAAGTTGCCAGAAGTCATACTCCAAATAGGAGTGCCTCCAAGGCTTGAGCTGCTCTCTCCTTTTCAGATCCCAACCTTTCAACAGCTGCCCCTTTCTCCAACTTTTCCACAGCCAATGAGACTTCCCAGTTCTGTCTTTCATCTTCTGTTCAACGACACTAGAACAGAATAAAGCCATACTTTCCTTAGAGGCCCTTTCCTTCTTCCACTGACAGCAGATGTGCCATGCACATGCTGCCTCCCTCACTGCTCCTCTTCCCTCCTCCTCTCATCTCACTGCCTACCATCACCCCAGGATCATTTCTATCTGAAGCACAGCAATGAAACCTTTCCCAATTCCGATTTAATTTTAAACCCAATGCCTCTCATCCTTGGAAGTTTCACAATCATTTTCTACTCTTAGCTGTTCAGACAAAATTACCACCAAAACAGATTTAGAAATGTTACTTCACATTTCTACCACCACCGGTATCAAAGAATTTAAATACAAATAATAACAATTGTAAAGCATGTGTTGCACCCAACAGGAACTAAAAATCTTGCTTGACTTAGAGGAGATGACTTAAACCCCAGTGAGAAAATATGAGTATGATATAACACTGTAAGTACAAAGCTAAAACCATTATTACAGACATTAAGAACATTTAGGCGAAAAAAATTAAATGTTCAAAACATAAAAGGCTCACATATCAACTCCCCTGTTTTAGAATTTAGTTTTTCACTGATAATTTCGAAGTTATCTTTCTTAAAAGCTCTCTTGAATAAAACCAGCATACACATTAAGAATCTACAAAATGGGCTGGGTGTGGTGGCTCATGCCTGTAATTCTAGCACTTTGGGAGGCCAAGGCAGGCGGATCACCTGAGGTCAGAAGTTCGAGACCATTCTGGTCAAAATGGTGAAACCCTGTGTCTACTAAAAATACAAAAATTTGCCAGGTACAGTGGTGCACACCTGTAGTCCTAGCTACTAGGGAGGCTGAGGCATGCATATTGCTTGAACCGGGATGCGGAGGCTGCAGTGAGCCGAGATCGCGCCACTTGACTCCAGCCTGGATGACAGACTGAGACTCTGTCTCAAAAAAGAAAACACACACACACACACACACACACACACACACACAAAACAAAACAAAAACCACCGGAATTTACAAAATGAACACCTTTTAATGAGTTTAAAGCAATTTTGAAAGTAATGTAAGAATGATGCTAGTTAAAAACAAAATGTACCTATCACATCCATCCCAAGTATCATGGCACAGTTACATTTTACATCACTTGATAAATTAAAAGCAAAAGTGCTTAACATAATTTAGATAATTCTTTCACCTGTAAGTCATTTGAGAGACTCTGAACTTAACCATTTAGAAAAAGGGTAGATTAACTAGTACTATATGGTTAAAACAGAAATACGATTCTTAAAATGTACACACTAATTTGCCAAAGTAATTTTCTGCCAAGTATTCTAGAATTAAGTGATATTGACTGCTAATAACATCTCAGCCACTGTGCTGGCACATATGGTTCCAAGACTCTCTTTTTTAAAAAAAATTATATTTATTTTTACAATTTACTTTTCTTTCCTTTTTTTTTTTTTATTTAGACAGAGTCTCACTCTATTTCCCAGGCAGGCTGGATTACAGTGGTGTGATTTCGGGCTCACTGCAACCTCTAACTCCCAGGTTCAAGTGATTCTCCTGCCTCAGCCTCCCAAGTAGATGGGATTACAGGCACCACCACCATGCTCAGCGAATTTGTGTATTTTTAGTAGAGACGGGTTTTATCATGTTGTCTAGGCTTGAACTCCTAGCCTCAAGGGATCGCCTGCCTTGGCTTCCCAAAGTGCTGGGATTACAGGCATGAGTCATCGCACCCAGCTATTTTTACAATTTATTTTTCAACTGAAAAATTAAGACAGTATGTATTTATCATGTACAACACAGACTCTCTTAACAGCATCCCAATCCACCTCATTGTAACAAGACTCTTCACTATTGAGTTTATCCTCCAAGTTGAGCTTCAACTTCTTTCTGTAGAATAGGAATCAAAACCACAAAACCAAACCAAACTATCCATAAGCAGCACAATAAAACCCCTATCCCTTTAAAAGGATAAAGTATCTGGTTATATACCAAGGCATGTTAGCTGGATCTAATAGAGCCCTCACCACAGAATAGCTGAACTTGAATGTGTTAGTCGAATTAGATTTCTTAAAAACAAGTAAATTATGTCACTTCCTTGCTTTAAGTAATAGTGGGCTCTCTGCATCATCTTTAATGTGAAGTATAATAGCTTGCATACAATTATAATTTAATGAATAAGGAACACTGATAATGTGATCCAAGGTTAAAGTTTACTGTTGAATGATACATGGAAAAAGCACTTATAATAAAGCCACATAACAGAATAAAAATGCTCACAGGTATATTTTAGTGGGTTAAAAGAATACTTACCCGAAAAGTTGCAGAGTCACTTGCATAAAAATATTGTCACAAAAGTCTTACTGACTTTTAAAACTGGGCAGAACCCCAACTCAGAAACATTTCAATAATCAGAAATATTCTCGTCATTTAAAAGCAATAATATGGCATTCAAAAATATACATAGCCTGTAATCCCAGCACTTTGGGAAGCCGAAGTGAGAGGACTGCTTGAGGCCAGGAGTTTGAGGCTAGCCTGGGCAATAAAGAAAGGCCCTGTCTCTACAAAAATAATAATAATAAAAATAAAATAAAATAATAATAATATTAAAACTTAGCCAGGTGAGGCGGTGCATCCTTGTAGTCCCAATTGCTCAGGAAGCTGAGGTGGGAGGATCCCTTAAAGCTTAGGAGTTCAAGGCTGCAGTGAGCTATGATGGTGCCATTATGCTCCAGCCTAGGCAACAGAGCAAGACCCTGTCTTAAAAAAAAAAACTCCCTAATGAATGCTAATTAGTAATATTTTATTGTTACATGCGTTAAATAGAAGTTTATTATACCATTGGGAAAGAAGCAAAAGGCAAATTAGTAAAAGTTTAAGAATCTACTCTTTTGTGTGTGGTCACACTCCACTTTAGAAAGTTAACCAAATTATACCCTATACATAACATACCACACAATTTAAAGAGATCCAATTATTTTACTGTAGATAAAACACATTCTTTCCAATAGAGTCAAACTGACAGAGGAACAGTTCAATTTAAATAGGAAAAAAATTGCTAATCACTTATTCTTTATCGTGCAATATTCATTTTCATATGCTGTATGAGCTTGATCTAAACCATTTCTTTAAGAATAAAAAAGTAGCTGACTCATAAGTCAAATGATATTCCTATGATACAAAAAGATTTCGTAAAAAACGGTTGGCTTTCTTTCAAAATAACTATCTCGTAGCATAACAAATACCTTTATTCATTCTATATGTGGTAGGCACTGGTGACACAGCCTTAGTAATATTATAAATACAAATAAACATGAAGAGTCACATAACCATAAACAAAATACAAAGGGGAAACCGATTAAGGACTGATCTTGCTTAGAAAGGAAAAGAGCAGAGACGGCATTATGGAAGTGGCTACCATTTGAATTGAGCCTGGTGGAATCAGCGGGATTAGTCAGATGTGGCTGGAGTTCAGTGCAGACTGAGGCTGGCTAGGGCACAAAGAAATGTGGTTGAAAATCTAGGCTTTAACTAACAATATGTTTATGTATATAAAATGCATTATATAAGTTTGAAACAATGTATTTGTTCCCCTACTAGGTTTTCTTTTACTTCAATCCCAAAATAATATATTTTTTAAAACCCTGAAAAAACCCAAATAGTAATGCACTTCATGTGATGCACACAGCACTTAATTTAGGTTCAGTTTAGTCAACAAATCATTATCCTCAAGCACTGAGAAATTTCTCACTTGCAGACGAGGCACGAGTGGGACAGAAATCCAACCCAGAATAGCAGGGTAAGTAGCCCAATTCCTATAGCAGTGACATTGTGAGCAGAATGGGCAATAACTAGAGACATGGGGGGAAATCCACTGGCCACTGCAGGACACTGTCATGGCAATATTTCACTCTGGAGACATTTCCTTCCAGCAGAGTACAACGCAGGGCATGCTATCAATAGGCTAGTTAACTGGCAGGTTTTGATCATCAGAGTGAAGATGGAGTCTCCACAATGCAAAGATCAAGATATCCACCTCAGGTACTTAACTTGCTTTGCCAATTCATTTTCTTCTTGTTGAAATATTTAGTAAGCACGCCATATATACAAGGTTTTGTACTGTCTACCACGAGGAAACAAAAATACAGTTTAAGACTATAAGGGCCTTAAGACCAATACTATGCCATCTGAGTTTACTAGGCTAAATTTCAAACAAAGAAGAGTAGCACAATTATACTTTTTCAAGCAGTCTATAGTATTGGTGGAAAGCGTTCCTCAAAGCATACCTTATCCATTGGAAAACCGACAAGTGCTCTGTTTCACTGCTTTATTCTCGAGAAACACTTTCAGGTTAATTTCAAGTTATCCCCACAGCTCTGCTCACTGCCCTCTTCTTTTACTGTGTTTTTTTTTTTTTTTTTTTTTTTTGCCAGATTTAATTTCCTGTTCATACAAAAAAAAGTTGAAATAGTTTCTCCTCACTTGAACTTTCGCAGCAACCCATGACCTATGATGTCATAATGTCTCAAAAACATCTTTGTTTAAAACGTATACTGAATATTCCAATTCATCATCACCACAGTAACTTACTGATTAAATTTAAAATACAGACTTAAAGCCATGTTAAAACATTTTCAGTGGATTTAAGATAAATTTTTAAAGAGAATAGAAATATTCCTCTGTATACTTAAACTGGATAGAATCTTAGTTGGAATCTGAAAATTGGGCAACTTAAGGAAAAAATTGTGGATCTTAAATTAAGACTTTCAAGTCAAATGGAGCAAACTTGAAGCCCTACTTCTACATTTCTATGCTTCTAAATATAGATGTATAATATACTGGGAGTCATAATATGAAGCTGTTATTGTTAATTCCTAAAACTTGTTATTCCTTTCACATTCACACATAAAAAGCTGATTTAGGTCACTTCAATACCTAACTATATTATTCACAAAAAATATGTACAGCAAGTCATTCTTCAACTGCTTCAGAAAACTGAAGTGAAAATATTTAACATATTTAGTAAGAATTTCCATATCATGTTTTCCTCATCTAGACTTGAAAACTAGAGTAGCAAACACACAAAAAACTACAGTAGCACAATTATAAGAAAAAAACTATTCTTTTTTTATTCTTAAGAAAAAACTTTGGAAATTCTTCTAAAAGACCTTGAAATCACAAGGCTGCTGCTGAAAATGCAAGAAAACAATTATGCCAGAAATGGCAAAGTGTAAGACTTTATAGGCTTTAGTTTGTACAATATAAATAGAATGAAATTACAATGGTATCATTCATCCATATGAAACAGGGAAAAAGAATTTATAAGCAAAATAGTTGTGTCTAAAAACAAAATAAAAAACTTACCCAGCATAACCTACTTCTTAAACTAATGCTTTTAAAACAGCAAACATCAATTTACATAGTACAAGTCAAAGAAACATGAATTGATATTATTAATAAATCTTGCCTGGCCTCTACAATTAATAGCAGAACTCTTAATTTCTTTAAAAATTAAGAAATGTCTTTAAATGCTAAATAAAATACTATCTGTAATATATAATCTCCTGCCATTACATCGCTCTTAAATTTTAAGTCAGTAAAGATTCCTATTTTGAATCATATCACTGAAATGGCCCAAATAATTGAAGAATTAAAGAACTAGCAGCTTCTATTAATAAGTTTAGACTAGTATTGATATACCTTAAAAAACATTATATAATGTATAGTGTTAGTACCTCCACAGGAACATCTGAGGAATTATTCATCTAATTCTCTTTGGAGGTCTAGGGGCAAATCAAGCATCTTCTCTGAGTAAGTTAAAAATAAGGTATAATAAGATTTTAAATACAAATCTTTAGGTTTTAAAGCAATTTGTGACTACTATGTATTCATGTAGCCTAAAGTTAAGGAGAGACGAAGACGAAGATATTTCCAATGCTCAAATCTTAAAATGTTCAAGCATTTGAAAACCTAATGAATATATTTATATTTCTACAACAATATAATATTTATAGTATGTAAATCCTTTGCACTAGATATTGTGCTGGCACTAGAGCTACAAAGACTATTTGCCATAGGATCATTAACAGAGGAAAAGGACTACTGTTCAATTAGCCATTAGCTACTTATTATTAATACATAAAAGTAACAAGAATTACTCACCAGGCTTCACCAAAATCAATTCTTAAAAGGATATTCAATTACAGGCAAAAAGGACACTAGAGTAAAAATAAGACTCAACTCCTTTGTCTTTGAGCTGTTCTCAATAAGCACTATGGGGATGAAGCACTGAGGAAATACACTGTGGTTGTGAGGCTGGCCTGCCACTCTGGAAGTCTGACACCAGACTGACGTCACACTCAAACATGTCATTGCAGCCGCAAATTAAGGCAGCTCCTCCAGGAAGAATCTGTTGTGATTATGCATGCCTTCCAGCCATAAGAGTAAAATATGATTTCAATTCCCTTAAAATTGGCATATAGCATAGGATAAAACACCAAGATATATGGTTGCAAATAGTTACTGAAGAAAGCATTTACTGAGTATTAAAATAAATTTAGCTCTAAATAAATGGATACTTCTTGTTAAACTGTAAGGACACCATCTAAAATGACTCTAAAAAACAGGTTTTACTGTTCTTTCCAAGACAATACATATTTGTTTCAAAAATTCAAGCAATAAAAGGTATATAAAAGGCTAAAACTGCCTGGAATTCCACCACCCAGAAATGATGATGATGGTTGCTCAGTTTTATCAATCACTTACTATGTTAAGCACTTTACAAATTCATGTGAGCCTCACAACCCAACAAGATAGATTCTATAATAGTGATCTCCATTTTACTGAAGTAACTAAGGCACAAAGTAGTTAAGTAATTTGCCCACAGTCACAATGCTAGTAAGTTATTAAACAGGATTCAACCCCAGGTAGAGTGCCTGCGCTGCCCAGACATTTGATTACCAAGGTATACTAACTAGTAGAAAAGATAAGAGTTGTTAACATTTTGGTGAACATCATTTCAAACCAGAGTTTGTAACATAAACAGGTATTTATTTAACAGAAGGAAATAGAACTATACATGTTGTTTTGCAACATGCTTTCTTTCACTCGATAATATGCTGTGCACAGGTTTCCATGTCAGCAATTACATTCCTAACTTTCCTTTTGTGATGACTGCTCAGATATCTTTGTGCTTTTCTGTGTTTAGCTATGTAGGATAATTCTCCGAAGTGGGATGGATAGGTCACAACATGTGCATGTTTTCAACATTTACACACACTATCCTCCAAAAAGGGGTAACAATGTATATTTGCACCTCAGTGCACTAAATTTCTCCTTTCCCTACATCTCAGCTCATACTGAATACTGACAATTATTTTTCTTCTTTGCAGGAAAGTCATCACACTGTTTTAATTGTGTGTATGTTTCAATTTAAAGTGAGGTTAAACCTTTTTTCATATGCCTATTCACACAGAAGGCAGTACGGCTTAAAGGTCAAAAGCACATCAGCTATGAAGTCAGATGACCCCAGTTCAAGCCCAGTTCCTTTTCTCAACAGTTTTCTGACCACAGGCAGGTTACTTAGCCTCCCCGTGACTCCATTTTCTTTCAGAAAATAAACAATAATGTAATGCTCATGAGATTTTTCTGATTATTGTATGAGAAAAAACATGTCAAGCAATTTGAACAGTGCTTACCACATAATAAATGTTTCATTAAATGTTGACTGACATTTAGTGGCTGACTGTATTTCTTCTACAGTTCCTGCCCTGTACCCAAAATGGTGATTTTTAACAGTATGTGGGCAAACCATTTTACAAAACATATTGTACGTACCTTGTTAGAATGCTACTGATATAAAAATTTTTAGATACCTCAATCTGAGTTGTCTTACAACTAAATCTAGCACGCAACGTAACTGGTGCTAAAACAAATTCCTTTCACATGAAACTGCTGTAACAAAAATTAAAAATAGCATCTCAAGTTGAGAAAACAAAATTGTTTCATCATGTAATTTGAAATATAGATAAGCAAGCCAACACAGTTTGCTATAACCAGAAGGGTTTGCATATGTTTTAGAGAAGTAGTGATTCATGATCTTTCTCATTTTTTTCAGTGAAGGCTTTGTTAGTTTCAAATATGTTCAAGTTTAAGCTCCTCATACAATAGAAGAAAACAAATCCATTCTCAGAAACATGAAAAAGAAGTCAATGAAACAACTTTTCCACAGTTCTAAAAGCCAAGGACAGCCCCTTTAAAAAACAAATCAGAGAAACTAAAAGATAATAAAAAAACATAAGCTATAACCTACAAACACTGTATAAAGATTAAAATATCGTAATATTACTATCCTTACCCCCAAATCAGTTTGATCTTCTATCCTATAATAAAGCCTTCACTGTTCTCTCATCAGACAGCTGTAACAAAACACCTCTAAAAACTTACTAAGAAGGAATTTTGTATTATCCTGACAGAGCTGGTTTAGGTGTAGTCACTGTTGTATATGCTATAAAATCACCCCATTTGAAGGCAGACATTTTTGTAATAAAATTGCAGCATGATGTCTGCATAATCTACACAGTGGCATGGTGGTTCTGCATATGGCTGCCAGGAGAAAAACAATACATCGAATCAGCAGGGATGTGTCAAGAGACCCTGGAAGCTTATGAGGGATACTAAGAAGCATCAAGTCAACCAAGTGTTTGGTTTATGAAGTTACCAGCACCCTGCACAGCTTCTCTAAAACCTGTGAGGGTCAGGCCCTTTTATACAGTCACCTTTTACAGAAGGACTACCACAGGGAAAACACAGTTGTGAAGGGGGGAATAAGATATAAGGTCCCTGCTCTCAAGATCCTAACAGCCTGAAGTGACAGTTTAATAAGAAGGAGAAAGAGCTGTAAACAGATCATTATAACACAACCTCATTTGTAGAGCACAGAGGAGGAAATGGGTAAATGTCTGGGGGAATCTGGAAAAGGCTTAACAAACTGACAGCCGACCTGACTGTTTGAAGAGGCGATTTCAGTTACAGGTAGCAGCAGCTATAAAAGCGCTAATCTAAGATGTAATCTAAATTTTACATTTAAAAAGGATGCCCAGTTAAAGAGAAACTATTCATTCAAGAAAAAAAATAGGTTACAAATAGGGCAGTTCTCACAAGTTCCTTGTAAACTTCTGCCCAGTTTTCCCCAAATGTCACTGACAACAAGCTTAGCTTTCTCAATTGTGCCCAAACCACATTTTAGGAAAAGAAGCTTAGGAGGACTGTGGATCAATGCTCCACTACTTCGTGGGAGCTAATAACGTCTTTAAATCAAGGGGAATGCTAAATTTCAATTAATCTTTATTCTCTTTTCACGTTATCTCTATACTATAGGTCAGGAACAATGCTTCATTAAAAAGCTACAGAAAAAAATCCAGTGAGGGCCTCCAAAGTATTCTCCACCAAATAACATGTTTCAGCACATTCCTCAGCAGTATTTGTGATAATGACTAAAGATCTAATTGTGATATTTATAATTTTTCAGCTCTTATGTTACTCTACTTCTCAGTGCCATTTAAAACCTTGACCACTTTCTTCTTCCAAGTGCCAGCCTTGACCTTGACTTAAGCTAGTTTCCCAGCATTCACTCTAGTAAACAGGCTTCTTGTTCAAACAACTAAATCCAGCATGAGGTGTTCTGAATACCATAAATTGGTACCAATTTACTCATCACACATATTCAAAGTAGTTCTTTTAACGGGTAAGAAACAGATCTCCTACCAATCTCTTTTCCATACAGTAAGTAATAGTGCTGTACAACACGATGCATACAAATGTTTCTTCACCAGTTGACAACTGATTTTTATTGCCTAGGTAATTTAATACAAGTTATTCAGATCAGAAAAATACTAGTACAATGAGAAGAGGACAACTGCATATTACATCCCAAGTTTAAACAGAGGCAAAAATTAAGAATAATGATAATCTCCTTTCCCCCTTTTCCCCAAATTTCCAAATTCATTTATTTTGGTATAGCACATACCATTTGTTCACGACTTAAAAAAAGAAAAACCAAAGTAACACTAATTACAAAAGTAAATTTTAAAATAATTTGAAAATACGGTCTATTTCTCTCTTTCATTTCCTCATTATCGTCTACTAGAAGTTGGTAACCAGGTAAGGAGTAAATCAGCTTACAGAAATTAAACCCTTACACCTAATGATTACCTGAGGTAGGCTTCAAATATCCCATGAACTTACAGCACAGGTAACCACTATATAAACTGAAGTAGAGTATAAGAATAAACTCTATGCCACCAAGGAAGACAACTGATGTGGGTATGGGGTCAACAACTTCTAAACACAATGCTAGTCTCGTCATCCTCATTTAATACTAACATAAAAGTTCAGATATTTTTCATCCACTACCCAATACATGTTCAAGGGTTGCTCCATGCTATCATCTTGGTTTTCTTTTAGAGTTGAAATTTCACTACACTGCAACCCTTAGAAAAAGTAACTGGAAGAGTTGAATGATTTAAGAATCAAATGAATCCATAAATACCTGCTTAGTAAGAGACCAATCATAATGAAAAAGCCCTTCATACATTAGAATCTTCCTCCTCAGAGGGTGACAACCTCTAAAATACATTTGCTTACTAATGGGATTCAGAACCATGTAATTAGAAAATATCAGGTTCTCACCTTATCAATGACAAGTAAGGCCAGTTTAGTAAGAGACTAACTTAGACATTTTTTGTTCTCCTTATTTCTTCCAAATCCTTTCTAAATTGTTTCCACTTCTTGTATGAGATTAGTAGCCACAAATTCCTCCTTCTGAACTGTCATAACTTGCATATCTCACTAATTTACATTATTTAGGTCCAGCTCAAATGTTAGAGAGATCTACCCCTATCTCCCTCACTCAGGTAGTTTCAGTACTACATATTAGGAACAATCAGCATAACCAACAAAATTTGGAGACATGGGTACTTCCATCTCAAATAATCTGTCAGTGTAAACCATTTTGCACACCAGGTGGAAAGTATATACTCATGGAGACTGTACTAACATCTAATAAGTTCACTCATACAGCCAAATACAAACCAAAATGAGAAATACAATCTAAAAAGCAGCAATGATTTGAGCAATAAAACTAATTCTATTTTTTCCCTGTGTCCTTGTTTTCATACGGCATCTCAGCTTCTGAGCTATAGGAGAAATGTGTGGTTATATTTATACCTCCTTTGGCATATTTAAACTCTATCTTTGGGTGCTTGAAGACAATTTCTCTCAATGGAAAAAAACAGACTGAGTGGTGACTCTTTTAATGGACTCTGGAATCTTCACATTTTCAGCTTAATCACTACAGTTCTAGAAAAATTTCCAAAGAGTATGTATGCAACAAATGTATAAAAACTTAAATTTACTGATTTTATAATTAAGTATACAGTGGTAATAAAAAATTACATTTGTAAAAATTTATGCTTTATGAAAGATAATCTTCAAATTCTAGCATAATAAATTCTGATTCAAGAACATATTGATGAATATGAAATCACAAATATGAATATGAAATAACTCAAGCTTTAAGAGTAAATATATATTTATATACACATATATATAATGTGTGTGTGTGTGTGTGTGTGTGTATAGGAATTTAGTTGTAGTTTCCTTACCTAGGTCCTAAGTATAACCTTTTGGATGAATATACATTTTTCAAAATTGGCCGGGCGCGGTGGCTCAAGCCTGTAATCCCAGCACTTTGGGAGGCCGAGACGGGTGGATCACGAGGTCAGGAGATCGAGACCATCCTGGCTAACATGGTGAAACCCTGTCTCTACTAAAAAATACAAAAAACTAGCCGGGCGACATGGCGGGCGCCTGTAGTCCCAGCTGCTTGGGAGGCTGAGGCAGGAGAATGGCGTAAACCCGGGAGGCGGAGCTTGCAGTGAGCTGAGACCCGGCCACTGCACTCCAGCCCGGGCGACAGAGCGAGACTCCGCCTCAAAAAAAAAAAAAACAAAATTGACAAAAATTGCATATATTTATGTGAATGTACACTTGAGAATGGCAGTTTGTGACTTACACTCTAACTGTATATAAAATGACTTTCACTCTGAAGGAAATAAAATCTAGCTCGTTTTCTACAGAGCCTGATTTACCAACAATATATCTATTATTCAAGTACTAACAGTCAATTCTACACTTGTACCATCTGCTTGGAAGATATATGGTATGTTTTTGATGCAGGAATAGAATTAAACATATGATAGTGTTACCAGTTTCATTATCGTAAAAAAAAAAAGGCCTCAAAGAAACTCTTACAATGGTTGCTTTGTGTGTTAGCTTGATTTACTTATTAAGAAACTCCTGTTTACCCTTTTGTAGGGAAGCAAGAAAATACTCTGTTTTAAAAAAGCTTTACTACCACAGTACAGGACAGACTGTGTTATGGAGACTCATGATTAAGACACAGCCTTAGAACCTAAAAGACACTTCTATCTCTACAACGGACTCAACGAAAGGTACTGAAAAAGTAACTGCCTTCATACGTTGTCCTTGACTCACCATGGTATTGCATAACAGACACAGTCATGTGGTCTCATGTCAGCAACTCCAACCAAGACCATTTGCCTGCCAACATCAAGCGTTACTGGGGTATGGCTATTTTCCCTTAAAACCAAACCAAAAACAAACTAAATATTTCTCTGCTATGAGTAACTTAAAAAACAAAAACAAGTTTTAACTGGCCACACTTCTACATTCCTATTTCCGACACTGGAGGGCAGATTTCTTTTTCCTTTTTTCACTTCATTTGTATAAATTCCTTTGTCAACAAGTTTTTTCTTTCCTTTTAAATGAAACCACTTATCCTTTATTTTGGAAATTTATTGAAAATGTTACACATACTGCTGTCTAGTGTTAAAAAAAATCACATAAATGGTTTGAGATTTGATTACTTGGCTAATAATACATTTTTCATTTATTTAGCAAATATGTAGAGTGTAATGCTTTTTCCATAAAATAAGCATTTTTTTCTAGATCCTGTAGGAGAATTAAAAAATTAAAAGAAAAAAAGAGAATGTTTAAACTAGGTGTGGGTGGGTAAAGGGGCTAGATAAGCACAGAAATAAAATAAAAGTGAGAATATTAGATATGCTACTGCATAAATGAACTTTGCAGCTGGATATGCTACTGCACAAATGCACTTTGGTTGCCTAGATCAGAATTCTGGATCAGGTCTTAGGAAAACTATTGTACTTTTCTGTGCCTCAGTTCTTCCTTCATCTCTGAAATGGGTCTAATAACATCTTCCTCATACAGTTGTTATGATGAAACAAACGAAAACATTAAAGCCTTACAACAATAGTGTCTGACATATAATTAGAGCTCATTATGCAATAGCTATCGTTCTAAAAGACATGCAGATCAGAAAAAACAGAGAAAAATATAAATGGACTTTGAGCTTGAATCCTATAAAGGATAGGCAGGATCTGGAGAGTAGAAAATAGGAAGTCATGATGCAAATATATTGGGGTAAAAATGAAACGGTTAGTTTGGCTTAGTTATAATGCAATGGCTTAGTAAGGCAGGTGAAGAGCAGGACTGAAGGTTGTGAGTATTAGACAAAGGGACCTGGGTGTAATATAGTAGGCCACAAACAGCTACTAAAGAGTACCATATATCTTCCAAGCAGATGGTACAAGTGTAGAATTGACTGTTAGTACTTGTAGGGTTATAATCAAAGGAGATTTATCAGCAGAGGACCATAAGTCACATGGAGGGTTGACGAGGGTTTGGGTTTATCACAAATGCCCTTGGGAAAGCTGATTTTCCCATGAAGTAGTTTCATTTACTGTGAAGCAGGACTTACACTAAGGACCCACCACAACAATTAAAAGCACTAAGCTGGGATCTTAGTGGGCTCCCACTGTCCAGAGGTGATGCAGTGAATGACTGCAGAAATGAATGCGAAAGAAAATGATATGTGATATGAACTTGAAAACAAGTTTGACTTAGCTTATATTACTGTTTAGATTTTGAATGAAATGTTCTCTTACAAAGGTTTTTGCAAAACAGCTGCTACTGAACTCTAACCCTGGTTAACCTTCAACAAATGCTGCTGTGGCAGAGATTGGTCATTGCTATCCATTGCCCATTCTTTTTTTCTTGCTCAGCTTTATTCAGGGAAGGAAAGCACCCTGCAAAAGTACTACATTTCCTGGCTTCCCTTGCAACTAGGTACAGGCATGTTAATTAGGCATGGCCAATGAGGTGGGGGACCTTAGGAAATTAGTTCATTTGCCCTTCTGATTTTTATACCTTCTGGACATAATGACAGCCATTTCAGAGCATGAATTAATCTTGAGAAAATCAGTCTCATTCTAGGACAGTAAAGCAGGAAAATGGAAGGAACTCTGATTCCAACCCTTGAATACTTATCTCTGGGGCTGCTTTACTTGAAAGAATAAACTACTCCGTGTTTAAACTGCTCACAGAAGCTCTTCAGCTTAAACCAATTACTGGCATGGGGAACAGGATTAACTCTACAAGAATAACTATTATTTAGACCCTGGGGCCAAGGAAGCTTACCTTCCCAGAGCACATGAGAAAAAAGAAAAAAAAAAAAAAAAAAAGGAATCATTAGAACAAAACTGGGATCCTTTCCAATAGAAGAAAGTTGGAAGGAAGAGTGGATAGCAATTTGGTAGGCACCAAGAATGGTCTATCACATTCTGTGACCCCCCAAAAAAGTACATTTAATCAATTGAAATGTAATTTAAATGAAAAAGCCAGTTCTGCGTATTAAGTAACTGAAAACATTAACAATGAGCAACAAAAGATTAAGCTGCCAAAACTTTAAGTTCTGCATAATAGAAAACATCACAAAAGAGGTACTGAACTGGAAACTGGAAGGATATAACTGACTTCCTTATACAGTAAAATTACTGTCAATCAAGTAAAAAACAACTTAAAAATTGCTATACAGAAAGATTCTCCAATTCTAAATAATCTGTATAACTCTTTGATTCCTAAATTGGCTAAATATTTCGAAAATGTTACCTACATGTTAGATATAAAAGACAAAACGAGAAAGGAATAAGGCATAATAATTTAAATAACAGAGCAAATTCAGTTCTTAAACACTGTTCTTAAAAAGTACGTTCAGATGACTGAAGATCACTGACATAAAAAATTACAATTATCCAAACACAAACTTTAAAAATGGACCAGTTTCACAGCTTATCTTTGAAAAATTTCATAACAATATATGCTAGTGTTATCTAATTATAACAAAAAAATCCAGATTGTTCATAATTTCATCTGGAAGTGCAAGAGTCAGTTCAGGATCTTAGCATAAATATTTAGTATTGACAGGAATGTAAATGGTGCAGGTGCTATGGAAAAGAGTTTAGCTCAAAAAGTTGGACACAAAATTGCCATATGACCTAGTAATTCAACTCCCAGGTATATATACCCAAATAATTAAAAACAGGTATTCAAACAAATGCTGGTACATAAATGTCCACAGCAGTACTATTCATAATAGCCAAAAGGTGGGAAAAAACCCACATGTCCAATCAACAAATGAATGGAAAAACAAAATGTAGCATTTACAAATGATGGAATATTATTCAGCCATAAAAAGGAATGATATACTGATACATGCTACAACATGAATCACAAAACCAATATGCTCAGAGAAAAAAGCTAGACACAAAAGATCACATATTGTAGAATTCCACTTATAAGAAATGTCCCAAATAGTTAAATCCATAGAGACAGAAAGCAGATTAATCTTTGGAACTGGATAGAGGTGACAGTTACATTCCATTGTGAATGAATGTATTAAATACCAATGAACTGTACATTTTAAAATGGTTACTTTTATACGATATGAATTTTGTCACAGTTGAAAAATAACTAACGTAGCATTAATATGAAATATGTAAAGATCTGAAGGAAGATGTGCGTTGGAATTTAATCAGTTCTAGTTAGTAGTATTTTGACTTGCTATAATCACACAATTTTCTACAATTTTTCTCCTGACTGAATATATCCTGGGACGAACTTCATTTCTTCCAGCCCTCTAAGAAGACTTAAAATGTGAGTCTACATTCAGATTAATCCCCACGGTGCAAATGGAATTGCCAAATTGCACATCCAACTTGTTCAGAAGACAAACAGGTTAAAAAGCATTCCGATCTAAACCACAAATGAAGGAGATTCTAATAATTTACAGTTATGAAGATCACTGAGGAAACTTTTTGGTAGTTTGAGACCCTCTAGCATCACCTTATAATGCTTTTGCTGCTTCTCATGAGAAAAATGAGATCAACAGATCGTTTCCTACTATCTTGTTCATCTACAAGGATCACAGTGGTCCTCTATAGAAGGTAGACTACACAGCATAATGTAATGAGGGAAAATAATAAGCAAGACCTGCAAATTCTATACTAAGACTCCACAAATGCTAAAATTAAAACCCCATATTTTCTAGAAGTTTACTTGTTTGCAAATTTTCAATTAAAAAAGAGACAGAAAATTAAAATCCTGCCCTCAGATGTTTTAGGTGTAGTAAGCAAATTCTGTACTGGTCCACAATTTCTGCTCTGAGGAAAGTAATGAAAAGGGCTACATACTTCTCTCCTGTGAAATGGAAGCTGGATGTGGCTCTGACACAGGCAGTAGGCATTGGTTTATCATCTCTCCCCAAAGATGAGTAAAAAGAAGTAGTTTTGTGGCCCTGAAATATTGAGACTTTCACCTTTGGGGAAGCAGACTGAAAGTAGCTATAAAAGGACAAGTACTGATGGGATGGGCACTTCCTACTGTACGGAATCAAGGGATTGCAAAAACCCTTTCCACTGGTATCTGTCCTTCATTGTCCTAAAACTGCCATCCCATTGTGGCTAACAGAAGAGATAACCCCAATTTTAACAGATTCTTTTTTCCCTTTTCAATGGCGATAGGGTCTTGCTATGTTGCCCAGGCTGGGGTCTTGCTATGTTGCCCAGGCTGGAGTAGAGTGGCTATTCACAGTCACAATGATAGCACACTATAGCTTTGACCTCCTGGCTTCAAGTAATCCTCCCACTCCAGCCTCCTGTCAGCTGGGACTGAGGGTGCACATCATCATGCCTGGCTAAAACACTAATTTTTTCCAAGTAAATGTCAAAAAATTTGCTTTTAGAACGTGTATATTGTATCTATATATTTAAAGCCATATACTTTTGAAATCATTATCTATCATTATCTAATGAAATATTACTTTTATTTAATTAGAATACTGAATGATGGTCATTGAAAATGCTTTAAGCACAAAGAGACAGTCACTGAAGCAAATTGTCTAAAATTCTGTAACTTAGTCATATTTATTTAGAGAAGGCCATTTAAACTTAAACCATTTTATGCAACAATTTTTTTTTTTTTTTAGATGGAGTCTTGCCCAGGCTGGGGTGCACTGGCGTGATGTCCACTCACTGCAAGCTCCGCCTCTAGGGTTCACGGAATTCTCCTGCCTCAGCCTCCCGAGTAGCTGGGACTACAGGCGCCCGCCACCACGCCCGGCTAATATTTTTTTGTATTTTTTTTAGTAGAGAGGGGGTTTCACCGTGTTCACCAGATGGTCTTGATCTCCTGACCTAGTGATCCGCCTGCCTCGGCCTCCCAAAGTGCTGGGATTACAGGCGTGAGCCACTGCGCCCGGCCGCAACAAGTTTTTTAAAAAAATTTTCATATGGCCCTATTTGGTTGTAAAGAAGGTAGGTGTTCCTTGGGATAATGTTTTACTATGAAATGCAGAAAACTGGTTTACACCATGTAAGAGCAAAACCCACTGATAATGGGCAAGTCAGTGGGAAAAGGAGTTAATAGTAAAATTCTGTCCAGGAAAAAAAACAAAAACAAAACCAAAGTCATTGAATTAAACCAGACTTCCAAACTTCATCATTCCTGGACCTCACTGAACTTCTGAGTGCCACATGTACTATTAACAATACTTGAGAGTTACTTTATTAAAAAAGCAACCTAGTCTCATCCTAAGCGGTATCTGCAAAGTTGCAGATTTTCATTTTAAAAAAGCTATATTTTTCTAACACACAATATTAAAATGAGAAAATTTCATCCACATACTACCTTCTTACACTGTAATTAACTTTAAAATACTTCAGTATAAACAGTGGAGGAAGACAGTTAGTTAATATATTAAATATCCTATCAATGATTCACATTCAAGGAAACCTAGACGATCACACAGGCACTACAAGTATCACCAATTCTGTATCAGAGAGTTCATTAATTAGCATAAAGGATGTTGGAAATATTTTTTCACAGTGAGATGAGTGATATTCAAAGTATGTGGTTGGTTCTCTAGTCTTTACATAAATAAGAAACAAGATCCCTGGCAATCCTGGGTAGCCAAACAGCTTTGGAGCAGTGGTCCAGTAGAGAATTTTATTTGGCTCTTCCTCCCTCGCAGTGAAGGATTCTGCTGCTTGACCCCATTAACTGAGCTGATCCCTCTGCCAGAATATTATGTTTTGAGTTAATCTTTGATGTAAGGTGCTTGCTGGAATGCCTAAAAAGAACAGAGAGGGACTCTACTATTCTTATAGGAACAGTTTAAATGACCATTTTGATACCTATTACAAATGCCCAAATTGGTTTATCTCAGCTCACAACATACCTAAGAATCATTTTATATACTATCGGTGATATGTATACCATGCTTTGGGAAACATCAAATCAAACCTGTACAAAGAAAAAGTGAGTAATTCAAATCTAACAAAACAAACAAGTATGGCTGTGAATTAAAAGTCCCAGATTTCCCAGGTAAGTTACTGGTGTTCTAAAGTATTGGTATATGATCTCACAATGAAAACAACTATATAAACATTCATAGAGTACCCTACTTAATTTACCCTAATACTTTTTTAAAGAACAAAAACATTTTAACAGCTGAAATTAGGAAGCTTCTTTCATATCTGATGGATTTTATGATCACTGTCCACCAGGCGGCAATTACGATATTGTTTTTATTACTCATGTATGCTTGAATAAAAGAGGTAGAGTGTGTGTTAATGGCTCGGCAACCCTAGAGACAATAGCAGAGCACACATTTCCACTTAGGAGCCACTGGTTTGTAGGGGGAGGCACTCGGCAACAGTCTGGATACAGGGATCAAAATTAGGCTAGGCCTGCCTAACTGCAAAGTGAGCTGGATGGTATCAGGTTTGATGTCACGCAATAATGAAAAAAAAAAAAAAAAAGACAAAATTTCACTCACATATATTGTTCCTCCCTTCTCCATAAAACAATCAAATGTTTACTTAATAATATCCCTTGGATTACATGAGTTGATTCACTGAGCAAAAATTTAGGGCAAAATTAAAGCAAACTGGCAGCTACCCCCAAGTGTGGTGTCCAATCAAGTGAATGTCTTTGGCAGGGTAAGCAGAGACTCCACCACCTCCTACTATATTACACTTCACCAACTGCACATATTTACAGCATCTGCCCAGCTCTCAAAGGCATTTGAGCTTGTCATTCCAGAATTAAACAGTAGCTAAAAGAAAACCTGATGTGCTGACATTTCAAAAATTATTTACACATCCCGGTGGGTCTGACTCAAACACGTATTTTCTCTGGTACTGACTTTCCACTTCCTCTTATTTATATACTATTAATTGACTGTCTTTCTATTATAGGCCATTTCAAAATCTTCATAGGAAGAGGTTAGTTATGACTAAGTTGCTATTTCAATCAATAATTATTGAGTATACATTGCAATAAAGGATGGTGAGTGTGAGGTGTCCACATGTGTGAGTGCACTCTGTAATTCCCAAAGCTGAGAACAAACAGATCATTAAATTAGGCTCTGTTTACATTTGCAAAAGGAAATTGTACCAAGATTTTTACAAAGCACAAAATTATTTGAAGCATAAAACAGAAATTGTAGACACTAGGAAATGAACACAAATGTTCCTAAATCCAATCCATCTGTAACTCCAAAGGATTAATAAAAGTAGCTTTGTTTGAGGACCTTTCTTTGATAATCTCAAAGAAAGCTGGACTGTGGGTGTGTGTGTATAAATATATGTAAGTATGTATACAAATATGAACATACATATTCATAAATATACATAAATATATATACACACATATATATATTTTAGAGACGGGGGTCTCGCTATGTTGCTCAGGCTGTCAGGCTGGTCTCAAACTCCTAGGCTCAAGCAATCCTTCTAACCTCAGCCTCCTGGGTAGCTAGGACTTCAGGCACTGTCATCATGCCTGGTAATATTTTTAAAAATTAACTAAAGTCAATTGTTTATTCAGATTCCCTTAGGTTTCACCCAATGCCTTTTTCTGTTGTAGGATACCACATTATGTTTAGTCATCATGTCTCCTCAGGCTTCTCTTGGCTATGATAGTTTCCCAGACTTTCTTGTTTTTGATTACCTTACTGAAATAAAGTGTGTAGTTTCGTTTGTCTTTTGTCTTACAGACTCCCTCCATTTCCAAAGTTAATTAGGTGAGCACCTTTTTGCCCCATGACGTTCAGTGAGGTTGTGTCACACATTTGTAATAGGCTCCTTTGTCATAGTCTGCATTCTACCTTGGGATCTCCTTTGACATCCCCAAGGATTTTTTGCATACAGTCAGGTTTTACTTTTTGTGTTGTAAACTTCAATGGGTTTTGACAGACAGTGTCACATAATTACAGTATCATACAGAATAGTTTCACCACCCTAAAACTCTCCTGTGCTTCACCTACTCAACCCTTCCTCCCATCCCCCAAACCCCTGATCTTTCCACTCTCTAGTTTTGCCACTTCCAGAATGTGTATGGGAATAACACAGTATGTAGAGTTTTCACATTGCCTTCCTTCACTTAGCAATATGCCATTTAAGACCCATTTACATCATTTTTGTAGCTTGACAGCCCATTTCCTCTTACTGCTGAATAATATTCCATTATTTGGATATACCACAGTTTATTTATTCATTCACCCGTTGAAAAACATCTTGGTTGCTTCCAGTTTCGGCAACTATGAATAAAGCTGCTATAAACATTCAAGTGCTGGTTTTTGTGTGGACATGTTTTCAACTGATTTGGGGAAATACCTAGGAGCATGACTGCAGAATCATATGGTGAGACTATGTTTAGCTTTAGTAAGAGACTGCCAAAATGTCTTCCAATTTTGCATTCCAACCGCAATGAATAAGAACTCCTGTTGATTCACAATCTTGCCAGCAGTTGGTATGGCCAGTTTTTTGAATTTTAGCCATTTTAATGGGTGTGGAGTAATACTTCACCGTTATTTAATCTGCAATTCCCTAGAGACAAATGTGTTGCGCTTTTTTTTGTATGTTCATTTGCCACCTGTGTGCTTCCTTTGGCAAAGTGTCTGTTCAAATCATCTGCTCATATTTTAATTGGGTTGTCTGTTTTCTTATTGAGTTCATATATTTTTAACGAAGGAATTACGCGTTTTGTTAAAATTCACATAATTTGCTAGACAACAGATTACAAATAAATTTCAGCAATTTGTCTAGGTCTGCATTTCATGTAGGAACCAATAATAAACTACTCAACTTTTCAGTTTTCTTTTTAAAAGCAGCACAAAAAATGGAATCAACCCAAAGGTCACAATCTCTTACAGAGAAGATATTAAAGACATTAAGGTACATTCATAGAAATAGTGCACACCATAGCTTTTAACATGCTCACTACAAATTCTGACCACATGTTGGCTTTATAAAACATCTAAAGTTGTATTGTTTAAAATGAATCATGACTGACATAGCTTGTCCACTACCAGGGCTCTAGCTTACATCTATGTTTCATTTTCACACCTCTGTCAAACTTAATGACGCAGAGTGCAAGCTAGTTGACGTCATTTAACTGATAACTTTTCTCAGAAAGTATTGGGCATTTTATCTGGAAATGTGGCTAAACTATTTAAAGACAATTAACTTCATTTTATGTAGCAATTACAACTGCATTCCATGAACACATACGATTGATGAAAGCATTTACTCAAAGGTTAAAAAAAAAAAAGAAAAGAAAAGAGAAAAAAGCAATTGGAGACTTTCTTGGACTTTCTCTGTGTGAAATTCTTTCTTTTTCTTTTTTTTGGGGGCGGGGAGACGGGAGCAGTTTCCAGCATTTTATTATGAAAAGTTTCAGATATAGTTAAAAGTTGAAAAGCTGAAATAATTGTACAGTTAACATCTATATTCATCATCTAGGTTTTATAATTACATAATATTGTATTTGTTTATCACACATCTATCTATCATTATTCTATCAACTCATCTTTTGTGTGAAATTTTTTTTGAAAAAAGAAAATCATTTTGAAAGTATTAACTGTTGTTTTATGGTATGCTTGACAAAACCAGAAAGGTACTTCTATTGTTCCTATTTTTTAAATGACTCCCCCGTCCATACCCACACCAAAACCAATTATATAAAGATCTTGTATCAGTTATTTTTCTCTGAATGACACCAGAAATTGAGCCTATACATTAGGTACAGAGAATAACCTTCCCCTCTGAAAAATCCATGGGAAAAAAAATTCAATTAAAGCCTAAGATTAAAAGCAATTTAACTGTATTTTAAAAATAAAATAAAGGTATATGTAAAATGTTATATTAGCATGCTTTTAAAATAATAACAGGTAACCTATAAGTATTCAATGTACAGTAAACAAGTCTCTCTAAATTATGAATGCCAATTCAAGGGAAGAACTTGAAATAAAAAAAAAAAAAGAAGGGAAACGGGAGTATCTGGAATAGCATACATCCAAATAACTCACAAATCTTTTATAATTATTTCCCAACACACACACACACACACACACACACACAAAATAAAAAATAAATACAGTCCTACCAGATTAAAAATAGAAGTGTAATCAACAGAATTGTTACTAAAATATTTGATTCCATCCCCAATTTGGAAATATAATTTAAGTCTTATTCACATATACAGTCATCCCTCGGCATGCTAGGGAAATTGGTTTTAGGACCACCTGCTTACATCCAAATCACCACCCCCGTGTAAACCCAAATCAGTGCATATGCAAGTCCTTGCGGAGCCCATGTATATGAAAAGTCAGCCCTTAGTGTATGCAGATTTTGCATCCTGGGAATACTGTATTTTCAATCCTCTTTTGGTTGGAAAAAAAATCCACATATAAGGGAACCAGCACAGTTCAAACCTGTGTTGTTCAAAGGTCAACTGCAGTTTCTTTTTCAACAAATAATATTTATTTGTGGGCTTTTTTCTTTTTTAAAAATGTAATAACATATAGAGGAAAATGTAACAAAACAGTGATCCCATT
The DNA here is from genome assembly GCF_009764315.1 of Trachypithecus francoisi. Taxonomy (NCBI): domain Eukaryota; kingdom Metazoa; phylum Chordata; class Mammalia; order Primates; family Cercopithecidae; genus Trachypithecus; species Trachypithecus francoisi. Next base: position 112,156,047 of record NW_022681456.1, read on the forward strand.
GCCCAGGATAATCTGCTGATACATAAAAATAAGTAAACACAATATATACATATAATTAGATAATTCAAAGTTATCGAGGCAACCTTTCTATTAACTGTTTCAGATATACAAATTATTGAAATACTCCTCCACTCCTTTTTACTGGAGCAAAATCAATCATACAATTTTAGATATGTCTTTTACAGAGAAAATATTTTATGGAGAAACATTGTTATTCTACAGGATTTTTGGATGTCGCTGCAAAGACCATGAATTTATAAATACAGATGAATATGTTCTTATCTCTTATTCTTGTTGCATCTAATGAAATTTAGGTTTCTTTCATAAATGAGAAGAAAATGTTATCTATTCAAGTGTTTAGCATTCAAATATTTATCCTCTATTGCTGCCAACTAGATATACAGCATTACTTTTTAAAAAATCACTGGCATCTTTGACTTTTTAAATTACACGGAAAATTAAGAGCTAGAAGTTAGGCAAAAATAACTCCGTTTTCTTATGTGACACTGGAGGAGAAAACATTTTGTGCAAACATTACTGGTAACCTGTTATAACTCTCTGTGGAGTGATGTCTCTGATGTATCCAAAACAATGCTATTTGACAATCCTATCCCTCTCTGATTTATGTCCCCCAGACACAGAGAAGTCACTGATTTTTCCACTATTCTTAAGCTTCTAACAAGTCCTGGCAGATAATCTTATTTTCCAATTTACTGAAATAACTTAAATCATCTGACATCTTCTCTCAACCACCTGTGGTAGCCAGCCCCCAAGATGGTATCCAACAGTCTTGAGGCAGTCATCCAGCTAAACTGTAGCAATTTCCTGACCCACAGAAACATTTAGTGTTGTTTTAAACATTGTATTTTGGAATGATTTGTTATGCAGCAATAGGTAAGTTAATGTAATCCATTTAACTATTCTGAAAGCTTGTAAATATTGTTAAGTCCTCAAATTTAAAAAGCACACTTCTTCCCTCCACTCTTTTATCTTTCTTCTTCTGCCAAAGTCCTCCAGAGAGTCCACACCAATCATGCTACTGAAACTGCTTTCTTAAAGGTCAATCAATATTCTCATCATTGCCACATTAATGATCTGTTTCTTTCTCATACTGTTGATGTCTATGCAGCTTTTGACAACTGGAAATCTTTACATTCTTGGCTTCCACAGCACTGAGTTCTCCTTAGCTCTGACCCAGGGAGAATTTTCTAACTTGGACTAATTTTCCAACTTCCTTCATGTGCTGTATTTTTATTCATACCTGTTGAACACTTTTATTCTGATTTGCATCCCCACCTTATCCCACAATTGGCCTAATGACAGCAACAAAAGCAACTGGCACAATTAAAATTTATAAAGCACTTATGTGCTAGGCCGTATGCTAAGTTCCTAACACATATATCATCCCGTACATATTTAGCCTTTCCATTAACTCCTTGGTGCCTATATTCTGCAATTCTGGGTAATCTACTGCTTTAGTCAACCTTTCCCTTTCTGGGAGTAAACTGCATTCCACACGTGTAATTCTCTTGTTTATTATCGTATCAATCATCTCCCTAGCATACAGAATACTGCTTAACACATAGTAGGTGTTTATGAAGCACAGAGTAAAATATTTGTTGCATGACTGAAAAACCCCAAGTATTCCTTTTAATACGTTTATTTATTATAATACTTTTAAAAATCATAATTACAACATGGGGATGAATCCTTGACGTTGCCATTTTGAAGGTCAAAACCTGTCTAATATTGGCCACTGCATTTACTTAATATAGACAATATTGTTGTAAGGCAGTCTCATTGCTATGACTATAAGACATAATCAAAATAACGACATCAGTAATTACAGTACTGAGAAAAGAAGTCATGGAGGACATTTTCTGGAGAGAGAGAGAGACAAGGAAAGAAGGATTAGAAGCATTCCAGATTATGTTTAACATATTAAGAGGTAACAGTAGCAGGTAGACAGTCAGTAGTAGATCTGGAAGACAGTAATCACATTTATAAGAAAATACGATAGGAAAAACCTATGTCTCACCTTCATTTTCTCCATGTCCTAATAACAGTTCTTAGCCCACAGTCACCCACGCAGTGAATCCCTTAGGTAGTCTAGGCTCTGCCCTTAGCAGAACTTTTTTTTTTGTTTGTTTAGATGGATTCTCACTCTGTCACCCAGGCTGGAGTGCAGTGGTGTGATCTTGGCTCACTGCAACCTCCGCCTCCCAGGTTCAAGCAATTCTCTTGCCTCAGCCTCCTGAGTAGGTGGGACTACAAGTGCCTGCCACCATGCCTGGCTAATTTTTGTATTTTTAGTAGAGATGGGGGTTTCAGCACGTTGGCCAGGCTGGTCTCGAACTCCTGACCTCAAATGATCTGCCCACCTTGGCTTCCCAAAGTGCTGGGATTATAGGCATGAGCCACCGTGCCTGACCAACAGAACACTTAACCACTGGAAGGATCACATTAGTTTGGACCTCTAAGAATCACCTATATTCAGATGAGTCCAATGTTACTCTCTTAGATTTTTTCCAAAGACAGCTGTAATGAAAAACCAAAGGAAGCTTGCCTATTTTGCTGCAAAAATTTTGTACAGCAAATTGTCTATTATACCACCCAGTGTTCCTAAATAAAAATCCACATGAGAAATTCTATTCAAGGAAAAACTGTCTCTGGATAAACCAAAGTGCCTCTTCTTTCTGACAGCATGGTAACTTATATTTCCCTTTTACAATGGAAACAGAGCTAAAACTGAAGTTCAACTACAGCAATGTTATTGACTTTCATGTTTAGCAAGTTTGTATTTTGTGATTTTCTTTACTTCTAAACTTACCTGTATTTTATTGCTTATACTTACCTTTTAAGTTTTCTAGGAAAAAACAATAAAAATAAATGTAATTCATACCCAACTCAACATTATACAACCTTTTCTAACACATATTTTATAAGTTGGGGGCTGACGTGTTGTTAAATTATCATTTTACCTTTGGAGATACAAATTTACTCAGAAAGCCAAAAGTCAGTGCTTCTTCAAGCTATTGATATTATATTTACCATGTTGGCAATTATTGAGTGCCTATGATAGTTCATGTTGCCTAGAACAATTTTTTAAAATTTGCTGAATTACTCGAGACTAAATTTAAAACTGCTAAAATTTGTAAAGGGGTCTCAGAGAGTAGAATAAGGCTCTTTATATGGCTTATTTTATGAAACGTTCTCAGAAGAATATGATTATATGATTTCACATATAAGAATGCTTTACAATTTTTAAAAAGCATACCTTGAAGTGCGAGGGGATGCTGTTATCCAAACTACTATATGCAACGCCCCTTACCCCCACACACGAGGATAAAATGTTAGCTGTTAATATGTCAGAGGCCATATTTCCTTGGCCATTTCTGCATGCTAGAAAGCACTAAACACTCAATAAATAAGTTACTCGGCATCTGGATTCTATTATAGCTTCCGTATTATTTATAACTCATAACATACTTTTATATTTTACATTTAAAAAAAAAAACCTTTTAGCTAGCTGGCTAACCTAAACAAGCTTAAATTGACGAGGAAGTTCCAAGTATTGCAAAAGAAGAAATAGTTTTTAGTAAGCAGATACATTTTAGAGCAATTTTTTTTTTTTTTTTTGAGACGGAGTCTCACTCTGTCGTCCAGGATGGAGTGCAGTGGCACATTGATCTCGGCTCACTGCAACCCCTGCCTCTCAGGTTCAAGCAATTCTCCTGCCTCAGCCTCTGGAGTAGCTGGGATTACAGGCATGCGCCACCACGCCCAGCTAATTTTTGTGTTTTTAGTAGAGATGGGGCTTCAACATGTTGGCCACGGTGGTCTCGAACTCCTGACCTCAGGTGATCTGCCCACCTCGGCCTCCCAAAGTGCTGGGATTACAGGCGTGAGCCACTGCGCTCAGCCAATTTTTTTTTTTTTTTTTTAAGGAAAGAAATACGCTGCTTTCAAATGAAAGGCAGCATCTACCCATGCAGATTGATTGATGTGATGAACAACTCATGATTTTCACTTTCAGATGGGTTCTTAACACCATCTGGCAGACAAGTCTTTCATTTGCTTTCATTCTCCCTTTATCAGCTCTTCTAAAATTTTTGTCACTCTCCTTAAGCCACTATCCTAATCACTCCCATGCCCTAAGCAAATATTTGTTGCCCTCAAATCTTAGGGTAGTTAAGCCCATCCTCCATCTTATGCCCCTGGATCTGTTTTCTTCCCAACTTCCCTGGCACCTTTTCCTAACAATTGGTTCTTCTCTTCCCTGCATCTTTAACCTTTTCTCTCTACTGGCTCCTACGTACCAGCTGAAAAACACACTTTAGTCACTCCCATTCTTTGATGTTGTTGAATTTCTCTTTTCCTTCTCAAACAGGCTATTTGCACTTCTCACTCCCTCCTTCTCACCTCTTTCCCTCCTCCATTAACTGTAATCTTAATTTTATTCTCCCTACTGCCCCAGCAAAGGTCACTGATGTCTCTTTAACTAACAAAGTCAAAGGGTGTTTCTTGGTCCTCATCTCAAAGGGCTGATGTGTAGCACCTGCGACAGGTAACACTCCCCTCTCCTGGTTTTCCTAATCTCAGTCCTCTCCTTGTTTTACGCTAATCACTTCTACTAGGTCTGCTCTGCTGATGTATCACTCCTTTACCCAGCAGCTAGACATTTGTTTCTTTCATGGTTCTACCTCCAAACCTCCTTCATTTTACACACTCCATACCCTTAGGTGGTTCAATCCATTCCTCATTAATTTTCTTATCATTCAATAACAATATGGATGTTTTAACTAAACCTATACTTTCTAAATCTATTGCTCTGATAATATTAGTATTATCATAATATTATTTATTTTGTTGTGTAGAGCCCTATATCCAATTTTTGCTTCTCAACAAAAGGAATATCCTATCTATATTTCAAACTTAAGAGGTCCAATCTTTATTCCCAATTAAACTTGTTTTTCTCCTGAAAATGTCTCATTTCAAACACAATTCAAATGCCAGAAAGAATAGTTCTCCCTCTCACATTCGCTACCTGCCATCCCAGTTTATCAAACCTAACATTCTATCTCCTTAACTTATGCTGTATCGATCTATCTCTATTTCTGCTGCCAGTTTAAAATCCTTGTCCCATTTTCAACTGTACTATTTCAAACATTAAGGAATCTATGCCCTATCTCCTCCTCCTTCAATTTGTCCTCCATGCTGCTGCAAGTTTCTCTCTCGAATATGCAGTTTGTCCTGTTCTGCCCCCTACTGAAACCCTTAAAAATGACCCTCACCAAAGCCTGCAGGATTGTCTGTGCTCCTTAGCAGGAGCACAGATGTGCCTTCCTCATCTGCCTGTGCTCCCTGCCCCTAAGCACCTCACACTGAACACTCTAGCAGCACTGAATGACCTGTTCCCTGAAGATATCTATAACCTTTTGGTCTTGCTGTTCACTCTTGTCTAGAGTGCCACGCATCCCTGCTTTTCTACTTAGCAATTTTTGTTCAAAGAAACCATGCTTAGCAAATGCTTACTCATCCTTCAAAACCCAACACAGACATAATCTGCTCTGAGAAGCCACCCACACTCTCATATCCTTGGGCAGAAGAAATCGTTCCCCATCCATGCCACTGCACACAATACACATACTTCTCTCTCACTGTACGCAGCACCTGCTCCAGAGGGATCAGTCACCGTCTTTGAAGATTTAGGTCACCTCGGTCTGGAATGTGTAAATAATCTCATGTTTATTTAACTATCTGACATAAATGATATTCTTATAGACCCTATTTCCCCTATGTGGTAGATTAGGAGTTGTCTGAATTCTTAGCAATCTAGTATAGGTACTGGAACAAGACTGAAAACAATTCTTCAGTTTAAAGATTAAGAATTTTGGAGTTGGCCGGGCGCGGTGGCTCAAGCCTGTAATCCCAGCACTTTGGGAGGCCGAGACGGGCGGATCACGAGGTCAGGAGATCGAGACCATCCTGGCTAACACGGTGAAACCCCGTCTCTACTAAAAAATACAAAACCTAGCCGGGCGTGGTGGCCGGCGCCTGTAGTCCCAGCTACTCGGGAGGCTGAGGCAGGAGAATGGCGTGAACCCGGGAGGCGGAGCTTGCAGTGAGCTGAGATCCGGCCACTGTACTCCAGCCTGGGTGACAGCGAGACTCCGTCTCAAAAAAAAAAAAAAAAAAAAAAAAAGAATTTTGGAGTTACATAGATCTGGGCTTAAATTCTAACTCTGCCCCTTATAGTCTTTGCGAACTTGAAATTAAAAAAAGAAAAAAAAACCCCACTCTTCCCATGTATTCCTCTTTCTGAAATGGGAGTATCTTCCCTGTAGATGCTGTGAGGATATGTTTGATGAATTTATGAATAAACTGGTCATGCAACATTTCAAAAGTTATAAATATTTAAGATTAAAACTAAACTAGTGAGCATGGATTGATTTTTCTTTCTTTCTTTTTTTTCTTTCATTCGAGACAGGGTTTTGCTCTGTCGCTCAGGATGGAGTGCAGTGGCACAATCTTGGCTCACTGCTACCTCCGCCTCCTGGGTTCAAGCAATTCTTGTGCCTCAGCCTCCTGAGTAGCTGGGATTACAGGCACCCGTCACCATGCCTGGCTAATTTAGCAGAGATGAGATATCACCATGTTGGCCAGACTGGTCTTGAACTCCTAGCCTCAGGACATCAGCCCGCCTCAGCCTCTCAGTGTTGGGATTACAGGCGTGGGCCACCACACGCGGCTGATTAATTTTTCAAAACCTTACATTTACTTGAAGTAATGTTTTAACAGATGCCTTATATTTTTGTTTCTCTTTCGACTTTGGTTGATAGCTGCCCCATGTTTAAAATCTTTTTTTTTTTTTTTTTTTTCAGATGGGAATCTCGCTCTGTCTCCCAGGCTGGAGTGCAGTGGCATCATCTCAGCTCACTGCAACCTCCACCTCCTGGGTTCAAGCGATTATTCCACATGATCCCAACTGTGACAAAGACTTAGCAGATGTGACTGAATTACCAAAGTCACCAACGTTGTGGTAATTTGTTACAGTAGTCATAGGAAACTAATACAAGCCTCCGTTAAATAAAATTTATAGGAGGTCATTGATTTGGACTGAGCTCCTGCATTAGGCTCAACAGACCAGACCAAAATGGAGTTACTCATGCTGAAGTTCACACCACCAAGCTAAAACTAAGTTGTTTATCTGACCTTCCAAGAAATCAGGAGAGGAATGGAGATAATAGCCGAATCCCCAAACAGGTCAATTTTAGCCAGCATGATAAGGCAGTACCTCCTGCTTTAAACTTCATAAGGAAAGTAACTTTGAAACAACCAATCTGCTTTTTGTTCTCTGATTCGGCTTTCTTCACCCTTTTTTGTCAATAAAACCAACCTCCTCTGCTCAGTTCATCAGAACACTCAATTCTATTTTATACGACGAGGTATTACCTGATTCTAGAATTGCAAACAAAAGCCAATTAAGATCTTTAAAATAAATTTTTTGTGACTAGGTCATTTGATATCTTCTATTGACTTAAAACAACAGAAATTTATTTTCTCTCAGCTCTAGAGGCCAGAAAACAGGCCAAAATCAGTTTTAATGGGTAGAAATTAAGGTGTTGAGAGGGATTCCATAGACTGTAAAGGAGAATAAGTTCGCGTTTGCCTCTTCCAGCTTCTGCATGCCTTAGTTTGTGGTCCCATCACTCCATCTCTGCCTCAGGAGTCACACTGCTCTCTGAAATCTCCCTCTGTCCACCTCCCCTTCTAAGGACACTTGTGACTGCATTTGCCACTGCCCTCCCCACCAAGATCAAGGAAAACCTCATCTCAAAGTCCTTAATTTAATCACATCTGCTAAGTCTTTGCCACAGAAAGTAGCCTTCACAGGTTCTGGGATCAGATTATCACTACACACCCTGAAGTGGGGGAATATTATTCAACTTTGTGGGGGCAGGGTATGCGTCATAAAACCAAAGAACAGAGTGTAGGGGCAACTCTCTATCATATTCATACCTTTGGTATATCTGTAATATTTTTACAATAATTATTTCATATTTTTTAAGTATTAAAAACAAGAAAAAGAATATAATGTAATATTCCTCCATAAACCCTAGACAACACCCCCATAAGCCTTAAAAAACATGGCTAAGTTTCATGTTAATGTCTAGATTTACAGCAGCAACTCTACCGAACATCACTGTTAAAATTTATAAACAGACCAACTCTTCAAATAAAAAAAAAAAATTGCTTCCTTATTAACTCTTTAGAAAGTGGAGAAAAGGCAGTAAAAACGACAATGTCTCTGACCAACCAGGAAACATATACACTGATTAAGTCTCCCAACATTCACATCCTTTGCTCTATAATTTCTACTTCTTATTAACCTTAATAATCCATCTCCCAGATAAATTTGGCTGGCTGGATATTAACTGCTGCACTTCTTCCTTTCCTGCCTCTGACAACTTGACCTCAAAGGAAAAATATGTTTTTGATATATACTTAAAAATCATGCTTTCTTATTGACTTAAACGATAATTTCAGATATTTATTCTCAAGGAAAATGTATAGCTCCAAAAAAATTATGCATATATCTAAAACATACCTTTCTGACAAAAAAAAAAAATCATAGCTCATCTAGAATGGAAAATAACCCAAAGATGTGTGCCGGACAGCAGACAAGCTGTACACCAGACATCAAGAAGAATGGGAGAAGATCCCGACTCCTAAAATCCAGAACCTCTTCCACTGGAAATCACTCATGTTAAATGACAGCTAGGGGGAGAAGTTCCATTTGTATTAATAAGTTACAGGTCCTCTGTTCTGGATTTACACTCTTTTACCTTTACAAGGTAGATTTCGGACTTACACTTTTAAAAATGTCAGAAATAAAAATCTCTGAATATGTGTGGCATTTTACTAAGATGTATCAGGAGACTTCAAAAACTTGTGGAAAAATGAAACTAAAAGATAAATATTATAAACTAATCCTTAACATAAACTCCATTAAGGTTAAAACACTTTTATAAATGAGAATACCAGCCATTTAGTCCATCCCTAAATAACTGAGAGTCCTAAGAATTTAACCACGTCAATGTAGTCTTTTTCACGTTATTAACTGAATAGGAATGGACATCCTTAAAATCCTTTAAAGATTTTTTAACATTAGGAAGCAAGAAGTCAGAAGAAGCCAAATCAGGATGATGAGATGAATGCCTCATGACTACCCACAAAAACTCTCACAAAATTCCTTTGTTTGATGAGAGGAATGAGCAGGAGCATTGCTGTGGTGGAGAACTCTATGAAGATGATTTCCCAGACATTTCTACTAAAGCTTTGACTAACTTTCTCAAAACATTCTCATAATAAGCAGATGTTACTGTTCCTTGGCCCCTGAGAAAGTCATAACAAGCAAAATGCTGTGAGCATCTTTTAAAATTGTTGCTGTGACCTTTGCTTGTGACCAGTTCACTTTTGCTTTGACTAAACCACTTCCACTTCTTGGTGGCCATTGCTTTGATTGTACTTTGTTTTCAGGACCATACTGGTAAAGCCATATTTCATCTTCTGTTACAATTCTTCAAAGAAATGCTTCAGGATCTTGATCCCACTTGTTTAAAATTTCCACTGGAAGCTCTGCTCTTCTCGAGCTAATCTGGGTGCAACAGTTTTGGCACTCACTGAGTGGAAAGTTTGCTCAACTAATTTTTCAGTCAGATTTGTGTATGCTGAACCAATCAAACTGTCTGTGGTGGAGGTTCCGATTTCTGCTGTTAACTGTCAGTCTTCAATTAGGGCATAAACAAGATTTATTTTTTCCTTGAAAACTGATGTGGATGGTCTGCTGGTGCAAGCTTCATCTTTAACATAGTGTTGTCCCTTCCTAAAATGAGTTATCCATTTGTAAACTGCTGATTTCTTTGGAGTGTTGTCCCCATAAACCTTTTGTGAATCATCGATGATTTTACTATTCTTCCATCCAAGCTTCACCATAAATGTGATGTTTATTCTTGCTTCAATTTTAGCAGAATTCACATCGTTCTGATAGGAGTTCTTTTCAAACTGATGTCTTATCCTTCTTAGTGCCTCAAACTAGGTCCTGTTCAGACATGCTACAACACATTCATACAAGTTTATTTTGGTATAAAAAAATTTATGAAATCCATGCATAGTTTTATCACAATATCCATTTTCCATAAATTTTTGAAGTCCCCTCATATTTTTCACTATTTCTCTCTGAATTGCATATTTAATTTCTTGTACTTTATTTTGAGATAAATATGGCTACTAAACTACCAAAATATCAATTCTATACTAAGCTTAATGGAAACTCGATCTATCTTCATTCTCAGGGACAATCATATTGATGTCAAATATTTGAGGCCAACATTCGATCTGCAGAGTACCCTGGGATCAAGAAACCGGCCCAACTCAGGCTCTTAAGTAGCTAAGAATAGGAGGTCTTGCCCCTAGATGTATTAATATTTGTATCCTCTCTTTTTGTAATAAACAAGGATTTGAGAACATGTACAGTCATTAGGTTACAGCAAAGAAAACTGCTATTTAAATTAGGTTTCAAATTTCACTGGAGTGCCAAAAAATGAAAGTTTAGTTGGAAACTGAATCCAACTATCAGTATTTCAAAATACAATTTAAGAAAAAGTCCCCTAAAGTAGGTGGGTGGGCCAGTGGAGCTGACAATAGGTATTCTACTTCCATGACTATGGTGTGTTTCAATGAAGAGGCAGAAGGTTTAAATTCAAGTGAAAAGATGAACCTTTTTTTTTTTTTTCTTTTTTGAGACAAGAGTTTTTGCCCTGTTGCCCAGGCTGGGCTGCAAGTGGCATGATATTGGCTCACTGCAACCTCCAACTCCTGGGTTCAGGCGATTCTCCTCCTCAGCTTCCCGAGTAGCTGAGAGTACAGGCACCTGCCACCACACCCAGCTAATTTTTGTATTTTTTAGTAGAGACGGGGTTTCACCATGTTGGCCAGGCTGGTCTCGAACTCTTGACCTCAGGTGATCCACCTGTCTTGGCCTCCCAAAGTGCTAGGATTACAGGCATGAGCCACCGCACCTGCCTAGATAAACATTTATTGAATGCCTACTTTGTGACTAACACCATGCTAGGTTCTTTAGAGTAACTTTAAGAGAATGAGTGGAAACTTGTGAGAATTATAAAAATCTTTACCCAGTTACTATTTTATTATAAATCTTTCATGTTGTATTCATCGCCTACACTCCTAGTGTAATGTACACTCCTAGTGGCTTTCAAAAATGCCATTTTAACTTACATATCTATGACAATCACCTTATCAAAATTATACATTTTACATCTCATCACCTTGTAATTCTAAGATTACAAAATAGAAGACAAAAAGCAAACTGACAATTTTTCCTTTATTTATCCAGATATTTTAATATAGAAATTCATAGTTAAAATTACTGAAACGCTTGCCAAATGTTTAATATTATGTATTACAGTTCTTCCTTTCAAAAGTAAACCATATGCCAGAAAAAATTAAGTTCCAGGGTGAGGTTCTGAATAAGATATTAAAGGGCAAGAAGTTCTGCTATGAACAGTCCTTTATGGTCTGTTATTCGCCAAACGTACTTGACCACAAAATCCATTTTCATCTACCACCACTTAGGATCTTTAAGCACTACTGAGATTCATCAAAATTAAGGAAATAAGTGTTCCTTAATGGGTAGATGTTAAGTTAAATGAGTAGATAAATTTAATGATTTGGAAATGAATAAGATATATAGGTATATTCTTAATATCTAGAAACCTGGCAAAGAGACCCTTGTCATTGGTAATTTTTCTTTCTGTATTCTTCTTACATTTTCCCAGTATTTCTCCACACATTTCTTTAATAGATCTTCTATTCATTATTTCTCTTCTATTGATCTATGAAGATTTATGATTAGAGTATCTGGGACTAAATAAATAAGAGAAAGTAGTATAAAATAATATAACAGTATAATCTTGCCATGAAAATTTTGTGACCAACCAGTCTGCAGTGAATATGAGAGAAAGAAGTTAAAACCACATCTGTCACCATTACATAATACACATGGAATATGTATTTCTGAGATTAGTTTCAAAGACTACAGAGGACTTTATAGATTTTATGCACTTGAGATATTTCAGTTAAAAAAATTTAATAGAATTTGGAAAAGCAATACTTGTTTGTTTTCTTCCCACAATGGCTATTAGTGAATGACTTACCCCTCGTGAATCTTTGTCACAGTCTGTGAAATAATTTTATTACTTTAGAAACTATAAATGAACCACTTTATCACTATGGTAAAGTATTATACTAAAAGTAGGTAGAAATAAATAAGGTAGGCATCATGTGCAAGGTCAAACAAGTGAGTCAGTATAAAGAAGTGGGAATAGATTTCTTGAGTCCTGTCACCCAGTCCTCATCTCTAACCCTCCCTTTTCTTGAATATATAAGCTTAAGTATACACCCACCTCCTTCACAAGTGCCAATCCTGGAAAATGGCATAGTGGGGGAAGTTCACAAAATGAAGATATTTCAGGAAAGCCTCACATAATTGCCTGGCATTTGAAGGTACTAAGCTTTCAGTAGTCTCTTCCTATTGTTCCCACCCCCCACATCATTTTTCTAGACCTCTTTAAAGCACCTTATATGTCTCAAATTCCCTACCTGACATTTATGTGTACTAACAAACATGATTTTCCCCGAAGGAAATAAATATGGTAATTTTATGCTTTTTCTTCAAATTTTCAAAAAATATAAAGTTGTATCTTCAGCAGAGTAATGCCATTTTAATCTCCAGGAGAAGACTCTGAATATTTGGTTGCCAAGTTTACCGATTATAAATACATAATCAAAATTGTGTTCATCATGAAATAACAATGTATAGATTTTCAATATTATATAACATTATAAGAGCATAATATGGAGAAAATGCACAAAAATATCCCCCTTTAACTTCATGGTAAAACATGAACACTTCGGATTTTTTAAAAAATCACAAAACATTTAAATAAGATTATCTTCCTATTGATCACTCATTGATAATATGAGCTCAGAGAAAGTAACAGCCTAAACTGGCAAAACTATTACGCAACATTTATGTAGCTAATTCAATAAATTAAGATAGAATTCTAAATATGAATACAGAATAACTGTAACACCTTATATTTTACAAAATGTTGTCAATTTCATTTCATTTTAGGATAGTTTAAATGATCAACTGTATTACAAAGCAAACTTTCATTTTTGAACCACCTTTAATAATATATATACATATTACTGTAATACACCCTCTCATTTTCTTTAAAGAATTTTTGATCTTTCTTACCTACTACTTTGGTAGATACAGTATAGAAATGTAAAAGCGAAAACTGTAATTTCATTAAGATGTAAGAACAAAAATGCTAAACTGTCCAAAAAGACACATCCTGAAGTATCTCGGCACATAATTCTGCCAGCATTATTCAGCACAAGTGAGCAAAGAAAATTTGTGGAGAACATGAGAAAGTATCATCATAGCAATTTATGAACTTGTCACCTCAGAAATGTACTGGAAATATTTCAGAAGAATAAGATTTAGACTGCAGAAACAATTTTCTCCCAATCTCAGCTAAGTTACTTGCTACATAAAGCTTCAGCATAGTACAAAAAAGCAGCAGATATAAGTAAAGACATAGACTGGCTAGGAATAACTGACCGATGAGAGCAAAATAGAACAGAACAGCCAATTAACTCACCAAATAGCCTTTTGCTAAAAATCTGCGTTCTTTTCTTTGTCTCAGGCTTCTGGTTTCTAAAGACAAATTACATGCTTTCTGACAGAATGATGACAAAGGGGCACACCGTGATCTCTTTTCTGCTCTTTCCACTATAAGAAAACTGAACCACACTGCAGTCTCCAAGAGTAAGTACTTCGTATGAGCATGCTCAGTATCTAATTTAAATGACTTGGTATTTCATCTCAGCATGTGATGACCTACTTCCAAATAAACTCAGAAAGCTGCACATTTAATAAAGATCATTAACTGACAATACAGAACTACTAAATGATAACTGATTTGTTTTTAACCTCATAATCTTTGTGGTTCATTTAACTGGAAATGATTATTTCTACAAGTTTATTAAATAACAAGTCCTTAGGTTTCAATATAGAATTAATTATGTCAACATAAGAATCCCAAAATGCTAGAATGAATTGGAAGTTGCAAAACGTCCAAGATGTGATCCCAAAATGTAAATAGGACCATTGATAAATTAAACAAACTATAAACTACCCTTATTTCACTTTTCAATCTCTTATTCTGTCCTCTTGCCTGTTCACCAAGTAAAACAACCTGAAAACTATGCAGTGGTATTTTAATTTCTCCTTTGGAAATATTAATAAAGACTAATAAACTGAAATGTTCAATGTATTTATTAAAATGTTTGCTATCCTCAAACTATGGTGATAGGATTTTTATCTGTTGTTTACATATTAAATAATTGAGTTATAAATTATACGTCACCTGAATACTGATAAACCTATAAAAAAGTCTTTAAAGAATGTTGTATTTTTGAGAAACAGTTTTACAAAAATGCCACAAAAACCAACCAAATATTTTGTGTATGCATATTTATGCCATCAAATACATAATTCACCTAGTTTGTTAAGTCAATTGCTGCAAAGGCCATTAGTTTGGGATGATGAAAATATGGTCAAGAAGTTTTTCCTCTGCTCCATTTTAATCTTCCTCCATAAATCTAGATCTAGTACAGCCCCACTAAAACCAGCTAGACAACTCTTTCACATCTACTTCCCAACTTTCACCTTGGGTAGACGAGCAAAAATAGGAAGTGTCTGAACACTTGACATGCACCCCACTCAGGATAGCAAGTCACTGACAGAATGGGGCTGACCCACCTTTAAATGGGCCCACATGCTAATTAGAGCTTTTCCCTTCTTCCCAAGCCTTCCTGGTCACCTCTTATTACTTCCCTATTGTAAATCACCCTTCTATATAAATGTCTCATTTTTGAGAACAGTAGCCTCACAGTCCTCTACCCTCCTGCCTCCTGACATGGAGGGTGTGGGAAGGCAAGAAGACATAGGAAATAGGCATCCCATGGAAACAGCTAAGATAAGGCCCTTCCTGAGACAAGGTTATCAAAAGGTCACAAAAATTAAAATGTGTCAATACACGTATGTTTTGTGTCTCTAAGTACTGTATGCATGAGGGTAGTTCTGTAGGAAGAATCAGTTACCTACAGTACTCAAAGAAAGCTCTATGATTCCTAAATGAGAAAGTGAAAACTCTTCACTAAAAAAAAACAAATAAAAAATCTAACTGTGATCTATAAATATTATTTGAGAACATGTTATATATGAGTTACGGTACACTGCAATGCACAATGGGAACTAAAATGAGTACAACTATCTCTGTTTTTAAAGAGTTCAACTAATAGGAATGACCAGGCAAGAGTACATATAATTAATCTAAGCATTACAGTAAAAGACAGTTGCTTTAGTGTCCTAGAGAACTTAGAGGAAAGAGATGAAGCATTCTAAGGAAGGCAATCAGTAAGGTCTTTATGAGAGGGGTGAACTTTCTGAAATGCCCAGATGAATACTAAGGATCTAGACTAGACAGGAGAGAGAAAGAGGAGGAAACAGCCAGGTCAAGGCTGAGATGTGGCACACTGGAGGACCTGGGAACTGGTGGTGTGGAGACTGGAGAAGTTGTGATATTGACAATGTGAATACTAGAAAGTGAGGGCTGTCAACACTGGGAAGAAAGAAAGAGATAAAAACTAATTATTCTGAGATGGAATCTGGAAGCAGATGGCAAGAAGTGTTCTAGACCCTGGAAAACAGAAGAGTGAGGGAGTCAACTCTAAGAAAGAGATAGATACAAAAACAGGTAAATGAAGACAGGCAAAGAGGCAGTAATTCCAGTCACACTGGCATAGTACTTACTCATTTCAAATTCACTGTATGAACTCCTCCATATCACTAAATTGCTCTCTAACATGCATTTCCTGTCTCCCATACATCCAACTTAAGTGTTCTGATTTAAAATTGAGATCGTCTTGTAATTACATATATCCCTTAAACCTGAGGCCTTCTTTTTTAAATCCTTATATATCACTTATTCTTTAACTTACTGATTTACCCTTTCTCTACCAGCAAAACCTGATATAATGTTTTCCAAATACTACCCCAGTAAGAATGAATGTTTAAAAACTCAACCAAAGATATAACTTATTTCTATGACAATTGAGTATACTCTGAAGACTTTATACAGTGTTAGTGCATTTGTCCCACTGCATGTACATACATGAGATGGGCGGATCTTGCTCATGACTTAAATGTATCTGCCTTCCATTTGATACCTAACCAAAGGGAGGGAATGGGAGAAGCAAGACTAGAAATGAATACATGAGCCTTGTACGGCAATTATCATTATCACATCATTATCACCCAGAGACCACAGTTTGTTAGAGTTCACAACTGGTGTTTGTACATTCTATGGGCTGAGTCTTACACTGCAATCTGTTGTTGTTTTGTTGACCATTGGGTTATAGCAGAATCATCTGGGAAGCTGGAGAACAAACACACACATGTACTTCCCAGGGTCCAGAAACCTTTCCACCTGACCCATCAGTGGAGCCAGTCTGTAAAACCTCCGTAAATTTTGAGTTTGCTCTGATTAAGAGCCACTCCTCTAGATGCTCACCTGTTCACAGTCTTTCAACTTATGAGTCTTGTTTTAAGGTGATGAATGACAGCTAGCACGTATAGAATGTCTCAAATATATGGTTTCATTTCATATTCACAAATCCTCATGTAATAGATTTTATTAATATTCTACCTGGTAAACAAATCTGGACACAGAGACTCAGAGGCTTATTCTGTGTCACACAGATAAGTGAATAGAGTTGAAATTTGGACGCAGATTTTGGAATTGTTTTGTGGTGATAGAAACCCATGGTCTAAATGTGATCTAAAAGGCAATGAATTCAGGAGGCAAAACTACTGAAAATAATTTTCAATAGTAAAGAAATATGGAAAGAGGTAGGGGAAGAGTTGGGAGTAACTGTGAAGGGAATAATTAAGAATGAACAAAAAGTAATGAACCCAAGGCAAGTGGTACTAACTCAGCTTTTATTTAGTTTTATTGCAGTATAATTCACATTTCATTAAACCCACCTATGGTTAAGTGTACTGTTCAGTGACTTTTAGTGAATTTACAGAGTTGTGCAACTATTACCACATCCAGTTTTATAACATTTCCATCACCACAAAAAAATTCCCTCATGTCCCATTTACAGTCAATCTCCACATCCACCACCAGCCCTAGGCAACCACTGCTTTGTTTTGTCTCAATGATTTGCCTTTCTGGGAAATTCACAAAAATGGAATTATACAATGTGTAGTCTCTGTGTCTGGCTCCTTAGCATCAAGGTTTTAAAATTCGGTCATCGTATACCATTTATCAGTCAACTGTTTTTTTTTTATTGCTGGGTAGTTTTACTGTATTGATAGCACATTTTGTCTATCCATTCACAGTAGTTGACAGACATTTGCACTGTTAGGCGATTATGAATAATGCTATCAACATTTTAGTATAAATCTTTGTGTGGACATGTTTTCATTCTTCGTAAGATACTTACGTAGTAGAATTGCTTGGTCAAATTTACAATTAATTTTTTCCAGAAACTGCCAATCTCTTTCCAAAGTGGTTGTAACATTTTATATTTCTATTACCAGTGTAACAGTTTAAGTTTTTCCACATCCTCTGCAATACTTGATATTGACAGTCTTTGATTATAGCCATTCTAGTGGGTTCCTCAGTGTGGTTTTAATTTGCAATCTGCTAATGTTTAATGATGCTGAACATCTTTTCATGTGCTCACTGGCTATTTGAGTATATTCTCTTGTGAAATACATTTAAATTTTTCCCCTATTTAACAAATTGGGCTGTTTGTCTTTTTATTATTGAGTTGTAAAAGTTCTTTATATATTCTGGCTATGAGTTATTTGACAAATATGTGACTTGCCTGTATGTTCTCCCAGTCTGTGACTTGTCTTTTCATTCTCTTCAGTGTTCTACACAGATAAAGCAAAATTTCTAAATTTTGATGAAGTCTAGTTTACCAATTTTTTCTTTTATAAATCTTTAATTACATCTAAGAAATCTTTGCCAGGCCCAATGTCACAATCTTTTTTCTAAAAGTTTTATACTTTTTATTTTTACATTTAAATCAATAATCCACTTAATTTTTATGCATATGATTACAAGGGCCTAAGGTTTTAAAAAATTTTTTATGCTTACATATAGCTATCTATCTAATTATCATAACATCATTTATTGAATCATTCATTCTCCCCCAATGAATTCCTTGGGCACTTCTGTCAAAATTCTTTCCTTGGTTTTGGAAAGCAGAAATAGCAAGCAAGGAAAGGGTTAAGAAAAATGAATGAAGATACAGACAGATTTGGATTGAAGAGGAAGAAAAAGCTAATGAAGTTCATGGCTGATAGTTTCTATTTTCTTCTCCAAGGTATGATCTGCTAGGAATGAGGAAAAGAGGAGTGAGACAAGCATTCTGAGGTGAGTAATCAAAGATCTGGAATGTTTGTTATGGGGAATAGGAAAGCTACTGGATAATGAAGACAATTAGTTTAGAATATGCTGTTTTGTCAACTAGTATTAGTCACCAAGACGTGAAGCTAGTCATAGGCCTGCATACAGATACTGGAACTTCCATTAAATCTTCTATTCTCAGGAAGAATGAAAAGGAAATCTATTCAGCTGGAAGGATAAAGGATTTTTAAAAGTTTTTTAATGTTTAAAATTTTTTTTATTGGTACATAATATTTATATATATTTAAGGGGGACAGGTGATACTTTTGTTGCCGCATGGAAACTATAATTGATCAACTCAGGTTATTTGGGGGATCCATCACCTCAAGTACTAATCATTTTTCTGTGTTGGGAACATTTTAGGTCCTCTCTTCTAGCTATTCTGAAATGCATTTAATACATTGTTGCTAACTATGGTCACCCTACTCTGCTATCCAATATTTGAGCTTTTTCCTTCCATCTAACTGTATGTTTGTACCCACTAACTAACCTTTCTTCAGCTCCCCTTCCCCCTATACTGTCATCATTCTAATGTCGACCTCCATGATATTCATTTTCTTAGCTTCCACTTAAGAATGCAAACATGTGCTATTTGTCTTTCCGTTCCTGGCTTACTTCACTTAATGACCTCCAGTTCCATCCATGTTGATGCAAATGACATGATTTCATTCTCTTTTAGTGACTCTTTTCAAAAAGTTTGAGATTTCACCTAACTTAGAGAATAAAATATAGAATCAGTTACACACAGCTTCAGAAAAAAAGCTCAAGTCTTAGAATGTGCTTTTCCTCCATGGTATCTGAGGTCATCAGGTTTAATGCTACTTTTTGCTGGGACCTGGTATCTCAACAAAAAGCATCTTGCAGTACAAATATTTACATCAAACTTTCGAAGCGTGGTTGGCTTCTGAGCAACTGCAAGCTCCTAAGATCACACTGTCATGTATTCATGAAACAACTCTGAATTTTAACCAACCACTGGGAAGAAAAACCAGTGGCAACAGGATCTTGAAAATGAGAAATAAACCACAAGTTAGAAACAGATGCTGCCATCACTGCCACCACTTCGTTCTTTGGGACAAACCAATGACACTTTTCAGTACAACACACTGACAGTCATGAGGTACTGACGCTAGATGTTGCTGATAAAATTTTTTTTTATATTTTATTGCTTTCTCACCCAGATATATCTACAGAAGGCATTTTTCCAAAAAAGAAAAAAAGCATTTTGAATTTTAAATATTCAATCGTTAGGAAGATCTCTACAAAATCAGGAGCAAACATTTGCAAGAGTCTTGGGCAGCGGTATACATTTTACATAATAATTTGTTACTGTCTTACAAAAAAGAATTGTAAATTTTAAATCATATTTCCATAAAATAAATGTAATGATCCAGTGACTTTTACTGCAGTGATAAATCCTTAGCACCTACTTAGCATGTGGCAAGATAATGAATAGATCTAATTATACATTATTTTGGCATTCAAGCTGTCTTTTGCTATAGACAATGTTTAGACTATAAGAAAATCTATCATGTTTTGCTAGAAAAACAAAAAAACAAAACCATACATGAAATAATTTTGCTGCTGAATAACGGTCTTATAGAAAAATTTTTAAAAATATTACACTACGTAAATAAAAAAATGGGGATGGGGTATAACTATTCCTGCATTCTGCTAAAAGATAGAAAAATAAATATTTCTTAGTGCTCCTTTCCCCAAAATCAAAACTCATTTTTTTCCAACTCTGCCTAAGGATATTGTTAATTAGATAGTTAATAACTTAAGTATTACAAAATTTGTAATTAAAAAAAATCTGCTCCCTTTGTTCATTCACGCAATCATTCATTCCACAAATATCTACTAAGCATTAACTATGAACCAGACACTGTTCTACGTGTTACACACAACAGCAGTAAAAAGGTCTATGCTCTCATGGAGCATACATTCTCATGGGGGAATGAAACTCAATAAACAAAAGACTACTTGAGATAGTGGAAAAGGGGTATGCAAAGAACTAAGACAGGTTCAATGACTCAGTGAATGGATTGTCAGGAAAAGCCCCGAGGGAGCAACAGTTAAGCACTGACTTAATGTCACAAAAAGGGGAAAAGAAATCCAGATAGAGAGAGTGGACAGTTAGTTTAAAGGCTCTAAGCCTCCTGGCATATCTGAGAGAGATGAAAGAAGGCCTTTGTGACTAGAGTATGGTAGGATGAGAGGAAAACAGTTGTAGAAGTAGAAAAGTCAACTGGGGTTAGATTTATAAGTCAGATAATGAACTTTGGATTTTATTCTAAGTGCTATGGAAAGCCACTGGAAGACACTGACAGGATCTGAATTACATTTTTATACTTTAAGAAAATGAATCTAGCCAGTGTGGAGAATGGACTGTAAAGGGTCAAGGGTGAACAAGCAGGGGAAAAGCAAAGAGGCCGCCACAGTTGTCTGCGTGAAAGATGATGGTGGCAAAGACGGGAGGTGTGGCAGAGATGGAGAGAAGTGAGCAGATTTGGGACACGTTTTGGAGGGGAGGAAGTGTCAACGGGGCTCACTGATGATAGACTGGAGGGGAGGTGGGGTGATGGTAAGTGAAGGAAAGAGAAAAACTGAGGATGACTGCAAAGGCGGCAAAGTTGTTTTTTTCTGACTGTATATATTAGACACTGTATGAAGAGGTCAGTGAATGTGGAGATCAGGAAAGAGGTGGAGATGAAGATTTATGGCTGACTGGCATACGGTGTACAAACAGCCTTGGAAGTGAATGAGGCGACTTACATACACACACACACACACACACACACACACACCCCACACCAGATAGACTCTGTGACTTCAACAATGCCAACTGTGTGCCTAGTCCTATGCTCGGTGCATCTGTGGGAAAAACAGATCTTTGTCTTCAGGGAGCTTCTATCAGAGAAGACAAGTGCAAACATAATAAACGATGTAGTACATTAGAAGGTGGTAAGTGCTATGAAAGAAAAACTAGAGTGTGGCTCAGGAGTGTGGCTAGGGTAGTGAAATTAAACAGGGGTCAGGATAAGCATCATTCAAAAGGTGAGACATGAGCAAAAAGGGAACAAAAAGACAGGCATGGAAAAGGTCAGTGTTAAGACCCTGAGGTAGGAATACATAACATCTTCCAAAATAAGTATTGCCGACATATTTGAAAAATAGCCAGAACAGTATGGGAGACTGGTCTGAATGGAAGACCAGTAGGATCGGAGCAGTGAGAAAAGGGCCAGAAAAGGAATGGTCATGAAAGCAGCATGAAACCCATAAGGGTATGATGTCATAGAAGTCAGGAGAAAAGGGTGTTAAGGTCCAACGATGCTGAATGTTGCCAAGAAGTAAAGTGAGATCTGAACAGAGAGGTCCCTAGTGTTGGAAGTGCAGTGTGGAGTCAGTGGGGAAGAGAGCTAACTCTACAGAAGGGCAGAGAAGGAGGGACAGCTGGCAGGAGGTATATTCACTTCTAAACATAATAGGGAAGGTTGGCTCTCGGGATTTAACTAAATTATTACTCTATCACAGCCAGTGAACAAGGATTTGAAAGTTTTAATTATGTCAACATGGTCAATCAGTGCTGGAATCCAAAAAACTCATTTTATTTTCTCATTCAATTACAAACTATGAAAAAAAAGTCACTTCTCTCTAAGCTATTTCTCTAAAAAGAAACAGAGAAAACAAGTTAAAAACTCATAAGCCAGAGTAGCAGCTTTGGCAGCAACACGATAGCAGCCACCATTTGTTGAGACCCACTCTGGGTGTTGTGGATATGTTATTCGTCTTTTGTTTGTACAGGAATATTGTCACAGAGGTTTTACTATTCATACTGTGTTATGAGCAAAGGTAAAACAGGGTTTCACTGCTAGGAAATGGCAGGAAGGGATTAGAAGGAGCTTATGCTTTTTCTACTTTGCCACAGTGTCTCTCTTTTATTCACACCTGCTTAGAATAAGAGATCACATAGGGGTAGGTTTTCTTCTTGCTTTGTAAGAGACACTCTTGATAGCTAGATATGGTATTTTTTATTCTTTATGACACCAGGAATTACGTTAGTTACCTTAATGCTCTATTGGAAAAATTACAAATTACTTGTTGACAGTTCGTGGTTCAAATTTTTTCACTATATGCATTTAACATATACAAGATTTTACAGTCTAAAGACCTATGAAAAATCTACTATTAAATTGTCTTTATGTGTTAATTGAAAACATTTGATTGAAATAGTTAATCCTTAATCAGTACTGACATATAAAATATAATCTCTGTTGACAACTGAGAAAGGAAGATAACAGATTTTTCAAAAAGTTTAGAAAAGACTGACAAAATCTCACATTGTAGAAACAAAATATTCTTCAAGAAATCAGACTCAATAAAATACTGTTCAATGTCACGGAAAAAAACATAACTACTGCTTTTTGAAAACTGAAACTCGATAGATACACGTCAATCATCTCAATTAGTGTAGGTAAGGCAAACACCAGATGCTCATTAAGCAAAGTTATATAAATAGCAACAAAGAGAGAGAAAGATGCCAAAGTAAACAGAATAATCAATAGAGAATGGCTTCACAAATTAAAGTTCATCTGTAGTATGGAACACATCATGCAGCTGTCAAAAATAATAGCAGAAGTATGTGTACTGCCATGGAAGACATCTATGATATACATACATTATTTTTTGTGTGGGTGTGTTTATGTGTGTATATACACACATACATATATACACACATATACACACACACACATATATACACACACACATACACACATATACATAGATATATACCTAAAAGGCAGGTAACAGAACAGTATATGTTAATAGCCTAGATAAAGGCTACTTTTTTTTTTGAGACACGGTCTCTCTCTCTCTCACATAGGCTGGAGTGCAATGGTGCAATCTCGGCACACTGCTGCAGCCTCCACCTCCTGGGCTCAATCAATCTTCCCACCTCAGCTCCCAGAGTAGCTGAGACTACAGGTGTGTGCCACCATGCCCGGCTAAATTTTTGTATTTTTTTGTAGAGACAGGGTTTTGCCATGTTGCCCAGGCTGGTCTCGAACTCTGGACTCAAGTGATCCGCCTGCCTTGGCCTTCCAAAGTGCTAGGATTACAGGAATGAGCTATCACTCACCCAGTCTCCTTACTTTATATCCTTTTGTGCTATATGAATTGCTCTGATAAGCATGTATTAGTTATGTACTTAACAATTAAAAAGAAAGAAAAGAAATGGGGGAAAAAGAGGTTGTGGGAGGAAGGGAAAGGAAATAAAAAGGGAAATAACAGGAGCCAGGAATAAGATGACAGGTACACATGCTAGCAGGGTGGTATGGAGAGATCTGGAGTGTGATGTTGCAGGTTCAAGTCCTAGTCCTGTTACTAACTTTGCGCAAGTTAAACTCCAAGGTTCAGAGGTTTCGTTTATTTAATAGTCTTACTACAGTAAGACTATTTCTCACCCTACAGAATTATTGTGAACATTACCACGAGAAAAATTTTGAAATGTGACAAATACAGTGTCTGGTACAGTATAAATACCCAATAAATGGTAGCTATTTTATGTTTTGAAATTAACATGCTAAAGAAAACAGCTTTACCTGTAAATCATTTGCTTTCTATAACCTTAAAGTATATTTGATATAAACCCTTTTCATTAGTTTTAAAAAGTAGGTAGTAATGATGATCACAAAGCCAGTTCAGTAGAATATATGCTGGTGGTACTATTAGAAATGTATTTCATCTGAGATTTCCAATTCCAGCTTTAGAAGTCCCTAGAGCACTTGTCCTTGTTCATACAACTCTGAATCCGAAATCTGTGCCTCTTATCCAGGGATTTCAATATTCAATTTGTCTGTATAATAAAACTGGTAAATACCTGTACCTCCTGAAGTTACTCTGCAGTAGACAGGTAAAAGGCGGATATTAAGGAGGGGCACATTCTCTAGACCATTCTTTCATATTTAAAAAAAATCAGTTGGTAGGGATGTAAATTTGTTCAACCTCTATGGAAATCAGTATGAAGATTTCTCAATGAACCAGAAATAGAACTATCAGGCAATCTAGCAATCTCACTACTGGGTATCTATCCAAAGGAAAAGAATTCATTATATAAAAAAGATACATGCACTTGTATGTTTATTGTAGCACCATTCACAATAGCAAAGATACAGGATCAATCTAACTGTCAATCAATGGAGGACTGAATAAAGTTAATGTGCATATTATACACAATGGAATACTATTCGGTTATGAAAAAGAATAAAATCATGTATTCTGCAGCAACATGGATGGAACTGGAGGTCATTATCTTAAGTGAAACAACTCAGACACAGAAAAGACAAATACTGCAGTTCTCACTTATAAGTGGGAGCTAAATAATGTGTACACATGGAAGCAGAGTATGGAATGAAGGACAATGGCGACTGACAGGGTTTGGATATTTGTTCTACCCCAGTCTCATGCTGAAATGTAATCCCCAAGGTTGGAGGTGAAGCCTGGTGGGAGGTGTTTGGATCATGGCGGTGGATCCCTCATGGCTTGGTGCTGTAGTAGCAACAGTGAGTGAGTTCTCATGAGATCTGGTTGTTAAAAGTGTGAGGCACCTCTCTTCTTGCCATTCTTTTAAAGCTCCTGCTCTGGCTCTGTGACATGCCTGCTCCCGCTTTGCCTTCTGCCATGAGTAAAAGCTCTGTGAGGCCTACCCAGAAGCAGAGTAAATGCCAACACCATGCTTGGACAGCCTTGCAGAACCATGAGCCAATTAAACTTCTTTTCTTTATGAATTATCCAGCCTCAGATATTTCTTTATAGCAATGCAAGAATGGTCTAATACAGGGCCTCAGATGGATGGGAGGGTAGGAGGAGGGTGGATAATGGGAGGTTGCTTTGTAGGTATGATGTGCTGGGAGGCTGTCTGGTGGGTACAATGTGCGTTGCTCCAGTGATAGATGCACACTGAAGGCCCTGATTTTACCACAGTGCAATACATATCAATGTAGTAAAACTGTACTTGTACCCTATGATTACATACAAATTTAAAAAATCAAAACTCTAAATCAGAATAAATGTCCAAGTATAAAATTCATACCTAACTTTCCATTTGAAGTAAGAAATTGATTAAAAATTTAAACTGCCTTCTCACAGCAACCTAATTTAATCAACATTATTTGCTTTTAAAATCTTGGCTTCATGTGTTCCCAACATGGAGAATTACCTTAATAAGCATAAAGTATCTTAATAAACAAAGTCTTACCTAATGAAGCATCATTCTTGTGAATTTTACTATCATATACCCCTCTTCTAAGTATTAAGACTTTCCTTCTTTAAAAATCAAAACCAGGCCGGGAGCGGTGGCTCAAGCCTGTAATCCCAGCACTGTGGGAGGCCGAGACGGGCGGATCACGAGGTCAGGAGATCGAGACCATCCTGGCTAACACGGTGAAACCCCGTCTCTACTAAAAAAATACAAAAAACTAGCCGGGCGAGGTGGCGGCGCCTGTAGTCCCAGCTACTCAGGAGGCTGAGGCGGGAGAATGGTGTGAACCCGGGAGGCGGAACTTGCAGTGAGCTGAGATCCGGCCACGGCACTCCAGCATGGGTGACAGAGCGAGACTCTGTCTCAAAAAATAAAAATAAAAATAAAAAATAAAAACCACATTAATATTGCATCCTCTTATGTTTAAAGTTGACTTACACGCTACTGTCCTTGGATTTATGCACCTCATAAACACTCCAAAACCTAATCTACAATTTAAAAGTCTAAAATCTGAAACAGGGGTCAACAAATTTATTCTGTACAGGACCAGATAGTAAATATTTCAGGCCTTGTGGACTGAACAGTCTGTCAAAACTATCAACTTTGCTACAGTGAGAAAGTCGCCACAGACATTACATAAACAAATGAGTATAGCTACATTCCAACAAAGCTTTATTTACAAAAACAGGCAGCAGGCTGGATTTGGTCCACAAGCCACAATTACTGACCCCTAATCTAAAGTATTAGTTAAGTAGAATGTCTATGATAGTCTTATCACTCCTTAAAAGTTTATTACCACAAGACTCTGACCAATTATTTACTAGATCATTTCACTTATTAACAATTAGTATTACTAATTTTAGTAAGAATAAATTCTTTTCTTTCTTTCTTTTTTTTTTTTTGAGACACAGGGTCTGACTCTGTGGTCCATGCTGCAGTACAAAGGTGCCATCTGGGCTCAATGCAACCCCTTCCACCTCCCAGGTTTAAGCAATTCTCCTGCCTCGGCCTCCTGAGTGGCTGGGACTACAGGTGCACGCCACCACACCCAGCTAAATTTTTTTTGTATTTTGAGTAGAGACAGGGTTTCAACTATGTTGGCCAGGCTGGTCTTGAACTCCTGATCTCAAGTGATCTGCCTGCCTCGGCCTCTCAAAGTGCTAGGATTACAGGTGTGAGCCACTGTGCCAGGCCAAGAGTAAATTATTTTTTCTATTCTTATCATTTCATTAGGGTTCTCCTTAATATTTAATTTTTCATAATTCCACATTTCATTAACTAAAGTGAACTTAATCAGTCTTTCCTCATGAATCTCATTTTCTAAAATTTGTCCTTTTTACACCTTTGACTTCTCTCCAAGTTTCCTATGAAAAGTAGAAATGTCAGCACTTCTCTGTAATTATCTGCTTTTATAAAATTCAAAAGTAAAGCAAGCATTTACATGTTTACTTTTTCCTTCATTAAAATTAAAAATAAAAATACTAAAAAAATTTTTTTTAATTCAAGTCAACTGTTCATAATAAAGATATTCTTTTAAAGTATGGTAGCTAGCCTCTAAGATGACCCTCAATGATCCCCAGCCTATACATGGACTATACAAGGGTATGCATACCCTTGTATAGTCCCCCCCTGCAATGAATCAAGACTGGCCTTTTTCACCAATAAAATATGACAAAAGTGACACCCAAAGCTAAGTCATAATGGCAGGCAGCTTCTGCCTTGCTCTCTTGGGCTTGGTTACTATGGACAAAGCCAACCACTATGTCATGGGTCACGCAGCCTTGTGCAGAAAAACCAACTACCCACCCTCAACTTGCCAGACAAGTGATCCTCCAGCATGAGCTTTCAAGCTTCCAGAGACTAAAGTCTTAGGCTCATAAGGCTCATACAACCTCGTAAGAGAATCTGAGCCAGATCCTCCAGCATGAGCTTTCAAGCTTGCAGAGACTAAAGCGTTAGGCTCATAAGGTTCATACAACCTCATAAAAGAATCTGAGCCAGAACTACCTAACCAAGCAGCTTGAGAATTCCTGACTCACAGGAACAGGGGGGAATGTTAATAAATGATTATAGCATTATGTTTGGAGGTAATCTGAGAAAACAGTTGATATTCCTGTATCTAATTAGGTTACAACATATCTTATTTTGTATAACTGAATATTTCGGTTCTTGGCAGCAGCAGTTGAAAAACAATCATCTATATTGCAGTAAGATGAGTTTAGGGGACAAGACTGACAACAACAACCACCAATTAGGCTGCATGGTAGTGATGGATGCTAGGCTGTTCATTCAACAACACTCAGCATTAACTCAAAGCATTCAGTGTGGGAAGCTGTGTATTAACAGTTTGATTTCTACACACTGGTCTGTGACCCGCAGTTATATGCAAGAAACAACCCCTACTGGACTCCCATTCTTGCCCATGTGAATCTCACTGTTTCACAGGGCACTGTGTTTTTAAATCTTGGTCTGACCCATTAGTGGACAATGATGTTTGCTACCAGTACTTTAAAATAACAAAACAGAAGAGAAGGTATAGGTGGCAAAGAGAAGAAAGTATTTTCATTTTAGTATTATATAAAGTGGACAGTGGATCATCCAATAATATTTATTTCTTATTGTGGGTAATGGTCAAAAAAAATTAAAATAAATGACATAAAATAGCAAATATGTTTGTATCATAGGAAACTAATTAGTCACCACACTCATCCAGTTAGCCGCCAGCTCATTTTCCTTTTCCAACTTCTCTTTTGCCTGCCCTTTAAATAGCTGGGCTTCCCTGCTCATTTTGTTTTCACACTGATATTTTTAAATTCCCGTGAAAACTGGCTCTGGCTCAGTTGCTTTTTTCCTAATCTCAGATCTGCTTATCTTGAGAGGGTTGAGAATAGGAAAGTCTCTTCTCCTTTGGGACATTCCATTTAAAACACATCTAATGGTTGTCTCACAAGAGTAAGGCAAGTAATAAAAGGAAGATCAGATAGGGAACTTGCAATAACACTGAGATAACTGAAATTTCCGGCTACATGAATCATCTTCAGTTCTCCAACATGCTAGAAATAATTAGATATGCTGGGCTTTCAAGGTTAATTTTTAACTCTAGAATGTCCAAGCAGTAATTGTATTTCCTACTAAGACTTTAAGATTATTATCACCCATGTGCAGCACGTAAAGCTCTCTGATTTCGTGACGAGGGCCACAGATGTAGTACACATCTGGAATGCAGTAAGTTATCTCCCAGCTTTCTCTCCTGCAGCACCTGGCACAGTGCTTTGCATTAACCTGAATAAATGAATATCTTTTAAAAAAATTATTTGGGGAATTGAAAGACCAAAAAAGGAAATATTTATCCAACTGATAATTCATTTACTTATTTGCAATGCTTCAAGAGAAAGGCATTATTATCCATAAGGAAGTTTTCCTAGCTTTAAACCAGTATGTCTATCACTGAAAATATAATTACCAGTAAATATAAAAATGTATTTCCTAAAACTTTTTAACAAGATGAAGGAGGATTTCAAGATTGGGTTTTTTCTATCAAAAGGTAAAGTGAAGCTGACACTAAAAGCAAGACTTCAAGGAGTAAGACTCAGCTGAATAATAACTTTCAAAATATACGACATAAGGAGGAAATGAAGATGCAACATGTTGTAAGTAGATTTTAACAATTAATAAAGAAACAGATTAATGTCTTTGGAAAAGCATAGAAAAGCAAGTAACCAAATTCCACTAGAATGAGATCAAGAATAGAAAGGGGGGGCATTAAATCACAAAAGCTCTAATGAAAGGAAAATTCTGGCTGCTGTCAAAGGAGTCTTTTCCTAAGCAACATTCCCATTTTTATTAATTTTTCAGAAAGGAGTTATTTATGTCAATAAAATTTTAGCAGTTATGTCACCTAGTCCTATCACTGGTCTACACAAGACTCGACAGCAGTCTGTTTAATGGTCTGAATAGCATGAATATGTTGGTAAGTGTCAAATTCATTCTCCTAACCCATTCCTGAGTTCCAGACTGGTATACCAAACTTCCTGCCTGAAATTTCCATTGGCTTTTTCCACAACCATCTCAAACTTAACCTACCAAAAACGAATCTCTTGTTGATCTCCCACCTTCAATCCACAACTCCTCCCTGAGCCCCTGCCCTTTCCCCCAAAAGAACATTTTTTCCTATTTCTAAGCATCAAATCAGCTGCAACAATTCAGGGACAGTGCCTGTTTTATTCATCACTGTGACCCCAAAAGCTACCAGAGGTCTTGGTGTATAATAAAAACTCAATAAACATTGGTCATTGAAAGGCTTTCTTTTACATTTAATCCCATTTACCGTTAAGTATATATAATGCCTTTATACATAAATTATAAATGCAAACAGACAATGACAAGGTAAAATAAAAAATGAATTTAATTTGAAAAAGGAATATAATCTAAATCAACATAATGTGTATCATAAATCTGTTCTTTTGTCTTTAGGGATTACAAGTTTATTAATACAGTACTTTCATAAGTTGAATCTGCAAAATAAGACCTTAAAGGTAAACAAGCATCATGGTCTGATACAGTTATTCCATTGAAATATTTACTCTAAGTTGGCCATTGCCAGAAGCATCAATAAAATTTCAGAACTGGGAACATCATTTCTAATCTACTATGACTGAAATCTTTACATGAAACACAGATTAATGAAATTTTAATATTTTAAATTGTTCTTATCTTCCTATATTTTTCTTTCTCATACATTCATTATAATAGAAGTATAATTTTTGTCTTTCCAAAGCGAAAATAACATGCTGACCTCAGATTTTATTTATGAAAAAAATGTATTAGGATGAAAGAAAAAGGAGGAAAATAACAATTTTGGGGGAAGATAGGAGCAGAGAGGATTGGTAACTTTAAATTGCCTTTGTAATTCTACTTCGAAGTCCTTATGTCCTTAATATTAAAGTAAAATTCTAGTCTGGACACTTCTTTACTCTCAACTCTATTTGTACCTGCTCTTGACAACCTAGTAATGTTCAAACCTGCATATGTGTGAAGTGGCCACACTTTGCTTACCACCCAATCAACTTCATTTTTTTCTATTTTTCATAATGACCTTGATGAGAATGGCAATGTTCCAACAGGTGGCAGACCAAAAATGGTTTTCATTGCTTGAAGAAAAAAACACAAATATATAAGTAATTTGTTAAAGAATCTTAGCAAACAAGTAGTCGTTTCTGTGAAGCTTGGTCAGCCACCACTTACCAAGCACTTTATCTGAAGAAATGTCTCTCACCCAACTGGGAAAGAAACATAAATTGAAACAGATCACATTTAAAAAAAAAATTAAAATGGTCTAGTTTCATTTTCATAAAAATATGCTCCTGTATGTTACCTTTATGGGCTCTATACCTCAGTAAGGTAGAAACACTCATTCATCTCCATGACCATTCTTCTCCTACTTCTCTAAGTGTTCCATTGAAAAGCATCAGACAGGAACACTGAGGACTCATCTATATTCTAGTCCCTTTCCACACTAAAAAGATCTGACTTTTATATCCAGTGGGGTATTGCAGAACTGGCAGAGCGTGGCCTGTGAGCTAGGCCACTGAAGCTCTTGTGGCTTCTCTTTGCTTTCTCTTGGGCCACTCACTAGGGGTAAAGCCAAGCAGCATGACTGAAGAACTGAAGCCACCTGCCAATAACCTGGATCAACCTGGATCAACCTGGAAACGGCTCCTCCAGCCCCAGACAACCCTGCATCTTAACTGTAATTAACACCAACATCTTAACTATAATCTCCTAAGAGAACCTGAGCCAGAACCACCCAGCTAAGTCAATTCTATAATTCCTGACTCACAGAAACTGAGATATTAAATACTTACTGTTGACTAAGACACAGTATTTCCTCAGTTTTCATTCATCATGTGTATTACCAATTTGAATCAGTGTATCTAGAAATTTTAGATTTAGATAGGAAAACACTTTGCAATCCAAACCTGGAGTGCAAAAAGTCAGATCTAGACACAGCAGAAGTGGGCTTTTGGAACTCCATTTGTAAGACCTCACATATGTTAACTTGCTTCTAATGGCCAGAATGCTACTAGACAAGGCACTTTAGAGTGCTGATAAAGACAGTCATACAGAAGATGCTCATTACATGCTTGATAAATCAGTGAGCCAATAAATGTAGTTGGAATAAAAGAAACTATAATGCCATGGGTGGTTAGAGTCAGAGTACACACATCTTTGTAATTACTTATTTACAACATCTCTTTCAACCACCAGAGGGCAGAAACAGCATATTGTTATTCCTTGATCTTCTGATTTAACAAAGCATTTAGAAGGAATAAAATATAAATTCTGCACAAAAAGAGAGAGAGAAAGGCATCCTTCTTAATAAATAGGAACATATTAAATTTTGCATACAATGCCCAAAAAAGCTTATAGATGAAAGCTCAGTTAGAATATAGGACTTCAAGGGATAGACACAAATCATAAATGGTATTCTAAAAAAGGAAGAAAGCAAAAAACAAGAGGCTGAGAGCTTTGGGTCAGTTTCAAAAAAACATGACTAGAGGGAATGTAGACTGACCTCAATTTAAATCTAAACTTTTTACTCTTACTCCATTTCTTCTAGCTACTAATTAGAAAGCACTTGGTATTATTCTACAGAAAAAAGTAAATTTGGTATACTAAATTCAAGCTCATTTTCAGCTATTCACATGTTATTACAATCCAACTTTCTTGTTCTATTTCATCAAAACGAACAACACTGTGAGCCTGCCAGGAGCTACCATCTCCTGCTAAGTGCAGTGCCCAGAAAGAAATAATCACCCTCACTGTGGCCAACCTAACTTAGACCTATTATCTGACTGCAGTTGTGACAATGCCCTTTGATATTATATATCAAGTACTTCCCAACTGCTCTGTTATTTTTAATGGTACCACCCAGCAAAGTTTATTGAATTATATTTCTATATATCGTCATTTTCTACTGAATTGAAAGCTTGCTCCTAACAAAATTAGCACAGCCATTGTCTTTTTCCTTCAAGTTACCTAACTAAGCTAGAGCCAGGGACAACTAGCCTTATATTAGTATTTTATGGGACTTCTGGCAAATTATGTTGTATGTATGGGTTTATGGTCTGAGTCCTAAGATATATATGCAGTTGGTAATTATATTTATAAGCCTAGAGAGACAGATAACAAATGAAATGCAATCCAATTATTTCACAAAGGATATTCTTATGAAAGACACTGAAGATAAATGTGTTAATTCTTGATTAATCTAAAAGGCATTAATAAAAATATCCCATCCCCTCAACTACAATAAATAACAAGATTTTATATGTATGTGTGTGTATTAACTAATTAATGGCTATCCTTGGAACAACTTGATCTTTATTACTTTTTGGTTCATTGGGCCCCTACAGATATAGAGACTCCCAAATCATTTGCATTCTTTAAGATATGTTAAGTACACAGGCATTCTTCAGGGGAATGGGACTCTTCCAGCCTCAACCAATTTGTATCAGAAAATCCAATACAAATTAGCTTAAGCAAAAGGAGGGAACGTATTGGTTCAATTAATTTAAAAATTCAGGAGTAGATTCAGAAACAGCTAGACCCAGAGACTCAACTAATACGATCAAGTGTGTATCTATCTGTCTCTGTTCTTTACCTCCTACCCTTCTCCCTCCTCCTCCCAGGCCATCCCTACCCCACCTCTCTCTGTCTTTCTCTCTGTTATTGCCCCATGAGGACAGCTTTAGGCTGACATCTTTATAGCTTCAAATCCAGCATAAGACATTCTCAATCTCCAAAGCTTAAGGAAAGTCCCAGGATCTAGTCTTACTGGTCCAGCTTACACAATGTGCACATCCCTGGTCAATGACTAGGATCAGGAGACATGGAACAAATACTGACCAGACCTGAGTATAATAACAAGTACTGAATAAAGAGTTTTTCTCCAAGGTAAATGTGAGTTAGATTCTCAGAAGAAACAGAAGATGGACAGGGCACAAAAGAAATGTATGCCATCTCTGTATCACAGTTTCAAAGAGGTCCATGAATCTCCTCTCCAAAGTTAAGAACCAATGTTAAAAATTTCAGTTTCAAAAAGGTCCATGAATCTCCTCTCCAAAGTGAAGAACCAATGTTAAAAAAAAAAAAAAAAAAAGTATAAAGAAGAATAAGCACATTTCTAAAATGTCGATTTAAGTCTAACACTGCACTATATTGCTCACATTTAAGTAACTGATACCTTAATCAAATGCAGTGCCTTACTCTGCCTCCTCAACTTGTAAGCACTGCATTTGTCTCCACTGACGACCTAACAATCACTTCTTGAAGTACTGTTTTGTCTTCTGACTGTGACTTCCAGGACCTGCATTAGTGGAGTTCCACCTCTCTGAGTTTTATAGGTATCCCCCAGTGTCCTCTCCTCTTTTTCTGTCTTATCACTTCTATTCAAATAACTCTCAAATAGTCATTTCCAAGCTAAAATTTCTTTGAAAAATTCCATTCCCACCTTTTTAAAAACCAAATGTAGATCTCAAAACCTACAACCACACTCAAAATATTCAAAACAAACATCACTTACTCTTTTCAACAAAATCAGCCTTTCCTACCTCTCAATCTACCTGTGAAATAATCTGATCATTCAGACATTCTGTCTTCCATGAAGACTTCCTTCCCCTCCCTCCTCACAAGATGGGGGTATGCTTTCACAGCACCCTATCACTGGCATAGTACTTATCCCATTTCATTGTGATGACTGGCTTATGTACTGAGCTCTTACACTAGAATATAAACTCACTAGCAAGGGCATAGCTGTATCTCACATGTACATCCTACATGCCAAGTACAAATAGCCAGGACATAAAAAGTACCCAGCAAATGTTTAATGAGAAAGAGGAAGAGGGATTCATTTTTATGAAAGATCTGTCAGCCAAAAAACCAGATTTTTGGAGGTTTACTATTCAAATAGACTGTGACTTGGTAAATAAGGTCTAGGCAACAAGACTGCAACCAAAATTTATAAAGCAAAAAGTCAGGGAATAGAATGAAAATTTGAAAATTACTACCTTCTTCTTATCTTTTTCATAGCCATTCCCTGAGGGTTTTTTTAATTACTTTTTAAATAATAATGGTAGATATTAAACACTAGGAAACTCTGTTCCTCCAAAGGACTAAAAACAACAGTCCATCCATAGGCACCCGATGTGGTTTCTGTAGAGGCCTTAACAAATTTTTCCTTATAAGACCAGGCACTGTAAACTTGTTTTGTTCATCTGTGATGAAATGACAACAGCTTTGTTTTGTGGGACTTTTATAGGCTCATGCCTGTAATCCCAGCACTTTGGGAGGCCAAGGCAGGTGGATCACCTGAGGTCAGGAGTCCGAGACCAGCCTGGCCAACATGGTGAAACCCTGTCTCTACAAAAAAATACAAAAATTAGCTGGGCGTGGTGGTGAACACCTGTAGTTCCAGCTACTTGGGAGGCTGAGGCAGGAGAATCGTTTGAACCTGGCAGGCAGAGGTTGCGGTGAGCCAAGATCGTGCTACTACACTCCAGCCTGGGCAAGGCTCATCTCAAAAAATAAAAAATAAAAAAAGAAGAAAAAGAAAAAAATGTTTCCTTGTAAGTATCAATTGTATTTTCCTTGTAAGTATCAATTGTCCCAGCTACTGTCCCTTGAAACACCAAGAGACGGCCTTTTGGGGCAGAGGAGACTGAGAACAACTAACTCAGTCACTGAAACCCAAACCACTTGCTTCTCCGTGACATGCCTCTTAACATTAAAGTGTCATTACAATCTGAATTTTGGTTTGAGAAACTCATTATTATCAGTTTCTGTGACGCTCAACATATTACTTAATATTCTAAATTTTCTCACCTGTAAAATGATAATACTAATAATTATCCCACAGGGTTGCTGATAATAAGTGAACATGTAGGAAAAGGACCTAAAGCACAGTTGGTGCTCATGAGAGAGAATACATGATAACAGTGGCTCTCTGGAACTCATAGAGGAAACTAAAGTTTGCTGGCTTCACTGAGCTGACACCTCTTTCCAGAGTCAGCTGATAATGATAACAACTTTCTTCAACCTATACAAGGGAGATACTATTTATACTCATTTATCTATCTATCTATGTAAAATACAATAATATTTCCTTTTCATGACTCAAGTTGTATATAATTTTAAACAAACTTGCACATTGAATTCATCCTTGCTGTTTCCCCCACTCTCCTTTTAATCTCCTTTAAGTCAATCATGTTTTGGTGTTTATTTTCACTAGTGGTTTTTAAACTTTAATTAGCAACCAGCTCTGTTTCATTGCTCTTCAGAAATTCAACTCTCAAAAAACGTAAACTTGTTTTGTTCATCTGTGATGAAATGACAACAGCTTTGTTTTGTGGGACCTTTAAAATAAACATTATTGTCTTTGATTTTCTTCTTCAGACTGTTCACACCGACACCAAACAATTGCAGTCTGTGTTGTTTTAGTACATTACACATAACCTTAGAAACCTTATCCTATTCAGTCTGGCATTTGACAGCAAATAAGAAAGTTAAATATGCTATATTTCTAATATTTTACTTATACTTGTTGGGTTTAGTACTTATACTTATTTTTTCTTTATTTCCAAGCAGCAGACAAAATGTTTCTGGTATTTTATTTCTTCTCCATTACTTCTGTATAATTCTGATGGCAATAATGCAAGGCAACATTAATTCAACGTAAAGCAGGTACTAGAAATATGATAAGGGGGAAGGGTCTAGTCAATGCTACTTCATCTTGCTATTGTCAGAGTACTCAAATTAAGTTAAAAGTACATTTCAACTTCCATTATTAACTATAAGCACAATTACAAATAACACGAACATTTTCTTAAAACCACCTTGGTTCCATTAAATTTTGTCATTCATTTTAAAGTTCCCGTATACAACATTTTTGCAAGAAACTGAAGCTCTTCCTTTAGGAAAGGATTGATGGAAAGGATAAACCTAGGAGAATACAGCACAATCAAAAGATTAAAAATGCCAAAACTATTTGTCTCACTGGCAGTAATAAAAGAAAGTAATAGCTTGGATGGGAAAAAACAATCTGCTTCACAGCTCAAATTCTGGAAATGTAAAGAAAAAGTGCCCTCATCTGGCCAAACAAAAAACTTAAAATTTTAGGAGCACGTGTTAACTCTTGCTCAAGAGTAATTTTCTGAGCTTTAACTGGTATATAAATAGGTCTTTAAAAAAGTAAAAATAAATAATAATCCAACAACATAAATTTTTGCTGCCTTTAAAAAACTGTTTGCTGCTAAAAATAACTACTTAAACCATAAGATAGAAAGTAAATTACGTAATATATAATATCTTGAAAGCAAGGACTACGTAGCAGTGATCATCTTTGAGCACACCCAGATCTAGACACAGAATCCTCAGTTTTATTTCTGATGAAGCTAATGAATGTAGTCGAACTGCAGTTGAATACAAATTGTCCCAACCAGCAAAAACATCCTTGACATTACCCATTACCTTACCTTAGTTGTCTTAGATAAATAATTTGTTCTCTGAAGGGCTTTTTTTTTTTTTTTTTTTGAGTCAGAGTCTCACTCTGTTTGTTGCCCAGGCTGGAGTGCAGTGGCGTGATCTCGGCTCACTGCAACCTCTGCCTCCCGGGTTCAAGCAATTCCCGAGTCTCAGACTCCTGAGCAGCTGGGATTACAGATGCCTGCAAACACATCCGGCTAATTTTCTGTATTTTTAGTAAGGACGGAGTTTCACCATGTTGGCCAGACTGGTCTCAAACTCCTGACCTCAAGTGATCCACCTGCCTAGGCCTCCGAAATTGCTGAGATTACAGGCGTTAGCCACCACACCCGGCCCTAAAGGGTTTTTTAAAATATCAAAATAACAACCAATACAGCCACATTAATACTTCTCAGTATCATCTTTTATTATAGTGAGTTAGTGGTATATTAAGTGGTATATTAAGACTTCAGAATCTTTATTTCAATGTTATACAATTATTGTGCTTCATTCAACAAGAGATTTCAAAAACTTTAAAAGATAACACATTTTAGGTACTGTTATTCTACTTCATTTAATCACATTCTTTTCCTTTAATAATCTTATCTTAGCGCTAAATTTAAGTTCCTTTGCAATCTAAGCAGAATTCAATTCTAATTCATACCAATATTGGTCTGTGGCTATCTAATGTGCTATAGTCTTCCATTTCGTTATACCTAGGTTCAGGTCATCTCAAGTAAATAGTGAAATGTTACTATAGAGTTCTTTTTAATCTGATATTTTCCATTATATTAGAGAATCAAAATTGATATTTTTTTCAATTACTACAAGATAATTAAAAGATTTATATATGTGCTTTTTCAACTATCTGCCATAACTTCAACATATAAAACTTCAGAATGGTGGTTTCGAACCCTGACTGTGCACTGTGGAGTTCTTTAAAAATAGATCCCCAGGCTCCACACCAGAGCCGTCTGACTTGGTGGGTCTCAGGTGAGCTTAGGCTTGAAGCTGTGGCTGATGTTTCTTAGGAGCCGTAGGTGAATATAAAGCACAGTCTGAGGAATCAGCTTTGGAATACAGTTAAGAAAAAAAAAAAAAAAACACTATATATTTCAAAGATACATATTTTTAAAATATTTATATTACTTCTATAACAAATCATTCAATTTAAAAAACTCATATGACCAACATATTTTAAATCACCACTGTATTACATGGGTCTTTAAAAATATAACGGCAACAATCACTTGTCAATTTTTTTTTGGCCAAATAATCAGTCATCATATTGGTGAGTTTCTAAAATATACTTGTAGGTGTAAAATTATTTGTGCATCAAAAATAATAACAAGGTGCATTTTAAATACCATTAATCCACAGTATCTGACAAAATTGCTCCCTATCTGCTTATTGCCAATTTAGAACTTTCTAGATTTATCCACAAGACAAATCCCCCTACATTTTTATTATTTTTCTGTGTGAAGTACCCCAGATTTCATATGCCTCAGCTCGGAGGATGACTCCCCTCATGGGTTAATAGAGGGGTTTTCTGTTGGGCCTGCAAAACAGTCTTGAGAATGAAAATACCCTTGATTACTGGTCAAATGACCTAGTCCTTCAGAGTAAAAATTTAAATCCCAATGGTGATTTAAAGTCTATATTGAGCTGTTAATCCCTTTTAGACTCAAAGAGCAGACACACACAATAAACCTCTAAGCTGACAGTTTGAGATCTGCTTACTACCTCTGGCATTTCTGTGCTCTCAAAAATAATCACAAGCATACTGCACCTTGACACAAGGTATGAAAAGTAAGTATAACATTAATCATGTGTGTGTTTTGAGGGGACCCTGAAAGACTTTTGTTTACAAGTCTTTCCATATAAATTTATCCTGTTAGCCAGGCATGGTGGTGCATGGCACATGCTACTCAGAAAGTCCTAGCTACTCAGGAAGCTGAGATGGGATCTTGAGTCTAGGAGCTGAAGTCCAGCCTGGGCAACATAGCGAGACCCTCTCTCTTTAAAAAATATTTTTCTAATTTTTTTTCAGTATCTCTAATTTTTAGCTAAAAAAGGTTATTATTGTGAGTCCTCACAAATGACAGGCTAACTTGCAGCTACTTAATTAACTCACCTGTAATTACTGCAATAAACCAACCCCTCCCCCATATACCAGGGAAAAACTCTAAACATTTATATTTAACTAACACTTCACTGTTTAGTTTTTTCTTTTCTGAGACGGAGTTTCTCTCTTGTTGCCCAGGCTGGAGTCCAATGGTGCAATCTTGGTTCACCACAGTCTCTGCCTCCCGGGTTCAAGCGATTCTCCTGCCTCAGCCTCCCAAGTAGCTGAGATTGCAAGTATGCGCCACCACGCCCGGCTAATTTTGTTATTTTTTAGTAAAGACTGGGTTTCTCTCCATGTTGGTAAGGCTGGTCTCAAACTCCTGACCTCAGGTGATCTGCCTGCCTTGGCCTCCCAAAGTGCTGGGATACAGGCGTGAGCCACCACACCCAGCCAACACTTCATTCTTTGGTTCAATTGTTTTTTCAGGTTCCCCTCCAGTCTCTAGCCTTATGCATAAATTTATAAAATTGAGATCACAGTGAGCCACAACTGTTTATTCTGTTTCAATATAAATAATACATACTGTTAAACAGAGGCCCTAACAATAATGTATAGGATCAAAAATGGAATAATAAAAAGAGTATTAAACAATAGTTACATAAAACAGTCAATTTCACATTTTAAAGAATTGCAACTAAAAAACTAATTTCCCAGTGCAAAGGAATTAAATGTCTCACATAAAAACGTAATGTAATCAAATATGACTCAGGAATTTCTGAAAAGACGTAATGTGTATCTGCAATTAAAATAAAACAAATGCAAAATCTCTCCTCCTTTACCCTAAGCATTTGGTTTCTAATCCCAAGCAGAATAAACCAACTAGGACATACATGATTTCTAGGTTTCAACAAATTAGACTAACGTATCTAACAGCACTCCACCAACCACTATAAATATTTCTACTTCTACTACTTTGTGTTTTGAGGGTTTTTTGTTTTTATTTTTGTTGTTGTTTTAAATAAATCAATCCACAAACATCACCGCATATTAGCCCACAACTCCTCTGTAGAGATCAAGGAAACTAACACCCAGCAAGGCAGACTAAGGACACAATAAAAGCAATGAAGTCATGAGCTGAATCTCAGTTTTGCCATTTTCTGCCCAGGACAGATCTACATCAACCAGAAAAATCCTGGATCTCCCACTAAAAAGAGGCAAGCAGGTTCCCAAAAGCTACGGACTATTTTCATTCTATATTTTCCCAACACCGTCATATTTTAATTTATTTCATTTTATCAACATTATTACTTCAATCATGAAAACCAAGAATAAAATTATCTACTTGGAAAACTGCACGCTCCACTTCGTGTAGCTGCAATGCTGTACGTGTCTCTCTAACTTGTGACTTCTTTTATTTTCTACAAAATTATGCTGGCATAATCCCAGAATATGCTACAGTCTTTAATGATGGGATCAGTTTGATGTTTCAGCTATCTCTCCTGCATTTACCTAGGGAATAATGAATTCTGAACAAAATGTAATGTACAAGAGAAAAATCAAACCAATTTCTGTGTCGTACTCATTTATAAATATGGGCTTGCTACCAGTGAATGCATCCTCAATTTTTTTCATGTCACAGCACACAAAGGAAATGATAATACTTGGGCAGCACACTGGAATAACAGACCAAGGAGATTTCTGAAAGGTGGGTGGGCGTGAGTGCTCAATGGTTCCAGAAACCTAATCACGGCACACCAGGAGCCGTGGAAGCTGTGTGCAGGAGTATGATGATGATGATGCTAACATCACAGCCTCAACTGCCGTAAGGAACGGTATGCTCAATTTCAAAGCCAGAGCTTATATTTCCACAGTGAACTCACACAGGTGTCCAATTAGTCACTCACAAGCTGATCATCAGCACTAGCTACATCACAGAAAAGTAATAATGGGAGAAAATATTTCTACCACTAGAAAGCCAAATCAAGTATTTTTGAGTAGGGAAATCACCTCTTACTGATCCCTAGAATTAAAAATGCACCTATAAATTATAGCTTATCAAAGTAAATAAATATATAGCACAGGTCTGATTATCCTCAACTATAAATTGGTAATGAGGTATAAAGGAAACCACTATTTGGGCATGCCGTAGTTCAAACAGGCTCCAGGTCCACTCTTGGTGTGCTTTAAAATTACTATGATCATTTAAGCAATATTACCAAAAGAAGAGCACAAAACTTCTTTCCGAGGGACAACGTGGTACTGTGGGTGTATTAGATGTGTTGCAGTGGGAACTGATCCAAGGGCTTTGATGCTTTTAAAATGAAGCTCGTCTACGTAACAACTGCTTGGCCTCCCTCGCCCTTAGTTTCCTTATCAAATGAAGTATCATCTTCCTTATAGGTTTTGTTATGAGGATTACAGATAATACATGATATCTGGTTTCTACCACATGTGTCTGGTAGCCATATGCACTCAAAAAGAATAATTGTAATCACTAGTAATATTTTGTATTGTATTTTTGTTTAACATATCATTAATTAACATATCTCTATGTTCAGTATTTTTAAAAGCTACATAAATAACAATGTATTTTATTCTTGAAAACTGGTAAGAGGGATTTTAGGTGTTCTTACCACAAAAACAAAAGATAAATATGTGTACCCTGCATGGTGGCTCGTGTCTGTAATCCCATCCAGCATTTTGGGAGGCCGAGGTAGGCGGATCACAAAGACAGGGGATCAAGACCATCCTGGCCAACATGGTCAAACCTCGTCTCCACTAAAAATACAAAAATTAGCTGGGTGTGGTGGTGCATGCCTGTAATCCCACCTACTTGGTAGGCTGAGGCAGGAGAATCGCTTGACCCAGGGAGTTGGAGGTTCCAGTGAGCTGAGATGTTGCCACTGCACTCCACCCTGGTGACAGAGTGAGACTCTGTCTCAAAAAAGAAAAAAGAAAAAGAAAAAGATAAGTATGTGAGGTAATGCATATGCTAATTAGCTTGATCTGGCCATTCCACAGTGTATACACATTTCAAAACATCATGTAGCATATGATAAATATATACAATTATTGTCAATTTAAGTAAATATATAGTTTAAAAAATGCCCTATGTCTCAAAATAAGAAGGTGATTTCCTCTTCAGTTTTCTTTCCTATACCTAAGCTTACATCAATGAGAACACTTCAGTTTGGTACAAGACTTAATACCTTTACAACGCTTGCGAGTCTTCTCTATTAATGAAGAGAAAGGGTACCAGGCATGGTGGCTCACGCCTATAGTCCCAGCTACTTAGGAAGCTGAAGCTGGAGGACTGCTTGAGTTCAAAAATTCTGGGCTGCAGCGTGCTATGCTGATAGCGTATCCGTACTAAGTTCAGCATCAACATG
Organism: Trachypithecus francoisi; assembly: GCF_009764315.1. NCBI lineage: Eukaryota > Metazoa > Chordata > Mammalia > Primates > Cercopithecidae > Trachypithecus > Trachypithecus francoisi. The sequence goes on from NW_022681456.1 coordinate 112,198,926, forward strand.
CTGAACTCCTGGGAGCGGGAGACCACCAGACTGCTTAAGGAGTGGTGAACTGGCCCAGGCTGGAAACAGAGGAGGTCAAAATTCCTGTGCTGATATGATCAGTAGAGGGATTGTGCCTGCGAACAGCACTGCACTCCAACCTGGGCATATAATGAGGCTCCATCTTTAAAAAAAAAAAAAAGAAAAATTATTTATCTACTTTCTTGTTTATTTCAAATAATAGAGAAAGAAGACAGAGTCTGGAGAACTCCCTCCAAAGCTATGTAACATTCTATCTTGTTATCTCATGGTTGAATAAAATAAGTCAATTGTTAGACATTTGTATTAAATTCACTTCCCACTATTTTGAAGACTTTTTATTTAATATTTTTAACATCTAGACCCAGAAAAAGAATTACAAAATTCAAAAGGGATTACCTTCTGGCTTTTAATACATATTTCTTAGGCAAACCTATCTTTCTGAATGAATACTGAGGTGTGGGGTACAACCTGGGCAGAATCCTACTGATTGTGAAACTTTGTTGGTTGACTCCCACTATACTTTAATTGAATCTCTTGGTAATAAATATGTTTGTTTTGTTTAAGATAAATTAAATTATAAAGAAATCAAGAACTTTCAAAATTATTTCAAAATAAGGGAAAGATTTCCTCAGTCACAGTTACTAAGCAAAAGAGTTTTAGCAATGTATATACACTTTACTATTTCAAATTTTCTTAACAAAATTAACACATGTGTATAGTGCACATGTATAATTTTTTTCCCACAAACTACAAAGGATTTAAAATGTAAAAGAAAATCTCTTCTGCTTCATCCACATCAAAACCCAATAAAACATGGAAGTAATTATTGCTAACATTTTCTTTTCTGTTCTACCAGAATTTTTAAATAGAAGAGCATAAATAAATGAAAATTTTATTAGTATATAACATGCTTTAAAACTTGCTTTTTTCCTCTTAATATTAGATGTTAACACATACAAATCTATTACTACATATATTCTACTGTTTCATAATTTATAAAACTAGTTTATAATTTATAAAACTAGTTTACTACTGAAAAAAGTCTGGTTAATTTCTATTTTTGCTATTTTGTATGTGTTGTGTGTATAAACAACATTTCAATGGCCATCCTTATAAACAATATGGAAGTTCAACCTAATATCCACACTGTACTATTACAGTTGAAGGATAAATCTGCAGGTATAGAACTGACGAATGAGCATTTCATATTTGACTATTTTCACAGTTTACACTCCTACTAGTAGTAAAAGAGAGTTAACTATTTCCCTCTGCCTTCACTAATACAGGGATATTCCCACACTGAAATCTTTGCCAATTTGATAGAGGAATAAGACACCTCATTCCAGTTGGCTTCTAAAAAATTGGCCATTTATGTTTCTTTTTGTCTGACTTTCACTGTTTCCATTTTTAATTCACATTTCATATTAGCTTGCTCATTTTCTTAATGGGAATCAACTGTTTTAAAATGCTACATATGCAAATAAAATCTCTCACTACAAAACAGTTTTGAAGACTGGCTGTAGTTTCCCTGTGTTGTATGAATTGCTTGTTTAGATTCTTGAACTTATTCATCTAAATCCAACAGAGATGACTGCATGGAGATTTATGTTTACATACATAAATCTACTGTACAGATAAAAATACAACCTAGTGGCCCTCTAGTATGGAAGAGGCTAACAAAGACACCGCATCATGCAAACAATAAAAGGCCTAGGGTAAATCTAATTCTGGTCTCAGCTCTGCTACAATAAGCTGAATAACCTAGGTGTCACCTTAGCCCTCAAAGTATCAGCTCCTCAGTCAATAAAATGAAAAAGTTGGGCAGAAAGGTCCCTAAACCTGCTTCCAAGTGTAAATCCCAGGACTCTAAGAGCTCGCAATGTTTTTCTTAGAGTATGAAACACCTATAGGACAAAATGAAATAATTGATTATTATGAAGTAAAAAATAAATAATATAATAACATTTAAATATATGTTAAAAATAAAACTCAAATCATATTATAACAAGATTAGCAACATGATACTACCCATGTTTGCTGTTTTAAGCCCTCAGAATATTAAAAACTTGGGGAGATATACATATATACTGAATATATTCAAAGAATTAACTTACCACCTCCAGTGTGATTTTCTGACAATCATTTTAAGAGCAGTTTAGCAGGAACAACAACAAAAACCGAAACCTATTTAAGAATCCACTGCTAATAAAAGCTCCTTGTTGCCAGAATAATACCATGCCCCTTACATGCATTTACATTGTTTCAATTTTTCAATCCTTGTATTAAATGAGATATATCTTAAAATTAGATTTGTAGTTGGGTTTTCATGGTTCTATTCATGATATTATTAAAAACAAATCACTTTTCTCCCATCTGAAGAATTATTTCTGTGCTATGATGCCTACGCTTATTCATTTTATAGTTTTAAAAATGTGTTTAAGAAAAAATGGTCTCAAACACAAATTATATGTAGGTGGAAAATCATTGCTATAGCAACAGTAGCTTCAGTCTATGAGACCTGAAAGGTAAAAACCTTCTAATTCTAATACTTAAAACCTAATGTTTGATTTTTGATAGTGGTGCCTAATTTTTTATCATTACTATCATGAACTAGATATCTAGACCACTATCATCCCCATGAGACCTGGCCAAATTCAAATCCTTAAAGTACAAAAACACATGATGCCTTTTTAAATGATAAATTACAAGAAATCAAACATGATACCTCAAGCTATCCCCTAGGCAGTATTCCTTCTCTTCGTCATGTTCCCTGAAGCCAAAGGGGACAGCTTCAAATGGTGAGTGATTTGAGAATCTTTGAGGTCTTACTGGTAATAAAAGTATTAGTACCATGCCATTACTGTAAGGCGGGCGGGGGGAGCACTGCTCCCAGCTAGCATTGGTTTCATCCCCACCCTCAACTGTGTCTGGCTCCAAGAATGGGGCACGTTTTTTTGGAGAATCCTTTCTTTACTATTCTGATGGGCAGAGATTGAAAAACTGGCAACAAAAGGAAATTAAAGCTATACTTTTTCATGGCAAAATTTTATGTATATGGGTATACGCATACAAGAAAGGGAAATCAGTAGCAATTTTCTTTAAAAAAACCCTTTTTCCCATTCTACTGCTCAGGTGCAAAACATACCTGAGACACAAGGAGAATGATCACCACCACTACTTTAACACCTCAAAGGCACAGGACACCCTGAATATGGCAGAGTAATAAATACAGTGTTCATGAAATTCTGTGATATTTTCCTGGCTTTGTCATTTCCTAGCCATGTGACTGTAGCCAATTTGATCTATCTGTGCTTCAGGTGTATCATCTGAAAATAAGAACAATGATGGTGCTATCTTAAGGGTGACTGCAAAGATCAAATGAGTTAGTATATATAAGGGAACTGTGCCTGGTAAATGATAAGCACTTAATCAAGCAAACGGCTGTCTCCATTGTTTTGTTTTGAACCATTCTAACAGGTATGCAATGTACATAACTGTGATTTTAATTTGCACTTCCCTAATGACTACCAATGCTGAGCAGATTTTCAAGTATGTATTAGAAATCTGCATATCTTCTTGGTGAAGAGACTGCTCAAATCTTTGGACCCCCCTGGGTTGTTTGTTTTCTTACTGGTGAGTTTTGAGAGTTCTTTATGTTATTTGGATATGATTTCGTTGCCAGATATATGATCTGCAAATATAGTCATGAACCACATAATGACATTTTGGTCAACAACAGACAGCATAGATTAACAGTAGTCCCCTAAGATTATAATGGGGCGGAAAAATTCCTATCACGTAGTTAAGTTGTAGCCATCATAATATCACACCACAATGCATTACTCAACTGTCTGTAGTGATGCTGATGTAAATAAACCTCCTGTGCTGCCAATCATATAAAAGTATAACACAGACAATTATGTATAGTACCTAATACTGGGTAATGATAAATGACTGTTAATGGCTTATGTATTTACCAAACTTTTCTTTTTATTGTTATTTTAGAGTGTACTCCTTCTACTTATAAAAAAATGTTAACTGTAAACAGCCTCAGGCAGGTTCTTACACAGGTATTCTGGAAGCAAGGCATTGTTATCACAAGAGATGACAGCTCCATGAGTGTTACTGCCCCTGAAGATCTTACAGTGGGACAAGATGTGGTGGTAGAATACAGTGATACTGATGATCTGACCCTGTATAGGTCTAGGATAATGTGTGTGTTTGTGCCTTAGTTTTTAACCAAAAAGTTTAATATAAAAAAGTATATAGAATAACGATATAAAGAAAAAAAAACATTTTTGTGTAGGTGTGCAATGTGTTTGTGTTTTAAGCTAATTGTTATTGCAAGAGTCAAGAATTTTTAAAAATTGTAAGAATTTTAAAACATTTTGAAGGGCCAGGCATGGTGGCTCATGCTTGTAATTCCAGCATTCTGGGAGGCTAAGGTGGGCTGATTATTTGGGGTCAGGAGTTCAAGACCAGCCTGGCCAATATGGTAAAATCCCCGTCTCTGCCGAAGTACCACCACTGCACCCCAGCCTGGGCAACAAAGCAAAATCCCTCTCAAAAAAAAAAAAATTAAAATTAAAATTGCATATCAATATAAATAAATTCGCATAAATTTTAGAAAAGCTAAATCAAGCTTTCTTAAGCTTGGTAAATCTATATTTACAGGTAGCTATTTTTTACAGGGTATGAGTGTCTCTTCATTTTTATATTAAAAGAAACATTAAAATCTTCCCAGAGGCAGATGAAGAAAAGAATTATCTTCATCTTCCTCAGTCCTTTCATCAAAATCTTGTCACAGAATGTAAATGCTCACTCTCTCTCTCAATTGATTTCTTCTTAACAATCACAGTCTTTTCAGGAATAACTGGACATCACAATCCTCAAGCTATTAACAAAGTAGTCTCTCTCTAGATGCCCCTCTATAAGTCAAGTCAAGGTGTCTGGGGTTTTTCTCTGAAGTAAGGGACGGGAAAAAGCAAGGAGAAATATCTCTATCACAATTAATTACTATTCTCATTTTACATACCAAACTGCAGAAAAGTTTTCACTTGATTGATTAAAGATTTTATAAACTTCTTGCAATTGTCTTACTAGTAAAACACCAGAAGACACAATGGTAACAGACTACAACTATAAACAAGAGTTTTACAACTGTAGTTTAATAAATGTAAGGGCTGTGGCACAGTCATCCTCTCAAGTAATTCAACTACCCTGCCCTCTCAGGCAGGTGGGATGCTTACTTTGAACCAAAGTATGTAAGAAAAGACAGCAAGTTTCAAAAAAGTATGTCATCTCCAGAAATGAAGAATTATAAGTCAGTTAATTATAAAATTATTAGAGGGGCTGGGCACGGTGGTTCATGCCTGTAATCCCAGCACTTTGGGAGGCTGAGGCGGGGGAATCACGAGGTCAAGAGATCAAGACTATCCTGGTCAACATGGTGAAACCTCTGGCCGGGCGCGGTGGCTCAAGCCTGTAATCCAGCACTTTGGGAGGCCGAGACGGGCGGATCACGAGGTCAGGAGATCGAGACCATCCTGGCTAACACGGTGAAACCCCATCTCTACTAAAAATACAAAAACTAGCCGGGCGAGGTGGCGGGCGCCTGTAGTCCCAGCTACTCGGGAGGCTGAGGCAGGAGAATGGCGGGAACCCGGGAGGCGGAGCTTGCAGTGAGCTGAGATCCGGCCACTGCACTCCAGCCCCGGCGACAGAGTGAGACTCCGTCTCAAAAAAAAAAAAAAAAAAAAAAAAAAAAAAAAAAAAAAAACATGGTGAAACCTCGTCTCTACTAAAAATACAAAAATTAGTTGGGCATGGTGGCAGGCACCTGTAATCCCAGTTACTCCGGATGCAGGAGTATTGCTTAAACCCGGGAGGCAGAGGTTGCAGGAGTAGAAATGGCACCACTGCACTCCAGCCTGGGCAACAGAGGGAGACTCTGTCTCAAAAAAAAAAAAAAAAAAAAAAAAGTCTTCTGAATTGTTACACCCACAAGTCTCCCTCATACAATTAAAAGTTTTCACCTCACCCATTCCTATACTTTCAATTCTTATTATTTATATACAAAATATCTGCAGAAATGTCAATACTCAAGTATAGTTACTGTACAAGGTTTTTTAACTCAAAGAAAAAACATTCCATATAAGTCATCCACATATTTTTAGTCATACAGCAAAGGTCAGACATTTTGATTTTACCAACGAATGAAAATAGGTAAGAGAAGCATTTCCTGATACTGGGATTGGGGTTTCTACCTGATCTGGTTTAATACCTTATTTCCTGGTTTATATGTAGGCTGATTCCTAAAAATGGTTAACTCAGGGCTAGAGGTTACCAGGCAGCTCTAGGACAGTTAGACTACACATAATTAACAACAGATATTAAGTACTGACTAAATACAAATTTGTTTCTCTTATATATTGCCTTTTCTCTACAGATAGTGATTAACATTCATTTCTTAGCGCACACCATTTAGTTGGGAATGAGAAGAAAATGATAGAAACAGTTTACAAAAAAACATTGGAGAAAAGTTACGCAAAGTAGATGAGAAAGAACTGCAGGTTATCGGTAACGGCCCAGAAAGATGCTCAATCCAAGTCCAAGAGACTGTGGCCCAATTAAATCTTGACCTGGTTTTGACCCAAGCCATTTCCCAGAAGCCACTGATGGTTTGCAGGATAAAGAAGGAAGACAAGGTTTAGGAAGACCTTAATTGAATCAACACATACAAGGTCTAAAAAGACTTGTATGGGTTCTTCCAATCACATGCTTCCTGAATATATGTATTTTGTTTAACATTTTAAATGTGTATGAAATTTGGCTCATTTTAGATTCAATGTGTGCATTTAATATGGCCGCTTGTTCTCATAGACAAGATGGTATTAAATCACTGGTGGATCTTTCAATCAGTGTGTCAGGAGGCAATGTTAGAAACAAGCCTCCCACTGGTAGGCAGAGCCAACTTAGCACTGTCCTAGAAGTGAAGAGCAGAAGATGCTGGAGGCTCTGCCAGTACTAGGCAGGGAGAAAGGGCTCAGACTCCTTTCACTGTCAGCAGAAGCCACCTAGGCAAGCAACACTAACTTAATTTATCTGTGTTGGCTTTAGTTTACAACTTTTTTTTTTTAAACTTGATAACCTTTAAATAGCAATTAACAGACCTTTACTTAAATTCAAGGATTAAAATTCAACATTATTCCTTAAGTTAGCTACCTGGGTCTACACTAACTGTAATATTAGTAAAGCTGCTAAGCCAACTGCTGATTTTTCCATTTTTCTTTAAGGGTAAAAATAAGGAAAATACGCCACTTGTTTTCTAGGACTACAAACAGAATAAAACAAATCAGTAATTTGTTTTCTTTGAGAAATTATTTGAATATCCATCATGTGCCAGTAGCTTAAAGAGTATCACTAATTCTGTATGGCAGCTGATTAAGCTCACTTTACAGAAAAAGAGACAGAAACTCCAAGAGGGCTGGAATTCAAAGCTAAGCCTGGCTCATTCCAATGCCCAGTTCTTTTCACTTCACCCAGTTACCTCTAGCATATTGACTCATTATTTCACCATTATTCATTTACCTTTTACTGTGTTTCCACTATAACACATTCTTAGAAGGAATCTTATAATTCAGTATTATCCATTACTACTACACTCATTTGAAGAGCCCTTTCTTTTTTTTGAGACAGAGTTTCACTCTTGTCACCCAGGCTGGAGTGCAATGGCGCGATCTCGGCTCACCACAACCTCTGCCTCCCAGGTTCAAGCAATTCTCTTCCCTCAGCCTCCTGAGTAGCTGGGATTACAGGCCTACACCACCACACCTGGCTAATTTTGTATTTTCAGTAGAGACGGAGTTTCTCCATGTTGGTCAGGGTGGTCTCGAACTCCCGACCTCAGGTGATCTGCCTGCCTCAGCCTCCCAAAGTGCTGGGATTACAGGCGTGAGCCACCATGCCCGGCCTGAAGGGCCCTTTCTTATTACTTATTATTTGCAGTAAAGTATTACGAAAATCAGAATGTATACATGTGTTGCAGGTGTATGTACGGGAGGGGGGAATGCATGGGAAGGTGCAGAATTTTAATTTAATATTCAAACACAGGCAAAAATACTATTAATCGTATCAAATTTATTTCTCCTACTCCCAAGTAACTGCTAGAGTTGGTTTTTGTTTGTTTGTTTGTTTGTTTAAAATCACTGCAATAAACTGCCTTCAACTTGGGGTGCTGTGGTTTCCACAAATATACTGGCCACGAATGATTTGTTTCATCTGTAGCATAAATAAGATATAATTCACTTTTGTTATACAAACTCTGAAGCTTTATTTTGTATTAGAATAGCCTATTTATAGCATATTTATAGTCTATTATATTTATTCCACCAACTGAATCCAAATACAGAATTTCAATAGAATCTCAAAAACTGTAAAGTCCACCAAAGAGAAAACCTCAAAAGAAATACAGCAAAACGGCAGCCAGAAGGTGGTTCCTTCTGATCATCTAAGAATACCTTAGATCTTAAAACAAGCTGAAGTTTATCTCTATTTAAAACCCATGGCTTTATGACTTGAAATCTATGTTTTGAAAGTAATCAAGAACTCCTTCTGGGGACAGGATGGGGATAGGAACGAACAGAAGCTCTCAACCAATATGAAGTAGTTTTAGTCTCTCCACTAACCGATATATATATATCATACTTTCAGACTAGAACAGTAACGCAGCCTGTGATTAAACATGGAATTACCAACCGACAGAAACTAGACTGGTTCACATACTACCGGGGTGCCTTATGGAAGGCTGAGGGAACTGCGGAAACCTCCAGCCATCCAATGACAAGTCGAAGAGGGAAATATCAAGTGGTGTGTCCCTTTCCCCAGCAGCATTTAGCTTCCCTGGATAGGGAGTCTGATCCAGGGTTGGGGATTTCTGGGGGGGGTGTAGCAAAATGTAAAGGCATATGAGAAAACAGATCTGTAGAGTCAAGAAGATCAAAGAAACATGTACTAGACATGAACTGGGGAGGTTTACCATCTCGCAATTCTCTTAACTCATTGCATGACTCATATCAGAGTCCCAACCAACTATGCCTATGCTATTAGGTTGAAGCATGAGAAATTGACGTTTTTGTGGGGTCAAAAACAGTCCAAAACTAGCAAATTAATATGATTCCATTTACTAAATATGGCGCTATCCTCCTATACATGAAGCAAATCAGATGATCTCTCTTGGGAATTGGAATGTGACTGAAGAAATGGTCAGAGCTGTCTTGTAACAGCAGCACTCTAGAGAGTACAGAAGCTCTCACTGCTCAAGGCCCCAGATCTCTGCCCTACCCTAAAATTTAGCTGAGCAGCAATTCCTTAAAGACTGCAAACTCTCCAAGAATCCTTCCAATAACTGATTTAATAAATGGCTTACTTTGATGAAGTTAGGGCTTAGTTTCTTTGTGACCAAAGGAACTTTAACAAATACACACTGTAAGCCTGGGAGGACAGAAGGGGGTTCCATGGGATCCTTGGGTACCAGTTCAGCACCCAAGTTTTGTTTTTCTTTCTGTTGTCACCAAACCTGAGCATGGCTGCTGATGAAGCAAAGCATAGCAAGCAAGCAAAAGACGTTTGCTCCTTTTTCTTTCATAGTCCTTACAATTGCTACACATACACAGACTTGCTCAATGCATGTTACAGAAACTGGAGGAGAGATTTCTGTTAATCAAATGTCTAGCCAGGATTAAGGACGTTGGTTATTTTCAATAGTTTAAAAGTCACACATGTTAAATAAATTAAAATGATATACAACACATCAGAAAAACACAATCCTTGAAGTTGTCATGATCTCAATTTCCATTAAAATAATCTGTTTTAGCTTTAGCCAGCATCACTCACACTGGCAGGTATACTCTTCTCAGTGTGAGACTGCACAAAGAGTACATGAAATAGCAACCAAACAGAGCCTCATGCAAATTAGATTCTCTGCTTCAAATGACCCAGTAACTGTTACTTTCTACCTTATTGTACTGTAATCACTAATTTTAAGGATTAAAACAGTTCTGAATCATTTCACGTATGTTCATACAATTCTCTCTGTGTGTATCTATATGTATGTGTGTGTGTATATATGTGTGTGTGGGTGGGTGTATATATGTGTTTTAAAAACTAATGCTACTGGGACAACTAACCATTTAGCAAAAAATAAAGTTGGATTCTATATGCGAAATTATTTCCAGAGGGACTAGAAATCTAAATATAAAAAATAAAAACAAACACAGAGAAGGAAAACAGCTATTCTATAATCTAAGGGTAAATCCAAATATGACACTGAAGGCAGAAACCAAAAAACGAAGAGTTAAAAGATCTGACTATGTCAAAACAAAAACTTTTATGGCAATAAAGAACTGACAGCCAAAACACAAATGAAATGCCTTATTTAAAATCAATTTTTAAAATGACTAACATGCCAAACAAAAATGAATACTGAAGATTTATCTGGAGACCAATTTGGAAAATGTATCAAAACCTTAAAAATGGGCAAATCTTTTGACTCATCAATTGTTCTTCTAATAATTTACCCTAAAAAAAGCAGTTTTCTTATCAAGGATATTCACTGCAGCACCGTTAGTAACAAAAATCCAAACAAACAAGCCACCAGCACGAGCGCATTCAATTATACTCCATCTCATCCGTTCGATGAAATAATCTACTGCCACTAAAAACAGTAATGAGATTTATATTCACTGATATGAAAAGACAGTCACAATGCACTAACGTGTGAGAAAGAAACAGATAACAAAACAGCAAAAATAATGGGCATGCCAAAGACTACTGCCTACCAAAGTATGTTCTTCCTGAGCACACAGGTAGACTATATTTCCAACCCCAACCCCTCCCCTCACATAGTCACATAGTACGATGTGGTCATGTGATTATGTTCTTTGCAATACAATATGAGCAGAAAGTGTGGCCCTGGAGTTACATTTTGAAGATTGCTAATGGAGATAATGTCCCAAGTTCCTGAAAGACTGCACAGAATAGAAACAGCTCTCCAATCTAGGCCCAGCCTGGAATATCTATCCTGGACTGCTACATGAGTGAAAAATAAACTTCTGTTGTGTTTCTGCCATTACATATTGGGCTTATATTCAGTAACTTGGCCTACCCTAACTAATATAATATAGTAGGATACCAGCAGTTTTACTTTTTTTGTTTTCTTGAGATGGAGTCTCGCTCTGTCGCCAGGCTAGAGTGCAGGGGTGCGATCTCGGCTCACTGCAACCTCCGCCTCCTGGGTTTAATCAATTATCCTGCCTCAGCCTCGCAAGTAGCTGGGACTACAGGCACGCGCCAGGAAGCAGTTTTACTTTTTTTTTTTTTTTTTTTGAGACGGAGTCTGGCTCTGTCGCCCAGACTGGAGTGCAGTGGCCGGATCTCAGCTCACTGCAAGCTCCGCCTCCCAGGTTCACGCCATTCTCCTGCCTCCGCCTCCCAAGTAGCTGGGACTACAGGCGCCCGCCTCGTCGCCCGGCTAGTTTTTTGTATTCTTTAGTAGAGACGGGGTTTCACCGTATTAGCCAGGATGGTCTCGATCTCCTGACCTTGTGATCCGCCCGTCTCGGCCTCCCAAAGTGCTGGGATTACAGGCTTGAGCCACCGCGCCTGGCCACAGTTTTACTTTTTTTTTTTTTTTTTGAGACGGAGTCTCGCTCTGTCGCCCAGGCTGGAGTGCAGTGGCCGGATCTCAGCTCACTGCAAGCTCCGCCTCCCGGGTTCACGCCATTCTCCTGCCTCAGCCTCCCGAGTAGCTGGGACTACAGGCGCCCGCCACCTCGCCCGGCTAGTTTTTTGTATTTTTTAGTAGAGAAGGGGTTTCACCGTGTTAGCCAGGGTGGTCTCGATCTCCTGACCTCGTGATCCGCCCGTCTCGGCCTCCCAAAGTGCTGGGATTACAGGCTTGAGCCACCGCGCCCGGCCCACAGTTTTACTTTTTAAAGAAATCTGTAAGTGTATAAAAATATCTTAAAAGATGTGAAGATATACGCATCAAAACCTGTTTATGATACTTACCCATACTGTTAAATGCAGTTGTAGATTGTTTATTTCTCACTGTTAAAAAGTATTTCAGTGTGTGAATATACTACAATTTATCTACTACTTACAGGAATTTGGATAGTTTCCAATTGTTTTCCTATTATTAATATAACTACCATGAACAGTCTTGTACATGTCTTTTGGTAAATAAAAATATGTATTTAGGTACTTACTTGAGAGAGGAATTACTGAGTCATAGGATATATATATACACATGTTCAGTTTTAGGAGATACTACCAAACAGTATCTCAAATTGCTAGTACCAATTTCCACTTCTACTAGCAATGTATGAGAACTCTAGCTGCTCTACATCCTTGTTAACAGTTCGTATTTTCTGTCTTCTTTATTGTAGCCATTCTGGTGGGTAAGCATCACACACACGCTCTTAATTACTCTCATAACATACAATATTTTCTTATGTAAAATTAAAGGAAGTTTAGCCAATTACAGTGTAACTCTAAAATGGAATATTATGATTTCAAAGTTACATATAAAATGTGATCTTGGTTATGCAAAGTAATGTCTAGAAAATGGGCTAACACTCTGTAAAGTAAGTCAGTTGTAGACATTTGCAACTTGACCTTCTTTAACTAAAGTAAATTATTCTCTTGATATCTGTAATTCACCTAGAAATACAGCCTGGGCTCAGGAGTCTTGGGCTAGAATCCTGCCTCTGTGACTTATTGTGCAGTGTTGACCTTGGGTTCTATCTAAACTCTCTAACCATTTTCGACCTTTCACCACTTATAGGAATGGTTACAGGCTTTTATAGTAGAAGTAAACTGTCTTGAGTTCAACCTGTGCTTTGCAATTTCTTTCTTTCTTTCTTTTTTGGAGATAGGATCTCGCTCTGTCACCCAGGCTGTAGTGCAGTGGTGCGATATCTGATCACTGCAACTTCTACCTCCCGGGTTCAAACGATTCTCATGGCTCACGCTCCCAAGTAGCTGGGATTACACGTGTGTGCCACCATGCCCAACTTTTTTGTATTTTTAGTAAAGATGGAGTTTCGTCATGTTAGCCAGGCTGGTCTCCAACTCCTTGCCTCAAGTGATCCACCCATCTTAGCCTCCCAAAGTGCTGGGAGTACAGGCATGAGCCACCATGCCTGGCCACGCTGCAATTTCATAAATCTCTCTAGGTTTCATCCTCATCTTAAGTAGAGGAAATATAAGTTCCAACAGATCATAAGACTGTATGAGAAATCACTGAATGTATATATGTAGAGTACCCAGGATGGTGTCTGACATAAGTGTGCATCTGCTACTATGACTACAATGACCACTTCTGCTGTTGCTGCTGCTACCACCACCACCACCATATCTAACAGAAGAGAAAGCCCCAAAATAATCAGAAACCAAGATGACACATGTAACCTCAATTCACCTAAGCTTATTCTTGAAGAATGACAGTTGATCATCTGAGACCGGGGGCAAGACAGCTAGGGGTCTCAGGTAACTTTTACCTTCACTTACTTCCAAGTAGATTTCATGGTTCTTTGCAAGGCAAATGGAAAGATGAGCTTCCACCATGCAAAACCCAAATACAAAGCACAAAGATGGTGAAATCTGAGCATCAATTTCTAACTGAAAATTGATTTAAATGATATTTGTAAGAACGTCCTAACTGACTTTCCTATATCCACTCTTCTCACAGGGTGAGCTTTCCAAAACTGAAGTATGATCCTGGGCAACTTTCTGCTCTTATGATAAACATGAAAGAAAATCTTTAACATGGTTGTCTTCATGGTCCTGCTGGGTGTGACCCTGTACCACTTGCCTCAACCTGCCCAGACTTCTCAGTCCTATGCACTGCAGACACACATTTGAGTTCCTCAAGCCTACCATGCTTCCTCCCTCCAGAGGATTTTTGGCAAACTATTGTATGCTTGGAATGACCAATCTTTCCTTTTTTGCCTACATAATTCCTGTTTATCCTCTGGATCTCAATGTAGTCAACTTCCTGCAGACATCTTATGACACTGCATTCTTCTCCTTCACCAAGCTTATCATAGTTGTAATTTTACGTTTATTTATATGACAGCTGTTTAATGACTACCTGTCCCACTAAAATGAAGACTCCATAAGTACAACGACCATGTCTATGTTCACTCACAACAAGAAAGCCCAGGAAAGAATACACCACCTAGTGCAAAGTAGAGGCCAAATAATCATCTTTGGGTAGAGTGAACAAAATTAATGAAATAAATGAGATGAAAAAAATGCGGATAACACAGGTCAAACCAATAGGAAGAGAGAGGATTTCAAAACCTGAAAGCTGTCAGCCTAAGAATCACGCACACACAAAATTATCCCAGCTCTGTCCACAACCATGCTTCCGAAGCAAAAAAAAAAAAAAAAAAAAATTAAGCCTCAGAAGACTTGCAGAGTGCTGTTAGCAAGTATGATGCCAACATTACAATCAAGGCTTCTTTCTGCATAGGTTCCTAAATCAAATAAGCAATTGCATCTGATGTCACTTTTATATATCATAGAAGTAGGCTCTGTTCCGTATCCCTTTTGAAACTGACATTCTTTTTAGCTCTCTGGCTCTATTCTTCTTAGCTCCCAGAACAATCTGAGATCAGATTACTGCTCCAAGGTTACTCTGGAGATTGCTTTCATCACTTACCTATACAAAGTATGGACTGCAAAAAGGCAAACAATCCTTAACAGACACAACAGGTAAATAATGAGGTGGGAAAGGTGGGGCATGGGTGTGTGAAGAGTATTAGTTTGCTAATGAAGTGTTAAGTCTACAGGGAGTAGTCATCATCTGTCTCGATGAATATATGCTTAGTAACTTCTTTAATTTTTTATGTTTTTGGTAGCAGAAAGATAATACTTAGTAGTTTTAAAACCAATGGCTAATTTGGAAAATTTGATAACTTAATTTAAACAAATAAAAGGTGGACTATACATTAACAGGAGTCACAAAGATTGACAAATCAAAGGTCAGATGATTCACATAGGAAAAAATAAATTCATGCTGCCATGGTCAGTACTACTTTCAAAGAGAAGGGGGGAAAAGAGAAATACATAGGGTCTTTAAAGTTCAGTTTATCATTATCTACATTATTATAGTTACAAACATGGAAAGTTGATGCTTAACTAGTAAATTGCAGAGAGTAGACAAATCATGATCTGGAACTTAGAGCTAGCAGCCACTGATCTTTGCATAGGTGCCAGGGAGAAAAGTTCCTGGATCACAGCCACTAGTCAGGTAAGGTATGAAAGGACAGATTTGGGATGTGGCAGATCACTTAGGCGTGATAATCAATACCGTGTGAAAGCTGAGTACGGGCACACAGAACCTATAGGAAAAGACAGCCACAGACACTCAAATAAAAAGAGGCAAAAGCAGAGATAATGAGGTAACTGTTACCTTTTGCCATATTGTTAGGTAACATTAGATGCAAGATATTTAGAACCACGACACACTTAAATAACTACAATATGTTTCGATGAGGTCAATATTACATGGAATAAGTCAGATAAAATTCAGTCAAGTGTTAAGTTTAAGCTGAACTTTCTTCAACCCTGCTCTAATTTAAGACTTTTTTTCCCCCTTTTATATAAAGAACTGTTACTATTTTAGAAGCCCACACACAGTTTATTGAAAAAAAGAACATTATGAGAGGCAGCATAATGTAGCTGAAGAACAGGGATTGGGAGCCAGATCCCAACTCTACCACTTACTGCCGGTCTGACCTTGGGCAGTGACTGCCTTCTTTTTGCCTCAGTTGCCATCTATAAAATGAAATGAAGTACAATAAAATCACTTTTTAAATCTACCTTGTCACAAAATGACAAGGAGGAAAACAAGGTTCAAGAACTTGCTGAATGTCCTTTTGTTTTAAGTTTCTAAGAACCTACTGACAACATTAAGTGAGGATGTACTGTACCTTCCCTTTTGTGAACCTTCTTCAAAACTGCTCACTGTATAACTATGATGAAACTGTACCCCCAAAGGGATCTGGCCATTTGAATAGTATGACCAAAATAGAGAGGTTTTAGAGCATAAATGACAGTACAAACTACTAAGTGTAGGAAGTTCCCCCAAGTGAATCCTACAGAGAAACTTCCCAGTCTTGGTTAAAGCACAGGTTGAACAGGTATTACAGGTTTCTAGTTTAACTCTTTTCTGTACTTCAGACCTCACCTCTGAATGTCCAAGAGCCTATCACTGCCTACCTCTGAATGTCCAAGAACCCATCACTGCCAATTTAAAACTGATTAAATAAACACTCTTTAAAAACCTGTAAAATGATGTCTAGGATGCTATAACATAAAAAGTTCCTATCCAGAAATAAGATTCTTTGATCCAAAATATAATTCATAAATTAAACAAAACAAAACTAGAGTACACAGAAAAGAGGTGAGGTACTCATATCCTCGGTTTCTAAATAAAACAACAAATGTTTACTGAGCATCAGGCATGTATCAGGTGCAACGATGCATGTGTGTAAGCTTGACATAAATAGTGCTGTGATCATGAGATAGATAGTGTGTGTTTCTTACATAGACTACTAAACTAGAAAATCAAACATCATGTAGCACTTCTTTGAAGACCTGCAATATATCCACTGGTGGGATCGCCATCTCCACCCCATCAAGAAAAGAAATTTTCAGCATCTCCAAAACTCTTAACTCTTGAGGTCTTCTACATAATTTGAGTGGGTGAGTGTCCCAAAGACTGTAGTCTTCATGAAGGACAGAGCAAGGTATTTTTGCTATTGCTGTTTTATTTTGGGGAGGTTAGTTGGTTTGGTGAACTTTGTTGAGGTTAGTTGGGTGGTTGCTTTTGAGGAGAAAAAAACAGAGGGGAAATGGAGGAGCTGAGGCAGGGCAAAAGGGCAGGGAGAAAGACTGTGTTTACTTTGGAATATCTTCAACTGATAAGTCTGTGACATCTGCAGGTAGAAATGGAAAAAAGGGGCCGGGCGCCTGGCTCACCCTGTAATCCCAGCACTTTGGGAGGCTGAGGCAGGCGGATCCCAAGGTCAAGAGATTGAGACCATCCTGGCCAACATGGTGAAACCCTGTCTCTACTAAAGAAAATACAAAAATTAGCTGGGCGTGGTGGCGTGCACCTGTAGTCCCAGCTACTAGGGACGCTGAGGCAGAAGAATTGCTTGAATTTGGAAGGTGGAGGTTGCAGTGAGCCGAGATTGCGCCACTGCACTCCAGCCTGCCAATAGAGCGACACTCCATCTCAAAAAAACGAAATGGAAAAAAGGGTTTGAAGCTGGGGAAAGAAGACAGCCAGAGATAAAACTTTAGGAGGTATCAACTGTGGCTGTGGATGATATATATTGAGAGAACAAGGCCACTCAGGGAGAACAGATATTGAGAATGAGCACACCTCAAGGATATAAACAAGCAAGGCCACCATCATTTAAGGTAGAA
Source organism: Trachypithecus francoisi (assembly GCF_009764315.1). Classification (NCBI taxonomy): domain Eukaryota; kingdom Metazoa; phylum Chordata; class Mammalia; order Primates; family Cercopithecidae; genus Trachypithecus; species Trachypithecus francoisi. The sequence continues at coordinate 112,216,449 of NW_022681456.1, forward strand.
GATGAGCCAAGGGACAAGAATGAGTTGTCCTCAGAGAAGCATAGAGAGATTCCACCGAGAGCAGTGCTGAGTCAGGTAAAGAAGGGGATTTTCAAGGGTGGGCAATGGTGCCAAGAAAGAAAGATTAACATAATAGCCACATTCAAAAGATGTCAATGAATCTGGCTATTAAAAAAAATAATCTGGAAAGGCCAGGAGCAGTGGCTCACGCCTGTAATCCCGGCACTTTGGGAAGCTGAGGCGAGTGGATCACTTGAGGTCAGGAGTTTGAGACCAGTTTGGCCAATGTGGTGAAACTCCGTCTCTACAAAAATACAAAAAGTAGCCAGGCGTGGTGACACACGCCTATAATCCCAGCTACTCGGGAGGCTGACACAGGAGAATCGCTTGAACCCAGGAGGCGGAGGTTGCAGTGAGCAGAGTTCCCACCACTGCACTCCACTCTGGGCAACAGAGAGAGACTCCATCTCAAAATAAATAAACTAATTAAAATATGGAGAGCAAGAAGTGGGGAAAATATCAAGAATGAGGGCAAGTTAAAAGAAGCCTTTTCAGAAAGGGGGTGGCTTAAGCAAGTTTTCGTATTTGAAGAAATAAAGTGAAAAGAGTGTTACCCAAGTAACATCCTAAAGTGCCTTAGTCAGGGGGTGGAAATCAATAGCAAAAGGGGAAGAATTTCTCGAGAGAGAAGAATAATGGTTACTCCTTCAAACAAAGAATGGAAGTAAAAATGGAAGAAAATTCTGAGTTTGGTTGGTAGAAGGAAAAATTTGGTGAAAGAACATTCTTGTCAGCCAACTTTTCTCTATTGAGAGAGAAGGATGTGGTTGTATAACTTCTAGAGAGGTGGTTAGGGGGTTAGGGGCCATTCAAAGAGCCATTGAGTGTTTACTGAGGACTCAGGTGAAATCTGGAAATTAGAAACTTATAATGGCCCCAAATGAGTTATTTTATTTTTCCCAAGAGAACAGGAAAAGAGGAGATAGATAGGAAGCCCATACTGAAACACTAGTAATAAAATCACAAACAAGAAGTTAAACATAGTTTTCCAGGACACTGAAGTTTATCAGTGATGGACAGCAGGGATAACATTTGAAGGTACATAACCTTCATCTCAGACAAAACAGACTCTCAAGGCCTCCACAGTATGGCAGAAAAGATCAAATGAAAGTGAATTCAAATTCTGGATCCTGGTTAACTAGTCATGATGTTGAACTGGCTACTTTTTTGTGTCTTAAGTTTCTCATCTGCTTAAAAGGGGGAAGGGAGAATTTACGATACCTATCTTTGTCAAATTATTTTAAGGATTAAAGGAGACAATATATAAAAAGAGCCAGCAATGTTTCTTTCTTTATTTTTTTTTTGAGGCGGAGTCTGTCGCCCAGACTGAAGTGCAGTGGCGCGATCTCGGCTCACTGCAAGCTCCGCCTCCCAGGTTCATGCCATTCTCCTGCCTCAGCCTCCTCGTCCGGCTAGTTTTTCATATTTTTTAGTAGAGACGGGGTTTCACCGTTTTAGCCAGGATGGTTTCGATCTCCTGACCTCGTGATCCGCCCGTCTCGGCCTCCCAAAGTGCTGGGATTACAGGCTTGAGCCACCGCGCCTGGCCCTAGCCAGCAATGTTTCTTGACACTTAAAAGGCACTAAAAAAAATTAGTTTTTTTTCTCTGCATAAAATGAAGACACTAGATGAGTCTAGAGTCCTAGCCTACTGTAAAATTCTGTCTTAGATTTAGTTGTGTTAGCCACACCTCACACACTTTAAATATTGTGAGTTACTTTCTACCACCACCATCACCGCCCATAATGATACCACTTTACTTTCATGGTCTCATTAGTCCTGACAACGCTCTTAGGTAGGCAGGGCACTTAGCTGTCACAGTCTATGAGGAAACCGAGAGGCAGGGAGATTGAATGACTTGTTTGATATCAATTTAATGTTCATTAGGTTATCTTTGTTCAGTAAAGTTGCTGAAGTTCATTAAAAAGAAAGATGGCCTGTCCCAGTAGCGGACAACAGGCTCTCTGCCTTTTTTTTTTTTTTTTTAAAGCTAACTTACTTCCAATTTCATTTATATCTTATTTTCATTGTGCTTTAATTTGTCAACCATTTCACATGTCTTTTTTAAAGGGTATAAAGTAAATGCTACCCATAAAATAGAGAATATCTAAAATTAGATAATGTATGTAAAATTAGCCAGATCAGTACCTAGCATAAAAAACACCCAATAAATATTTGTTGATGTGCAAAACAGCTTGATTGAACCCTAAAAGTTCTTAATAATTTAATACATATGACAATCTTTGCCTGCCTCCTATGTTTACATGTATATTTCATTGCGGGAAGGCACATTATTTCAGTGTTATCTCTACTATCCACTGAAATAAATAATTTTTAGATGAAGACAGACCCTAACATATACAAACCTAGTATTCCATGGAATCCAGAGGAATCAAAGGGGTCTAGAGATGAATTCAGAAAACACACTAAGTTGGGCAGAAAATAAATTTTCCTTTATCTTGACTATTCTCTAACTAAAATTTAGCATTTCCTTCCATTATGGATGCATACAACAAGCCACACTTGTATTAGCGGTACCTCCGATTCGTCACCAATAGAATTTAGATATTTCATATCAAATTACATTTACTGCAGATGCCCGCTTTAAAAAGAAACATCTAATTTGAATATAATCAAGATTATACTTCTTTCCCCTGAAGGAAAGAACATTCTCAGTTCTGTTTTGAAGTTGGCATCCATATACTTAATCTTGGTTAATTTCCCAGAACACGTATGTTATAGTAAATCTTCTTTCAACACCAAAAAGTTTTTGCTCCTAGAAATGGTTTTTCTGGTATCTTCTCAATCTATCAGTATCTCAATCTCTGCTAATCCTAGAGAGCAAGAACGGCCAACACACTTTAGAAAGTGAAAGTCCTATTTTTAATCTATAGATATTTGGTTTTTACTTTGAACAAAATTTTATCATTAAATCAGTTTAGCCGGGCGCGGTGGCTCAAGCCTATAATCCCAGCACTTTGGGAGGCCGAGACGGGTGGATCACGAGGTCAGGAGATCGAGACCATCCTGGCTAACACGGTGAAACCCCTTCTCTACTAAAAAATACAAAAAACTAGCCGGGCGAGGTGACGGGCGCCTGTAGTCCCAACTACTCGGGAGGCTGAGGCAGGAGAATGGCGTGAACCCGGGAGGCGGAGCTTGCAGTGAGCTGAGATCCGGCCACTGCACTCCAGCCTGGGCGACAGAGCGAGACTCCGTCTCAAAAAAAAAAAAAAAAAATCAGTTTAAAACGGTGGTTCGCACCCTTGGTTGGCTGCACACTGGGATCACCTGAGAAGCTGTAAATTATGATGGAATTCTGCGGGGATGCCCACAAAAATGAGGGGGGTGGAGACACGGAGATAGAGTGGGAGAGGGATGTTGATTGTGCGGTTTAATAAGCAGCTAACTGGTAAATCTGTTAGTTCTTAATACATAAAGGGTTTTCTTATAAATTGGGTATTAATATTTTTGGAGAATGTATTTTGTCCAATTCAGATGGAAGTTTTATGACATTCACGAAAGTGTTTTTCCAGCGAAGAACCAATGATTAACTCAAATAAGCTGGGGTGGGGGGCGGGGAGGGAGAACAAGCACTTGGGAGCACAAGTGAGGGCAACTGGCACATTTCATTTTCTCTTCCTTTAAAATAATGGAATCCATTTAAATAAAGAGCGGGAAAAAAACCCAAAAATACATAAAGTTTTCCTACTCCCTTTCTTCAGAGAATTGTCCTAATCCCTTTATTCAGAGAATGATCTGAATATTTCTAACTTAAAATATTAATATAGCTCTACTAAAAAGGGACATGAACTTCTAAAAACTCAAACCGATTTACAAAACAAAACAGTGTTGGACATTTCAACAAAAGACTAAAAGACTAGTGTTTCTATAATAAATCCTTTGATTTAAATGAAAACAAAACCTTACTCTTTTGTTTTATAAATGTAAGCTTTTCCTATTACTAATACTGTTATTATTGATTCTATTTCCATATTTATCCATAAAATCCTTGAGTAACAAAAATTCTTAGGACAATATTGAGATTGTAAGCCTCTACACCCTTACAAATTAAAATTTAATATTAAAATGTCAAAAATCTAAAACTCACACATTGACACAGCACTGTTTATTATTACATAAAAAGTTTCATCAGTACTTGACAAAAGAAGGTTGAAAAGGCAGGGGAATTACCATTGATATATATAGTTTTTCTAATAATTACTAAAAAGATGTACATCAATATTTAATAGGAAATACTCAAGATACATTAAGTGAATCAAGTTATGAATGTGTGTACTATAATCCCAATTCTCTTATTATATAAATGTATAGGAAGGAAACTGAAAGAATACATGTCGGTAGTTACATATACAGTGGCAGAGTACAGGTATTAATATTTTTTGGTGTGATATTCTATACTTCCCAATAGAAGCATATATTTCTTTATATTCAGAAAAAACATATATTTTTTCATGGAGTATATTGTTATTATGTCCCATTTGGTTGCAATATAACAACTTAAGGTTAAAAAGTTTTTGGTTTAAAAAGAATGAAAGGAGTAATTTATGACCCAAGGTATAATTTCATACTATAAGACAGACGATGATGATGATGAAGAAAATGATAGGAATGGGATGAGATGACTGTCAGTGTTCAATAACATGAACTTTATCTTAAAAATAAGAACACTAGAATTCTATGAATACATGTCATAATAAATAATTTTAAGAGAAATAAAAGAAAAAACTAAAACACAAAGTTATTTACTTAATACATACTATAGATTTAACGGTGTAAAAATAAGTCCATGGATGACAGATAAATAATAAGATGCTAACTAAAATGAGAGCTATATGGGGGTCCAATCAACAAATAAATCACAGAAGATGCTCTACCACAAGATCGTCTTAATTCCACCATCCACAAATTGTCATATGAAGGACCCACACCAGCCTACTATAACCAACAGCTTACTATTGCCAATTATACATAATTACGTATGACCACGCATTCCTGTATATACATAAAAAATGAATTCACTGATGCATTCCTAAAGGCCTTGCCTATCTTTAAGAAGGGCTTCAAATACTTTGAGTATTTATTTCAGTTGTTCAAATTAAAGTTTTTACTTACCTATACCTGACATTCTTTGAACTGAAACCTGCAGACCTATGCTAATTTGTATAGCATAAATAGCTTTAAGAGAATTTAAACATTTAATCAGTCTAGAAAAGACATTTTAAAGTTTAAAATGTATGTTGCTCATCACTGAAAGTAATATTATTTTGGAACTAAGTGAACTGTACACAATTTTAAATGAAACGTTTAGTGACAGAATAAACAGAATAACAGAATAGCAGAGGTTAAAATTATTAGTCTATAGATGTGTAAGAAAATGTTACAGCAGTCACCTACTGAGAAAAGCAGACTACGGAATGGTATCTATATTATGGGTAAACTATATGAAAATGATGGTGAGATTGTGGGTAACTATTTTTAAAAATATTTAAGATTATGAATACATCATTGTTTCAATTGAAAAGGGCAATAAAAATTAAAGATAAGGCAACTTTTCTAAGCCTAAATGCCCAATTTACTTCTTTTGGGATCCAGATTTTAAGTAAGGGAATAAAGAATAAAATGGAAGGCACAGCTGTTTGCTTCTAGGAATACAAACGGGAGGGAACAAACAGAGGGAGGCTAATGTCTCTGAGACTGGGCTGAGTACTTCATTCCCAGCTGTGTTTTCATCTGTCTTACCAAACAATAACAAACTCCTTTTTTATGACAGAGGCAGAGAATTTCCATTTGTCCCCAGCAAAAGTTCAAAGCACATTAGAAAATATTTGAAATGTTAGATTCAGTAATGTGTCTGGTCTTATGTTCCAAGCTGCATAACATTAGTTGAATTATTCAGGAGTTAAACAATTTTAATTTTAATTCAGAGATGATGACAGAGATGTCTGATCACTTACACGTTAAAATGTATATATACAAAATATGTATACTTAAAGTATACATATACAAAGAATGAACAAGTTAAAATCACACCCAATTTACTACAGTAAGAAAATTAAGTCACTAATAAAGCAAGCTGGTATATCCTGAGGTCAGCTTATGCCACTGGACCGTAACTACAAACAGATCTGTTCTCTACCCTTCAAAAACTACACAAGATTTCTACTATAGCCACAGAAATCAGGAAGGCAGGGATACAGCAGATGGCGGTGAGGCAATACTAAACCAGGTGAAATGTCTTTTATAGCAAATTTTAGCTACTAGTTCTTTTTTGTTCTTTTAAATGGAAAACCATAGTCAGTGGAAGTCTGACTATGGAACCTGAAGGAAAAAAAAAAAAAAAATCAAGAAGAGGACATCCAAGAAGTGTACTGAAAGCAGACATTCTTCAAGCTACCAATTTTCAATGCTACCAGCATAATACAGCCACCTTTACACAGGACACTTGATTGTAGGACATACACTAATTTAAATCTAAGTTTATAAATAAATTTTTAAAACTTGATTATAAACTTGAACCAAGTTTATGGCAATAGCCGTATTCGTTGACATGAGTAGAGGTTTTTTAAAAAGCTGCCATAACAGATACCACATATGTTACATAAAATGATGACTAATTATTTCAGAGTTAGGCATCACTTAAATCTTCCATGGCCTCTTTTACTATCTGGTGAATTTTTAATAATCTGATGACCTATTGTTTATGTTATACATAAAGCACAATTGCTAAAAAACCTTTTTGGGTAGGATGCCAACCCACCTGATTCAAGCTTGAATCCCAGCTCTGCCAGCCCTGTAAGGTTTAGGGTCCTCATTTGTAAGATTAAATGGTTGCACAGTGACAGGTACATAAATGCTCAATAACTGACGGGTAGGTTGGTATGGTGTATGCAATAAATGACATATGCATATAAAAGACCCAGCAGAGTGCCTGGAACATAGTTAAGTGTTCCATAAACGGAAGATAATACACAAAACAAGTGGACAATAATTTAAAATCAGTAAAAATAGTTTCTAATTTAAATAACTTTTCTCAAAATCTAAAAAAAAAAACCAAAACATTTATTAGCTTGTGGTATGTTATCTCTACCATCTACCACCACACCTAGAAAATACTAGATATTAGATGAATTTTGCTGCATTACTAAATAATGACTATCAACAAAATCAATCATGAAGTTCTAAGAATTTGTAGACTGCTTATTTCCTCTTCATATCCCCAGTGCCTGGCAGATTATCTGACATAGAGTATTCATTTAATTTCATCTTTTCCCACTCAACCAAAAAGCAAATTTATTTGAATTTTTAAAACTTTTTCTTTGTAATTTTAAACTCAGCATGAGGGTTTTGTATTTACACTGTAATATACACAAGGGTAAGGGCCAGCTCTGTGTGTGTGTGTGTGTGTATGTATATACAAATATATACATACACAGAGACAGATTCTCACTCTGTCACCCAGGCTAAGTGCAGCGGCTCAATCTCAGGTCACTGCAACCTCTGGCTCCCGGGTTCAAGTGATTCTCCTGCCCTGGGCTCCCGAGTAGCTAGGATTACAGGAGTGCCACCACACCCAGCTATCTTTTTTTGGGGGGGAGGATTTTTTGTTAGTAGAGATGAGTTTTCACCGTGTTGGCCAGGTTGGTCTCTAACTCCTGATCTCAAATGATCCACCGGCCTTGGCCTCCCAAAATGCTGAGATTACAGGCATGAGCCACTGTGCCGGACCTGTACAGTTTTTAAAACTACATTCCCAATATATAGTCAATGCCTAACCTAAATGTATGCATTTTTTCATGTTCTGTAAAAGGGGGAAATTCTTATGATGTCAACATCATAATCTCTTATCAGCGTTCATACCAAATACATGCATGATGAGGCTATACAATGAAAAATTACTGCTGGGGAGCTCTGTTTTAAGAAACAGTCTTAGATGTGACAAGTAGAAGCAGCAGCAGAGTAAGGTGATCACAGTAAAGGGACTAACATCAATGTTATTTTGGATCCTAGAAACATTTACTCTAGGTGGCATACTGAACCTGTGCCTGCTTTCGTACTAAAAATAAAACATGAAAAAAAAAATCAGTGTCTCACATGTATATAATTTCACCAATAATACACGGGTTTCACCTGAGAAATACTCCATAAAATCAGTTTCCTAAAGTAAAAAGCCAACTTTTCACATTGCTCTATAAAAACCTCTTTAATTATTTCTTCTTGTGTCTCACAGAAGAAGAAATGACTGGCTTGGTCATTCCCTAAGGAGAAAAAAAAAAAAAAAAACAAATCAAGGAAGTGCTTCTAACCTTTTGACCACCCCCAACAATTCAAGAACATACTCCAGGGCGGCCCCTGCAATAAGAACTTTGCGCAATAACTGATACAGGAAAGCTCAAAAAGCAAGATTATAAAATGGAAACTACTTTTTAACACAAATAATTCTCTCAAAAAGCAAACAAAAATAACATGTAGCAATTATAAAAATTACCTTCTCTGAACTTCTGGGTTTGCCTGTTTAATCTATTACAGAAAAAGGGGCTACTCAATGTATACTTTTCAGGAATGTCCCTGAAGAAAAAGATCTTCAACCATAGATGAGTTATTTTCAGATTTAGTGATATGAGTTATTTCTAGGGGGTATGTGTATATACAGGACAGTAAGGTTTTATCATAGTCAAGTTCCACAGAATCCTGAAATGGTCACTCTTCTTCCCCATGTGTTTGATTTATTATGAGGATTATGAGAAAAAAATATATCTATAATAAGAACCTTGTCACCTAAATGAAGGCCCTTGTAATCTTAGTGCAAAGTAGTAACAAATTCAAGATAAAGACTAATAATATTTTATGTTCAAGACTATGGTTTACACCTTTAAAACTGTTATCTTCAATTGCAGAGGAAAACAGATTCCATTTGATTCAAAACAGCTCACATTTAAAGCCCTAATACTGATGATTCCTAGGCTTGTATAAAAATTCACAGTTCCTCAAACTGCACTAGAAATGGCTGAGTAAAGACTAAGCAAAATGCACACATACAAAAAAGGAACATGAAGAAAAAACCAAGGTTTAGGGACTTAATAGAAAAATCTAGCTTTCTTCCATTCCCAGCAGGCTCCTTCTTACTAAATAAATGGACTTGAGTTCATGATTCGGAAGCATATAATAGAAGTGCTTTTATGTAACCTCATGGTCAAAACAGATTTAGGATTGTCTGAATTTACTTCTTGCCAGGTAAAGCAGTTGATATTATAAAAACATATGTATTTTACATAGAGCTTGTGAGGTCTTCCCAGTGATAACGAGCTTCCTGATGAAGACTAAGAATTCCTATGTACATCTTTCGAATAAACTGCTTCAAAACAGGCAACTGAAGGAAATTGTGAGTGGCATTCTTCTCCACATGCACAACTCCTATGGTATTCCTTCCTACATTTCTGACTCCCTTATAGCTTCTCACCCTTTTCTCATTTTCTTTCCGATGCCTGAGCCCCACCAGTGTAAACCCAGAGGTTTGACCTAATACTGACACATACAGAAAGGTTTTTCTCAATCTTATCTCGCTTTAACTTAACATCAATAGACATTGCTGGGGCATAAGAAATCCTTCAGGGCAAGGCCTGTCATTTCTCTGTACTCACAAGACTCACAGACTATAATTCAGAAGGCACTCGGTATTGTCTGATGCCTTCATAAAAGATAATGTTTTATTTTAATTCACAAAAAGGCCAATATAAATATCAGTTACTACTAGATTCCAGTTTTTAAATCTAAAAGACACACCAAACATTCTGCTTCCATCAATGAATACAAACAAGTAAACAGAAAAAGTGAAAGGCACTTAATTAGCATATTTAACCATTCTCACAAATAAGAGATAAGTCACCTTTATTCCAATTACTTCTTTCAAAATTATGAAAGCCTTTTATTGGGCATTTTCCCGAATAAGTTCTCACTCAATTTGTGGTACATACTGAAATCTATTCCGGTTTCTTGTAAGTCAAAGATTGAGGGGAAAACTGATTATCCAATTATACAATTTTAAAACTATATAAGTTATCTTTTAAATAACCAACAAGAAAACAAGGAAGAGAAGGAAGAACAAAATAAGGCATAAATAAACTTAAATATACCAATAATCGTAAGTTGACTGTAAGTTAAAAAAAAAAGTTTATAAAACCGAAAAAGATTCATTATATGCTATTTTAAAAAGACACATCCAAATATATGGAAAAACAGATTTTTTTAAAAGAGTAAAAAAATTAGAGCAGGTAATGTTAAATAAAAGAAAGTTTATATATCAAAATCAGACAAAACAAACAGATAAGGTCCCAAGTATTACTGGAGGTAGAGGTCCCCTCACGATAAAAATGTTGGCTTCATTCTGATGGCATATTCTACACTTAACAGAACATAACAATTCTATGCTTAAATGCATCTGATAATATAAATTCAGAATAAAAGGACAGAGCTACACAGAAAAAGCAAGAAGTCACTGCAACATTTGAAAACTAAACTATCCCTTTCTCAGTGATTGATTCTAATCTCATACAAACTCTTCCAGAGCATAAAAAAGTAGAACACCTTCCAACTCATTTTCTGAGGCTGGACCAACCTTGCTATCAAAGCCAGACAATGACAGTCCAAGAGAAGAAAATTATAGGGCAATTTCACTTTATTATCACAAATATCGAAGTCTTAAACGAAGTATCAACAAACCCAATAGAACGATGCACAGATGATTTTGGGGGGGGTGAAACTATTCTGTATGATACTACGATGGTGGATACATGCCATTTACATTTGTTAAAACCCAATGAACACAAAACACCAAGAGTGAATCCTAACATAAACTATGAACTTTGGGTGATAATAATGTGACAATGTAGGTACAATTGTAACAAATGTATCCCTGTGGGACAAGATGTCCACGGTGGGGGAAGGGGGAAGGGTGTGTGTGTGCGTGCGCCTAACAGAGAACTTTATGCATTTTCTACTAAATTTTGCCATGAACCTAAAAGTGCTCTAAAAAATACAAACTTTATTAACTTGGAAAAAAGAGTACTTCATGACCAAGTTGGGTTTATCCCAACAATGTAAGGTTTACCATTAATGGTTTAGCATTAACAAGAGTATTAATGCAATTCAGGTAATTCACTGAATAAGAAAACTAAAAGAAAAAAATCATCTCAATGAATGCAGAACAAACAGTTGATAAAATTCAATACTTAAACTCATAAAAAAAGTTCTTACCAAACTAGAAATAGAGAATTTCCTTCACCTGGAAATGATACCTTCCAAAAATCTTCATCAGATATCATTCTTAGTGTTGAAAATTAGAAGCCTTCATTTTTATGTCAGAGCTGTAGTTGCTTCTATCACTGTACTGGCAATACTAGCCAGCAATATAAAGACATGTAAGGATTGGAATGGAAAAAGATTAAAGGACTGGAAAGGAATTAAAAACAAAAAACAAAAAAAAAAAAACCTGTGATAATTTACAGAAGACTGACAAATAATTACATCAAAATTAAGAACTCTGTTCGTCAAAAGATCTCTTGGAATGTGAAGGTAAGCTACAATGTAGGAGAGTAAACTTGCCACACATATTATGGGTAAAAGATTATAATAAACAAAGAAATTCCCAAAATCAAATGCACATACTTTACAACTTCAATTACACTCCTATTTACAGACCCTAGAGAAGCTCTTTGACATAAAAAAAAAATTCTGTATTTTAGGCCGAGTATCACAAGCAGTGCTTATTCATCTTATTTTCCCTTATGTCTGACAAATTTTATATTCATTTGGCATTTAATTAAATTGTCATAATGAAAGAAATAAAACACACACTTAAAGATTTTCTTTTAGTTCTTACCATCACATATAAGTAGCATACAAAAAATATCATTTGACCCCAAGTTCATACTACTGCTACCTGCATAAAACAAACTGACTTGCATTGCTCTGGCAATTTATATTATATAGATTATTTTAACCTGCCTCGCTCTTTTCAAAGAAACAAATCTGACCAAAGGACTAAAGACAAGAAAGTAATTGCTCTTAATTATTCTTATCTATGAGCCTAGAGTCAAAAGCCTTTCCTAAATTATTTCCAGGTGGTTCTGGGAATTTGTAAAATCTTCCACTGCTGTTCTGCTTACTTTGTTGCCTATTAGGCAACTTCGTGGTTTAAAGATTATGAAATTTTGGTCTGGTTCATCACACAGTTTGAACTTTCAAAATGACTAACAGCAAAAAAGATTAAATATTTACATTAAAATACCTACTGTAAATACCAATGTAAAAAAAAAACAAACCTGTATGACCAAAAAACAGAAAATGCTAATCTGAAAATCTTGATCCTTAATTTTTTTTTTTTTAAGTCCAGGTTCCAGGTTTAGATCTTTGAATTTTAGACTTGACAAGAGTATTACTTAAATTTATTAAATCACTGTCCTTTAGTATTTGCATATATCATTCATGTTTTACATCTTTAAAGAGTTTACATTTGGGAAATGTCATTTCTAATTAAAAAACTAGTTAAAATATTCTGAAAAACCATAATGAAAATATGGAAGCTGCTAAATGAGTATGTATCTGCTTAGTATGTAAGCTACTAAGAGTTCACAATCTGCCTACCCAAATACCCTTTAAGGAGCACAGGCAGAACCCAGAAATTCCTGGGCTGACCACCACTCTTGGCCAAATGAGTCATGGCCTCTGTCTGTAAGTCCCAGGGTCACCTTTCTTTAGGAGTCTACTGAAACTAAATTCAGCAAGCCTCTCAATGCCCAAGTAAACTTGATCTCCAATTCTTCTCTCAACCCATCTACTGACCTGGCATTAACCCGACAGTAAGGCTTTGTTTTTTCCATCCCTGACATAGTGTCTACAGTCCACCTCTATCTTACAAATTTAACTACCTATGGAAATGGTGCTCCATAATTAGCAAACTCCTCTATAACCTCTACCTCTTTCCAAAGCATTACCTCAGTACCTTGGCTGCTAAGGACTTTCCCCTATCAGCTGTCTGACTGCATTCTCTCAAAGAACAGATATTTACTCCCTATGCCCCCAAGGTCCTTCAACTACCTGAGTCATCCATTCTGTTAATCCCAGAACCCTGTCATACCCATAACCTGGCATGTCTAAAATCACGACTTCAGTGATCACACTGCAACACCAAACCTCCAACCTTGCTGTATACATGTTTAACTACTTCCCTGTGGGAGTTCTCTGGTCTTGGAAGAATCTCTATCCCAATTTATCAGATCGCTTTTTGCTCTACTTCCCTCCTTCCCAGCCTGAAGTCTAATAGTTCAACGTTTCAACAAATCTATCATACCCTAAACTCTCCTGCTCATCTGCCTTTCACTGGATTAATCTAGAAAAATCCTTTGCGGCTTCAAGTTTTCATTTTCCCTGAGCTCCTACTGACCATGGGCCTCCATCAAGATTCCATAAATACCCAACAAGTGTCTGCAATGCACCAGTGACACAGGATTTAAACACACTGTATTTTAACAAACTGCTGACTTGTTTATTACAAAATATTTATTACAAATGTTCAACAGATATTTATTGAGCATTTCCTAAGAATAGAAAGGCACTATTCTTAACTGCGAGAATTTAGCAGTAAAGAGGGTCTGAGGAGGTCCCCACTCTTGTGAGGCTCATATCACAAGGCAGAAAAAAAAACAACAAAAAACATGTAAGTGAACAAGAATTTGAATCAGTGATAAGTGCTACAGGGAAAACAAAACAGGGTCACATGACAGCAAGTGCTTGGTCAGTGCGTTTTGGGTGTGGGCAGAACAGGGGAGGTCATCTACTTCAAAGACTTCTCAGAAGTACACTGAGACCTAAGATACCTTCCTCCATTCCCCAAAACAAAAGCAGTCAGGTCTATTTTGGACCGTAAACTGACACAGCCCCAGTGAAAGTATCAAACCGACTAAACAGAGCATCAAAAGAAAAAAACATAATAACCCTATTCTACAAGAGTTAGGAATTAACAGTTTAATTAATAAAGAGGGTCATTGCACACATGTCCGCATAGATTTCTATATAATCTAAGGAGTACATGTATGATCAGCAGTGTGTCCAGGATCAAGTGTAATCCCATATTTGAGACTGAAGAACCTAAACTTCAGCTGGGTTCAGTAATTTTTTTCAACATGTGCTTTACATGGACTACAAAAATGCCTCCATCTTCCACCTCTCCTTGTATCTACAACCTTGTACAATGTTAGTCTGCAACTCCTCCCATTCAAGGATGGAGTCCATTTCTCCACTTTTTGAATGTGAACTGATCTTGTGACTGTCTCTGGCCAAGAGAAAGCAGTAAAAGTGACACTGTCCCAGTTCTGAACCTAGGCCTCAAGAGACCCTTAGGAGCTTCTGCTCACTTGGGTGGATGCCTGTCTTCATCACACAGCAAGCTGGGCCTAGCAGAGGAAGCTGGAGCCTATTAGATGAAGAGTCATTCCCATCATCCTGGATGAGGCCATCCTAGACCAGCCAAGATCAGCAAAGCCTCTTACCTGACTAGCTGATCTCAGACAAGAGCAGGCCCCACAGAAATCAGAGAAAAAAACAAACTAGAGAAACTGCCCAGCCAACTCAGGAAAAGTATGCACAATAATATATAGTTACTGTTTTAAGCCACTGAGTTTTTGAATGGTTTGTTACAGAGCAATAACTGATACAGCAAGATTATAATGATTTACCTCTATTCAACTCTGATAATCTATCAGTTGTCTCCATTAACGTTTTTGAGGAACTGAAACCAATAATTGTGAAATATTTCAACTTCAGGGTCATCTTCTACAATGAGGCTTAAATATCGGGCCAGAAAGGAACTGTTATATACAGTAAAGACTCACAACTCCATCAAAGGACTTTACTTCTCCTACCAATAATGTTTGTTTCCTTTCTAGAGCTTCTTTTAGAGAACCTGCTGAGAAAGGAATAGCAGTCAGACTTTCATAAGAATAATGGAGGGGAGGATATTGTAAAAATCCAGATGACTAGGTGTGAAAGAACCTGAGATACTTCTGTTAACAACAACAAAATAGTTGATTTCTTTTTATTTTGATCCTTCTTTTCTGATACACAATTTTTTCAGTGAAGTATTTCTGAGAAATTCATCTACTTTTCCAAATTCTCAAAAGAATTTCATTTTTTTGCAGTCTTCCACCTTCTTCAAGAGTTTAAGTAATTAAGTTTCTGAAAGTAGATATCATACATGTTATCTCCTCTTCTCATTCACCTGGGTAAGCATAAAAAGTTTACTGACTTGAACCGAACCAGGCCTGTCCTGTTTGCTACTCTGTGAGGTTGTCCTGAGAATCAAATGAGAAGAAGGAGGCTTCAGAAGGAACGTGACCCGCTAGGCCCATCACCCACACGTAATCCCAGCCTACTGAAGCTACTATTGGTCATAGGCTCTGCCTGTGTCAGCCAGCAGTATGTGCCTAAGCATGCCTGATCTCCAGCACCTTTGCAGAGCCTGAATATTAATACATTTAAAATAACTTCATGGACATGGTGGCTCACACCTACAATCCCAGCACTTTGGGAGGCCAAGGCAGGCAGATCACTTGAGGTCAGGAGTTCGAGACCAGCCTGGCCAATATACTGAAACCCTGTCTCTACTAAAGTTACAAAAATCAGTCAGGCGTGGTGGTGGGTGCATGTAATCCCAGCTACTCAGGAGGCTGAGGCAGGAGAATTGCTTGAACCTGGAGGTGGATGTTGCAGTGAGCCAAGATCGTGCCACTGCACTCCAGCCTGGGCAACAGAACGAGACTCCGTCTCAAAATAAATACATAAATAAATAAAATAAAATACTTCAAAAGCTGGGTGCAGCTGCTCATGCCTATAATCCCAACACTTTGGGAGGCCAACGCAAGAAAATGGCTTGGGCCCAGGAGTTCAAGATCAACCTGGGCAACACAGTGAGAGTCCATCTCTAAAAAAAATAATAAATTAGCTAGGCGTGGGGGGCACACGCCTTGGTCCCCCAGCTACTCGGGAGGCTGAGGCAGAAGGATCACCTGAAGCCAGGAATTCAAAGCTAAGGTGAGCTCTGATCTCGCCACTGCACTCCAGCCTGGGCAACAGAGTGAGACCCTCTCTCTAAAAATAAAATGAAACATTTCAAATCTGTTTAATTATACAGTTGCTATCCCAATTTTCTTATTCCTTCTTTTTTTTTTTTTTTTTTTTTTTTTTTTTTTTTTTTTTTTTTTTTTTTTTTTGGACGGAGTCTCGCTCTGTCGCCCAGGCTGGAGTGCAGTGGCCGGATCTCAGCTCACTGCAGCTCCGCCTCCGGGTTTACACCATTCTCCTGCCTCAGCCTCCTGAGTAGCTGGGACTACAGGCGCCCGCACCTCGCCCGGCTCGTTTTTTTGATTTTTTAGTAGAGACGGGGTTTCACCGTGTTAGCCAGGATGGTCTTGATCTCCTGACCTCCTGATCCGCCCGTCTCGGCCTCCCAAAGTGCTGGGATTACAGGCTTGAGCCACCGCGCCCGGCCTCTTATTCCTTCTTATTAATGATGAGGCGTTCATTTCTTTTACTTCTCTCTCCACTATTCCCCTTTACTGATAATAAGTCATTCTGCAGTTAAATTCATTCATTTCCAAAAAAAAAAAAAAAAAACAAACTACAAAATATGTTTTTCAAACAGCAGCAACAACTTCAACTTCATTCAGAGTTGTCTTTTCATAGTCACTCCCGGGTATACTATATCACATACTGCCTTTAGTATTGCCTCCTCATACTTCATTTCCACTCAGCTATGTAAGTGTCCCTAATGTTACCAACACCTTGAATTCTTCATTCCTGTAGAACATATTGAAGCTAAGTCCTGCCTTTTATCTGCAGCCCTAAACTTTCTCTTTAAGGAAAGCTCTCCTTAGTACCACGGTCTAGGCATTTCACAAAGAAACTGATTTCTAATTCCTAAGTCACAAGGCTTTCTTAAATAGAAAAAAGAAATACGTATTTTTTTTTTTTTTTTTTGAGGCGGAATTTCACTCTTGTTGCCCAGGCTGCAGTGCAATGGCACGATCTTGGCTCACTACAACCTCCACCTCCCAGGTTCAAGCAATTCTCCTGCCTCAGCCTCCCTAGTAGCTGGGATTATAGGCATGTGCCACCAGGCCCAGCTAATTTTGTATTTTTAGTGGAGATGGGGTTTCTCCGTGTTGGTCAGGCTGGTCTCAAACTCCCCACCTCAGGTGATCCACCCGCCTCGGCCTCCCACAGTGCTGGGATTATAGGCGTGAGCCACTGCGCCCGGCCTAGAAATACGTATATTATTAAGTGAACGCTATACTATCAACAAACACTCACTGACTTATGTGTAACAGTTCCTACCGTCAAGAGGTGTCAAATCTATTTACACTCATTGACTTATGTATAACAGTTCCTACCTTCAAGAGGTGTCAAATCTATTTGAGAGGAAGACTAAATGATCACATTTCTAAACCACTATGAGCAGGCCATGCATTTTAAGTTGTTTTTCAGCATAAATGATATTGAGGCATATTCTCTTTGAAACCCAATGGCATGAACTTGGAAAACATATACCCACGTATTTTACCTCTTTACGTAATGTTTCACAGCTTTTCAAAGTTTGTTCATATAAATTAACTCACAACATCATAAGTCTATAAAATGGTCAAGACAAGAATTATCCCCTTCATTTTATGTGAGAGAAAACTGGTATATAACAGTATCAATTTTATCAAAGTAATACAGCTAACTAAGCTAAGAGAGTCAAGATCTAACCTACTGCTACTTTGCACTTTACAATTCTTAGTGCCCACAGGCTTGAGAAGATGTACTTTGTGGTCACAAAACAGAGAGCATATTCCTATTGACAACTCTAACTGGTCGAAGGTATATTATGTTCTGAACTCCTAACTGCCTAAGTGGGTGCACACTGGGCTTTCCACTGGGTTGCAGGAGAAAATATTTAGTACCTCTGTTTACATTTAGTTTTAAATAAAAATAAGAAAATACAGCTTTACTAATATGTAAGACACAGACTGACAGTAATACATGTATATGATTTCTAAACAAATACATGTATAATGTTCATACTTGAGGGTGTATACTCAAAAACTTTTTATTTGTAGGGGTGCACAACCAAAATATTTTCGAGATGTCTACTAAGCTAACTGGCCTTAGACATCAAAAATACAAATAAATACCTAACATAAATCACTAAGAAAAATAACTCAATAGAAAAACACAGAAAATATATGAAACAGGAAATTTACAGAAGAGATTCAAATGGGCAATAAATATTGAAAAAGATGCCACGCATGGCTGAAATCAGGAACATGTAAATTCAAACAAGAAGATACCATTTTTGCCCATTGGACTAGCCAAAACTTAACTACAGTAATACCAAGTGCTGGCAAGAAGACAAGTAAGGATAAATAAATAAGACTTTTTGGAAGAAAGCTGCCTAACAGTAAACCAAATAGGAAAACGAGAAATTAACCTGAATGTGATTGGCAAATGTCTCCCATGATTTGGCCAACCCTAATTCTCAAAGGAGTTTAAGAAGTGAATGTATTGCCATTTGGGCTTTTTGAATCATTATGCAGTTTTGCACAATGTGTAATATTATTACTTTTGTAGGTTTTTTGCAGCTGTACAGACTTATTAAAAAATATTACTTTTCAATCTTACAATTACACATTTAAGCATTTCTAATTTTTTGAACTCCACTTACGGGGTTTAGCAGGATCTTACTACAACTTACCAAAGCTAACCTATAAATACAGCCTATTTCAACAATTCCACATCTAACAACTATTTTATAAAAATATTTGCATGTGAACACAAAGATTATGTTTAAATTTGTTCACTATCACACTTCTAGGAATTGGGTGGGGGTGGGGGGCGGAAATAGGAAAAAACCTCAATGTCCAACAACAGGAGTATAACAAAACCATTAAGGCATGTTTTACAGTTATTGAAAGAATGGTACTGACCAGTACTATGAAAAGACCTAAGATATTTATTACATAAAAAGTTAAAGAAGAGTACATATAGGACAATTCCATTTTTGTTAAAAAATTTATGTATATATAAGTATGTACATGCAAAGAAAGAAGAGTAGAAGAATGGACCCTCAACTACTGATACTTATAACCTTGTGGGGAGCAGAGTATGGGGTAGAAGGGAAAAATCATAAACGAGGGCTTTACACTACTGCGTCAAGGAGTAGGAATATCTTCCTATAAGTCCTCTTGGAAGGCAAAGGGCTATAGTGCTACTCTTATCCAAATACTGCCACTGATAATAACTCCTAATAATCAGAGTTAATCCAAAAGTCAAATTGACAGTTCAGTCAAGCACATAAAATCTCTCTCTCTCTCCCTCCTCTCTCTCTCTCAGACACACCCCTCACACAAATACATACGTATGTGAGATATCTGTCTACACCCTCATATAACCCAAGGCACTACTATCTTGATCACTAGCATAGGTACTTTGATCCTCATGTTTGAACTCTGCTACAGTTGTGTCATTCATCAGTGGGAAACAGCAGTCCTGGTGTAAAACATGGGTATTGTGCAAAGTAATCTAGCCTTAAAATACCAATTATTTATATCTTTTACTACCAACTATATTAACTGTCAATGTGAAACTGAGATAAACTGAAGTTTAAGAGTCAGTTTACTCAGGTATTCAAATAGTTTTAAAATATTTGGGCTAGCATTCAAGTTCATGACTTGCTTTGATTTTCTATGTTTGTGACTTTATGATAAAATTAACAGATATTAAATTAGTAATGGTAAATACACCAGTATATCCACTTCGTCACCTAAATCCCTGCATATGTCACTAGCTTATCACAATATGCTTTCCCACCTGATCCAGATGTTGGTCTCCAAATTCTTCTGAATACAGTACTTCAAACAGCTATCACTAAACAGAGTTGCAATGCTGGCTGAAAGTTATTTATCATCTCTGGTTGTCCATTACATTATGTCCCACACTCCATGTATTTGCACCCCTGTGCAGCTCTCCTCCCACTTCTGACTTTGACTTACATCAACCAGGACCACATGGGCAAGCATGATACAAGCAGAAGTTTTTTAAGTGCCTGAAAACTGTGGTCTGTTCTCCCAGGATAATTCCTCTTAGAAGCCAACTGCCACGCCATAAAGAAAACTTGAGACAGACTAACTGATGAGAGGCCACGAGGAGAGACGCTGGTGTTTGTTCCAGATCCATGACCTCAGTTATACTGCATGGAACTGAAGACCAGCAGAGCTGAGCCTAGTCAACTCAAAGAAAAGTGAGAAATTAGAAATCATCATTGTTTTAAGCCACTGAGTTCTGGGGTAGTTGTTTATGTAGACATGCATAACTGAAGGACTAATCTGTGTTTCAAACCATCTGAATCTCTAGTAATAATCCACACACACAGACTCTCTATCAGTTACCTTTTAAATTTCATCTATTCAATCAGAAGCACTTATTGCAGTTATGGAGAAATGAAGGCACTTTCATACATTCTCGTATGTTCTCAAGTGAGAACAAATCTGCACAAATTTTCTAAAGGGCAATCTGGCAAATGTTAAGTAATGAACCATCTAAAAAGCTCCTGTATTTTCTCAATTCCATTTCTACAAAATAGACATGCATTCAAGAGTATTCATATAAAAATTTTTCTTACAGCAAAAACTCACAAACAACAAAGCCACCTGGAAGTGGAGGACTAAATACCATGTATTCCTAAGACAGAACATCATAGTTATTAAAAATCTTCTACTGAATAAATATATGATGATATAAGGATACTAATACAGCTAATGAAAACAGGATTTGACACAGTATTATTAATAGCAATAAGACTCAAATCTTTAAAAAATATACTTATAACTGTCAATGTGAAACATTATATATGCATAATATGCGCATATGTGCCACATACATAATTGTGCAAAATTGCATGTATAATTGTATATAATACATGCATATATTGTGCATATACAATACATAATTATATATGCAGCATGTATGCATATAATTGTACACAATAAGGTTTGCATATGTAATTATGCAAACCTGCCAAAATATTAGTAGAAATTCTCTCTGCATAACAGGACTGTGAATGATTTTTATTTACTCCATCTTTATACTCCTTAGTATTTTCCAAATGTTCTATAATAAAAATGAATTGCTTCTATAAGAAAAAAACTTACCATTATAAAACAGGTTAAAAAGAAGCATATACACTAAATGTACACTTTTATTATTTGATTCAGAATCATTCTGTGGTATTTCTTTACTAACGTTAAAAAAAATGCCATCAAGCAAGTGCCTGCAAGGTGCAGAAAAAAGGAAATCCTTGTACATTGTTGGTAGGAACATAAAATAGTACAGCCATTATGGCAAACAGTATGGAGGTTCCTCAAGAAATTAAAAATAGAACTACCATATATGATCTACAATTCCACTTCTGGGTTGGGTGTATACCCAAAAGAAATGAAATGGCCACCTCACAGGAACATCTGCGCTCCCATGTTCACTGCAGCATTACTGACAATAGCCAAAAGAAGGTAGTAACAACCTACAAGTCCATCAAGAGATGAATGGATAAAGAAAATATGATGGAATATTATTCATCACATTCTTGCAAAAAATAAGACCTTGCCATTTGTGACAACATAGATAGAACTGGAGGACATTACGTTAAGTGAAATAAACCAGACAGAAAGAAAAATACTGCATGATCTTACATGTGGAAGCTAAAAAAAAATTTTTAAGTAAAATACATAAAAACAAGAGTAGAAATGAGGGGGGATGGGAATATGGAGATCAAAATGAGTACAAAGTTGCAGTTATAGAGGACAAATAAATTTAGAGACTACAGTAGAGGACTGAGATAATGTATTGGATACTGGAAATTTGCTGATCGAGTAGATTATAGGGGGATATGTTAACGTGCTCGACTACTGTAACCATTTCTTTATGTACATCAAAACATGTACACCTTACATATATACACTAAAAAGCTATTGCTATCAGACTATATCTATATTGTGATAGAAGAGAATCGCTTTTTCAAAATAAATACGGATGAATTTTCCACAGAGAAAAAATTCACATTAATTTTAACATGTTATATAATTTCTTTATATTGTGAAAATTGGGCAAGGACTTCTTTATTTCTTTTCAAAATTTTGTCATACTGCCCTATTTTACTGAGTTTTATATTTTATATTGAATAACTTTGAAAAAAATTGTTTTAGAGATGGTGTCTCACTCAGTTGCCCAGGCTGAAGTGCAGTGGCATGATCATAGCTCACCTCAGCTTTGAGCTCCTGGGCTCAAGCAATCCTTCTGCGTCACCCTCCTGGGTAACCAGGACTACAGGGGTACACCACCATGACCAGCTAATTAAAAAAAACATTTTTTTTTTGTAGAGATCAGGGGTCACACTATGTTGCGCAGGCTGGTCTTGAACTCCAGACTTCAAAGAATCCTCCTGCCTCGGCCTCCCAAAGTGTTGGGATTACAGGTGTGAGCCACTGCACCTGGCCTTAACATTGAACAATATGCAACTTCAACCACTTTAGCAAAATTTGGAATTTTCACCTCAGAGGCAAACTTTTTTAGACCATATCTATTCAAAGAAACAATATATGTAAAGAATCCAAGTTACTTGGAAAGGACAGGGAACAAAAACCACTCCCCAGGTAGACAGCATCATAGCAAGCAAGCACTGGCAACATGACTCAAGCACTGACACGGTTTAGGAATTACTCTTCAAGTGGCCAGTCATTTCAGAAGCACCAAAGAGAATCCCTGGCCTCACCTAGCAGGGTGAGCTTTCCACCACAGTGAAGTTCTACTGCCACTTGTGCTAAGTTGGTTTCTTCAAACTCACTTGCTCAGGACAGCCAATCTAAGATTGGCTTCTACTCATTCTTCCTCAAAATTCAGCACTTTATCTTAATCCTCCCTGGTCCTGGCCTGAATCATCCTGAACAACTTCAACTATTCCTTCTGCAACGCAAGGCAAAAGGTTTCCTTGAATATCACTGGTACCATTACTTCTTTTCTCATAAGTTTACAGATGCTCAGATTCATTGTCTCCCTGGCCTTTAGACATTTTACACTGTATTATAAGAAGACCTCTGTTCTTCAGTCTTTCACATCTTGACTTCCAGTGATGAACTGGGCCTTCCTCTCTAACTATATGTTTCTGGATGACTTGCCAATATTAGGGTCTTGGCTCTAGCTAAGGACAGACAATGACTGAAGACTAGCAGGCCAGTATCTATTCTAGGAACAGGCATGTGATCCAAGGTAGTCAAAAGTCCCTGTCCAAGATTTTTTTATTTGCAACTAGAGAAAAAAACTAACATTTTAGGTTAAAAAGCTAAACGGGTATAATTTGGGGCAGCATGTAACCATTTTTCTGGTTAAAGAGAAGCTTTCTGTAGGGGGAAAAAAAAAAGCAGGTGAGGAAGAGACTTGAAGAATTTACTTGCGTCACTCTTGAAATTAGTGTGAAAACAGTTTCCTGGCTGGGCACGGTGGCTTATGCCTATAATATAATCCCAGCACTTTAGAAGGCCGAGGCAGGTGGATCACCTGAGGTCAGGAGTTGGAGACCAGCCTGGCCAAACATGGTGAAACTCCCATCTCTACTAAAAATACAAAAAAATTAGCCGGGTGTAGTGGCAGGCACCTGTAATCCCAGCTAGTCGGGAGGCTGAAGCAGGAGAATCACTTGAACCCAGGAGGCAGAGGTTGCAGTGAGCCGAGATTGAGTCATTGCACTCCAGCCTGGGCAACAGAGACTGTCTTCAAAAAAAAAAAGAAATAGTTTCCTTTTTGCTTATACTAGTTGGCTTTGGGTCAGTGACGTTTACAACAACAAGAGTTGTGACTAGATGACAAATGAGAAGAAAAAAATGCCCTGGGATGTTCAGATTTAGGTAAAGAGGCTTGCTTTTCTTACGATTTGTTTTAGAGCTTCATTTCAAACACCTAATTGTCTATTACGTTCCAGGCACTGGAAGCATAAAGATGGCTACAGTATAAGACTACCTCTGCCTTCAGAGAACTAACAGTCTGAAAGATTCTCTTGGGTATGGGTGGCTTCCTGGCCACTTTGGAGAATTCCTAAGTAGTTCAGAGGACATTCCTTAGTGGCCAAGATGTTCTCACAGTGGCTCTGAAATGTCTATCATCTGTACCTCATGAGGACCACTTTATTTCTTTTGGGTTTCTATTGGACCCACTGATTTCAGTATTTTAAAATTTAGTCTACATTCACTTCTTGCATACTAATCACGATAGTACAGACTTCGGTAATATAATATTTCCTTGTTTTCTTGAAACCAAAGTAGACTTAAAAAGTAGACTTTTCCCTTAGAGGATTTATGTGTAGTCTAACATACTATAAAATGTACTTACTTATTGTTTCCTTTATCTGACATTCTCTCCCCCATCATCCCACTCCCCAGACGTGCAGAATTTTTCGGTTTATTTCATTTACTGATCTATACTCATCACTAAGGCACACAACTAGGAGTTCAAAATGTATTCAAGAGAAGTGAAAGAATACATGAGTAAGTGACTGATTGGAAGACCTTGCCACTGGGACTCAGACAATCATTAAAATCAGTTGGCTAAACATTGTTATCTAGTGGATGATGAAGAGCAGCTTCTGCAGCAGCTTTCTCCTTTGTATAAATTGCCATACCATACCAACCCCATCCCCCAAGTCTCTCTTTAGATATGGCAATGCATTCACTTAGGTTGTGGTCCAATCTCAAGACCAGGAGGCTATTTATTCTTCATCTTTCCAGTGACTTTACACTGCTCTATTCTGATCCACCCTGTAGGGGTTCAGAGCTTAACTGCGAGAAAGGCCTCTCCCCGTAACCCCCACAATGGGCTAAGGCCTTTCAATGTATGTAGTCAAAACATTAGATATTCTTCATAGCATTTATCACAGTCTATCTTATATATTTGTATGATCATTTTATTACTAGCTCCCCCACTAATTCAATGATAAAGTTCTTAAGAGTAGTGTCCATGTCTGTTTCATTCATAAAGCTTAAAGCACTTGGCACACAGAAAATATTCAATAAGCATTTGTTGAATGAATAATTAGATGGATGAACATGAAATTCCCAGCCTGAATCTATAAATAGGTAGTCATTTAGGTAGCTGAGATAGGATAAGGGAGTGGGTTGTGTTTGCTTTTTACGAGGGGAGTAAGAAGATAATGTCAGGAGTCCTTTGTGAAAGTCGGATTTTAGCCACCTAAAATGCTATGTCCTCTCAAGCAGCTCAAAAACCAAACCATCATTAACATGTCCACCTGGGGCTCCCCCCCCACACCTACTCCTTTATTCTGGTCAAGGGTCTCATCATCATTCTTGTAGCCATTCAGACACAAAGGCTTTGAGTAGCTTTTGACCTCTTTTTTCTGTTAACCTCCTTGCTCAGCAAGACTCCTAAGGCCTGTCAACTCCTCCTTAACATCTTTGATCAATGGCCTCTTTCCATTCCCGCTGCCACAAACTTGGTTCAAGTAACTACCCAATTATGGCAACAGACTCAGAAATGCTCTCCTTGATTCCCAGGTTTGCTCCAGTCCAATCCATGCTGCCTATATGAAAATCTCCCTAAAAACTTTCATGTTGTATAATTAACGCTATACTGAAATACATCTGCAAAGGCTTGCCCAGAAAATAAAAACCTCAGCCTGACATTCAAAGCCCAGACACAGTATGGTTCCAAATAGCATTCCTAGACTCACCTCCCATCATCCTAGCATTTTCTACAGAACCATCACTAACAAGCATAGTTAGCATTACTCATTACACATATTCACATATTATACATGTGCCCACCCCCATGAATGTATCCTGCCAGTCTTATCAACCCATCTGAAAGTGAATCCCATCCATACCCTCAGGCCTAGCTCAACTCCCACCTCTTCAAGTCTTTCCAGGACAGCCCAGCCAAGGCTGCCTCTTCCTCCTCTGAATTCTCACGACTCAAACTAGCATCATTATTATTTGTTTTGTTTTGTTTTTGATTGTTTGAGATGGAGTCTTACTCTGTCACCCAGGCTGGAGTGCAGTGGCATCATCTCGGCTCACTGCAACCTCTGCCTCCTGGGTTCAAGCGATTCTCCTGCCTCAGTCTCCCAAGTAGCTGGGACTACAGGTGCCCGCCACCACGCCCGGCTAATTTTTGTATTTTTAGTAGAGACGGGGTTTCACCATGTTGGCCAGGTTGGTCTCAAACTCCTGACTTCAAGCGATCCGCCCGCTTTGGCCTCCCAAGGTGCTGGGATTACAGGCATGAGCCACTGCCTAGTATCATCTTTTTACACCTTTAACTCTAACTTGCATATACACATAACTTTTCACCCTTAACTTCATCTTATATTTATCTGTTATTTAAAAAAATGAAACGGTCACAAGAAAACAGCATCTGCTAACAAATACAAAGAAATTCCATCTTGTATAGGACAGACAGGTCCTATGTAAGCCCTGTCTCCAGGCCATCAACTATTCAACTCTTGAATACTTTCTTTTTGTATAGATCACTTCCTCCTGCTTCCTAAATATAGGCCAGCTTTGAGAATAAGAAACGAAGGGGTCTATACAGATTAGGGAAGAAAAAAATCCCTGGACAAATCCAGAAAGTGTTCTTAAAATGCAACCACTTGAGTTGTGGGGACTCTTCTTTCTCCATCTTGATTAACTCCTTAAATAACCAGGAGCCAGCATCATTATCATCCCAGATACCACTTCTTTAGAGGCTGGCTAGATGCTGGGCATTATACTATTATCACAGGAAATACAAGGAGGAAATTGAGCAAACCTGGCCCTGAGCAGTGGTCCTGGGGCTAAAATAAAAAAGAATTCCATGACAAAGTCTACTGAGGTTGGAAGTCCTGGCACCCCAACTTGAAAAGGAAAGAGACAACAACAACAAAAAAGCTACTGCGAGGATTATAGGAGTTTAATGCTATGCTGAAGTGCCTAGCACTAATTAAGTCTATGTTCCCCACACCACCTCTCTGTTTTAATATACTGCATATTTCTCTCTACACTACAAACTCCTTGAAAGCTGAGATCATAGTTCCTAGTTGTTTTATACCTAATGAATCAGCATAAAGTGCTTCATACATGTAAGGAATCACATATTAACAGCCCAAAGCTCTTTTGTTATAAATATGGAAAAGAAATATAATGCCCACAAAGTGTTCTAAAGCCTTATGTAGCTCTAGTAATCAAAATTTGGTTATAATATTATAGAAAGTACAAAACAGTTTTTGGCCAGGCGTAGTGGTAATCCCAGCACTTTGGGAGGCTGAGGTGGGTGGATCACTTGACGTTAGGAGTTTGAGATCAGCTTGGCCAACATGGTGAAACCCCGTCTCCACTAAAAATACAAAAAATTAGCCAGGCGTGGTGGCAGGCACCTGTAATCCCAGCTACTTGGGAGGCTGAGGCAGGAGAATTGCTTGAACCTGGGAGGTGGAGGTTGCAGTGAGCTGAGATCATGCCAGCTTGGGCAACAAGAATGAAACTCCGTCTCCAAAAAAAAAAAAAAAAAGTAAAGTATAAAACAACTTTAAGTATCAAATATATAGTTAATATATTCTAATGTTTTTTATGGCAGTTATGCTAGATTCCCCATCTTCATTCATATTTTGAATTGTGAAAATCTGAAGAAACAGATTTTTCTTCTCACTTGCAACCCCAGTTTTGGTAAGTTTGGAATTAGCATACATTAGATTCAGCTATTGCAGATATTGAAACAAAACCTCATGCTCTGTTTGCATATCTAAGTTCAATTTCCAGAACTTATAATTTTAAGTTAAAAAAAGCAGTATGAAAACATAACCTTACAACATTTGCATACTATTTTATACCCTGCAAATATTGTTTTGATCCCCAATCCTACAATGACCTTTAAATAATCAGAATAAAGTTTCTCACTATTCAGAGAGCCTTAAGATTTACTTGGCACTCTAAGTTAACCATATTAAAACTTTGAAGCACAAAGGAATAGTAAATAATGTAACCATTTTAAGTTACCATGGCCTGTCATTACAGAATCATTAAGCAATATTTTCAAGGAGTAAGCAGAAAGCTTTATAACTCAAATGTGTAAGATTTTCTTCTGTGCTTTATGGGCTAAGTTATTTGCTTTCTAGTTAAGAATACGGAATATTTAAAGCCACGCCTCATAAATTATAAAATTCACTTCATGTTAATTTTCAGCATTCTTCATAAAGATAACACCATAAATTAAGTTATAAAAACAATATGGAAATTCAATAATCAAACTCCAACTGTCTATGTATTTACACACACAAACACACAGTAACATAATTAAGAGGCTGGCTAGCTTAAGGTACACAGAAAAATTATTTTACTCAGAAAAAAAGAATTCAATATCTTTAAAGATAAAGATTTCTGGCCAGGCACCATGGCTCATGCCTGTAATCCCAACATTTTGGGGGACCAAGGCAGGAGGATTGCATGAGCCTAGGAGTTCAAGATCATGCTGGGCAACATAGGCAGACCCTGTCTCAATCAATCAATCAGTCAGTAAAATGAGCCAGGCATGGTGGTACACACTTGTGGTCCCAGTTACTCGTGAGGCTGAGGTGGGAGGATCACTTACGCCCAGGAGGTCGAGGCTGCAGTGTGTTGTGATGGAGCCCCTGCACTCCAGCCTGGACGACAGAGTGAAACCCCTCTCAAAAAAAAAATAAATAAACAAGTAAAATGTTTCATATTTTACTGTTTTTTGGCCAAATGGATGTAAGGGAAAATATATTCTCTATATTACATATTTTTTTTATCTAGCTGCAAACTTGAATTAAAGAACGAATTTCAAAGTATATAAAATAAACTAACTCAAACGTATACAACTCTTACTCGGATCAGGTCCTTTGTTGACAATAGCAATACTATCTGTTTACATGAAGATATGTATACAAACATTTTACAAGGAAACGTAAGCACAAAAAGCAGCAGAAGAAAGTACACACAACTCTGGCACTACATACTTCATACTTATCTGTAGTTGTCTACTCAAAGCTTAAAGAGAGAGGATAAAATAGGTAAGAAGGATAGAAAACCTAGCTTTTCATATTTCCATCATCATCTCTTCTTGGCACTGTGAGTTCCCTGTTTTCCAGAATATTATAAATCCCAGAACAGGATAAAATTCAAAGAAATTTAGAGGTTGTCTTTTCCAGGTAGCCTAATTTAAAGATGTGAAGACTGAGCTACAAAGTCGATAAGAAGGTAAGACCACAGTTCAGTTCCTTTGACTTCCCCACTACAATCTTCTCCTTCTCTTACCACCTACAGAGATGCAATTGTCAATAGCAAAATATAATCCAGAGATAAATTCTTTCTGGTAACCTGCCATTTTTAACACCGACCAACATTTGTTCAAGAGAGGAATAATTTAAGAGTTACACGTATTTCACTTCAGAACGGAAGTAGAAACAATTCAAATTCTTTAGGTCTCCCTTCTTGCTGTAAGAACTTTCCAGAACACAGGATCAGGAATAGTCAAAGGGCTGACATGTTTTTGATTGGCCTTCCTGTCTTTCCACTTCCCATGTGAACAAAATCTACCCCCCATGTGAACAAAATCCACCCCGATAACCCTGTAACCTCCTTTACATACAATTTGGTCAGTAACCACCTTTCTTCATCTGAGAAAGAAACAACAATGAAAAACTATAGCCACCAACACTAAGCACTTTGCTACTTTAGACTCCTATCTTTTCCTCCACTCTGAATATTCTAAATATAGTTTATGTTCCTGGGGTTTGTTACCCTGCTGTCTTTGCAAACTATAAGTTCCAAAGGCATGTTTCTGCTATTTTATTATGTGTGTGACAATGGAAGTAGTAATTTTGACTACTTCATGAATGAATAATGTATGTGAAGGTACTCTAAGTTGTAAAGTTTAAGATAAAAGTAGTACCTCTATCCTATTAGAATGATAAGCAACAATACAAACAAGTAAAAAGTTTCTAGGAAATTACAGCGTACATTAGGGATTTAACTAATCTTAACAGAAATTAATCTTCTGACATAACCCAGAAAAATAAAGCAGTAGCACCTAACATTCAGTACATCATATATTTGTCAATGGTTATTTTTTTTAAAGTTTAATGAGTGATATGCTACACTATGCTCAATTTTAGGAGAAATTATTTTCATAATATAAATTATTTATTGCTACTTTTGGACACAATTATTGCCTATGAATACCAAAGTGATTAAAACCTACAAGTTTAAAAATGTCTTTAAAGTAAAATTATTACAGCTTTCTTAATACAGTCTTAATTTTCCAGATAAACCTACTTAGGCATTAGACATGGCACTCAAATAAATTTCTAATTTGTTTAAACATAAAAGAAAACCTAATCAAAACGGCTCGTAAAACAAAAGAAACTCACTCAATGTCTTCCTAACAGCTTAGTTCTAAATTAAAACATACATACTCAGCCCACACAGAGTAAGATTTTGTGCTGTCAAATAAACATTCATCCAAGAATGCACACAAAGAAATTAAAATTTTATTGAAAATTCAAATTTACCTCTGTTTTTATAAGATGAGCTAGGCTTAATGTACAGTAGTCAAAATTACATTGAATAAATGACCTGAAATGAAAAAACTGTTTTTCTTCACAAATATCATACTACTAGCTTGACAAAAAAAGAAGCATCCCTTTTCGTGGCAATACCAACTCACTTTAATTTAGGACGGAAATAACCAATAGAAAAATATGTGATGACTGCATTTCACTCAAGTATTTTTTTAGGCCTTCTAATAATGTATAGTATAATCTCCAAATAAAAGATTTCACCCAAAAATATTCACAGAACTATACCATGAAACTATTCCATTCCTGTATCTTCTGCTTTCTCTATTTCTACATCCAAAAGCAAGCATTCCTAATACTTATAAAAAGCCCTTGATGTTTTATACAAGTATCTTTCTAAAAGATTAAAGAACCATACAGGTAATTATAATTTACTGGAAGTATATAACATGATCTTAAAAATGTCATCGTAAAAATAACTTTCTAGGCTCAATGAAACAAAGGTAACTTTAGCTAGGTATCTGTTATTGTTAATAAACAACCAAAATCTTAACCAAGTTTGGTATTTCAGCATTCTCTTTCATGTCTCAGTTTATTAAAATTAAACAACAAACAAGGTTAAACAATAAAAACAAGCTCTTAGGTAAACAGTTTCTAATATAAAAACAAAAAGACAAAAACCACCTACATTTTTCCTTGGGGGATTAAAATTTTTCCTACATGATGTTGACCTCCAGCTTTGTATTTGTCTCCAAGTAGTACTAAGTTATTAAGTATGAACAGAGATTAGTTTAATATTCTAAAGAATTGGTTTTAAGGTTGGGACTGACTGGTCATCTTTTCTCTCAAGCTCTATTAAAAGCCTTTTTTAAACAAACATATCAATAAAACATCTTGACTTTAGACATATTTAAATAAACTGAAGCAAAAATACAAACAATTCTCCAATATATGCTCATGAAATATTCAGTAATTATTTCTATTTTTACTCCCTGACCACCATTGCTTACCAAATTGTGCCTAGGTTTACATCACTTTGGCTGCCTGTAAACAGCCCTGGTTAAAATATATATGAACAAGGTTCACTTAAAAAAAAAAAAAGATGTTCATGTAACTCAAAGATTTTTTTTTTGTTTGTAATCTTTTAGCACAGATAATCAAAGATCAAAACTTTAAGTACCACATAGCTAATGACCAAAGAGTATAATCCTCTATTACCCAGGAATATACACAGAAGCACCAAAAAAAAAAAGTAATTGTAGTCATATTCTGATGAAGCTGGACTATTCCAAAAGAAAAAACTGAAAAAGATACAAAATGATTTTTATAAGTGGCCATAAATGATCTAATTTCCAAATCAATGAATCGATGAATATTCCAGGCAAATAACATTAGAAAACTAACAGTGCCATTTTTTGTCTCAAAATTCCAATACTATACAAAATAAAGAATACAGTCACAATTATATGATAAACCTTAGAAAATCATGATCAAGACTGAGCATACAACTATTCAGCTGAGGAGTAATCACAGCATTCTACTTACGAAAGAAAAAAAGGAAGTCAAAAAACTCACTTTATATAGTATCTTGCACCTTCAAAAGTATATGCTTCTTCCCAGCCAGTAGGCAAATCTAAAACAATACATATATTACAATTAGTATTACTTCAATGATAGCAAAATAAGTCTCAATCGATTTTAATTATTCATTTTCATTTATTAGCTGTTTTAAGTAGATTACCAACAAAAAAAAAGTGTTGAGCTGCCAATACAATAGTAGATATCATTTTTTGAAAAATAGCAATTCAAATTTAAAGCCATCAGAAAAATGTCCACAATATTAGAGATTATCTGACCTGAGTACACATTGTAATATATTAGGGTGGAGAGGAACTATGTTCTGGCATCCAAGAAAGCAAAGGGAGGCCTTCTAATCCCAGGTGAAACACTCATGAATGACTAGCAAAAAACCAAAACTGTGCATAACAGGCAACGCCTGCCTCTTCTTGAGTATACCGTGTCTACTTAAGACCATTTTTTCTCAGTAATACAAATGAATCCATCTAGGAAGTGTCACCGAAGAGAATGCAGAACTTCCTAAGTACTTAATTAGTGGAAAAGAAATGGCAACGAATACTTTCGTGTTTGTTTCTAAAAATTTGACTAAGAGACGTGAAGTTTCAAGTAGTAAAATTGGGAATAACTCAGGTGAACAATGGTATCATTATGTGCTACATGTTACTTATTAATGACAAGTTGTTTGGATTTCATCAAAATACCTCTTGGAAGTAAAAACAACTGATGTGTGTACAAAACCACAGAGTCCAAGCAAAGTAAACCAAACCAGAAAAAAAAAAAAAGGGAAATCACCTAAGAGAATAAAATTTTTCTGTGGCGTGAATGTTATCAAATCTGTGAGGGTAACTAGGACACATATTTATATCACACATATTTCCATAGGATAATTATTTAATCTCGTCTTTAATGAAGTATCGTCTTTAATGAAATAAATCTGTTATTATCCATAAAAGCAAAGAGGCCATCAAAGTTGGAATATGCGTGTAAAACACCAGAAAGGTATATTGAAGCAAAAGCCTGCATGGGGAATTGAGAAACATGACGGTGTATTAGTCAGAAATGCCTTAAAAATGTCACCTCATCATGCTTGCTACACCAGCCTTTCCTTTCTTCCTCCACCTTTTTGCAAATTTGGAGACATTAGTCACTTCAGTGAACTCCAGCATTTCACAGAGAAGCAGGTTTGTTCAATATCCTGGCAACTTTAACAGATTCACGGAATGTCAGAGTCGGAGAGAGTGTACCCCAGAGGCCAGCTCTGAGGACTGCTGAAACTGGCCTTGCCTTCGACCCAAACTGCTCTCAAACCTTTCCACTCACCAGGACTAGAGGCAGGCCAGTAAGAGAACACATGTTACATTTCAAAGACAAACAAGTTTCACAAATGTAAACAAAGAATGATAAAAGAAACCCAGACCAGCACAGAAACTACGAGGAGCCTTTTCCAGCTCCACTCACACTTAGCATTCAAACAAGCTCCCAAAGCCACCCGAGACAGCCGCTTCCCCACGGACCCCCTCCAAACAGGGCCCGGTGCCCACACACGGGACACCCCCTCGCACGCCCACCGCCTCCTGGCAGTCTGTGCAACCTCCGTGCGGCTGGCGGGGACTTTAGATCCGATCGCCAACAACTGAGGCTGCGAACGCCTCCTCCGGCTCCGGCTGCTCCTCCTGTGGCAGGAGGGAACGGCCAAGCGTTTCCCGAGCCGCTCCCTGTCACCGAGCGGATCGCAGCACCCCCGAACTCCTCTCCTCCTCCTTCATCAGCCACCTACCCACAAGTCCCACCTAAGAGCAGGAGGAAGCTGCACGGCAGGAGGCAGCGCTCCCGGGAGGAGGGGGAGGATGTGGTTATGTTATCCCGGCGGGCGAGCAGGGTCTGGGGCTGCAGGGAGGGGAGTGGGCAAGGACTGCCTAAAGGTTGCTGAGGGGCAAGACAGCAGCTGGGGGTGACCGGGGAGTGAGTAGCGGCCGCGGAGGAAAAACTCAGGACTCCAGGTTTCAGGGATGGGAGCGTCGCCACTCCAGGGGCGCGAGGGTCGTCTAGGCTGGGATGGGGAGAGGGCGCAGGAAGAGGGCGCCGTCTCCAAGTTATGATGAAAGGCTGAGGAGAAAGAGGCGCCCCGAGACTGGAGAGAACTCCGGGCGGCCGAGTC
Organism: Trachypithecus francoisi; assembly: GCF_009764315.1. NCBI lineage: Eukaryota > Metazoa > Chordata > Mammalia > Primates > Cercopithecidae > Trachypithecus > Trachypithecus francoisi. The sequence goes on from NW_022681456.1 coordinate 112,250,928, forward strand.
CCCGTGGCCCTTCTACCTGCGGCCGCCCCCTCCTGGCCTCCGCCCCGCCTCGCCGCCTCCCGGGGCCCGCGGCACCGGGCAGGTTGCTGGGAGCCGGGCGGCCCGGGCTCTGCCGCCTCCTCCAGGCGGAGCCCAACTCCGTTCGGGCCCGGTGTTACCTGTGCTCTGCCGCCGGTGTCCGGTGACCACGGCCTCGCCGGTGACGGGGTGCAGCCAGGTGGTGCTCTTGGCCTCCTCGCTGCAGGGGTGAGAGAAGGGGCAGACACGGTGCGTGAGAGGGGACGCGGCGGCGAGCCGAGGGGCTGCAGGGGTACAGACCCAGGCTCTCCCCCATCTCGCCAGCCGCCCGCCTCCTGCCCTCCCGCCCCCGCGGGGCCCCCGTGTCGTCCCCGGCTCTTTACTTGATGAAGAAGACTCGGCCGCCCCTGGTGATCCCGTAAGTCCAGGACCGGGGCAGGGAGATCCACTCCAGGTTCAGATCCGCCGCCATGTCTGATCCCCAGCCGCCGCCGCCGCCTTCTCCTGCTGCCGCCGCGGCTGCCGAGGGAGGAGGGAACGAGCGAGCGAAGGGAGCGCGGAGTGAGCGCGGCCGGAGCGCGCCTCCCCGGCCCGGCGCGCCCCCGCGTGCGCCCTACCCCCTCGGGCGGTGCCCGCTCCGCCGCCCCGGCAGGGTCCGGCCCCCGTCACCGCCCCTCCGCATCCCCGCGGCCGCCGGCCGGCTGCCCCGCCGCGCGCTCGGGGGATGGGCAAGCGGCGCCGCGCCCCAGACCCCTCCCTCGGGCCCCTCCCGCGTGCCCGCCCCCTCCGCCGCGCGAAGGTTCCGGGATCGATTAAAAAAAAAAAAAAAAAACGCGTCCTACCCCCAGGGCTTTGCCCGAAGGCTTCCCATCCCAGGGCGCGATCAAAGGGAGCCTAATAATGCCCGCGCCCCTGATTTCTCTTTCAAACAACAAAAACACAGCGTCTGAGCTTTGTTTTATAAGAGCTGTTGGAGAGCCAACAGATTTTTCCAATATATTGATCGTTTTAAAATGGAAAGCTGTTTTTATTAAAGCACACGAAAGGCTTTTCCTGTTTGTTTGTTGTGTGCCAGATATCAAAGTTCGGACGTGATACTCCCATGAAATATAACTGGATTTAGACTGGACAAAACAAGTTTTTTCTCTTCCTAGGCCCCTTAAGTCATATCTTATAAAATAAAAACTCTGCTTTTTCTGCTACTTGTTTTTAAAGATTCACTTAATATCAGTGTGGATTTTTACGTCCCCCTGTCTCCAATAGATTACAATAATAGCTTATTTTACGGAGTCCTTGTGACGGTGTACATTTTTAAATCTTCACAACAACTGTGTATATATGTATATGTAAACAAGCTATAAAAATCCCCATTTTACAGATAGGAAAAATGAAGTTTAAAAACAGTAGTTTGCCCAGTCATACTAAGAACTGCCAAAGCCTGGATTCAAACTGGCTGTAGGATTTCAAAAGTATATTTGTATAACCTCCTTGCTGTACAAGCCTACTTTGTTTTATTGTGATTCACTTTATTGCTGTTTGCAGGTATTTCATGTCTTACAAATCGAAGGTTTGTGGCAACTCTGCATTAAGCAAGTCCTAGCACCGTTTTTCAACAGCGTTTGCTCACTGCGTGTCTTTGTGGCACATTTTGGTAATTCTTGCAATCTTCCAAACTTTTTCATTATTGCACCTATTATAGTGATCTGTAATCAGTGATCTTTGATGTTACTGTTGGAATTGTTTTGAGGGCACCATGAACTGAGCCCATGTAAGACAGGGATCTTAATAAATGTGTGTGTTCTGACTGCTCCACTGACCACTGTTCCTCTGCCTCTCTGCTTCATCTTGGGCCTCCATATTCCCTGAGATGAAACACTAATAATAATGGCCTAATATTGAAATTAGGCCAACCAGTAACCCTACAATGCCCTCTAAGTGACCAAGTGAAAGGAAGAGTTGCATGTCCCTTACTTTAAATCAGAAGCTAGAAATGATTAAGCTTAGATGTATCAACAGCCAAGAGAGGCCAAAAGCTCAGCCTTGTGTCAAATGATTAGACAAGTTGGGAATGCAAAGGAAAAGTTCTTGAAAGAATTTGAAAATGCTACTCTAGTGAACATAAGAATTATAAGAAAACAAAACAGCCTCATTGCAGATAGGGAGAAAACTTTAGTGGTCTGGGGAGAAGATCAACCCAGCTACAACATTCCCTTTAGCCAAAGCCTAATCCAGAGCAAGGCTCTAACTCTCTTCAATCTTATGAAAGTTGAGAGAGCTGAGGAAGCTGCTGAAGAAAAGGTTGAAGCTAGCAGGGATTTAAGGAAAGACACCATCTCCATAACGCAATAGTACAAGATGAAGCAGCAAATGATGATGTAGAAGCTGCAGCAAGTTATCTAGAAAATCTAGTTAAGATCATTGAAGGTGCCTACACTAAACATATTTTCACTGTAGACAAAACAGCCTACTATTGGAAGAAGATGCCATCTAGGACTTTCATTGCTAGAGAGGAAAAGTCAATGCCTGGCTTCAAAAGGCAGGCTGACTCTTTTGTTAGGAGATAATGCAGCTGGTGACTTTAGGTTGAAGCCAGTTCTCACTGACCATTCCAAAAAGTCTAAGGCCCTTAAAAATTATGCTAAATATACTCTTTCTGTGCTCTGTAAATGGAACAACAAAGCCTAGATGACAGCACATCTGTCATGACTTACTGAACATTTTAAGTCCGCTGTTGAGACCTACTGCTCAAAAAAAAAAAAAAAAGAAAAAAGAAAAGAAAAGAAAAAGTGATTCCTTTCAAAATATTTCTGTTCATTGACAGTGTACCTGCTTACCCAAGAGTTCTCCTGGAGACATACAAGGAGATTAATGTTGTTTTCATGCTGGCTAAGTCAACATGCATTCTGCAGTTCATGAATCAAAGAGTCATTGTGACTTTCAAGCCTTATTATGTAGAAAGTACATTTCATAAGACTATAGCTGCCATAGATGCTAGGTCCTTGGATGGATGTGGAAAAAGTAAATTGAAAAAATTCATCATTCTGGATGCCATCAAGGACATTTGTGACTTAAGGGAGGAAGTCAAAAGATCAACATTATCAGGAGTTTGGAAGAAGTTGATTCCAACCCTCATGGATGAGTTTGAGGGGTTCAAGACTTCAGTGGAGGCAGTAACTAGAAATGTGGAAATAGCAAGAGAACTAGAAGTAGAGCCTGAAGATGGGGTTGTATTGCCACAATCTCACGGTAAAATTTGAAGGGATGAGGAGTGATTTCTTGAGATGGAATCTATTCCTGGTGAAGATACTGTAAACATTGTTGAAATGACAACAAATGGTTTAGAGTATTATATAAACTTAGTCGATAGAATACTGGCAGGGTTTGAAAGGATTGATTCCAATTTTGAAAGAAAATTATACTGTGTGTAAAATCCTATCAAACAGTATCACATGCTACAGAGAAATCCTTCATGGAAGGAAGGGTCCATCGATGCAGCAAACTTCATTATTGTCTTTAAGAAACTGCAACAACCGCTCTTACCTGCATCAATACTAGCCTGACTGGTCAGCAGCCATCAACAACATTGAGGCAAGATCCACTAGCGAAAAGCTTAAGACTTGCTGGAGACTCAGATGACCCATTAGCATTTTTTAACCATTACATTTTTTTTTTTTTTGAAATGGAGCCTCACTCCTGCACTTGCCCAGGCTGGAGTGCAGTGGCGTGATTTCAGCTCACTGCAACCTTGGTCTCCCCGGCTCAAGCAATTCTCCTGTCTCAGCCTCCCTAGTAGCTGGGATTACAGGTGCGCATCACTATGCCCAGCTAATTTTTGTTTCACCATGTTGGCCAGATTGATCTCGAACTCCTGACCTCAGGTGATCCACCCACATTGGCCTCTCAAAGTGCTAGGATTACAGGTGTGAGCCACCATGCCTGGCTAAAGTATTTTTAAAATTAAGGCATGTACATTTTTTAGCCATAATGCTATTGCACACTTAATGGATTACAGTATAGTATAAATATAACTAATACATGCACTAGGAAACCAAAAAAATTATGTGACTCACTTTATTGCTATGTTCACTTTATTGTGGTGGTCTAGAAATGAACCAGCAGTATCTCCTAGGTATGCCTGTAGTTACAAAATAAGTCTTGTTGGCCAGGTGCGGAGGCACGCCTGTAATCCTAGCACTTTGGAAGGCTGAGGCAGGTGGATCACGAGGTCAGGAGATCAAGACCATGCTGGCTAACATGGTGAAACCCCGTCTCCACTAAAAATACAAAAAATTCTCCGGGCGTGGTGGTGGGCACCTATAGTCCCAGCTACTATGGAGGCTGAGGCAGGAGAATGGCGTGAGCCCGGGAGGCGGAGCTTGCAGTGAGCTGAGATCCTGCCACTGCACTCCAGTCTGGGAGACAGAGCGAGACTCCGTCTCAAAAAAATAACAAATAAAAAATAAGTCTTGTCTCCCTTCTTCTTCTTTTGTTTGTTGAACAAGGCAGATTTCGCTGCGACTGGGATCTTCTCCCTTAACGCCATCTAAGAGTAACTGCCTCTTCTCATTGTCTCTGGTCTTTTACCACACTTGGAATCGCTTATGCATCTTTGCAGCAAGATGACTCATTCCAACAGGATGCACAGTTCAGTAATAATAGTACTACTTAGTATTCTTATAGCACCTAATTTTGTGACCAGTTTTGGGTGTTTGTGAAGCATGATCTCATTCATCTTCTCAGTAACTTAAAATGGTAAATAACTTTTTTCAACAGTTAAGGAAACTAAGGCACAGAAAGGGTAAATGACCCCGGACAAAGCCATATCCAGCAAGTCAGTTGAGGCCTGGATGAGAATGCAGTTTCACTGAACTTTTTCTCCCATGCTCTGATTCCCCAAGGCCATTCTGTCTTCAGTGAAAAAGAGTCTGCAATTACTGCTATAATTTTCCTGTCCATCTGCATACACAAGGGGGAAAAAATAACATCATTTTAATGTTTTCTCTTTTGGTTCTTTTGCATTCTCCTCTTTCATTTTACTACTTATTACTTCTTGACATCTTATCTCCTGCCCAGTCTCTGGAAAAAAAAAAAAAATGACTCTTTTTTTTTTTTTTAATCAATGAATAACTAGCAAGAAATGTTCCACATTAGCGTCAGTGGTCACTGAATATAATAAAGCAAGAAAATCAAGAGTTACTGACTTTGTATTATGCTGTCATTGCAAATAAAAAATCTAAAGTCAGTCTTTTAATATGATTATAACTTTGTAATTCTAGTACCAGTTAGTCCAGCTATAGCGTTTGACTTTTTGACTGTGTACTACTGGGAAGCCTGTAAGTTGACCATATGCAATACTGGTATTCCTTTTAGCTCTAAATCTTTTGATATTACAAGATTCATTAGTGCAGGGCACGTTTCAAAAAGCAATAGAAATTCACTTCATAAAAACGTGTATCTTAAGAAATCACATTCACAGTGCTTAAATGGCAGTCTAGAATCTTAAGTACAATTCTATAATGTCCCCCCAAGTTTAGGAAAAGCAGTAAATAAAAAACTTAGTGACACATATACAAAAAGAGGCATGCTCTGATTTGGGGAAATAATTGCCCTTAGGACTTCCAAGAGCCAGTAAAAGCAGCCTCAATATTAGAAAGATGGGCGCTGTGAATAATTTCCATCCTTAATGAATAAAATTGTATTTTTCTTAAAATCATTCTAGAATGCCCTCTCTCTGTCACTATGTCTTTATCTAGTTCTGCTTTATCTTGTAGTTGTGTGTATATGCGAGTCTCCTTCACTGTAGTGAGGTAAGAATCATGCCCTTCCCATCACAGAATCTCCACAACCTTGAGTCAGCACTAGAATGGTTACTGAATTTAATTTTTTCTCAATGCTTCTACTTCCCAACAGAGTTATTTCCCAATAACATATACCCTTTTTTATCAGCCCATACCTCTTCAATAACTGATTCAGATACAAACTAATATCTAACCTCTGCTTTTTATTGTCTTTTTTTTTTCTTATTTCCATCCTATGAGACTATTCAATTTCTTATATCATGATCTGCCTTTTGGAGCAGCGTTATCCGATGACTATCACAGCACAGCCAAAAAAAGAGGAGGTTTAACAAGTACTGAGCACTAAAAATAAACGTCCCTCGCTTCATATATGGAGGAAAATCCTTGTTCTAAAGAGCTTATAGTTCAAACAAAGCAGAAAAACACACATAATAACAAGAAAAGCACAAAGTTAAGTTTCCTAAAATACGTGAAAGGAAAAAGAAAAAGGTGACATCTGAGAAAGCAGCTAATCAATTTGTTTCCTTTTTTTAAAGGGAATGGGAAAAATTTCTGAGTTCTAGAAAATGGAGAAAGAGGCTCATGAGAGAGAAGATAATTCCTTCTAATATTAAGAAGCATCTATGGTTCATATATATATTAATGTTTATTAAAATATACAAACTTTTGTGACTTTTATTTGGTTGTCTTTCCAAATATATTTGTGATACCTCATATATCACATTATTGCATGACATACCTCATATATCACATATTGCATTATTAATTCACAAAATAAGAATTTTTTTTCTTTTTTTTTGAGATGAGGTCTCACTCTGTTGCCCAGGCTGGAGTACAGTGGCATGATCTCTGCTCGTTGCAACCTCCGCGTCCCAAGCTCAAGTGATCCTTCCACCTAAGCTTCCAGAGTAGCTGGGACCACAGGTGCAAACCACCAGGCCCTGCTAACTTTTTGTATTTCTGGTTAGAGACGGGGTTTCATCACGTTGCCCAGACTGGTCTTGAACTCCTGAGCTCAGGCAATGCACCCACCCACCTTGGCCTCCCAAAGTTCTGGGATTTTACACGTATGAGTCACTACATCCAGCTGACAATAAAGAATATTGTAAACAGTTTCTGTAACTTTTAACTAGTCAACAGTAAGGTGTTCTATACCATCAAAAGTCTACAATGAAGGGCAAACTATATGATCTGATTAGCTTAGTGGAAATCTAGGCAGAAAGACTGGAGACAGGGTCTAAGGCAGAGAAGAAAAATAAAAATCTGGAAATAAATTTATTAAAGCTTTTTTTCTGTTAAGAACTGGATACAGAGAGATACAAATACAATTATTTCTTTCACTCATTCATTCAACAACCATAGGCTGTATGGGGTCCCTAACGTTCTGCTGGGTGATAGCAACTAAAAGACTCGGCTAATTTTGGGCAGCTTAGAAAGGGAGATGGATATGTAAGTATAGCGTGGGAAGTAGCATCTCCATTCCTGTCATAGACTGTAAATCTTCTGTAACGGTTATTTTTCAAGGGTGTCCCATGAACCATTCAAAGTCTATCATGAACTATGGTCTTTTAATGTTGAGGTTTTGGAGTGCTCTTCAGTTATGAAAAGGGAGAATGGAAAGAAATATGTAATAGCACTAGTTATTTTGCTGCTGGCTGATCTCTTGACTACAGCAGGGATTCTAGACAAAGTTTAGGGCATCTGCTTGGAGGCATGGAGAATAAAAGGGAAGGAGATGGTTTAAAAGCTTGCATCTGAACCCCTGAACCTGTTCAAATTAAACACCTCTTCTTTACCTCAGTCAGGGAAACTGTAATTATCTACTCCTCTCTTTGCTATAAAAAAGAAAGCAAAATTCCAACAGCAGAGAATTAAGAAAAGAAGAATGTTATAATGCAGGAGCAGGGGGCAGGGCAGGGAAGGGGAACACTGAGTCAGGAGTCTGGCTGAATTTTATACTTGGCCTTGCCATTAATTAGTCGTGTGACTTTAGACAACTCTTTTGACCTCCACTTCCCACTCAGACCTCTGGATCCTCATGTGGAAAGTGAGACCATAGGTCTATTTAGGACATTAAATATGACACTTTTTCCCTTTAAAGTCCTGTGCACTCCAATGACTGAAGTTGGGGATGTTTTGTCACAGTGAACAGACACGAGTAAGATGCCTGATCGGTACAATTGTTTAGGATTTTCTGCCACTTAGATGGCTTGTTAATAAAAAAGTTTGGCAGAGCAATTTACACATTTTTTTTTTCCACACACACTTGTATTTCGCTTCTACAAAGGGCTCTATAACACAGACATTATAGCACGTTGTAAGCAAGAAAACGGGCTCCTCATAGATATCATATCCTGTAGCCATTAAGTGGCAAACTTAGGGCTTGAACCACCTTCTTCTGACATTAGGTTTTAAATTTCATCCACAAGACATTCCCTTCTGAACGAAGCTTCATTCATTGTGTCTATTTCCCCAGCCCCAGTCACTCTTCCACCCGCTGCAGTTGTTATCTGCTCTCACCACTTCACTGTGCCTGCTCTTCTGGGTCACCAGTTGCCCTGCTGTAAGCTGCCAAGTTCAGGGGATATTTCAGTTCTGAGCTTTTCCAACCTTCATACTGTATTGACGTAGTCAGCACTCCTACTCCTTGAAACTCTCCACTTTTTGGTTTTATGACACCACTTCCTGTACCTCTCTTGCTCTTGTGGCAATATTTATCAAAGTGTGTTCTATAGATCATCTGCAGCCGAGTCACTGGAGATGCTTTTTAAAATTCATTCCTGAGCCCTTCCCCAGACCTATTCAACCAGACCTTCTGAGGGTTAGACAAAGAAATTGGCATTTAGCAAACACTTTGCTGATTCTTATATATACTAATGTATGAGAACTACTGCCCAATAGGATTATAATTCCTAAATCTATATTTCCACCCTAGACCTGTCTCCTAAGTTCTAGACCATATATCAAATTTTCTTCTAGATGTGTTTCTTCTGGAACATTCCTTCTGGATGTTCCTTAAGTACTTCAAACTCAACATGCCAAAACAAATGACTTTTTCTTCAAATACTTGTAACACTCCATTTACCCTCTTAGTGAATGGTACCAGCATCCAACCAAATACCCACATCAGAAACTTCAAAATAATTTCCCCACAACTAGTCAGTTAATAAATTGTATTATCTGTCCATATATATATCATCACATGATTATCTCTTCCTTATTTCCACATTCTAATATGAGCACTCATCACTGCCACCCAAGTGATCTTTTCAAAAATACAAATCTAATTATGTTTCTTTCTTGCTTAAAATCCTCTCATGGCTCAAAACACTTACAGGATAAAATCCCAAGCCTGTTGTTTGTCATCTGAGGCCCTTCCTGATCTAAGCCTTGCCAGCCTACATGTTAGCCATATGGAATGGCCCACTGATCTCTGAACCAGCCAGGTTCTTTCAAGCCTTTACACATGCTACCCTCTCTCTTTCTAAAATGCCCTCTTTCCTGTTTATGTAACAAACTCCTACCAATGTTTAAATTCTTAGCCCAAAGCTACTTCTGGTATGAAACCATCCCTGATTCCTTTGGACCAATGTCATAACTCCTTCTACCATACTCACATATCTTCACTACTGAAATATTATAGCTTATATCTTTTCCTCCTCCTTAAACTTCCTAAATGAAACATTTTATTTATCTTCATCATCTAGCATTCAATAAACATTATTTAAGTGAATGAAGAATTAATACTTAACATTTACATAATGCTCTATATTGTATAAAGCACTCCATATTTGATACTTATTTCTGCTTGTATTACTGTGACCTGCCAGTGAGTTATGGTTCTACCCTTTCTTAGATTTAACACTCCATTTAGCTTTTTATAGACTGTCCCATATAGAAGAGAAAAAGTGGCATGGGCCCAAGAGCAGCATAGCAGTGTATGAAAATAGCTGCTTTCCAGAGAGCTGTCTACCTGGCTTAAAAATTACTAAGGATTTATAGATATTTTGAGTAAGACACTGAAGGACAGAAGGAATTCAGCATTATCTTTAGTTTGTTAAAGGGACCTATGGTCCTTGCTTTATGTACAAATTCTTCTGAGAGAAAGTAGTATTGATAAAAGTAATGTGTAGTACTTAGAAGATAAAATAAAATTTAGCTACATTACCTGGAGGCGAAAATGTATACATTTATAATTGCTGAAGATGTGTGTAGCTTAAGTGACAATGGCTATCAGATCTCATGCCCTAAGCCCAAGGGATAAGTGAAAGAATGAAGGAGACTAATTTTCTCCCTCATCATTAACATTTTACAGAGTGTGTGAGTACTCTCTAAGTAGACTCTAAATGGACTATTTTTATTTAATATTTTGGGTCAGTACTTGCTTAAAACAAGAAAACTTTTCCCATCTGGCAATCCATATCTTTTAATAGAAAATTATACACACACGGCTGGGCGCGGTGGCTCAAGCCTGTAATCCCAGCACTTTGGGAGGCTGAGACGGGCGGATCACGAGGTCAGGAGATCAAGACCATCCTGGCTAACATGGTGAAACCCCGTCTCTACTAAAAAATACAAAAAACTAGCCGGGCGAGGTGGCAGGCGCCTGTAGTCCCAGCTACTCGGGAGGCTGAGGCGGGAGAATGGCGTGAACCCGGGAGGCAGAGCTTGCAGTGAGCTGAGATCCGGCCACTGCACTCCAGCCTGGGCGACAGAGCGAGACTCCGTCTCAAAAAAAAAAAAAAGAAAGAAAGAAAATTATACACACACACACACACATTTATTTGATTTTAACCAATTTCCCTGAATTTCCAATTCAATGTTTGATCCAGTTACATGTGGGATTATATAAATAATAATACATAATGCAATATGTTTAGTTAATTGTATTTTATAGCCCAAATTAAGGAAAATTTAATGCAAATTTGTGCATTATCATAGGCTTTGCCTTGTGCATAGTTGTGCTCAACAAATATTTAGTAACTGACTGAATCATAAAATAACAGTGTACAGTGCTAGAGGAAAAAATGGAGACTTTTGAACAAACTCCTCTGTCTTAGATACATTTTTTCTTAAAACCAAGCAGTTGTAAATTCAGAAGTATCTTTATCAGTTGAATTTCTGATCTGAAGAACATATGTATCCAACCTAAGAAAATCAAGAAAAAGTTATGAATAACTACAATAAGAAATGTGAACAGATTTAAACTGAAAAGGGCTGAGAAAATGAATCATATCAGCTTAAATTTCTCTTTTTCTTTACAATGCCATGTGGGGTAACAGAGGGAAGAGGAGAGACTGAGCTGTGTGGAAACTGTTTTGGTGAAAGCCTTGCTGTCCACTGCAGACCTGCCCTACTAGGATGATGTGAGAGTGTAGACCTAGGAGACAACACTGGTTGGAGAGTCAGCGTGTTATTCTATTTCAAATTATGTCACCCTGAGCCCAACTTTACCATTTACATAAAGTGGATAGGATTCGCTATTTGTTTTTTTACAGAGTATTTTAAGAGAGTTTTTTTCACAACCTTGATAAAAAAAAGATTTTAAAATATTTATAATTGTCTTAACATTCGTCATTGACAAAATGCAGGTAATTCTGTTTGCCAGCAATATATAACATGTTCAGAAGATCAGATGATAGTCTTGACTTTGATGGAAATAAAAGATTCTCTTATGTTCATAAGCAAAAAAATTTGGTGCTAAATATTTTGATAGCTGGAGGAGTTCTCTCTATACTATTACTGTACAAAACCTTTATGACATTTGAGTAGAGATTTTTTGTTTGCAATTTATTCAACCAATTTAATTAATAGACACTTTTCGTGAATCTAATGTATGTTATACATTAGGCTAGAGATACTGGAGATACAAAGAAATATAAATTCAGACTTTAACTGAAGGCATTATAGTCAAGTTGAGGTGAGAAACAGTTGGGAAGAGAGAAATAGACAATTATTGTATCATCCATAAATGGCATGATAAATACTGCACGAGATGGGAGATGGAAGATAAAAGCTTGTAAAAAGTGCATCCATCCTTGACTGTGAGGCGTGGTAGTTAGAGAAATCTTCCTAGAAAAAGTGGTACCTGAGTTGTGTTGTTAACTATCATCGCCTTTACAGGTATTTCTTGAAATTCATAAATTACATTTTAAGTTAACTCTGCCCTCCTTCCTTCCTCCTCCAGTTCTGTTAGGATATGAGATACTAGAGGTCTGGGGCAATGAATGGCAAAAATTGCTAACATTAGTTCTTCCTTATTAGACCTCCACTCATTTTCAAATGGATCCATTGATGCCTGAACAAAATACATATTTCCCAGGCTCCCCGTACCTAGATGTGAGCCCTAGGATTGCATTCTGCTAAATGAGAACAGATAAATGTATGGCAGGTTATGGAAAATTTCCTTAAATGGTTGGCAAATAACTTGATCCTGCTTCCTTCCTTCTTCCTTAACTGCTGCTTGGAATGTGTATAGGAAGTGTATAGCTCTGTCTTGGACGATGAAGACAAGGTCCACACCCTAGGAATGGCAGAGCAGACACCTGGATACAGCCTGGGTCCCTAAGGACTTCAGGCAGCAGAGCCAACATAACTGCTCTGGACTGCTTCCTCCAGACTTATAAATTAAAGACAAATAAAATTCTATCTTGATTAAGCTAATGCTATTTGTGGGGCAGTCACCACTCTCAGTGAAACTTAATCTTATCTGATATATCTATCTTGTTCACCAGGACTTAGCACAATTGCTGGTACATGTCAGGTGTTCAATAATCTTTTTTGAATGAATGAATGAATGAATGAATCCCCACACACGCATTCAAAATCACATACATAAAAGCGGCCACATTTCTCAGTAAGTCTTACATAAACCAGATTTTCTCATTACTTACCTTGTTTCCTGAGAGAGAGGCAAACACAGAAGCTGCTTTAACTCATTCTGGTAGACTCTCAACTTCTTTGATATCTGAATTTGAACTATAACAGTCAAAAGTTAGTTGACCTTCCAAATGTTCCTACTACTTTACTCTCTTTATAGACTACCCATTACAAATATATTATTGCAATCAGAAAGCAGACTTGACAGAAAACTTGAACCAAAATAGGTACCTTTGCCAACTATGCACTGACAGACATATGTTGTGATTAAATTCTGTCTACTCAGCTTTCAGTGAGAGTCTCAGAATATCAACAATGCCAATATTAACAAAATTCTCCCAAACACATACTCTGTAGAAAAGTACTATTAATAATAATAATGATTGGCCAGGTACGGTGGCTCACGCCTGTAATCCCAGCACTTTGGGAGGCCAAAGCGGGTGGATCACGAGGTCAGGAGTTCAAGACCAGCCTGGCCAAGATGGTGAAACCCCATCTCTACTAAAAATACAAAAATTAGCCAGGTGCAGTGGCAGGCGCCTGTAATCCCAGCTATTCAGGAGGCTGAGGCAGGAGAATTGCTTGAACCTGGGCGGCAGAGGTTGCAGTAAGCCAAGATCATACCACTGCACTCCAGCCTGGGTGATCAAGTGAGACTCTGTCTCAAATAATAATAATAGTGATGATGATGATTAGGAATAAGACAAAATTGTCAAGAAGATTTAAATCATGTGGTTTTTTTCTCTATATAATGAAGTCTAAAGAGTAAACAACAACAACAACAAAAACATTAAAAGCCTCCCAAATTGTTTCAATCCATTAGTTGGCCATGAGTTTTTATTAAACATTTCAAGATGCAGCCAAGATCATTAGATAGAAAGATCTAAGCTTCATGCAACTTTGGTGCAGAATATTTTCACTTTGTGTGTCTGTAAAATGTCAGCATCTTTATCCTCCACGTTTCATTATGTGTGTTGAAACAGATAACATCTTAAAAAGCTTGACCTGCTCAGATAGAAATGTTTTAAAATAGGCCAGGTATGGTGGTTCACACCTGTAATCCTAGCACTTTGGGAGGCTGAGGCAGGCGGATCACCTGAGGTCGGGAGTTCAAGACTAGCTTGACCAACATGGTAAAACCTTGTCTCCACTAAAAATACAAAAATTAGCTGGGTGTGATGGAGAGCGCCTGTAATCCCCAGCTACTTGGGACGCTGAGGCAGGGAGAATTGCTTGAACCCGGGAGGCGGAGGTTACAGTGAGCCATTGCACTCCAGCTTGGGCAGCAAGAGCAAGACTCCGACAAGAAAGAGGAAGGAAGGAAGGAAGGAAGGAAGGAAGGAAGGAAGGAAGGGAGGGAGGGAGGGAGGGAGGGAGGGAGGGAGGGAGGAAGGAAGGGAGATGTTTTAAAATAAAGATAGCATTTTTCTAGGTAGACAAGACTAGATAATTGAGATTAGTAGTAATTTACATGCAGTTCCCATCTCTGGGCAGCTTGCTGTGTTTTTTTTCCTCTATAGTTCATTACTTATTTTCAACATGATTACTCAAGAATAAACTTGGAGCAGCATTTATTTCGTTCTTAAATGTTGTATATGAGAACTGTCCCCGATGAAATTATACTTAATTTGGGGATGGAAATGAGTTGCTTTTACAAACAGTTAAACAAAATAGAAAGGAACCACATTGTACTAAGATTCTAATTATCTATGACTTGCTTAGGAGCTCAAAATGATCTTTCAAAGTCTTTCTTTTTTTCTGCTCAATACCTTCATTATAGGAAACTGTAATGGATAAATCTTTCTTTTCACACCAGAAGAATTTGTCATCAAAAGGAACTTTCTCTTTTCCAGTCCCTTCATACTTAAAGATTAATGGTTGCAGTGCTGCAGAAGTAAGTATAATCCAATGCAATTATGAAGCAGAATTAGAAGGAACGGCTGAAGGAGACCACTTGATAGAGATGGGTTAAAGAAAAGGGCTGAGTATTTCACAGAATGAAGAATCTTCATCAAGCAATTAGAATGGCTCTCAAACTTGTTCCAAGACGTTTATGTACCCAAATTGTACCTCTTGGGTTGAATTCAGGAGAAACTCATAGAATCAAATTGCTGTGGTGTGAATTGGCCTCATTTTCTCTACTGTCTTGCTTTACGGTTAAGGAAGTAGAGGCAGCATCAGTTACATAATTTGCAGTGCACACTGCAATATGAAAACGCTGGGCTTCCTGCTCAAAAATTATTCAGCATTTCAAGAAGGCAACAGCAGAGCAGTAAATCAATCACAGGTCCCTCTGAGTACAGAGCCCTCTGTGACTGTTCGGGTTGAATGCCCATGAAACCAGTTCTGAGAAGAGGTCAGATGGGTTAAATTATTTGCCCTTAGTGATACAATGGCTTAGCAGCAGAGCTAGCCTCCTGATTCCTTGTTTAGTTTTTCTTTTTTTTTTCCTCTGCATTCTATTATTTCCCCATATCCACTTCATGTTTAGCTTAGAAGAATGTTTATTATTCATTCATTCTCTTTAATAAATATTTCTTGAACATGGACTATGTGGCAGACACTATTAGGAATTAGGGAAACAGTCATGAGATACAATTCCTTAAGTACTGGGTGTAGAAAAAGAACTTGAGGGGGAAATGTACCCATTTTTATAGAGGTTGTGGGGAAGGTGGAACTCTCATATCCTACTAATGGGAGTTAAAATAGATATTAATTTTCTGGAAGGCAACTTGACCATATGAGGCAAATGTCTAAAAATGTGTATACCCATTGGCCCAGAAATAATGCTTCCTGGAATTTATCCTAAGGAAATCATAAGAGATGTGGGCAAAGTGATATGTGAAGAGTTGTTCATCATAGTACTTTTTTTTCCCTTATAAATGCCCAGGAATTTGAGTTTTGTTAGGCACATTTTGGTATAACTAGGCTGTTAAACAATGCATGGCATTAAAAGCGTGGTTTTAGAAGACCGCAAACCTGGGAAAAGGTTCACAATGTATAATTAGTGAAAAAGAAAGACTTAAAATAATATGGATAACATGATACCTATTTTTGGGGACAGGTTAGAAAATACGTTTGTAACAAGGAAAGCAGAGGAGGACATGTATCCAACTGTAAGCAGTGATTATTATTATTATTATTATCTCTGAGATGGAGTCTTGCTTTGTCGCCCAGGCTGGAGTGCAGTGGTGCGATCTCAGCTCACTGCAACCTCTGCCTCCCAGGTTCAAGGATTCCTCTGTCTCAGCCTCCCGAGTAGCTGGGACTACAGGTACATGCCACCACACCTGGCTAATTTTTGTATTTTTAGTAGAGACGAGGTTTTGCCATGTTGGCCAGGCTGGTCTCAAACTCCTGTCCTCAAGTGATCTGGCTGCCTTGGTTTCCTAAAGTGCTGGGATTACAGGCGTGAGCCACCACATCTGACCAGTGATTAGCTTCTTGTAATAGTCTTTCTCTTTGTACTTACTTGTATTTTTCAATATTTCCTTATTGAGCATATTTTCTTTTTAAAATTTTAAGTTCTATCTGTATCAAACTATGAAAATCTGTGTTGTCTCAAATGTCTAGAGAGGAAGGCCAGCAATTCTACATTTCACCATTGGAAAAAATTAGTGCTTAAGTTTCACATGTAAAAGCTCATGGTAGACTTAACTAAATATCCATCATGAACAAATGAATTAAAATATTCCCCATATAGTGGAAAGAGTCCTTACCAGTCATATAATCTAATCTTCCAACTAAAGTATAATTTGGCTCTACAATATACTTGATAAGTGATCTAAGCTTACTAGATTTAGAGATAGATTCTTTTTATTCATGAAAAACTGGATCTTAGCTAAATTATAACCAATAGAAGCCAATTTGGAATCAGAGCATCAATATTCGGTAACTACACTGGTCATTTAGGTGTAATGGTGCATGGTAAAGGCAACAGTGGGTTTTAGTGAATAGATGCTCTTTGAAAAATCATTCTTAAATTGAACAATTGCCTTTTGGCCACTGTATTTGCTCTTTACTATGTCCAGCTTCATCATTCACCAGAGGCTTTATTTTTATTTTTTTATTATTTAATTAAGTTAATGAATTTATTTTATTTCAGACAGCATCTCCCTCTGTCACCCAGGCTAGATTATGGTGATGCAATCACAGCTCACTATGGCCTCAAACCTCCTGGGCTCAGGTGATCCTCCTGCCTTAGCCTCCTGAGTAGCAGGGACTATTGGTGCATCCCTCCACATCTGGTTAATTTTATTTGTAAAGATGGGGTCTCATTTTGTTGCCCAGGCTGTTCTCAAACTCCTGGGCTCAAGTGATCCCCCTCTCCTCAACCTCCCAAAGTGTTGGGATTACAGGCGTGAGCCACCATGCCTAGACAAGAATCTATTTTGAAATACATGGTGACATAGTTTGGATGTGTGTCCCCTCCATATCTCATGTTGAAATGTGATCCCTAGGCCGGGCGCAGTGGCTCAAGCCTGTAATCCCAGCACTTTGGGAGGCCGAGATGGGTGGATCATGAGGTCAGGAGATCGAGACCATCCTGGCTAACACGGTGAAACCCCATCTCTACTAAAAAATACAGAAAACTAGCCACGTGAGGTGGCAGGCGCCTGTAGTCCCAGCTACTCAGGAGGCTGAGGCAGGAGAATGGTGTAAACCTGGGAGGTGGAGCTTGCAGTGAGCTGAGATCCGGCCACTGCACTCCAGCCTGGGTGACAGAGCAAGACTCTGTCTCAAAAAAAAAAAAAAAAAGAAAGAAATGTGATCCCCTAGTGACAGATGCTTGAGTCATGGGGGCTGATTCCTCATGAATGATTTAGTGTTGTCCGCTTCCTAATGAGTGAATTCTCCCTCTATTTGTTTATGTGAGATGTGGTTGTTTTAAAGAGCCTGGCATCTCTCTTGC